>NC_140592.1:412060539-413307622 GCF_964204655.1 Triturus cristatus
GACTAGTGTACTTATGTTTTCCGTGCCTTGCCAGTGATCAATCTCCAGAGTAATTTTTCAGTATGGCAAGGCTGGTTTCTCCCATAGAAAAGCACTGGGTTACATAAAAACACAATACAATGCATCAATTTAGTATGGGAATAACTAGAACCAAGATTTAAGGACTCAAATGAATAGTAATTTAAAATCCAATAATGATCAAGTTGGATTTTAAATTACTATTTTGAAAATGCCACTTTTAAAAAGTTCATATTCACATTAATTTTTGCATTCAATGTTTGCAAGCTCTATCGAGTAGCTCACACATTTTAGTTTTTTCAGATGCAATTTTGCTCATTTCAATGTGGACAAATATATATTCCAAAAAGATACATTTATATTGGCAAAGCATTGCAAAGGGTACAAAGAAAGGATAAGAACATTTCCATAAAACGAACACAATGCAACCATAAGTTAAAATATTTCGATGTTACAAACACCTCATTGTTGCAGTTACGAACACCTTTTCAAAACATTCGCAGGAGAATGTGTCTGGTTAAACAGACTACATGTCCTTAAATCAAATAATACAAAAAATAGGTGTGGTTGTTGACGTATCAGTCTATGTGTTGTAAGCATCCGCTAGACCATCTTCAGGACATTTAATATAAAGATGAATGACCCTTAGGGAGTATCTTTTCTTTGGTACCCTTTGCAATGCTTTGCCAATATAAATGTATCTTTCTGGAATATATATACCCGTATTAGATTATTTTGTAGATTTGTTCACACTGAAATAAGCAAAATTGAATCTGTAAAAATTGAAGTGTGGGCTACTCGATAGAGTTTGCCAACATTGAATGCGAAAATTAATGTTAATATGTCGTTTAACAAATCTCTTGTAGGCACACTTACCTGCTAATACTTGAATTGCCCAAACCTCCAAGGATGTACTGGGTTTCCCACTTTTTCTTAATACTACCTTTAAAAAGATGGCATTTTTCTGCCTCAAGTGTTTAGTAGCCTTTTCAGCATTAATCCCCAACTTTCACCTGGCAGCCTGCTGGCCCCCTGCACGGAGGTGGGACTGGCTCCCAGGAAATAGAACAAAAGGACCATTGGTGGGAGAGGTGTGACCTTCTCCTGACAGTATGGCCTGGGGAATGTGCCCACCAAATACAGAATCTTTAAAGGGACATCCTCTGTCACAGGTAGATGTAACTCCCATCTAGTCCTGCCCTGCCATTGTCTAAGTAGCCAGAGTGGCAACAATCACTGTGGGGATTGCAGATGGATTTTCTCATCTCCCTACAACATGCTCAGGGGAGTACCCAGAGCTCTGAACAAGGCTAGAAAGGTTCGGCCTTATCTGTTTTAGGGATGGAGGAACACTGGAAGTGCTGCAAACATGGGTAGGAAACTCCCTAGGAGCTTTTTCCCCTTTGGTTAGAGGGCAGATAGGAGTTTCACCCACACACAGACTGGCAATGGCCATAATAATGGCATCTTCAGTACCCTCTTCAGAACACCTCTGGACCTGTGGAAGACAGAAGGACTGCACCTGGTTTTAATACTATGGAGAGAAGCCTTAATGGCTGGCCCTGCTCCCCACTTGTACCCAAGTCAGAAGAATGGAGTTAAAAGGGGTAGTTGGCTAGCCCCCTGGTTTACACCAGAATCATAAAAGCTGGAGTAAACCATCATCTCTGCTGAGCTCAGCTGTCTAGTTCCACCTGGATTTGCCCTGGACCCTGCTGGTAACTCCGGGGATATTAAGTCCTAATTACCAAACAGTGCCCAAGTGTTGGAACCCTGGCTGGTGTAAAAGCATACTCTTTCCCCATCAAAAACTACAGGACTGGACACTTAGAAATGTTTTCTAAACTTTCTGGAAAAAATACCAGATGCTACCCAAGACTGCAGACGAGCTGCAGATGCCGACACAGAACTGCCGGTGAGACTCAACTTGCTGGTTTGGCCCTCTGAAAGGATCCTGACTTCAAGAAAAGTTTCTAAATCAGAATGTAAAGGACTTCACCGGGACCAACACTGCAATGACAATGCCTTCCTGTGTCCCGACCTTGGATTTTGCGTGCTTGGAGATTTACCGCATTCAACGTCAGGAGCCTCAAACTTCCCTCCGAGGTCCTACTCTACAGCCAGCCACCATCGGCTAGACCCTCTTCGGATCCATCTGGCACCTTGACCCACTGACTACCTCCTTGCTGAGGATTTTTCACCAGGTAAATGGCTAAGTCCAAAAGGAGGGAACTTTACACCGGGATGAAACTGGTCCATGTATCCAACCTGCACTACATTGCGGTCCACCATAACGTTTGACTTTGACCCAGTCTACTGGGACCAGATACCTGTGGTTGACGTTTTGCACATTTTGGTGTGAGAAACACCTACAACTTTTAAAAATCATATTTCTGGGTTGCCTGATTTTTGTTGTTTAGGTGTCTATTTGCTCATTACATTTTTCTTTATAGTTATAAATTTGAGTGAGGTTGTTAAGGTGTTGTCTGTTCTACCTTTTAACTGTTGTGGTACTGATAAATGTTTTACAAATTTCTTCTAAGTTAACCCTGCCTTCTTTGTGCTATATTCAACCAAGGGGTGAGCTGAGTTTTAAATTATTGAGACTTAACTACACCTAGAAAGGAATATTGCAATTGTTACTTGTAGATGACTACCATCTACTTCAACTAATAATCCACTTTCTTCCACTCCTGCATCTTTAAAAGTTTGAGTTCGTACTTAAAAGCTTGATTCACTGGTGTCTTGGTAAATCATATTCCAAACATTCGCCTGATTGAATACATCCAAATTGAATCATACACTCCATTCGGATATTCACACTTCAAAATTGTTAAATCCCTCCCACTTTAGATGTAGGCCTAAGGTTGTGGGCTTGACCATTACAGGTACATATGTTCCATAGATAGTGAGTAACAATGAGCATCCTTGCTTTTTGAGTCAAGGATGTCACTGTAAAATGGATTAATTTGAGTAATCATAGCAGTAGAGTTTACTGAGTGATGGGGAAATATTTTCTTAAAAGGTGACTTTATAACAGTTCTTGAACTGGAACAGAAAAAAGTATTGACTGGTGCTGTTTTATGTTCTTGGTGTTAAGTTAAAGCAGTGCTTGTTGAAAAACACCTTTTAGCACCCTATTATATGAGCCAATTATGTCATTTTAAAATCAGTTTGTTTGGGTAACCATAGCAGTAGTTAGTCAGCTCAGAAAAATAGTTTCTTAGACAGTGTCCTGGTACTAGTCCTTGGGATTGATCAGAAAACATTTTTGATTGACATTGTTTCATGTCCTTGGTGGTAAGTTAAACCAGTGCTTTGTGTAATCAGCTTTTACCACCCTATTAAGAAAGCAGGTTCCTGGAGGTCGTAATGTGTGTCAAACATGTTTGTGCGTACCTGTTGTGTATCATTTTGTTGTTATGGTGATATGTTCTGTAGTTTTTTTGTCATGTCTTAGTAATACATTTTTGCACTGTGAAGTTGTACTGAAGTGTGGTTGTAGTGCTGCATTCTGGTTTGGCGGTTTTGTTGTGTGCTGTTAGGTTTTGATTGTGTTGTTATGTTGCTCTGTGTATGTTATTGTGCTATGTTCTGTTGTTTACTTTAGACATGTCAACCATGCAGATACATTTCCCGTCACAATCCGAACATGTCTTTAATGTTCCTTTCAAAGGCAACCATTTACCACTGTCTAAAGTGGTAAAATGGTATTGCCCTATCTCATCAACTATATAAGACACCAGTCAGCACAAAACTGTGGGAGATATCATGGGGTGGATTACAAAACATGTCTGACTGTTGGTATTAAGGATGGCAAAAATTTCCCGGGAGCAGCAAAGAACGCGGTGAGGCACGTCCTACTTCCTACGAGGGTCTTTCATCCATAGACCATCTTGGGCAAAAGAAAAAAAGAAGATATATACTTCAGCATATCATTGAAAAGAGTATGATATATATCAAATCATCTGCTAACCACGTCTCCGCATTTAACCAGAAATCACCGGCGTATTTGTTGCTTCATCAGTCCTTCTCTCAATACGTCCCATTTATCAAAGAATATCGGCTGATAAAAGAATCAGTCACAAGTGACTACTCTATCAGCGAGCATTAGATCTCGACATTTTTCGACCTTTTTACTCTTATTGTTGTTACGAGAAAAATTGTGTGGCTTTCCTGACGAAGGCGCTAGTGCGCCGAAACGCGCGTCGAAGACAATCTATTGCCGCAACTTTGTATATCTTGAATGCTTACATTTTGGTTTATCTTCCTTATTTTATATTGTGTTCATTGAATAATTTTTTTATGTCATTGTATCTGTATTTTAGTCTGTATTTTGCTAAGTTTTGTTAATATATTTTTATAAAATATGTGTATATTTTTTTTAGAAAGTGTATTGTGTTTTGGTCATATGTTGATTTAAATATAAAACACTATTATATGTTGACAACAATAAAAAAATGATTTTTTAACTTTATTACTATATGGTACACTGGCTCTTATTAAAAGTCTTTCTAATGTTTTTAGTTCTATATCAATTGACCTAGTGGCTGATATCTGTATCAATTTTGATTGCCTAGGAATATACTCTTCACTGTGTTTGTTGCCCTGTCCTAGGAATTGACCTAAATATTTTACAGGGGGTCCTTGTTACTTCCAAAAGGTATTAAGGAAGAGCCCTCTCTTAATGCCTTTTACCACCATATAATGAAAAGATGATTTGCAAGGTGGTAATGTGTGACAGTATCCTTTGTGCACATTTTCTGTGTGACAGTTTGTTGTGCTGGTAATGTGTTCTGTTGTGTTTGCTATGCTGTCATTTTACACTTCATTATTGTAGTATGATTTTGTTTTGTTGTGATGCACCATGTTATGTTTTATTGTTGTGTAATGTTGCATTGTGTATGATATTGTGTTATGATCAGCTGTTTGCTTTAGATATGTCAACAGATATGTCCTGAGGCTTGAGCCGGGAGATCGAGGCTGCTGCACTGTGTGAGGTGTCTTGTGTACTGTAATTGCGAATTTAGGTGGCATCGTATCTGCTTTTACTTCTGAGTTTTTAACGTGTTTTATTTGTTGAACTTTATGCTAAATATTATGCTAAATACATTTTAAACTCTTAAATACTTTGCACATTGGGGTGATCCTTACCGTTCACTTTTTCCTTGAACGAGTCCCTGCATTGTATTCCGCGACTCCCGCCCGCCCGCCCGCCCGCCATCTTGGTGGTAATACGAGGAGCAGTCTAGCGTCTGCTCCTCGCACACTACTTAGTGGGCCATGGCGCAAGCGCGCAGCGGGCGCGCCGGCGGCGCGCCTAAGGCAAGCCCGTCTGCGCCCGTCCGCGCCGGGACGTCGCCAGGTGCCAGGGACCATGCCACTGATATGGACAACCCTAGTAAGTGTAAATTAGTATTTAGTGGCGCCGCTCTCAGACTTATTTATGCTAGGTCACCTTTGACTAGCCTGTCCTGCCACAATACGGTACCTTATCCTCTCGAAGGACCCTTTTCCTGCACACAATGCAGATTTCAGAGTAACTGGGAAGATGAAACTCCAGGAAATATTCCCCCAGTACTTATCCCCGGGCAGTACGATACCGGGCCCCCGTGTCCCCAGACACAAGTAGGATCAGTAATAGTTATACACCGTCCCCTAACAATTCACAGCTTAACCACTGGAAGGGCTTTCTATGTAATGTGAGATCGCTTCCTAAACACACGTTAGAGATATGGGATCTACTTACGACTGACTTGCCTGACGTGGGTTTCCTGACTGAAACCTGGTTGAAACCCACCAGTGGCCCAGATATTAAGATTGCTATTCCTGATGGTTACAGGATCCAGCGCCTAGACAGGCCGCTGAAAACCGGGGGGGGGGGGGGGGGGGTTGCAATCCTTCACAATGATCGTGTAAAACTTTCTATCTTAGATCAACGCACTAATGCCCAAATCGAAATCCTGATCTTTAAGATGGAAATGGTCACCCATGACTCTTGGAGAGGGGCACTGGTTTATCACCCTACTGGCCCTATAAAGGATTTCTCCACTCAATTAATGGAATTAATTGCCCCCATGTGATTGCGTAGGAGAATTTCCTATTATTAGGTGATTTTAATATACATAGCGGCAATCTTTTGCTGCCCGAAATATCAGCCTTTATTTCTGACCTGTCTACCCTGCACCTTACCAAAAAAAATGAGGGTCCCACACATACGGCTGGCCATACTATAGATATTATTTTTTCCAATTCCGACCGGTTTATCTGTAAAACCCCGTGCCCGTTGTGCTGGACTGATCATGCTCTTATCAATTTCCAAGTGCAGTACCCTCTTACGTCTTCTACTATGGCAGCTCACATTCAATTTCCCTATAGACAATGGTCAAAAATCAATCCGGAGTCTTTTGCATTAGCCTTCACTCCTCCTAGGTTTCCCCCGACCAATAATATAGAAGATAACCTTTCCCTTTTTAACACCACTGTTTTAACGGCTATCAACTCAATTGCCCCCGAAAAAATTTGCTCTAAAGCCCCCAGGAATAATTTGGCGGTGTGGTTTACCCCAGAACTGCGTATAAAGAAAAGCCAATGCAAAAATCTTGAAAGAAAGTGGCGGCGCACCCACCTAGACAACGATAAAGCAAATTTTAGAGCTGCGCTAACACTCTATCATAAAGAAATCAAACAAGCACGCAGAACATGTATAGCTGCGCAATTAAGTCTAGCAGGTAATGCGCCGAAAATTCTTCACCAAATCTTGCAAGATTTCACTTGTCCCAAAGCCTGTGATCTGGACAACTTGCATTCCCAGTCTCTTTGTAACAAAATTAGCTCTTTTCTCATTCAAAAAATTGATTCCATCTATGACAAATTCGCCAATACTTGTCACACCTCACTGTCTGATGACATTGTAAAACCCTCTGTTGTCATCCACTCACCTTTGCTGACCTTCCCTTCCCTCTTACGGGATGAGACCAATACACTACTACGCAATGTCACATCTGGTTCTCCCGTAGAGGTTATGCCTGCCAGATTAGGAGCGTCTCTGGCTCACGCACTAGCAGACCCCGCCACCATGCTGTTTAACTCCTCTTTAAGTGAGGGACTAGTTCCCCTTTCTTGGAAAGCTGCACAGGTCATACCACTACATAAAAACAACAAGCTTCCCATGGACGATCTCGCCAACCTTCGCCCTATCTCCCTCCTCCCTTATCTGAGTAAGGTCCTCGAGAAATATGTGAATAAACACATCTCGAACCATATTGAAACAACTGGCTACCTGGACCCGACACAAACAAGGTTTTCGTGCAAATTTCAGCACCGAGACCGCCTTGGTTGCTGTTACCGATTGTATTAGACGGACGTTAGATCAGGGACAATCTGCCATCTTGGTCCTTTTAGATCTTTCTGCCGCGTTCGATACGGTCAACCATCTGACCTTGCTCGAAAGATTAAGAGTGGCAGGACTAGGGGGTATGGCGCTCAGTTGGGTAACTAGCTTCCTCACTGACCGCACCCAAACCCTGAACCTTGGCCCTTTTCGCTCTACCACCGAGCGTCTGACCAAGGGCGTGCCACAGGGCTCTTGTTTGAGCCCTACGCTGTTCAACATCTATGTGGCCCCCCTTGCCTCTCTCTTAAGATCTCTTGGGCTCATCCCCATATCTTATGCGGATGAAACTCAACTTATTTTCCCATTTGATAAATCCTCACTGACTGCTCAAACCTGTTTCTCCCAAGGTATGCTGGCCATCTCGGAGTGGATGAGTAGCAATTTCCTACAGCTGAATGCCAGCAAAACAGAGATCATCCTCTATGGAGATGCCTCCATCATGTGGTCACCAACTTGGTGGCCTACTGAGTTGGGGCCCGACCCGTCGCCTAAGCTCACAGTAAAAAATCTTGGCGTTCGCTTCGATCAGGCTATGTCCATGAAGGACCATGTTTCTTACACCGTCAGTGCATGCTTCTTCACTCTGCGCCTTCTGAAGAAAGCTCTTCCCCATCTCCCGGACTCTTTTCGCAGGACACTTGTCCAGGCCCTGGTATTAAATAAACTGGACTATTGTAATGCACTAATGGTCGCTGCTAATTAATCTGCCTTTAACCGTCTGCAAGTGGTGCAAAACACCGCAGCACGACTGGTCACCAAAGACCCAGGCAGATCTGCCTCTATCCCGCTGCAACTGCATTGGTTACCAGTGAGGAAACGAGTCAAGTTTAAACTTTGTTGCCTGACTCACAAAGCATTGTGGGGCCCCGGCCCTTCCTATCTAACTGAAAGGCTCCATCAGTACATCCCCAATCGCGACCTGAGGACTGGCTCTAAATCGCTGTTACTCATTCCGAGGATTAAGAGAGCACGTTTGGGAGGTAGATCTTTCTCCTACCAGGCTCCATTGGTATGGAATCAACTGCCCCTCCCGCTCAGACAGTGCTCCGACTATCTTGGGTTCAGAAAGATACTAAAGACCACCCTTTTCTCAGAATGATACTGCCGCATCACCCCCGCACAGTTCTACCAGCGCTGAGAGACCCCTTCGGGAGTGATTCATGCGCTTTATAAACTATATAACATAACATAACATAACAAACACAGCTATATTTCCATTCTAAGATAGCACATGCCTTCTAGGCTTGTGTGACAAACAACCATTTACCGCTGTCTAAGAGGGTACAATAGTGCTGCTTCAGATCTTCAACCAGTTAAGACACTAGTCAGCACAACGCTGTGGCCTGTGACTGAGCTCACTTTATGTGATACGGCCCTGTGTCTTAAATTAGCACTTGCAGTGCTAAGTTTATTTGTTATGGTCCCTTGCCACAGAGTTTTAAATAGTTTGAAGACTATAGAACAATTTCTTAAGGAGACTGCTTACTAGAAGTGTTACAGCAATGCAATCACCTATAGTATCTCTTGCAAGGTTTCCCTGTCCTGCTTTTGCAATACCAGTTGCATTCCATGCATTACTACTGCTGGTAGTAGTTGAAGCTTTGGAATTCCATTTATCTCACATGCCTTAACTATCAATTAGGTCTCATAAATATTTTCACTAATTGTTCCCTCAAATTTGTAGTGTCTCACAGATATTTGCAGTTGGTGTAGTTCCTTAAGTACTCAGGTACCCCCTCCCTACAAAGAAAATATGCTTTTTATCAATCTTTATCAGAAATGCATTGCACATCCTTTCAGAGTTGTTCAAAGGCTCTCTCTTCCCTTCCTTCATCTCTCATCCCAGCCCCTCCCCCTGTGAACATTTGCCCCTCCTACTTTTGCCAGCATCTGTGTGGTGGTCCAGGTCACCTGGCACTGAACATAATAGAAGGACTACATGCTGCACTGCAGAAGATCATTCTGCTTTTAGTTTTATACTGCTTCTGACATCACAGAAAAACCACTTTCTGCAACAACTGTATATTTCCCCAATGTCTGTAGTCCTGTGGTCTTATTAAAGGGCATATTTTGCTTTGGCAAAACCTAGTCCTGCTGCTATGTCTTTACTACTATAGACATAATTCATTAATAATCTTCTGCAATGAAATAGATAGTTCATTTATTATGTTTTGAGTAAGCAGAGCAGCTAGGTTAAAGAGATAGTGAGTGGTGTGATACTGTAATAGAGGAGAGGATGCCTGAGCAAAGGGGAGAGTCTACATGTAGCATTAGGGAAGGATTGCCCAGCCAAACAGGGTGTTTTAATTTTTTTTATTACGAAATAGCCTGGAGAATATAATCAACAGAACTGTGTGAAACACCTGAAAATCTAGCGTTGAGCTCAAGAAGTTTGTAAATGCCTAACCCAAGGTATACACATCATATAAAGTGGAAAGTAAATACCTTACAGTGCAAAACACACTACAATTAAAAAGAAATATGTAGATGATACTACTAGAAGCTACTGTCATAATTTCAGTTTTTATCAGAATTCAAGGCATGCCGGTTAATATTTATCCAATTTGTAATAGCCAAGTAGTGGTCAACCTAGATCAACACATTCAGTTCACAGTTTTCTGTTAACTTGGGCTTTGTTGTAGATGTAAAGCCACCCTGATACATCTGAAAATAGCCGCTAAAAAGGCTGTATATATACACTAAGCAGTTGTGGGGACATCCCATTAAGCAGGTGTGGGGACAAAGGTCAACTTTGCAGAACTCCACAAGATAGGGTTTCTGGCAGGGTCCAAATAAACCTTGCAGTGCAACCTTACTCAAAAGAAGCAAACAAGTTTAGTATTTCTTTATATGCATTGACCTCAACCTATCTAGCACAACATATTATCGTAAGAAGCTGAGAGATTGAGCATCTCAACTTTAGCAGCGTGACATCTGTCATCAGTACATGCGAGGTGTGATTTGCTGGCAAGCATGACAAGCTCCAAAGTTCTTATAGGGGGGGGAAACCTGACTGAGGAGGAACCAAAAAGATTTCCTCTTAATTTCGGACCTAAAGTATGAACTGCCATTGTGTGACTGAATGATTCTATAAAGTCTTAGCAAAGTAGACCAATGTGTAGCGCATTTTTATTACATGATCATGATGACACGGCTAACAAGACAAAGCATCACACAGGCGTTTGAATCTTGATGAACAGTTGACAAACAAATATATTTTTTTCCATCTGAAAAATACTATTGACACTGCTCTTTAGATAGCTCTCCAGCTCCTTTCTAAATCCTCTGTAGTCCAGGTCAAACAAACCACAGCCCTGTTTTCTAGAAATCCAAGGGCCACCAAATGGCACATTGAGCATGTCTGTCCTCTCAAGTGTGCGTGGGGAGTGTTAACCTCCCAAATAAAATGTTAGTAAAAATGTTCCTAATGGTGCACATCATAGTACAATTCTCTAATAATATAGTTAATGGCTAAAAACAACAAGTAGTTCTGAACGGAATTATGGCATCATGCAAACATTTAAGCCTTTTCTATCTTTTTATGTGCTGAATTCTCCACTGCAAATTTACTGTTAAATCAATTGTTTGTGAGTAAAGAGTAAACTTATACAAAATTGTACGTTTACCTTTGTGAATTGGGTTTGTGTGTCATAAATAATTTAATACAAAATATGAACAATCATAGGGGTTGTTGTTCACTTATACCAGAGTACTGTTTAGAATTTCAGACTCTCAGTTTAATCACTCAGTTAAAACAAGTACAGTGGTGCTTTTTTTACAGGAGATAGCTGACTATGGAATGAGCTGCTAAGCATGCCAGTGTCGCTGTATAGGGGCCATTTTGATACTGTGTACTTAATCTACATGCATAGATCGCATGCAATAGTTGAGTCCACATCTTTAAATGTACTGCCATGAAGCCAGTGTCAACAGTACCCCTCTATGACGTACCAATTTCAATAATATTTTTACATGTTAAACAATTCTTATTTCATAATCCAGATTGTGAGGATTGAATGTTTGTGTAAAGCACTGGTGTCAGACCAGACTCCATTTTGTCACCTCATTGTATTTCCAGAACCCATAATAACCATCCTTGTCGTACCACAATCTATATTACCTTTGTATATAGCAAATTAAGATATTGAAAATTACGGTAAAATCTTTAAACCTCTATTGAATCACATTATTTATTCTGTTCTGCAAGATAAACAATGAGAAGCAGCATTTTCTTCTCTCCTATTCGCATCTGGCTTACACAATCCAAAGGAAGATATGGGACCTAATATTTTAGATTGAGGACAATGTTTCTTGTTGTGGGATTTAGGTTTATGGTTGTAATCTTCAGAATGAGTAGTTCTCATATTTAAAGAGGATCAAGCTGTTCTTACTTTACATTTGTTCACTTATAAATCAATAAATGAGGCTGGACATTTATTGGATGCCATCTTCTCTTCGTGAAGCAGGTTGTTTTCTCTCACGCCATCTTCTTTGCCTAGGCTGACCATCTTGGTGGATTTACTACACCCGCTTCTCCAGAGGCAGCTGCATGTATGTTACAAGCAACCACTCCACCTGTACAATGGCATTAGAGGAAATTTAATTAAGAAATCTTCCAATCTCTAAGTAGAAATGTATCTAAATATAACAAAGCACTAATGATAGATTCTGGGAGTGGTATAGCAGGACGTAGGTGCGATTTGAGGACTAAAAGCATTGACATTTCTACTAAGTCGCAATGCAGGAAGGAACTATGTAAATTTTAGAGAAGCAAAATGATCCCTGAGTGGACCACCTCTCAAATTGTAGCCACCCCGGTTTATCCAAAGTTTGTATACTTGAATCAGGTTTAATCCACTGGCGCTTGGAGCTTTCATGCTGAAATGTTTCCAAGTCCCAGATCAGAATGGACCTTAGTCATTTGTTTGGAAGTACTGGAAACCTTGAGCTGGTCAAAGCTGAAATTCAATCCATGGTCAGGGAACTGCCAACCAAATACTTTTTCCTGCAGTCCACCTGAAACTCAGGAGCTCTGAAGGGAAAGTTTTCAAAATATTCTAATCTTTTTTCTGACGCCCAACCAACCACAAGTGTACATTTCTAAGACCTGTAGGACCTCATGGCAGGACAATTGGAGACTCTCAGGGTGTCAAGCAGAGGCCAACATCAAAATCCAGTCAAGATTCAGTGGCCATAGTCAGCAAGGTACTCCAGAGTAAAGCCCTCTTGCAGCTTGTATTGTCCCTGCAGCCACACAAGATGTCAGCCAACTGGCCCTTGCAGTACACTTCTTTGCCCTGGGTACAAGAGGCAGCAGGCCCTGTCCTTCAGAGTTCCTCTCAGGTCACATGCAGCAGCTACATTCCTCTTATTATCTTTCACAGGTCCAGAAAGTGTTCTAAGGATGGCGCCTTGGGGTGCCACATTTATGCTAGGTAAGCAAACACAAGGATATGATGGACGGAGCGCTGAAACTTTTCAGACACTCACCCCCAGTTACAGATCTGAGTTGAATCCATCATCGTTCTTTAGCTCACTTTGCCACCCCAGTTCAGACCCAGCCATATGTAAATCAGTGTTGACCCTGTTCCTTATGGGAACAGTCTAGCACAAACTGCCAAGCCAGGTCTTCCCTGGACTGAAAACAAGCATCCTGGGACTGGTTTTGGGGTAACATCCCTCATCAGCCAGGCTAGCTTGAATCCAGTGGCAAAGTGAGCAAGGGGCCCACATCTAGGCATACCCTGCCAACTAGGTGCCAGCTAGTGTGCAAGGGTGAATCTGGGCACTTCCTACCCAATAAAGTTCCCAGGGGCAAACCTACTCTCTTTTTCAGCAGTTCTTGTTTGCCTTACTTCAAACAATCCCATAGTGCCCCTCACTTTCAAACTCCAAGATGGGGAACAATTCTCAATTGTGAAGTGTCTGGTAGCCCATCCAGAGGTGTGACCAGGGTAATGGACAATACCCTCCCCTATGGTCATTCAAAATTGATTCTAAGGGTAACTTTACTCCCACAACATTTGGTACCAGTCGCACTATGGGGACAAAGGCCGTGGACTTTCCAAGACTTACCGAACAATAAATTGTGACAGGACAGCCCCTTCAAAGTAAATTAAGTTCATGGGCCCAGTCCATCTGGTCTTCCTGCCAGGGAGAGAAACCACCTCACTATTCCCAGGCCAATGTCCTTACTCTGGGAACAGTTTTCATACCTCCTTCACACCTATTTCAGGCCAAGTACAGGCAGGGCAGTTGGTAAAGAGGTAATGGAAATTACCATCCAGCATCATCAGGCAGGGTAAGGATATCTTTCTAAACATAAAAGATCCCATATATTTAATAGATATTGACTTTACCATTAGATTGGATTTTTCTTAAATGTAAATTAAATTAAATTGAGTTTGTAGCTGGTATAGGTCACAATTTATAGATTAAAGAGTATAACCTACACTTTTTCTTTTCCAGTTACAGCCTGACCTGTGCCAATGTAAATTTGGGCCCAATCACTGTAGGAACATGCCATTTTTTATGTAACACATGTTCCACTCTTAAAAATTATGCACCCTACCTTATGGGCTGCAAGGTGCATCAAGGGGTGACATTTAATATTTAAAATCGGGATTTCCGGCCTGTCAAAATAGTGACTTTGATAGGTCTGTACAGCAGGGTTCCAGCTGCTGCTGTCAGGCTACACATGGTAGACCTGAAATTGTGTTTTTGCTGCCTCTGTAGTAGATGGCACAGTAGGTGCTGTAGTCCACAGGTGATATATTTTACTTTCCATGCCAAGGGCGTATGTTTCTGCACCATATACTATGGCCTTATAGGAAATGTAATTGCTCAAATCAGGTTTAAGCCAATTTCTATATGTTAAAAGAGAGAGCAAAGGCACTTTACTCCTGTCTAGCTGGGGTCAAGTGCACAGAGTTCTTATTCTAGTAAAAACAGAGTCCACAAAAAAGAAAACATCTGGGGTGAACACACAGAAAAGGACAAGTTTATATACCAGCTCAAACTGGGAAACAGCAAGTCAATTCTAAATAGTCAAATAGTTGCCCAACAAACATGCTACACTGAAATTAAAGGTCTACCAGCCTAAGAGAAAACAATTGATCTGGTAATCCAAATCGCTATTATTGAGAACTAATCCAAAATGCACTAACCTGACAAAGAGCTGTTTCAAATTATTTCAAATTTACAGGCTTCCAAAACTTGTCAAGTCACCCATACTCCATCCTTTCATCAGTATAATACCATAATATAGACTCCAAAACATTGTTTGAACATAATATTGAGGTCAAAATATTATGATTGAAAAATTATTGTGGGACATAATGTCAAATGTATTTTATTTTTCTCTAGCATAGGACATTACTGTGGTATTTAATATAGTTTTCATTTATCTATACTGTATATGTTTTTCTTAAACTTTTAAATATAAATATACTTTTCAGCCGTTTTAATATTATTTTCTGTTTTTTGTATGGTATTTTTGAGGCTGTGGCTTGTTTTGGTGGACTCGGTGGCAAGTGTCGTAGAGTTAAATATTCAAATTGTAATTAATTTTTTATATTGATCTAGAATGATTTATTTTAGTTTAATATTTTGAATTAATTATTTCTTTTTGTGTTAGTTTTGTAAATATTGTGTTTAATTCATTTGAAATATTATGAACTGAGTATTTAATTTTCGCAGAAACTATTGATTTACAAAGTAACTAAATAACTGACATTGGTATTTAATTAAATAAACATAAGTGGAACTTTTTTACATTTAATATTGGCTTCATTACTTTTTATATTTAAAAAGACCTTTTTTGAGTGGGCTGTTAGTTGTAGTTAGGATTCAGTGGGTTGTGGTTTATCATTAGGATGATTGATGTAAAATAATATTGGGGAATTAGGGATTATTAATATATTTGGGAAGAATGAACATTAAATATTTTTTCGAATACAAATTAGGGTTCCCTAATTAAATTATTATTTAAGTTATGTATGTGTTCATTTTATTAATTAAATAAAGGTTGAAGTTGCTTCAGTCTTGCAGAATTACATTGTTCCTCCTTAGGCAGCTATGCAGCAGCTTTGATTGATCGCCATTGCTTCTTTTTATATCAATTCTTTCAGGTTTTCTGTTTGCTAACAGTTCTACTCTTGTCTGTCAATGGTTAGTAAGTATTTTAGACATTTTGTTTTTGCTCTGTAGGTAGACTTTACTTTGTAATTAATATGTGTTTATGGGTTTGTTTTGTTTCTGTAAGTTTGTTGTATAAATCCTTACTACCGTGCGTGTATGTATGTATATGTGTATGTGTGTATATATATAAACTCTTTGCCCGCTCCGGTCCGCTCCTATCCTGAAAGTCTCAGGGTGATTCGTCAAGCGGGGGCCAAGAAAAAAGGGGGTCCCAAAACATGTTTTCCCCATGCAATTTTCCATAGGGACCATTAGTCGCAGCTACAGCCCGAACTGCTGAACAGAATTACACCAAATTTGGCAGAAAGGTAGACCATGGTTCAGAGTCGTGCCTTTTGCTTAAATGGTGTAAATCCGTTCAGTAGTTCCTGAGAAAATCAAAATCAAAATCACATATATATCTATGGCCGCGCTGGATCCGCGCACCCTGCCGTGCACGAGCTGTATTCTAATTGGCTGTCAACACTCCAAATCAGGGAGTGTTGGCAGCCATCTTGTGCCTCGGTAAAACTGAGGCACAAGAAACCTAATAAAAAAATGCACAAAACGCGAAAAGGGGGCAGGGTAGAAACAACCTGACCCCCTAGGCCTGCTCAGGGGGTCCCACAAGGACCCCCAAGGCCCAAAATTATTTTTTTGTTTTTTGTTAAATTGGCAATATCCGCGCTGGGTGACAAATCCTGAGGGCATGATAAAAATAAAGTGTGGGGGGGCCCAATCCCCCCCCACACTGCCCCGAGGACCGCCACCCCCTGGGGCAAAGTATGAATAATTGCGGGGGGCACATGGCCCCCAACAGCCCCGGGGACCACCACCCCCGGGGCTTAATAGTTTAATGTCGGGGGCCTCTAAGGCCCCCCCGATCCCCGGGGACCACCACCCACGGGGCTCTAATTTATTAACATTGCTGGGGGCCACACAGCCCCCCCGCAGCCCCGGGGACCGCCACCCCCGGGGCTTTTTAAAAATAAATAAATACCCTTTGTGGGGGGGCTCAAGCCCCCCACATGCCACGGGGACCGCCACCTCCCCGGGGCACTAAAGATTCAAATTGGGGGGTCCGTGATGGACCCACCACCCCCTGGGGCCTTATAAAAGATGGGAGGGGGACTGCGTGGAGCCTTGTTGTGGCCCTGGGGACCGCCACCCCCAGGGCCAGCTCCTGCAGTGTCCCGGGGTGCCCACCCCAGGACACTGTAGTTTGCTATGGCAGGGCGGGAAACCTGCTCTCTCTTCCAAATAGCAAAGCAAATTACTTTTCCACAGGGGGAGCTGCATCTTAGCAGCTCCCCGTGTGGAAAAGCAATGCCGGCTCCCTCAGGAGGCGGGGAGCCGGTGGGACCATGGGGGGACTGGGGACCCATCCACGGTCCCCAACGGAGAGGGCCAGCCCCGGAGGATGGGATCCCCGGGGCTACAAGTGGCCCGGGAGGGGGCCCACGCATCCCCCTCCCCAAAATGTAAATTAAAAAAAATTAAAAAATTAAAAAATGCCTAAGGAGGGGGGCCAGACAGACCCCCTCCTATATGCAAAAAAATTATTTTAAAATGGTCCCTGGGGCCGATTATGGCCTTGGGAGTGGGGCCACGCGGTCCCCTTCCCGAATTTTTTATTTAAATAAAACGATTAGGGGGCAGGCCCTGGGGGATGGGGTACCTAGGGTCAAAATATTAGGAAAAGAAGGGGGGCCACACAGCCCCTCTTCTTAAACAAAAAAAAAAGAAAAAGACCGGTATTGCGCCGGAGGCCACGCCCCCTTCTTTTAGCACTCCGCAAATGCGCCCCTGGCGCATTTGCAGAGGGGAAATGACTTCCCCTTGAAAACTGGGGGTCCCTGGGGGCCAACTATCCCACCAGAAACCTCCAGTATGTGCCAGGGGACTGCGTTGCAGAGAGGTGGTCTGAGGCCACACCCCTTTTTACACCTCTCTGCAACGCAGCTCTGTGGCACTTACTGGGTGTAGCTGGTGAGCTAGTTGCACCCCAGGGACCCTCAGTATTCAAGGGGAGTTAATCCCCCAACTTAAAACGTGCCACAGGGCACGTTTGCACAGTGATGAAGGGAGGGGGCGGGGCCTGAGTTCACATGTGTGCAAACACATCCTATGGCACGGTTTAAGTTGGGTACTTAATTCCTTGTCAATCCTGAGGGTCCCTGGGGGCCAACTAGCCACCCAGGTACCTCCAGTAAGCGCCACAGAGCTGCAGAGTGTTGTAAAAAGGGGCATGGCCTCTGAACACCTCTATGCAATGCAGACCCCCTGGTGCATACTGGAGGTACCTGGTGGGCTAGTTGGCCCTCAGGGACCCACAGGATTGAGGAGGTATTAATTCTTTAACTTAAAACACGCCATAGGGTGTGTTTGCAGACATGTCACCTCAGGCCACGCCCCCTTCCTTCACCACTGTGCAAACACGCCCTGTGGCGCGTTTTAAGTTTGAGAATTAATTTTCTTTAAATACTGAGGGTCCCCGAGGGCCAAATAGCCCAACAGGTATCTCCGGTATGCACCAGGGAGCTGCGTTGCAGACAGGTGTTCTGAGGCCGCGCTCCTTTTTACACCTCTCTGCAACGCAGCTCTGTGGCGCTTACTGGATGTACCTAGTGGGCTAGTTGGACTCTAGGGACCCTCAGTAGTGAAGGGGAATAATGTCCCCAACTTAAAACGTGCCACAGGGCATGTTTGCACAGTGGTGAAGGGAGGTGATCGTGTAGGAAAGTGGCTCTATATATACTGGACCAAAGTAAAATCAGCCGAACTACGAATTCCGATTTACTCACCTGTTATCAGGAGAGACCTCTGTGCTGCATCTTTGAGCCCAGTACTGATCCTGAAAAGTAATTCTAACCGTATATACCAGTAACTTGAATTTCCTTCCATAGGCTAACATTGACTGATTTCACTTGGAAATTCTTCTAAGTGTGGAGTTTTGGAACTTTAAAATATTCACCTAAAATCATCCATTGTCTGGTTTTCACCAGAAAAGTTTCTAAGTGTCAACTTTTAAAATACAATAATATTCCTTAAAAATCACTAGTGTAACCAAAATGCTTTTACTCAACTGTTTACACGAGATGTCCCAGGACTGAATGTAGGATCCAGTCCTGTGATTAGAAAAGTAATCTGTAAAGTAACTAATTGCATTTAACTAGAAATTCCCATTGAGCTCAATGTTGCATTGGGTTTGAAATTGTGTTGCCCATTGCAACAACTGTAACTACTGTACTTAAAAGTCTATTGCCTATTTGCAAAGTATTTAAACTAAAGTAATTCATTCTGAGAAAGTGTATTTTGTAATGTAATGTATAATGTAATTATAATGTAATTTTAAAAATAAAATATCTAAAAATAAATAGTTTAAAAATATGTAGTAAATCAGAATAAAAAAATAAATATAACATCAGTGATGTCATTTGAGATGTCATCAGTGATGTCATGAGTAATGTCACTGACCATGTCATGAGTGATCTAATATGTGATGTCATCAGCAGTGCATTGTGGGCGTGCGAGTTATAGCTAGCTGAACTAACTATACCAGGGGAATTTCAATGGTTTTGTACGAGTGAAATGTCCAGCTAACTATAACGGCCCTGAAACCTATGTTTTTTTCAGTGAAAACATATATATATATATATATAGATAGCGAAGCATGGGAGCCCGCACTTTGTTTTTTAAATTTTCACGGCCGGATCCACGGATTCTCTGCGCATCCCACTATTTTAAAAAAAAAAAAAATCTGTTTGTGGCCCTGGCGGGGGGGGGGGGGGGGGGGGTCCTTGTGGGACCCCCTCATCACGCCTAGGGGGTCAGGGTGTTTGTACCCTGCCCCCTTTTCCTGTTTTACGCATTTATTTTTCTGTTTTCTTGTGCCTCGCTTCGTCTGTGTTTCCCTGTTTTAAAAAAACGATTTTGCAAGCACTACAGAGACCAACAGGCCTTTGAAAAAAAGCACACCGGAGGCAGCAGCACACCAGATGCTCATTAATTGAATAAAAGCAGGAAGGTAACTGTGGTGCTTTGAATGCTGAAAATTTCACATGCCTTTGAAAACGGAGAAAGGTTCTCTGAAACGCGTCAGGCAAGAGACTAGCAGTGAACTGGAAAAACTTCAAACTGAAAAGCCTGCTTTGCTTTTGAATAAATATTGGTGTTCCAATTTTACCTGTTGTGGAGTGCGGGCTCTGATGCAGGGCAATCTTTTGATGATTTATACACGGCAGGTCCAGCCGTGGGGCCGACGCACCTCCCTGAAATGTGAGAGGGATCCTTTCTTGGAACTATGCCAGGAGAAAACGACGAGCAGGTAATTTAAAAGTGAAGTGAAAGCAGGACTTTCAGTCTGTGTTTCCCTGTTTTAAAAAAACGATTTTGCAAGCACTACAGAGACCAACAGGCCTTTGAAAAAAAGCACACCGGAGGCAGCAGCACACCAGATGCTCATTAATTGAATAAAAGCAGGAAGGTAACTGTGGTGCTTTGAATGCTGAAAATTTCACATGCCTTTGAAAACGGAGAAAGGTTCTCTGAAACGCGTCAGGCAAGAGACTAGCAGTGAACTGGAAAAACTTCAAACTGAAAAGCCTGCTTTGCTTTTGAATAAATATTGGTGTTCCAATTTTACCTGTTGTGGAGTGCGGGCTCTGATGCAGGGCAATCTTTTGATGATTTATACACGGCAGGTCCAGCCGTGGGGCCGACGCACCTCCCTGAAATGTGAGAGGGATCCTTTCTTGGAACTATGCCAGGAGAAAACGACGAGCAGGTAATTTAAAAGTGAAGTGAAAGCAGGACTTTCAGTCTGTGTTTCCCTGTTTTAAAAAAACGATTTTGCAAGCACTACAGAGACCAACAGGCCTTTGAAAAAAAGCACACCGGAGGCAGCAGCACACCAGATGCTCATTAATTGAATAAAAGCAGGAAGGTAACTGTGGTGCTTTGAATGCTGAAAATTTCACATGCCTTTGAAAATGGAGAAAGGTTCTCTGAAACGCGTCAGGCAAGAGACTAGCAGTGAACTGGAAAAACTTCAAACTGAAAAGCCTGCTTTGCTTTTGAATAAATATTGGTGTTCCAATTTTACCTGTTGTGGAGTGCGGGCTCTGATGCAGGGCAATCTTTTGATGATTTATACACGGCAGGTCCAGCCGTGGGGCTGACGCACCTCCCTGAAATGTGAGAGGGATCCTTTCTTGGAACTATGCCAGGAGAAAACGACGAGCAGGTAATTTAAAAGTGAAGTGAAAGCAGGACTTTCAGTCTGTGTTTCCCTGTTTTAAAAAAACGATTTTGCAAGCACTACAGAGACCAACAGGCCTTTGAAAAAAAGCACACCGGAGGCAGCAGCACACCAGATGCTCATTAATTGAATAAAAGCAGGAAGGTAACTGTGGTGCTTTGAATGCTGAAAATTTCACATGCCTTTGAAAACGGAGAAAGGTTCTCTGAAACGCGTCAGGCAAGAGACTAGCAGTGAACTGGAAAAACTTCAAACTGAAAAGCCTGCTTTGCTTTTGAATAAATATTGGTGTTCCAATTTTACCTGTTGTGGAGTGCGGGCTCTGATGCAGGGCAATCTTTTGATGATTTATACACGGCAGGTCCAGCCGTGGGGCCGACGCACCTCCCTGAAATGTGAGAGGGATCCTTTCTTGGAACTATGCCAGGAGAAAACGACGAGCAGGTAATTTAAAAGTGAAGTGAAAGCAGGACTTTCAGTCTGTGTTTCCCTGTTTTAAAAAAACGATTTTGCAAGCACTACAGAGACCAACAGGCCTTTGAAAAAAAGCACACCGGAGGCAGCAGCACACCAGATGCTCATTAATTGAATAAAAGCAGGAAGGTAACTGTGGTGCTTTGAATGCTGAAAATTTCACATGCCTTTGAAAACGGAGAAAGGTTCTCTGAAACGCGTCAGGCAAGAGACTAGCAGTGAACTGGAAAAACTTCAAACTGAAAAGCCTGCTTTGCTTTTGAATAAATATTGGTGTTCCAATTTTACCTGTTGTGGAGTGCGGGCTCTGATGCAGGGCAATCTTTTGATGATTTATACACGGCAGGTCCAGCCGTGGGGCCGACGCACCTCCCTGAAATGTGAGAGGGATCCTTTCTTGGAACTATGCCAGGAGAAAACGACGAGCAGGTAATTTAAAAGTGAAGTGAAAGCAGGACTTTCAGTCTGTGTTTCCCTGTTTTAAAAAAACGATTTTGCAAGCACTACAGAGACCAACAGGCCTTTGAAAAAAAGCACACCGGAGGCAGCAGCACACCAGATGCTCATTAATTGAATAAAAGCAGGAAGGTAACTGTGGTGCTTTGAATGCTGAAAATTTCACATGCCTTTGAAAACGGAGAAAGGTTCTCTGAAACGCGTCAGGCAAGAGACTAGCAGTGAACTGGAAAAACTTCAAACTGAAAAGCCTGCTTTGCTTTTGAATAAATATTGGTGTTCCAATTTTACCTGTTGTGGAGTGCGGGCTCTGATGCAGGGCAATCTTTTGATGATTTATACACGGCAGGTCCAGCCGTGGGGCCGACGCACCTCCCTGAAATGTGAGAGGGATCCTTTCTTGGAACTATGCCAGGAGAAAACGACGAGCAGGTAATTTAAAAGTGAAGTGAAAGCAGGACTTTCAGTCTGTGTTTCCCTGTTTTAAAAAAACGATTTTGCAAGCACTACAGAGACCAACAGGCCTTTGAAAAAAAGCACACCGGAGGCAGCAGCACACCAGATGCTCATTAATTGAATAAAAGCAGGAAGGTAACTGTGGTGCTTTGAATGCTGAAAATTTCACATGCCTTTGAAAACGGAGAAAGGTTCTCTGAAACGCGTCAGGCAAGAGACTAGCAGTGAACTGGAAAAACTTCAAACTGAAAAGCCTGCTTTGCTTTTGAATAAATATTGGTGTTCCAATTTTACCTGTTGTGGAGTGCGGGCTCTGATGCAGGGCAATCTTTTGATGATTTATACACGGCAGGTCCAGCCGTGGGGCCGACGCACCTCCCTGAAATGTGAGAGGGATCCTTTCTTGGAACTATGCCAGGAGAAAACGACGAGCAGGTAATTTAAAAGTGAAGTGAAAGCAGGACTTTCAGTCTGTGTTTCCCTGTTTTAAAAAAACGATTTTGCAAGCACTACAGAGACCAACAGGCCTTTGAAAAAAAGCACACCGGAGGCAGCAGCACACCAGATGCTCATTAATTGAATAAAAGCAGGAAGGTAACTGTGGTGCTTTGAATGCTGAAAATTTCACATGCCTTTGAAAACGGAGAAAGGTTCTCTGAAACGCGTCAGGCAAGAGACTAGCAGTGAACTGGAAAAACTTCAAACTGAAAAGCCTGCTTTGCTTTTGAATAAATATTGGTGTTCCAATTTTACCTGTTGTGGAGTGCGGGCTCTGATGCAGGGCAATCTTTTGATGATATATATATATATATATATATTTAAAAAAAATATTTAAACTTTACAGAAACACACAGTAACTGGATGATGTCATCAGTGATGTCATTTGAGATGTCATCAGTAATGTCATCAGTGATGTCACTGACCATGTCATGAATGATGTAATATGTGACGTCATCAGCAGTGCATTGCGGGGGCGTGAGTTATAGCTAGCTGAACTAACTATACCGGGGGAATTTCAATGGTTTTGTACGAGTGAAATGTCCAGCTAACTATAACGGCCCTGAAACCTATGGTTTTTTCAGTGAATATATATATATATATGTATATATATATGAAAGCCAAAGTCCTGAAACAATCCTTAATGGGATCCAAAAAGCAGGTACGGACCACAACGTGGAAAATGAATTCTTTTTTATTTAGTTTGCAGATTAAAGTGCATAGTGCATGGAAGTGTCACGCAAGTGCTCAGCCTGACGCGTTTCGACTGCCCCACAGCAGTCTTGATCACATGACGCGCAGGACCAATCAGTGACTATATATAAGGTGACTAATAACAAAACCGCTTAGATAATTGCCAACAGAGTTTACGAATGAACATAAACATAGGACTGCGATTTTTTTAAAAAAGGTATACAAATATTTTCCTCGGTGATTGCACATTAGCTGATCATTATATAATGACTGAAATTACCACAGTGATAGGCATGGGAATCTACTTGACAAATAAGAACATAGTGTTCCTATGAGTTCTTTAAAATTTAGAACATCACCATTTTTTCAATTGACATAAGATGCATAGTTTTGTTTCCAACAGTTGTAAACAATCTAAATACTCAATAAGAACATAGTGTTCATTTACGACAATTCACAACTATAAAGTATCACATAGGTTGGAACCACCCCATCTATTGTCGATAATTATATATTTTCAGGCATGATGCATTTTTCTTAACATGTAATGACTGGCAAATTTGTCTATGTGCAAATTTACTTTTTGATACAATTTTATACACAAGTCCTTTAAAATATTTGGCATGTTTTGCGGTCGTTCTAACAAAAGTGCAAAATTGTGCAAATAAAGTGCAAATATAGAAGTGCATAATCATAGTAGACTTATATATCTAGAGAATAATAAGTATAAAATACATAGCAGCTTATAATAGACGTATTGAGAGTTTTTTCATGTTTCAGATAATTTGAAATATAATGTTCATACAGATAGACGTGTCATCTTCTTCAAAACTGTTTCTTGTTACTAGCATCTAATGAGACAAGAAAATCAAATATTTTTCGGTTAGGATTGAACACAGACCTAAAATGTTTATATTACTATATAGTCATGTAATAACATATAGGTCTGAATAAAACCAATAGTTAGTAGCCAAAAAATCACACATAATTGCACATCTTAAAATGATGTTTAAAATTAGGTAAAATCAAAGAGCTTAAAACCAACAATAAAATCCCGCAAAAACCAAATAAAATCTGGAAACCCTGATAAAATATGGTAAAAACAGGGATAAAACGCCAGTCTAAAAGCAATATATCTATCTATATATATATATATATATATATATATATATATATATATATATATATATATATATATATATAAGCTCCAAACTTTTCTTGTACAAAAGTAAACACGGACTCCCAGGAGATTTGCAGTTCTAAAGCTTGTTTAATAGACTGCACACAACAACGCGTTTCAGCTTTCGCCTTGTTCACGTTAAAGAAAATACTGTTTGAATAAAGTTAAATACACTTGATAAAGCGCAAAATAGACAACAGACTCAACTAAACCACATAATGGTACAGGGAGATGGTATTATGGCGGCCATCTTATCCTAGATACCTTAGTACAAAAAATACTTGCCTAATAAGCAATTTACTAGTTAATTGTCTATAGCATTGTACTTTTCTTTTGCCCACTGGGGCTATATATTTAGGAGGAATTTTGTACATCGATGACTCTATCTGATACAGTAATAGAGATTGCTTATTAGGCAAGTAATTTTTTTACTAAGGTATCTAGGTTTGAACACCTGTGTTTTGCCCACTAGGGCTATATTAGCGCATTTTGCTTGATGTATATTTATATACGTCTTTTTGTATGATATGGGGTATGATTTGCTTTTCACATTTACTGAAAACACTATTGAGCTGTGATAATCAAATTTAATCACTGTTGTTTTATTTATAATTTTTGTAGTGTTATTTCACATTACAAGTTTTTTTGAATGAATTTTGCATCAGGCTAAGATGGCCGCCATATTACCATCTCCCTGTACCATTATGTGGTTTAGTTGAGTCTGTTGTCTATTTTGCGCTTTATCAAGTGTATTTAACTTTATTCAAACAGTATTTTCTTTAACGTGAACAAGGCGAAAGCTGAAACGCGTTGTTGTGTGCAGTCTATTAAACAAGCTTCAGAACTGCAAATCTCCTGGGAGTCCGTGTTTACTTTTGTACAAGAAAAGTTTGGAGTTTATAATTTGGTCTGCCGATTACCCCAACTCGGACCGCCCTATCTGACAGACTTCTCCATTATCGGGATTGTTGGTGATATATATATATATATATATATATATATTCACTGAAAAAACCATAGGTTTCACACATGTTATAGTTAGTGGAAATTTTACTGATAAAAAACCAATGAAATTCCCCCGTTATAGTTAGTGCAGGCAACTATAACTCACGCGACCGCAATCCTCTGCTGATGCTAATACTGTATTTAGACACTTATTTGCCCATGTCTTCTTCCATAAATTTTTAGCTATACATATATTCCAAATATTTTTTTTTCATAAAGACACATATGTCATCAGCAGAAGATTGCGGTCACGTGAGTTATAGTTGCCTGCACTAACTATAACGGGGGAATTTCATTGGTTTTTTATCAGTAAAATTTCCACTAACTATAACATGTGTGAAACCTATGGTTTTTTCAGTGAATTTGCAAGGTTTTTTAAATGCTAATTCCTAACTATAACGTGTGTGAAACCTATGGTTTTTTCAGTGAATTTGTAAGTTTTTTTAAATGCTAAGTTACTTTACGCCATTCGTGGCGTGCGCGCCCACTTAACGCAGTTCGTTCCGTGCGCGCATGGTGCGCTTCGCGCACCGTGCGCGCACAGTGAGCACGCGGTGCGCTTCGCGCACCGCACGCCCACTTTACGCAGTTAGTGCCGTGCACGCACGGTGGGCACGCGGTGCGCGTAGCGCACCGCGTGCCCACGTTACGCTAGATGGGCCATGTACGCACGATGCGCTTCGCGCACCGTGCGCACATGGAGGACATATGATGCGCTTCGTTGTGAAAGGTAATATTTTAATTTTTCACATCTGTGATATGCCATGCACAAATGGTGCCCGAAGGGCACCATTTGTACATGGGGTGGGGAGAGTATGGATGATTTTTTTTTTTTAAACTTTTTACCGTAAGCGTAATCGGCGAAATTATCGAAAAAATTAAAATTCCGTTTTTGGCCTTGGGGGTTCTTTGGGGACTCCCCCAACATGGCTAGGTGCTTAGGAGCTGTCTAAACAGCGCCTTTACATGTTTTTGTCCTTTGTTTTTTAATCCCCACTCAGAGTGCGAGAGAGAAAATGGCGGCCACCGCTTCCTGGTTTCGACCGATTCGAATGTTTACTAAGATCTAACAGCCAATCAGAATCGCGCTCGCGCACGTCACCGTACGCGTACGGTAAGCACACCGTAAGCGCACCGTAAGCTGGCTCAGATATATATATTGATTTAAAGGCTATTTTCTCAGAATCTACTGAACAGATTTACACCAAACCTACAAAAGGCACTTCCTTGACCTGTAGACTACCTCTCTGCCAAATTTCAAGGAACTCTGTTCAGCCGTTCGGGCTGTAGCTGTGTCTAAAGGTCCTATGGAAAAATGCATGGGAAAAACGCGTTTTGGGACCCCCCTTTTATCTCAGCCCCCGCTTGACGAATCCCCCCGAGACTTTCAGGGTAGGAGCGGAGCGTAGCGCCCCACCTATTTTGAAAATTTCACGAGGATTCGTCGACCGACGCCAAAGTTATTCAAAATAGAATGTTGCGGTTTTCCTATGGAAACAGGGTCCTAACTATAACTACCTACTGGCGACCGCCAGTAGGTAATATATATATATATATATATATATATATATATATATATATATATATATATATATATATATATATATATATAATATATAAATATACCAAGTTGTATTGAAGAATAAGTGGGTGTATTTGTCTAAATGGATGATTTAGTAGGTGTGTGACTGACTGTATAAGTGAGTGATTAAGCATGTCTTATTGAATGCATGGTTTAGTGAATAAACTGTGTGAATGCCTGTATCGGTCTGTCAGTTAGTTTTTAAGCAGCTGCATGGGCTGGTGAGTAGCTACATGAGTGTCTATATGGGTTATTGATTGCTTGTCTGAGTATCTGTATGGGTGGCTGAGTGTCTGTGTGGGTGGGTGGAGGTGTGTGACTCTGTGCATAGATGTGTGAGTGGGTGATTCGCTGGGTGTATGGGTTCAAGAGTGCATCTGGGAAGGGCTGTATGGGTGGGTAAGTGTGTTGGTAAGGGAATGGATGTCTCAGTGGTGCATGTGTGAGTAACTACATATGTGAAAGGCAGTATATGTGAGTGTTGGAGTATATAAATGACTATATGTGAGAATGAGTAATTGTGAGAGTGGCTGTATGGATGAGTGTGTGCTTGTATCAGTGATTGTATAAGAGAGTAAGTATATGTTAGTATCTGTATGAATAAGTGAGGTGTATGTATATAACTGTATAGGTGAGTAAATGGGAGTGTGATTGATTCTTTGCATGACTGACTAGGTGTGTGAGTAACTATGGATGAGTGGTGGTGTGTGAGTGTCTGTATAGGTGTATGAGTGCAAATAATAGTGCTGTATTGGTGAGTGACTACATGTATGAGTGACTGTATGGGTGAATGAGTGGATGTGTGTATAGACCTAGGAATCAGTGAGTGGGTATGTAGTAACTAGTATTGGTGTGTCCATGGTTTTGAAAATGGTAGTCTGTATTTTACAGTGGGTGTATCAAAGGTTATATTAGGGTGTGAGGAGGTGCATCAGATTATCACGTGGATGATGTCATCAGTGTTGTAATCTGTGATGTCACTGACCATGTCATGAATGAAGTAATATATGATGTCATCAGCAGTGCACTGCGGGGGCGTGAGTTATAGTTAGCTTAACAAACTATAAAGACCACAATTCTTTGGTTTTGTATGAAATGAAATTAAATGAAAATGGTTTTTATAAAGCGCATGCCTACCCGGGAGCATCCCAGTACTGTAGTGGTTACTAGAGTTGGCCCGGACGTCTAAGGAAAGAGCCATGTCTATAGTTGTTTCCGGAATGCTAAATGGTTAGGTTCCCTATTCAGATGCAGCGGCAGGCTATTCCATAGTGTTGTGGCATTATATGAGAAGCGGCGGCCGCAGCTTTTGGCGTTCTTAATTCTAGGTACCGATGCTAGATACAACTCATCAGAACGAAGGCTTCAATTGGCCTTCTAGGGGAGAATCATGACTTTTATAATAGCAGGTCCATTCCCTCCTAGATTCTTATGAGCAACACAAAGGGCCTTGAAATTAATTCTCTCCTGCACCAGTAGCCAGTGGAGGGCGCGTAGTGCTGGCTTTGCCGAATAAAGGGCGTTACCATAGTCTGACCTGGAGACGATAAGCGCCTGGACCAGCATTTTTTTTTGCTTGATCCTGTAGAAGGGGCAGCACTTTCCGGATCATTCTTAGCATGCCATAGCATGAAGCAGCTGTCTTCCTGGCTTGGACTTTAAAAGTAAGATCATGGTCTAATCAGACACCCAGGCTTTTTAGCTCAGTTTTAGGACTTGGTGCAGGGCCCATACACGCTGGCCACATGGTGTTAGATTTAAAATTTTCTTGGTTGCCAAGCAACAGGAGCTCCGTTTTATCACCATTAAGTTTTAGATGTGACAGGCTCATCGAGTGAAATGTCCAACTAACTATACCATCCCTGAAACCTGTGGTTTTATCAGTGAATTTCAAAGGTTTTTTAAATGATAAATTCTAACTATAACGTCCCTGAAACCTGTAGTTTTTTCATTGAATTCCAAAGATTTTTAAGTGATAGTTTCTAACCATAACGTCCCTGAGACCTATGGATTTTTTCAGTAAATTTCAAAGGTTTTTTAAATGCTCATTTCTAACAATGCCTACAGAGGTAGGACATGTGCAGAAAGAGGAAGAAAGGCACAGAAAGAAGCAAGAGAAACGAAGAAAGAGGCAACAGAAGTCCAGAAAGACAAAGAAAACTGCAGAAAGAAGCAGGAGATATGCAGAAAGAACCAACAGAGGTGCCGAAAGAAGCCTTATTGCAAAGCCTTATTGCAAAGTCATCCTGTGCCCCCAACTCTATGCTGACTGGTACTAGTGGTAACTGACTCTGACTAACCAGGTCCAGAGCCAGTGCTATGCTGAAAGGCACTTAGAATACAGTGAAAACACATATATACATTAGGGTACACTATCGGTTGGGGTACCCCTGTGAATGTCATGACCTCCCCAGTAAGGCCCTAGTACATAATAGGGCAGGGGGATTAAAACTACCTCTAACTCAGAGGTGCTGAAAGAGGCAAGAGAAGTGCAGAAAGAAGCAACAGAGGTACAGAAAGAGGCTAGAGAGGTGCAGAAAGAAGCAGGAGAAGTGCAGGAAAGAGGCAAGAGGGGTGCAGAAAAAGGTAGGAGGGTTGCACAAAGAGGCAAGAGAGGTAGAGAAAGAGGCAGGAAGGGTACAGAAAGAACGAAGAGAAGTGCAGAAAGAAGTAACAAAGGTGCTGAAAGAGGTGCAGATGGTGCAGAAAGAGCAAGAGCAGTACAGAAAGAGGCAACATAGGTAGAGAAAGAGGCAAGAGAGGTGCAGAAACAGGCAGGAAAGGTACAGAGAGAAGGAACCGAGGTGCAGATATAGGCAAGAGAGGTGCAGAAAGAGAAAAGAGGGGTGAAGAAAGAGGCAAGGTATCTGCAGAAAAAAGCAACAGAGGTGCTGAAAGAGGCAAGTGAGGTACAGAAAGAGGTAAGAGATCTGCAGAAAAATGCAACAGAGGTGCTGAAAGAGTCACGAAGGGTACAGAATGAGTTTAGAAAAGTGCAGAATGAAGCAACAGAGTTACAAACAGAGGCAAGAGTGGTGCAGAAAGAGGAAAGAGAGTTGTAGAAAGAGGCTAGAGAGCTACACAAAGAGGGAAGACGGGTGCAGAAAGAGGCAAGAGGGGTACAGAAACAGGCAAGAGAACTGTAGAAGGAGGCAAGATAATTGCTGAAAGAAGCAACAGAGGTGTAGAAAGAAGCAAGAAAAGTGCAGAAAGAGGCAAGTGAGATGTAGAAACAGGCAAAAAAGACAGAGAAAAAGGGAAGACAAGTGCAGAAAGAGACAACAGGGGTGCAGAAAAAGGGAAGAGAACTGCAGAAAAAGGCTAGAAAAGCGCAGAAAGAGGCAAAACAGGTACATAAAGAGACAACAGGGGTGCAGAACGAAGCAAGACAGGTGCATAAAGAAGCATGGAAAGTGCAGAATGAAGCAACAGGGGTGCAGAACGAGGCAAGAGAATCGTAGAAAGAAGCAAGTGAGGTGCAGAAAGAGCCAAGAGAGGTGCAGAAACAGGAAAGAGAGGTGCAGAAACAGGCAAGAGATGGGAAGAAAGAAGCAAGACAGATGCAGAAAGAAGCATGGAAAGTGCAGAAAGAAGCAACAGAAGTACAGAAAAAGGGAAGAGAACTGCAGAAAAAGGCTAGAAAAGCGCAGAAAGAGGCAAAACAGGTACATAAAGAGACAACAGGGGTGCAGAACGAAGCAAGACAGGTGCAGAAAGAAGCATGGAAACTGCAGAATGAAGCAACAGGGGTGCAGAACGAGGCAAGAAAATCGTAGAAAGAAGCAAGTGAGGTGCAGAAAGAGCCAAGAGAGGTGCAGAAACAGGAAAGAGAGGTGCAGAAACAGGCAAGAGAAGGGCAGAAAGAGGCAAGAGAATTGCTGAAAGAAGCAACAGAGGTATAGAAAGAAGCAAGAAAAGTGCAGAAAGAGGCAAGAGAGGTGCAGAAACAGGCAAGAGAAGGGCAGAAAGAGGCAAGATAATTGCTGAAAGAAGCAACAGAGGTATAGAAAGAAGCAAGAAAAGTGCAGAAAAGGCAAGTGAGATGCAGAAACAGGCAAGAAAGGTACAGAAAGAGGGAAGACGAGTGTAGAAAGAGACAACAGGGGTGCAGAAAGACGCAAGACAGGTGCAGAAAGAAGCATGGAAAGTGCAGAATGAAGCAACAGGGGTACAGAAAGAGGCAAGACAAGTGCAGAAGGAATCAACAGAGGTGCAGAAGGAGGGAACAGAGGTTCAAACAGAAGCAAGAGAGGTGAAGAAACAGGTAAAAGGGATGCATAAAGAGGCAAGAGGGGTGCAAGCATTTGCAAGAGAGGTGCAGAAAGAAGCAAGAGCAGTGCAAAAGAACAGAGGTGCAAAAAGATGCAAGTGAGGTGTAGAAGGAGGCAAGAGAACTGCAGAAAGAGGCAAGAGAGTTGCAGAAACAGGCAAAAGGGGTGCAGAAAGAAGGAACAGGTGGGCAGATTGAGCCAAGAGAGGTGCAGAAAGAGGGAAGAGGGGTGCAGAAAAAGGCAAGAGTTATGCAGAAATTTGGAACAGAGATGCTGGAAGAAGCCAGAGCAGTGCAGAAAGAATAAACAGAGGTGCAGAAAGAAGCAAGAGGGGTACATAAAGAGGCAAGTGAAGTGCAGAATGAACCAAAAGAGGTGCAGAAGAACCAACAGAGGTGGCAAAAGAGGCAAGAGGGGTACAGAAAGAGGCAGGAGGGGTGCAGAAAGAAGAAGAGAACTGCAGAAAGAAGCAACAGAGATGCTGAAAGAGGCACAAAGGGTGCAGAAAGAGACAAGACAGGTGCAGAAAGAAGGAACAGAGGTACGGAAAGAGACAAGACAGGTGCAGAAAGAGGGAAGAGAGGTATAGAAAGAGGCAAGAGATTTGCTTGAAGAGGGGTGCAGAAAGAAGCAAGTGAGATGCAGAAAGAGGCAAGAGAGGTACACAAAGAGACAAGAGAGTTACAGAAAGAGGCAAGTGAAGTGCGGAAGGAGGCAAGAGAACAGCATAAAGAGGCAATAGGTAATAGAGGTGCAGAAAGAGGCAAGCGAGGTGCAGAAAGAGGCATGATATGTGCAGAAAGAGGGTGGGGAAAGAGGCAAGAGGGGTACCGAAAGAAGCAAGCCGGGCAGAAAGAAACAAAAGAAGTGCAGAAAGAAGTAACAGAGGTTCAGAAAGAGGTAATAAGTGTACAAAAAGAGTGAAGAGAGTTTCAGAAAGTAAAAGAGATTTGCAGAAAGAGGCAAGAGAAGTACAGAAAAAGAAAGAAATGTGCAGAAAGAAATAACAGAAATGCAGAAAGAGGCAAGAGAGGCGCAGAGGGAAGCAAGAGTGGCTTGCACACCATTAGTACCAACTTAACACCCTTATTTAGCAATAAGTAACAGATGACCATTCTAGGTTTGCAAAGGGCCTTCCGCTACGCTGTAACACTTGTCGCTGCATTTTTGGTATCGTTTGAGGTGTTTGAGCTAGAAACAAGGCTTTTTTGTACAACTCTGCAGATTAGGGAGCAGATGATGAATTATGTGGCTAATACAGAAAATGTATAATTGTGCAAAAGTCGGTGCAGCCAAACAGTCACATAATTTCAGTGGCCCTGCTCATACCTCTGACTAGGTCCACAAGTGCTCCTAAGTAATTCCTTGTTTTTTTGTCTCACATTGGGGCCGATTCACAGAACTAATCTGAGATAAAATCCTAAACTTACTACTTATGGTATTCACAGAAGGCATTTAGTAGTAGTAAAGTTAGGACTCCTAACTTTACTACTATAACTTTACTACTACTAAATGCCTGGATGAAGTCCACTTGTGTCCTCAGGAGTCGCATTTGCAGATTGGTGTAAAAAGAGATGTGGCCTTGACCCACCTCTTTTCAATCCAGCTATGTGGCGCATACTGGAGGTACCTGGAGGGCTAGTTGGCCCCCAGGGACCCTCAGTATTCAAGGGGACTTAATTCCCCAACTTAGAACGTGCCAGGGAGTGCATTTGCAGAGTGCTGCAGGGAGGGGACGGGGCCTCAGCGAGATACCGGCTTTTTAAAATTATTTTGTTTTTGGAAGGGGGGCTGTGTGGCCCCCCTTAATTATTTTGGGGCCCTGGGGACCCCATCCCATAGGGCCTGTGCATGTTATTCCTTTTTTTAAAACGGGAACGGGACCGTGTGGCCCTCCTTCCCTGGGCCTCTATTGGCCCCGTGGACCCCTACCCCCGGGGCCTGGCTTTATTTTAATTTTTTTTATTTAAATTTTTGAGGAGGCGTGTCCCCCCTAACCTGAGCCATTTCTGTCCCCGGGGACCCCATCCCCAGGGCTTGGCCTCGTTTTTTTTCATTTAAATCAATGGGAAGGGGGCCATGCAGCCCCCCTCCCCTGGGCCACTATTGGCCCCGGGGACCCCATCCCCGGGGCCTAGCATCAGTTTTTATTTTTTACATTTACGAGGAGGGGGGGCGCGTGGCCCCCCTCCCCTGGGCCATTTCTGGTCCCGGGGACCCCATCCCCCAGGGCTGGCCCTTTGCATTGGGGACTGTGGGGGATCCCCAATGCCCCCATGGTCCCACCTACTCCCTGCATCCTGCAGGAGCCGGCATTGTGTTTGAGCAAGGGGAGCTGCTAACATTCAGCTCTCCTTGCTCAAAAGCAATCCTGTGAAGCAAAGCAGAGGTTGCTATGGCAGTGCGGGAGCCATGCTCCTGCCCTGTCATAGCAAATGGCAATGTCCCAGGGGTGAGCACCCTGGGATATTGCAGGAGCCGGCCCTGGGGGGTGGTGGTCCTCAGGACCATCAAGGGCTCCAGGCGGGGCACTGCGCGGCCCCCCTCCCTTCATTTCTAATGCTCTGGGGAGGTGGTGGTCCCCGGGGGGCCGTATAGGACCCCCAAATATTTAGTGCCTTGGGGAGGTGGTAGTCCCTGGGCGTGTGGGGGGCTTGAGCCCCCCACACATGTTTTTTTTACAAAGTGAGCCCCAGGGATGTGACGGTTCCTGGGGCTGCAGGGGGCCAAGTGCCCCCCATGTTTAATTGGCAAAGCCACGGGGCGTGGTGGTCCCCGGGGCATGTGGGTGGCTCAAGCCCCCAACACATGTTTTTATTTTAAAAAATGAGAGCCCCGGGGAGGTGGTGGTTCTCGGGGCTGCGTGCCCCCTGCAAATCATCAATTAAGCCCGTGGGAGGTGGCAGTCCCCAGGGCTTCGGGGGCCCCTGCGGGCCCTCTGCTATATTATTTGGGATTGCCCCTGGGACCTGGCCAACCCAGGGGCTGAAGAATAACAAAGCGCGGGAGGCCGCGCTACGTTGTTTTATATTTTTTTCTCTGCAGGATTGCTGCACCCAGTGCGAATTCTGCAGTTTAAAAAAAAATGTTTTTTTTGTCCCTAGGGGTCAGCAGGCCTAGGGGGTCAGGGTGTTTCTACCTTGCCCCCCTTTTCTTGTTTTTTATTTTTTTTTCACTGTTTTCTTGTGACTCGGATACCGAGTCACAAGATGGCTGCCAACACTTCCTGGTTTGGAGTGTTGGCAGCCAATCATAAGTCAGCTCATGCTCGGTGCTCAGACATTGAAACTTTTCTTTTTCTAATTTCTCTGGAACTACTGAATGGATTTACACCATTTATAAAAAGGGCTCTTTCTGAACCAAGACCTACCTTTTTGCCAAATTTGGTGTAATTTCGTTCAGCAGTTTGGGCTGTAGCTTTGTCTAAAGTTCCTATGGAAATTAACATAGGTAAAATGCGTTTTGGGACCCCCTTTTACCTCGGCCCCGCTTAACGATCACCCCGAAACTTTCAAGACAGGAGTTGACCGGAGCGCCCCATTAGTTTTGAAAATTTCGCGAAGATTCGTCAACCGGCGTCAAAGATATTGGCAAAAGAAAAAACGCTTTTTGAAGAGAAACGAGGTCCTAACTATCACTACCTACTGGCGACAGCCAGTAGGTAATGTATATATATATATATATATATATATATATATATATATATATATATCTATATCTCTATTACCTACTGGCGGTCGCCAGTAGGTAGTTATAGTTAGGACCTATTATTCATAGGAAATCCGCGACATTCTATTTGGAATAACTTTGGCGCCGGTTGACGAATTTTCGCGAAATTCTCGAAACTCGTGGCCCGCTCCGAGGCCCTGGGGACCACCACCCCCCAGGGCCGGCTCCTGCAGTGTCCTGGGGTGCCCACCCCAGGACACTGCTGTTTGCTATGGCAGGGCCATAGCAAACTTGGTTTGAATTTTGAAAGAGAGAGCAGGGAAACCTGCTCTCTCTTTCAAAATTCAAACCAAATTGCTTTTCCACACGGGGAGCTGCATGTTAGCAGCTCCCCATGTGGAAAAGCAATGCCGGCTCCCGCAGGAGGCGGGGTGCTGGTGGGACCGTGGGGGGATTGGGGACTCCCCACAGCCCCCAACGGAGAGGGCCAGCCCCTGGGGATGCGGTCCCCGGGGCCAACAGTGGCCCAGGAGGGGGGCCACGTGGCCCCCCTCCCCCCCAAAAATATATATATAAAAATAAAGAAATTAGAAAGGCAGGCCCCGGGGGATGAGGTCCCCTGGGCCTTTAGTGGCCAGAGGAGGGGGACAACGCAGACCCCCTCCAAAAAAAAAAAGACCATGCCGCAGGCGATGGGGTCCCCGGGGCTGATTAAGGCCTCGGAAGGGGGCCCAAGCGGCCCCCTTCCCAAATTTTAAATTTTTATTAAAAAGATTACGGGGCAGGCCCTGGGGGATGGGGTCTCCAGGGCCAAACAATATGAAATAGAAGGGGGGCTATGCAGCCCCCCTTTAAAAAAAAAAAGAATTACCGGCATCGCACCGGAGGCCACGCCCCCTCGTTTCAGCACTCTGCAAACACGCCCCCTGGTGCGTTTGTGGTTGGGGAATGACTTCCCCTTGAATACTGGGGGTCCCTGGGGGCCAACTAGCCCACCAGGAACCTCCAGTATGCGCCAGGGGGCTGCATTGCAGAGAGGTGTTCTGAAGCCACACCCCTTTTACACCTCTCTGCAACGCAGCTCTGTGGCGCTTAATGGAGGTAGCTGGTGGGGTAGTTGCACCCCAGGGACCCTCAGGATTCAAGGGGGGGGGTAATTCCCCAACTTAAAACACGTTACGGGGCGCGGTTGCACAGTGGTGAAGGGAGGGTGTGGGGTCTGAGGTGATATGTGTGTAAACCCGCCCTGTGGCACGTTTTAAGTTCGGGAATTAATTCCTCTTCAATCCGGAGGGTCCCTGGGGGCCAACTAGCCCATCAGGTACCTCCAGTAAGCACCACAGAGCTGCGTTGCAGAGTGTTGTAAAAAGGGGTGTGGCCTCTGAACACCTCTCTGCAAGGCAGCTCTCTGGCGCATACTGGAGGTACCTGGTGGGCTAGTTGACCCCAGGAACCCTCAGGATTGAGGAGGAATTAATTCCCCAACTTAAACCGTGCCACAGGGTGTGTTTGCGGACATGTCACTTCAGGCCATGCCTCCTTCCTTCACCACTGTGCAAACGCGCCCCGTGGCGCATTTTAAGTTGGGGGATTAACTCTCTTTTAACACTGAGGGTCCCTGAGGGCCAACTAGCCCAACAGGTATCTCCAGTATGTGCCAGGGAGCTGCGTTGCAGACAGGTGTTCAGAGGCCACGCCCCTTTTTACACCTCTCTGGAACGCAGCTCTGTGGTGCTTACTGGAGGTACCTAGTGGGGTAGTTTGACCCTAGGGACCCTTAGGATTCAAGGGGACTTAATCTCTCAACTTAGAACAGCCACAGGGCTGGTTTACACAGTGGTGAACGGAGGGGACAGGGCCTGAGGTGACGTGTGCAAACACGCCCTGTGGCGCATTTTAAGTTAGGGAAATAATTCCCCTTCAATCCTAAAGTACCCTGGGGGCCAACTAACCCACCAGGTGCTTCCAGTAAGTGCCACTGCACTGCATTGCAGAGAGGTGGTGCAGGCTGTGCCCCTTTTTACACCTCTCTGCAATGGTGCTTACTGGAGGTACCTAGTCAGCTAATTTGCCCCTAGGGATCCTCAGGATTCAAGGGGAGTTAATCTCCCAACTTAAAACGGCCACAGGGCGTGTTTACACAGTGGGAAAGGAAGGAGACGGGGCTCGAGGTGACGTGTGCAAACACGCCCTATGGCACATTTTAAGTTGGGGAAACGATTCCCCTTCAATCCTGAGGGCCCATGGGGGCCAACTAGTCAACCAGGTGCTTCCAGTAAGCACCACTGTGCTGCATTGCAGAGAGGTGGTCCAGGCCATGCCCATTTTCTCTGCAAGGCAGCTCTGTGGCGCTAACTAGAGATACCTGATGGGCTAGTTGTACCCAAGGGACACTCAAGATTCAAGGGGACTTTATCCCCCAAATTAAAACGGCAATAGGGCGTGTTTGCACACGTCAGCTCAGCCCCCCCACCCTTCACCAGTATGCAAACGTGCCCTGTGACTCGTTTTAAGAGGTAGTTTTAATACCCCTGCCCTATTATATACAAGGGCTTACAGAGGAGGTCATGCTAATAACAGGGGTACCCCAACGCATAGTGTTCCCTAGTATATGTAGGGGTTTTAACTGTATTCTAAGTGTCTTTTAGCATAGCACTGGCTCTAGGACTGGTTAGTCAGAGTCAGTTACCACCAGTACCCATCTGAAAAAGTTGAGGGTACAGGATGATTTTGCAACAAAGACTCTTTCTCCTCCTCTGTTTGTTCTTTCTGCACGTCTTCCTTCTTCCGGCACTTTTCTTTGTCTTTGAGGACTTCTGTAGCTTCTTTCTGCATTTCTTTTTCTTCTTTCTGTGTGTTTTTTCTTCTTTCTTCACATGTCCTATCTCTGTAGGCATAGTTAGAAATTAGCATTTAAAAAACCTTTGAAATTCACTTAAAAAAAACATAGGTTTCAGGCACGTTATAGTTAGGAATTAGCATTTAAAAAACCTTAGAAATTCACAGAAAAAAACCATAGGTTTCAGGGGTGTTATAGTTAGCTGGACATTTCACTCATACAAAACCATTGAAATTCCCCCGTTATAGTTAGTTCAGCTAACTATAACTCCCACCCCCGCAATGCACTGCTGATGATGTCACATATTACATCACTCATGACAGGGTCAGTGACATCACTGATGACATCTCAAATGACATCACTGATGACATCACTGATGACATCATCCATGTGATAATTTGATGCATCTTCTCACACCCTAATATAACCTTTGATACACCCACTCTAAATTACAGACTGCCATTCTCAAAACCATAGACACTCCAACACCAATAACTACATACCCACTTACTGATTCTTAGGTCTACACACCCATCCACTCACTCACCCGTACAGTCACTCATACTTATGGTCACTCAGTACAGGACTATCATATGCACTCATACACCTATATAGACACTTAGACACTCACACACCGCCACACATCCACAGAGGTACTCACACACCTACTCAGTCATGCAAATAATTAATCACACTGCCATTTATTCACCTATACAGTTATACACACATCAGCTCAATTACTCATACAAATACTAGCACATTCTTACGCTCTTATACAATCAATGATACATGTACACACTCATCCATACAGCCACTCTCACAATCACACAATCTCACTTATAGCCATTTATGTACTCCAACACACATATATACTGCCTTTCACATATGTAGCTACTCATACATGTACCACTGAAATATACATTCAACAACTAACACAACCATACACACACTCACCCACCCATACAGTCCATCACAAATGCCCTCTTGAAACCATGCACCCAGTGAATTACCCAGTCACACATCTATGCACAGTGTAACACACACCCCACCCACACAAACACTCAGGCACCCATACAGATACTCAGACAACCAATCTATAACCCATATAGACACTCATGTAGCTATTTGCAAACCCATGCAGCCGCTAACACACCAACAGACAGACGGATACAGACATTCACACAGTTTAGTCACTAACCCATGCATTCAGTAAGATACGTTTAATCACTCACTTATAGAGTCAGTCACGCACCTACAAAATCATCCATTCACACACTTATACACCCACTGATTCTTCAACATGCCTTTCCCTATATATAATAAACATATTTAAACTTTACAGAAACACACAGACACTGGATGATGTCATCAGTGATGTCATCAGTGATGTCATTTGAGATGTCATCAGTGATGTCATCAGTGATGTCACTGACCATGTCATGAGTGATGTAATATGTGACGTCATCAGCAGTGCATTGCGGGGGCGCGAGTTATAGTTAGCTGAACTAACTATAACGGGGGAATTTCTATGGTTTTGTACAAGTGAAATGTCCAGCTACCTATAACACCACTGAAACCTATGGTTTTTTCTGTGAATTTCTAAGGTTTTTTAAATGCTAATTCCTAACTATAACGTGCCTGAAACCTATGTTTTTTAAAGTGAATCTATAAATATATATATATATATATATATATATTTATATATATATATATATATATATATATATATATATATATATATATATATATATATATATATATATATATATATATATATATATATAGTACCTACTGCCGGTCACCAGTGGGTAGTTATAGTTAGGACCAAGTTTCCATAGGAAGAGCATTTCTTGTTTTGGTTTCCAAACACATTCTTTGTTCATATCAGCTCCTATGTTGAAAGTTTGGGAGTGATTCGTCAAGGGGGTGGGGGGGAGAAAAAAGGGGGTCCCAAAACGTGTTTTCTCCATGCAATTTCCATAGGAAACTTTAGACAAGGCTACAGGTCGAACGTGTGAACGGAATTACCCAAAATTTGGCAGGGAGAAGGGTCTTGGTCTAGAAAGCACGCTTTGTTTATTTTGTGCAAATCTATTCAGTAGTTTTGGAGAAATATCAAAATTTACAGATATCGATATTTGGGAATTCTGCCATCTTATTGGCTGAGGAGTTACGAGCACGAGCTTGCTGCTTATTGGCTGCGAGCGGTTGCAACTAGGAAGTGTTGGCAGCCATTTTGTGACTCTGTTGAAGTGAGTAAGGGGAACAAGGGCGAAAAAAGTAGGAAAGAGGAGGGTAGGAGCACTGTAACCTCTGTGGGGTGTTTAGGGTGTGGTATACAGGGGTGCGAAGCGAACTACTCGTCCCTACCGGTCTGAAAGTGCTGGGCTATGGAAATTAAGTGAAGTATTGCTTAGAGTCTGATGCTGCTAAGGTGAGCTGCTGCGGGACTCTGGGACTAAAGCGTGAGCCTAAACTGTGTGTCTTATGCTGTGAAGTCATGTGCCCTCTCCGTTTCACCACACCTGTGGAAGTAATGTCCGCATGTGTTTATACCTCCTAGCACGAACTACTGACCCGTACTGGTCTGAAAGTGCTGGGGTATGGAAAATATGTGAGGTATTGTCAAGAGTCTCATGCTGCTAAGCTGAGCTGCTGCCGGACTTGGGGATGAAAGCGTGAGTCGAAACTGTGTGTCATATGCTGTGAAGTCCTGTGCTCTGGCTGCTGTGCCACATCTGTGCAAGTTGTGTCAGCATGTAGTTATACCTACTCGGAGGAACTTTTGTTTCGAACATTGTAACTTGTGTATGGTGCTTAGGGGATGTTGTACAGGGAGTGCGAAGGTAAATTTGTGCATATCAAATCAATTCAGTATTTGTAAAGTGTAAACTACTCACTCGTATGGGACTGATGGTGCTGGGGGCGTAAGCTGAGCTGCTGCCAGACTCGGGGATAAAGCCGCTGAACTACTGACCCCTACCGGTCTGAAAGTGCGGGGTACGGAAATTAAGTGAGGTATTGCCTAGAGTGTCATGCTGCTAAATTGAGCTGCTGCTGGACTCGGGATGAAACCGTGAGCCCAAACTGTGTGTCCTATGCTGTGAAGTCATGTGCTCTGGGCGCTGTGCCACACCTGTCCAAGTAGTGTCAGCAATATTTTATACGTAGTAGGAGGAAGTTTTGTTTGGAACACGGTAACTTGTATACGGTGCTGGTAAGGGATCCACAGCACTGCCAAAGGCAGTGCACCCAGGACATGCAGCAGACGTGCAAGGTATAGGTGGATGTGAATGGAGTCGACCATATGTTCGGGATGCCCTGCTATGCTTCAGTGGCTCTGCTTGTAGCTGCACTGGCTTGCCGTGTACCAGTCTTGTGGATGAAATTGCACAGCTTGGTGCAATGAGCCGGGTCTGTGTGCAATGGGTGCAGGGCAGGGTTGTGGTGGGAGTACGTGTGAAGGTCATTTCACGCACGCTAACTACGACAAAGGACTTTTTTTTGATAAACAAGTTTTATTGGAGATTTTGAAAAACACAGCAAAAGAAAACAGTGCGCCTGACAAAATGACAAAGGACTTTTGAGTGTGGGATGTCCACTCGTTGTTCTCAAATCAGGCAGTGGGTAGTGTGGGAGACTGATGCAAATATTATCGTATCTGTCAGGGGGGCTGGCCACTTGCAAGTTCCTTCTCAGAGCAGCAGATGTGTTAGCGCAAGATAGCTCAGACAAAGAACCTTTCATCCTTACAGTAACTTCTCCAGGTGCATTCATACAGGATGTGTACAAAGGCCGGTCGTGGGTGTTGTGGGATGTCTGTGACCCTGGTCATCATGGATGAGATGCCCAGCATGTGGCACATGGGCGGGTTCACTGTGTGTTACGTTGCCAAACAGCTGCTCCTCCCTCCAACGAGCCCCCACACTTTTGTGCGCTGCACTGTTGTATTCCGTGCACTCCTATCGCACACCTTTGTAAGGCCTATTCGTGCATGTCCTGTGGCATTCCAATCACACTGTGACACTGCCGTTTGGAGGTGGTGCATGCCACTTTACAACATCGACTGCTGTGGCCCTTGTGGTGGCCACACCAGAACACAGAGACACTTACCGCACTTCATGCACACGGACATGTGTAAGACACCTGTTCCCTTTGCCGCTTGTGCATGCAGGAGGATGCGTGCGTAGCTACATCTCCAGGCTCACTGCCAACGCTGAGGTGACATGGTAACGTCCGCTGAAGACAGCACACTGCAGGGCCCGTGCCTATCATGCTAACACAATGACCACACGGACATACTTGCTCAGATGCAGGTTTGGGGGACATGGGCGGTCCTGGGGTTGTTGCGATGAGTGTTATGGACCTCATGGGTATCCGTGTATCATGCTCATTGACTCTATGGCACCTGTGGGTGTTCAGGTGTGGCTCTTGGCTATGTTCCCTTTCATGCTGCAGGTAGTAGTCCTACGTAACACCAGCAGAAAGCAGGTGTAAAATCTCTTGTGCTAATGTGGCTTATCGCCAGAATTTATTTCACATCGCAGTTTTTGCCTTTCGTTGTGAAAGTTGTGATGTGGTTTTTTCGTGCACAGAAAAATAAATGAACTGGGCAGTGTATCCCGTCAAGATCCAGCACCTGACCCACTATTCCCAATCAATATAAATACAATGAGATTTCTTCATTGATTTTGTGTGTACACTGTAAATGCACCCACTACCACAGTGCAATTCAATACAGGATTTTAGTATTTAGAATAAGTCGCAAAGGTGCACTTCGTGTGTTTTTGCACGGGAACGCCTACTCTGCATCTCATTAACTTTAATTAATCACAATTGCGTCAATAAGGCCACGTGGCGGTGACTTGCAGTGCACTGAGTTAGTGGCACCTGAAGCTTTCAGTGTGTGCGCAGCCTGCAAAGATGCGTGGTCCGGGCAGGCTGCATTGGTAGCAATTTTGCCTAATGAATTTTGCCTTAATAAGGTTACGTGGCAATGACTTTTGGTGCACTGAGATAGTGGCACCTGAAGCACTCAGTGTGTGTGCAGCCAGAGATGATGCATGGTCCGGGAGGGCCGCACTGGTAGCAATGTCTTTTGTCTAATGAATTATGCCTTAATAAGGCTACGTGGTGATGACTTGTGGTGCACTGAGTTAGTGGCACCTGAATCACTCAGCGTGTGCGCAGCCTGCGATGATGTGTGGTCTGGGCGGGCCGCACTAGGAGCAATGTCTCTTGCCTACTGGACTGCGTCATCTGCAATTGCGACCCGATCTGAATTGTGAGCCCTGCTGTCCGCAGTGTACATCGAAGGCAGTAGTCTGTACAGACATAACTCTGTGGTGCTGTGCTGCTGGGTTCACAGGGAGCCTGTGCCGAGGATGCCAGCGGTCATGGCAGCGGCCTCGTGGCAGGGTGAGGTCCCGGCCTATTTATTCATACTTCTACGCTGGAGTGGCATACGTTGGACCAGCCCACTCCGCTTCCTGTTCCGCTTACAGGGGGGGATGACACAGCTACGTGACCAAGATCTTCCCCACTGCCTGAGGTAACATGGTTGCGTCCACTGTCCACAACAGTACAAGCACCAGCAGTATATGTACACATGGAGAGGTCTGTCCTCTGCATAGTGAGGTCTGTCCAGCACATTACCGCTACACTTGGCATTCTGTGAATTGTTATCGATGGGTGACTTGCCTTCTTCACACATACTTGACACATCTCCCAACATTCAGTTATTGTGTGGCTGAGGGGCCATGCTGTTTTGGGAAGGTCCACTGTTTTGTTCTGTGCTGCCTCGGTGGTAGTAGGGGGGTGGTCCAAGGGGGAGGTCCTGGGGTGGTGTCATTGGGTGTTGTGGCCTTCTTGGGTGTTGGAGCTGCATGGTCAGTAGCTCTCTGACATGTGTTGGTCTTCAGATGTGGTTCTGGGCTGGGCTCCCTTTCATACTTTAGGTAGTCGTCCTGCTTTACACCAGTAAAAGGCAGATGTTCAATTCTTACTGCTAACGCGGCTTATCGCCTGTTTTTGGATCGCATCGCAGATTTCGCTGGTTGGTGAAAACATCGGGAAGTGGTGTTTTCATGGGGTTTTTTGCACGGGAACGCCTATTCTGCATATCATTAGCGTTAGTTGTCGCTCTCATTGGTGGCAATGTTTTTTTGAGGAAGCTATCGCTGGAAAATGGCGATATCGGCAGTTTTCACCAGGTTGAGAATGGGATGATAATTCTTTGCTGCGGTAAAGTGCCGATAACTCAGTGATAAGTTCTTGAGAATACACCTCATTGTTTTTTTGAATTTTTTCGACCAGATTCGTGCACCCAGCCACTAAAAAAAAAAAAAAAATAGTAATAATTGTTTGGCCCTGGGGCTTTTTGTGGTATTCCCTGAGCAGGCCTAGGGGGTCAGGGTGTTTGTACCCTGCCCACTTTTCTTGTTTTTTCATCTTTTTTCTTGTGATTTGCATGTAGCTACAACAAAGTCCTAATAAACACCAGGGCTCATTTTAGAGTCACCCTATAACCCAACAGTTGGGACTTATCACCGAGTTATCAGCAGTTTAGCGCAGCAAAAGTGGCGAAAGAATTATCGCCCCATTCTCAAGTTGGTGCACATTGCCACATTGCCCACAGGCTACCGGTACCAACACAGTGGACAATCAACATCATTATGCAGACAAAGCTGCTTGCTGTGCTGCACCTGTTGGCCTCTGGTATATTCCAACCAACAAGTGTGAGAGTCGGAGGAGTCTCACAGTCAGCCCTAGTAAACTTCCTCACACGTCTTGGATGCATGTCTACAAAAGCAACTTAGGGCCCCTGTATTTGCACCACACATTCATCCCAATTCGTAGTATTCCTGTACAACCAACCCGAGCCATTGCTTGATGCCTCTGTGCTCCAGATCCAAGACTGTAGTCACTGAAATGGGGTTGCGCCAGGTCATGAAGTTTAGTAGTCAACAGTAGTGGAAAAACAGTACTTTATTAGAAAAACATAAATTAACAACACAAAAACAAGTGACATTGCCAACGGGGAACATCAACTTGTGGATCGAAATAACTGTAGATCGTCCTGGAAATCCCAAAAGTCTGTATTCAGAAACCTGTTGGATAAATGAAGATAATTGTCAAGTGTTAGCATGGTCACAAACATAATATAGTACAATGTATTGCGCTTGGACAAACCGGAATGCTTACAGGTATGATCAATCCTGCATAAAATGACCATAACAGAAGCTTGTGTGGTCGTAACCTTCATAGGAAAGAAAAGGAACGTTACAACCCCAACAAACTTATGTTACGGTCTCATTATGCAGGATTTATCATACCTGTAAGTATCAGGGTTCGTTTCAGCTTGATACACATGCATGTTCACTTCACCTAAACTGCACAGAAACAACTGGAGACCAAGCAAGGGAACCACACCATAGCAGTCTTCCTGCACGTGTTGGGGGCAACTGACTGCACACATGTACTATTTGTGCGCCCTGCCGACACTGCACCCAATCACCGCAACAGAAAAACACACACATTCCAACGAAGCAGGCAAAACTGGACCACCGGGGCCTGTATACTAATGTTGTCGCAAACTTCTCAGGAAGTGTGCATGATTCTTACATCTTTTGCAAGTATCCCAGCTCTGGTTCCCAGACCAGTCCGCCGCCCAGCGATGACTGCCTGACCCCATGCACCCAGACCTCAATGCTCACCTGCGTGTCTCCACGAGGGCCCAACACGTGCCGGAGAAACCTCCTCAGCCATCGCTGGGTTCTGCAGCACAGGCCCCCAGCGCATCGTGCTGCACCACGCCGAGGAATCATGTCTGTACAGCCAGCTGCCTTCGGCGTACACGCGGTCCAGCCAAGCTCACAATTCAAATCGGGTCTTGATTGCCAGGATAGCATATCAAGGCCACACATCATTGCTGGCTGCACACCCGCTCAGCTCTGGTGGCACTAACTCAGTGCAGCTCAAGTCATTGCCACGTGGCAGGAGGCCCGTGTTGGCCAAAATGCCTCAGCTGCCACCAAATCTGTGCACCTCAAGGCATCGTCATGTGGCAGGAGGCCAGTGTCTGGCAAAGTGCTTCGGCTGCCACCATCTCTGTGCACCTCAACTCATCGCAACGTTGCGGGAGGCCCGTGTCGGTCAAAGTATCTCGCCTGCCACCAACATAATAAGCACACAGATACATCCAGATAGAGAGTGAAAATGGCATCAAGCAAGTGCGCCTGGCACTTTTTATTGGCACGGTCACATGTCCTGTGATGCCTGTGCTGCATGGGTATGGTGTGGGTGTAAAGCAGCCGTGAGAGAGTGGCTGTGGCATGCTGACAACTAGACCTGTGATCAGCAGGTCACTACACGGAAGACCTGGGACATGTAGCATTGTAGTTCCCTCCCTGTAAGCGTAAGCGGAGTTGGCTGGCTAAAACGCGCATCCTTCACGACTTTACCAATATGGCCGTTTGAATCCGCACACCCAGCGAGATAGGTACACGATGGGTGTGCGACTCCACTTTTTCTCCCCCAAAAAGATATATATATATTAATATTTAAGAAAACAGAAGACATTATATTATTTTAATAACAAGCAAAAAAAATCAATAATTATTTTTGGGTTATTAAAGTTACACAATATCACTAAAAACAAATTCAAAATTACTGAAAATTCCATAGCTTTAATGAACATTGTAATTCGAAATTAGCCTTTAAAAAAACATTGACATTCACTGAAAAAAAATAGGTTTCAAGCACGTTATAGTTAGAAATTAGCATTTAAAAAACCTTAGAAATTCACTGAAAAAACACAGGTTTCAGGAACGTTTTAGTTAGTTGGACATTTCAGAAATTCCCCCGTTATAGTTAGTTCAGCTAATTATAACTCGTGCCCCCGCAATGCACTACTGATGACGTCACATATTACATCATTCATGACATGGTCAGTGACATCACTGATGACATCTCAAATGACATCACTGATGACATCATCCACATGAAAATGTGATCCACCTCCTCACACTCTAATATAACCTTTGATACACCCACTGTAATACAGACTACCATTTTCAAAACCATTGAGACACCAATACCAGTTACTATATATGCACTCACTGATTCCTAGGTCTCCTAACATATCTACTCATTCACCCATGCAATCACTCATACATGCAGTCACTCATCAATAGAACACTATCATATGCTCTCATAAACCTATACAGACACTCACACACCACCACTCATCCAGAGTTACTCTCACACCTAGTCAGTCATGCAAGTAATCAATCAAACTTCCATTTACTGATCTATACAGTTATACACACACCACATCACTTATTCAAACAGAAACAAATGCATACTTACTCTCTTCTACAATCACTGATACAACTGATACAAGTACACACTCATCCATACAGCCACTCTTACAATCACTGACTCTCATGTATAGTCATTTATATACTTCAACTTTCATATACACTGCCTTTTATATATGTAGTTACTTGGACATGTACCATTGAGACATCCATTCACTCACCAACACACCCATACATACACTTACCCACCCATACAGCTGTTTACACATGCACTCTTGAACCCATACACACAGTAAATCAACCACTCAAACATCTATGCACACACTCACACACCTTCCACCCTCCCACACAGACACCCAGGCATCCATACAAATACTCAGGCAACCAATCGATAACCCATATAGACACTCATGTAGCTTCTGACCAACCCATGCAGCAGCTTATAAAACAACAGACAGACTGATACAGACATTCACAAAGTTTAGTCACTAACCCATGCATTTAGTAAGACACGCTTAATCACTCACTTAAATAGTCAGTCACGCACCTACTAAATCCTCCATTCAGAACTTATACACCCACTTATTCTTCAATACACCTTGGCAGATATATAATACATATTTAAACTTTAAAGAAAAACACAGTCACTGGATGATGTCATCAGTGATGTCACTGACCATGTCATGAATGATGTAATATGTGATGTCTTCAGCAGTGCATTGCGGGCGTGAATTATAGTTAGCTGAACTAACTATAACTGGGGAATTTCTCCGGTTTTGTACGAGTGAAATGCCCAACTAACTATAACGTTCCTGAAACCTTTGGTTTTTTCAGTGAATTTCTAACTATAACGTGCCTGAAACCAATGTTTTTTTCAGTCAAAATATATATACATATAGCCTAATGGCAGTCCTCAGTAGGTTATTATAGTTAGGACATAGTTTCCATTGGAAAAAGGTTTCTAATTTGCCAATATCTTTGGCGTCGTTTAATGAATCTTCGCAAAATTTTCTAAACTAATGGGGCGGTCAGGTCCGCTGCTGTTTTGAAAGGTTTGGCGTGATTCGTCAAGCGGGAACCAAATAAAGGGGGGCACCAAAGTGTGTTTTCTCCATGTTAATTTCCATAAGAAACTTTAGACACAGCTACAGCCCGAACTGCTGAACGGAATTACACCAAATATGGCAAAAAGGTAGCTCTTGGTTCAGAAAGCACTCTTTTTGTTAAATGGTGTAGACCTGTTCAGTAGTTCCTTAGAAATTTTAATATTTCTCAGATATCCAAATGGGGACGCGGAGGATCCGCGCACCCTCCAGATCTCGTGCCTGCAATCTGATTGGCTGCCAACACTTCGAAGCAGGATGTGTTGGCAGCCGTCTTGTGACTCGGTTGAACCGAGCCACAAGAAAAAAGGTAAAAAAGTAAACAAAACAAGAAAAGGGGGCAGGGTAGAAACAACCTGAACCCCTAGTCCTGCTCAGGGGGTCTCACAGGGACCCTAGGGTGCAAAAAAGCTTTTTTTCAAAGATTTTGACAGGATTTGGGTTGAATCTGCGAATCTGGTTGCTTCATTTTCTTAAGCCCCCAGGTAGGCCAGGTCTCGGAGGCTTATCCATTTAGTGCAGGGGAGCTACGAGGCCCCCCTGCAGGCCTGGGGACTGTCACCTCAGCGGGCTGTAATATAAAAAATGTTGCATGGGAGGGCTTCTGCCCCCCCACGCAGCCCCGGTGACTGCCACCTCACCGGGCTATGTTTATTAAATGCAGGTGGGCAATCCAGGCCCCCTGTAGCCCCTCGCACAGCCATCTCCCCAGGGCTAAATTCAAAAGATGAGTGGGGGCTCCAGCAACCCCATGGAGCCCCGGGGACCGCCACCTCTCCGTGGGGCTATATTCCCAATAAAATATGGGGAGGCTCGAGCCCCCCCACACAGCCCTGTGAACCACCACCTCCCCAGAGCTTAAATATTGTTGGAGGGGAACTGCATGGCCCCCCTCATGGAGCGGTAAAAGGCCCTGGGGACAGCCAACCCCCCAGGGCCAGTTCCAGTAATGTCCTGGAGTTTCCACCTCTGGAAATTGCAGTTTGCTATGGCATGGCGGTAGCACTGGAAGCAAGAGCATTGAAAATGCTCTTGCTTCCATGAAGTGAAGCAGAATTACTTTTAGGCAAAGGGAGCTGTATGTTTGCAACTCCCTCTGCCCAAAAGCAATGCCGGCTCCCACAGGGGGCAGAGAGCCCGCAGAGTTATGAATGAAAGTAGATACGTAGGTCTAGTCCTGGGGGATGGGGTCCCCTGGGCCGCAATCGGCCCCCCTCCCATTTTAATTTTAATTTTTAAAAATGGGTCAGGCCCCAGGGGATGGGGTCCCCAGGGCCAAAAAGGGTGAAAGGGAAAGGGGGCCAGACAGCACCCCTTTCTAAAATAAAAAAATGAATCCTGCAACTCGCTAGAGGTCCGCCCCTTTCTCCACTACTCTGCAAGCGTGCCTCCTGGCGTGCTCTTGGTTGGAGAATAAAGTCCCCTTCGATGCTGAGGGCCCTTAGGGGCCAACTAGCCCATCTGTTACCTCCAGTAAACCCCACACAGTGAGATTGCTGGGAGGTGGTCAGAGGCCAAGCCTCTTTGTACACCCTTCTGCAAACACACCTTTTGGCGCACTGCTGGTTGGGCGATGAGGCCTTCTTGTGTCCTGTGCTTTTTTCCCATGAATTTGTAAGGTTTTTTAAATGCTAATACCTAACTATAACGTCCCTGAAACCTGTGTTTTTTTCAGAAGCAGTAGACCCTGAAGGGCAGCCATCAACATGGTAACAGAGCATTTGTCATTACATCAACCAAGGGCAAAGAATTTCTAGGGAAAAATTGTTAGACTCTTTGTTTTAATCAGCAATTCAAATGTGGCAAAATTCCATCTCGATGTAGTCCTGACACGGTTCAGCTTCTCACTCGAGCCTTGTTCATAGGCAAAGAAGATCACAGCAGTAAGTAATCGCCTGCTTTTAATTCAAATTTTCAGTGCGCACATTCGTTTTGTAATATCACAAAACCCAGCATGCTGTGTAAGTTACAAGATCCATATCACACTTGCAGCAAATCAGTATTGACCAAAATCAGCAACGCTGTGGCTATTCTCCCGATACTAGCCTCAATACTTCTCTGAGCCCTTGTAGCAGTAACATGTTCTGTATTCTGAAAATAACTAATCAAATGGCACAGCATTTTCCAGTCACTAAACTCACAATGCAATGCTAGCCAGAATATTAACCCACCAGACTTCACTGCATTTTAGGAACACACATGAGCCTAATTACAACTTAAGGAAATGGGGACACTCTAATACAATGGATACTGGGTCAGTACCCTACCATAATTAACTCCACTCTAGGTACATCAACATACCACACTGCATTGTATAGAAGCAGCACTATGATGGTAATCAAATGACCTCCATCCTGAAGGAGCTCCATTGGCTCCCCTTGCCAGTCTGCTGCATTTTCAAAACAATTTGCATCATTTACAAAGATGTCAAAACGAAAACCTCCTGTTCTCTTGCAGACAAACCTCTGATGGTTCTCAGCCACACTAACAGCCAGTTTGATTGGTGGATCATCAGATGGCTTAACTGATAGTAACCCTTGACCTAGCTATCCACCCATCATTGTGCAATCTGGTCTCAGTGACAATTGCCCTACACTATTAAGGGTGCAATGATGATTACTAGATTTCCATAACCGGTACCACCACATAAGGTGCTAAGGCACTGGGCCAGTCTAACCACTTACCTTGCGATGGACGTTGTAGGTGCGTGAAAGCTGAAGAGGAATTAAAAACAATTCAACAAATTCGATTTACAGTGTAGCCCATTTCGCCACACATTAAGGACACGGATTAGTCAATAAGTTAAAATCCCCACAGGATATCCAAAGCTTCTAATGAAATTCAGTCGATACAGCATAAGCCATACAAGAACTTGAGAGACAACAATACATAAAATGAGAAACAAAATCTGGTGATCCGTATTTGGGTTTCGATCCTCCAGTCTATGCATGAGTAAATCAAAAATCACCTAAACTAATCCTAAACTTAAGTTGGGGAGCTGGGGTCCTCGTTAAATCAGGAAGGTTGTAGCATTAAGGAAACTTCAGTAGAAGTTCTCTTAATCAATAAAATGGCAAAGCATGGAGCTACACAATAAGAACATTGCAGAGAGGTCTGTAGCCCTCAGAGTATCTGAGGAATCTGGCCTAATGACTAAAGTATGAACACCAGTTAAACCCAAAGAACATTTGAGAGTTTCACGGGATCAACTCCAGTAACTTTTCACCTATGAACACTAGGAATTAGCTTCCTCACTCATTCCTCCTCATCCTACAGTTCAAACATCAGGATGTCCTTGAATGTGTCCTGTCTCCAGATAGTACATGAATAGGTATTCTCCCTTAAGATTCGTCAGCACCTTTCGTCCTTGCCAAAAGTTCTCCTCCCTAGCCTCTCTATCTTTAATACACAGTACACCTTTCACTAGCTATGAGATCATGTAAACGCACCAGCAAAAAAAGAACATTGCAATCCAAATAGCTTTCATGTTGAAGGTTAATCACTGAAAACCAAACTCTTAGGGCCTTTGGTTATGCTAACTTAATAAAATAGTCAATCTGCACTTTTAAATATATAACTCTTTTGGCCATGCAGCAACATATGTTTGCATCTCATATTTAAGATTTATGGTTTGAAGAAATGTAACCTGTTGTGGTGCCAATACAGATTATAATGTAAAACTAAGTGACTGAATTAGAGGACACTTTTCCTTAATTATTTTGTGATGGTAACTTTCATTGCTTTACTATGCACTGTGTCTTCCCAAAAACATTTCCTTGAATGAACTGGTTAGGTTATCTAGTAATTGAGCAGTGGCTGGACTTTGAATCAAATGTTGTTCACATTAACAGTACAGGTTTTATGGCTCTAGGATGTTTAAGAAGAGCTTAAGTGTTCCAACTAGATTGTCGCTTATGACTGAACATGACAGGTTGGGTCTTCTCCACTGCCTCTCATATAGATAAACAATCAACTTTCTTTGTAGAGCTGTCAGTGAGACCAGAATGTGTCACACACTTAGGAGTCCATCCCACTGGCAGTATGGGTGAGTGCAGCTTGGATCTAGGCTTTAAAAAAATAGAAAAAATAGCTGATGCATCACTACTGCTGAAATGTTGGATTTAAGTCCAGCTCTCACCTGCAAGCAGATATCATATAACATAAAACCTGGGAGGAGATATGCAGCTACAAAATCATTATCTATCTAATGGTGCTCTAAGCTTTCACGAGGTTCATGAGACAATCAAAATATAAAAACTCTAAGGGGATTTACAGCAAATGATGACAGCTGGAAGAACATTTTTTATAATGGAGGAAGACCACATAAGTGGGAAACTAAAACAGAGTTAAGCGTATAGGAAATTGGGATGATAGTATATTACATCTGAACTTATCTGAGCCTTGACTCTAATTTAGTGATCTTCCTGTTGTTTTTGTTGTTATAATACCCAAACTACAAAACAGCAAATGTACCCAGATAAGACTCTCAAGTATGGGAACCAGGCATCGGCAATAACAAGCCTTTTTGCTCATTTTAGGATTATTTGTGTTCTAATGATTGGAATGAGGACACCAGGGGGAGGGACATTTCCAAAGAAGAATGGGAAATCCTCACACACCCACTGGGTGACATGCTTCATCATTGGCCATCCCGCTCTCGCCAGAGACTGCTCTAGTGGCGGGCAGCCCTTGTCGTAAATAGAGGGACTGTTCAGGGATGTTTGTGAGTAGTGGGGGATCCTAATAGCTAAAAAACCTATACACCTACCCGTGCTTTAAATTCCATCATTTATTAATGGGTGGTGTAGGGGTGATTAAAAATAGTGAGTATTGGATACTTTAATCACCATTTTGCGACTAGTGTCCTATCTAGGTCAAAATGTTTCAGCCCAATCAAGGGTCTACAGATGAGTCTAGGGCTTTCTTTAGGACTAGGGCCCTGTATGTCCCTTTTAAATCCCTGTCGCAAGCATCAACACCCACTGAATGCACAGGTATACAAACTATTCCAGTTCGTACTGGCTGGTCAATGTCTAAAAAGAAATAAGATATTTGTAAACATTTCTTATGCATTGTGTAAACACCAAAAATTGGGACGAATAATGTTTAAAAAGGAGCCAGAATGACTAGTGATTGTTGGTCTCACAAGATTCAGCTTTGCCACTTGAGGGGCAGCATAACTGTCTTTTGGAGATTTGTATGTGTATGGTGTGGTCTCACTCACACAGCATGCACATAACGCAAGGTGAAATGATTTGCATTTATTGACGCGCATGCCCACATGCTAAATCTCACCTTAATTTTGGGATAGATGAACCTCATGGATGGCTAGGACAAGGGGAGCCTTATAGTTACATACTTTAAGAGAAGGACAAACATTGTTGCACCATACATGCAGGTTATTAACTGAAAGTATCTTTCCAGTATTTCATGTAAACAAATGAACAAACTCATTCTAACCTACTTCATCAAAGTTCTCTCCCTGCTGGCAATGCCCATTAGTGCCTTCCATCCTCCCGATGGTGCAATGCCATGGTGGCTACCCGGTATTTAAGAACTGGTTTAGAGGAGACACGCATAGGCAGGGCGGGCAAGAGGCCGCGTGTGATTATGTGGCCGTTCCTAACAACGTGTTGGTAAATGGAGTCCTGTGTGCGCCCTGAAGTGGGCTTCCTATTGGACCAGTCATGGCGGGCACGTGTAACATGTGGTCGGGCCCGCCGGGAACTGTAGTTCTCAAACCAGTGGGTGAGTCGAAAAGCAGATACCACAGTGAATGATGCTTTAGCTTTTGTGGGCATGATGGAATTAATACCCAAGTCTGCTGAGGGAGAGTGGGGGGTGGGCTTGTTTTTGTGCAGTTTTAGTAAAGAGTAAAATAATGTGATCCTTGGTTTTTGTGTGCCAGGACGACTGCTTTTCCAAAACCATTTCCACTGCCTCTTCCACCATAGACCTTATAATGCTAGTTAGGCAGGCTGGGGTCCTCCTCCAGGACCCTGTAGCTGGTCTTGTCCAAGAGGACTCTTTTTCACAGGGGAGGGTGAGAGAAGCAGCACAGTTGCAATCTCTCAAGTACTATACTATCACTAAAGGCAACTGCTGCTTACTGTTTTTCCAAAAGGAACCTTTCTCTATCATACATTTCTCAGTGGAGGATCCCTGTGGTCCCCCTTTGTCTGCTGGCTTTACCGCTATGTTGTGGTTGTTCTCAAGGTTTTTAAGAGTGATCATCTCAGAGTTTGGTGCGTTGTTATAGATCTTGAGAGTATTAGCATCTATCTCTCTGGTAACAGCCTGTTCAAAAGCTTGGATGGCTGTTGAAGTGGTCTGGGTTGGGGGCTGGAAAGTGGATTTTTTCTTTAGCCCCGTATTACTGAAATCAGTACCTAAAGAGGTAGAGTTAGCAAAAAAGGCCTTTAGCCCTATTTTGAAAACAGATTCTGCCAGCTCCCACCTCAATTGAAATTGATCAATTCTAGGTGTAGGAACAAACCCCAACCCTTTGTTCAAGATCATGAGTTCGGTTTCAGATAGGAGTATTGGGCTCAGATTTACCACTAAGGAGTTGCTCGACTCAACCCTGCTTGGTTGTTGTCCTTGGCCATGCTCCTTGTGACTACTATTGAGGTTTCCTGCCAGTATAATGTTGGTTCTCCCCTTTGTTTCTGTCTCCCTCTATTTCTTGGTCGGCCTCTTCCTAAAAAAGGTGGTCTTCCATTTCTATACTGGAATGGGAACCCCTGTTAGAACTGTCTACTCATCCAAGCACAAACACTCCCAACATTTCAACCATCCAATGACCTCACTCACTGGCTGAGTAGCCAGGAACATCAAGACTGGGGATGCATAAGATAGCAAGAGGTCACAACACATCTCCCCCTATGAAACAACAGGAAATTCAGAAGGACAAAGGACGGCAAAACACCCTCCTGCAAAACGTTCAACAGAACTATAATACCACCTCAGTGAAACAAATAGAAAATGTGGAACAACACTCTCTGCAATAACTTCAATGCTCCAATGGATTGCAAGATGGCAAAATGCATAGGCAATCAATATGTCCCATAAATCCACAATGCAAGAGTACAGATAACCCAAAAACTGAACACAACTATCCGTTCCCCTCACAACACATACACTCTAACAGGACCAGCCCCTTACCCTCCATAACACAACACTGAAACTGAACCAGGGCTTCATCCACACTCTACTGCATTGGGGTGTAACCACATACCCCATCAACATGCACCAAAACAGGACCAGGGTTTCATCTACCCTCTACTGCATAGGGGTGTAACAACGTACCCCCTTCACATTGGGCTAAAAAACTGCCCCATCAACCTACAGCTAAAGGATGGTAACTACCCACCGAGCTTACACACAGCCCATACACCCTTAAGCCCTTAGGAAGGGTGGTAAAAATCACACTTCACAAGAATGTCACTCAACACACTCTCCTCCTGCTGCATAGTAAACAGGAAAGAGAAAGCGTTCACCTGTACAACCTTGGGCTAAACAGATGTCTCTCTACCCTTAACCCCTTAGAAAGGGTGGAACATTGGGCTAAACACATGCCCCAACACCCTTAACCTCTTAGGAAGGGTGGACAACCTTGGGCTCACACATTGCCCCTACACCCTTAACCCCTTAGGAAGGGTGGTAAAAATTACACATCACAAAAATGTCATAACCAATATGGTCACACTCCAGGACCAACATGTCACAACATGGTCACACTTTAGGAACAACATATCACTGCACTCACATCCCTCTTCTGCATACCCAACATGACTTGTAAGTGAATTAAGCATTAAGCATGGCATTAAATAATATATACTGAGGTAACACGTTAAGAAACCCGCACTCCGGTGATCAACATCCCACCCGACATCCAACAAGGAATACTAACAAAAAGACCAATCGGAATTTCTACCTAGTTGCCACAAAAGGATCAGCAGTTGCAGTTCTGCACCTGTGAAACTGCCCCAGAATAAGCAGCACTCCTGCGTGCGCACAGTTTGCATTGTCTTGGCATTTAACTCACAAATAAATCATAAAGTTCCTTCAGTGGTGCAAAATGCAAAAAATTCCACTTTTTAAGTCATGCCAGAACTTGTCAACAGGAATAGTGCCCTTATGCGCCTGATGCATTTAGTAACCTCCATCCACAGCTTAAAAAGCTTGGTCCCCTCCTGCCCCAAAGTGAGGTAGTTGTGATGCAACAATTATTCTTCCTTAAAATGTGAAAGTCACTCACCGCTGGCTAAATGAGCCTAACTTGATTCAAATTCAGCATCGTGAACATAGAAGATTGGGTTGGCAGAGCTCTATCTATTGCAATTGCAGAGATAAACTGTGCATCTCCAATGTTTCGTGTTGTTCCCCACACAGCCAACACACATAGCGAGACTATTCTACTTACGTACTACGTGATGCCATTCAAGTTCTAGTCTTTTGATCCACTGTACATGAAACACTCACACATTCTTGCCGTCATGATAATCAATTGCGCATGCTCCCGCACATGCTTTAACAGGAATACAAGGAACGCCACAAGGGCAACTCCTGCTGCCTGCAGTTCCCTCCACTCGCAGCACCATAGCAACAGGTAGAATGAAAGAGGTGCCTTAGAAGGGATGGCTAGTGACAATTCCAGCCAGCGGGTGCTCGCACTGGTGGTGAAGGCATGCTGGTGAGGGTGCGCTGTTTATTTTTAAAATTACCATTGCGGGCACAAATAAAAAGGTGCTTCCCCGCGAGGGAACATGGCGGGTTGCTAATGCTCTGGCCACGAGTCTTCGTATCTCCACCATGCTGAGACTTACCGCATTTATGTTGGCCTGCGGTTTCCTCTACCTGCTGTTCTAAGCCTTCGTCTGTGGTCGGCTAATCAGAAGCAAAAGGATACCGCAGATGGAAGATTGAAAATCTACCAAGCCTGAAAAGAAGAAGTAAAAAGCTCATGAAGTGCCTCGCTCTTTGGATCATTATACCAGCTAAAGATACATGACGGCACTCATGAATGTCCTACACAGAACCGCCCGGCCCTAAGGAAGACCTTCTGAAAACCCTCAGTGTCCCCACACGAAGGTCGAAACGCGTCGGCACCCCCCCTCACTGAGACCAAGGATCTCCCTGTTTGGAACCACACAGATCTTGAAAGACATCTAGTCTGGGTGGATTTAGACAGCCCAGACATGGATTTTGACAGGTTCTCCCTGACCTCATCACTTTGGACCTAGGAATGATCACAGAATTGAGGATAAATAAACTAACAAAACCCAATACTTTGTAAATACAGTAGGACTTTCAAAATTAATCAGATGAAGTTTTATGTAATTCATGTAATGTATGTCATGTTTTGATGTCATTGCATATAGAGTCTTATCTAAATCGTCTGGAAAAAGTTTTCAACATGTTTGTATAACTATTTTTTGTCACGAAAAAGAAAACATACAAAAAGAAAAAGCAAACAAATATATTCCTTTTAATAAAAATGAACCCTGTATTTTGGTTTTCTAAAACCAGTGTATGTATGATGGCTCTAATCTTTGCGCACAAAACTAAAATGTATTAAATGAAGTTCATTAACTGAAACTTACCTGCAGGTGAGAATAGATTCCCTGGGGTACTAAAAGAATAGAGTATTGATGGTCCAAGAGGTAAATGTTCATTGTTTTTCCGCAATGGTGGTGAAGGCATGCAGGTGAGGGTGCGCTGTTTATTTTTAAAATTACCATTGCGGGCACAAATAAAAAAGTGCTCTCCCGCAAGGGAACATGGCGGGTTGCTAATGCTCTGGCCGCGAGTCTTCGTATCTCCACCACACTGAGACTTACCGCATTTATGTTGGCCTGAGGTTTCCTCCAAAAGCTGTTCTAAGCCTTCGTCCGTGTCTTTGTTCGCCGCACATCCAGTGCCTGCCCGGGCAGCTCCATGGGGGGGCGAACGGTAGCAGCAAGAACGGGATCCCAGTGCCTTCACTCTGCCTCAGAGCTCCGACAGGATCGTCAAATTAGCTTCACGGTCATCAAGGGAAGAATCTGCACTTTCTCCCCAGCGCTCAATGCAGTTTCTAACAGCACGAAGGTAGAGGAGGTGAAAAGGAGACCGTTTTCGACACCTATAACTCCCAAAAAAGGATCAAAACCTCACTCTTCCAGGAAATAAAGCCCCCCTCCACCACTAAAGTATCTGACCTGGCAGTTTGTACACTTTCTAAGGAGGGGACGATAGCTGCTGCAGAAGGGCATCCAGTTGATGCCTTCACCTCCTCTCACAAATCAGGTAAAAACAGATATACTCTAAGGAATGCAAGGTTTGGGGGGGAGGAACCATGCTCCGCACAGTACAGTACGATTAATCAGAAGCCCCTGAGCACAATTACTTCTCCTACTGAGGTCAGTCTGGAAGGTGCTCATGACCAAAACCCCTCACAAGTAGCTGCCTGTAAGACTTGTAAAAGGGGTATAAAATCCTTGTTGCCCTCTACTAGTGCCTCGGGAGGCAGAGTAAAAATCAACCTGTCACTGAGGTCATACTTTAAAATTAAGATCACAGAAGGGCTGCAGACTAATCTCGTCAGTACCCAGACAACTGAACCCCCTTTCTTCACAGGAGATGGAGCTAGCAATATCTTCGCAGTATACACCTCAGGTCCTAGAATTTACTAACCGCTTCTCTCCTCTTGCGAATGATGAGTGCATTAATAACCCCCCATTGATAGCCCTATAACTACTTCTGAGATCGGAGCAGGGGTCACTTCTAATAACACTGAAATCATAGGGGGGAATATAGGCAGAGACCATGGCTTAGAGGGAGAAAGTTTGCCAGCAAAAAAAGAAACTTTGAATATGGATATCACTCAGATGCTGCTTTCCGTCTCAAATGATATCAAAGGGAAATTCGCTGTTTCAGAGCACAATCAAGCCATAATTCAAGCATGTGAGGATTTAGTTGATATCACGGAAAGACTTCTTACTATGGCAGCCTCCCTGGGGACCCTGCAAGTGGAAGTAAAAAGCAACCAGAAGGAGTTATCATTATTAAAGGCAGGAGAAAGGGGAGCTTAGATACAAAGTCGAAATGTTGGAGAACAATTCTAGAAGAAATAATCTAAGGATCCTGAATATTCCTGAAGGTCGGAAATCTAAAGGGTTTTGTAGTGGATTTACGTAAAGAATACTTCCCAGAAGTGGCTAAATTAGACTTAGAAAACGACATTCAGAGGGTGCATCGTGATCCCTTTAGAAGAATCCCTGAAAAAGGAAAGCTCAGGAAAATCCTGATAAATTTCTGAACTTACACAATCAAAGAACTAATCCTCACAGCTGCCCTTAGGGCTAAGCATTTTAAAAAACAGGATTGGTCCTTTACGATAAGATCAGGTATCTCCAACGTAACTCAAACTCGCCAATGGGAACTAAGTAGGCACATTCAGGATTTGAAGGTTCTATGAGCAACAGCACAGTTGATATTCCCGGCGACTCTCAGAATAATGTGGAATAATAAAATGTTTAACTTGAGAAAGGTAACCAAGGTCGAAAATCTTATCTCTCAGATTAAGTCTCACAAAACTCATAAAAACTCCCAACTTATATAGGGTGGAGATACGAAGCTCAAATGGGGCATGATGGAATGCCCAGTTTGGATAAAGGTAAGGTTCCCTATGGAGGGATGGGACACAGAAGGTTTTACATGTTTCAGTTTATTTGAGCACAGGGTGGGGAGCATTCAGGGGAACAAAATATGGCCCTCATTGGTGCAAAGGAAAAGAGTACTAGCAGAAGAGGGTGGTCTGAAGACTATCACTGTAGAGAAAGTGGTAAAGAATGGCCAGTAGTGTAAAGGTACTCTCTTGGAATGTCAATGGCATAAGGGAAAATTCTAGACAAAGGTAGATTTTAGAATTCCTGAAACCTTCCAATAATTATGTCATAATATTGCAGTAGCCACATTTATGACTGGAAGAGTGGAAGGGAGTTCTAGAGAGAAACAGATGGATCAACCACCTTGTATGTACAAATCAGTCCTGTAATGTGAAGGGGGTGGCAGTTCTATACAAGAAATCTGCTCAAGCCAGGGTGGAGGGCTTCACAGCCGATCCACGGGTAGATGGTTAATAAGCTATGCCAAAATTTACAACATAGGCTATGCATTTGTGGCTTATTATGTCTCAAACACCGACGACCCCCTCCTCACTTAGGCAATTATACCAACATCTTCTAATCACCGCATGCCCTGTGTGGTGTATTGTGTTGCTGCAAACCCTGATGCCTGCCCTGTGGGGTCAGTTTGATGCACCTCTCCATGTCCCTCCTGTCCTCTGTTATCCGAGTCCATGTCCCTACCCCAACTCCTCCTGCCTGCCATGATCCAATGTACCATACTTGCGAACATTTTGAACTTGGTAAGAGGGAGATTTTGAAAAAAAATGGGGTATTGATTTTCCCCTTTGAGTTACATTGAAAAAGAGGAGATTGTAGACAGGAGACAGATCAAATAAAGCCCATTTGAGCTTAAAAACATTGGACGTTTCCTGGTTGAAACGGGTCTGTTGGCATGTATGGTTGTACTACCACTGCCTCTTCCTTCTGCCCACAATGGTCTATTATATTGCCACAGCCTCTCTTGCCAGTCCTGTATTGTTGGTTTGTTGCCCCTGCCCCCCTTTCCACTGCCCTCCATAATCTGTTGTGCTGCCACTGCCCTTCCTGCCTGCCCAGTGTGGTAAAATTGTTGCCTTTGCACTCTACTACGTGCCTTCAATTTTCAGAGTCCGTGCCCCTGGCCTCTGCCTCTCAACAGTATCCTAATGAACAACTAGATTGCTAACATTCTATATTTATTACAAAAGTGTGGAACGCCTGACGTCATTTTGATGTAATCGAAACTGTAATACCTAGAGTATTTCCTTTAGAAATTACATATATGAGAGGGTCTTATTTGCATCAAAATTATGGTTAGTGCTCTAAAAAACTAAAATGAGGACATATTTTCTGAGTTTTCAAATAGCGACAAAGAACTTTTAAATTATTTGTAATCTTTATGTTTTTTTATCCAGTTGACCACTTGATTAAATGTTGCACCTAGGGGAGAGGATGTGGTGTTACTTCCAGAGCTGCAGACTTTGCAACTGGGGAACCAGGTTGGAGTTTCTGCTTCAGCTCAACATTCTGTGATTCTGGTCAAATCACTTGATCTCCCCATGTCTACAACCAAAATGAATTTGATCTTGTGTGATGTAACCAATGCTCATGTAAAGCACTCCAATACCTGACAAGTCTGCACTATATAAAACTGCAAATACACAAAAAATAAGTGTGTTGCACACTTCTGTCATTGGGCTACATGTGGGCTACATCTGGGTGATATTTGTGCTGCATTTTGTCTCTGGTGGCCATCTTGGGAGATTTATTTGTTATGAAGGTTTAAGTGTTACCAGTTTATTCCAATCAAGATGGCTTCAGGTGCGCCATACTTTTGTCATAAGTAAGACAGTAAGCGCTCTAGTTGTTCTTAAGAACACTCTGGGACAGTCTGTCATCGGGCTATACTTGGGCTACATCTGGGTGATATTTGGGCTACATTTGGGCTCTTTTGTCTCTGGTGGCCATCTTGGGAGATTTATTTGTTATGAAGTTTCCTAATTTCCTCATTTACTGCAGTCTCCTCAGTGGGAATACTTTCAGTTTTTTATTTTGGTTCCATCAAGAAGGCATTCAGATGTGTCATACATTTGCCATGAATTCTGAATGCTAGCACTCTAGTTGCTCATTAGATCACTGTAGTAAAACTACTACTCACCAGGGAAGTCTACTGCTGGTATTCAAAGTGCATGTGTTCGTCTGCATGTCAGAATTTGTTTATGAAATAGAAGAGGATTTGAGAAGTCAAAATGTGCCCTAATTTTTTTTTCTGCAGAACTAATCATAATTTCTATGGCAAAATGAACCCCCTCATTTTGTTCCTTTGTAAATATAGGTGCCGATTCCAATCCGTTAAAAATATTCCCCGTACGAATCGTATCCGGATTTTTTTCCGTACGAATTGTACAAGTCCCGTACAAACTGGCAAGTACGATTCGTATGTTAAAAAATCCATACGAATCGCATTGGGAAAATTCCCCGACACATCCTCGGGTCGGAAACAGTGTCCGACACGTCCCCGGACAGTTTTACGTACGAATCGGTAAACTGAAGTCCGAGCGCGCAAGTACGATCCGTCCTGTCGTCCAAATGCACAACTGTATGGAAAAAACACCGTACGGAGCGAACTCCCATGGCAACCATGGAGACGTCCAAACATGTGCCCGCATACGCACCGAACACCCCCCCAGCCCACCCTCCCACGTATGCGCCGTACCCCCAGCCCCCCCATGTACGCGCCGTACCCCCACGCCCGTAGGTACGAAGCGAACCACCACCCCGTAGGTACGGAGCGTACCATCACCCCCGTAGGTACGGAGCGTACCCCCACCCCACCCCCATAGGTACGAAGCGTACCACCACCCCCGTAGGTACGGAGCGTACCCCCACCCCCGTATGTACGGTGCGGACCCCCCAGCGCTATCCGCACCATACCTACGGGGGTGGGGGTATGCTTCATACCTACGGGGTGGAGGTACGCACCGTCCATAGGGGGGGTGGGGGTACGCACTGTCCATAGGGGGGGTGGGGGTACGCACCATCCATAGGGGGGTGGGGGTACGCACCGTCCATCTGGGGGGTGGCTGGGGGTACGGCACGTACATACAGGGGGCTGGGTGTATGGCACATACATACGGGGGCTGGGGGTACGCACCGTCCATATGGAGGTGGGGGTACGCACCGTCCATATGGGGGTGGGGGTACCCACCGTACCCCCAGCACCCCGTATGTACACGCCATACCCCCAGCCCCCCCGTATGTATGCGCCGTACCCTCGGTTCACGTATGTACGGCATGTACCCCCAGGCCCCTACACCCGCCTGTGCCTGTACGCACCCTACCCCAGGCCCCAAAACCAGAACCCACACCCAGCCTTGCGCATGTACGAGTCGTACCAAGCCATAGCAAATGTGAGCACTGTACAACAACATGGCCGATGTACGCACCTCACAGACATGAAAAACACACGTACTGAACCAGGACACTGCAAAACACCACAAGGAGAGTCAATTTGAATCGCACAACACCACAAAACACGTCCAACAAGCCCAAATACATCCAATACACTGACCTGCCACAGCCAAACAGGTAAACAGAGGCCCAAAACACAACCACTCCTTATAACACACCCACCCAAAGTTCAAACACAGCCACACCCACAAATGGACCAATAAAAAGGGCCCACACACACAAACCATGAGCCTTTGCAACAGACCCACTGCTGCCAGACCCCACAGACAACCCACAGCACCATACTTGAACCTTGACTACACCTTACACTTGCACACCTACACACAACCAACTTCACAAACACCCCCTCATCACATTGACACATACACCTTCACAACCACACACACACACCCACAACCATCCACACCCACACCCCACACCATGCCCACAGACAGGAATCCAAAGTTCACAAGAGCGGAGCTGGAGATCCTTGTCAACGAAATCATTAGAGTCGAGCCACAGCTCTTTGGAACATTGGTCAGACAGACCAGCGTATCAGCAAAATCAGCCATGTGGCAGAGGATCATCGAGAGGGTGAATGCTGTTGTGCCCATCAGAAGGACCAGGCATGAATGCCAAGCCAGGTGGTACGATCTGCGGAGGACGGTCCGCCGCAAAATGACAGACGAATATAACCAGGGGAACATCACTGGAGGTGGCCCGCCCCGCAGACCGGTACACTACCATCCCTGGGAGGAGAAGGTGAAGCGCACGCTGCCGCTGGTGGGAGTACACGAAGTAGAAGGAGTTGCCGAGCGTGGTGAGTACACAAACAACTCATCCCACATGGGGGGAACCGCATCAACAACCCAACTCACAATAATGCACGCAACTACCCCAAAGCCATCACCGGACACAACCACACTCCAAAAACACGCACATGCCACTAGCGACTACATGCCCCAAGCAAGGCCATGCCAAGTCACAGGCCACACAAAACACCAACACAAGACAGGATGTCCGTGATGGCGGGAGGGTGGGCCTCCAAAATCACATTGTGCCGTGTCGCCTGCAAATGGCGGCCGCGTCGCAGGATGACATGGATATTAAGGCCCAATTTGCACATAACAGTAGCTAATGAAGAGGCATCACTGTGAAAGAGTGTCAGCACACACCGCCGCAGCAGCGCACACTCAGAGACACTCCGCCCAATGGGGGCCGGGAGATTCTAAACAAAGCCACATGAACAAGCCAATGGCCTTTGAAAGACCTGCAAAGTGTGTGTGCCCAGGAAGCTGGGCTGAGGTGACAGAGGGTGACAGACAGACGGAGGGAGAGGGAGAGAGAGGGAGGGAGACAGAGGGCGACAGAGGGAGACAGACAGAGGGAGGGAGAGGGAGAGAGAGGGAGGGAGACAGAGGGCGACAGAGGGAGACAGACAGAGGGAGGAGGGTGACAGAGGGAGGGAGAGAGGGAGACAGAGGGAGACAAAATCACCTTTGGGTAGTGTGGGCATGTCCGCTCGTCAGCAGGTGGACTGTGTGCATGTTGACAAGGTCTGGCAGTGCCTGAAACACCACTTTTTCGTTTGGAAATCACTGGGCCATGTGTCAAACTGTGCACGAGTAGATCCTTGCTGCAGGCACAAACCTAACCTTACACCCAGTATACCCACTCACTGTGTTTGTTAGAACCCAGTCACAAATGCATAACTTACCTACCTGCATTCTCCAAAAGATATGAAAAAGCACCATTTGGCCACGTACAGTGCAACACGTAAGCCGGTTCTGCGTGGCTCGCTACGCACGCTCGCTACACCGCTCACCACGTTCAAAAATGATGCAACAACAAAGAGTGTGTCACACATAGCAAAAGTGTTGAAAGCTGTGGCCAAGGGACATACCCATGCACCATGCAAAATGCACAGGGACTTGCCAAGTACATACAAGGTAGATGACACTTGGCCCTGCTGTAGACAGCACAAGGCAATCCAGTGTCCACTGTACACTCAAACACCAACTCCACATGCCACCTAACTACCACAGGAATTCACATTCACTGTCATGCCAGCATGCACCATGAAGGGATAGACACATCATATGGTAGACCCAAGGACAAATCACACCACACCCAACAGCATGCCCGGTCACACCCCCCCCTTACACAAGCACACACCCCCTGGGCAGCCAACGCAAATTGGCACTCCCACAATGGATATGTGACACAACAAGACCAATTCATAGCCAAATAAGCATCCCAACACTCATTAGACAGGCCAAATAACCAGGAATACATATCAATTTGTCCCCCGCAACATACCCATCCACAAGTGCATTGTGAGAGGAATGCTAGACACATCCAACTACCCAGAGGAACTGTGCCAACTTGAATATGTATGAAACATGGATGACGCATGAAACAGCATTAACATTGTCTCCCTCTCACACACAGGGCAACGTCGTCGATCTCCCCCCAACACTGGGGGGGAAGAATCACAGGACCAGGCTCGGCGTGACAATGATCCCACTGGCAGCGACGACTCTCACCACACCGTGGATGACCCCGACCAACCTGGCCCCTCTGGTGCCCAAGCACCTGCAGCACCTGCGTCAGGTACAACTGTGCCAACCACCACCCCCATTCATGCCACATCCCAGGATACACACAGGAGCCCTGCTCGCACACAACAACGCAGCCAGTCTGACCAGGAGGGACAAGGTACTCCGGGCACCCAGGAGGAGGCAGGCGACCCCGCAAATGCCATCCCTCATGGGTCCCGGAGACCCGATGTGCCCACAACGGCAGGCCAGGCTCAAGTGGGCAGGGGTGGTGGGAGTGGAGGACGGCGGAGGCGCGAACCTGACCAGACAGCTGAGGAACCCGTTATGTCACACGTCCGCAACATCCTGGACACATACCGGCGTAACACCAGGGTCATCAGCCAGGTAGTGGAAACCCTCAATGAGATTAAGAACATGCAGGCCGAGCAATATGCCAGTCAACAGCAACACCAAGGACGGATGCAGGCAAGACAGGCTGAGCTCGTGGCGGTGCTAACGGACATGAGCCGTTCACTCTGTTGGATTGCCGAAAACATGGGCAACCCTCCCTGTGCCACAAGGCGAAGATCAACACCAGCCACAGGGAGGGATCAGGAGGGTGAGGATTTGTTCGACGGAGCATCACAGACATCGTCACGGCCTGCTTCTGAGGGTCCCCCCAGGAAGGTGGGTCGTCCACACAAAAGACCGTGAGAGTCAGCGGACCATCACCATCTCCCAGGTCACCTGGCCTGGCACCTGGACCTCTGGCGCAACAGCAGCACCTCATCCAATGACATTCTCTGCCACATGGACTTGCTGGTCACTGTCTGACCAATGTTGACAAAGACTGTGGCATGGACTCTGATGACTTCCAATGGCAAGGATCCCAACTCCCCCTGTGAACTTTGGATTACAGACACCCGGCGAGCACCTCTTTACATCCCCCCAAACACGTACCCCACCACTAATAAAATTCATAAAAATCACGAGATGATGCCGTCATTTTGCATTATTCCATAACATGTGTGTTGGAAAATCAAACCATGCCTGAGTTTTGAAGTAACTCCAACCATGCATACCCTGGGGTCTGAGTCTGGCACAGGACACACATGGGTCACAATGTATCATCCAATACAGACATGGAGCACCATACTCACCCGTGATGGGCCCAACCAGCTGAGGGGGTGCCTGCACAACTGTGCGGACAGACCTATTTCGAAGAGCAACAGTCATGCGCAGAGGTCGGGGATCATGTGGAGTGTCCTGGGGTGGGATTCCCAGGTATGTGTAGCCAGGTGGGAGAACTATGTCCGGCATGCTGGAGTCAGGTGAATGTGGAGAATCGTGGCCAGGCCAAGGTTGGATGCATGGAGATGGCACAATGGGGTCTTGGATGACAGTGCCACAAGGTTGTGTTGGGGTCGTGGGCGTGGGCTGCATCCTGAGTGTGGGCGTGGATTGTGAAGCTCATCCTGCAGCTGACAGTGATCCATTGCAGCTATCACTGTTGGACGGAGATGTGTCTGGGTCGTCGGATGTTGAAGCAGAGCTGTGCAGATGCACCCTGGATGTGGACAAGTATCATGGGAGTTGTAACGTACTTCTCCGTACAGTGCAGGGTAGGATTATACACGGATATTTTAGTTGACCTGGGGGATGGTCTGTCTTGCCTTGAGGTGGATTGAACTGTGGATCTTGTGCATAATGCAGAGTGTGCCGAAGCCTGAGGTACAGATGCTGGTGATCAGCATAGCACATGTGAGCAAGCAATCCATGATGCACACCAGCTCGTGTGCGTGGACACTGTGTGCCTGTGCATGGCCCTTGCGGGTGGGACACAAGCAGTTGACCCAGCTGTAAGGGTCAATCCGCAGATGAACACCTCAGTCATGTACAAGTCCAGCATCAGGTGGCCGATGTTCAGCCATCTGCCAATGGATATCATGCATTATTCAATATGAGAACTGGCAAGGACTGCGTCTTTGGGGAGGGTGAGGAGCACCTGGCTGGCAATGGGACAACAGATGATGATGGGATGCAGTGCGCATGTCATGGTGTAGAGGGGGACCCTGGACACATTGTAGACTGACACGCTGAGACATGATACCTGTGCCATGTGTCCCACAACGACACCATACTACATGCAGAGGCCTGGAGTACCACTCCCATGGCCTTGTTGGGGTACAGAGCCGGTGGGGAGTAGGAGGGACATGACCTGGTTGGTGTGACAGGGCCTGGACGGCGTGCCAGCGCTGTGTAGGCAGTTGGAGTTGCACACTCATTATGCAAACGTGTTGTGTGGGCGATGAGTGCATGCCTGAGTGCATGCAACAGATGTATTGGATGGACATTGCTTGGTGGGAGGCCACAACATCATGGTGTAGCGTGATGTGCCACATGCAAGGACATGAGGCACGTGCAATGTGCACGTAGCATGTGCAGACGGTCCAGCCCTTGCCACCGCAACTGTGTCACACACAAGCAGATTACACCAAAATGAATGGGTGGAGGGAGGAAGGGGGTGCATCTTAGAGACGTGTGTGTGAGGGCAAATATAGAAACTCTGTGTGCCCTTGCCGCAGGGCCTGCAGCAGCAGGTGCCATGTCCTGAAACCCATGCCACAAGTTGCACACAAACAAGCATGTCCGAAAGGACTACTGCAAAAGGTGTATGATAAGGAAGGAGTGTCTGGTTCAACAAGGCACACACACAGACAATGGATGCACATGCAGCAAAGTGGCCGTTGTGGGGACTGAGATGCCAAAATACCTACACAGCCATGTACATCATGCACAATACATATCATAATCCCTGACAAACAGCTCGCATCTTGCTACTCTACACATAGACTCATATGCACAATCTGTGATAACTATGCCAGACATGCCGCATGCACAGTGGCAAGAGACCTGCATTGACAGAGATGAGGCACGTTGGAGGCTGAGGGACACCTTTATTAGTCATGATTGCCGGAAGGCAAATGCATCTATATTAACAGATGCTCAGGTCATGGGCATGAACATGTGGGACCTACACTGGCACACCCCTTTGCACCACAGATGCAGGAAATCCGTAGAACTGGCACACAAGTGATGGGTTTGAGGCAAACACCCCGTGCTGCTCGCAGAGAGGCTGCTATTCACCATTGAGCCTCTAATGGGGATGTCCCACACTATGTCAACCCGGTGCATCCCGTATGTTTCCGACGGCAGTGTTACACACATTGATGCCTTCATCACAATCCACAATCACATTACAGATGACTGTCACCAAGTGTGACTATCAATTCAGGTGAATCCAGCTCTATGTCATGTGCCCCATGGTGATTCTACATGTATGCTAAGTAAGCAAACATGAACAGGAGCAGTGCACAGACATTCCAAACAAATAGCACACCCAAAAAGCCGTGCTGCATCCCTTACCCTAAGGAGATTTTTTGACATGTCCGTGCCTGTTACGCTGATTCAGCACACGTTGCTGTATTCATGAGGAATACCAGGAGCACAACAATGCCACCAGCAGACAGCATGCGCAAATACCTGGGGATGAGAGACACACAAGAAGTGAGTCAAAAGAAGCACATCCGCATGCATGGGCATGTACTCGACACGTATAAGGTTGTCAACATGCTAGGTGAAAATAGTGTCTCAGGAAAGACCTTCTTTTATTACTATTATTATTATTATTATAGTAACTTTATTTCGGTCAACAGACCATAAAAAGTACAAACACATAAAAAAAACAGTAAAAAGACATTAAAATAGTTAAGGTAAAATGTTCTGCCTAATACGCCACATATACAACAAATAACGAGAAACAGCAAACACAATGGGAGGATGAGTATCATAAGTCAATATCCTACAAGCCTGTGTGTAATGCAAAAATCCCAGATTCCTACAAATAGGAATCAACCAGCGTTTTCTGGATACAAGGTAGGCAGGACAAAAAAACAAAACATGAGAAATATTCTCAGTATGGTAAGTGCATGCAGGGCAAGCTAGAATGTTTGATTTGGTCCACTTAGAGGTAAAAGATCTTATGGGAAGAGTGCCATAACGCAGCTGGATATACAGCTTACGGGCAACTGGAGGCTCAATTAAGTCCATAAAAACCTCGGCCCTAGGCTCTATTTTTACTTGAAGGAACTCAGATGATAACCTACCCAAGGAGGATGAACTCATTAACGTCTGAAAGTTTAACTTGTAGATATGGGAAAGGAGTGTCTTCCTAGATATCCCAGCACAATTGGTCTCCGGCATGTCCCATAATCCAGGGAAACCAAGCCGAGTACAAACTGCATTAATATGCCTAAGCCACGGGATCGTTTTGGATCTGAGAAAAGGCCAAATCTCAAGGAATTCAGCTCTATAATCGGCCAGTTCAGGGACAGACCACAGCCTCTTCCAGTACATAATCGGTCTAGCGCCTATTGTCTCCTCTATTGGAATTAGCTCAAGGTCCAATCTAAGAGGGATCAACGGTGTACTAGGTGGTAGACCAATTAGGTTTCTGACAAAAGACTGCTCCACCCTTTTGAGATCGAGGGTCAGGGTCTGCATATGCCCCCAGAGTTCAGCCCCATACATTGCTGACATTCTCGCTTGGCGACTGTATATTGTAAGTGCAGGGGAAACCGGCCTAAATGTAGATTCCTTAAAAACTTTACTTAGTCCCCCTGCTAACTGGGTGAGCCTAAGCGTTGATCTAGCAATATGTTTATGCCAATCAAATTTCTCTGTGAGGGTAACATCCAAGTATATAAACGTTTTGACCCTTTCCAAGGGACTATCAAAAAGCACAGGATTAGGGCGGGTACGTTTTGGTGGGTTGAAAATCATAAACTTTGTTTTTTCTATGTTGATTTCCAACCCCCGAAGATGGCAAAACTCTACAAAACCATCAAGGGTTTTTTGAATGCCCGATGATGTTCTGGACAACAAAAGAGTGTCGTCCGCGAACATCAGAGCGGGCACTCTGCCTGTGGCCAGTCTTGGGGCATCGGTATTGGGTACACCATTCAAATATTCAATAAGGCCATTGATGTAGAGGCTAAAAAGAGTAGGTGCCAAAACGCACCCTTGGCGAACTCCTTTTAAAACTGGAAATTGATCTGTGAGTTCTCCGTTCCTTCCGGACCTAACCTGTGCAAAATTGTTTAGGGGTAATCTTGAGAGAATGGCTAACAAATAGGGCGGGAGACCCATTTCCGCAAGGACTTTCCAGAGTTTCGCACGAGGGACCAGGTTAAAAGCCGCCCGCAGATCCACAAATACAAGATAGAGGCTGCCACCCTCCACCTTAGCTCTTTTCCAATACAGGACCTGCAGGCGGAATATCTGATCTAAGGTAGATATACCAGACCTGAATCCTGCCTGGAGCGTAGAAAGTATCCACTTTTCCTCGATCCACCCGAGGATCCTGTCCAAAATAACCCTCCCCTCAGTTTTTGTGATGTATCAATTAAGCTGATGGGTCTATAATTTGACGGGATTAGAGGGCAACCCTTTTTGAGAATCGGCACAATTTCGGCTCCTAACCACGTGGGCGGCAAATCATCGCCCAGCAAAATCCCGTTAAATAGGGTAACTAGATAGGGAGCCCAATTTTTGGTTGTGACCTAAAAAGGTCCCCAGGCAGTTTATCTAGACCGGGAGCTTTTTCTGGGAGCAGGTTTCCTAAAGCAATCTCAACCTCGCGTAGGGTGATTAATTCATCTAGTAAGGGGCGTTGGCTAGCAACAGTTAACCGGGAAAGTTCTTCAAGTACACTAACACGAAGTTGCTGGGATTCAGTGGCAATAGTGACCATATCACCAGACTCAGAAGTGCCATAAAGGGCACAAAAGTGGCTTTCCCAAACGGAAGGGGCAATATTAGGGGCAGAGGCCAAACTATGGCCACTGAGTCCAGAGGCTACTATAGTCCAAAATTGCTTAGAGTTATTGTTACCAAGTGCAGAGCCCAGATTCTCCCACTTGGCAACTTCCCAATCCTTTTTGGCGTCTCTAAGCGCCTTCTTATACGCAGAACGATGTAGCCTAATGGCTTCCCTATTACTAGTTTTTAAAGCACTAAAGAAAGCCTTCCTGGTAGTCCGACAGAGAGCATTGTACCACCGAGGGGACGAAGTCCGAGGGCAAATGGCCCTTCTCTCAGGGCAAAGAATATCCTTAATTGCTGCTACCAGGTTGACATGGATTTCTGAAGCCCTGCCTACATGACCAACTTTTCCCATTTCTTCAATAAAAAGGATAATGATCTTATATAAGGCAGCTAGCTTAGGGTCGGACATCTGGAAGTCTAGCCATTTAACTCTTCGTCTACAGTTTGATATAGTCAAGGGCACAGTGGCAGAATGTTCAGCCAAAGTTTGACATTTGAGCCCAAAGCTCCCTAGCCTAAATGAGAGTACCAGAGCGTTATGATCGCTATCAGTTCTTTCAATAACTCTAAATTCATGCACCTTATCCCAGTGCCTAGCCTCTAAAAAGATGTAATCAATTATGGAGGACTGATTATGCCGATTGAATGTTACATTTCCCGGTCTGTCAGGTTCCACCCTCCCGTTGCAAGCTCGCAATGAGGTTGTAAGGGCAAATGACTGCAGTTGTAAAACTAGCGGGGTCCAGACCTTGACCGAAGGGGTCAATGGATGGGGAATCGCCCACAGTGAATCAATGTCATCTGGGTCACCCGTGGAAGAATCCATGAGTGGCTCAAAGTGGCAGTTGAAATCACCGCCCACGATTAACACAGTAGAGGGGTCCATTGTCTGGATAAAGGTCAACAGAATTTCAATGGCCTCTGAAGTAAGACCCCGCCTAACTGGCCTTGAGTATACATTAAACAGGGCGATATTTGTCCCATTTGGTGTAGTCAACAATACACACTGAACATCCTGCGAATTAGTACTTATTTGTGATGCAGTTACTCCCAAGTGCGTACCAACCCATATAGACAGACCCCCTGCAGGTCTACCCCTCTCGCCCTTGCTGGCTATGATATCAAATATAGCAAATCCCTGAGCTTGACTGCTTTTTAATGCCCAGGTTTCTTGTAACATGCAAATATCGTGGAGGGCCATAAAGGAGCCCCATTCTGGAATTAGCAATTTACTCTTAAGGCCCGCCACGTTTCAAGAAATAATTTTTACATGGTCAGTCAGTAGAACTTGGTTAACTTGGTCATGGGGCAAAAAACCACAAGGGGCGTTAATAATCACAGATCCCTCTTCTGGTGCAGAGATATGCTCATGGGGCAATGCGTATTGGTCAAGAATAGGTGGAACTGTTCCAGAGAGAGTAGGTTGTTGTAGGGGGAAGGTCTGCAGTAGGGAAGTCGACTCGATATTCTCGGCCTGCTGCTCCATGTTAATAGGCCTACTAATTAAAGATCCCCCCTGTCAATCGCAATCGTCGAAGCCTGAAAGGGCATCGAATCTGTTTGCGACTTCCAGCGGGGTTAATGGTGGCCAATAATCTGTCCTCCTATAACCATTTCGGTGACTCCCAAAAGGCACAGTGGCCCAATCAGATACACTTTCACAAGCCACAGGGATGGGTGCATGGGTAAAATGCTGGTTGTCAGAGGATATGGATAAGACAGGATGACATGTCTGCATTCGAGCCGGGGCCCTGAAGTACCCCCTATGGGAGACTGAAGATCTTGGATAAAAATATGTCAATTCGCGAGGCGTAATGGGCCCACAACTTTTGCCCAGAGTATAGTCAAGGATATGAGTAACAGCTCTGGGGTCTCTAAAATTAATAATAATTAGATCCCCCTCAATTTCCTTAGCTCTACGTCCCAACCAGGGGAGTCACCGAACGTGCAATATCTCCCCATTAACATTGAAGGGAAGGGGCCTGTTTAGGGTAAGCCAGTGCATAGTTTTGTTTTTGAGCTCAAAAAACCCTTCCTTTTTGCCCTTTTCCAGTAACGGAACTCTCGTAAGCACTACCACATAAGGTACAGCTTCTGGGGGCAAATCAACTTGATGCCTTAAGTGGTCCACTGCCTTTGATACAGAAGTACCTCCCCTCACAATTTGAGTATTTCCTGAAGTAGATTCAAACGCTCCCCTTGTCGCTTCACCCAAATCATTTTGTACTGGTTGGTGTTGGGCTGTATTGGGAGATGTGACCATAGATTGGCTTCCAGAGATAACCTTACAATTTTTCCTGATAGGGATGGAGGAGGGCACTGATGTCACAGGGGGAGGCAACACTGAATGTGCATGGTCTTTATATGCCTCCACATGTTCAGTGATAGCCAATTCTAGGTCCCCCAGACGTTGCTCCATATTTTTTAATCTTTCCAATATAGGTAGAGTGAAAGACCTTAATAGTCGTTCGATACTCTCAAGAGGGGCAACGTGCAAACCTTCGTTTGTCAGACAATGTGGGGAGCAAGTTGGATCAGGGGAGGAAGGTGCCATTGGAGTAATAGTGCTTGTATCCTTAAGAGCCTCTATAGAGGGAGTAAGTGATACACTAGACTTTGGCATGGATACAATATCTAAAATAGGTCTAGGTCCCCTACCAAAGTCAGAGTGGTTAATCTTATTCCTTTGAGGATCACCTACCCTCTTTCTTCTCTTAGTAGGAGGGGGTCTTTGAACTTTAGACACAGCCACCCTCCCAGCCTTCTTTTTAGTAGCCTTAATCTCTGGTTGAAGGGACACCGTAATCATATCAGTTTCCTTGATGGAAATACTAGAGGAAGATAAATTGATGGAGACATGTTAATTATTAAGTTTATCAGGTGAAGAGGGCGTGTCTCGAAGCAATATGGGAACGTTATCAATGGCTAATGACTCCTGAGTAATAGTAAGAGGACTTGGCTCAGAAGGAGTGGTATAAAGCAAAATGTCCATGGGCAATCTATTTTTCATGCTTTCTATGGAACGACGCCGCTCAGCCCTTCGTTCAGCTAATACAATCTCCTTCCCATTAGCCGCAGCAGCCCTGGAGAAGTAATCATCCAATGTACCCTTGTTCGTACCTCCTACAGTTGTAGATGGATTTTTGAGCAAAGTCTCGGCCATAGTTAACAAAGCAGTGGAACAAGTCAGTACTCACAATTGCCTCCAATGGATGGTCAAGTTAGAGGAATGCCCCGGTCCGGTCTCCTCGTGCCTCTGAGGGCCACAGAGGGCCCGCTCTTTGCCTGGTCTTCGCCCCGGGGTACGCCCCGCACGCGTCCCGCTAACGCGTGGGGAGATATGGGTGAAATAAGCAAGGGGGGCGGAGCCGGGAAGAGGAGCCAGGTGCGAGAGGTAGCTGGAGCACAAAGCAGCCTGGACCTCGCAGTCCCGTGTATTACAATTAACAGGTAAAACTCCCGTGTGGACAGAACGTCACCCGCACCCAATCTGCAGTCACCACAGCAGCGAGGGCACGGCAGGTAAGTTCAAATGATATCCAGAGCCCCAGGCGGCGTTCACAGCAGCAGCGGTTATTCAGGCATGAAATTCACCAATGTCCACAAGCCTACGAGCGGCACCCCTTTTATTACACCATCACTCGAGTGACACATCCAAACACAACTCTGACTCACTTGCCATACATGCAGTTGGACCCACACATTGCAACACATGCCACACAAGGCTCAATGCGTGCACACTCAGACACTGCAACTCACAACTAAGCAAAGAAGTTGCGTATGAGCCGACTCCGGATGTCCCCTTCCTCCTCCTCGTTGTTGTAAATTAAGGCAGAATGTGATTAAGCATTTACTGAAGACATTAATGCTTCCCCTTTTTGATCACGTTTTCTTCGTTATGTTGACCGAAGTCCGGACTCCATTTTGTATTGGCATGCTGCCATGTGTTCACCACGAGGAGAGTCCGACCTCTGTGTTAGTTGCTCTTGTAATCTGCCTAGCAACAGTTTATAAATAGCTCTCTCTTGTCCGTCTGGCGCACGCCCAGACTTGACCACATCTGTTATAATTAGCTTTGCTTGACCATGTCCTTTCGCGGGCTCAAGGAGTGTGTTGGCTCCGCCCATGTATTGATTCAGTATCGAGAATGACCATAAATGGTAATGTTCTTCGGCCTCATGTTGTATCCACCCACTTATGAGCCCCTCTGTTGTGTATAAAAGGGGACTGTGTACGAATGTTCTTTGTGCTACTCCATGCAATACTGAAGAGTGTTGTGTGGATTGTAGGACCACCCTTAAGGGTTAATAAACGTTGTTTTGTACTTTGCAGTTTCCGTGCCAACTTCCTTATAGATTCCGTTACAGGAGAGCGAACCCTTGTGTCTTGCGGGCCTAGCTGGGGCCTGTATTTATCAATTGGCGCCCGTCACGTGGGGCTCATCGGCGACTCGAATGCTCGAAGGACTGGTCGCGACGAAGGTGAGGAGTTTGGCCGGGGACGTGATCACTGCCAGCGGCGTCTTAGCCCTGGCATCCCGAGGTTTTTCTTCCTTCCCTTCCGAGCTGACCGTCTGGGTGGCGCCGGTCATCGACTGAGACCTCTTCTGTCTGTCCTGCCGTGAGAGCCGTTTGGGCGATTGTGGAGCTTGGCAGTTGGAACCTGGACTCTTGATTGGTAAGAACCGTTGTACGGTACTTGCTCCGAGTTTTGAAGCCTGGGTTGGCTATTTGAGTTTTTGATTGATGATGACTAGTCATATTTTGAATTTGTCTTTGTGAAAATATATGCGTTGCAACACATATAGGCAGGTAATGTGGAGAAATTTCTCCAGGAGCTGTGTAAACTTTGAACGGCGCAACGATTAAGTGCCATTTTTCCTTATAATATTGCATATTTTGCACTATTTCTGAGCATGCCTGCTTTCAGCGCACTCCGTAAGTGGTGCTGCTGTTTTGGTAACCGGTTGGACCTCGAGGAATCTGCTCCAGCTCCCCCAGAGGGGACTCCTAATAGGGATATGTATGTGAAGCATGGTCTTTCTTCCATAATGTACAGCACGCTATGGAGGAAATACACGAGGAAGGATCCTGAGTTGCGATGCCCTTTGTATGGATCGTTTGATATACGTAAGATTGAGTATGTGGAGCAGTGTATGTGTAAGCGACGTGCTCGTCAGGATATGTTTGAGTGTGTGCGATTATGGGTGAAGGAAGTGCGTGAGCGAGAGAAACGTGAGAAAGCGCTGTTTGATAAAGAGCAACGGAAGAATGACCATGTGCGAGCGCAGGAAGCGAAGCGTCGGGAGGACAAAGAGCATACGGACAGACAAGAGAAAGAGCGTAGGCTACAGGTCTCGGGTCAATATGTTGTTCGCCAGCCGCTTTATCCTGTCCTTAATAATCCTGATGATGATTTTTATTTACTAGATCGCTCTCCGCCCCCTTATGTTGGCGCATCTGCTCCGCGGCCGCAAGATTCTGGCCCGGCTTCGGGTAAGGTAGACACACGGTCCATGTTATCGGCCGAGCATATGGCTGAGCTTCGGAAACTTTCCCTCCGTGCACTTAAGGGCAAGATGTCTAAGGAGGAGTTGTTCCATACTTGGGGGTCGTGGCAAGATAGAGAGAGGGTGTATTTTCTGTCTCATTTCGCGGATGAAGTAATTGCTGCTTTCCGAAAATATTCTAGTGTCCTTGAGCCTGACGAAGTGTCTTCGGATGCCGGAGCATTACGTAATGGTGTTTTTTCTCCCCCTAAGGCTCCTGAGGCGGCTCGGCGGCTGTTCGCTTTACGGGACGAGGTGCTGGCCCTTAGAGAGAAAGCACGCCAACAAACGGAGGAGGGGAAGCAGTTGGATTCGTCTGCAGCAGGGGGCCACCCATCCGCCTCCCAGTCAGATAAGGATGACATAGTGCATGCTAAACCAATGCGAGAGGCGGCGCCTTTGTATGTTCCTCCTAAGGGAGCAGGGACTAGCTCGGATATTAACTCCGCCGATGCAAGGGGATATTTTGTATATAACTGGGTTTACACTCCATGGCATAGGGCCGATGTTATGGCACTAAAGAATGCGTTGCCTGACCCCCGCAAGAATCCAGCGGCCTTCTATGAAGAAGTCGAGGGGGCCTTGAATTCTTGCATTATGACCTTAGCGGATATAGACCTGTTCTTTGGCCTTATCCTACCGCCGGATACGTGGCGCTCTGTCCGAAAGGTAGATGATGCGGTTGCCTTCAAGGCCCGGTGGTCCGACCTTGAGGATGAGGATAGGGAACAGAAGCCTGCACAGAAACCACCCCAGAATATTTTAGATCTCCCTGCGGCTATTGTGGCTAAGTTGAAGACGATTATCCCCCCTAAAAAGATTGACTGGAATATGTTAACTGCATGTAAGCAGAAAGTTGACGAGTCAGTTGCGGACTTCTTTACGCGCTTTGAGGAGACGTTTCATGATTTTAGTGGCCAGTCGCTTACTGACGACACGGGCCGCCACCTTTTCGCGGACAAATATGTGGCTAATCTGCTACCAGCAGTTGCGGCCCGGTTAAAAGCGAGCGAGAGTTCCTGGTCCTCCGCGACGCCGACGGCCCTTCTGACTATCGCTCAGTATTATGAGCGTCAGGAGCACGAGGCGCAGGGCCAGGAGGAGAAGAAATCGAAAGATCTCAAAACCAAGGTGATGTTAGCACAAGTATATGGCCCGCCCCGACGGGGTAATAATAATAGAGGAAGGGGCGGATCTTATGGTCCCCCTTCGGGCCGATCTGATTTGAATAGGAACCAGTGTGCGTACTGCAAGCAGTTGGGCCATTGGGCCAGGGATTGCCCAGCGTTGCGTGCTTCGCGTCAGGGGCATACTCCGGGTGGCCCGAGAGGTAGAGGGGGCTTCTCGAACTTTAGAGGGAATTCTAACGATAATGTCCGTTTCGATACTGCCGGGCGGCACCGAGATGGCTCAAATGTTTTTGATCGCCAGCACCAGTATCATGTATCGGACATCGATCAATCGGGATATCATGATTCTCAGCATGCATAGGAATGCGTTGGATGGGGGTCCGAATCAGTTGAGGTGCCGGTCGATCAGACGGGTCCTTATGTATCGGCTGAGGTTTTAGGTTCTACTGATCAGTTCCTAGTGGATACAGGAGCGACACGTAGTGCATTGTCTAAGTACTTGGTTCCGGGGGCTCCCCCATCCGGCTCAATAGTTACATCGGTAGGGTTTGACGGTACACTCTCTCGAAGCCCTCTTTCACAGCCCCTTGCATTTAAAGTTGATTGTTTTTCTGCGCCCTGTCCGTTTCTGCTTGCTCCGTATACACCGGATAACATTATGGGCCTTGATATGTTAAAGTACTTTAGGGCTACAATCCGCTGCTCCCCTGAGGGTGTGAGGGTGATCTTGAATGACAACTACCCCCGGTCTGGGCGGATGTGTACGATATCAGAGGATGCATTGTTGGCTACCCTCCCCCGAGCTTTATGGGCGACTTCGGACACAGATGTGGGACAAATGGTGATTCCTCCGGTCCACATTAGTGTCCAGGAGGGGGCGGTGCTACCACGCCTCCCGCAGTATCGTATTTCCCAGGAGGGCGAGGAGGCTCTCATACAGATTGTGCAAGACTTGATAGCAGTAGGGGTGGTGGAAGAAGTTCCCTATAATATCTGTAACAGTCCGATTCTCCCAATTTTGAAAAAGGACACGGATGCAAAGGTCTATCGGTTCATAATTGATTTGAGGGAGGTAAACAAGATCGTGATACCTCAGTACCCGGTGGTTTCCGATATCACGACGTTGCTTACCTTGGTCCCGCCTACGGCGACCATGTTCTCAGTGATTGATTTGAAAAATGCCTTCTTTTCTATTCCCATTCACCCTGATAGCCGATTTCTTTTTGGGTTCACATTAAACAATAGATCTTATCGTTTTTGTAGAATTCCCCAAGGCTATACAGAAAGCCCTAGTATTTACAGTCAGGCTTTGCAACGACAGTTGGATTCCTTTGTTCTACTCGAGGGGGTCGCCCTCATTCAATATGTCGACGACATCTTGTTGGCGGCTGACACCCTGGAGTTGTGTGAAAAGAGCACGTTATCCCTCCTTTCCTTTTTAGCCTCCCACAATCATAAAGTATCTAGGAAGAAATTGCAATTCTGTAGACCAAAGGTGACTTATTTAGGTCACCTTTTGTCTAAGGAGGGGCGTGCACTCACACCAGATCGTATCCAAGTAATTTTGGACACACCGAGACCATCCACGCAGAAGGATGTGCGTGCATTTTTGGGTCTTGTTTCTTTTTGTAGACAGTGGATATTGGGGTTTTCACACATAGCTAAGCCATTACTAGCTCTTTTGACAAAAGACACGCCCATTCCGATCCCCTGGTCAGATGAGTGTGATGCTGCGTTTCAGCAATTGAGACAGGCCCTTTGTTCAGCACCAGTGTTAGGGACCCCTGATTATGCAAAACCCTTTTCGTTGTATGTGCATGAGAAAGATGGATGTGCATTGTCAGTCTTAGTACAGATGCACGGCGACAAGCAGCGCCCTTGTGCATACTTTTCGGCTGTGCTTGATCCTGTCGCCCGAGCATTACCAGGGTGTTTTCGCTCGGTAGCGGCGACAGCTGTGTCAATACGCCAAAGTGAAGGAATTGTGTTGTCCCATAAATTGTTGGTGTTAGTTCCCCATGCTGTGGATGCCCTGCTTAATCAAACAAAGACGCAGCATTTGACCAGTGCCCGTTTAACGGGATATGAGCTGACGCTTTTGGCTCCTCATATTACGTTAAAGAGGTGCGTGACATTAAACCCGGCCACATTGTTGCCATACCCCGAGACCCAGCCTGAGGCGCAGAAAGCGCATGATTGTATTCTTGTGACTGAGGAACAAACAAAGGGTCGTATTGATCTCCAGGATACGCCCTTTTCAGAGGTAGATGGAGAGTTGTGGGTAGACGGATCATGCCTGAAGCTACCAGATGGTACGACTTCAGCAGCGTATGCAATTACCACATTACACACGATAGTGGAGACAGCACGCATACCACAGAAATCAGCTCAAGCAGCGGAACTGATAGCCTTAACACGAGCATGTGAGCTCAGTACAGGATTGTGTGTGAATGTTTACACAGATAGCCGCTATGCCTTCGGAGTAGCGCACGATTTCAGCCTACTCTGGAAGGAGAGAGGGTTCTTAACGTCACATGGGGTACAGATAATGCATGGGGAGTTAGTCCACAATCTCTTAACCGCATTGACATACCCGAAGAAAATTGCCATTGTTAAGTGTAGTGCCCATAGGAAAGTAGTTGATAAAGTTGGAGAAGGGAATGCGTTAGCAGACCGAGTAGCACGGGAGACTGCGATGCAGCCCGGCGCTACTGCCATGTATGTAGTAAAGTCACAGGTGGAAAGATGGCGTGATGCGAAGGAGGAAGTGCGAGAAATGCAAAGGACCGCTTCTGATAAAGAGCGGGAGCAATGGGCTAGCGAGGGAGAGTTGGATGATGAGGGCTGTTGGAGAAATAAGCAGATGGATAGATGGAAGTTACCCACGGCTTTCGTACAACCTATGGTTCAAATGGCACATGGGCTAGCACATGTTGGAGCTTCCGCAATTGTGAAATTGCTTACCCAAGTCTGGGAGCATCCAGAGATTGCTAGCACAGCAAAGAGGGTGGTGCAGACCTGTATGATTTGTCTGAAGTATAACCCAGGGAAAGGCACTCGAACTCCAGCAGGAGGATTTGCGACGCCCACTGAGGTTCTGCAGATGGACTACATCCAGCTTGAGCGCTGTAACAATTTGAAGTATGTTCTAGTAGTGGTTTGCGCTTTCAGCAAATGGGTTGAGGCGTACCCTACGAAAGACAATACTGCAATGACCACGGCGAAGCTGCTGCTAAAAGAGTTTTTCCCTCGATACGGCGTCTGTAGACTTCTGTGGAGTGATAATGGCCCTCACTTTGTAGCGGATGTTATAAAGTATGTCTTGAAGGGTCTAGGCATCACTCAGAAGTTTCATGCCGTGTTCCACCCTCAGTCTGCAGGACTAGTCGAGAAGTATAATGGTACACTGAAGCTTAAGATCGCCAAAATCCAAGCTTCAACATCTTTGACTTGGCCAGACGCCCTGCCACTGGCGTTATTGTCAATTAGGTCGGTGCCACACTCTCGAACTGGCCTTACGCCATATGAAATCGTATTTGGACGCCCAATGAATATTTGGGGTCCACCAAGGCCTAAGGCTGTGTATGATGTACCTTGTGTAATGATGAGCGATTATCTGGCACAGTTAACGGATAATTTGGTTTCTATTCATCAACAGGTCCGAGAGGCGCTCCCTGATCGGTCTACCGGTGAAGGACATGGTCTCCGGCCTGGAGATCATGTTATGGTGAAGGTTTTCGACAGAACGAACAGTTTGGAGCCGAGATGGGTAGGACCTGAACAAGTCCTCCTTGCAACGAGGACGGCAGTGCGAGTCTCGAACAGGAAGAATTGGATCCATTCCTTGCACTGCCGAAAGGTACCGCCCGGATTGGTGGAGTCTGCCGTGCTGACCGATCAACGAGAAATCCTAGCAGCAGAGACAGGCCGTGCTGCGAAGCCGAATGACACTGAGGAGCTCTTTCCGGACCACACGACTTCTGGAGGAAGGCGATATCATCTTCGACCAAGGAAGTAAGGTTTCCAGTGCCGGGACATACTGTCAGAACGGCCCTTGGGTTAGTGAAACGGAGAGCCGATGAGGCAAGGGGGGGGGATCAGCCCTGCATTAGTGTAGTGACACCCGTCTTGGCCCGCTGGTGAAGAAATCAACCGCTGCCCAAGGGGAAGAGTTCTGACAGACTTTTTAGTTTCAGGAATATATCAGGGTATTGTTTCTTTTGACATGGAGAAGAAGAAAATCCTTTGTGCGTTGGGGTTCATGCTAACAGTAGCTATTGTTGGGATAACCACATGGTTTGTGGAGGAGGCAACTCCTGCTCGAAAGACACTTGTGTTGACGACTCCAGTGCCTGCGGAGCACTACTTTTATACACTGCCATATCAAGAGTTGAAGCATCGACAATCCTATTTGAATAACACTTTCATTCAGATGCTGCATCACACCCACGTTGCTACGAACGCTACGAACTGTTGGATATGTGGGATGATGCCAGCCCATCAGAAGAAAGGAGGAACGCCATTCATACCACTTCCTTTCTCTCATAATGGCTCTTGTAGAGCATGGTACACTTTGCTGTTTGCCACTCGGAAACCGACAGTGGGACGATTGCTTTTTAGACTTAACAGAGAATGCCATCAAGACAAGAATGGGTATCCACAAGCGAATGGGACAATTTGGGAATGGGAAGAGTACCGACCGGACAATGAATCCATCCCCTATATCTTCACGAACACAAGAGACACTGTGGGGAAGGACAAATTCGTAATCCAAGTAGCACAAGCTCAAGCGGATTTGTGTGTCCAGAGTGTGGGTTTTATCCCTGTTGGTGTCAGTGATTGTATAACTGTATTGAACATTGACGGGCTGAACAACAGTACCTTCCTAGCGTCCCATAATACCTATTTTGTATGTGGAAATAAAGGTTATTACCGTTTGCCGGCTGGGTGGTCCGGGGTATGCTATGTATCATTCCTATTACCTCCTGTATTCTTAGCACCTGCGTCATATCATAAGGATTTGAAACTGTTGAATAATGTGACTGTAAATAGATATAAACGTACTCTATCAATTGATGATGTGGATCAGACCGATACCAGCTTGCAACAGTATATTGATTTTAACTTAGGACTGTTCTTCTTTGTTGGAGCTGCTTTGAACAGTAGGAAGATCCGAAGATTGACAAGAGTGGTAGAAGCTGTGACAAATCAGACTGCTGCCGCTCTTGGGAATCTTACGGAAGAATTACAAATAACTAGGATTGTTGCATTGCAGAATCGTATGGTACTAGATGTAATGTTAGCTGATCGAGGTGGAGCCTGTAAAATTATTGGAAGTAGCTGCTGTGTGTTCATCCCTGATCATACGCCATCCGTTTATAACGCCATTAACAAGCTGCATAAAATAGCAGCTGAAATCCACACAGAAAACGGCACTTGGTCCTTTTCTGGATGGTTTTGGGCGTTGGTTACTGCCTGGGGATGGAAGGTCTTAACTGGTCTCTGCATTATTATAGCAGTTCTGTTCCTTTTCTGTATGTGTATTCAATGTGGACCATTGTGCTGTTCCGTATGCATTTCATTCTGCATTCCAGATAAGAAAGCTATTGCCGATGTTGCTCGACAGAAAGGTCTAGCTAAAGAGGTTAAGGGAATGATGATAATTGATATATATGATGATTATTCTTGGAAACCGGATGTCTTCAGTAAATGCTGAAAGGGTCGTCTGTTGTAAATTAAGGCAGAATGTGATTAAGCATTTACTGAAGACATTAATGCTTCCCCTTTTTGATCACGTTTTCTTCGTTATGTTGACCGAAGTCCGGACTCCATTTTGTATTGGCATGCTGCCATGTGTTCACCACGAGGAGAGTCCGACCTCTGTGTTAGTTGCTCTTGTAATCTGCCTAGCAACAGTTTATAAATAGCTCTCTCTTGTCCGTCTGGCGCACGCCCAGACTTGACCACATCTGTTATAATTAGCTTTGCTTGACCATGTCCTTTCGCGGGCTCAAGGAGTGTGTTGGCTCCGCCCATGTATTGATTCAGTATCGAGAATGACCATAAATGGTAATGTTCTTCGGCCTCATGTTGTATCCACCCACTTATGAGCCCCTCTGTTGTGTATAAAAGGGGACTGTGTACGAATGTTCTTTGTGCTACTCCATGCAATACTGAAGAGTGTTGTGTGGATTGTAGGACCACCCTTAAGGGTTAATAAACGTTGTTTTGTACTTTGCAGTTTCCGTGCCAACTTCCTTATAGATTCCGTTACAGGAGAGCGAACCCTTGTGTCTTGCGGGCCTAGCTGGGGCCTGTATTTATCATCGTCACCAAGCCCCTCATCCTCCACGAGTGGATGTTCCTGCTCATCAGGATCCAGGATGAGTGGCACAGCCTTCTCCACTGCCATGTTGTGCAGCATGCAGCACACGAGGAAGATTTTGCAGACCTTCACCAGTGCATATGGGAGTGCGCCGCCGGTCTTGTGGAGGCACCGGAATCGGCTCTTCAGGAGGCCAAAGGTCCTCTCTATCACTCGCCTGGTCTGCCCATGGACGTTGTTGTACCGGTGATCGCCAGCCGTTCTGGGGTTGCGGAGAGGCGTCATCAGCCATGGCATGTTGGGATAGCCAGAGTCCCCTACATAGAAACATCATGGACAGAAGTGGGTCAGGAGAAGCAGTAAGACAGGAAGATGACGCTAAATACAAGACTAACAGAGTATACCCACCAACAAGACATGCTTGTTCGTTGCGCAGCTGCAGCATCATTTCAGGCACCCTGCTACGCCTCATGATGTAGGCATCGTGTGCTGATCCTGGAAAACGAGCACAGACATGGGAAATCACCATGTTAGCAAGACACACCACAAGGGCATTTATGGAGTGGTAATGTTTCCTGTTTCTATAGGCTACCTCCTGTGCCTGTGGTGGTACCAAAGCCACATGTGTCCCATCAATAGACCCAATGACATGGGGCATCCATCCCAGGGCATAGAAGTCACCCTTGACACCTGTCAGCTGCTCAGGAGTTGGGAAATGAATAAACTCATCCAGGTGAACCAACATGGCCTCTAAAACATCATGCAGGACACGGCTGAACATGGTCTGGGACATGCCACCAACATGAGCTATGGTATATTGAAACGTACCCGTGGCAAAGAAATATAGGGCTGCCATCACCTTCATCATGGGTGTCAGTGCAGTAGGATACCTGTGTAGCGGTTGGAGGTGTGGTGCCAGCCTTGCTGTCAAGTTCTCAATCAACCGTTGGGTGAAGCGGTAGCGGCGTATACAGTCACGTTCCCTCAGGGCAGCCAAGTCTGGCATTGGTCGGGGAAGAGGCGGAGCCCTTCAGTAATTTGGAAGGGACAACGAAGAGTGAGTACAGTACAACAACAATGTCAATGTACTGAGCACATGTTAAACAGCCAATACCCATATGCTACATACAGAGTCAGGTCTGTGCAATATATCCTGGACACGTATGCCAGGCAGGTGACACCCCTACCAAGAGCCAGCTACAAACGTGGATTCTCAAGCTCAACATGACATGGCATGACACTAGCTGTGGGCCAGTGTAAGTGAACAGGCAGACTCATTACAGGAGTGACAGACATCCACATATGTGCAGAAGACGGATGTTTATCATACAGACAGGTTGTGGAACACTAGAGGCACAGGTCACATGTCCCTGAAAAACAGGACAGACCACACACCTTGCCATGAAGGGGTACATGTCCAGACTGATCACACATACATTGATACTACATAGATATGTCCTTGTCTCGCAAGTCCATGTACGATGCATACATACACATGTTACGTCTGATTCCACATGTGTCCTGGTGTGCACAATAGTGTGCCATGCCCATCTACACACAGGCACATGTTGGATGCAGCAACTGCAGATGCATGTGATGGAACACCAACAGTAAGCTTATGGGAACACATGACACACACATGACATACTCACATCGTGCAACGCCGGTAGTCACATGTTATCTGTGCTTCTTAAACTTCCTGACTTTTAGAGTTGCTCTTTTGTTGTTTCAGAATGTATAGTCTAGGGGGACCAAGAGCGACCTTCTCTCCCTCTCTCTCTTGTTGTTCCTTACACGTGATGACAAATTACACATGCATACCCACCCCTGTATGGACCATATCACCATGGCGTACGCGTACGGCTACACTGCCATAGTGGCACGGACCCTACACACGTGTGTACGGACCGTATCACCATGGCGTATGCGTACGGCTACACTGCCATAGTGGTACAGACCCTACACACGCGTGTACGGACCGTATCACCATGGCGTACGCATACGGCTACACTACCATGGTGGTACGGACCCTACACACACATGTACGGACCGTATCACCATGGCGTCGGTGTACGGCTACACTACCATAGTGGTGCGGACCCTACACACACCCTCAGAGCGTGTGTACGGTGCGTTTCACACCTTACACTGGTGACATCTCTTAAAAGAGATGAGCTTTTTCTTTGTTTTCTTCGTTTGCTTATCTGTGCTTCTTAAACTTCCTAATTTGTCATCACACCCACATGTGGTGTGTCATGCAGTGGGGGATGGACATCCACCCTCATGGGAGTGGGACACTGCTGTCAGTGATGTGTTGGCATGCCACTCTCAATATAGTCGCACATTGTGTATGCCTTCATGCACCCATGGTGTTTTGCTAATTGTAGGATGGTGTACACACCACCATGTCTCTGTCCACTGCTGGGAGGCCTCTGCACCCACCCCTCCTATGTCCGGGCACTGCTGGGAGTGATAGGCACCCACCCCTCCTATGTCTGGGCACTGCTGGGAGTGATAGGCGCCCACCCCTCCGATGTCTGGACACTGCTGGGAGGACTCTGCACCCACCCCTCCTATGTCTGGGCACTGCTGGGAGTGATAGGCACCCACCCCTCCTATGTCTGGGCACTGCTGGGAGTGATAGGCACCCACCCCTCCTATGTCTGGGCACTGCTGGGAGTGATAGGCACCCACCCCTCCTATGTCTGGGCACTGCTGGGGTTCCTCTTCACCCACCCCTCCTATGTCTGGGCACTGCTGGGAGTGATAGGCACCCACCCCTCCTATGTCTGGGCACTGCTGGGAGGACTCTGCACCCACCCCTCCTATGTCTGGGCACTGCTGGGAGTGATAGGCACCCACCCCTCCTATGTCTGGGCACTGCTGGGAGTGATAGGCACCCACCCCTCCTATGTCTGGGCACTGCTGGGGTTCCTCTTCACCCACCCCTCCTATGTCTGGGCACTGCTGGGAGTGATAGGCACCCACCCCTCCTATGTCTGGGCACTGCTGGGAGGACTCTGCACCCACCCCTCCTATGTCTGGGCACTGCTGGGAGTGATAGGCACCCACCCCTCCTATGTCTGGGCACTGCTGGGAGTGATAGGCACCCACCCCTCCTATGTCTGGGCACTGCTGGGAGGACTCTGCACCCACCCCTCCTATGTCTGGGCACTGCTGGGAGTGATGGGCACCCACCCCTCCTATGTCTGGGCACTGCTGGGGCTGATGGCCACACACCCCTATGTGTCTGTCCAGTGACGTGGTACGACCCGTACCCACGTTCTACGGCCTGGGTATGGGCCCTACCCCTACGGCACCCCAACAATGGCGGGACGGCCCGTATCCATGCCTTTTGGATGTGGGTACGGGTCGAACCCCTTTGTTGGGGTGCCGTAGGGGTACGTACCGTACCCATGCCTTTAGGACGTGGGTACGGCTCGTACCATGCGTACCCCTACATCACCACTGCAATGGTGGTATGGGCCATATCCACTACAATCTGTGTAAATGAAACAGGCCAGCAAGGGAGATATAAGGCAGCCAGGACCCATGAGAGAGCACTTGCCTGCACAACCTTCATTCCACACCACTGCTGCTGCTCGTGATTCCTCTGGCACCATGTCCAGGTCTGTGGAGAGGGCCCAGCCATTCACCCCAGTGGAGAATGTGGCATTGCTGGATGTCCTCCTCCCACAGTACCCCAGCCTGTATGGGAGACCAGGGGAGCAGGTGAGTGCTGACTCCACTAGCTTAGACTGTGCCCCTTTTTTGTGACTGTCACTTCTGGCATTGTGTCCAGGTGTGACAGACATGCAATGTTCATTATAGTGGGTCCCAGGGGGGGGAATGGCTCATGTCTCCCATGCAGAGCATGCTGTAGTGCATGTCTGCACTCCTCACTTGCATAGTGCTTACTGTGACAATCACTGCATGGTGCATGCAACATTCGCTGGCTAATCCTCTTGGGAATGTTGTTTCTACAGTCCTGATGTAATTCTGTGTTCCCCCCAGTGTGACAGGTGACTGTACCCACAGATGTGTGTGAGTTGAGTGTACCAGTGGTGAGAGTGTCCAAATGATGTGTTCGTCCCCTGGACATTGGTGTGTGTGTAAGTCCCCTGTCATGTGGGTGAGTGTCTATGTGGAATGTTGCAGCCCAGATGCATGAGGGATGCATATCCCTACCCATCTGATGGGAGCAGGGAGCAGTGCTGTGTGTCTGACGTGCTGGGCTAGCCCAACACCTGTGACACCCCCCAGTCAAGTGGCACATGTGCAGAGTGAGATTTGTACCCGCATTTGCCAATGGCAGGTGATAGTCCTGTGCCTGTGTGTGTCTTTGTACTCTGCTGCGGTTGCCTCAGTGGCCTGGGGACCATGGAGGAGTGTGGCCGCTACAATCCCCTGGGGCACCTTTTCCTAGGTATCATGTGTGTCATCCAACAATGTGGACATTCTCTGTGTCTTCAGCATAGGTTGGGCCCTGTGGCATTGTACCCTGGCCTAATTTGTATTTACGTAAAGTGTGCTACATGTGTCCACTGTACAGGGTGACCCAATTTGGCTTGTGCATACTCACAGTGGCCAGTGCCTGTGTGTCTTGGTACAACTATCTGATGATGGTTGTTTGTCAATTATATGTGTGGACAGGCACACGAGGGGCACTTTGTGTACACTCAGGATTAATTGAAGGGCATGTTTGTAATCCCTGAGTAGGAGGTGTAAGTACTTACTCTGTCTCAATCACATTGTCTCAGGTGGGGGGGGTTGTGCAGGAAAGGCCTACATGTTCAAACCTTGTGTCTCCTTGCCAGGTCTGGCTTGTGTGTGATGATTGTCTGAACATACACTCAACATGCAGTGACCCAGTCATGTTGGGCATGGTTCAATGTATTTGCTAAGCAGCATGTGCCAAAAGTTAGGAGACATGGTTCCTGCTCATCCCTTTTTTGGCAACGGTGTGTGGTCCAGATGCTGTGCTCGACTGTCCCCAGAGACTGGCTTCTCTGTCTAATTTGATATCAAGTTATTTGCTGTTGTGTCATGCTCTCCATTGTTTCCCAGTGGCATGGTGGGTGTTAGACCCGGCCCTCGTAACATAGCTAGACCTGACCCCTGCACCTCACACCTGCCCCCAAACCCACGGCCTAGCCGATCCTTCCCACCAGAACTCGCACGCACCCAACCCGGACTTCCCCGTCCGTGGCCTTCCCCCCTTTGGCCACACCGGGCCCGCGTGCCCACTTCATGCACCAAGATGGCCGCCCAGCCCCAGCGCGACCCTGGCCTAGAGGCGCCACTCCGGCTGGAGGACATCACGCTCCCCTTGGGATGAGAGAGGGAGGAGCAGTCTCTATCACACCTCTGCGCTTCCCTGGGACGGTGGGTTTCGATCGACCTGCCGGCCTCCCCGAGAGCTGGCTCCACGCCTGCTGGGTGTCTGGGACTCCTCCCGACCCGGCCCTGAAAGGATCAAAAGACAATGGCAGGAAACCCCAACAAGCGACCCCCAGGTGACAAGACCCCTGCCTGCACAGACTCCGGACATCAAAGAGGAGTCGCCCTATAACAAGGGGTGCTCTGGGACTGTCCGACAGATTCGCCTTGGAACACCTGAGCCCTGCTGAGTGACTCGCGGCTCCATGAAGATCGTAAGACCTCCGAACTTGTACCTGAGCCCTGCTGAGTGACTCGCGGCTCCCTGAAGATCGTAAGACCTCCGAACTTGTGCTTGAGCCCTGCTGAGTGACTCGCGGCTCCCTGAAGATCGTAAGACCTCCGAACTTGTGCTTGAGCCCTGCTGAGTGACTCGCGGCTCTCTGAAGATCGTAAGACCTCCGAACTTGTGCTTGAGCCCTGCTGAGTGACTCGCGGCTCCTCGAAGATCGTAAGACCACCGAACTTGTATCCGAGCCCTGCTGAGTGACTCGCGGCTCCCACAGACTCTCTTGGTCCCGCCGGACCCCACGACAACAAGCGTATCCCCCAGCTCGAGGATTGTGAGCTGTGCGCCGGGTACGCTCCTGCATTTGATCCATATCCCCAAAGACTGTCCCGCTACCTCCTAACCCCCTCCAAGACTCTGTGAGCCCACGCTCGGCTTGTATATATTTGCCTTGCTGATCATAAAGATCCTACCACTCCTTTCTGATAAAGATTTGCTCGTAAGAACTCCTCGTGTGGTGTCTCTCTGTCGTGTGGTGCCGAGTGTGCGATCCTAGATACGAGGTTCCTCCCCTGAGGAGTCTCCCGCCAGTGCCCGGCTACGATACCTCGAGGGTTGGTCTCAGGGCAGTCAGGGCCCCCTCCGGGCCCCTCTGAGGTCGCCTTCTAACATTGGTGGCAAGCGACGGGATTCGGGCCCATAATCTAGAGATCGTACCGTGAACGGCTGACGCACTACCGACAAAGATGGCAGAAGGAAACGCCGTGGTTCTCATAGAAAACGACGCCAGTACCGTGTTCCAGGTGGAACAGCTGGAAGAGTACACTCACAAAGAACTAAAACAATTCTGTAAGGAACTCCGAATCGCTACCACTGGTCTCAACACCAAAGAAGATATGCAAAAGGCACTGAAAGCTTGGGTGGATTCTGGAGCCTCCCGCCCAGAAGGAGCGGGGGAGCCCCACGACGAAGCGGGACCCTCCCAAGGAGAACGCAGCAGCAACCAGGTGCGAGGCTTCGTACCAGATGGGGGCCTATCCCCGGAGGAACTTGCAGACAGAGAAAAAAGTCGCCATCACGAGCTCGAATTAGCCAAACTCAAAATTGAGGGCGAGTTGAAATTAGCCGAGAAAAAGCTAGCAGTAGAACAGTTGCGAGTACAAGGAGAACTAGAAGAGAAGAAACTCCAACGAGAACACGAGGGAAGGAGACTTCAACTGGAACATGAACGCAGCCTGAAGGAAATAGAACTGAAAGCAAGGAGCGAAGAAACGCAGCACCCGGGGAACCGGGAGGCGGCCGCCCCGACGGAGCAGAAGGTCCACATCCCCAAGGATGTGGTCAAAGAATATTACAAAAATGATCACATTCAGCAGTGGTTCCGGGCCTACGAGGTCGCCATGACCTCCCATCGGGTCCCGCAGAAGGATTGGGGGGCTGGGTTATGGGGACGATTCCTGAGCGAAGGGAGAGACACCCTGCTCGACCTACCCACCTCCATGCAAACCTCCTATGAACACATGAAAGCGGCCCTCCTCACAAAGTACGGCCTCACCCCGGAGATGTACCGCCAGCGGTTCCGGGACTGCAGGAAGATCCCGGGCACCACCTGGGTGGAATATGTGAATTTCTTCAGCCGCGCCTTCGATGGGTGGATCAAGGGCAGCAAGGTAACCACCCTGGAAGAACTAACCGACCTTATGTTGTGGGAACACCTGGCGGCCAACTGCTTTGTGGAACTACGCCAGCATCTGCTCGACAGCAAGCTCACGGACCCAAGAAAGCTGGCTGTCGAGGCGGATCGCTGGACCAACACCCGGGTCTCCCGGGGCCCTGTAGGAGAGTACCCCCGAGCCAGTCAGGGACCACCCCGCCAGAGAGGGGGGGGAAACCAGGGAGGGCAGAGAGAGTCCCAGGCTAGTCCCCCGAAGTCCCAACCTCCACCTTTCCCGGCACCCCCACCAGCTGTATCCGGCCCCCCCCTTAGACGGGGGCACCGGGTAACCATCACTTGTTTCCGTTGCCAGAAGCCCGGGCATTACGCCAACGACCCTGAATGCCCCATGGCCCCACGCACCACCCAGGCAGCACCCCCTGCTAGACAGATAGCCAATGTAGCCCTGGGGGAGGAGGTTGAGGAGGCCGAGGAGTGGGAACCCGCCGCTATGGCCCTAGTATCTTTAGGAGATAGAGAGATGGTCCCTGGGAGCCTCCTGCCCTCTAACACAAAGAAATATGGGCAGCTCGTAACAATCAATGGCCACCAAGTAGAAACCCTCCGTGACACCGGGGCCAGCATCACCGGTGTCCTCAGCCATTTAGTACACGAAGACCAGGTCCTCCCCAACGTCTTTTGCCCTGTCATTTCGGCCGACAACACATAAAGCCTATGTAAGGTAGCCCTGGTGCCCTTTGAGTGGGGAGGGGTGGTCGGTAAACTGAAGGTTGCAGTGAGAACGTCCCAGCCCGTCGACTGTCTCCTGGGGAACGACCTGGAAAGTTCCCCCTGGGGACAAGTTGAGCGCAAGACCCACCTAGGGATGATGGGCCTCCCTGAGTGGGTGTGCGCCACCACTCGATCCATGGCGGCTCGACTGACCCCCCTGAGGGAAGTCGACGACGCCCCGACCCCTGAAGATAGGATGGTCCCAGCCGAGGGTCCCCCCATTCCCCCACCAGAAGAGTCGATCGCCAGTGACGAACCCCCGCCTTCCGACTCCACCCCAGTCACCGAGTTAGGCGATCTGCCCGAATTAGCCCAGTGGCGCCACGAGGGGGGCCCCTCCCGAGAAGAGTTCTGCCGAGAGCAGGCTACCTGTCCCTCCCTGGTCGGGCCCCGGCAACAGGCAGAGGCCCAGGCCGCAGGCGACCAGACGGGGACGCACCGGGTGTATTGGGAGAATGACCTTCTGTACAGCGAACAAAAGTCGGTGGAGCTAGGGTCCGGCCGGGTGCTGGTGGTACCCCTACGCTTCCGAAACCTCCTCCTGGGCTTGGCCCACGATGTTCCCCTCGCAGGCCACTTGGGCCAGGACAAAACGTACAGTCGCCTCGTGACCCACTTCTACCGGCCCAGAATGAAAGCCGATGTAGGAGCCCACTGCAAGTCCTGTCCCACGTGCCAGGCCAGTGGGAAGAGCGGAGGGAAGAGCAAGGCTCCCCTCCAACCCTTCCCTGTCATCAGTACCCCTTTTGAGCGGGTCGGGATCGACATTGTAGGGCCCCTGGACCCCCCAACTTCCCAAGGGCACCGGTTCATCCTCTTCCTGGTGGACCATGCCACCCGTTACCCTGAGGCCATCCCCCTGCGCACCGTCACAGCCCCCGTGGTGGGCCGGGCGTTGATGGGAATCTTCTCCCGCATGGGTTTCCCCCGCGAGGTCGTGAGCGATCGCGGTACCAACTTTATCTCCCGATACATGAAGTCCTTATGGCAACAATGCGGGGTGTCCTATAAGTTCACCACCCCGTACCACCCCCAAGGAAACGGCCTGGTAGAGCGGTTTAACCGGACTCTGAAGGGGATGATCGCGGGCCTCGAAGAGCCCCTCCGGCGTAAGTGGGACATCCTGCTCCCCTGCCTCCTATTCGCATACCGCGAAGTTCCCCAGAAATCCTTGGGTTTCAGCCCCTTTGAGTTACTCTACGGGCACCCCGTCAGGGGGCCCCTCAGCCTGGTCAAGGAAGGCTGGGAGGCGGCGCCCCGAGGCCCCCCCCGAGATGTGTTCCGTTACGTCCTGACCCTCCGAAATCAGACTAGAAGGTTCCGAGAGATGGCCGAGGCCAACCTGGAGGCGAGTCAGGAGGAGATGAAGCGCTGGTACGACCAGAACGCCACTCTGGTCGAGTTTCAGCCGGGCCAGCAGGTATGGGTCATGGCCCCTGTGAAACCCTGCGCCCTCCAGGAAAAATGGACCGGGCCCTTCAAAGTGGTTGAGCGGAAGAGCCAGGTCACGTACTTGGTGGACGTCCAGTCCCCCCGGGACCCCCTCCGGGTCCTCCACGTGAACCGCCTCAAGCCCCACTTTGTGCGAACGGAGCTGAGCCTCCTACTGGCCACTGATGATGGGTCCGAGGAGGAGTCAGATCCTCTCCCCGATCTCCTGTGCACCAAAGAGAAGGACGGCTCCGTAGAGGGAGTGAACCTCTCCCCGTCTCTCACTCCCCAGCAACGTGAAGATTGCCGCCAGCTCCTAGGGCAGTTTTCGGACCCCTTCTCCCTGGTCCCTAAGGTCACCGACTGGTGTGTCCATGACGTGGATACCGGGGACAGTCCGCCAGTGAGACACCGGGCCTACCGAGTCCCTGATCGGGTCCGGTCCTGTATCCAAGCCGAAGTCTCGAAAATGTTGACCCTAGGCGTGATCGAACCCTCAGACAGCCCCTGGGCCAGCCCCGTGGTCCTAGTCCCAAAAGCAGCTGCCCCCGGGGTCACACCAGAACTCCGCTTCTGCGTGGACTACTGGGGACTCAATGAAGTCACCCGAGCCAATGCCCACCCCATTCCCCGAGCCGACGAGCTCATTGACCGGCTCGGGGCTGCTCGGTTCCTCAGCACCTTCGATCTCACCTGCGGCTACTGGCAAATTGCGCTCACAGAAGGAGCCAAGGAGCGGTCCGCCTTCTCCACCCCGGATGGGCACTATCGCTTTCGCGTGATGCCCTTCAGGATGAAAAATGCCCCGGCCACCTTCCAGCGACTGGTAAATAGAGTCCTGACCGGGCTGGAAAAATTCAGTGCCGCATATCTCGACGATACCGCAGTTTTTAGCTCTGAGTGGAGTGAGCACCTCCAGCACCTTCGGAGGGTGTTGACCGCCCTGCACCAGGCAGGCCTCACCGTGAAAGCCAGCAAGTGCCAGATTGGGCAAGGTTCGGTAACCTACCTGGGGCACCAGGTCGGAAGCGGGCAGGTCGCCCCTCTACAGCCCAAAATCGATGCCATCCTAGCCTGGGAACCCCCCACTACCCAAACGGAGGTCCGAGCCTTTCTGGGCCTCACGGGCTACTACCGGAGATTCATCCGGAATTACGGCAGCCTGGTCGGTCCCCTCACGGGACTCACGTCCAAAAAGCAGCCCAAGAAGGTGCAATGGTCCCCTGCCTGCCAAGAGGCGTTCGAGGCCATGAAAGCGGCCATGGGTACTGCCCCCGTCCTCCAGGCCCCCAACTACTCCAAAGAGTTTGTGGTACAAACTGATGCCTCCGAGCATGGCATCGGGGCAGTCCTCTCCCAGGTAAATGACCAAGGCCTAGACCAGCCCGTAGCCTTCCTCAGCCGAAGGCTATTGCCCAGGGAACAGAGATGGAGCACCATCGAGCGAGAGGCATTCGCCGTAGTCTGGGCCCTCAAGAAACTACGCCCCTACCTGTTCGGCACCCATTTCAAGGTCCAAACCGACCATCGCCCCTTGCGATGGCTCATGCAGATGCGAGGAGAAAACCCCAAGCTACTGCGGTGGTCAATCTCCCTCCAGGGGATGGATTTCACCGTGGAACATCGCCCTGGGACTGACCACGCCAACGCCGATGGCCTCTCCCGGTTCTTCCGCCTCAGCGAAGAGAACCCCCAAGAAGATGGGTAGTTCTCTCCGGCTTTCAGCTGGGGGGGACGCGTGTTAGACCCGGCCCTCATAACATAGCTAGACCTGACCCCTGCACCTCACACCAGCCCCCAAACCCACGGCCTAGCCGATCCTTCCCACCAGAACTCGCACGCACCCAACCCGGACTTCCCCGTCCGTGGCCTTCCCCCCTTTGGCCACACCGGGCCCGCGTGCCCACTTCATGCACCAAGATGGCCGCCCGGCCCCAGCGCGACCCTGGCCTAGAGGCGCCACTCCGGCTGGAGGACATCACGCTCCCCTTGGGATGAGAGAGGGAGGAGCAGTCTCTATCACACCTCTGCGCTTCCCTGGGACGGTGGGTTTCGATCGACCTGCCGGCCTCCCCGAGAGCTGGCTCCACGCCTGCTGGGTGTCTGGGACTCCTCCCGACCCAGCCCTGAAAGGATCAAAAGACAATGGCAGGAAACCCCAACAAGCGACCCCCAGGTGACAAGACCCCTGCCTGCACAGACTCCGGACATCAAAGAGGAGTCGCCTTATAACAAGGGGTGCTCTGGGACTGTCCGGCAGATTCGCCTTGGAACACCTGAGCCCTGCTGAGTGACTCGCGGCTCCATGAAGATCGTAAGACCTCCGAACTTGTACCTGAGCCCTGCTGAGTGACTCGCGGCTCCCTGAAGATCGTAAGACCTCCGAACTTGTGCTTGAGCCCTGCTGAGTGACTCGCGGCTCCCTGAAGATCGTAAGACCTCCGAACTTGTGCTTGAGCCCTGCTGAGTGACTCGCGGCTCTCTGAAGATCGTAAGACCTCCGAACTTGTGCTTGAACCCTGCTGAGTGACTCGCGGCTCCTCAAAGATCGTAAGACCACCGAACTTGTATCCGAGCCCTGCTGAGTGACTCGCGGCTCCCACAGACTCTCTTGGTCCCGCCGGACCCCACGACGACAAGCGTATCCCCCAGCTCGAGGATTGTGAGCTGTGCGCCGGGTACGCTCCTGCATTTGATCCATATCCCCAAAGACTGTCCCGCTACCTCCTAACCCCCTCCAAGACTCTGTGAGCCCACGCTCGGCTTGTATATATTTGCCTTGCTGATCATAAAGATCCTACCACTCCGATCTGATAAAGATTTGCTCGTAAGAACTCCTCGTGTGGTGTATCTCTGTCGTGTGGTGCTGAGTGTGCGATCCTAGATACGAGGTTCCTTCCCTGAGGAGTCTCCCGCCAGTGCCCGGCTACGATACCTCGAGGGTGGGTCTCAGGGCAGTCAGGGCCCCCTCCGGGCCCCTCTGAGGTCGCCTTCTAACAGTGGGTCAACCAACTGTGTGGTGCAGGGCCTACAGATGTGCGTAGTGTAGTAGATGTTACTCATGTTGTTTTTCATGCTATGCACTGTGACCTATGTAGTTTTGAATCATGTGTCATATGTATACAGGTGTCTAATTTTTCCTGTCTCTTCACCTTGCCCACAGCATCGTCGGGGGAAACCGAGGGAGACACTGGCACGGACCTTGAGGAGGGATCCAGCACCAGTGCCACTAGTGCTGGCGAGTCTGGCACAGTGAGTGGCACGGAGTCCGAGGGGAGTGAGGCGGAGGACCTGTCCAGTCCCACCACCGTCTATGACGCTGACGGGTCCGAGGCTGAGCTCTCAGAGGGGGCGGAGGCTGCTCCCAGAGCTGAAAGCAGCACTCCATCTGTCACCACCCCCTCCATTCCCATCACCGGCCTCCCACTTGCTCGGGTCCCTTCCCTCCGTGCTAAGCGACAACATGTCTCCTTCATGCCAGGCACCGCACCCCCTGCCCCTGTCTCCCCTGCTGCCATCAATGCCGAGTCTGTGGACATTCTGCGGCAGTTGCAGGTTGGTCAGACATCACTGCTTAATGTCCTCCATTGCCACACCAGACTGCTGACACAGATGGTGTCGTACATGGAGGGCATGTCAGCAGCGATGTCTGATCAACGGATGTTGCTGAAGTCCATAGACTCATCACTGACTGCAGCAGTGGATCTCCAGCAGCGCTCCGTCCCCCCCTACCCCGGCACCATCCACACTTCCCACTCCCATGCCTGTTCCACGCACACCCAGACGTCCCCATGCACGCACCCCACCAGACACAGGCAGCACACCACCAGGGAAGGCCAAGCGCACTCCTCCAGTCATGCACACACAGGGGGAAGTAGGTACACCCACTGGGTCGGGGGGCAAACGGCAGACACGCAGCCACAGTGTGAGTCCGCAGTCCTCAAGACCCACTTCCTCCAAAACCACTCCCCTTAGCTCTCCTGGCCAACAGTCGGACAAGGAGTCATTCACTGCCAGTGTGTCCCTCAGCCCCAGTGTGGCACCACCCCGCAAGCGGCGGAGGCAGTGCCCGGCCAGGGTAGTTGAGTCCCCCCCTGTTCACACCCTCCCCCAGTAGCGCTGCAACCCATCCCTCCGACCCCCCCCTCCTTGGGGCCTGTGGTTCATTCGGGTGCAGGGGAGACGCTGGGAGACCTTGCGACCGTATGCAGCGCCATCCTAACCACCACCTTTGGCGCTGCCCCACCCCCTGTGGTGGAGTCGTCCGTCCCTGCACTCACAACACCTACCCTTGCCCCTCCTGTCCCTGCGGTGCCTGGTCCTTCCCCCCCACATGATGCCCCCCCTTCTGTGGATGATAAGTTAGAGTGAACTGTGCAGGCAAGCTAGGGGAGTTGCGTTGCAAAGTGTCCCCCACCAGGACTTCGCACATGGCCTGGCCTATGGGCCCTGTATATAGTGGACATTTCTTTTGCAGATATTATTTTCTGCTGAATAAAGCATTTTGTTTTTCTTTTGCACACTAATGCTTTTCTGGTCTTGCTGTTGGTGGTGCTGCTCCATGATTTGGGGTGGTGATAATGTGTTAGGTGTCTGGGAAATGTTGTAGTGTACTGCTCATGGGGTGGACCCTGGGATCTGTGTGCCATCACAAGGGCTCTGCAAAATAATCTTTGGTCATGTAAGCTCTTCCTGTATAGTGATATTGACCCAAGGTGCGTTCCTTCCTCTGTGGACCCTGACATCTTCACTGCAGGCTGTTTCCCAATTGTTGTGCTGAGCTGTGTCTACATTTCCTGGGTGTGTGACGGATCCCTTCAACTTTGGCCATGCATGCTCAGCAATGTCTCCACCAGCATCATTTGTGCCATCCTTGGTGGTCACTGTACTTGTGTATGGAGTATATTGACAGGACTTCATGTGGACATGTTCCCTTTTCCGCACTATGCATGTGTGTACTCCCAGCCTCGCACACATGTGTTTCGTGTTCTGCAGGGTCTTTGGTCACCTGACTGACAATTGTGGGCATTGTATCTGTGGGTACTCCACCCTTTTCCTTCCATGGGAGGCAACAACTTGTTGGCTGCCCCAGCACCTGTACATTCCTATCAGTCCTGGAATGTGCGTGACAGTGTGTGTTCCCTTTGGGTCTCTTACTTTAGTGGGGTGGCACATGAGTATATAGTCTTGTTGCATGCTCTCAGTGTGTGTATTGTGCTGCCAGCGCCAGGGGTGGGTATGCATGTGTAATTTGTCATCACGTGTAAGGAACAACAAGAGAGAGAGGGAGAGAAGGTCGCTCTTGGTCCCCCTAGACTATATATTCTGAAACAACAAAAGAGCAACTCTAAAAGTCAGGAAGTTTAAGAAGCACAGATAAGCAAACGAAGAAAACAAAGAAAAAGCTCATCTCTTAATCACTGCTGGGAGTGATAGGCACCCACCCCTCCTATGTCTGGGCACTGCTGGGAGGACTCTGCACCCACCCCTCCTATGTCTGGGCACTGCTGGGAGTGATAGGCACCCACCCCTTCTATGTCTGGGCACTGCTGGGAGTGATAGGCACCCACCCCTCCTATGTCTGGGCACTGCTGGAGGACTCTGCACCCACCCCGTCAATGTCTGGGCACTGCTGGGAGTGATAGGCACCCACCCCTCCTATGTCTGGGCACTGCTGGAGGACTCTGCACCCACCCCTCCTATGTCTGGGCACTGCTGGGAGTGATAGGCACCCACCCCTCCTATGTCTGGGCACTGCTGGGAGTGATAGGCACCCACCCCTCCTATGTGTGGGCACTGCTGGGGTTCCTCTTCACCCACCCCTCCTATGTCTGGGCACTGCTGGGAGTGATAGGCACCCACCCCTCCTATGTCTGGGCACTGCTGGGAGGACTCTGCACTCACCCCTCCTATGTCTGGGCACTGCTGGGAGTGATAGGCACCCACTCCTCCTATGTCTGGGCACTGCTGGAGGACTCACTTATAGAGTCAGTTACGCACCACAAAAAATCATCCATTTACACACTTGTACACCCACTTATTCTTCAACAGGCCTTTCCCTATATATATTAAACATATTAAAACTGTTCAGAAACACATGCTCAATGGATGATGTCATCAGTGATGGAATCAGTGATATCATTTGAGATGTCATCAGTGATGTCATGAGTGATGTCACTGACCATGTCATGAGTGATGTAATATGTGATGTCATCAGCAGTGGATTGCGGGCGTGCGAGTTATAGTTAGCTGAACTAACTATAACGGGGGAATTTCAATGGTTTTCTATGAGTGAAATGTCCAGCTAACTATAACGTGTGTGAAACCTATGGTTTTTTCAGTGAATTTGCAAGGTTTTTTAAATGCTAATTTCTAACTATAACGTGTGTGAAACCTATGGTATTTTTAGTGGATTTGTAAGGTTTTTTAAATGCTAATTTATGTATGTATTATTATATTTTTTTTATATTTATTTTACAATAAACTACCTATGTATATAGTTATAGATTGACTGTATCCTGTAATATGGAATGGCTCAGCTCTTTTTTTTTTTTAAATTTGGATAAAGTTGAACAGCATAGTTAATATCTTCCATAAACTTATAAACAGTATTTAAAAAAATAATTTTTTAGGGGTTTTCACGGTGCGCGCACCGTGCGTGCATGGTGCGTGCACCGTGCGTGCATGGTGCGCGCACCGTCTCCGTGTGTGCATGCGTGCGTGCTCCGTGTGCGCATGCATGCGTGCTCCGTGCGTGCTCCGTGTGCGCATGCGTGCGTGCTCCGTGTGCGCATGCGTGCGTGCTTCGTGCGCGTGTACTATGAACACTTTTCATTGGTTCATAGTAGTTTCAGTTCCAGAATCTTCAAACACCACACCCACTCCCCTCATTATTTCTTCTTATTTCCTGGGAGAAGGAGCTGAACAGCTTTTCCAGTAGGTGAAAATGGCAGAACAGCAATCTTCTACAGAGAGTGAAGAGGAGACCTTTGTGCCACCAAGCCAGAGGAAACAAAAGGACTCATTCATATGGAAGTTCTTTACTTTTCCATCGGGCCAGAAGAAGGTGAATGCCCCAAAAGTCACGTGCACTGTTTGTGGAGTAGTCTTATCTAGAGGAGATCCAAAAAAAAAATACTCCTTTAGTATTTATACTATGTTGAGGCACTTCCAAAAAGTGCATCCTGTGGCTTATACTCGTGAATCTACAAGAGCTACAAGAGACAACCCTCCAGGAGCTCAGCCGAGCACTAGGCCTGGGCAAAAATTTCGTTCCGTTCGCGGAAATTGCGATAATTTGACATTTTTGCGTTCCGCGGAGAGCGCGAAAATGTCAAAAATTCCGGTTTCCGCAGCTTGGCGATAATTTGTTTCTTGCTCGCGCTGTAAAATGATACATTCTCGCGCGCGCGCGATCGCCTTACCTGAATCCCTGCGTTCGCCGACAAGTTTTCTTGATCCGGTCGCGTTCTCCATGAGATGTTGTATTGTTTTTAGCCATTTGCGCTGTCTCGCGACAGTTCGCGCCCGCAGTGACGTCATGCGTCGCGCGATCACGTCTTTCTTCTCGCGATCATGCACCGCGAGAACAACTCAAAACAAGATGGCCGCGCCCGCAAGCAGCCACATGGGTAAGTTGGCGACCCGCAACCATGCAGAAAATCGCGCGAACATGCCGGAAAAAAACTTCCGCATCTTCGCGATATTTCTGCTTGTTTGCGATAATTTTAAACATTCTCGCGATAATTTGCGAAGGTTAATTCCGCAAATTCCGCCCACCCCTACCGAGCACATCATCTGTGGCCGCAGATTCACCTGCTTCAAGACCTCTGGATATCCTACCCTCTGTTCCAGAAGGTTCATATACGGTGCAATGTGTGCAATGTTGTTCTCTGTTATGGGGAGAGCAGCATTAACTTAATAGAGAACAGAATACAGCAGCACACATGCTCCACCCTATAATTTTTTTCATTTTTTGTTTTTGTTCCTGTTGAACAGTTTTTCATTCCCTGTTTTTTTTCTGCTCTAAAAAAATAAAAAAAAATACAAAATTGTTAAAAAACTAAAAAAAAAATACAAAACAGAAAAGACAAAAAACCCAGTTCTTTTCAGAACTCACTTCACTTCTCCAAGAAGAGCTTTATTCCTAATATACTGTGTTGTAATTTTATTGAATGAATGTGTAGTGTATACATGAATGATTGAAATGATTGAAATGACTGAGTGAAGAGGAGGAAAGGACTGACAGAATGAGTGAGAAAAGGAAAGTATAATCAGTCATGAAAGGGAAGTGAAAGACTGACTGCAACAAAAGGACTATGGGTAGAGGATACAGGTAAGAAGAGTGAATGAGTAAGGGAATGGCAGTGAGTAATGGAGAGTGAGGGAGGGGGAGTGAGAAAAGGGGAGTAAGGGACGGAGATAGGAAAAGGGAGTAACAGACAAAGCGGATGAAGTACAGCAGGGTAAAGGGATTGAAAGTAAGAGAAGTGGAGTGATGGTGAGATAACAGGTATGAGGATTAAAAAAGGGGGTAAGAGAAAGTGAGAGATGGGGAGTGAGGGGATGGAGGGATTTAGGAAACTGGAGTGAGAGAAAGGGAGTCAGGATTTCAATGAGCAAAGCAGAGTGAGGAAGAGTGAAGGAAAGAATGCGAAAAGGTGAAGGGGTGTGAGATACAGACAGGAATAGGTGAAGTAGGAGAATGGGAGTGACTATGAGTAAAGGATAGTGACAGTTAGGGAAGGTGAGGGAAGGAGAATGACGGAGAAGGTTAAAAAATTAACATAGATGGAAAATGAGTGATGGAGAGAGGAGGAGTGGTAGAAACAGAGGGGCAGATTTATAACAAACTAACGCAGCACAGTGCAGCAAGTAATTTTGCAGCGCCGTGCTGCGTTAGTTTCGAAGCACAGAGATGCGACATATTTACAAGAATATGTCGCATCTCTATGCTTCCCCTGCGCTGGCGCACAAACTGCAGCCATGCGCCGGCGCAGGCTCCCTTGCACCATGCTGCAAGGATGCCTGCATGGTGGGGAGATTGTTCTTCTGCAGGAAGGGACACCTTCCTGCACAAAAACAATCACAAGAGGCTTTTTCCTCTTTCAATGCGTGCTGTAGCATGCAGCACGCACAGAAAGAGGAAAAAACGAGGAGAAATGAAAACATTTCTCCTCGTTGTGCCTCGCTACGCCACCTCTAGGGTGGCGTAGCATTCACATGCATATCCAGAGTTACGATTTCTCGTAAATCTGGAGATGTGTCTAGTTCTATGGGTGTTGCGTGGGAACACCCACAACAACACCCATGGAACGCCCCTTCAATGCACAGTGCTGTGTGTGAAGTGCCTGTATTTACGAGGAGAGGAAAAGTCACGCAGGGTGGCTTTTCCTCTCCTTGTAAATATGGAGGAGCCCCCTGCACCACCAGTACGTCATGAAAAGTGACGTAGTGGTGGCGCAGGGGGCTTGTAAATCTGCCCCAGAGATGTTAAGGAAATTAAGGGTAAGACAGACAAAGGGAGAGAGACAGAAACAGAGACAGAGAGCAAGGAACTGAGAAGGAGTAAGGCAGTTAGAATGACTGAGACATATGGAGACAGGGAGAGAAACATGGTTGAAAAAATAGTGATGGAGGCAGTAAACCTAGGGGAGTAGTAGAGAAGGAGTGAGGGAGTTACGAAAGAGCAGTAAAGGAAGAAGAGAGAGAGAAGGGGAATGAGAAAAGCAGAGTGAGGAGTAGTGAAGAAAAGGGAGCATGAAAGTGAAGGGGTGAGAAATACAGATATTTCAAACTTACCTGACCAAAAAAATAACTTAATTAGAAATAAATGGTTGTTTTTAATTGCAAGAAAAAAGGATTCAATTTCCTAAATTTTCTTTATTGAGCTGAAAAAAAGAAAAAAAGAAAAAAGTAGTAATATTTAACAATACATTTTTTGCCCTTTTTTTGCTGTTTTCAGAATGTATTGAATTTCACTGAAAATAGTGATATCAATTGTATTCATCACTTAACAGCGGGCAAAAAAATAAACAATCTGAAAGATTGTTTAAAAAAGCCTTGAATCTATCCTCAGTAAAACATACCTTGATAGAAATGTAACATATATATTAAAAATATCTTCTAAGAACAATAACTATTTGCAATAAATAACGTCTGTAAATCTTGTTGCTTAAGCACATACACCAAAATAATATCTGTCAAAGAAGTCCACAATAGAAACATTTACCTTTCCATGAGGCCAAATGGTAATTTTTAAAACTTTTTTAGGTGAAATATCCAATGGTAATCCTATAAAATCGAAATAATGGTTTCTTCAGATGCTGCAATTTGTATCTAAAATTTTGGTTTTAGAAAAATTAAGTAGGAATTTGGTAATTCTGCAGGCAAACGTTGCTTGAAAATCAATTGAGAATCATTACACAGTGTCCAGCCTTTTTCTCATTTTAGATAAATTGTGTAATGACCAGAAGTTATAGAAGGTCCATCATGGGAAGTTATTGCAACTGCAACAAAAGTCTTTCCTGATATTGATAATTGATTTCCTACAAACTTCTTTATTAGAGTGTCCAATTTTGTTCCATTAGCTCTACAACGTTGCATCATTAAAATTATATACTGTCCATATTTCTTTAAAAATAACGTTGATAACATTTCTGATTTGCATTGAGAACATTCCATGTTGTGATTTGCATCTTAAACTAATTTACTAAAAGTCACTGATTTACTCTCTGATAATGTTAAATGTATGAACCTTTCAGAATCAACATTAATGCTGCATGTGTTCATACAGTTTTCACAACAATGTTCCCATTTATAAGAGAGACCAAACATATTTTCTATTTCTACCCCTTCATCTTCCAGTACCATAATCATATACATTAAGAATTCTTGTGCATCTTGCTGGACATTTTGAGTAAACTGTGTACATCCAGAACATATATCTAAAAGATTTCTATCATCAGAAGCACTTTCTGTTTTAGTTTTATCATTACTCAGCTTCTCATAAAGGAAACTCAGCAGAGAACAAAATATTTTTTCATGATTTAGTATTATCTGCTCTTGCACATTTTCAAGATAAAATACAAGATTCAGCACTACATTAGCGTAGCAGTTGACACCAGAGCTATTTTCAAAATGACAACCAACAACCTCTTCAACATTGTCCTTTTTCTTTTTGCTTGCAATCACATCACTCTCTTTTTGTTTTCTCTTCTGTACATCCTCATTACAGATATTCTCAATTCTCCTTTTCCGACAAACAACACGTTTTTCAAACACAGGATACTGACCTAAATGAGGAGCATAGCTTCTTCTTAATCTATTATACTCCTTTACACAATTTGCATCAGCACTAACTTTTGAGTCATCAAAGTCTATCATGAATAAACCCGATACTTTTTTCACTCGTGACAAAGCAACATATGCCATACCTTCTTTAAACACACTAGATCCAATGTTTACAAAAGCATAATCTACAGTTAATCCTTGAGATTTGTGAATAGTTACAGCATATGCTAGAGAAAACGGAAACTGCTTCCTACGTACATATAAGTCTTTCAGAAGCAAAAAACGAACTGAACAACGACTAATGTCTTTAACCTCTTCAATCTGATCAAATTTTATTTTTAAAATTTCAATTCCATCTTTTTTCTGGTAATTAACAAAACCCACAACTTTACCGATAGCTCCATTCACTAAACCTTTTTCTACATTCAAATTACGTCTTAAAATTACTCGACAGTTCATACATACATAAAGATTCTTTTCTAAACCAGCTGTTTTCGATATGTTTTTCTCTAGAGAATCCAATTTAGTTTTCAATTTGCTTGTCAATATAATAGTTATTCCTTCATGCTGTATTTTATCCACGCTTACATTTTTATAATCTCTTCATTTTCCAATTTCAAAAGTTCTTCATTGAATATAGAGCATTCATGTAGTGTTGGCATTAAGCAGATTACAGTATTTTTTTCTGCAATTTTCTTGTCTATTTTCTCTGGAACTATTTGTTCTGTTGGAAACAAATGACATAGCAATCGACTCTGTAAAGCTTTTCTGCCATGTTCTGTGAGTAGTCCAATTCTGATATCTTTGAGAATACTTGCATAATCATCATCATTTGCTTGCCGCATATTGGTAATGAGTTCTTTGTACTCAAAGTATGACCAAATATTCACATTACCTATACTTCCTAACGACTTTTTCGTGTCTTCATGTGTAAGAGTATTAAATACTGGTTGTCCTTTAACTGGAGTGAGCTGCAGTAGATCTCCAAAAACTATAACATGTTTTCCTCCAAATAACACGTCATAGTCTGTCTTTAGAATTTGCTGCATTCTTAAATGCACAAAGGCAAGCATTAAGTTTGATACCATGCTTACCTCATCAATAATGAGAACTTTCATTTTCTTCAACACTCTTGAAACTTCAAAACATGCTTCTCCTGTTAGCTTGTGGTATTCTATTTTGTTCTCATGCTCTACTGGTAACATTAGCAAATGATGTAAGGTAATTCCTTTTATGTTATATGCTGCTAACCCAGTTCGAGCAGTAACAACACAAGACAAAGTTGAATCAGTTTTTTACTGTAGGTAGCTTCTAATTACTTTAATTAAGAAACTTTTTCCAGTTCCAGCTTGTCCACTCACATACATTCTGATTGGTTCAAATGATGTGCATGAGCACTCTTTATTTTCATGTAGTAATCCATGATCAATTTGTTTTGTGACTTCTTCATAAATTTGTTGTTGTTCATCATTTAGTTGTTGTTCCAAATTTAGTAAGTTTATTAAATCTTCCTGAGCTTGAGTCATAGCTGTTTCCACTTCAGTCATGGCTATTGCAGCTTCATTTTCTACGATTGGTTGTCCTAGGGGATGTTGACTGAGTGTACCAGAACTTTGACTGTCTTGAGAACTGTCTCTAGCTACTTCAGCTGCAATTGTAGCTTCTTGTTCAATTTCTTCATTTAACAGTTGTACATACTTTGAGAAAGTAATGCATTCTATGTTATCTTTGCATGCATTAAAGGAATCTTCATAGCTCTGAAAATCTCCAAGTAATTCATCCTCTGAACGCCATGGTTTAAACAGCTGTAAAAGTGCTAAGTAGTACAATTCCTTTTTGTCAGTAGTGTCGCAACTCAGCTTCCTGTGATTAATCAAACTTCCTTTTGTTTGTTTCACCAAACATCCTTCCTCACCAATGACTTTATATTTTCCATTGTTGATGTCTTCTGTGGTATTTCGTTTAAAAATGTAGTTCTGCAGCACTTCATAGAGACACATGTTCGTAAGAGGATGACTTCTGTTTGGGTATTATGTGTCCAACATGTTTGTTTTCAGAATGTCTGTACTTTCTGGTTCGTTCTCTGCTAAACATTCAATTTCTCGAATAGATTTCAGTACCCGATTTCGCATTCCTGCAAGGCCTAAACTTACCCAAATTATTCTTCTGGATTTGGAGTACAGACTTGCAGATGAAAACCTATCTGAGCATTCGTATGACCCAATTTCTCTATGCGATAACATCTTTAAACTGAAACTGTATAGCTTTTTACTGACAGTCTTCTCGTGAGAAATCTCTTCCCACATTTCTTTCAATTCCGTTTTCTCAGATTTAGTTATGTAAGATGTGACATGCCGAGCAACAGCAATAGATTTGTCAGCTACATACTGAATATCCATGTTAGCATTCCACATGGATAAAATTACTGGGTTGTAGTCATTTATATATTTTGACTCTTCTTTTCTTTTTAGGTTGTAGGCATTTTTCGGAGATTGTCTTGTAATGGTATGTCGCACAGCTGACATAAAACTGTTTACTCTTCCTTTTGAAAGAACAGGTCATGGAAATCCAAATCGACATTTTGTGTAGAATTTATCTTTACTCTTGTACTTTCATCAACAGTATTTTCCACACCGATGACTTTGGAAACGTAAAACTTGCTCTTTTAAGTTTTTTTCTTCTGTGCTTTTAGGTATAGTGCTGGAGCAGGGTTTTCTGTCAAAACCCGAACATCAGCTTATATTTTTAAATGTCATAATTAAAATTATTATTAAATAATTACTGGATATTAATTTTGTTGAAGTTTCTGATTAATCAACCTTACTAATGAGAGAATTACACGTGGGAATGCATTTATGTTGCTTTATTAATACGTGAACTAAGTTGGTGAGCAAATTAATAAAATAAGTGTTGCTAAATTGCTATTTGTTATGTGTTTGCGCTTTAAAATAACGTGCTTTAATGCTTCTTTATGTCGCAGATGGCTAGATAATTACATACACATAAGGGTATTAGTGGGAATTAACACTGTGTAATCATTATGATGTAGTAACGTTGTTTTGTGTTTCTTTTAATTAAGATTGTCCATTCTGGCCTAGTCAAAGATGGCCGACAATTACAGCCTGCATTTGAGTAGCTGAAATACGAGGAGAGGCCTTGCTGAGTATGGTTGAAATCCTGACCTCGGCCTCTGTCTGTATTAAAAGTTTCCGTGAGGACAGCAGCTCTGGGCTTGCCGCCAGTTGTCACCAGTTATCCTTGGGAGAGTAAAAAGCCACAATGAACTTTGATAAACTTGCGGTGGCTTCACTATGATTCCGAGGAAGAGCATTCATGGATGTTACATTTTTTAGTTTGAGCTTCCTTCTTCCATGTTTTTATTTTTGAGATTTTCGAGAGCGGAGGTTTTTCTAAATGTTGCGAGTCAACATCCTTTCCTGCTCGCTCTGCTCAACGGCTCAACGGACGTTTAGAGCTTGTTTGTAACTTTTAGTGTGTTAGTTTTCCTATAAATATTGTTAGACTAGAGAGGGTCTAAGGCCACTTCTTCCCGAACCTATGCTCGTGAGGATCGACGCTGATTGAGAGGACGGCGACTCGGGAGACTTTACTGAGAGACCTGTCCTGACCTAATTACGACATTTAGCTAGAATAGGTAACTATGAGAATAATGATTTTGCTATTGATTGACTTTCATTTGAACTAATTTAGATAAAATAACCTTTTGTTTGAATCACAGTGTCGGGTGGTTATTTCTTTGTCGATTTATTGAATTTCCAAATATGTTCTTATTGTTTAAATCATGACTCGAGACATATCAATTAGGTCACATTGACCTCAGTTTAGATGCAGATTGATTTAGGAGTTCTCTCGTATATCCAGTGTGGATAGAGTAATAGAATGAATATTAGTGTGATGGGCCCTAGCGTATGATGAGTGTGTGAGCGTATGACTGTGGAATTACTCTGTCCGTGGAAGTAGGGAGAATTTGTATGCTCCGATCTGCAGCAGTTTCCTGGTAGCAGTATGATGGTTTTGATTATTGTCTTGATCTGATAGATTGCTTGTACATAGGCTTTTGGATTTATTGATTTATTGATTGATGTTGATATATGTATTAACACTATATGTTGAGGTCGTTGTATTGAGTTCTATGTAGTGTGTACGGCTTCTGGAACGTAGGGAGCTGGTGACGGTTCTGTAGTAGGGCATAGGGAAGTGAGTGCTGCTCTCGGGAAAGACGGGATTGTTGGCCCTGTACCTATGCAGGGAAAAGCGTGTGACAATTGAAGTTGCGCGTCGCATTGTCTGGGTTCGGAATCAGTACCATCGCCGTGTGTTACTATTAGAGACATATTTCCAGTATAAGAGGAGTGTGTATGGTAGTGAAGGTTATCTGTGAAACTCTGGTCTTAAGTCCCAGGGATCCGTAAGGTTCGCCGTTAAAGCTTATTGCTGGAGAAGTAATAGGTATTCTCTGAGCTTGTTTGAAGGACTGGGCAGAGGTAAGCGCTGCTTGGTTAACGTGTGTTATAATTCTGTAGTGGGACAGATTGTTTGCTGTTCTCGGGAAAGGCAGGATTCTGTGTGGATGTGCTATATTTTCTGGTGTGAAAGTGCGTGAAAGTCTGAGCATTTAGTTGATTGTGAGACTCTTTGGAGCATTCCTAAGAGGAAACAGTTATTGGATGCATGTTAGAAGGGCAGAGTAGAGGGATGTGCTACTGTGTCAGCGAGAGTAATAATTCCGTAGTGGAGCAGAGGTAAGCGCTGTTCTAGAGAGAAGCGGGATTCTTGTGAGAAAGATTTTTCTTTACTATTCTGTGGTTAGCGAAGCAGACGATGGAGATGTTTATATGTTGTAACTAATAGATTTTGTAGAATCTGAAACGAAGTCTACTGAGAAGGCTTTGTAAAGGAGGGGTAGATGAGTGACAGGAGACAGAGTAGAAGCGACTGCAGCGACTACTGACGTCAGACAAGACCGCGCTGTGATTGGACAGTGGATTAGACCAGTGCTCGCGCTGTGATTGGTACGTTGGTGTGAGCTGCGCAGGGATTGGAAGGAGTACAGGGTGACGTAGATGCTCCAGGATTGGTGCGTTGGTGTGAGTCGCGCTGCTATTGGACAAAAGATCGTACAGTTGCAGAAAAGGACTAGAGGGTTGTAGTAAACGCTAAAATGTATTACCAAACGGAGGAAAAGAAAAAGAAATCCTTGTTCGGTAAAATTAAAAAATGGTTCGACAAGGATAAGGACATAATAACTAGAGAAGGCGAATTGCTACCTCCGACAAGAACTCCTGCATCCTTCATGGTTGCGAAATATGGGTATCATACCTGTATTTGGTTAGACAATTGGGCTAAGTACACTAAAGAGGATGGTGTTTTAGCGTTCCCGGAACATGGTTCATTTAATCTGGCCGTGTTGAGAAATTTACGGGAAAAGATGATGTGTCTGGAGCCTAGACCAAGGCCGACACAGTTTGAGGCATTGGTAGAATGGGAAGATGAGGTGCATGAGCGAGAAAAGCAGAGGAGTGGAGGCAATTATAGGTATATTTTTGGGAGGAAATATGATCGTGAAACTCATCATGATCGAATGAGGAGATGGCGAGATGCTAGTATGTCAGAGGGATTATATCCTATGAGAACTATGGAGGAATCGGAAGGGAGGAAAGGTGCAGAAAAGGTACCTGATGCAGAATTAAGGAGGTATGGGGCTAATGATTATGAGGATGAAGTCTTGGATGACATGATTTACAAGAGACCACCTCCATATAGACCAGAACCAGAAGTGAGAACACCAGTTGCTACTCCAATAAGAGATACTTTGCAGATCATTAAAACAGAAGTTGCGACACCTGATTTGAAAAGTGGTAGCTCTTTCACGGAAAGAGAGAGAGAGAGAGAGCGAGAGAGAGAGAGTGCAATTGGGGATGAGAAAACAAGAGAGCTAGCAAGAACAACATCTGAGTTGACAGAAAAGATCAGAGAATTGACAAAGAATCTAGAAGCTGTTACAGTGCCTGTAACAATAGGTCCAGTTATGCCTATTTTTGATAAGCAAAGAATGAGTAAAAATGGTTTGACGGTTCCCTATGTAGGAAATGGTTTGGTTAATTCTTTGGGAGAGTCAGGAATGAGGATGGAAGAAAATCATTTGAGACAGCTGAGACATGACACATGTGGTGGAGGGTCAGATGTACAGCCTAATTCAGGATTGAATACTGGTTGTTTAGAAAGAACAATTTTGGAACCACAGAGGATGACAGAACAAGTGAGTACAGTGAAAAGATCTACAGAAATAACGGCTGAGGATTTGAATGATTGGTTGAAAGTTCTCCAAAAGAAGGATAAAGATTCACAGGCAGTGGATGTAGCCAGGTTACGCATAGAACTGGAGGAACTCATAGCAGGAACAATTCCTACAGAGATGTTGAAAAATCATCATGATGGAGAGTTGTTATTCATGTGCAAGAGTATTACCTGGAGGGCTAAGAGTACACATGACAGGTTAAAAGGAATAGCGAGTGAAATGGGAGTTGATATGGATAAGGTAAAAGCTTTGCAGAAGCCTTACAGGGTGGATTTCTCTGACAAAGACATAGAGAATCTAAATGATGTTGGAAGAACAGGGCAGATTAAGGAAATGATTTCCTTATTGCGAAAATGGGGTGATGTGGAAAAATGGAAGGATGGGTGGTACAAGAAAAGAGAAGATTCAGTGGACAGGACTTACTCAGCATTTCCCATGAGAGAAAAGGAAAAAACAGTGGATGCCTATCCTATGAGAGAGATTCCTGGAGGAGGATATGTACATGTCCCATGGACTAGACAGGATATTTTGTCATTTACGAATGATTTCCCTCGATTGAGAGAAAAGCCCGTCGAGTGGTATAGGCAGGTAGACAGGTTTGTGAAATTGTCAAAAGTGCTGTGGATTGACCTGAATAGTCTGTTTGATATAATTGTTCCAGCAGACTTGTGGGCGGAGTGCAAAATAGTTGTAGATTGGCCTGCTAAGGAGTATCCAAGAGATCAGAAAACAGGAGCATCAGACCCGGAGGTGATGAAGAAGTACGAGCAGGTTATTGTGTTCCTGAAGAATAAGGTACCCCCTAAGGAGACAGACTGGGTTAAGATAGATCGGACACATCAGGAAGCAAAGGAATCAGTTCATGCTTTTTATGAAAGGCTGATACTGGCTTTTAAACAGTTTAGTGGAGATGAACACCTGGGTGATAAGGATTTGAGTCATTTTGTATACAGATTTGTATATGGCTTGAGACCTGAAATCAGTGAAAGGATTCAAGAGCACACAGTTGATTGGCAGAGTAAAAAGATTGATGAAATTTTGAGACATGCGAAGTACTTCAGTGATGAGATTGAGGCAAAACAAAGAAAGCTGAAAGAGAAAGCAATGTGGGCACAGGTGAAAGTTGCTGAAAGACAAGAAGCACAGATGGTGGAACAAGCAAATAATCCAGGAAATAGGCCCAGATATGGTGCAGGGAAAGGAAAGGGGTATTTAGAAGAGGCCAAAAAGAAGTTCCCATGTCACAACTGTGGACAATTGGGGCATTGGAGATCCGAGTGTACCAATCCACCATTAGTGAGTAATGAGAATAAATCATTAAATCAACAGGTGCAGAACGAGGGGTGTAATCATCAGCAGCAACAGCAGAAGGTTGTCAGACAGCAGAGTCAAGAGCCAAAACCGCCCTTGCCGCAGAATAGAGGGTCCCAGAAATACAACCAGGACTCAGGATTCTACAATGATGAGCAGGTAAACAAACCGAGACGTACTAACCCGGTACAGCAGTACTGGTTAAAGAATGAGGGGAGTGAGTCTGAAGGGGACTACTGACGGTGCCGAAGAGAGGAGGAAGAGTGCATACTTGGTGCAACTCTAGAAATAGACCAGGCAGGACCATTTGTAGATGGGAAAATAAATGGGGAAAGTGTTACTTTTTTGGTAGACACAGGAGCGACGAGATCAACTGTCAGGTCAGCAGATATTAGAAATCTTCCTCTCTCGGACGAAGCAATCCAAGTGGTTGGTGTAGCCAATGCACAGATTAAGACTCGTCTTACCGAACCAGTAAGGGTAAGAATAGGGAAATTTTCAGACATGCACAGGTTTGTAGTCTGTGACACTAGTCCAGTGAACTTGTTAGGTAGGGACCTATTGTGCAAGATGAACTGTACAATTTTCTGTACTCCGGATGGAATAGCTTTTGAGACACCAGATGAGGATGTTTTGTACCGGATGACTCTAGATAATAGAGAGAGTGAGATTGTTGGTACATATGCTATGTTTAATCCAGATGATTTGCCTCAGGAGTTGAGACACACAGTGAAAACAGCGGTTTGGGATTTTACTGGAGAAGATGTGGGATTGATGAATAATGTAGATCCAGTGAAGATTTCAGTGAAAGAGGGGATTGTTTATCCTAATATTCCTCAGTACAGATTGACACCCGAGATAATTGAGGGAATAACTCCTATAATTGACAAAATGATTCAACAGGGTGTTTTGAGAGAATTACTAAGTAGCCCGTGTAATTCACCGATAATGGGGCTAAAGAAACCTAGTGGAAAGTTCAGGATTGTACAAGATTTGAGAAAAGTTAACAAAATTGTGGTGGCATGTTGTCCCATTGTGCCAAATCCTTCAGTGATTTTGTATCAGATTCCTCATGATGCTGAATGGTATACGGTGATTGATTTGTGTCATGCTTTCTTTTCAATTCCATTACATCATGATAGCCAGCCGATTTTTGCATTTCGGTTTGGACAGCATATTTTGGCATGGTGTCGTATCCCACAGGGGTATACAGAGAGTCCTTTGATATTCAATCAGTTGTTGAAAAAGTCATTGGAGAGTTTGATCATGCCTGAAAGCTCAGTACTAGTACAGTACATCGATGACCTACTTGTGGCTTCGAAGACACGTGAAGCTTGTGAAGTAGATACCATAGCTTTACTGAATCATCTGGCAGATGGAGGGTTAAAGGTATCTCCAGCCAAATTGCAATTTTGCAAGAAAGAGGTGCATTATCTTGGACACAATATTGAGAAAGGTCTGAGAAAGGTGACCGATGAGAGGATCAAAATTATCAGAGGAATGAGAGCCCCAATGACCCAGAGAGAAGTGAGGATGTTTCTGGGGATGGTGGGTTATTGTCGTCAGTGGATAAGTAATTTCTCCCTGATAGCAAAGCCACTGATTAAACTGACCAAAAGTGAAGTGAAAGACCCATTGGAATTGGATGCAGAACAAATGGCAGCATTTGAAGAGTTAAAGAGCAGAATGTGTGAAGCCCCTGCTTTGGGAATTCCAGACTATGAGAAAGAGTTTGAGTTGTACTGCAGTGAGAGAAATGGATGTGCACTTTCAGTGTTAATTCAGAAACATGGACAACTGAGAAGGCCAATTGCGTACTTCTCATCAACACTTGATCCCGTAGCTGTGGGTTTGCCAGGTTGCCTGAAAGCAGTAGCTGCTACATGCAGAAGCTTGGAACAGAGTGAGGGTATAATAATGGGATATCCAGTACGGGTATTCGTACCTCATGATGTGGCAATTCTTTTGACAAGAAGCAGGACTCAATATATGTCACATAGTCGGTTGACTAAATATGAGAAAATCATTCTGGGAGCATCAAATGTGACTCTTGAGAGATGTGTGAATGTGAATCCAGCAACTCTGTTGCCAGATGCTGACAATGTGAATGTGGGAGATGATGTTGATCATGACTGTTTGGATGTGCTTGACTACTGCACAAAACCTAGACCAGACATAAGAGATTTGCCATTATCTGAGAGTGATCATGTGCTGTTTGTGGATGGATCATGTCTGAGAACTGATGACGGTGTGCTGAGTGCAGCATATGCGGTGTGCAAGGTTTCAGAAGTTATGGAAGCTTCGGCTTTGAAAGGAGTAAGATCTGCTCAAGTGGCTGAATTGGTGGCATTGACGAAAGCTTGCAAGATTGGGAAGAATCTGAGAGTGACTGTGATGACTGATAGTCAGTATGGATTTGGAGTGGTTCATGATTTTGGCCAACTTTGGCTTCAGAGAGGTTTCTTGACTCCAATAAAGAATGCTGAAGTGATTGGAAAGTTGCTTGAGGCGATACAGCTGCCTAAAGAATTAGCAGTTGTGAAATGTGCTGCTCATGGACAAGGAGATGATTTTGTTACTCTTGGTAATCGTTTTGCCAATGACATAGCACAGTATTGTGCAAAGAACAATAATTCGATTAACAGGGGACAAGAAAGGGAGATGTCTTTTTGTTCTGTGATGTTTACTAATGTCCTACAAACGTGGGATGAAGTGAAGCAGTTGCAGAATGAAGCAGGAGATGAGGAAATGAGAGATTGGATCAAGGCAGGTTGTGCCCCAAGAGAGACAGATCATGTTTGGATCTATAGAGATGGAAGACCAGTCATGCCAAATAGCATGCTGTCAACAATGGCAAGGATGTATCATGGTCAGGGACATCTGGGGAGGGACGCGATGATTAGGTCTTTCAAACAAACCTGGTACAATGCAAAGTTCAGACTAATTGCAGAGAGCATCTGTCAGAGATGTTTGATTTGTCAGCTGTTCAATACTGGAAAAAAGACAGTGGTGAGTCTAGGAACAATAGGCAGAGAAGGAGGTCCTTTTACCAGAATGCAAATAGATTTCATTGAAATGCCCCAAGTGAACAGATTGAGGTATGTTCTAGTGGTAGTCTGTTTGTTCTCAAGATGGGTGGAAGCCTATCCAACTAGGAGGAATGATGGAATAACAGTGGCAAAGTTACTGTTAAGAGAGTTGATTCCTAGGTACGGGTTCCCAGTGACAATTGAGTCAGACAGAGGTGGACACTTCTACAATGAGCTCATGGGTTTAATTTGTGAAGCATTGAGCATACAGCAGAAGCTACATTGTGCATACAGACCAGAGGCTTCTGGTGTGGTTGAACAGATGAATGGCACAATCAAAAACCGAATTGGTAAGATGTGTTTAGCCACTGGAATGAAATGGCCTGATGTCTTGCCTCTAGTGCTAATGACTATTAGGTCTACTCCAGATAGAACCACAGGGTTGAGTCCACATGAAATATTGATGGGACGTGCGATGAGACATGCATTCGTGCCTGTCAACAAGTTGATGACAATAACTTATGACATGATTTTGGATTACTGTAAAGGCCTGGCTGACGCGGTTCATTCTGTGTTTCACCAGGTTGGAGAAGACGCTACCACACTTGAGAAGAAGCAAGCCCATGATCTGAGTCCAGGGGACTGGGTGAGGATTAAGGTGCACAGGAGAATAAATTGCTTGGTTCCGAGGTGGGGAAGGCCAAGACAAGTCATTTTGACTACGACAACTGCAGTAAAGTGTGCTGGTGTGAAGAACTGGGTTCATGCGAGTCATACTCTGAGAGTTCCAAATCCAAAAGAGGGGACTGGTAAAGAGTATTTTGAAGAGTCAGATTCCAGTGATGATGCAGAAACTGAACCAGTGAGAAGAAAAACGAATCCTGAAAGGGGGGAAGGAGAAAGAGAGTCAGGTGATTCTTTTTTCTTTCCGAGAGAGGCTTCAAGAGAAACATTGAGAGTCTCAGAGGAGAGATCAGATTCTGTAAGAGTGCCTGAAGTTCCAACGAGCAGTGGAGAAGAAAGAAGAGAAGAGAGCAATTCCACAGAGACTACACCTGAATCAGATGTTGAAAATCCACCTGACATTACACCTGAAGAAACAGGGTCAGAAGAAGATAGAGAGGGACAGATTGCGGAAGACCCCCGAGGAGGTGTAGGGAACATTCCTGATAAGCTAGGTGAAGGGACAAGTAGACAGCAAGAAGATTGCGTGTCGGAGACCCGAGGAGGGATAGAATTAGGGAAATCTCACTCGGTGGTGGAAAAGACTGTGGAGCAAAAGAGAATTGTTCATGGACAAGAGGCAAATGAGACAGAATCAGATGAGAGTGAGAATGAGAAATCAGAAGGTCGAGTTCTGAGAAAGAGAACTTGGATCGGAGAAAGAAATAATAAAGAAGTGAGACCGAAGAGGAGTGTAAGGGGAGATCTTTGGCCTAACAGAATAAAGAGGCTAAGGTACAGACTGACACGAGCAAGTGCAAGTTCAAGTTCATCGAAAGCTGAACAGGTGAACGAGGTGTCGAGTCAGAATCAAGCAAAGGGTGAAAAACAAAAGGTCTCAAAAGAACCAGAGGAGATCAAGAGAATCAGAAAACCTAACCAGAAGTATAGGTCACCGGAATGGACGTACGTGGCACTGTCTGAAGTTGAAGAGACAGAAAGTCAAGGAAATCCAGAGGGGACCGTACGAGAAGTGGTTGAGGAGGAGAAAACTGTTGGAATCCTGAAAGTTATCCTGACTGACATTGGAGAAGAGTCGGATGCACAGGATGTTGTTGAAGATCTGATACAATTTGATGTTGCTGAAGAAGAAGTGAAAAGTGATGAAAATCCAAATTGAGTGAACTAAAGGAGTCACTTGGAGAAAAGTGAAGAGAAGAAAGTCTAAATTAGCTGTTCGAAATAATCTAGTGTTTCAGTAGTGGAGTAGAAGAGGCTAAGTCAAAAGACACTGCCAAAGTAGTAAAATGGCTAATACAGAAAATAATCAAAGTAGATGTGCCTTCTTGAAAAGATGGTGTAGAATGTGCTGCTGCTGTACTGGATTATTGATGCTGTTATGGGGTGTACTAGCTTTACTATTTACTTTTAGGGTTGCAATAGACACTTTTGGAATACATGCTGATAATGTGACTAACATAGAGAAGAATTCACAGAAAGTAGTTCCAACTAGAAGTAGTAACATTTACATACATAAAGATAGGTCAATTAATGATTTTTCTAGCAATGTTTTTTCAAAGTTATTGTATGAATACGTGAAGACAATGGAAGTTAGGGATTGCTACGTTTGTATGCAATTACCTGCGTCCGTTTCAGAGGGTGTTACTTATCACCATTTACCAGCTACGTATGGGATTTCATGTAGTGTGCTAAGTAGTGTTTTTTATTTGTTAGGGAAAATAGATTATGAGATGTCCAACAAAGATAACATTTTTGGGCAATTACCTATGGATAAGAAGCTGAATCCAGCTAAAGAAGCTAACATTTTTGGTGAGATTTTTATTGAGGCAGAAGAATTAACATTAGATTACATTTTTAGAAACAATTTAACTTGCAGTTTGAAGGAGGAGGAAAAAGCTTTCCTAGACTTGGTAGAGAAAAGGAGAGTGAGCATGCATGAAAAGGCAGGGAAATATGAAGTGAGTGAGACAATATGGGACATTGAGATGGGAAAAGAGTTGAGGAATGGGGCCAGTCCAACTTTGGCTTTAGATGCACCACAGAAGGGTAAACTATGCATTACCAGAAAGAAATCCCAATATGATAATTATTTTGTTGGGACTAGTGGGTGTCATGATACATACTTTATTGCAACAGGATGGGGTTTTAAAGGTGGAGAAGATCCAGTTTTCCCGGGAGTGTATTATATTTGTGGGAATAAGGCTTATTACAGGTTGCCTGACCATTGGTATGGCACGTGTTATGTTGGCCTGGTCTTTCCAAAGATTTTTCATATAGATAAGATAGAAGATGTAGAACACATTAATCTACTAACACGTTTTAAAAGAGAAACTTGGTCAGAAATTGTAGGTGATATTTTTGGAGCTTTAATTCCAGCAGTGGGAATTTCTTTAAATGCATATGGAATTCGGAAACTGTCAACAGTGGTGGATCGCTTATCGACAAGTACCGCTGGAGGGTTTCTTTTGGTAAATACGGAGATGATTGCCGTACGTGCCATGTCTATGCAAAATCGACTTGCCCTTGATATTTTATTGGCCAAGGAGGGTGGAGTTTGTGGAATGCTGAAAGTTCAACATTGTTGCACTTACATTCCTGACGAAAGCAGAGATCTAAAGGTCTATATCAAAAATATTACTGATTTTCATGAAGAATTAGTACCACTGGAAGCTGAAAGTGTCTGGACTAAAATGGCTAATAAGCTACTAGCTGTTAAGAGTTTTATTGCTAAGATAGGTAGTACCATTATTGGTAAAATATTATTTCCTTTGACATGTGTGATTGTTGCCTTATTGATGCTTAGATTAGGGTGTTTGTGTTGTAAAAACAGGGGAGGGAAAAAGAGAATAATTAGAGGAAATTCTGCAAAAAAACAAAAAAGGTCAAAGAGAGATCCACAAGAAATAGAATTAGAAGAATTGAGGGAGAGTGTTTACTTGGAGTCGAAGAGGGATGATGAAAGAGAATCTGGCGTTTAATGTTGTGTCACAAAAGACATTTTCAATTTCTCCTAAAAATTGGGACTAAATTCTTTTTTTTGGGTTGGTTTTTGTGGTGATATATATCACCAAAGGGGGGATTGCTGGAGCAGGGTTTTCTATTGAAAATTTATTGAGATTTAAACTCCAGTTTATGTTATATGTCATGATTAAAATTACTGATTTATAATCATTAAACTACTAACTTTGTTGGAAGTCTTGACTAATCAATATTACTAATGAGAGAAATTACACGCGGGAATGCATATATGTTGCTTTATTAATATGTGAACTAAATTGGTGAGCAAATAAATTAAATGAGTGTCGTAAAAGTGCTATTTGTTTCGTGTTTGTGCTTTTAAATAACGTGCTGTAATGCTTCTTTGTGTTGCAGACGGCTAGATAATTACATACACATAAGGGTATTAGTGGGGATTAACAATGTATAATCATTACGATGTGGTAACGTTGTTTTGTGTTTCTTTTAATTAAGATGGTCCGTTTTGGCCTAAACCAAGATGGCCGCTATTTGTAGCCTGCACTCGAGTGATTGAAATGTGACGAGAGGCCTTGCTGAACATGGTTGGAAGTCACCTGACCACAGCCTCTGTCTGAATTAAAAGTTTCCGTGAGGACAGCAGCTCCGGGCTTGCTGCCAAGTGCCCTTGGAAGAGAATAAAGCCACAATGAACTTTGATAACTTGTGGTGGCTTCACTATGGTTCCAAGGAAGAGCATTCATAAATGTATCGTTTCCTCAGCTCGAGTTTCCTTCTTCCGTGTTTTTATTTTTGTGATTTTTCTGAGCGGAGGTTTTCAAAATGTTGCCAGACAACATCCTTTCCTGCTCGCTCTGCTCAGCGGTTCAACGGACGTTTAGAGTTTGTTTGTTACTTTTATTTTGCAAGTTTTATTATAAATAATGTTAGACTAGAGAGGGTCTAAGGCCACTTCTTCCTGAACCTATGCTCGTGAGGATCGATGCTGATCGAGAGGACGGCGACTCGGGAGACTTTACTAAGAAACCTGTCCTGACCCATTTAGCTAGAATAGGTAACTATGAGAATAATGATTCTACTATTGATTGACTTTCATTTGAACTAATTTAGATAAAAGTTGACATTTGTTTGAATTCCCTTGTCGGGTGGTTATTTCCTTGTCATTTATTGAGTTTCAGATGTATTTCCTATGTTTAAAATCATGACTCAGGACAATTTCTTTAAGGTCGCATTGACCTCGCTTTAGATGCAGATTGGTTTAGGTTTTCTCTCATACATTCAGTGTGGATAGAGTAATAGAATGAATGTCAGTGTGATGGGCCCTAGCGTATGGTGAGTGTGTGTGCGTGCGACTGTGGATTTACTCTGTCCGTGGAAGTAGGGAGAATTTATATGTTCCGATCTGCAGCAACCGTACCATGCCAGTGATGCAGTGCTCGACTGTCCCCAGTGAGTAGCTTCTCTGTATCGATTTAGGACAAGTAAATTTCTGTTGTGTCATGCTCCCCATTGTTTCCCAGTGGCATGGTGGGTAAACCAACTGTGTGGTGCAGGGCCTACTTATGTTTGTAGTTTTGTAGATGTCACCCATGTTGGCGTTAATGCTATGCGCTGTGTCCTATGTAGATTGGACTCATGTGTCATGTGTATACAGGTGTCTGGTCATTTCCTGTCTCTTCACCTTGGCCACAGCATCGTCAGGGGAAACAGAGGGAGACACTGGCACGGACGTGGGGGAGGTAGCCAGCACCGGGGCCCCCAATGCTGGGGAGTCTGGCGCAGCATGTGGCACGGAGGCCGAGGGGAGTCAGGCGGAAGACCCGTCCAGTCCCAACACCGACTATGACGCTGACCGGTCCGAGGCTGAGCCACCAGAGGGGGCGGAGGCTGCCCCCAGTGCTGAAGGCAGCACTCCATCCCTCGGCGCACCCTCCATTCTCATCACCGCCCCCCCAGTTGCTCGGGTCCCTTTTGTCCGTGCTAGGTGACAACAGGTGCGTGAGAGACAGCAAGGAGGTGTATTCAAGGGGTGAAGGGTGCACTTCCACTTCGGATCATTCTGTGGTGTGTAGGCACATTCAAGTGCATGGTGCTTGTTACATGCACGCTCATGACGTGGCTCGAACACTGAAGTGGATGCATGTGCCAGTCATGACCCCATCTTGTGCGCTGCTTGCTAACGGCAATTATGTGCTATTCAATGCAGTAGCTTGCTGTGGGATGCTTCCGGCAATTCCTGAGATCGTGACTGTATCACTACGAGTGGTTTTCTGTCATTTCGGCTTTTCCCACCCCCGCATGTCCGGCTGGATGTATCCATCTGGCCTCCCATTGCAACCTTGAAAGCGGAGTTCAACAAGATGAGCAGTATAAGGGCTCCATTGTCTCAAACACAAGTCGTGTTGACTTCTTCCCGAGAAACATTTGGCCTTCACGAAGATCACACGCCCACAGAGGTGCAAGAGGATTATTAACACTGATCTCCCACTACATATTTGGAACTCGGATTCAGACTATCTTTCATGCCTCGTCAACAGGTGGCCTGGCTGTTTTTTTTACATTGTGGTCTCCGGCCTCGTGACCTCCTTTCAAACTCTGTTTGGTGTGCTCCCCGCATTTCTTCATTCGCTTTTGTCTACCGTCTTCGGAGGTGTCCCTTTGCTTGTTGCCCTCGTAGCTGGGGTGCCATAATAGATCACCGTACTACTCTGTGGCTTCACCTCTTGCGTTACAAGACAGCATGCACCGGCTGCTCCATCTTCGGAACATGATGCTTGAATTATACGGCACTCTGCCGCTGGCGACCTTAAGCAGTGCCTATGGATTGTCCTTCCGGTTTCCCTTCTTTCCCTGCGTGCAACCTGTCTTTCATTGCCTAGACTGTCCATTTGTGTTGGAGGGAGGACCACCGGGGAGTCGGGGGGACTGCTCCGGCCACCTTCCTTCCGCAAAGTTATAGCCGAGCGCCACTGAGAAGCCTCCGAGGAGAGGTCCTTCTCCTGAGATCGTACTAGGCCCAGTAACACCACCACACAGGACTCTGTATCAGTTGCTTATCTTGGTTCTTTATCAAAGGTAGCACATTCAATATTTACAGTGGGATCGAGTGATCCAAAAAGAGTCTCAATGTCTTTAGGGGGATAGGGTAGCGGGTCAGTCTCAGTACCAGCCAGGTACGGGGAGGCTCTGCGCCAGACCTTGCGTGCTGGCCTCAAAGTAGCTCGGACGTGGAGAGCTGCGACGGCGTCTGCAGGTCTCGGGTGGTAGTTCCGCTTGGGTCGAGCCACGACACAGTCAGCAGGGCTCCGGTGGTAGGTCCGCTTCGGTCGAGCCGCGACGAGGTCAGCTGGGCTCTGATGGCAAGGTCAACAAGGTCGGGCCACGACGGCGTCAGCAGGGCCCCAAAGGTTCGTGAAGGTCTTTAAGCACGGTGGAGCCGCGACGTTGTCAGCAGGGCTCAGGGGGTAGTTTCAGGATGAGTCTTTCTCCGTAGGGTCAGCCACGATCCGATCAGCAGGGCTCTCGACTCCGGGATACAACTGTTGTCTTGTTGCCGGGTCGCCCCAGATATAGGACTGGAGCCCTTTGATGTCCGGACCCTTGCGCCCGGGGGGGGGCGGAGAGGCCGGGTAGGGAGTGGCCAGACGCCCAGCAGGAGAGGCGCCAGGCCCCAGAGAGCTGTGGGGCGATCGCACCTAGGTGTGGAAGGACGGTTGGGGGTCCCATCGATACTGCCCTCCGCCGGGAGTGGGAAGGGTTCACGTGGTATCCCCCGGGCCAGGGGTTGGCGCCTCGATGTCGGGCCTCGCTGGGACCGAGGCCGGGTGGAGCGGGGTCACGTAGGTGGTCACGTGGAGTGACGTATAATCCAAAATGGAGGAGCCCCGAGGTGCATGGGACCTCGTGCGGCTTAGCGAGGGGGAACAGGACCACGCCACAAGGCCGGCTCCAACAATTTGAAAGGGCTCTGGATGTGTGCCTGTGTAACTCGGTGCCTCCTGACCCGGATTTGGATGGACTGATGTGCCCCTTAGTGGCTCATGAGTTGAACTGTTCTGGCGTCAGTGTCAAGGCCTGTGCTGCTGCACATGGAGTCCTGGGGAATTGGGACATCCGAACAGCAGCAAATGAGTTCTTAACCAGGAGTTATCTTGATGTTCCCACCTGTTGTCCACAAGTTGTGCTGGATGGCCCGATTGTTGAGGAACACGTGTGTTCTTTCCCCCTGCTTAACTGGATGGCAGACAATTTTTCGGAACGTGCAGATGATTTCCTCTTGGAAGCTGTTACAACTTATAGTGCCTATGCCGTGATGGATGAACTGTAGCCCTGCTCATTTCATGGTGCATCCGTCGATGTGATATTTTCCTCCCCTTTTACATGGTTGATTTCCCTGCAACATCATTCAGGTTTGCATTTCTTTCATGACTTTTTCGCTTCCCTTCTATGGACTTCCAGTTCATGCCCTTGGTTCCGTTCTATCAAACTTGAACTCTGCGTTCTCGAATTAGCGCCCTAATGGATGGAGGACTTTTGCAGGAGATGGGACTAGATGATCCTGTGATGTGATACCACTGAGCTGATCAGTACAGTGGGGGTTCCCCCGTTCTAGCTTAGGGACCTGCTATTAGTCGAATGATACTACTATTAGTTTACTGCCGACAGGAAGATTGCTGTTTCCACTGTCAGTTTCTTAAGATTGCTCCTTTCAATGTCTATGATATTGCAACAATGCTGATGTTTCTGGCCTTGACCATTTGACTGCTTATGTTGGCCACAGTCCTGCATCTTAGGACGCGAGGTTCATTGTTTGTACTCATTAAACTTTACCTTGTCTGTGTCTATTCTGTTGTGGACTGATCTGTGAATTATGACGCACAGCTATGTATGATTCACACCATTCATGGGGATGTTGTAAGTCGCTAGTTCGGGCTTGTCTATACATTGGGACTGCCGGGCCCAACCTCGGATATCGAATGGGACACTTAGCTAGTCGGATGTGGGGTTCTGGGTTCTGAGGGGAGTTTGTGGTACGCCAAACATGTCTCCTTCGTGCTAGGCACCGCACCCCCTGTGGTGGGGTCATCCGTCCCTGCAGCCACGACACCTACCCGTGCCCCTCCTGTCCCTGCAGTGCCTGGTTCTTCCCCCCGCATGATGCCCCCACTTCTGTGGATAATATGGTACAGTGTATTGTGGAGGCGAGCCTGGGGAGACGCGTCCCTACGTGTCCCCCCCGGTGCTTCGCATCTGGTGTGGCCTATGGGCTTGTGGAATGGTGTACTGTGGCTACTTTCCTTCGAGGTGCTGTATGTGATTGTTATTTTCTCGTTTGCACACTATTTCTATTCTGCTGTTGCTGCTGGTGCTGCTGCTCCCTGGGTTGGGGTGGTGATGATGTGTTGGGTGTCTGGTAAATGTTGTTGTGTCCTGCTCATGGGGTGGACCCTGGTATCTGCATGCCGTCACATGGTGTCTGCATATATTCGTGGGTCATGTTGGCTCTTACTGAATGGTGACATTGTCCCAAGGTGTGTTCCTTCCTCTGTGGCACCTGTCATCTTCCCTGCATGGTGTTTCCCAATTGTTGTGCTGAGCTGTGTCAACATTGCCTCAGTGTGTGACACATCCCTTCGACTTTGGCCATGCATGCTCTGCAATGTCTCCACCTGCATCGTTTGTGGCATCCTTGCTGGTCACTGTACTTGTGTATGGCATATATTGACATGACTTCATGTGGACATTTTCCATTTTCCGCACTTTGCATGTATGTACTCCCTGCCTCACACACATGTGTTGCGTGTTCTGCAGAGTATTTGGGCACCTGCCTGACAAGTGTGGGCATTGTATCTGTGTGTACTCCACCCTTTCACTTCCATGGGGGGCATCTGCTTGTTGGCTGCCCCGGCACCTGTGCATTCCTCTCATTCGTGAACTGTGCATGACAGTGTGTGTTCCCTTTGGCTCGCATTGTTTAGTGGTGTTTGACATGAGGGTGCAGTCTTGTGGCAAAATCTCAGTGTGTGTATTGTGCTGCCTCAGCCAGGGGTGGGTATGCATGTGTAATTTGTCCTCACACCCACATGTGGTGTGTCATGCAGTGGGGGTAGGCCGACCATCCTCCTGGGAGTGGGACACTGCTGTCAGTAATGTGTTGTTATGGCACTATCGTCATTGTCCTGAGTTAGGGATATGTACATTCACCCATGGAGCTGTGGTCATCTGATAATGATGTTGGCCCCCCATGTCTCTGTCCGCTGCTGGGGGTCCTCGGCACCCACCCCTCCTGTGTCTGGGCACTGCTGGGAGGACTCTGCACCCACCCCTCCTGTGTCTGGGCACTGCTGGGAGGACTCTGCACCCACCCCTCCTATGTCTGGGCACTGCTGGGAGTGATAGGCACCCACCCCTCCTGTGTCTGGGCACTGCTGGGAGTGATAGGCACCCACCCCTCCTATGTCTGGGCAATGCTGGGGGGACTCTGCACCCACCCCTCCTGTGTCTGGGCACAGCTGGGAGGACTCTGCACCCACCCCTCCTGTGTCTGGGCACTGCTGGGAGTGATAGGCACCCACCCCTCCTGTGTCTGGGCACTGCTGAGAGTGATAGGCACCCACCCTTCCTATGTCTGGGCACTGCTGAGGGGACTCTGCACCCACCCCTCATATGTCTGGGCACTGCTGGGAGGACTCTGCACCCACCCCTCCTATGTCTGGGCACTGCTGGGTGTGATAGGCACCCACCCCTCCTGTGTCTGGGCACTGCTGGGAGTGATAGGCACCCACCCCTCCTGTGTCTGGGCACTGCTGGGGGGACTCTGCACCCACCCCTCCTGTGTCTGGGCACTGCTGGGAGGACTCTGCACCCACCCCTCCTGTGTCTGGGCACTGCTGGGAGGACTCTGCACCCACCCCTCCTGTGTCTGGGCACTGCTGGGAGTGATAGGCACACACCCCTAAGTATCTGTCAACTGTCGTGGTATGTGCCCTAACCATGTGCTGATGGCCTGGGTGGGGCCCGTGCCCCTGGGGCGCACCAACTTTGGGGGTGCGGCCCGTTCACATGCCTTTGGGACGTGGGTGCGGCCGTACCGGCGTAGTTCGTGTGACGTATGGGTGGGCGTGGTATGTGCCGTAACCACGAGCTGATGGCCTGGGTGGGGCCCGTGCCCCTGGGGCGCCCCAACTTTGGGGTTGCAGCCCGTTCACATGCCTTTGGGACGTGGGTGCGGCTGTACCGGCGTAGTTCGTGTGACGTAGGGGTGGGCGTGGTATGTGCCGTAACCATGCGCTGATGGCCTGGGTGGGGCCCGTGCCCCTGGGGTGCCCCAACTTTGGGGGTGCGGCCCGTTCACATGCCTTTGGGATGTGGGTGCGGACATACCAGCGTAGTTCGTGTGACGTAGGTGTGGGCGTGGTATGTGCCGTAACCACGCGCTGATGGCCTGGGTGGGGCCCGTGCCCCTAGGGCACCCCAACTTTGGTGGTGCGGCCCGTTCACATGCCTTTGGGACGTGGGTGCGGCCGTACCGGCGTAGTTCGTGTGACGTAGGGGTGGGCGTGGTATGTGCCATGCCACCATTGTGATGGTGACGGGTACGCGTCCACGTCCACTTCCGTTGTGGCGGGACGTGGGATTGGTGGACATGCCCCCCGAAGTGACAAGTCCATGGTGGCAATTGCTGTGCATGCTGTTGTAGTTATTTGTGGGGTGTGGGTTGTGATTCCTGGCCTTTGCACACACACACACCCCCCTTTGCCCCTGGGGGTTGTTCTGACCTTCTACGGCGTCTGCATCGGTTTCTGTATACAAGGTGGTAGGCTATGAGGGCCCGGACGACGCGTAGGTTGCCGGGGCTCCTTGTTCGCGGCGTCCTCACTTTTCCCGGCAGTTTTTGGCTCCCGTAAAAACTGCAGTGTGCGGAGTGACGTCGGCACGAATCGTACTTGCTGGTCCGTGAAACGCTGCCTGACTCAGTCCGGACGTCGCATGTGCACCGTCCCGACAGTGATTCGTATGTACAAATTTTGCCGGCCGGTGTTTTTTCCGACTCAGGCGGTAATGGTGTTTCTGTGCAAATCGTACTTGCGAGTTTGGAAGGTGTTTTTCCCGGGTGCCATTCGGACAGCAAAAACGCTCCGTCCGACCATTCGTACACGGGTTTTACAGGATTGGAATCGACACCTCAATATCAATTAAATAAATATTATTAAACAAAAAATATTCATTACTTTATTATAATTAAATTACTTCCCACCCTAACTAACAACCTGCAACAGAACTAAAAACACAAAACTCAATTAAATTACATTTGAAAACTTCACACATATATAAAAAAGCATAAACAATACTTTTTTTTTTTGTAACTTATTTTTATTGCCATTTTTATATTAGACACATTGTACATCATATAGATCTTTCAGATAGTTATAACAGATAGTACATTCAATAGTGGTACACATCAGCTGCATATATCAGTGATACGTCATCGGAAAAAAGCATAAACAATACTTATACAAAAAATGACATCACATACATTTAAAATATTACCTAAAATACATAACACTGATTAAAAAAAGATATTTTAGACAACTATAGTTTTGCAAATTATATTAATGACTTCTATGTTTTAAAAATCAATATTACTTACCTTAAAATCGATATTTTTGACATGGATATTCTTGCTGATGATATTTCCATATCACAATATTTTAGACACGATATTTTGACATGGGGATATGTTTTTTTCAATATTCTATCTAAATAGATCTTGTCCCATGTGAATACTTCTTTTCAGTGCCGCTGAATAACTTTTAGTCACAAATTGTGCACTTGACATATTTTGCTGATACCTTCTTTTCCCCTGAAGGTCTAGTAAAGTGCTTGCATACATCACTTTCTTTTCTGTGAGGTGGTGTGTCTTCTTTCTCATCCTCAACAGGTTGTGGATGCTCATCTTATACATACGATGTATCTTCAGCCATTGTGTACTGTAAAATCACAGCACTGCTGGCTCTCAATCCTCCTTCTAGAGTCTACACTGGGGAAGTAACTGCTTTTGGGTGTAGTTTTCCATGTTGGAGGGTGGGGTATTAATATATGCAATCAGAAAGCAAGTGTTGGTTGTGTTTTCTGAGTGAATATGCAAATCTGGCCCGTAAATTCACTGATTCGCAAAGCTGGTAAAATGGGTCATTTTTTTTTAACAAACAGATTAAAGGTGGCTTATATATACTTGTAAATATGTTCACACTGAATTTATTGATGACAATGGAGGGGTGTCAGGTGCGCAGTAATTAGTAAAACTGTCACTGACTCCATGGATGCGGACTTGTGGATTCGTTCCGATCATGTGATCCACAGTAAAAACCATAGAGTAGCAGTCCATCTATATTTATGAACCTGCAAAGGTACCTTGGTACCTGAAAACATATTTATAATTAAAATGTCTTCAATTAAATAAAAAAAATGTAATTTACTTGAGCTTTCACCGAAGCTCTGCAGAAAATGTTCTGCTGGTTGGTAGGCTGGCCAACAGAGCTCGGATGCTGGCCAACAGACCTCGGATGACAGCCGCGGAGCACCATGCCGCGCAGCCGTAGGTGATTGAAGCCCCGCCCCTCCCCGGCAATGGCGGATTGAGATCGGGTTCAGGACATCGGCGCTCTCGCTCCTTTTGCCGCTTTGAGAGTGCGGGTCGAAACTGGATTGAAGCAGGCAGCTCGGGGGCAGAGATCTGTCATGTTCTTCCTCCGTTCTTTTTGATGCTGATAACGGAGCTGTTAGCAACAACTGAGCTTTTTCTAGACCTTTTTTTTCATCTGAACTCTGCCTGAATGGAGGCTGCCAGGTGTGGATGAGAGCCAGCTGGAGGTAAGGAGAGGCAAGTAATAAGTTTTGTGGCAGTGGTGGACGCCCGTATTTATGCTTGCAATAGTATTTTTGCAGCAACAGCAATACAATATTGAACTTGGACTTTTTTTTTTCCCTTTCACTAAATAACAACGTTTTGGCATGCTGTATTTTTTTGCTTTAGTTTATACAGAGTTGGCTCCACTGTTTTTTGTTTTTTGTTTTCGTTTTTTTTACTGCCTCTCCGCGCCTCTCTTTCCCTGTTTCTAGCTGGTAACTGTCTAGCCCCCCCCCCCTTTTTTTTCTGTTTATTTTTTTTTTGCTCCATCTGCTTCATCCTTTGACCTGACCTTACGCTATATAAAGGGGAAAGTTGCTGTGGATACCCCGTTTTGAACTTTGAACTTTATTCCTTATAGCGCCATATTACTATCTTAAGGGCTACAAGGAGTTGCAAGGCACTGTAGCCAGAATGGGGAAATTGCTTAATGCCCGCCTTAAGGTGAAAACTCGCCGTGCTCAGGGCAAGGAGATAAAGAAAACTGCTAGACTGGCCTATAAAGCAAGCTTGCGTATAGGGACGTGATCTATACGAAAGAGAGAGACGGAAGGTTGCAAGTTTGTCCCGTGGATAATTTGGAGAGTTGAAATACATAGGTATTACATGTGCACCCCAAATATCGAAAAGTGAAAAGTGTGACGAGTGTTCCACTACGGCTCAATAGTAATTTGCAAGCTCGTCAAGAGGTATAAAAAAGGAGAAAAAGGACGCGCAATTGTCCAAAAAGATTGTAGTTGGACAAGAGGTTGAAGTTTATGAAACTAAACGCTTTGATGCCCTAGTCCTGATGAGGCCGAAAAAGTTATTTGGCTGAAACGCGTCGACATTTATTTTGAAGACACTCGCTGGATTGTGTTTTGTGTTATGGAATAAATTTTGAAAAGAGCACTCTAAATAATCTGGAGGTTGTAACAACAAAATCTCTAAGTGTCTCTAAAAGAGTGATCTTCGATATATGGGAATGCTGTAACAAAATAAGCCCATAGGCATCCTGGTTGAAAATAGGGCTTTTGTTGATATGTATATGTTTAAAGTTGTTTTGTCATATGTAAGTATTGTAAATATTGTATATGTTTGTATATATATATATATCTAAAAAAGAATTCTATTAAATTGAGAAGAAAAATTGAGGTATAAAATAAATACACTTATACTTACACTATTAAAGAGTAAAAAATGTTGTTTTTTCTTTAAAAAATTGTGTTCATTGGAATTGCCATTGACTAGGCCATAAAATACAGCAACAAAGGTTGTGTTGGAGAAAGAATATTTCCCAAAGGAGGAAATATTTTATTTATCTTCTTGTCAAAATTCATGTTACATTATTAGTCCCGAGGCATTGTTTCTTTCACATATTTGTGCTCAATGTCAGCGGTTGGAGTGTAAACCGGCCGGCCAATCCGACTCAGTTCTGATGGACTCAAGGAGCCTGTCAGCCAGTCGGAAACTGTACATAATCCCTTCAGGACAGCGTTTCTTCCGTTGGCAATCATGATGTTGGTTTCCAACAGCTTTTCCATGTCATCTTTTATGACATGGAAGGCTGTCGGAAAGCAACTTTGGGGGCTCCTAGCAGGCCCTTATCCATCTGCGAGCCTCCAGTTGTGGCAGTGCGGGACATCAATGGTTGCCCCCTGAAAATCCCTGCACAGTGTGGCATGCAGCATGAGGTACCTCCCACATTGTGAAGGGATTCTACCACACGGTGCAGAGATTTACAGAAACTCCTATTTCTCAATAGGAGCTTGTGCTGTTGGTGTTGGTGGTTATATCCCACCGCACAAGCTCCCATAGAAAAATGGGAGTTTGCGACCGCACCATATGCGGTTCCATCTTACTATGCTGTACGGAACCGCCGACCTATGGTTGGTCGGTTCTTACCCAGGAACGGTGTCAGTCAGAGGCAACTCTGACTGACATCTTCATTGGGGCCATAGTGTTAAAAATAAACCCTACAAATTAACTAAAAAGTAAACATTAGAGGGACACAACATTTTAGAAATCGAATTTTAAAACACTTTGAAAGTAACTGAAAAAAACAAAGGTTACAGGGATGTTATAATTAGGAAACAGAATAAAAAGAAAAGTTAGAAATTAATTTAACAGTAGCTTAATATATATTTTTTTTTAAGTTCAATAAAATTTTATTAGTCAGTGGGAAAGAATAAACCATTACATAACATCAGTTTGGAAGGGGAAAGGAGGGGGAAAGTGGGGAGGAAGGGGGGAGGGGGGAATAACAGAATGTGGCACGTAGAGGAAAATATGCAATAAAACAATAATCATGGGCAATGAGTATCTGAACAGTTAATCATGGGCATTGAAAAAGAAGAGAAACAGAAAAAAAAAAAAACAATGCATTAAGAAAAAACTTGGATGTGGAAAGGGTATCAAGGGGGTTTGGAAACCTCTTGTTGGGCAGGCGTTGGGCGAGACGAATGGGCAGTACATTTATCTAGGTACAACGTAATGGGGAGCCACATTTCTGCTCGTTTGGTAGCTAACTGAACAGGAAAAACAAAAGCATTATCGAGTCTGTGGTTATGACAGACATTATACCACCATCCTTTGAGAGAAACATTAGATGCAGTTTTCCAATTTACAGTAATCTGCTGAAAGGCTACAGCTAATAACAGATCTACAATGCGAACACACATATCCACATTATCCCAACCCGGGGACAGGCTACCCAAGAAAAGATGAGTGAGGGAAAAAGGAATACAAGTATGAAAAATAACATTGACTTGAGCCCATACCTGTAACCAAAAGTCATGCACATACTTACAGAGAAATATCATGTGAAATAAGGTAGCATTAGGGGAGCCACATGACCAGCAAATGTCTGGGGTATTGGGAAAGCGTTTGTGCAGTGTAGAAGGAGTGTGAAGTAATCTGTTGTATATAAAGAATAAAGATTGTGTCAGGGAGGCTGCTCTGGAAGTTTTACGGAGTTTTGTCCATATCTTATCCCAGAGAGATATCGGCCATTCTGTTCCAAGGTCGGTCTCCCATTGGATCTCAACCTTAGATTTAGGTCTAAGTGATGGATGTGAGTGAAGATGTTTATAGATAAGGGATGCTTTGGGGCTTGTACGTAGAAGAGAATGGAGTTGGAGCGTTGGGAGTTGTTGAACAGGGGAGGGAGAAGAAGAACCCGAGAGCCTCTCATAAACCTCTAAAACGGTACTTTTAAGTAATAAGTATTTAGGGGCAAAAGATAAAGGTAGACCAAAGGAAGAACTAAGATCAGAGAAAGAGAGAAAGATGGAATCAGAAAAGAGTTGCGAAATCCATATCAAACCTCGGGACCTCCATGTTTTCCAATAGAAGGGCTTATTACCGATTAGAAGATATTTATTATGCCAAATGGTGGAAAAGAGGAAATCGGTAACAGTCGTGGGAGGGCCAGGGGCCTCAGATAACAAGAGCTTAAGGGTATATTTGTGGATAGGAGTAGGAATCGAAGAAGGTTTACGAGAGAAAGCAAGATATTCTGTAAAAGAGAATGGATAAAGGAGAGTGCGCTCAACCTTGAGCCACAAAGGGCAGGGAACAATGATATCATGTAGCCAGAGGGAAGCTTGACGTAGCAAAAAGGCCTTCTGATATGCAGGAAAGTCAGGGAAGTTGACACCACCCTCAGAGGCGGGGCGTATAAGTCTAGCGAGAGACATTCTAGGTTTTTTAGAACTCCACAAAAATGAAGATAACGTTAAGTTGATCTTCTTAAAGAATTTCATTGGAATAGATACTGGGATATTGGATAAGGTGTAGAGAATAATGGGGGAAATCATCATTTTAATAGTATCAAGGCGACCCCACCAGGAGAGGTATAGGGGATGCCACTTTGTAGTAAGGTCCGTGATTTTTTGTGTACATTTAGACAAAGAGAGATAGTGTCAGGAATAGAGGGGGTGATATATAACCCCAGATATTTAATGTGAGTGGGGCACCAAGTAAATTGAGAGTCACAAAATTCTTGTTTGAAAGTGAATTTGGTCAGGGGTAGGATCTCACATTTATCATGATTAAGTCTATACCCAGAGAGGGAGGAATAATTCCGAACTTCAGCCAGAAAAGCAGGGACAGATTCCGCGGGATTGGAGAGAAAAAGTAAGATATCATCTGCATAAGCAGCAAGTTTAAGATGAAGGTCCGCAAACTGAAAGCCATGGATAGCAGGATTTTGACGTATTCTAGATAAAAAGGGTTCTAGAGCGAGGTTAAAAAGAAAAGGGGAGAGGGGGCAACCCTGACGAACGCCCCTACCCAGATTGAAATAAGAAGAAATTTGACCATTGGCAATTACTGCGGCTCTGGGGTGCGAGTATAACAGGGAAACTAAAGAAATAAATTTGGGGCCAAAGCCAAACCAAGTAAGAGTGTGAAAAAGATATCGCCACTCAACTCGATCAAACGCTTTTTCGGCGTCAAGGGCAATCGCTGCAAGTGAATGTTGACAGCGGGAAGACTTTGATAGAATATTAAATAGAAGTCTGGTATTATCCGTAATATGTCGGCCCTTAACAAACCCGGATTGCTCTTCCCCAAGAAGATCCGGGAGTAGGTGATCCAATCGGACCGCCAGTACTTTAGCAAAAAGTTTATAGTCAATATTGACTAAAGATATGGGCCTATAATTTTTGCAATGTTGTACATCCTTCCCAGGTTTAGGTATTAAACATATGTGAGCATCTGAGAATGTCCCTGAGGAAGTTCCTTGGGCAATAAAAGTACGGAGAAGAGAGTGTAGGCGTGGGATCAACAGCTTAGAAAAATGAAGATAGAATTCAACGGTAAAACCGTCGGGGCCAGGAGCCTTATTAAGCTTAAGGTGTTGCAAAGCAGTGAGTAGTTCCTTTTGTGTGATGTCAGATTCTAAGGAGGAAAGGTCAAGAGGAAAAGTGGGTGGTGCGTGAATGGTGGAGAAAAAATGGGCAAGAGAGTTGGGGGAGGGCTGAGTTTCAGATGTGTATAATGTTTCATAAAAATGGGAGAAGGCAGCCAAAATATCAACATCTTTATGCTTCAGAGTGTCATTAGAGTCGTAAACAGATTCAATATTGAACTTGTCATGCTTAATCTTTAAATAGTTAGCCAGGAGCTTCCCTGCCTTATTCCTACCCCCATAAAATTTAGCAGTAGATTTTAACAAGTACAGGGAGGCGTCCTCCGTAGATTTCTCATTAAATTTCAATTTTGCAGCAACAAGGGCTGTCAAGCTATCCTCAGAGTGGGAGGTAAAATATGCGTGTTCCAACTTCTTAATATCTAAAAGGAGCTGTTTGGTGGATCTTTTGGCAGCCCCGCGCTTACTCGCAACGTAGCTGATGATAAAGTCACGTGCAGCCGCTTTAAAAGCGTCCCAGATAGTATGGTCCGGAATATCAGTGTGGTCATTAATCAGAAAAAATTCATCAAAAAAGGAAGTGAAAGTAGACGTAAACTTGGGATCAGTTAGGAGCGAGTTATTAAATCTCCATCTTCTGGGACCATTAACCTTAGGGAACACATCAACCCTTGTAAGGACGGGGGCGTGATCCGAAAGTAATATCGGGCCAATCTCAGAATGTAATAGTGATTGAGCAAGGTTGTGGGAGACAAAAACATAGTCAAGTCTTGACTGGGAGCGAAGACATGGAGAGTAAAAAGTGTACTCCCGTAATTTGGGGTTGCAAAGGCGCCAGGAATCCACCAATTTATGCTGTGAGATAGCATGACTAAATAGCTTGTGGGGTTTGTTGGGAATATAGGGGGCCATAGATTTCCTATCAATAAAGGGATCTAGAGGTTGATTACAATCCCCCGCCAAAATAAAGTTGTGGTCCATAAATTTAGTTAGTAATGGAGAAAAATCAGCCCAAAAGGAGGGCTCACCCGTAGTTGGGCCATAAACATTAAGAAGGGAAATTGGAACACCTCTGAGTGATAGCTTGGCAAAAACCCAACGACCGGAAACGTCCGATTCTTGAGTAAGAACCTGAAATGACAGAGACTTGCGACAAAGGATTGCCACACCATTCCGTTTGCCATCACCCTGTGAGTAAAAGAGTTCGCCCACCCATCCACGTTTGAGCTTAACTGATTCTACATCATTTAAGTGCGTTTCTTGAAGGAATGCAATATCAACATTCAATTTGGCTAGGTGTGACAAAATTCTTTGACGCTTAATTGGAGAGTTAATACCCTTCACATTCCATGACAAAATATTCAAGGACATAACGATAACCTATCTACAAAAATGTGAAAAAAAACATATCAAAGAATGGAAAGCCCATGTACCTTGGAAAAGACATGAAAAAAGAAGAAGAAAGCGAGAACCAGTGTAAACATGCTGGAAAAGAGGAGAAGAAGAGGATAAATGAGAAACTAAAGAGTAAGTGCACCAGGAGGAGCAAGGAATGTAACTCTTATATAAGCAGAAGATTTCAGTCGAAGATAATATGCTAAAATATAAACATGTGAACAAGAATACATACAAGAGAAGAGGGAGGAGGAAAGGGTAAGGAAAGAAACCATCAAATGCACAGGGAAAACAGATAGGGGAACGGAGAAAGATCATACCTACAAAGGAGGGGTACGAGGAAGGGTGGAGGAGGGAAGGAGCCACATGGGTGAGGCAGCACATCCAGGAGCAGCGAGGCAAGGACCAAGAGACATCATCAAACACGGGGAAAACTTCCTGTAAGACGAAAAAAGAGAACGAGAGTTGAAACAAATCAGGACATCATGCGAGAAGCGTGACTAACAAGAAAACATGGGACAACCATCATGCATAAACGGTAACAAATCAGCAAAATAAGCTACTGGAAGATCAGACAGAGTCGAGTGAACTGCAACTGAGAGAAAATCTCTGAGCAAGTACAGGAAAAAAAAAAAATACAACAACCACATGAGAATTATGAAAACATTAGTCAACCATGAGCAGAGGTTGACGGTCCGGAGGCGTCCATGGCAGATGACTTGTGCGCATTGATAAAACTTTGTAGGCGCACTGGGTCTTCATAGGTTGTAGTCTTGTTATTATAGGTAACTTTAAATAGACACGGGTGATACAGGCCATATCGCGCACCCATCGCCCTCAGATCTGCTCTTAGGCTCAGAAAGACCTTACGGCGGGTGGCTGTGGCTTTAGCATAATCCTGTGCAAAGAACAAGGGCGTGCCAGACCAAGCTAGATTCGGAGAAGATTTAGCCGCCGTTAGAACCATCAAAAGGTCAGTGTATTCCAAGAAATAGATGATGACCCCTCTAGGTCTCTGTGAGGAGGAAGCAGAAGAAGGTCTTCGACCCAGTCTGTGAGCACGTTGGATGTTAAGGGTCTTGTCCGGTGACAAATGCAAAAGCTTAGGAAGGAACGACTTGAAGAAGGCGATTGGATCAGATCCCTCAAGTCCCTCAGCCAGGCCATAAATACGGAGGTTATTGCGTCTATTTCTATTCTCCAACTGCTCCACTTGTTGTTGAAGGTCTGAGACTTGAGATTTTAGGTTGGAGACCACAGAGGACGTCTCTTGAAATGACTGAACAGATTTTTCCATCGAAGTTACCCTCGTTTCCATCTGCGACCAATTATCTGTAAGGACCTGGAGTTTCATATTGGTCTCTTCCATGAAAGGACGCAAGGACCTTATCTCTTCTAACAACAACTCCATTGATACTGGACTTGAGAGTTTTGGAGGTGAGAGAGAATTTGACTTAAGTCTTTTTGTGGTAGATTTAGAATTATCCAGCGTACTTTTGGAAGGATCCATTGGTGTGTCTGAACCAGACGAGTTAAGAGAGTCTTCCAGTTGCGAGAAAGCAGAGAAAACCTTAGAGTTCTTCACTAGCTGGGGTTTAGTCGAACGAGGCAAGTGCGACATTGATTTAAGTTTACCCATGTAGTAAAGGCGCGGAATGACTGATACAGCAGACGTCACAGGAACAAAAACGGGGTAAATTGAATATTTTATGAGGAGGATATGGCCAATTTCACAGCGCTTAAGTTAAAAAACAGTCGTTAAAGCATACATGGACAGGCAAAGGAGGTCGTTAATGAGGAGATTACGGTAGCATGTATACGGCATATATTGCAGAGATTTGGCAGCAGCTCACCGCAACATATGAAGCGATTTTAATCCACACAACAAGAGGTGACAGGAAGCGCCTCGCGACGTGCCTCTCAGGAATCCACATTAAATAGCAATATCAATAATAGAAAGCAACTAGGCATGTCATAGAGACACCCCACCACTCGTAGACAGATTCAGGGCGCATCGTGGATAAAAGAAATTATGCCTTGAGGAACGACTTAGTGGTAAACATGTGGAGCAAGGGCACCGCATGAAGGGACTTTATGGTTGCGTAGCACATAAGGTGAGTGGTACCATACTGCAGACTTGGTGCAGGGGAGCAGAGCAAATAAATGAGTCATAAGCCCATTAGAAATGTATAATTAGCGCTGGGCTGACTGAAGAAAAACCGCCACAAAACGCGCATCATTTGGCGGATCCAAGATGGCGGCCGCCGACGTGAGAAACTCGTCAGAACTTACGAGTTCAGTTGCTGTGTCACGGAGGCATAAAAAGTGTTCCACTGATGCCAGGTGAAGTCAGGACATGTTCCGACACCCTTCCATTCGAACGCCTTCAGGAGACGAGAGCAGGAACCGGCTCGTCCCTCAGCGCCGCCCCGGAGCTCTACTCGAACGCCGCCACCACCATCAGGCGCCAAGCCACGCCCCCCTTAATATATATTTTTAAGCTTCAGAAACATTTATGAAATATTAACACTCACTAAATGATGTTATCAGTGATGTCATCCGTGATGCCATTTGAGATGTCATTAGTGATGGCATCTGTGTTGTCACTGACAATGTCATGAGTGATGTAATGTGTGAGGTCATAAGCAGCGCCAAACTTTGTAGCCCCTGGGAAAATCTTTGTAAGTGCCCATGCTATAGGGTATACATGTCAGTCATGAATCAGCCCCTACATATTGATCATGAATATTGTGAACATCAGTGCCTGATCATTAATTCCAGCACTTATGCTCAGTTTAGTCATACTCGTCCCAGAAATCTCTTTACATAATCCATATAACCTAATACTGATTTGGTTTTGACAACTAATAATCTGGATAGAAATCGACCCAGAAACTTGACCGGAATTTCTCTGTGGCACTCTGCAACAATGTAGACTCCTACAATTGGATGTTATCAATATATGAATTTTGAGCTGACTGAGCCATGATAGAAGTTTCACCATAAGACATATGTTTTCCTTGTAACCACCCTTCATTGATTAGACTAACTTCAATATTTGAGATAAAGGCAGGATTCAGGATGCAGCGTGATGCTGTAAAGCCATTACAGAGATGTATGTTGTAAAGTAATGAATTTATCTCAAACACCACAGGTGCTGCATATAAAAACATACAGCAAACAGTAATGTAATCAATATGTAATAAACATTCTGTTTTTGTTTCAGTTTTTTAACTTCTGTAATCTATTTTATTAATGAGCACAAGACAGACAGACATCAGAGGCTCAGCTATAAACTGGCGAACTTGGTACTTAATCAATAGAACCAAAACATTTAAAATTCCCTCTTTCATGTCTATCATCAAGTAGAGCATGACATCTTTGAGTCCTGTGCTGTTCTAAGTCTGTGTAGCCCCTTTGGTCAACCTGATCCATTTGTTTGGCTACTTTTTCATGGTGCATGCAGATGACACTCAGCATATTATTCTTTTAGAAAGGCTGGTTCAATTAAATCAAGCCAAAAGTAACTGCGTGGATGTGAGGAAACACACTTCAATGTAATACTGACACAACTGAAGTGCTGGTATGCACTCTCTGGTCTGACAACTGGTGATCTTCAAATCTTGCTGCACCGCCTATTCCTAACTTCACTGTTAGAAACCTGTCCTTCCGCATTGGTGAAGCTTTTACCTTTCTTGCTCAAATATACAGCATCACTTTCACCTGTATTTGTGTGCTAAAAATGTTTTTAAAAAACTCAATTTTTCTTCTGTCAGAATGTTGCAAATTACTTTTTCATGTGCCCATCAACTCAAGACTTGATTACCCAAAAATGATTACAGAACATCACATGATCTAAAACACTGTGGTTTGACTGATTTTTGGGTTAGGTCATAAGGAACGTGTTCTTATCTCAGACGCCGATTAAACTGACTCCCTGTCGAAAAACGCAATCTATTTAAAACTATATATCTCACTAAACGTGTGGTTTTCAAATCAGATGACCTTTATCTGCAAGACAGACAAGTTTCATAACTACATCCCTAACCCAACCCTTTGGTTGGCAACTCTCAACAATTTGATTACCCCAAAGCAAGTATTATCATAATTGCGAGCAACACATTGCCCATTGGGGAACAATGGCAATTTTTGAACATTCAACAAAAAATGATGAGCGGTCCAGCTTCCATTTGTCTGATGTTTTTTAATAAAAGCAACCCCTGACTAGTGTTTCGCTATCATTAAAGCTTTTACAGAGAGGTTTAGCTTTGTCGAGAACCAATGCACCATCCAGTATAAGTCAAAACAATACCATTTGAGGCTAAAATGATAGGGAGGCACATGTCAGGGGTTGCTTTTATTCATTCCAGGTTGGCTTGGCTGGTATTTTATCAATCCAAACCGGCAACATTGTGCCTGGCTTGGTAAAAGGCTTTTGTCAGTTTACTGCTTGGTGTGGATAGTACTGTGCTAATCCTATGCTCATACATTTTGCTAGAGGTAGATTGAGTAGATTCAGAGTGCTGCGGGTGTTGTAGGGTGCTCTATACAGGAGCGCCTCTCCACCTAAACGTGGCAACTACCCAGAGTTATCTGCTTCTTTTTGCATAATTTATGCGGCACTCTAAGCCTCAAATGGTATTGTTGTGACTTATACTGGGTGCTCCTTTGTGTCTGGACAAATCTAAACCCCTCTGAAGAGCTATAATGACAGCAAAACATGTGTCCGGGGTTGCTTTCATTCATTCCAGGTTGGCTTGGATGACAGTCTACCAATCCAAAGTTGTAATATTGTGCCTGGAGTGGTAAAAGGCTTTTGTCATTTTTTGGCTCAGCGTGGATGGCACTAAGTAAATCCTATACTTATAGACTTTGCTGTAGAAATGGCAAAAGACTTTGGGACACATGTATCAAAGATTTCTGCATTCACCAATGGTGCATTTTGGTAAAATTGTCCATTTGCAAATGCAAAATGGCCTTACCCAATACATGAAAAGCATTCGCAGGCCACACTTAGGTAATCACAAAAATAGCAATTCTTTAATTTGAAAATCCAAATTGAGAAACGCAAAATATGATTCACAATTATGTAATTGCAAAATACATGTATGAACGATGCGCAAATTGCGAATGAGCCTGAACATGCAATTTTGCATGTGCAAACTGCCACTAATTCAAATCAGGAGGTAACCAGGTGCACGCTATTTAAACAGACCCAGAGGGCCTCAAAATGTTTTGTAATGGCAGTGTTCTACATCATAGCGATGAGAATGAGGATTCAAGCAGCAGCACACAGAAGGTGGAGGAGGCAAGAATACATTTTTAGAACACGCATCACATTGTTTGTGCAGATAGAGGATGAAATCTATGCTAAATATAGATTAAATTCAGCTATAATCTTAGATCTAATAGCTGAACTGCAACCACAGCTGCAGCATCAGACTCGCAGGACTAATGACATCCCCATACATGTTCAGGTCCTATTTTCACTGCACATCCTAGCCTCAGGGAGTTACCGGGGTAATAGAAGCAGCAGGAGGGGTCTCCCAAAGTGTCCTGTGGTGCTTTTTAAATGTGTTCCTGGACGCTATGTTGCAGAGGATACATCAGTACATCAGATTTCCCACAACACCACAGGAATTGCAACTAACTAACTTACATTTTTACCAGGTATCCCAATTCCCTCATGTAATTGGGTACATTGATGGAAGGCATGTAGCTATATGTCCTCCCTCAGTCAGTGAATACATTTAAAGGAATAGGAAATCCTATAATTAATTGAACATTCAAGTCCTATGCAATGCCTCACACATAATCATAAACATAGTGGCAAGATATCCAGATAGAATACATGATTCATTCATCTTTAGACACATACGTCTCCTTGGGGGTGAATTTGGAGAAAGATACCTGCTAGGTAAATGCATGTAACCCAATTCTACAAACTCTTTGCATATGGTTACACAATACAGTGAGTAATCCATCACCTTCTCCCCTTTAGGTGACAACGCGTATGCTATGTGCTACTTAATTCTCACTCCATACCTAAATCCAACTATTCTAAGTGAGCAATGGTACAATTCTGCTCACAAAATAACACGCTATGTGATAAAGAGGACCTTCGGATCACTGAAGAGTAGGTTTTGCGGCCTTCATAAAAGTGGACGTGCACTGCAGTACAGGCCTGGGATATGCTGTAAAATTGTGGCCACTTGTGCCATGTTGCACAACCTTGCTACTTCCAGAGTCATACCATTGGACCTATCTGATCCAGATGAGGAGGATGAGCCATGCAGATCATGGCAATCTGACGATCGATCAATGGCAAAAGATGGCAGGCAACGTTGTATGGAAATAACACAGAATTAACTTCATTTTTTGCGTTAGTAATGATGAGGCAATGCACTTTATGACTTAAATGCTACTGTGTTTTTTTAACCTTAATCTCAGGTAAACTGTATGCACACAGCTGTTAACATGATATATGTATGAGAATATGTAGTATATAACTGAATTTTCAAATACAACATGCACAAAAGTCAGCACTAAGTACCACATGCAACAGGGTACCTCACCTGTTGGCATGCCAGGGTCCAATCCCTATCTACTTTTTACAGTCACGGTCAGCACTGGAATGGTCAGTGTGTACACTGCCCTCCCTTGATGAGGCCTCATATGCCGTACCTTGCCTCTCACTCTGCTGTCTGGTTTCAGTCACTGAATCAGTGATGCTGCTGAGGCTGGAGGCCTCCTCACTGTCCCCTGAACACAGTACACTTGTCCCAGCTAATATAGCTGTCTGTAATTGTGACCTGCACCAATTTCCTGGCCACGTCAGAACTGCAGTGGGCAATTTCCACGGCCACAGTGCGAATGGACAGGATAGCTGTGGCATTGATCAGACAGTTGATTGCCCTGGTGTGACCATCCAAACGGCCCAGTAGGTGGTGGTTTTGTCTGAGATGTGCGGTATACTCCCACTGCATGGTGTTGCAGAGGTCTCAGATTGTCTGTCATGTCCCTGAGGTTATCTGCATTTGCCCTATGGCCCTCTGCCACTGTGTTTGTCAACTCCCTGATGCTGTCCTTAATGTCCAACATGTTGTTCTTTACAGACACCAGCTTGGATTGCATTGACCACATGTGTCTTAATTGCAGGTGCTGCACCTTAACCATGGTCCCCTCCAGACCGGAAAAGACAGAAGAACCCTCTCCTACCTCAGGTGCGACTTGTGCTCTTGCTCTGCATCTCCTGCTTTAGGTGTTGCTGCACTGCAAGTGGGACTAGTCACTTTGGGTGTGTGTCTGCTCAACTGGCATCGACTGCAGCTCTTCCTGGGTGTCATTCCCTTCTACCTCAAACTCCGTTAGTGGTGGCATGGTGTACCTGTGTGTTGTTGGTGCAGGTGTTGGTGGCATTTTGGTAACTGTCTCATCTTCCCCTGCCTGTGCCTAAGTCTCCTCTGGCTCCTCTGGAACACTAATACAGCCCGAACCACTGAATGGAATTACACAAAATTTGGTAGGGAGCTAGATGTCTGTCCAGACAGCATATGTTTGTGATTTGGTGAAAATCCATTCAGTAGTTTCAGAGATATTTAAGTTTTAAAAATATAGATATCTTGGATACCAAAATCCTATTGAAAACATACTGATGTTCGAATGCCTGCCAACACTTCAACAAGGAAGTGTTGGCAACCATCTTGGCATTCGGCCTGAAGACGAGTTACACAAAATATGTAAAAAAAAAAAGAAAAGGGGGCAGGGTAGAAACACCCTGACCCACAAGTGTGGTCCACATGCACCCCGCAGGGCCCAAAAAATCATTATTAAAATAAAATCAGTAGGATCTGAAATTCTTTTTTAAAAAACAACTGCGCTTTGTTCATTATTGGCCCCCGTGTGGACTGGGTCCCAGGGGCATTGTTTAAATAAAGGAGGGGGGCACACGGGCCCCTCCTAGGGCTTAATATTACTCTGGGTGCCACCAACTCCCTGGAACGTCTTTAACAATGAATGCAGGGTTGGCCGTACAGCCTCCCCCATTGCCCCGGAGACCACCACTTCCCCTTGGCTGATTTATTTTTTACATGGGGGTTCCTCCCCAGGGCTTACTCTGAAAATATTGCAGGGGGTGCATGGACTAACCTGCCCCCTCAGGGGCCACCACCACCCCGAAGCTTTAACTTTAATGAATTGGGGGAGCCGGGCATGCCCTCCTCCCCATCTGTAAATAGCCAGGCCCTGGGGGATTGAGTCCCGGGACCAAAATCGGCCAGAGGAAGAGGGCCCCATGGACCCCTCCCTTACTATCAATTTTCTTTTTTTAAAGGCTGGGTCACGGGGGGTGGGGTCCTCGGACAGAAATCAACATGGGAAGGTGGGCCGTGCACACCCTTCCTTAATATCAATTAAACAATTTAAAAAAAAGACCGGGCCTTGGAGGATGGGTTCCTAGGGGGCCAAAATCAGCCTGGGGACCTGGGCCACAAGCCCCCTCCATGTTTTAAAATTATAAAAAGTAAAGAAGTGGCCAGGACCCAGGATATGGGGTCCCCAGGGCTGATATCGGCCCAGGAGGGGGCCGCTAAGCTCCTCTCCCTTAAATTAAAAAAAACAAAAAATAAGAAAAGGGCGGGTCATAGGAGATGGTGTCCCGAGGCCGAAATTGACCCCCTCTTGTTATAAAGAATAAATAAATAAATAAATGGACTGGCAAGAAGCCAGCGGCCACGCCCCCTTTCTACACCACTCTGCAAATGCTCCTCCTCACGCACAATGATTGGGGATGAAGTTCGCTTGGCTGCAGAGGGTCCTTGGGGGCCTAGTAACCCTCCTGTTACCTCCAGCAAGTCTCACACAGTGAAATTGCTGAGAAGTCATGGGCAGGTATGCCCTCTTTTTCCACCTCTCCGCAAACATGCCTTCCTGTGCACTGCTGGTTGGGGGATGAAGTCCCCTTGGCTCCAGAGTGTCCTAGGGGGCCAACAAGCCCTCCTGTTAACTGCAGAAAGTCCCACACAACTGAATTTGCTGAGAGGTGAGCTGAGACCACACCCCCTTTCTCCACCGCTCAGCAAATGCTCCTCCTGGAGAATTGCTGGTTGGGGGTGTAGTCCTCTTGGATTCTGAGGGTTCTTGGGGGCCTAGAATCCCTCCTGTTACCTCCAGTAAGTCTGACATAGCAGAATTCCTGAGAGGTAGTCAGAGGCCCACCCCCTTCCTCCACCACTCTGCTAATGTGACTACTAGTTAAAAACATAAACATTTGCTTAAAAAAACAAAGGTTCCAACGATGTTATAGTGTGCAAATAGAATTCGAAAAGCCATGGAAATTTACTGGATAAAAATGGTTAAAGGAATGTTAAAATTAAGAAACAGAATATAAAAAACCTTAGAAATTCACTAAAAAACCCAAAGGTTACAGGGACAGTATAGTTAGGCTCAGGTTTCACTTGTACAAAACCAGTGAAATTCAGCAATTATAGTTTGCTGAGCTAACTATTACTCGTGCCTCTGCAATGCACTGCTTATGGCCTCACATATTACATCATTCATGACATGGTCAGTGACATCACTGATGACATCACTGATGACATCTCAAATGACATAATTAATTACATCACTGATGACATCCTCCACATTATCACTGGCGCTCCCACTCATACCTGTGTAGAATCTTTCACATACCCACACCCACTCCCACACAACCATTCACAGAACCAGACCAATACTTACACACCCAATCACTGATTCATAGATCTACATACACAAACACTCACTCATCCATATAACCACTATTGCACCGACTCACTCACTAATACAGCCACAGACATATCCACTCATATACCCATACAGCCACTCACACACTGAGTCATTCACCCATAGAGCTACTCACATGCCTAGTCACTCACCTGTACAGTCTGAGACACCTAATCACTCATTTGTACAGTCAGAGATGTACCCACGTAATCATCCTTACAAGCACTCATACACCCGCTGATTCACCAATAAATCTTGGTATATATATTTTACACTCATAAACTTTTTTTAAAACACTCATAGTGACTGGATGAAGTCATCAGTGATGTCATTTGAGATGTCTCCAGTGATGTCACTGACTATGTCATGAGTGAAGTAATATGTGAGGTCAAAAGCAGTGCATTGCGGGACGAGTGTTATAGTTATCTTAGCTAAACATAACTGCTAAATTTCACTGGTTTTATTCAAGTGAAATTTGAGCCTAACTTTAACATACCTGTGACCTTTGTTTTTTCAGTGAATTTCTAAGTTTTTAAATTCTATTTCCTAACTATAATGTCCCTGTAACATTTGTTTTTTCAGTGAATTTCTAATGTTTTTTAAAAACGTTATTTCCTAACTATAACGTTCCGGTATCTTTTGTATATTTCAGTGAACTTCTAAGTTTTTTTAAATGTTATTTCCTAATTATATTGAACCCTGCACGTATTAGATTTTTTTACTGATGTTCTAATTTTTTTAAATGTTATTTCCTAACCTGTACACTTTGAGAGTGTGTGTGTGAGTGGCTGTATAGGTCAGTAGGTGGGTGTGTGGGTTACTGTATGGGTTATTGAGTGGGTGTACAAGTGGCTCTATGGGTAGGTGAGTGGGTGTGTGAGTGGTTTGTGGGTGTGTGAGTGGGTGTGTGAGTGGGTGTGTGAGTGGGTCAGTGAGTGAGTTTGTGAGTCACTGGGTCTGTGAATAGATGTGACAGTGGCAGAATGGGTGTGTGAGTGTGTTTCTGAATGTCTGTATGGGTATATCAGTAGCTCTGTGAATGACTGCACCAGCACGGAGCATAACCTGCACTTTTGTCCAAACAGAGTACACAACTTTGCACAAAATGTCTAACGAACTGGAGTACTTTCTACTGGTTAATTAGTAAGTGCTACCTCGTTGGGTAAATATCTACTGCATATTCTACACTACAGCTGTGTAATCCATGAGGAAATGTGTCCAGTGGCCTTGTGTGCGTTTTGGCAATGTGATTGTTTCTCATGCGTCTTTATTCAGAAATCTGCGATAACATGAATCCTTCTATAGAGAAGACAACAAGACTACAAAGAGGTAAATCTCCACCAAACAAGGATACTTCCTCTTAAGTCTTAAGTCAGTGATTCTTTGTTTGGGGGAGGTTGCCTGATATTCCTCTGTATCAAGAACGCATCACCAAAATAAGTACATAATGCGCTGGAGGCCTTTTGGCAAGATATCCATCATCCTGACAAATTACAGGAAGAACAATGCATACTACTAAGGTGAACAAGGCGGGCCAAACGGGCAGAGCTTCCGCTGATTTTGCAAATTGGTATACTCATAGTGATTTAAAGAGGAAACCATGGACTCTGCTTTCACCATGTAAGGACAAGAAAGAACCCACTCATCACAGTCACTACAGATTGCGTTCCAATCGATCAACAATGCATTCCCATCCACAAAGCATTCAGATCCTCTTTCAATGTGGAATTACCGAGAAAATACACTTGCTTTGCCTTCGTTAAGCACATGACGTCAGGATAATTTATGATTTACAGAGGTGAAGCTTCAACTGGGACACCTGCTATGATTATATTTGTAAGTGCTTTCCGTTGAGGTTTAATTACTGTGAAATGAGCATCAGGGCCAGAAAGGAACCTCACCTTCCTGTTAACCAAACAAGACCAGAGTTTTGCACAAAATGTCTACCCAGCTGGAGTAGTTTTTAGTTGTTAATTAGTAAGTGATATTTCATTTGGTAAATGCTAGTTGCATATTCTACGCTATAGCTGCATAATGGATCACGAGGAAATGTCTCCTGCAACCTTTTGTGCTTTTTAACAATGTAATTGTTCCTCGTGTGTCTTCTTCCAGAAATCTGTGATAACATGTGATAACATGAATCCTGCTAAAGAGAAAACAACAAAACTACAAAGAGATGAATCTCCACCAAACAAGGGTGCGTTCTCCTAATTATATGAAGAAAGTGCTTGTTTGTTTGGTGTAGTTGTCCTTATTTTCATGTACATCAAGAACACAGCATCATTTTCTTCTGGATAAAAAAAAAAGATGAGCTAAGAAGGCTTTTCTTTGTTTTTAATTTTTTAAAAATATTTTTGCGAATTCATCACAAAAAGTTGTGTTGGATATATTCCGGTATCGCGAATATTAGCGAAAACGGTGTGATCTTTAGAAAGTGTTATTAGCACATATACATATATTCTAATAACTGTTGAGGTTAGTATTTCACTAATAAAACATGTAAAGTGAGATTTTCATAAGTAATTTTATGGTTCAAAACTGTTTTATTCCATTTCCCTTTTCCGGGACTACGTCGGCAATCGTGGAGATGTCGGCTTTCATGAATATCATATGACTATGAAATAAAGAGTTATTATTTTTTACTTTTTGGGGGATTTTTTTCAAAAATAAAAAGGCAGCCGGTGGCAGTGGAGAGCAGGAAGCACACCCTGATGAGCACAAATCATCCAATGAGGAACCCCTAGTGAAACAGCAGTCCAGCTCCTGGGAATTTTTCTACAATTCCCTCTTAAGAAAAGAAGACAGTGGCAAAGCATTTGAAGTGCTCATTATGCAAAAACCCTTTCCAGGGATACATCTTAAAAATACTCCTGCAGCACAACAAGTATGTCGATTCATCTGAAAACATACCATAACAAACACTTAATCAGAGCCCAGAACTAGCGCACTGAAGAAGATGCATCTACTTCAGGTGTAGCGCCTGCAGAAGTTGAGCAGCTGCTCCCAGAGAAGTCTAAAACATTGGCACATGTTACTTGGACTGTAAAAAAGTGCTAATGGTGGGGAAACAATCAGTTGCCATAGTTCTAGAGGCAGCTGCGAACCACATGTGTTATTTTGCCCATTAAATTGCACTTGTGACCCTAGTTTTGAGTTTTGTTCTGTTCATATCTTTTCCAGCTGCTGTTTTAGTTTAAAAAAATACAAAGGGGCCGATTATGTTGTCAGTCGGAAAGTCTCCTACCACAGGTCAGAGGCTTTCCAACCGACATCTCTGATGCCTAATAACAATGTAGACAGAAGTAATTGAAACAGGCCTGTCATTCGGGCTGAATTTTGATGGGCTTAAGGAGCCTATTGGCCAGTTGGACGCCCCAACGGTATCCCTGTCGGGATTCCGATGTCGGTATCGGATAGGCTTTCCATGTCGGGCTTTCTGACTTTGGGGGCCTGTAGCAGAGCCACCATTCCTCCATGGCCTCTGGTTGGGGGCTGAGGGGGTACCTAAGGTGCCCCCTGATAATTCCTGCACATTGTGGCAGGTACCTTGCGGTGCCTGCCACGCAGTGCAGGGATTAACAGAATCTCCCATTTCTCCATGTGAGTTTGTGCTTAGGCCAGTTTACAGCTGCAGCACAAGCTCCCATGGAGAAATGGGAGTATGCAACCACACCATGTGCATTCGAATTGTGATGGTGATGTCGGGTGGCGTGAGTCCACCCAACATCTCAATCTGGCACGAAATGTTAAAAAATTAAAAAAGGGCCAAAAAAACATTAAAGGTTTTCATTAGAACCACCTTTTTTGCTTTAAAAAAGATAAACTGTATGTGTGTGTCTGTATAAAACAAGCATTTGCAATGCAATCGGTCTCGCCTTTGGGACCTTATATGTATTTAGCTATGCAGCACATTAGCCTGGGTGCTGAAACATCTACTGTTCTTTAACATGGAGGGAAAGTAAGCACCAAACTGCATGACACGCCAGGCATGGGAACTCATGGAGAGAAATATTGCCTTTCAGCGGGAAATGGTATAGTCCAAAGCTCTGTTTTTAAAATAAAATCAGGGCATTCGATGGTCATATCACTGAAAATACAAGATTTGAAAAAAATATTATTGTCTACGGGTGCTCCTGGAAGACAATTTCTATGGACTGGAATCTAGTGAATGCTAAAGTGATTCTGGCATTTTACTGCCCTCTGCTTGTCGTTTTCTATCAAGAAAGTAAAATTGAGGCAGTTGCAAGAAAAATTAAAAAAGGAAAGTCCCTAAGTAGAAAGCAATTCTGGTATTTTATTTACCTTTACTAGTTGTTTTCTATCAAGAAAACTAAATAGAGGCAGTTGAAAAAGCAGAAAGCAATTCTGGTATTTTACTGACCTCTGCTGGTCGTTTTCCATCAAGACAGTTAATTAGAGGCAGTTGAACAGAAAAAAGAGTCACTACGCGGAAGCAGACAGGTCCTAGGGCTGATCTACAGAGCCCACAAAGTACATACACATATAGGTATATACTAAAGTATATACACGAGGTCTCGAATGCTTGCCCTAAAAAGAGTATGAGTCAGTGAATTTCTTTGTTAGTGAGTGAGTGGGTGCATGAGTGAGTACGTGGATGTGTAAGTGTTTCAGTGAATGAATGTGTGGGTGAGTGAGTGTGTGTGTTACAGTGGCTGTACGGGTGAGTGGGTGATCTAGTGTCTGTATGACTCAGTGAGTGGGTCTGTCATCAACTGCACAGGTGAGTCAGTGGGTATGTCAGTGGCTGTATAGGTTTGTGAGTGGGTGTATAAGTGCCTGTTGGGGGAGTGAGTGCATAAGTTACTACCTGTATATATATGTGAGTGAATGGGTGTGTGAGTATCTGTATTGGTGAGTGAAAGAGTGTGTGAGTGGCTGTATGTTTGAGTGAATGGGTGTGTGAGTTTCTGTATGAGTGAGCAAGTGCCTTTGTGGCTGTATTAGTGAGTGAGTGAGTGTGTTAGTTATTGCATGGGTGACTGAGTGGATGTATGAGTGACTGCATTGGTGAGAGAGTGTATGAGTTAGTACCTGTGTGAGTATTTATGAGTGATTGAATGGGTGTGTGAGCATCTGTATTGGTAGGTGAGTGCATGTGGTGGTACATGTGTTAGTAAGTGGTGTGTTATTGACTGTGCCGGGGAGTTAGTAGTTGTGTGAATGGTTGAATAGGTGAGTGACTGGGCATATGAGTGGCTCTATCAATGTGTTTCTGGATGTCTCAGTGGCTCCATGACACTGTACCTTGGTGTATAACTTGACAATGTTAGTATGTAGAACTACACAGAAAGAAGTAATTAAAAAATTCCTTTATTACTTTACTCTAATTGACGGTGTCATTCATCAGTTTAAAAACATAAAGAACATACAAATTATTTCTGCCTTGGTTCATGCTATAAACCAAACAGTAGACATTTTTATGCTGTAATAGTATTTGACATTATAGTAAAGTAGTTCCTTTTCCCATTTTTATTGTTTCAGCTGTTATACTTTTACACCATAATCAATGTACTGTATAAAGTTTCATCCTTGAACAGGGAGAAAAAATCATAAAGATTTTTTCATTCGAGCACCTGCTTTCTTTCTTTTCTAAATTAAATTATGCTGCCTTTTCCATCAATTGCCAATAAAATAGCATCTAGTGGCAGTGAAGATCAGTTGCCACACCCTATTGAACATAGTTCTTTGGAGAAGCAACCCCCAGCAAAGCAGAAATCAATTGCAATGGCGTTTTTACCCAGCCCCTCCAGGCAAAAGAAATTGTTAGCAAAGCATGTGAAGTGTTCTTTAGGTGACAATACCCTTTCCAAAGGTACGTCTTACAAACATTCATGTGGAACAATGAGTATGTTGAAACATCTAAAGACGTTCCACTTCAAGCACTGTTGGTAAAGAACATAAACATAAGTTAGTATTACATTTAGAAAATTCCAGAATAACAGCAGTACACATTGCTTAGGCTGTAATAGTATTTCACATTATACACAAACATTTCATTTTCCCTTTTTTTTTCAGTTCTCAGCTTTTTACTTGTACACCGTAAACATTGTCTTACCTCTCAAGCACATAGCACCCTGCCCTATGCCCTACGTACACCCTACCTTAGGAGTGACTTCTATGTAGTTCAAGAGAATTTTAGAGATTTAAAAAGAGTTTTAAATGTCAAGTTGACCTAGAAAGAAAACTAAACACACAGGCTCTGCAGTAGCAGGCCCAAACACATATTTTAGGTCTACTTGTCTGCATGGGAGATTGGAAGTATCACTACTGCAGTACATATCTAAAAAAGGGTTCACTGACAAAATATCGACCATCAAAATATCCCCATAAAAAAATATTGTGACCAAAATATTGAAGTAAAAAATATCATCATCCTATACTTATGATGGTAAGTACAAAAAAATCAAAAAAAATATCGATATTATTATCATTGTATTAAATATCATTAAAAAATATATACGATAAAATAATACATATTAAATATATTAAATAGTAGCAATAATTTAAAAAAATAATAATATATATCTTGACAAATATTACAAATAAACTTAATTTCAAAATGTTTAATGCACATATATAATAATGATTATATATATTTACATGTATCTACTTAAAAAACAATTATTCAACTAATAATTAAAATGTGTATTACAATTCAAAAATAATATAAAAATATAGCAAATATATTTGTATTTGTATTTGAACTTTATTTCGACACAAAGACATGTCATAAAAGTAATACATAACATCAATAAAAAAAAAGGAAAGAGAAAAAAAAAAAAAACAATTTGACAAAACACAGTATAAAAGCCTACAGAATCAACCGTGGGATTTTTAAACAAACATAAAATAATAGCCAAGTTTTAAGAGCCAATACAAGCCGAAACACATTACTGTATCAACTGTTTCTTTGCAGTTCTTATCCTCCAAGCCCAGCCCAGAAATTTTGCCATACAGCAGGCAAAGAAAGGGCGGGCATCTGAGCGCAATATGCGTAAAGCTTCCAAATATGATCTTGTGCCCAGACTCCTACATAAAGGCTTCATCCATCTCAACCTGGGCGCGACATAAGCATGGCACTCAAACAACAAATGAGCTATGGACTCAACCCTTGAGTCACAAAAAGGGCAATAAGGTATAGTTTGGAATGGAGGTTTCCAGGTAGAAGTTAAAAATCCTAAGGGAAGTACACCCACCCTAAATTTAAAGTATAATGCTCTATCACCCGGGTTATGGATTGAGTCCAAGTAAGGTTCTCTAAAAGGGAGCTCCTTAACTAGCAGAAACTGGACAACCGATTTGCAATGATTAGGGTTGCACGATCTCTCGTTATCCACCCAAAACCAATAAGCCTTCTTTAGCATTTGTTTTGAAGGTGCTGTTCTGTTGACCCAAGCATCTCCTAAACCCAACTCATAAAGAAGTCGCTTAACCTCCCTGAGCCAGGTTACCTTATACCAGCCTGATAAGGATAAGATTTCGCTTAGGGCATCTGCATAGCTACTCAATTCAGGGACGTTCCATATCCTGGCCCATAATAAAAGGGGACGTAGCCTAGCTTGCTCGCAAATTGGGCGTGTGCATCTAGCAAGAGGGGAATTGTAGGGGTACTGTGGGGTAACTTCATAAGATCTTTATAGAAATTATTTTCGAGGTGGGTCAAGATATCAACTCTCTGTGTGCCCCACAATTCCGCACCATACAATGCTGCACTCACCACCCTTGCCCTGTAAATGTCTAGTAGTGCCCCAATAGGTTTTAAAAATGAGGCACGTTGTTCTTTGAGCAGGGCCCCTGTGACCCTCTTATGGGTCAGAAACACCTTTTGGTGGTGCGCCTTCCAACTCATATTGACACAGAGTCGAATGCCTAGGTAGTCAAATTCATTGACTCTTTCAAGAGGAACAGAGTCCAAGGTAGGAGGGACAACAGATTTCCTGGGGGGGTTGAGAACAAGGAATTTGGTCTTGCTTATGTTTATGGACAGGCCCTTGATATCACAAAAGGCCTTGAAACTAGAAAGCAACTTTTGGATACCTGCTGGTGATTTTGAGATTAGGAGGGTGTCGTCCGCAAATAGGAGCGTAGGAACTTTCCTACCAGCCAAGGATGGTGCATCTGAGGGATGTTGAAGCAGATGCTCCACCACTCCGTTAACATAGAGAGAAAACAGAGTGGGGGCAAGCACACACCCCTGGCGTACGCCCCTATCTACGGAAATACGAGATGTTTTTTCCCCCTGGGTACCCCATCTAATCTGGGCAAAGTTGCTTTCATGAAACTTTATGAGCAAGGCCAACAAATAGGGAGGTATACCCAACCTATCGAGGACATTCCACAATTGGACTCGTGGGACCAGGTCGAAGGCAGTTCGCAAGTCTATAAAGACTAAATACAAGCTGCCCCCACCCAGCACAACCACTTTCCAATATATCATTAGAAGGCGAAACGTCTGCTTGATGGTACCCATCCCTGTTCTAAAACCTGCCTGGAAATCCGACAAAATCTGGTTTTCTTCGACCCACTGCAAGATCCTGCCTAGTACCACTTTGCCCGTGACCTTTTGTGTAGAGTCGAGCAGGCTAATAGGGCGATAGTTAGCTGGGTCGTCCCGACAGCCTTTTTTAAAAATTGGGACGACCTCAGCGCCCCTCCATGAGTCAGGGAGAGAGCCTCCCAACAAAGCCTCATTCAAAAGTGAGGCAATTAGTCTGCTCCACAGTGATGGATATTTCTTCAACAGCTCACCCGGAATTCCATCAGGTCCTGCAGCCTTATTAGATACGATACAGCTGATTGCCCTTTCAACTTCCTCAGTGCTGTAGGGGCAGTCGTTGGAGGAAATCTCGGCTGGAAAACTGGCGAGAAGACCCGTATTAAGAGGGGGTGCCCCACATTGGACAGAGTACAGTTTGGAAAAGTGGGCAAACCAGACATCACCAGGGATATTGCAGGTAAACTGGAGATCAAGAGGTTTGTCCCTAGCTCTCAGCAGATCCCAGAACCCCTTGGAATCTTTCCTGGTGCTTGCCTCCACTAGATCCCACCAAAAACTGTATTCATGAGCCTCCTTGGCCTCTGCTACAACTTTTTTGTAGAGTTTCCTCGCCAATCTAATATTGCCTGGATCCTTGTTTTTCACTGCGAAAATAAGTTCCCCCTTAGCAACCCGACATTTAGAGGAATACCACTTGCTTCTTGCCCTAGGAGCACCTTTCGCAAGAACCTTCGCGCTGGTTAGGGGTATAATAAACAAATCGCTTAATACCGCAATGGTTTCTGTGAATATTGGTAAGACAATTTGACTGGCAACACCCAGGGCATCGAGACGCGGCCCCACCGCTGACATGATGGTCCCTACCTGAGCCATCCTTTCCTCATCCGCTGCTACTTTAGCCCACTTTAGGCGCCTGCCACAGTTCGAAGGTACGAGTTCATGAGAGGTTTTCCACTTGTAGGGAAACTTGTTTAAGTTCCCAACCTGCCACGGCGGAGTCAAGGTTAAGGAGAGAGGATTATGGTCACTATCACAAGACGCTATAACCTCCATATCATAGTGAAATGGCCACAAATTGTAATTCAACATAACATAGTCTATTCTGGAGGTATGACCCATCCTGTTGAAAGTATGCGCACCAATAGGATCCGATTTAGATCGTCCGTTAGTTGGTCTTAGGTCATATTCCATGCAAAGTGCATTGATGTCTACCGCACTCTGGGACCATTTAGAGATCGGGTCTAGGGTCAGGATGGGAATACCTCTCCTTGTGTCCTCATCCCAAGTGTCCAAAATGTCCTCCCTAGCCAATGGTTCAAAACAGCAATTGAAGTCGCCTGCAAGAAGAACATAAGAATCGATGCTGCAGGCGGCTAGATCACTGTTTAATCCTGTAGAGGATAGAGTTGATGACCCGCCCCTGGCCCCCCTTAAATAGAGGTTAAAAACTTCTAGCTTCCTTCCCCCTGGGCATAATATGGTTATCCTCTGGAGATCAGGAGAGTGAGTGGGCTTTTGGCTTACACTTAAACCTAGTGCGATATTGACCCATATAAGAAGGCCACCCGACGGGCGACCTTTACATCCATGTTGTTGGGAGGCTGGGATGAAGTAGGTCGTGAAGCCCACTCTGTGCCTAGGTTCTAGGCACCAGGTTTCCTGCAAAAGACAGATGTTATAAGAGGCCAAAAAGGCATTCCATTCAGGAATTTCAAAATTGCGGGCAAGCCCTGCCACATTCCAGCTTATGATCTTTAACAAAGGATCGTCCGGGGTGATCTGCCCTAGAGGGTTATCTAGTGTAGCCAGGTTGGGCTCTGGCGTTGCCACCCCCGCAACAGTTCTATTTAACCTAAGCAATGGCTCAGTCTGGTGATGGTAGGGAGCCATTGCTGCATCAGTCAACTTCCTATTTGTTAAAACATTCTGGATTGGAGGCAAGGGAATCATACGAGGTGGGTCCAGTCGTTCCGTAGCGACTTGGGAGTCAAAAATACATGACGTATTCAATCCTGCCTCTGTAGGTAAAACAAAATGCATTCCCTCTAGGCCTAGAGAACTAACAACAGAAGGTTCAGTCAACACAGGAAGAGATTCTGAGAGCCCTATAACCAGTGGTAAAGGAACTTGGAGAGCAGATTGGCATACAAGTCAATCTACCTCCTCAAGACCATCAAACCTATTCGAGGTTGGAAAGCCATTCCAGTTTAAGGGGGAATCTTGGAATTTTTTAGGATGACTCCTCCAATTATGGTGGTGTACTAGGGACCAGTCCTCTTCCCGTGTATATCTAGGACGCGGTGGATAAAAAAAGGACAATGGCCTAGGAATAACAAGAGAACCTTCGCCAATAGGCCAGGAACAGATGTAATGTGCCGTATGAGGGTCCTCAAAGGTCACCACTATACAGTCCCCGGAACTAGATTTCCTTGTGGGACTGACCCAGGGGATTCTACGTACCATCAAGACTCTACTTCTCCGGCCATTGGAAATTGGTCTATTCACATTGAGCCAATGCATTGTCTTATTCTTCATAGCCTACGACCTCGTGTTCAGAAACTGACTCAGACGCCGCAGAAGGTCAGAACAACCCCCAGGGGCAAGGGGCAGGAAACTTAACCCACACCCTACAAAAAACAAATATATCCTGCACATTAATTACCTCCATGGTCTGGTCACTTCGGGGGGCGTGTCCACCAATACCACGTCCCGCCACAACGGAAGTGGACGTGGACGCGTACCCGTCACCACCACAATGGTGGTACGGGACGTACCCACGCCCCCAGAGCGTGGGTACAGTCCGTACATGCGTACCCCAACATCACCGCCACAATGGTGGTACGGCCCGTACCCAAGCCCCCCAGAGCGTGGGTACGGGCCGTACCACGCGTACCCTTATGTCACCGCCACAATGGTGGTACGGCCCGTACCCACGCTCTGGGGGGCGTGGGTATGGGCCGTACCATGTGTACCCCTACGTCACCGCCACAATGGTGGTACGGCCCGTACCCATGCCCCCCAGAGCGTGGGTACGGGCCGTACCACGCATACCCCTACGTCACCGCCACAATGGTGGTACGGCTCGTACCCACGCCCCCAGAGCGTGTGTACGGGCCGTACCACGCATACCCCTATGTCACCGCCACTATGGTGGTACCGCCCATACCCACGCCCTCAGAGCATGGGTACGGGCCGTACCACGCATACCCCTACGTCACCGCCACAATGGTGGTACGGCCCGTACCCACGCCCCCAGAGCATGGGTACGGGCCGTACCATGCGTACCCCTACAGCCCCATTACATGATGGATACAAGGCATACACATGCCACGGATGTAGGTGTACGGCTTGGTGCTGCACATCAGCTGTAAATTGGGGGTGGTGTAGGCCCAGGACAGCAGTGTACCACAGCAAGGGCGCAAGTTGCAGAGGAATACCAGCAGTGGACAGGGACATGTGAGGGGTGGGTGCCCATCACTCCCAGCAGTGGACAGAGACATGGGGGTGGGTGCAGAGGACTCCCAGCAGTGGACAGAGACATGGGGTGGGTGCAGAGGACTCCCAGCAGTGGACAGAGACATGGGGGTGGGTGCAGAGGAACACCAGCAGTGGACAGGGACATGTGAGGGGTGGGTTCCCATCACTCCCAGCAGTGGACAGAGACATGGGGGTGGGTGCAGAGGAATACCAGCAGTGGACAGGGACATGTGAGGGGTGGGGGCCCATCACTCCCAGCAGTGGACAGAGACATGGGGGTGGGTGCAGAGGACTCCCAGCAGTGGACAGAGACATGGGGTTGGGTGCAGAGGAATACCAGCAGTGGACAGGGACATGTGAGGGGTGGGTGCCCATCACTCCCAGCAGTGGACAGAGACATGGGGGTGGGTGCAGAGGACTCCCAGCAGTGGACAGAGACATGGGGGTGGGTGGGGGCCCATCACTCCCAGCAGTGGACAGAGACATGGGGGTGGGTGCAGAGGACTCCCAGCAGTGGACAGAGACATGGGGTTGGGTGCAGAGGAATACCAGCAGTGGACAGGGACATGTGAGGGGTGGGGGCCCATCACTCCCAGCAGTGGACAGAGACATGGGGGTGGGTGCAGAGGACTCCCAGCAGTGGACAGAGACATGGGGTTGGGTGCAGAGGAATACCAGCAGTGGACAGGGACATGTGAGGGGTGGGTGCCCATCACTCCCAGCAGTGGACAGAGACATGGGGGTGGGTGCAGAGGACTCCCAGCAGTGGACAGAGACATGGGGGTGGGTGCAGAGGACTCCCAGCAGTGGACAGAGACATGGGGGTGGGTGCAGAGGACTCCCAGCAGTGGACAGAGACATGGGGGTGGGTGCAGAGGAATACCAGCAGTGGACAGGGACATGTGAGGGGTGGGTGCCCATCACTCCCAGCAGTGGACAGAGACATGGGGGTGGGTGCAAAGGACTCCCAGCAGTGGACAGAGACATGGGGGTGGGTGCAGAGGAATACCATCAGTGGACAGAGACATGTGAGGGGTGGGTGCCCATCACTCCCAGCAGTGGACAGAGACATGGGGGTGGGTGCAGAGGACTCCCAGCAGTGGACAGAGACATGGGGGTGGGTGCAGAGGAATCCCAGCAGTGGACAGAGACATGGGGGTGGGTGCAGAGGACTCCCAGCAGTGGACAGAGACATGGGGGGTGTACATCATTATCAGATGACCACAACTCCATGGGTGTATGTACGCATCCCTAACTTTGGACAATGATGATAATGCCATAACAACACATCACTGACAGCAGTGTCCCACTCCCAGGAGGATGGATGTCTTTCCCCCACTGCATGATACACCACATGTGGGTGTGAGGACAAATAACACATGCATACCCACCCCTGGCAGATGCAGCACAATACACACACTGAGATCATGCCACAAGACTGTATAGTCATGTCACTGCCTACTAAACTAAGAGAGCCAAAGAGAACACACACTGTCACGCACATCCCAGGACTGATAGGAATGTTCAGGTGCTGGGCCAGCCACCAAGATGTTGTCTGTCATGGAAGGAATAGGGTGGAGTTCACACAGATACAATGCCCACAATTGTGAGTCAGGTGTTCAAACACCCAGCAGAACAAGTACCATATGTGTGCTAGGCTGGGATTACACACATGCATTGTGTGGAAAAGGGACAATTTCTCCATGAAGGCATGGCAAAATACTCTATACACAAGTACAGTGAGTACCAAGGATGGCACAGACGATGCAGCCGGAGACATTGCTGAGCAGGCATGGCCAGAGTTGAAGGGATCCATCACCAACAAAGGAAATGTAGACACAGGGCAACACAACAATTGTGCAACTCTCTGCAGGGAAGATGCCAGGTGCCACAGAGGAAGGAACACTCCTTGGGACAATGTCTCCAAACACAAAGAGCATACACGACAAAGAATCTTTGCAGAGACCTTGTGATGGCATGCAGATACCAGGTTCCACCCCATGAGCAGCAGACTACAACATTTCCCTGAAACATAACACATGCCCACAAGCCCAACTCCTGTAGCATCAGCATCAACATCAATACCTGAAATGCAAGACTTTTCCAACGAAAATAGAAAATGCTTTATTCAGCATGAAAATAATAACGTGTAAACGAGACTATTCACAAAGGCCAATGGCCAGTCCATATCATCAGTCCTGGGGGGGGGACACATGGCCATGCGTCTCCCCTAGCTTGTCTGCACATCAGAAGACTCTGTGTCGTCGACTGGGGGGGGGCATCATGTGGGGAAGGACCAGGCACTGCAGGGACAGGAGGGGGAAGGGTAGGTGTGGTGGGTGCAGGGACGGACGACTCCACCACAGGGGGTGGGGCAGCGCCAAAGGTGGAGGTGAGCTCAGCACTGCACACTTCTGCCAGGTCTTCAAGCGTCTCCCCTGCACCCGGAGAAACAACAGGCCCCAAGGAGGGGGGGGGGGTCGGAGGGATGGGTTGCAGCGCTACTGGGACAGGTGGTGGACAGGCTGGGGGACTTAACTCCCCTACCCGTGGAGTGCCTTGACCGTTTCCGGCCAGGTGAACTAGTGGGGCTAAGGCCCAGCCCAGCAAAGTAGGCCTCCATCTCCGAATCTGGGGCAGGGGAGCCAAGGGGAGTGACATCGGAGGGACTGGGGAGTGAGTCATGTGGACGAGGACTGTGGCTGCGTGCCTGCCTGTGTGCCCCAGACCCAGTGGGTGTGCCTGCTTCCCTCTGAGTGTGCGTGTCAGGACGTGTACGCTTGCCCTTATGTGGTGGTGTGCTGCTTCTGTCTGGTGGGGTACGTGTGTGTGGATGTCTTGGTGTGCTTGGGACAGGCATGGGTGTGGGACTTGTGGATGGGGCAGGGGTAGGGGGGGAGTCAGCGCTGCAGGTGACTCACTACTGCCGTCAGTGACGAGTCCAGGGACCTCAGCAACATCCGTTGGTCAGACATCGCTGATGACATGCCCTCCATGTACGACACCATCTGGGTCAGCAGTCTGGTGTGGCCATGGAGGACAGTCAGGATCGATGTCTGCCCAACTTGCAACTGCCGCTGATTGTCCACAGACTCGGCAGTGAGGGCAACAGGGGGAACAGGGGCAGGGGGTGCGGTGCCTGGCATGATGGAGACACAGTGTGGCCTAGCACGGACAGAAGGGACCCGAGCAAGTGGGAGGGCGGTGATGGGAATGGAGGGGGCGGCGAGAGATGTACTGCTGCTTTCAGCTGTGGAGGCAGCCTCCGCCCCCTCTGGGAGCTCAGCCTCGGACCCGTCTGCCTCGTAGTCAGTGTTGGTACTGGGCAGGTCCTCCGCCTCACTCCCCTCGCCCTACGTGCCACTAGATTCACCACTGCTCGATCCCTCCTCCACGTCCGTGCCGGTGTCTCCCTCGGTGTCCTCTGATGATGCTGTGGGAAAGGTGAAGAGACAGGAAAAAATCAGTCACCTGTATACATTTGACACATGAGTCCAAACAAAATAGGCAACAGTGCATATCAGGAAAGGTATCATGAGTAACATCTAGGATACTCCCCACATATGTAAGCCCTGCACTCCCCAGTTGGTTGACCCACCATGCCTCTTGGAAACAATGAAAATTAGGACACAACAGCAAAAAGTTGAAATCACAAGATCATGAGAAGCTAGTGTCTGGGATCAGTTGAGCACAGCAAGACTATGAAGGCATGCCACCTCTTGTTCACTGTGAACCAAACAGTATTGTCGCACACAAGGCCAAATACCACATGCCAATGCTGAAGGTGTCCCCACACTCAGAGACCTGTGAGTACTTTTGACACCCCAAAGAAATACATTGTGACTCCTGGAGGATCACAACCCTTTACACAATGGACATGTCTAGCATGTGTGAATGTGGCACTCTGTGAACACAACAGACATGTGTCTGTATAGCAGAAGTCACACAAGGAGGTGCACACCAAACTACATGTACACAGTCATTGTCTGAGCTTCCAGACTCATTCAAATCAGCCACTGTTATGCAGAAATGGCGTATCAGTAAGTACATATACATGGCACCACGGTGGTCTGGATGACTTGAAACTCGTAAGTTGGTATCAGCAACAACCAAGGACTAACCCAAATGCTACCACACTGTGGGAACATGTATATGTATGAACTCTAAACAAGTTTTGTTCAAACTGTGCCTTACTTTAAAATGTGCCAGCGTGTCCCTGGAAAGTGTAAAGGTGGTGTCTTGTGCACTTCCTTGGGAGACATCTGTCATGCAGGCACATCATTGTCCTTCACAACAATACAACAAGGTCAAGCATATGAAACATTGAGACATGTTGACAGGTGTAGTGAGTGCCAATGGACATTTTCTCTGAGTAACAACTTGAATAATGTCATTTGTCACATGGCTATCCGTCACCTGATCACACAGTTGGTTACACATATGACCTACTGACTGTCATCTGGAGTGGCACACATGTCCACGCCCAGGACAATGCATAAGCTAATGGGCCTGCAAGTGTTTAGCAAAAAAGCCTAGCTGTACTGTGGGTTCCCCCTCATGGCAAGCGAGAATGTACCCACAGATGTCAGCACACAAAGTCACAACTGTGTAGCATCTGAACCACACACAGGTGTCAAAAATGTACAAGCAGGATACATGATTGTCAAAAACTGACACAGGCATTGAAGCAAGAACATTAAGCACTGGCCAACATCACGGGGGCACTGCACGATGACTTTCTGTACTGCGAATCATCACACACAAGTCAGAACTGGCAATGAAACATCAGGGTTGAACATGTACGCCCCTCCCGCACACACCCACCCATACCTGAGTCAATGTGACTGATAATGATCAAGAAGTGACACCTCTTATTCAGGGTTACAATAACTGTGCTTGAAAACTAGCTTCATTAACACGACATCACCTTGTAGGGCTGCCAAAAAATATGGTCACAAACAAACATCAACAGATTGTTGTGAATAGCCACACAGGTACTGGCCAGTGTGAGTATGCACAAGCAAACTGGTGTATCCCTGTCCAGAAGACAAATGTATCACACATGTGAAAAATACTACCTAGGCCAGGGAACAATGCCACAGAGGCAGAGCCATGCTGAACCCACAGTGAATGTGCACAGTGTTGGATGACACACAAGAGTAGGAGGGCAGGCTGTGTCAGGGGACTGTAGTGGGCACACTGCGCCATGGTCCTGGAATGAGCTGACTGTTACAGGAGCAACCGTGCCGGCACTATGCACATATCCCACTCATGCACATCATGTCTTAGGCCACAACATTGGTAATGCATGCTGCAAGTCTGTTCATTTTCACCCTCACACTCCTATGTTGAGACTCAGCATCAGTGTCAACAATTATGCACCCCCAAATGACTGAACAGGACAGGGCACAGGCAGACCACCCCCACACATGATGCTGAAAGCAGTGTGCACCTTGATAAACTGGCAGCCTAGATGACCATGTGCAATAGTGATAACACACAGACCAGGTAACACATGTCAAGGAGGGGAAGGGAGGAAGAACAGCACAGGTTGACTTGGGGGAACAGGATATGCACTGCACATATATAGCCTGGCAGTGAATCCAGGCGACTGAGCAGCTACAAAAGCTGGCGACACACAACAAACACACATGTACCTACCCCCTTCCTGCTGCTGTAACTCCTGTATCCGCCTATCCAGGTCAGGGAAGACCACCGCCAGGACACGCTTCATCTGGTGGGTCAGGCACCGGCGCCCGCAATGCTTGCGAGGAGCCTCCTCCTTCAGCATGACCCGGGCGATCCTCCGGGTCCAGCACCGGATGTCCTGCCATCTCTTCCTCACTTGTGGCAGGCGCCGACTGCGACCCTCCACCGATTGCACGGCCTTGACGGCATCCTTCCAGATCTTCCCCTTCTGTTAGGCGGTTACCTGTGTGGATGACAAAGTGGGACAACATCACTACACCTGCACCATGTCACAGAGACACACATTTGAACATCTTTGATTTGTTGAACAGGGCATAGTATGCTGGCAAGTAATAGCACCTTAGTCATAGGGACTTATTCCACTGGGGATGCACCAATGCACCACATGGCATAGTAAGTACACAGGTGGCATGAGGGGTGCTAAACAATCCCTGATCATGGCACACACTGTTCATCCCAAGCAACACAAGGCTGATGGACAGCACAGCAAAGCAGTCACATGCCCCAGGCCACTGACGAAACCTCAGCAGAGTACACAGACACACACAGGCACACATCAATCACCTGCCATTGGCAACAGCGGATGCAAACCTCACTCTGCACATGTGCCACTTGCCAGGGGGGTCACAGGTGTGGGGCTAACTCAGCAAGTCAGACACACAGCACGGCTTACTTCACACATCAGATGGATTGAGCAGTTGCCTCCTCTATGCAGCTGTGGTGCAACACTCCACATAGACACACACTCACATGACAAGAAACATTCACACACATCAATGTCCAGGGGGCGTACACATCATGTGGACACTCTCACCACTCTCACCACAGCTCCACTCAACTCTCACACACATCTGTGGGTGCAGTCACCTGTCACACCGGGGTGACCACTGAATCACCGCAGGACAATAGAACAAGAATGCCCAAGAGGATTAGGCTGGCTGAATGTGCCATGCAAAATGCAGTGAATGTCACAGTAAGCACAATGCAAGTGAGGAGTGCACACATGAAATACATCAAGCCCTGCATGAGAGACATAAGCCATCCACCCCCCCCCTGGGACCCACTCCAACCAACATTGCATGTCTGTCACACCTGGACTCAATGCCAGAAGTGACAGACACAATAAAGGTGCACAGGCAAAGGTTGTAGAGTCAGCACTCACCTGCTCCCCTGGTCGACCATACAGCATGGGGTACCGTGGGAGGATCACATCCAGCAGGGCCTCGTTCTCCTCCTGGGTGAAAGGCTGGGCCCTCTCCACAGTCCTTGACATGGTGCCAGAGGGAGACAATACAGCAGCAGTGGTATCGTCTGACATGTTGTGCAGGCAAGTGCCCTCTCATGGGTTCTGCCTGCCTTATGTCTGCCTTGCTGGCCTATTTCATTTACAGGAGTACAGAGTGATTGGTCAGACTCATTTGCATCCTACGTTTCCTCCAATCCCTTTAAACATACACCAGTGACAGCCTTCGCATCTTTCGATTTTACAGCATCATGTCAAGTCAACAACCACTTTGCAACAATGTATAATGTGGCCAACAGCTTTTTCCAGACCACATGATGTTAAATTTTGAACTTGAAACTCGGTATCCATGACAACCAGCATGCATTTAGGCCCTAATACTTGTCCCTCATGTGTCCCCATTGTAATTCTTAAATCCCCAAACAGGTACGGCGCGTTTCACACGTACCCCTAGGGCACCATCACTACAGTGATAGGGGCCGTACTCATGCGTGTACTGGCTGTACACACGTGAGTACGTGCCTATCACTATAGTTGAGGGTACCGTAGGCCCTAGTGATACGGGCCGTACTCACGCGTGTACGTGCCGTATCACTAGGGCCTACGGTACCCCCAACTATAGTGATAGGCACGTACTCACGCGTGTACGGCCCGTACACGTGTGAGTACGTGCCGTATCACTAGGGCCTACGATACCCCCAACTATAGTGATAGGCACGGACTCACGCGTGTACGGCCCGTACACGCGTGAGTACGGCCCGTATCACTAGGGCCTATGGTACCCCCAACTATAGTGATAGGCACGTACTCACGTGTGTACGGCCCGTACACGTGTGAGTACGTGCCATATCACTAGGGCCTATGGTACCCCAACTATAGTGATAGGCACGTACTCATGCGTGTATGGGCCGTACACGCGTGAGTACGTGCCGTATCACTAGGGCCTACGGTACCCCCAACTATAGTGATAGGCACGTACTCACGCGTGTACGGCCCGTACACGCGTGAGTACATGCCGTATCACTAGGGCCTACGGTACCCCCAACTATAGTGATAGGCATGTACTCACGCGTGTACGGCCCGTACACGCGTGAGAACGTGCCGTATCACTAGGGCCTACGGTACCCCTAACTATAGTGATAGGCACGTACTCACGCGTGTATGGCCCGTACACGCGTGAGTATGGCCCGTATCACTAGGGCCTACGGTACCCCCAACTATAGTGATAGGCACGTACTCACGCGTGTACGGCCCGTACACGCGTGAGTACGTGCCGTATCACTAGGGCCTACGATACCCCCAACTATAGTGATAGGCACGGACTCACGCGTGTACGGCCCGTACACGCGTGAGTACGGCCCGTATCACTAGGGCCTATGGTACCCCCAACTATAGTGATAGGCACGTACTCACGTGTGTACGGCCCGTACACGTGTGAGTACGTGCCGTATCACTAGGGCCTACGGTACCCCCAACTATAGTGATAGGCACGTACTCATGTGTGTACGGCCCATACACGCGTGAGTACATGCCGTATCACTAGGGCCTACGGTACCCCCAACTATAGTGATAGGCATGTACTCACGCGTGTACGGCCTGTACACGCGTGAGAACGTGCCGTATCACTAGGGCCTACGGTACCCCTAACTATAGTGATAGGCACGTACTCACGCGTGTATGGCCCGTACACGCGTGAGTATGGCCCGTATCACTAGGGCATACGGTACCCCCAACTATAGTGATAGGCACATACTCACGCATGTGCGGCCTGTACATGCATGAGTATGTGCCATATCACTAGGGCCTACGGTACCCCCAACTATAGTGATAGGCACATACTCACGCGTGTACGGCCCGTACACGCGTGAGCACGTGCCTATCACTATAGTTGTGTCACTGTAGGTCCGAGTGATACGGCACGTACTCACGCATGTACGGCATGTACTCACGCGTGTACAGGCCGTACACGCGTGAGTATGTGCCTATCACTATAGCTGGGGGTACCATAGGCCCTTGTGATACGGCACGTACTCACGCGTGTACGGCAGGTACTCACGCGTGAGTACGGGCCGTACACACGCCCTCAGAGCGTGTGTACTGCGTTTCACAGCTTACACTGGTGATAGGAGGCGCACATGAAAGGAATGGAGGTGTCAGACTCACACAAGGCTGGACATCAAGTCATTGTCAGTGCAGTCCTTCATGTGCAGGGCCTAGGTGTGTCAGGCAGTGATGTGGCACATGTCTCCTCATGTTGTGGCACAATAGACGTGTGATGAGCTGTTTACACATGTCATGTGTGATGGGGCACTACGTGGCACACTTCCCCTTCACACTTTGCACATGTGTGCATGTAGGACACACGTGTCAAGCACTGCATCACTGGTATGGCACAGTCAGCAACACCCGCAACTGTCCCCTGATGCCAGGTACACGGATAATTACACCTGACATGTGACTACCAGCATGCCACGATGTGACTATGTCATGTGTGTGTCATGTGTTCCCATGAGCTTGCCGTTGGTGTTCCGTCAACTCCATCTGCTGTTGCAGCATCCAACATGTGTCTGTGTGCATATGTGCATGACACACATATACGCACACCATGCCACATGTGGACTCACACGTTACATGTGTCATGATGGTTCGAAGATGACTTCCTGACATGAGGCAATATCTGCGTTCTCTCAATGTCTGTGTCATCAGTTTTTGACATGTACCCCTTCATGGAAATGTGTGTTATCTGTCCTTTTTCAGATGAAATGTGACCTGTGCGTCTAGACTCCCGCCAGCTGTCTGTATGATATGACATCCTTCAAATGCTGATATGTGGATGTCTGTCACTCATGTAATGTGTCTGGCTTGTCACTTACACTGGCCCACAGCTATTTTGATGGCATGTCACGTCAACATTGCCATGCAACTATTGTGGCTGGCTCTTCTTAGGAGTATCACCTGGCTTGCCCACGTGTCCTGGATGTATTGCACAGCCCAGACTCTGTGTTAAGCAGATGTGTATTAGCTGTCGAACATGTGCTCACCTCATTGACATTGGTGTGGTAATGTACTCATTCTTCGTTATTCCTTCCAAATCTCTGCAGGGCACCACCTCTCCCAAGACGAATGCCAGACCTGGATGCCATGCGTGAACATGACTGCATACGCAGATACCGCTTCTCGCAAGAGTTGATAGAGGACTTGACCCGCCGGCTTGTACCACACCTCCAACCACAACACAGGTATCCTACAACTCTGACCCCCAAGATGAAGGTGATGGCAGCCCTACATTTTTTTGCCACCGGCACGTTTCAATTGACCATAGCTGATGTTGGTGGCATGTCCCAGACAATGTTCAGCCATGTCCTGCATGATGTGTTAGAAGCCATGTTGGTGCACCTAGATGACAATATCCATTTTCCCACTCGTGAGCAGTTGACAGGTGTCAAGGGTGAGTTCTATGCCCTGGGAGGGATGCCTCACGTAATTGGGGCCATTGATGGGACACATGTGGCTTTGGTACCACCACAGGCACAGGAGGTAGCCTTTAGGAACCGCAAACATTATCACTCTATCAATGCCCTTGTGGTGTGTCTTTCTAACATGCTGATTTCCCATGTCTGTGCCCGTTTTCCAGGGTCGGCACACGATGCCTACATCATGAGGCATAGCAGGGTGCCAGAAATGATGCTGCAGCTGCACGCGGAAAGAGCATGTCTTATTGGTGGGTATACTCTGTTAGTCCTGTGTTTCGCGCTATCTTTGTATCTTACGGCATCTCCTGACCCACTTTTTCACATGATGTTTCCATGTAGGGGACTCTGGCTATCCCAACATGCCATGGCTGATGACGCCTCTCCGCAACCCCAGAACAGCCGCAGAACACCGGTACAACGACACGCATGGGCAGACGAGGCGCGTGATTGAGAGGACGTTTGGACTCCTGAAGAGCAGATTCCGGTGCCTCCACAAGACTGGCGGCGCCCTCCCATATGCCCCGGTGAAGGTCTGCAAAATCTTTATTGTGTGCTGCATGCTGCACAACATGGCAGTGGAGAAGGCCGTGCCACTCATCCTTGATCCGGATGAGCAGGATCATCCACCCGTGGAGGATGAAGGGCTTGGGCACGGGGCAAGTGAGGATGAGGATGAGGACATCTGGAGTCAGCTTATCCGCAACTTCTTCTCATAATGGTGAGTCCCTGTGTCTGAGTGTGCACGCTTTGAGCCTTGTGTGGCATGTGTTGCAATGTGTGTGTCCAGCTGACTGTGTGCTAAGTGACTTGGAGGTGTGTTCTGATGTGTCATTCAAGTGATGATGTCATTCCACACATTTTACCTGTGACACAACATTTTTTAAGAGCATGGTGACAACATCATTCCAATAGAGTACATGTACGTGTCTGCAGATTACTAGCTCTTCGCTGACTTGTTGTGTGTCTGTCCTCCCCAGGTTCTTTGCTCATGTCATCATTGCCCTCCTGCTATTCCTCAATAGTATTGCAACGTGTGCTGGATCAGAGTTACATGCACAGACATTGTGAAAAGTCAGTTTGGGTAAGGAGTGCAGCAAGGCATTTTGTGGGTGGTACGTGTTTGTGATATGTGGGGACTGCTCCTGTGCATGTTGTGTTACCATGCATACATGTCGACTCACCATGGGGCACATGACGTGTTGCATGGCTCCCATGAATTGATAGTCACCATTCCTGACAGTCATCTGTAATGGTTTGTGGATTCTGATGAAGGCATCAATGTGTGTATAACGTCCCTCAGGAACATACGGGATGCTAATGGCAGACATAGTATGGGAGATCCCCATATGAGGCTCAATGGGGAATTGCAGACTCTCCGTGTGCAGCAAGGGGTGTTAGGCTCAACTCCTTCACTTGTGTGCCAGCTCAGTAGAATTTACCACATCTGTGTGTTGAAGGGGGTGTCCAGTGTAGGTCACACATGGTCAGCCAAATGACCTGTGAGTCTGTTCCAATTGATGCATTTCCCTTTGTGTGAGGCTGAGTAATAAAGGTGTTCGTCACACTCCAAGGTGCCTCATCTCTGTCAATGCAGGTCTCTTGCCACTTTGCATGCGGCATATCTGGCATAGTTGTGGAAGATTATGCATAGGAGTCCATGTGTAGTTTAGCAACATGCATGCAGTTGCTCATGGATTAGGCTCCCTATTGGGCATGAAGTACATGGTTGTGTATGTTTTTTGGCATGTTGGTCCACACAATGGGCCATCAACACCTGCTGAGGGTGTGTCTCCTGTGCGCAGGTCGGCCTTCAGTTTCCTGATCCGGTGTCATGCTTCTTTGGTGATTGTGCATGCATTGTCTCTGGGTGTGCAATGTGACACTGAACACTCCTTACTTTACACACGCGCCTGTTGCAGTTGTCCTTCTGACATCCTAGTCTTTGTGTGCAAATTCTGGCATTTTACAAGGAGATGCCGCCTGCTGCTGCGGCCCCTGCAGCAAGGGCCCACAGAGTATCCAGATTTGGCAACACACACGCCTCCAAGATGCTCCTCACTTCCTCCCTCCACCCATTCATTTGGCTGTCCTCAGCTTGTCTATGCCACTGTTGCCGCCACGCGGTGCCAAACGCTGGACCATCAGCACATGCAAGGTGCACATTGCACCACCATCCTGTCCTTGCATAACCCACATCACACTACAGTCTGATGTAGCAGCCACACTCCGAGCTATGTCCATCCGCACATCTAACACCTGCTGTCAGACATACCCTGGGCACACACACGACACCTTTGCATGCTGAGTGTGCAACTCCAACTGCCTACACTGCGCTTCCCCGCCTTCCAGGCCCTGTCACACCAACCAGGTCACGTCCCTAATACACTCCCCACCGGCTCTGTAGCCCAGCAAGGGCATGGGAGTGGGACTCAAGGCTTCAGCATGTAGTATGGTGTCATCGTCTGGGACATGGCACAGGTATCATCTCTCAGCATGTCAATCTACAGAGTGTCCAGGACCCCCCTCTCCATCATCACATGCGCACAGCACCTCATCATCAGCTCGTATGCCATTGACAGCCAGGTGCTCCTCACCCTCAACAAAGACACAGACATTGGCAGTTCCATCATTCAAGTATGCATGAGATCCATTGATGAATGGCTGAACACGAGCCAACTGAGGCTCGACTTGTACAGGACTGAGGTGATCATCTGAGGATTGTCCCCTTCCAGTTGGGTCAAGTGCTTGTGTCCCACCCGCAAGAGCCCTGCACAAGCACCCAGTGGCCACACACACAAGATGGTGTGCATCATGTTTGGCTCGCTCACATTTGCCATGCTAGTCCACAGCATCTGTACCTCATGCTGCAACGCCCTCTGCATTATGCACATGATCCACAGATAGATCCACTCCAAGAAAAGACAGACCATCCCCCAGGTCCATGACAACATCCGTGTCAAATACTGGCCTGCCCTCTATGGAGCAAGTACATCCAAACTCCCAGGAAAGTTGTCCACATCTAGGGTGCATCTGCACACCTCAGCTTTAACACCCTGCGCCCCAGCCACCTCACCGTCCACCATAGATGGCTGCAATGGATCACTGTCTACTGCAGGATGACCTCCACACTCCCCACCCACACTCAAGAGGCAGTCCATAACCCCGACCCCAAACCAACCTTGTACGTCTGTCATCCTAGATCCCGTTGGGCCATCTCCGTGCATCCAACCTTGCCCTGGCCACCGTTCTTCACATCCACTGTACTCCAGCATACAGGACATTGTTGTACCACCTGGCCACACATACCTGGGACTCCCTCCCCGGGAACCTCCACATGAGCCATGACCTCTACGCCTTGATGATACTCTCCCACATAGGTCTGTCCACACAGTTTAGCAAGCCCCCCCTCAGCAGCCAGAGGCCATCACAGGTGAGTGTTGTGCTCCATGCCTACATTGAATGATACCTTGTGACCCATGTGTGTCCTGTACCAGACTCTGATCCCAGGGTATGGATGGCTGGAGTTAGTTCAACACTCAGGCATAGTTTGACATTTCCACACACATATGTGGTTGAATAATGCAAAATGACAGGAACGTCTCATGACCAAAGTAATATATTTATTTGCGGTGGGGTACGTGTATTGGTAGATGAAACTAGGTGCTCTACCGGGGGAATAGAATTGAAAGTTCACAGGGGGAGATGGTATCCTTGGCATTGGAAGTCATCAGAGTCCAGACCACAGAGTTGGTCATCATTGGTCAGACTGTGACCAGCAAGTCCATGTGGCAGAGAATGTCATTGGATGAGGTGCTGCTGTTGCGCCAGAGGGCCAGGTGCCAGGCCAGGTGACCTGGGAGATGTGGATGGTCCGCTGACTCTCACGGTCTTTTCCGTGGACGACCCACTTTCCTCCGGGGACCCTCAGATGCAGGCCTTGACGATGCTTGGGACGCTCCGTCAGACGAATCCTCCTCCTCCTCCCTCCCTGTGTCTGGTGCTGGTCTACGCCTGGTGGCATAGGGAAGGCTGCCCATGCTTTGGGCGATCTGCCGGAGTGATTGGCTCATGTCCCTGTGCTCCGCCAGGAGCTCAGCCAGTCTTGCCTCCATCCGTCCTTGGTGTTGTTGATGACTGGCATGATGCTCGACCTGCAGGTTCTTTATCTCATCGAGGGTCCCCTGCATCTCTGAGAGTCTCAACACGACCTGGTTGATGCCTCTGGTGTCACGCCGGTATGAGTCCAGGATGTTGCGTATGTGTGACATACCGGTGTCCTGAGCTGGCTGGTCAGGTTTGCGCCTCCGCCTGCCTCCACTCCCACCACCCCTGCCCACTTGAGCCTGGCCTGCCCTTGTGGGCACATCGGGTCTACGAGACCCCTGAGGGATGGCATTTGCAGGGTTGCCTGCCTCCTCCTGGGTGCCCGGAGAACCTTGTCCCTCCTGGTCAGACTGGCTCTGTTGTTCAGTGCGAGCAGGGCTCCTAGGTGTGTCCTGGGATGTGGCAGGAATGGGGGTGGTGGTGGTTGGCACAGATGTACCTGACGCAGGTGCTGCAGGGGCTTGGGCACCAGAGGGTCCAGGTTGGTCGGGGTCATCCACGGAGTGGTGAGAGTCGTCGCTGCCAGTGGGATCATCGTCACGCGGAGCCTGGGACTGTGATTCTTCCCCCCCAGTGTTGGGGGGAGATCGACGACGTTGCCCTGTGTGTGAGAGAGAGACAATGTTAATGGTGTTTCATGCGACATCTATGTTTCATATATATTCAAGTTGACACAGTTCCTCCAGGTAGTTGGATGTGCCTAGCATTCCTCTCAATTTCCACTTGGGGATGGGTATGTTGCGGGGGCCAGATTGGGATGTTCTCCTGAGTGTTTGACCTGTAGATTGTTGGCTATGGATTGGTCTTGTTGTGTCACATATCCATTGTGGGAGTGTGTAAATCCGTTGCCTGCCCCGGGGGTGTGTGCTTGTGTTAGGGGGGGTTGTGACCGCGCCTGCTGTTGTGTGTAGAGTGAGGTCTCATTGGTTCTCCCAGGTGATGTGTCTGTCCCCTCATGGTGCATGACAGTGAGTGTGAGTTCCTGTGCTAGATACCTGTGCTTGTGGAGTTGGTGTTTGAGTGTACAGTGGTCCCAGGAGGGCCTTGTGCTGCATACAGCACGGCCAAGTGTTAGCTACCTTGTCAGTACTTTGCCAGTCCCTGTGCATTGTGCATGGGTATGTACCTATGCCATATGGGCTGAGGGCATTGGTGTCTGCGTCTCATTTTCACAAGGTGTTGTGTGGGGCCCACCCTCCCAGCCTCCCGGACATCCAGTCTTGTGTTTGTGGTTGTTGTAGCCTTGAACATGGCTTTGCCTTGATTTGTGAAGGGTGCATGGTGACGTTAGTGGCATGAGCTTGGTTTTTGAGTGTGGTTGTGTGCGGTGAGTGCTTGGGGGAAGTTGCGTGCATTTGGTGTATATGTGGTGTGGACCCCATTTCCCCCATGTTACGTAAGTTGTTTGTGTACTCACCAAGCTCTGCGACTCCTTAGACTCCGTGTACTCCCACCGGCGGTAGCAGGGTCATCACCTTCTCCTCCCAGGGATGGTAGTGTACGGGTCTGCGGGGCGGCCCACCTCCAGTGATGTTACTCTGGGCATATTCTTCGTTCATTTGCCTCTTGACCACCCTGCGCAGATCGTACCACCTGGCTTGGCATTCATGCCTGGTCCTTCGGATGGGCACAACAGCATTCACCTTATCGACAATCCTCTGCCACATGGCAGATTTTTCAGCTATGCTGGTCTGTCTGACCAATGTTCCAAACAGCTGTGGCTCGACTCTGATGACTTCGTTGACAAGGAGGTCCAGCTCCGCCGTTGTGAACTTTGGATTCTTGTCTGTGGTCATGGTGTGGGGTGTGGGTGTGGGTGTGGATGGTTGTGGGTGTGTGGGTGTGAATGTGACGGTGTGTGTGTGAATGTGAAGAGGGGGATGTTTGTGAAGGAGTAATGTAGAGTTATTTCTCTGTGGGGTCTGGCAGCAGTGGTTCTGTTGCAAAGGCTCATGGGTTGTGTGTGTGGGCCCTTTTTATTGGTCCATTTTTGGATGTGGCTGTGTTTGAATTTTGGTGGGTGTGCTATAAGAGGTGGTTGTGATTTAGGGCCTCTGTTTGCCTGTTTGGATGTGCCAGGTCAGTCATTGAGATGTATTTTGTCATGTAGATGTGTTTTGTGGTGTTGTGCGAGTCGAATTGACACTCCTTGTGCTGTTTTACAGTGTCCTGGTTCTGTAAGAGTATTTTTCGCGTAGGTACGATCCGTACATAAGCGATGCTGGGTGAGGGTGCTGGGGTACGGTGTTGGAGTGCGGCGCGTACATGCGGTGGGGGTACGGTGCGTACACGTGCGGCCCTGGGGTACGGCGCGTACATGCGGAGGTACAGCGCATACATGGGGGGGTAAGGTGCGTACATGCGGTGGGGGTACGGTGCGTACACGTGCGGGCCTGGGGTACGGCGCGTACATGCAGAGGTACGGCGCGTACATGGGATGGTAAGGCACGTACATGGGGGGGTATGGCGCGTACAGGTGCAGGCCTGGGGTACGACGCGTACATGCGGAGGTACGGTGAGTACATGCGGGGGTAAGGCGCGTACATGGGGTGAGGCGCGTACATGGGGGGTACGGCGCGTACAGGTGCGGGGCTGGGGTGCAGTGCGGACAGAGGGGGTAAGGCGCGTACATGGGGGGTACGGCGCATACATGGGGGTACGGCGCATACAGTTGCGGGGCTGGGGTACAGTGCGGACAGGGTGGTGTACGGTGCTGACATATTTGGGGGTGGGGGGGCTGTACGGCTCGTACATGGGCATAAGTTTACCCGTGTACATGTGTGCTACTGCGTTGGCTCCGTACGGGCCATTTTATGTGCGATTGTGTACTCGGACGGACGGTCGGGATCGTACTTGCGCGCTCGGACTTGTGTTTTACGATTTGCACGTAAAAATGTCCGGCTCACTCTCGTACACTTTTCCCGACGTTATTCGGACGTAAAAACTATCCGACGCACTCTCGTACACTTTTCCCGACGCTATTCGTAGTTATTTTTCACGTATGAATCGTACTTGGCCATTTGTACGGTACTTGTACGACTCGTACGTAAAAAAATACGGATACGGGTCGTACGCAAATTATTTTAACGGATCGGAATCGGCACCAAAATGATTCAAATTTAGTAACAATTATTTTACGCATTAAAATATTAATAATTACAAATATAATTTTTGAATAACATAATAATATAGATTATAACAGTATAACTTAAACTAGAAAATATAAAATTGAATACATATACTATTCTCACCTCAATTTACACAAAACTATGCAAACTATTCAAGAAAATATATAAAACATTTACTACTCATACTTCACGCAATGAGAAAATAATAACATTTGCAAACATCCCTCCAATAAATGCAACAGTAGTAAAAGTGTTGTATTGCAGATAGGTAATATTCACTAAACCTATTCCAACCAGTACAACAGTAGGGAAACTGTTGGAGTGCAGAGGGGTAAAATTTACTTTTCCCACTTCAATCTGTACAACAGCAGAGAAAGTGTTGGAGTAAAATTTACTATTCCTAAACCAATAAAGTGGAAACAATTACTATTCCCACTCCAGTCAGCAAAACAGTAGGGAAAGTGTTGGATTGCGGAGGGGTAACATTTACTATTCCAATTCCAATGTGTGTAACAGTAGGGAAAGTGCTGAATTGTGTGGGGGTGTAAGATCTACTATTCCCACTCCATTCAGTATAACAGCAGGGAAAGTGTTGGATAGCGGAGGGGTAAAATCTACTATTCCCACTCCAGTCAGTACAACAGTAAGGAAAGTGTTGGGTTGTGGAGGGATAAAATGTAGTTATCCCACTCCAGTGAGTACAACAGTAGGAAAAGTGTTGGATTGCGGAGGGGTAAAATTAACAAGTTCCACTCCATTTAACGCAGCAGGAGGGAAAATATTGGATTGCGAGTGATAAAATTTACTATTCTGACCCCAATAGGGGGCCGATTCCAATCATGGAAAAAGGCAGTATGAATAGTCGTACGGAGTGTTTTCTCCGTACGACTCGTACTAGGTAAACTCATTCTACAACCTAGGAAGTACGATTTGTACAGAAAGCCTTTTTCTATACGAATCATACAAAAGACCGTACAGCAAAAAAATACCCACGATTCCGATCCGGAACTGCTTGTACGCGACGTCCGTACATATTTCAGCAGCGTTTTCCGGCCCAGCAAGTAAGATTCGTACCGACGTCACTACGTACGGCTCTTTTTCTACGCGAGTCAAACACAGCCGGAAAAGCAGAGTTCGACGCGAACCGCTGCGCAACGAAGCCCCGGTATGTGATGTACACGCCATGAACCCCATCGTACGTGTCATCCCGGTCCTCTTGGCCTACGACCTGGTGCACCGCACCCGACGCACACGCCGCAGAAGGTGAGAACAACATGCGTGGGTACGGTGCGTACCACACGTACCCCTAGGCACCATGACAACAGTGGTACGGACCGTACCCATGCATGAATGCGTGGGTACGGTGCGTACCACACATACCCCTACGGCACCATGACAACAGTGGTACGGACCGTACCCACGCATGAATACGTGGGTACGGTGCGTACCCCTACGGCCCCATGAGTACTCAGGTACGGTCCGTACCCACGCATACATGCGTGGGTACGGTGCGTACCCCTACGGCCCCATGAGTACTCAGGTACGGACCGTACCCACGCATACATGCATGGCTACGGTTCGTACCACACGTACCCCGTTACGGCAGCAGGAAAATTTGGATACGAGGCGTACACACACCAGGAATGTGGGCATAGAGGACTGGCCCAGCACGTTACCTTCAAATTGTTGTGTGTGTAGGTCCTGGCCAGCAGTTTACAGCTCCAAGGGGGTGCGTGGGTGGGTGCAGAGGCCTCCCAGCAGTGGACAGACATATGAGGGGTGGGTGCATATCACTACCAGCAGTGGACAGACATAGGAGGGGTGGGTGCAGAGGACTCCCAGCAGTGTCCAGAGATATGAGGAGTGGGTGCAGAGGACTCCCAGCAGTGCCCAGACATATGAGGGGTGGGTGCAGAGGACTCTCAGCAGTGGACAGACATATGAGGGGTGGGTGCAGAGGACTCCCAGCAGTGGACAGACATATGAGGGGTGGGTGCATATCACTACCAGCAGTGTCCAGACATATGAGGGGTGGGTGCAGAGGACTCCCAGCAGTGGACAGACATATGAGGGGTGGGTGCATATCACTACCAGCAGTGTCCAGACATATGAGGGGTGGGTGCAGAGGACTCCCAGCAGTGGAAAGACATATGAGGGGTGGGTTCAGAGGACTCCCAGCAGTGGACAGACATATGGGGGTGGGTGCAGAGGACTCCCAGCAGTGGACAGACATATGAGCGGTGGGTGCAGAGGACTCTCAGCAGTGGACAGACATATGAGGGGTGGGTGCATATCACTACCAGCAGTGTCCAGACATATGAGGGGTGGGTGCAGAGGTCTCCCAGCAGTGGACAGACATATGAGGGGTGGGTGCATATCACTACCAGCAGTGTCCAGATATGTGAGGGGTGGGTGCAGAGGACTCCCAGCAGTGAAAATACATATGAGGGGTGGGTGCATATCACTACCAGCAGTGTCCAGACATATGACGGGTGGGTGCAGAGGACTCCCAGCAGTGTCCATAGATATAAGGGGTGGGTGCAGAGAACTCCCAGCAGTGCCCAGACATATGAGGGGTGGGTGCAGAGGACTCCCAGTAGTGGACAGACATATGGGGGTGGGTGCAGAGGACTCCCAGCAGTGGACAGACATATGAGGGGTGGGTGCATATCACTACCAGCAGTGTCCAGACATATGAGGGGTGGGTGCAGAGGACTCCCAGCAGTGTCCAGACATATGAGGGGTGGGTGCAGAGGACTCCCAGCAGTGGAAAGACATATGAGGGGTGGGTGCAGAGGACTCCCAGCAGTGGACAGACATATGAGGGGTGGGTGCAGAGGACTCCCAGCAGTGCCCTACTCCCTGGATGATGGATGTAATTCACACACTACATGACACACCACATGTGGGTGTGAGGACATACAACACATGCCTACCCACCCATGGCGGATGCCCCACAATACACACCCTGATTTCATGCCAACAGACTGTATAGTCATGGAAATGCATACTAAAATAAGTTAGCCAAGGGGAACACACACTGTCGCGCACATCACAGGAGTGATAGGAATTTCCAGGTGCTGGTCCAGCCACCCAGATGTTGTCTCTCATGTAAGGAATAGTAGGGTTCACTGCGACTAGATACAATGCCCACAATTGAGAGTCAGGTGCCCAAATACCCTGCATTACACGTGCCATTTGTGTGTTAGGCCGTGATTACAAACATGCATAGTGCTAAAAAGGGGCAATTGGTCCCTGATGCCATTCCTACATACAAAAAACACAAGTACAGTGACTGACAAGGATGGCACAGACGATTCAGCAGGAGACATCAGTGAGCATGCATTGCCATTGTTGAAGGGATCCGTCACCAACAAAGGATATGTTGACAAAGGTCAGCACAACAATTGTGCAACTGTTTGCAGGGAACATGTCAGGTGCCACAGAGGAAGGAACACTCCTTGGGACAATGTCTCACAATCCAAAGGAACACACACTACCAAATAATATTTTCAGAGACATTGTGATGGCACACAGATACCATGGTCCACCTCATGACAATCATACTAAAACATTTCTCAGAACCCTAACACATTACCAGAACACCAACTACATGGGCCTCATCACCAACATCAAGTACCTGAAATGCAATAGTGTGGAAACTAAATGATAAGGCTTTATTGAGCACACCAACATGTTTTTTTAAGAAGACACTATTCACAAAGGCCAATGGCCAGTCCATAGTTCGAGTCCAAGGGTGGACGTATGCAACTGTGCCCACCCCTACCTAGCCTGCACAAAGTCACCTCAAGGTTTGTCGACCGGGGGGGGGGCATCATCAGTGGGAGTACCAGGCACCGCAGGGACAGGAGTGGCTTGGGTAGGTGTGGTGGGTGCAGGGCTGGACGTATCCACCACAGGGGGTGGGGCAGCGCCAAAGGTGGTGGTGAGCAGCTCGCTGCACACTGTTGCCAGGGCGTCCAGAGGAACCCCTGCACCGGAAGAAACACCAGGGCCAAAGGAGGGGGGGTGTTCGAGGGATGGGGTGCAGTGCTCTTGGGGGAGGTGGTGGACATGGGGGGGACTCAACTCCCTTGGCCGGAAACTTCCTCAACCGCTTGCGGCGTGGTGTCACAGTGGGGCTGAGGGACAGACTAGCCATGTAGGTCTCTTTGGGTGACATTCTGGCAGGGGAGCTAAGGGGAGTGGAGTTGGAGGAAGTGGGTCGTGAATAGGCCTGGGCGAAAATTTCGTTTCGTTCGCGGAAATTGCGATAATTTGACATTTTCGCGTTCCGCGGAGAGTGCGAAAATGTTAAAATTTTCGGTTTCCGCAGCTTGGCGATAATTTGTTTCTTGCTCGCGCTGTAAATTAATACATTCTCGCGCGCGCGCGATCGCCTTACCTGAATCCCTGCGTTCGCCAACAAGTTTTCTTGATCCGGTCGCGTTCTCCATGAGATGTTGTATTGTTTTTAGCCATTTGCGCTGTCTCGCGACAGTTCGCGCCCGCAGTGATGTCATGCGTCGCGCGATCACGTCTTTCTTCTCGCGATCATGCACCGCGAGACAACTCAAAACAAGATGGCCGCGCCCGCAAGCAACCACATGGGTAAGTTGGTGACCCGCAACCTTGCAGAAAATCTCGCGAACATGCCGGAAAAAAACTTCCGCATCTTCGCGATATTTCCGCTTGTTTGCGATAATTTTAAACATTTTCGCGATAATTTGCAAAAGTTAATTTTGCAAATTCCGCCCACCCCTAGTCGTGAAGACTGCGGACTCTGACTGTGGCTGCGTGTCTGCCGTTTGCCCCCAGACCCTGTGGGTGTGACTACATCCCCCTGAGTGTGCGTGCCAGAAGGTGTGCGCTGTGCCTTAGTTGGGGGTGTGCTGGATGTGTCTGTTGTGGTGTGTGCCTGTGACTGTCTGTGTGTGCTTTGGACAGGCATGGGAGAGGGAAGTGTGGATGGGTCTGGGGTAGGGGGGGACGAAGCGCTGCAGGAGAGACACTGCTTCCGTCAGTGAAGAGTCCATGGACTGCAGAAACCTGCGTTGCTCAGTCATTGTTGATGACATGCCCTCCACGAACGACACCAACTGTGTGAGCAGTCTAGTGTGTTCATGGAGAACATGCAGCATCGATGCCTGACCAACCTGCAACTGCCGCAGTGTGTCCACAGACTCTTCACTGAGGGCAGCAGGGGTGACAGGGGCAGGTGCTGCGGTGCCTGGTCCAAAGGAGACACGGTGGGACCCTGCACGGACAGAAGGGATGGGAGCAACTGGGAGGGTGGAGATGGCAATGGAGGAGGTGGGTACAGATGGTGGGATGCTGCCAGATGTTGTTGCATCCTCCGCCTCCTCAAGGATGTCAGCCTGGGACCCGTCGGTGTCGTACATGCTCTCGCCTCCGGACAGGTCCTCCGACTGACTCCCCTCGAACTCCGTGCCACTGTCTCCTGCTGACTCCACAGCACTGGTGGCACTGTCGCTGGGCCCCTCCTCAAGGTCCATGCAGGTGTCTCCCTCGCTTGTGGATGATGATGCTGTGGGCAAGGAGAAGAAACCAGAAAGCATCAGTCACCTGTATACATCTGACACATGAGCACAAGAACAATTGGTCACAGTGCATATCAGGCACTGCATCATGAGTAACAGCTGGATTACTCCGCACATATGTAAGCCCTGTAGTGCCCAGTTGGTAGACCCACCATGCCACTTTGACACCAGGAAACTCAATACACAAGGCGCCTTGATGCCCATTGGGCTGAGTTGCGCTTTATAAATCTGCTTTCATTCAATACACAAAAGGCCACAACTTGAATGAGTAATACACTGAGAAGCTAGTGCCTGTGAACCGGTGAGCACAGCAATACAATGAAGTCATGACACCTCTTGTTTACCCTGAAATAAACAGGAGGGGTGCACTCAAGGTAAACTAACACACCTCAATACTCAAGGTGTCACCACACTCAGAGACCTGTAAGTCCCTTGGAACACAAAACGAACAAATGTTGGTACCTTGGGACTCACAATACTTTAACCAATCTACATGTTTGGGATGTGCCAATTGGCCATTTTGTGAAAAGAACACTGATGTGCCTGCATGCAAGATGTTGCACAAGGCAGTGCACACAAAAGTACATTGACACTGTCATAGAAGAAGCTGGCACCTTTTCGGAGGAGCCACTGTTAGAAATAGATGGTGTTGCAGAAAGTACATATACATGGGCCCACGGAGGTCTTGACGTCTTGACACTCGTTAGTTTGCATCACCGACAACTAATGAGTCTCACAAAATCAAGACCACCATGGGAACATGTATATGGAGAATCTGCAACACCATTTATTTATAACAGTGGCTTCTTTGAAAAGGTGCCAGCTTATTCAATGACAGTGTCAATGTACCTTTGGGTGCACTGCCTTGTGCGACATATTGCATGCAGGCACATTAGTGTTCTTAACACAAATCATCAAATTTGCACATGTTAAACATGAACAACTGTTGACAAGTGCTGTGAGTGCCAAGGTACAATTCATGAAGAGTAACAACTTGAATCATGTCAGTTGTCACCAGGCCATCCTTCACCTGATTACACAGTTGGCTACACATATGACCTACTGCCTGTCATCTGGAGTGGCACACATGTCCACACCCAGGACAATGCATAAGCTAATGGGCCTGCAATTGGGTGGTAAAAAAGACCAGCTGTACTGTGGGGACACCCTCATGGCAATCCATAATGTACACACAGATGTCAGCACACAAAGTCCAAACTGCGTTGCATCTGAACCACACACGTGGCAAAAATGTATGAGCAGGATTCTTGTTGGTAAAAAAATGACACAGGCTGCAAAGCACGTACATTAAGCACTGGCCAGCATCACAGGGGCACTGCCCAGTGTATTTTAGTCCAGGCAATTCTCACACACTAGTCAGACCTGGCAATGAAAAATCAGGGTTGCACATGTATGCCTCTCCCGCACCCCCCCCCCCCCCAATACCTGAGTCAATGTGATTTATACAGATCAAGAAGTGACACCTCTTATTCAGGGTTACAACAACTGTGCTAGAAAAATTGCTTCATTGACACCACATCACCTCGTGGGGCTGACAACACATATTTATGACAAACAACCATCAACAGATTGTTGTGAATAGCCACACAGGCACTGCCCAGTGTGAGTATGCACAAGCAAAATGGTGTATCCCTGTCCAGTGGACACGTGTAGCACACATTAACAAAATCCAAACTAGGCCAGGGAACAATGCCACAGAGGCATACCTATGAAGCACACACAGAGAATGTGCACAGTGTTGGATGACACACATGATTAGGAGGCCAGGGTGTCTCAGGGGACTGTAGTGGGCACACTGCTCCATGGTCCTGGAATGAGCTGACTCTACCATGTTCAACCGTCATGGCGCTATGCATATCTCACACTCATGCACATCATGTCTGAGGCCACAACATTGCTCATGCATGCTGCAAGGGTATCCAGTTGAAAGCTCACACTCCTATGTTGAAAATCAGCATCAGTGACAACAACTATGGACCCCCTACATAGTGAACAGGTAATGGTACAGGCAAGGTACCAACACAAGTCACAAACCACCCTCCCACATGATGCAGAAAGCAATGTGCACTTAGATGTACTGGCACCCTAGATGACCATGTGCAAATGGGATTACACACACACCAGGGGACACATGTTAAGGAGAGGAAGGGATGAAAAAGATCCCCAGGTGACATTTGGGAACAGAAAATGCACTGCACATATGAACTCTGGGAGTGTATTCATGCAAAATAGCACTTCCTAAAGCTGGCGACACATAACACAACAAAAAGCCATGTACCTACCCCCTCCTTGCTGCAGTCTCTCCTGTAACTGCCTATCGAGGTCAGGGAAGACCACCGCCAGGACACGTTTCATGTGGTGGGTCAGGTGTCGGCGGCCGCCTTGGGGCGAGGTGGAGAGAGCTTGAGCGATCCGCCGGGTCCAGCACCGGATGTCCTGCCACCTCTTGCGGACCTGGGCCAGCTGCCGATCACGCCCCCCCCGCAGTCCTCACAGCCCTGATGACGTTGGTCCAGATCACCCCCTTCTCGTAGGCAGTTACCTGTCTGGATGACAAAGTGACACAACATCAATACACCTGCTCCATGTCCCAGAGACACACATTAGAACATCTTTGAAATGTTGAACAGGGCATAGGATGCTGACATGAATAGTCTCATTCACAACATGAAATTGGCCTGTGTGCAAGCGCCAATGAAGTACATGGCATTGAAAGTCTACAGGTGGCATGAGGGGTGCAAAACACTCAATGAACATGCCACACACTGTGCAGCACATGCAACAGCAGGCTGATGGGCAGCACGTGCTATGCAGTCACATGTCCCACTCCACTGACACACCCTCAGCAGACTAGACAGACACACCCAGCCACAGATCACTGGCCTGTCATTGACAACAGCGGATACAACCCTCACTCTGCACATGTGCCATTTGCCAGGGGGGATTAGCCTCCAACATGCAGCTGTGGTGCAACACTTCACATAGACACTCACCCACATGACAAGGAACATTCACACACATCAATGTACTACCAGTGCCTACACGTACGTGTACTACCAGTGCGTACACGTACGGGTACGCATTTCACACGCTTACAATGGTAATACAGCCATACACATGCCAGGAATGGAGGGCTACGAGTCGCACATGGATGTCCATCAAGTACTTGTCATTGCATACTTTCATGTGCAGGCCCTAGGTGTGTTAGCCAGTAATATTGCACAGGTCCTCTCATCTAGTTGCACAATTGATGTGTTCTGACCTGTGGACACATGTCATGTGTGATGGGGCACAATGTGGCACACATCACCTTGACACTTGCCACATGTTTGTCTGTAGTCCAACTGTGTCATGCATAGCAGCAGTGGGTGGCACAGTCATCAACACCCGCACCTGTCTCCTGATGCCAGGGACAGGGACACTTTATCAACTGACCTGTCACGATCAGCGTGCCCCTTTGGGACTATGTCAGGTGTGTGTCATGTGTTCCCATGAGCTTCGTGTCAGTGTCCCGTCAACGGCATCCGCTGTTGGTGCATCCAACAGGGGTCTGTGTGGAGATGGGCATGTAACACATCTACGCACACCATGCCACATGTGGATTCCCAAGGCTGTAGGGTCTGTGTATTTTCAGTCATACATGTGTTTGTTGTCTCAGTGGCTGTGTCTTTGTGTTGTCATGTGTACCCCTTCATCGCACTGTGTTTGATATGTACATTTGACATTCCATGTGACCTGTGCATGTGCCTTGCAGTCAGCTGTCCGGATGAGATGACATCCTTCAAATGCAGCTATGTGGTTGTGTGTCACTCCGGTGATATCTGTGGCTCTTCACTCAGACTGGCCCCCAAATCATTTCTGGGCATGTCATGTAGACTTGACAATCAACAGGTGTATCAGGCTTTTTGTAGGAGTGCCAGCAAGCTGGCATCTGTGTCCTGGATGTATTGCACACACCCGACTCCATAGTTACCTGATGTGTATTAGCAGTGTAGCATGTGCTATGATCATTGACATTGATGTTTGGCGACACTCAATCTTCATTCTTCAAAACTATGTTTTGCAGGGCACCACCTGTCACAAGACTAATGCCAGACTTGGGTGCTATGAGGGAACGTGCCTGCATCCGCCGTTACAGATTCACTCAACAGTTGATTGAGGACCTGACAAACAAGCTGGCACCACACCTCCAACTGCAACACAGGTATCCTACTGCTCTGACCCCCAAGATGAAGGTGATGGCAGCCTTACATTTTTTTGCCACAGGTACGTTTCAATTGACCATAGCTGATGTGGGTGGGATGTCCCAGACTATGTTCAGCCATGTCCTGCGTGATGTTTTAGCAGCCATGTTGGAGCACCTTGATGAATTCATCAAATTTCCGACTCCAGAGTGGTTGAGGGATGTCAAGTGGGATTTCTATGCCCAGGGTGGGATGCCCCATGTAATTGGGTCCATTGATGGTACACATGTGGCTTTTGTACCACCACAGGCACAGGAACAAGCCTATCGCAACCGCAAACATTACCACTCAATAAATGCCCTTGTGGTGTGTCTTGCTAACATGCTGATTTCCAATGTCTGTGCACGTTTTCCAGGATCAGCACACGATGCCTACATAATGAGGCGTAGCAGGGTGCCACAAATGATGCTGCGGCTGCACAACGAACGAGCATGTCTTGTTGGTGGGTATAGTCTTTTTGTCCTATGTGTTGCGGCATCTTTGTCTCTTACGGCATCTCGTGACCCACTTATTTACATGATGTTTCCATGTAGGGGACTCTGGCTATCCCAACATGCCATGGTTGCTGACACCTCTCCGCAACCCAAGAACAGCTGCAGATCACCGGTACAACGATGCACACGGCCAGACCAGGCGAGTGATTGAGAGGACGTTTGGACTCCTGAAGAGCCGATTCCGGTGCCTGGACAAGACAGGCGGGTCCCTCCCTTATGCCCCGGAGAAGGTCTGCAAAATCTTCATTGTGTGCTGCATGCTGCACAACATGGCAGTTGAGAAGGCAGTGCCACTCATCCTGGATCCAGATGAGCAGGAGCATCCACCCGTGGAGGATCAAGGGCTTGGTCACGAGGCTAGTGATGAGGAGGAGGAGGGGGATGATATCCGGAGTCAGCTCATACGCAACTTCTTCTCATAATGGTGAGTCATTGGCTATGAGTGTGCAAGCTTGTAGCATTGATTGTCATGTGTTGCAATGTGTGTGTCCAGCTGACTGAATGCAAAGTGACTTGGATGTGTGTTCTGATGTGTCACTCGAGTGATGATGTCATGCAACACAGTTTTGCGGAGAGACTTGATTGGCAATTTACATGTGTCCAACATTGTTCATGTTTTGTACACTTCCATGTGTGCGTTGGGATTTTTTTTTAGGTGACTTCTCGTGTGTCTGTCATTCCCAGGTATTTTGCACCTGTTGTCTGGTCGTGTCATCGTTGTCCTCCTGCTATTCCTGGTGTGGATTGCAACGTGTGCTGAATCAGCGTTCCATGCACGGACATGTGGAAATGTCAGTTTGGGTAAGGATTGCAGCAAGGCTTTTTGGTGGTGGTACAGGTTGGGAATGTGTGGTGACTGCTTCTGTGCATGTTGTGGTACCATGCATACATGTCTTCTCACCATGGAGCATATGACATGTAGCATCACTCCCATGACATGATAGTCAGCCTTCTTGACAGTCATCTGTAGTGGAATATGGCGTCTGATGAAGGCATCAATGTGTGTGTACCTTGGCTCTGAGACATTGCAGATGCTACGGGTGGACATAGTGGGGGACATCATAACAACATGCTCTATGGGAATTGCAGCCTCTCCGTGTGCAGCAGGATGTCTTTTGCTCATCCCCTTACCTTGTGTGCCAGTTCATTGGGATTGACATCATCCGTGTTGTGAAGGGGGGTCCAGCGTATGTCCCACATGTTCTGTCAACTGACCTGTGAGTCTGTTAATATGGAGGCATATCCCTTTGTGTGTGTATGTGGAATAAAGCTGTTCAGCACAATCCAAAGTGCCTCATCTCGGTCACTGCAGATCTCTTACCAGTTTGCATGCATCATCTATGGCATAATTGACAAAGATAGAGCATATGGGTGTCTGTATACTTTGGCAACATGCATGCAGTGCCTCATGGCTAATGATCTCTATTGTGCATGAAGTACCTGGTTGTGTATGTATTTGTGCAGGTTGCTGCCCACAACGGGACGTGAATGCCTGCTGATGGTGTGTCTCCTTTGCGCATCTCCGCATTTTGTTGCCTGATACAGTGGCTGTAATTTATGGTGATTGATCATACACTTTCTGGGAGTGACCCATGAGTGAGCTGACACTCCTTCCTTGACATACACCTGTTGCACTGTGCCTTGCAGACCTCCTTGTCTTTGTGTGTTGATTTTTGCATGATTTCTAACCCCTTCTGCCTGCTGCTGCCTCACCTGCGGCCCCGCCACTCCGAGTGCCCTGATTCTGCAACCCCCACGCCTCAAAAATGCTCAGCCCTTCCCCCTCCACCCATTTGAAATGCAGCCAGCAGCTTTTCTGTGCCACTGTAGCCCCAGAGCCGTGCCAAAGGCTGGACCGTCTGCGCCTGCAACATGCACAGTGCACAACCCTCTAGTCTTTGCATGACCCACGTCACACAACAGGCTCATGCTGCAGCCACTCTCCGAGCAAAGTCCTCGTGACAATCATCCTCCTGCCATCAGGCAACCGCCAAGCACACACACGACACCTTTGCATGCTGAGTGTGCTACTCCAACTGCCTACACAGCGCTGCCCAGCCTACCAGACCCTGTCAGTACAACCAGGTTATATGCCTCCTACTCCACACCTGCTCCATCCACCAGCACGCCATTGGATTCTGTTACCTCCTCAACACTACAGCCCCACACATCACCTTCATGACAGTAACCTGGACAAAAGCATCCTCAGCACATGACGTCTTCATTGCTATCTCAGACGGATCCAAGATCACCCGCAGGGACGCCAACACCAATACCGGGGGCTGAACTGCTAATTCTTCACAAGTACACCCTCAGAGTCACAAGTCCGGGTTCGCAGCAACTCCCTAGCAACCCTCGGAGTAACACTCATCTACAGATCTGCAGGCCTACATCCACAAATCCGCTAAGCCATCAACACGTACATCTGCACGCAGGCCCTCACCTCCACAGGCTACATGTGGCTGGGGGCCAGAAACTTCTTGCTGGAGGGGACCCACACCACCATGCATCATTGGTCCATCCACATTTGAATCCACGTCTCCAACAAGCAACACAGTGCCACACACCCCGCTACCGATCCCTCAAAGATGCTTGATGTAAGTAGCCACAGACAAGCTGTGTGGGACACTCAAAACAACACCACCGCCACACCCTGCAAACTCACACACTGGATCAGCAACTGATCCAACAATCTTGCCACATTGAAGGACTTTCCTGTGAAGCCCAACAACAGTTAAGGCACCTGGGACAAGGCAGACCTACTGGACTCCTTCAGACCTAACCGGACTCTTGTGCAAACATTGCAACACAAAGAGACATCATTTTCCTTACAGCCCTGGAAAACACCACACACAGCCATCACCATATCATCAGCAAGGACAAGTGGAGATACTTCAGATAGTGCCGAGACACCCAAACACACAACATCAAGGAGCTCATCTGCATTGTGAGTGAACTGACAGCAGATCTCCATCCAAGACACCCCACCCTTGCAAGGCAGATCCCATCCCTTGCAACTTTGTACCACTGCAAGCTCATGGCCATACACAACAGCCTTGGCACACAGAGGCAGACAGCACTATTATCCGCTGGACAAACCCCCCTCAGGCCATGGACTCCCGTCAGCAGCAAGTACACAACCGGGATCATGTGCACCATCCACTCTGGCTCTCCATCAGGCCCCCTCCCACACAACATCTCAACCACATCATTCGCCATCCTTGAAGCCCACGTCCTGCGCGTCATGAATGTCTCCTTTGAGTTAGCCACATTCCATGGCTGCAGGAGGCATGCAGAACCCCAGGCCCTTCTTAAACAATGGACGGCAGTACAGCAGGATCTCCTGGTACATCACCCTACTTCCCTACCCAGCAAATGTCACTAGGAAGACACTCAACAAGCAACTGACCAATTCCCTACATGCAACCAGCTCCAGCCAACCGGCACCAGACCGTTTTACACAGTAATCATACCACTGCAACCGTCATCATTGCCACCACCAACGACTACTTAGCCCTGCTCAACAATGGTGAGGCCACCACCCTTGACCTCTCAACGGCATTCTACACCATGTGCTACCACACTGTCAGCTCACACATCTCCAACACTGGTATCCAGAGGAGGGCCCAGGATTCAATCAGGAAGTAGCTCACCAGCAAGGCCCAGGGAGTCTGCCTCCACCCTGCAACATGTAGTACACTGGGGTCATCTGGCCCATGCCCCAGGGCTCTTCTCTCAGTGTGACGATCTTCAATGTCTCCATGACCCCCCTCTCCACCATCACATGCGCACACAACCTCATCATCATCTGGTATGCCATTGACACCCAGCTGCTCCTCAAACTCACCAAAGAGCCAGCCATTGCCAGATCCAAACTTCAAGAAGGCATGAAATCCGTTGATGAACGGCTGAACATCAGCCTTCTGAGGCAGGACTTGGACAGGACAGAGGTCATCATCTGAGGATTGTCCCCTTACGGCTGGGTCAACTCCTTGCGTCCCACTGGTCTGTGCACCGCACCAGCACCCAGTGGCCACGCAGGCAAGCTGGTGTTCATCATGGACCCATCGCTCACAATTAACATGCAACTCACCAACATCTGTACCTCATGCTGCAACACCCTCCACATGCTGCTGATGACCCCCAGATAGATCCACTCCAAGGCAAGACAGACCGTCCCCCTGGTCCAGGACACCAGCCGGCTCAAATACAGCACCGGCCTCTACAGAGGACAACAGCAAACATGCAGGAGAACTTATCCACATCCAGGGTGCATCCGCACACCTCATCTGCAACATCCCCCGCCCCAGGCACATCACCGCCCACCTGAGAGAGGTACAATGGCTCACTGTGTGCTTCAGGATCACCTTCAGACTCCTCAACCACACTCAGGAGGCAGTCCACAACCCCAGACCCAAACCGACCTTGGACGTGTGTCATCCAACACCCCGTTGGCCCTACTCCATGCAGCCCACCTTGCCCTGGCCACCATTCATCACATCCACATAAAATCTGCATGCAGGAGATAGTTCTCCCACCTCGCAAAACAGACCTGGGACTCCCTCCCCGGGCACATGAACATGACCCATGACCTCTACACCTTCATGTAACTCTTCCAAATTGGTCTGTCAGAGCAATATAGCAAGCCCCCCCTCAGCAGCTTGAGGCCATCACGGGTGAGTGTTGTGCTCCATGTCTGTATTTTGTGATACATTGTGAGCCATGTGTGTCCTCGACCGGACTCAGATCCAAGTGTATGAATGGCTGGAGTTAGTTCCACACTCAGGCATACTTTGACATATCCCCACACGTATGTTGTTGACTCATGCTAAATGACTGCAACATGAAATTTCAATTATTAATTTTTTAATTTCTAGCTGTGGGGCGTGATTTGTGCACAGAAAATGGGGAAATGAAGGGACCATAGAATCCAAAGTTCACAGGGGGAAATGGGATCCTTGCCATTTGAAGTCATCAGAGTCCAGCCCACAGTGTTTGGCATCATTGGTCAGACTGTGACCAGCAAGTCCATGTGGCAGATGATTTCAATCAATGAGGTGATGCTGTCGCACATGAAGGCCAGGTGCCAAGCCAGGTGACCTGGGAGATGTGGATGGCCCGCTGCCTCTCACGGTCTTTTCCGTGGACGGCCAACCTTCCTCCGGGGACCCTCAGATGCAGGCCTTGACGATGTTTGGGAAGCTCCGTCGGACGAATCCTCCTCCTCCTCCCTCCCTGTGGCTGGTGCTGGTCTGCGCCTGGTGTCACAGGGAGGGTTGCCCATGTTGTCGGCGATCCGACTGAGTGAATGGCTTATGTCCCATTGCACCGCCAGGAGCTCAGCCAGTCTTGCCTCCATCCGTCCTTGGTGTTGTTGTTGACTGGCGTGTTGCTCGGCCTGCTGGTTTTTGATCTCTGTGAGGGTCACCACTACCTGGCTGATCTCCCTGGTGTCACGCCGGTATGCCTCCATGATGTTGCGGATGTGTGACATACCGGTCCCTTCAGCTGGCTGGTCAGGTTCTCGCCTCCACCTGCCTCCACTCCCGCCACCCCTGCCCACACGAGCCTGGCCTGCCGTTGTGGGCAAATCGGGTCGACCGGACCCCTGAGGGATGGCAGTGGCGGTGTTGTCTGCCTCCTCCTGGGTGCCCGCCACACCTTGTCCCTCCTGGTCTGACTGGTTCTGTTCACTGCGGGCAGGGCTCCTGGGTGTCTCCTGTGATGTGGCAGGAATGGGGGTGGTGGTTGGCACGGATGTTCTTGAACCAGGTGCTGCAGGGGCTTGGACACCAGAGGGTCCAGGTCGGTCGGGGTCATCCGCACAGTGTTGAGAGGCGTCGCTGCTGGTGGGATCCGGTTCCTCCCGAGCCTGTGACTGTGATTCTTCACCCCCATTGTTGGGGGGATGTTCATCACGTTGCCCTATGTGTGAGAGACAGACAATGTTAATGCTGTTTCATGCAACATGCATGTTTCATACACATTCAAGTTGGCACTGTTCCTCCAGGTAGTTGTATGTGCCTCAATGTTCACTTGTGTATGGGTATGTTGCGGGGGACAGATTGATATGTTCTCCTGAGTCTTTGACATGTCCATTTGTGGCTTGGGTGATTCTTAGGCTATGTATTGGTCTTGTTGTGTTACATGTCCATTGTGGCAGTGGGTAAATCCATTGCCTGTCCTGGTGGTGGGTGCTTGTGTAAGGGTTGTGTGTGACAGGGCCTGCTGGCGGGTGTAGTGTGATTTGGTAGTGGGGCTTCCAGGTGATTTAGCTGTCCGCCCATGGAGCATGCTGCCATGACAGTGAGTGTGAGTTCCTGTCCTAGATATCTGACCTTGTTGTGTTGGTGTTTGTGTTTGCACTGGTCACAGGAGGGCCTTGTGCTGCTTACACCAGGGCCAAGTGTGAGCTCTCTTGTCAGTACTTTCCCAATCTCTGGGCATTGCACATGGTGCATGGGTATGTAGCTGGGCCATATGGGATGAGGGCAATTGTGTCTGATTTGGAATTCAAACATGCGTTTTGGGGCACCCACCCTCCCAGCATACCAGACATCCATTCTTGGGTTGGTGCTTCGTGTAGCATGGGACATAGCATGGCCTTGCTTTCTCAATGGGACATACACATGCTATTGGCATTCGCGTTGTTTGTGACTGTGGTTCTGGCGGGTGAGGGCTTGGGGGTAGTTGCGTGCATTTGGTGTAGTTGGGGGTGTGGATGCCATTACCCCCATGTTACGTAAGTTGTTTGTGTACTCACCAGGCTCTGGAGGTCCTTGGAGTCCATGTACTCCCACCGGCAGAAGCATGGACATCACCTTCTCCTCCCACGGATGGTAATGTACTGGTCTTCGGGGCGCACCACCTCCAGTGATTTTGGTCTGGGTGTGCTCTTCATTCATTTTTCTCTTGACCGCCCTCCGCAGATCATACCACCTGGCTTGGCATTCATTCCTGGTCCTTCTGATGGGTGCACCAGCATTCACCCTCTCGACGATCCTCTGCCACAGGCACATGATTTTTCAGCTATGCTGGTCTGTCTGACCAACAGCTGTGGCTCGACTCTGATGACTTCATTGACAAGGATCTCCAGCTCCTCCCTTGTGAACTTTGGATTCTTGTTGGTGGGCATGGTGTGGGGTGAGGGTGTGGATGGTTGTGGGTCTGAATGTGACAGTGTGTGTGAATGGGGAGAGGAGGTATGTGTGAAGGGGTGTGTGTGAAGGTGTATATGTTAAGGTGGATGGGTGCAGTTGTTTGTGTGTGCTATGTAGCATTAGTGAGTCTGTTGCAAAGGCTCATGGTCTGTGTGTGTGGTCCCTTTTTATTGGTCCATTTGTGGGTGGGGCTCAGTTTGAATTTTTGGTGGGTATGTTATAAGGGGTGGTTGTGAGGTTGCTCCTCTGTTTGCCTGTTTGGATGTGTCCAGGTCAGTCCTTTTCATTTTTTGTGCAGTGTAGACGTGTTTTGTGGTGTTGTGCGAGTCAAATATGCCATCCTTGTGCTGTTTTACAGAGTCCGTGGTTCAGTACGGTACAGGGGTACGAGTCGTACAGCCACACACCCCCATGCGTAGTGGATGTGAGGTGCGTACACGGACATTGCTATGTATGGTGCGTACACCCTATTGCTTCTGTACGGTGCGGGTGCGTAGACCGCCATCGCGTATGTACGGTGCATAGCCGCAACATCGTGTACCTGCAACATCCGCCGTACATACGCGATGTTGGGGGTACGCACCGTACATTCGCAATGGGGGTACAGTGCGTACATACGCGCTGGGGGTATGCACCATACATACGCGCTGGGGGTACGCACCGTACATTCGCACTGGGGGTACGGTGCATCCCCACATGCTGGGGATACAGTGCGTACCTACGCGCGGGGGGTACGGTGCATACCTATGCGCTGGGGGTACGGTGCGTACCTACATGCTGGGGGTACGCACCGTCCATTCGCACAGGGGGTATGGTGCGTACCTACGCGCTTCTGGTACGGTGCGTACCTGCGCGCTGGGGTACGCACCGTACATTCACACTGGGGGTACAGTGCGTACCTACGCGCTGGGGGTACGGTGCATACCTACGCGCTGGGGGTACGCACCATACATTCGCGCTGGGGGTACGGTGCGTACAAACTTCGCTTCATAGCTGGCAAAGTCATTCCCCGTGTATGGGACGTTTTCCGTACGAATCGTAAATTGTAACGCCGGTCCGGATCGTACTAGTATGGTCGGACTTCATTTTTACAATTTGTACGGAGAAGTGTCCGGGTCCGTCTCGTACTAATTTTCCAGCTACGATTCGTACGGATCGGGCCGATCTGTATGTGCTTTTTCCCGTACGGATCGTACTTCACGGGTCGGACGTGACTTGTACGATTCGTACGTAAAAAAATACGGATACGAGTCGTACGGGAAATAAAAATACAGAATCGGAATCGACCCCTAAGTGTTGGATAGTGTTAGAAATGGCGATTTCTGGTTGGCTAAGGCTTGCACCAAAGTCAGGCAGAATCCACCACTCTAGTCAGGGCAAGGAAGTTACACACCAAAGATAACCCCTGCTCACCCCCTTGGTAGCTTGGCACGAGCAGTCAGGCTTATCTCTGAGGCGATGTGTAAAGCGTTTGCGCGCGCACCCAGCAACAACACCCAAGGCCCACCACAAAAGAAACTCCACACAAGGTATTATATAAAAATAACCTTTGTATTACCAAAACACATTAGATAAAAACACACACTCTACAATGTGCCAACAGGCACAGGCAGAATTTACAAGGGATTATATGTACAGGGGACAGGGCCACCTGGACCACTGTCAGGAATTAGCACTTTAAGAACTTAGCACAAATCACCAATAGTAAATGTAGAACATAACACAAAGTAACTGTAGAGCACAACCAGTAACTACTGGCGCAATAATGACCTCAGCGTCATCACACTAGCATCAGGTATAAAACCTATCCTGCATCTATCACAGGGGCATAAATCACATTATGCAATTCTCATTAGTCTAGCACATTAGACCTAACCACCTAAGTATGACTATACTAGGGGCGCACATCGCACAGGGAAGTACAATCTCCCTAACATCAACCTAAACAGGTAAAACAACCTCCTAGGCAGAAATAACCACATTTAGAGGTATAAGACACAGGGTGCGCAAAACATGCTATATACAGTACATTTCCTAGCACCAAAAGCATGAACACAGGGTGTGCAAAACATACTACACAGTACATTTCCTAGCACCAAAATCACATCAGAGTCCAGGTTGCGCCAGAACCTAAACGTAGCAGCTGCCCACTACTTGCTGGGCAGCTGGGGACAAGCACAGGGCCTAAACGCTGCAGCTGGCACTAAGTGCTGCGCAGCTGGGGGGAGGCAAATAGTAGGCATGGGCTCTCACTAGCCCTTCAAACCAAACTGCGTCAATCCTTGGAGCCCTCTAGGCTCTTGGAATACAGTCCAACCGTTGGAGCCACCTAGGCTCTGAAAACAACATGCCCCCATAGCGTTGGAGCCACGGGGCTCTAAAAATAAATATGTCCCCCTTGGAGTCCCTCTGGACTCTAGACAAATTATGCCCTCTTCGTGGGAGCGCTGCTCAGGGACTCGAGAACAATAATGCCCCCTTCGTTGGAGCCATCTGGCTCTGGGAATAATTGGCCCCCAAGTCTGGAGCGCAATAGCGCTCTAAAATAAACACTGCCCCTATATGTACGAGTCCCTCTGGACTCAACAACGTGAAATGCTGCCCCCTCGTTGGAGCGCGCCCGCGCTCTAAACAACAATGCTGGTGTACGTTGGAGCCCTCTTCCACCTCCGTCCCCACTCACCGGCAGGCTAGGGACTCCAGCCTTCTCCTCGGGGAGGCGGTGCTTCGCCCGCTCCCTCACTTGGGACCGGGACTTCTGCAAGGAGCCTGCAAGGCTCCGGACGTCCTGGGCTGCTCTGGATTCACGGGGCTCCCTCAACACCATGGGAGCCCCTCTCGGCCCGCAACCACTCCTCCTTACTTCAGCTGGTCACCCGGGGCTCTCCCTCGCTCTCGGGAGCCCCAGGGGAAGACACTGGCTTCTTCCGCTTCCTGGCTCGCTGGCCGGAACTTCCCTCGCGCTGGGCCAAGCCCCGCCCACGTCTTGGCACGGGCTGCCTGGCTTCCGGTTCTCCCGCGACTCGGGCCACAGCGGTGATCGGGGAGACAGTTACGTCGCGGGGTGGGCACCCGCGACGTGAGAAATATTAAGAAGGCGGCCATGACGCGGGGTGGGCACCCACGATCATCACGGGCAAAGTCGCGGGGTGGGCACCCGCATATATTTAACATAAAGCGGAGTAGGCTCCCGCTATTAACGACCAAAGAAGCGGGGTGGGCACCCGCGAAAGCACGCATCATGGGGGAATCCCTACGCTGGGGATTCCCTCTCTCTTGCTCGTTGTGCAGCGCCGTGCTGCGAGGCCCACGCGCTCCCAGGGCGCTTGTTAGGCTGTAACAAGCCTTGGCAAAGGGAAAAGTTTTAATCAGTCCTGGGCATTAGAAGATGGAGCAAAGCAGCTCCCAGCAGAGGAAAAGGTCCAGTAAGTCCATCTGGCATCCAGGGGCTGGGCAGGGCCCAGGGAGGCAAGCCTTCCCCATGGCCCCAGCAGCAGCACACCCCTGGCAGATTCAAGTACAGAACGAGAACATTTTCATGGGGTTACAGCCCCTCTTTTATACACCAAATCCCTTTGTCTCAAAGGTGCAGGGAAGGGGCAAACCAGATACAACTGGTTCCTGAGCACTTTGTTTTGCTCAGCCCCTCTCCCTATTCAGAGAGCAGGCCAGGGTCATCAGTCGCACCACAGGGGGCGGAGCCAGCATTGTGTGGGGAAAACCCAGCCCTATTCAGGACCCAGGTGTACTCCTCCCACCCATCTACCTGCAGCTCTATCCAATCACCACCGGGGCAGACCCATCCTGACTCTGGGGATTCCCTGGCCCGTCACATGACCTCAACCAGCCAATCGCCAGACAAGGCACACATTTTACACTGCACACCGAAGTGCCCACTTCTAGAAGTGGCACTTCCACACTAGGTACATGCACGCCGCACACATCATCGTGCAGCATTTGATCACACGAGTCCGCACATACCAGACTCGACCCTGCACACCCCACGCATCAGGAACTACCAGGGACACATACATTCCCCATGCATTCCTATGGGAGGGCAGGCCTATCTCACCACATGCACTCAGGGGGCGCACGCACTTTACTCTGGGACACAGGGAAAGTGCGCAGAAAGCAAAAATCACTACCACCAGGTCACCAATAAAAGCAAAAAAGTTCAGGGGTGAACCTGCCAGAAGGGCCAAGTCCAACACAACCCCCTTCCAGCCAAAACGCAGGGCAGACCAATCACCACCGTGATGGTCTTCCCTGCTTGGGGCGATAGAACACGGACGCAGGCCCGCACTGCAGGGACACTCTCCGGTTCTACGCCATTCTCAATCAACATGGTTCCATCTGAAAAAAACAACCGAAAAGAACTCAGGCCCAACTAGGCTACCCCACTGGTACTACCTAGTTGTCCACGGCCAGGACCAGGCCCTAGGCCACCCAGATACCACTGGTCCTTGCCAAACCCAGAGTGGGGGGTAGTAACCCCTGGCATACAAGCCATTCTCCACTCTCCCTCTCAGTGTAGTTCCCAACTACCACTGATCCTTCAACCTAGGGTCCGCACCCTCAGGCTGACCAGAGGTCACGGGCAAGAATGTCCCACCCTACCTCTACTTCTGGGGTTCCGCACCCTCCCAGGGAAGCACCCACCAGAACACAACTCTCCCACCAGTTCAGGACCTCTCTCCACTAACTGGTCTACCACCTGGGATCCAAGGGGTCAGAGGCGAGGACTCCCTCCTTCTGCACCCCCTTCCACTGTAGAGCAGGGTCTCTTCACTTAAGATGAGCCCCACCTGCCCTCAGGACTACAGCTGCCCTTACGTCCAGATCCGGAAACACCGACTACTGGCTCCCCAACCGAGGGACGTACCCTTTGGTCAGATGCCTGGCGAACCAGGATTTAACGAGGGTGACACATACCTAATGGGTCGTGTGACAGTCTGCCTGGCGCTGATCTCACGACCTCCTGTCCATCTGACAGTGCGTGCAGACCCCCCAGAACAGAAGTGGCGACACCACGGTCACTCAGTGGCGACTCAGCCATCCCGGCTGGTCCCTGACCTACTGGTTCCCACTGAGGAATCCCTCCCCCTCTCACCCCTCCCTCTGGACTTCTGCATTCTCCCAACTGGAGCGGTACCGCCAGACACCAGGACTACTGGAGCTCTGATTACAGACACTCCACATCCTCTAGACACTGGGAGATCCTCCTCAAATGACCTATTGGTACAGCCTAGGCCCCCAACCTGATGTTCCCTAAAGAAACCATCAAGGCCCTGAGACTGGGTTTCGGGCACCTGGAGACACGTAGTCCCACCCACTCCTTCTCCGCAGAGACAGGCCGTGAGCCCCTACACCGAGACCTAGCTGGGTTACTCTGAACCTCTTCCACCACGCTGGACTGGAAGACACCTCAGTCACTCCTTTTGGAATCACTCCCCAATGCAAGCTCCCTATCCCAGAGAACTCACACCCAATCAACCAGCAAGCTTCTTATTACAGAGAACTCACACCATTCATCCACACACACACCCCCCAGACTAGTAAGACAGTTTCTACCGCCCCTGATTTCTCAACCTGACCACCACGTGACACAGGTACTATTACTCCGGGAACTGGGAATGGGACATTCACATTCATCCAGCGCATTACACATTCATCCCCAAACCCCTCCCAAGACTGGTAAGACAGTTTCTACCGCCCCTGATTTCTCAACCTGACCACCACGTGACACAGGTACCACTACCCCGGGAACTGGGAATGGGAATACATGCACTGGACACACATCTGTTGCCACCACTGGATCCCACCCTTACTGGTGAATCCAGAAACACACTGCACTTAGGGGGATGATCTACCCTCCCGAGCTAGGGACACCTAACTCACAGTGCACAAGAAACACATTTCCACAGAAATGACACTTAAGAACAATAATCCCTATACCATGTGACTATCTAAATGCAGAGTTTTGTAGTGCGGCCAGTTGCTGCTGCGGTACAGCGCAAACGCAAGTCCAAATCCCACCGCTGATCACCAATGTTAGAAATGGCGATTTCTGGTTGGCTAAGGCTTGCGCCAAAGTCAGGCAGAAACCACCACTCTAGTCAGGGCAAGGAAGTTACACACCAAAGATAACCCCTGCTCACTCCCTTGGTAGCTTGGCACGAGCAGTCAGGCTTATCTCTGAGGCGATGCGTAAAGCGTTTGCGCGCGCACCCAGCAACAACACCCAAGGCCCACCACAAAAGAAACTCCACACAAGGTATTATATAAAAATAACCTTTGTATTACCAAAACACATTAGATAAAAACACACACTCTACAATGTGCCAACAGGCACGGGCAGAATTTACAAGGGATTATATGTACAGGGGATAGGGCCACCTGGACCACTGTCAGGAATTAGCACTTTTAGAACTTAGCACAAATCACCAATAGTAAATAAAGAACATAACACAAAGTAACTGTAGAGCACAACCAGTAACTACTGGCACAATAATGACCTCAGCGTCATCACACTAGCATCAGGTATAAAACCTATCCTGCATCTATCACAGGGGCATAAATCACATTATGCAATTCTCATTAGTCTAACGCATTAGACCTAACCACCTAAGTATAACTATACTAGGGGCGCACATCGCACAGGGAAGTACAATCTCCCTAACATCAACCTAAACAGGTAAAACAACCTCCTAGGCAGAAATAACCACATTTAGAGGTATAAGACACAGGGTGCGCAAAACATGCTATATACAGTACATTTCCTAGCACCAAAAGCATGAACACAGGGTGCGCAAAACATACTACACAGTACATTTCCTAGCACCAAAATCACATCAGAGTCCAGGTTGCGCCAGAACCTAAACGTAGCAGATGCCCACTACTTGCTGGGCAGCTGGGGACAAGCACAGGGCCTAAACGCTGCAGCTGGCACTAAGTGCTGCGCAGCTGGGGGGAGGCAAATAGTAGGCATGGGCTCTCACTAGCCCTTCAAACCAAACTGCGCCAATCCTTGGAGCCCTCTAGGCTCTTGGAATACAGTCCAACCGTTGGAGCCACCTAGGCTCTGAAAACAACATGCCCCCATAGCGTTGGAGCAACGGGTCTCTAAAAATAAATATGTCCTCCTTGGAGTCCCTCTGGACTCTAGACAAATGATGCCCTCTTCGTGGGAGCGCTGCTCAGGGACTCGAGAACAATAATGCCCCCTTCGTTGGAGCCATCTGGCTCTGGGAATAATTGGCCCCCAAGTCTGGAGCGCACTAGCGCCCTAAAATAAACACTGCCCCTATATGTACGAGTCCCTCTGGACTCAACAATGTGAAATGCTGCCCCCTCGTTGGAGCGCACCCGCGCTCTAAACACCAATGCTGGCGTACGTTGGAGCCCTCTTCCACCTCCGTCCCCACTCACCGGCAGGCTAGGGACTCCAGCCTTCTCCTCGGGGAGGCGGTGCTTCGCCCGGTCCCTCAATTGGGACCGGGACTTCTGCAAGGAGCCTGCAAGGCTCCGGACGTCCTGGGCTGCTCTGGGTTCACGGGGCTCCCTCAACACCATGGGAGCCCCTCTCGGCCCGCAACCACTCCTCCTTACTTCAGCTGGTCACCCGGGGCTCTCCCTCGATCTCGGGAGCCCCGGTGGAAGACACTGGCTTCTTCCGCTTCCCGGCTCGCTGGCTGGAACTTCCCTCGCGCTGGGCCAAGCCCCGCCCACGTCTTGCGCGGGCTGCCTGGCTTCCGGTTCTCCCGCGACTCGGGCCACAGCGGTGATCGGGGAGACAGTTACGTCGCGGGGTGGGCACCCGCGACGTGAGAAATATTAAGAAGGCGGCCATGACGCGGGGTGGGCACCCGCGATCATCACGGGCAAAGTCGCGGGGTGGGCACCCGCATATATTTAACATAAAGCGGAGTAGGCTCCCACTATTAACGACCAAAGAAGCGGGGTGGGCACCCGCGAAAGCACGCATCATGGGGGAATCCCTACGCTGGGGATTCCCTCTCTCTTGCTCGTTGTGCAGCGCCGTGCTGCGAGGCCCACATGCTCCCAGGGCGCTTGGTAGGCTGTAACAAGCCTTGGCAAAGGGAAAAGTTCTAATCAGTCCTGGGCATTAGAAGATGGAGCAAAGCAGCTCCCAGCAGAGGAAAAGGTCCAGTAAGTCCATCTGGCATCCAGGGGCTGGGCAGGGCCCAGGGAGGCAAGCCTTCCCCATGGCCCCAGCAGCAGCACGCCCCTGGCAGATTCAAGTACAGAACGAGAACATTTTCATGGGGTCACAACCCCTCTTTTATACACCAAATCCCTTTGTCTCAAAGGTGCAGGGAAGGGGCAAACCAGATACAACTGGTTCCTGAGCACTTTGTTTTGCTCAGCCCCTCTCCCTATTCAGAGAGCAGGCCAGGGTCATCAGTCGCACCACAGGGGGCGGAGCCAGCATTGTGTGGGGAAAACCCAGCCCTATTCAGGACCCAGGTGTACTCCTCCCACCCATCTACCTGCAGCTCTATCCAATCACCACCGGGGCAGACCCATCCTGACTCTGGGGATTCCCTGGCCCGTCACATGACCTCAACCAGCCAATCGCCAGACAAGGCACACATTTTACACTGCACACCGAAGTGCCCACTTCTAGAAGTGGCACTTCCACACTAGGTACATGCACGCCGCACACATCATCGCGCAGCATTCGATCACACGAGTCCGCACATACCAGACTCGACCCTGCACATCCCACGCATCAGGAACTACCAGGGACACATACATTCCCCATGCATTCTTATGGGAGGGCAGGCCTATCTCACCACATGCACTCAGGGGGCGCACTTACTTTACTCTGGGACACAGGGAAAGTGCGCAGAAAGCAAAAATCACTACCACCAGGTCACCAATAAAAGCAAAAAAGTTCAGGGGTGAACCTGCCAGAAAGGCCAAGTCCAACAGATAGCAGAGAGGTAAAATTTACTATTCACACTCCAGTCAGTACAAAAGTAGGAAAAGTGTTGGATAGCAGAGGGGTAAAATTTACTATTCCTACTCCAGTCAGTTCAACATTAAAAAAGAACAAAATAAAAATATTTTAAGACAAAGTAAATAAAAAAATATATAAATATCTTGAAAAATAAAATACAAATATATTTAATATTAATAATTTAAAAAAACAAAAACATTGCAATGTTAAATTCATATCACAAATACCTACAAATATTAATATAAATAAAATACATAAATAATTTCTGTACAAATAAATGTTTTTATTTAGAATTTTTTTTTAACAATCAATTACTTAATATTCAATTACATTTAGTTACTTCCTACCCTATAACACCCAAAAACACACAACCTTCACCTCACCTATAACTTTATTTATTCTTTACTCTATTAATATACATATTTAACAAACGAATTACCATTAATGAAATATTAGTTATTAATTAATTATAATTAATGTACTTCCCACAATATAACTCCACAAAACACACAACACACTCATAAGATTTTACAGAAATGTATTTACACTATTAACATATATAATTATTAGATTAGCCGTGGTCTCTTCTAAATCTCGGAATTTTTTACTGGGGCAATGAAGCAATTCGCCTTTTCTGATATTTGGAGGGAAAGATCAGGCCAACAATTGGGAGTCTCATATAGGAACCATAAGTATCAACACAAATCTAGAATTGACTATGTGCTAATAAGTCAGTCTTTAAGAGGCAGAGTTAAAAAAATCCTATATCTGGCATCCCACCTTTCAGACCATTCTGGCATTTTGCTGGATTTAGAGTGTCCGATACCTAGCCTCTCCAGGTCATGGTCTTTTTACCTAGCCTTACTTTTGGAGGAAAAAGAGATCTCATTTCTATCTCAGGAAACTGAATGTTTTCTGAGTGTGAATTTGGACTCTGCATCAATATCAGTTGTTTGGGATTCTTTAAAGGCATTCCTGCAGGGCCAAATTACAAGTAGGTCGAGCTATAGGAATAAAAAATATAAGGAGGAGATCTCAGTAGTTGACGCTAAGTTGAAGTTAACAGAGGCCGACCTAAATTTCCAGGCTCCTCCCGAAGTCCAGTTTGCACGTCAGTCCAATTTTAATAAGTTGAAGGATGAGTTGGAGGGTATCTTGCATGCTAGGCTAATTCGGAAGTGGGAGGCAAGTAAAATTGCCCATTTCGAGTATGGAGAAGGGGCAGGTAAGCTTCTTGCCTGGAAAATTAAATCAGACCGGGCAAGAAACCAGATCAAAGGAATTATCAGCGGGGGTGCCACTTTCTCCACAGATGAGGAAATCCGAGATGCTTTCCTGACCTTCTTCCAAGACATCTATGGGGAGGAAAATTAGGCAGATATTTCTATTGTTAAGAATTGGCTGGATAGTATCCCTCTTCCCTCCCTGAAGTCTTAACAGCATGAATATTTAGATCGTGATTTTACCCTAGAGGAGGTTAGGGAAGCCCTTGCTTCCTGTAAGAACGGGAAAGCCGCGGGACCCGATGGGTTCCAAGCGGAGCTATATAAACAATTGAGCGATAAGATTGCCCCCACCTTTCCAGGACCCTCTTCATTAGCCTTTAGAAGTAGGCAGCGGCTGAAGCTAGGCCAATAGGCAATCTTTGTGCAGCACCACTTGATGTTAGGCCACAGAAAGGTCCATCACACCAAACATCTGGGCTCCGTTTAACATAGACAAGGTTTCTATGATGTTTAGAAGAGGCTGCCGGTCCATCCAAATACATTGGTTCTGGTCCCTGAGGTACACACACATCCTAATTTTGGACCCATTGTTCTTGGGTGCCAGGACCACATTGGCCAACCATTCATATGACTCAATCTCTGCCACAACATATATGCTCATGAGCTTATCAAATTTCTCTTTCAAAGGAGCCACCATAAGGTTAGTGACCTTTCGCACTTTATGAACAACGGGTTTGGCATTACTCTTAAGGATAATCCTGTGCTCAAACCCCATAACAGGTCCTTTCCTAAACACATCAGGAAAATCTCTCACCACATCCTCATCCTCGCTCATCATGGGCAAACAAATAACTTGATCAGTGCCATAAGGGTTAAGAATGATCCCCAAGTTTTCTAATGTCGCCATCCTTAAATATTGTCTCCCCGTTTGGCCATGTAGCTCTTACCAACCGTTTCATACCCTTTAAAGTTTATACTCCTAATGATGTACCCCAAGAGATCAATCTTCATCCACCATAACCCCCAGGTGCGATATCTTGTGTACGTAGTTCAATGTTGTCCTTGCCAAAAATAAGTTCACGATTCTTGTCCCCTATGAGGGTGAATAGGAAACCAGAATCCGCTAGGACAGTGATCTCTTCATCACCCAAAGATATATGACATTTGGGCATTTGCGCATGCCCAGCATCCATTTCCTCACTTGTTTGACCCACACATTGATTCTGTGACACTCAAAGAATGGCATATTAATACACATCCGGATGATCATCCACAGCTTTTACATTCATGTTCTTGCAAACTTTCACCATGTGTCCTTTTTTCCCACAACGTGTAGGACGTGAGATTTCTGGCAAAGCAATTCAAACTTGAGGAAGGATGATTGATGTTTCCACTTTTGTAACAGCTCATCTTGGATGCCTTCTCGGAATCTCTGGTCCCAAACCACTTGGTCATAGTATTTCTAGAACTAGACTTGGAGCTTGCCTACCTTATGTACTGACACATGATGTTCATCCTCATCCTTAAAGTTCATGCATAAAGGAACTATCAGGAAGTTTGTCTTGAATTTCCTTGACCCATCCTGTAGAATGCTCCATGCCTCAACAATTTCCACTGCATCCTTCAGGGTGGGCTTCTTTGAGAGAAGCTTCTCCTGCAAACTCCTGACGCACGCCTACAAAGCCCTAAACAACATCGGACCCAAATACCTAAAACAAGAGACTCTTCTTCCACGCACCCAAGAGAAACCTCTGTTCTGCCGACCTCGCACTGGCAGAGGTCCCCCGCATCTGCAGAAACAAGACCGGAGGAAGAGCCTTCTCATACATCTCAGCAAAGACCTGGAACGAGCTCCTGGTGAACATCAGACGCTCCCCTACCCTGCACACGTTCGGCCTCAAGACCTGGTTCTTCGACTGATCCGGAGCTGTCTTCTTTCCCCCACCAAGTGCCTTGAGACCCTCACGGGTGAGTAGCGTGCTGTATAAACCCCATGATTGATTGATTGATTGACTCTTGGAGTGTTTGTGCAATCTACCAGTTGGTCCCTAATCAAAGATTCTGTTAAATCCTAAATACACGAGTTTGCACCAAGCTTTTGAGAGAAGTTATATAATTACCCACCTTCTCTGTTTTACCTTAGGCTCTGGAGAAAAATGTATGTCTTTCTATAACTACGTTTATGAGAGGTCCAAAATGCTTCTCTAACATCAGCAACAACATCTCAAAAATGTCTCTAGAATCCCCTTCAGCATATCCCCACAGGGTGGTGACGTTGAGAAAGGCTCAGCCAACGAAATCAAAGATCTGGAAAAGGGACCTTAGATTAATAAATTCAATCGAGCTAGCAGCCCACTGTAAATCTGCCCTCTCCCCCCCAAACTGACCTGATTGAGGTTCAGTTACTCACTGACGCCTACAACTTGACCATCTCCAACATCATGGGTGACATTGCACCACTCCAACAAAGAAATGCCTCAACAAAAATATCCAAACCATGGTACAATGACAATTTAAATACTGAATGCCGTAACCTTAGGGCAGCCGAACGTTCCTGGAGATCCAAACCCTTCCTGAGACAATTAAAACTCCTTAGAGATGTTTGGAGCTTATACAACAAACAAATTAAGAGCACGAAGGCAGACTACTTCAGACAACAACTTGATCAAGCTGCAAACTGCCCCAAGAAACTTTTCGAATTGGTCAAACAGCAATCAGTGGTAGGTCCAAACCACTCTGACGCCAGAGGCAGTCTACCCTCTTGCGATGAACTTGCTTCTTTCTTCACTGAGAAATCAAGACTCATCACCATTGAACTCGCTTCTAAGAAGGCTCTACTGCCATCCTCTGGGTCTGCACCTCCCCTTGACTTAGATAAGAGGAAACCTATCAGCCTGAACACTAAGAACAACGCATCATGGGGCTCCTTTACCCCATTCAGTGAAAAAGACATTGACAAGATTCTTCAGAACATCAACCCATCTAACCACTTCGGTGACCTGTTGCCCCCGGCCATCTTCAAAGAATTCAAGAATGTACTCATCCCCACCTGGACAAGGATTGTAAAGGCTTCTCTATCACAAGGCACGATCCCAGACTGCCTAAAAGCGGCTCAAGTGTCACCTATACTAAAAAAAACTAACGCAGACTCATCTGACCTCAATAATTTCCGCCCTATCTCCAACATCTCCACCCTAGCCAAACTATTAGAAAAATGCGTACAATCCCAACTTTGTGCCCACATAGAGAATTTCCAACTGCTCGACCAGCATCAATCCGGCTTTCGGAAGGGGTACTGTACCGAATCGGCTCTCACGTGCGTTATGGATGACATTTTAAAAATGCTTGACCAAAATGATTCCTGCCTTCTAATCCTCCTTGATCTTTCCTCCACATTCGACACGGTTAATCATGACAACCTCCTATCCATTCTGGAGAACAGGATGGGTTTCTCGGATCGGGTGTTGCAATGGTTCTCGTCCTTCCTCCAACACAGATCACAAAGAGTCAAGGCAAACCACTCCCTCTCCCAGCCCTCTCCAGTACTCATGGGTGTTCCCCAAGGGTCCGCCCTATCTCCTATCCTCTTCAACCTTTTCTTGGAACCACTAGCTAACTCACTAAATTCCACGAACATTCTCTTCCATATGTATGTGGACGACACACAACTTTATCTGAAAATCTCATCCCCAGATAACATCATCTCGCTCAACAGTACCCTAACGTCTACTCAAAATTGGTTAACTGAGAACTAGGCCTGGGTGGCAAATTCTGTTCCACTCGCGGAATTTGCGGAATTTGGGTAATTTCGCGTTCAGCGGAGAACGCGGAATTGGCAAAAATTCCACGATCCGCGGCTTTGCGGAATTTTTTGCTTGTTTGTGCTTTCAAAATGCGTGTTCGTAAGATATTTCCCCCGAGTACGCAAATAGCGTTTGCTAACAGGAAAAAAGCATCGCGAATGGGCGGAACAAGTAATTCTGCGTGTTTGCCTAAGCTAGACTATGGCAGTGCTACACTCTGTGGTCTTCCTAAATACAATCTGGCTTCACTAAGGGCATCACAGAAAGCTGCGGCCAGACTGGTCACAGGTACCAAACAAAATTAGCACATATCCCCAGTACTGAAATCTCTCAAATGGTTGCCCTACGAAGCTCAAATTCAGTTAAAGATTGCCGTTCTGGCGCACAAAGCCCTGCATCTCAAAACTCCCTGGTACCTAGCGCAAAAGCTTGAATTATCTTGTGGTGGGAGAGCCTCAAGAAGTGCAGACACTTTGCTCCTAAAACCACTCATCCTTAGCAAAAAGAGAACTTGTCACCGAGCTTTCTCCGGAGCTGCCCCAAAGATATGGAACTCTCTTCCACCATATGTACGCAGAATTTCTTCAACGACTGCTTTCAAATAGGAAGCCAAAAGAATCCTAATGAACAAATTCTTACCTTAATTGGGTCTAGGTTTCTCCTTCTCAAATGTATTGATCCTACAACCATTGCACCATCATTTGTTGTTGCTCTCCTTTACCGCATTGTGTGCCCCCCCTCCTAGCCCGCTAAATTACTGTTTATTGTATTACTCTCCCTGATTTGATTGTCTGGGTATTATGTGATTATTCCTGTTGTGTATTCTTACTTGATGTTGATATTGGATTTATGTCCTTCCTTTTTTGGGAAAGCGCTCTGATATCCTTCAGGATCATGTTTGCGCTATAGAAAACTTTATCAATAAATAAACAAAATAAATAAATAAACTTCATCTAGGCTTTCATATATATCACGGCCCTCAATTTCAGATTGTTTAGTAAATCCCCGGCAATATGGGATTGCCAGCTTCAGAGAGGAATTGAGGAGGGAAAGCATGCTTCCTGCAGCCATGGTATGCAAATGTAACATTCTGTAATGTTACTCCCACACCATAACAAGCTAAAATAACTAACAAATACAACAAGTCGAAGTAATAATAAGTTAGAATAATAAAGTACCACAAGAAATTAACAAAATAAACTAAAATATTGAGTGTAAGTCAAAGATGTCAAAAATTCACGGTCCCCAGAAACCAATAGCAGCCAGGGAGAAAAAACACCTAAATTCCCTTGTCCTGCAAAGTTATCACCACATATGTCTTAGTAGTGGAAATGCTAAGTTAAAAGCTGCCCAACTTACTTCCTAAAGATATTTAGCGAGGAGTTGGTGCCACGCAAGTCATCTGAACACCTAACAGTGTCCTAAATAGTGCACGCACCACTAGAGGATCTCTTAAAAAATATCTGGGAGAAACTAAAATAAAATATACTGGTGTTCCAGGGTAACATAGAAATAATGTCCAGAAATGCCGGGAGTGTTAAACCGAGAGTGTCTCCGGATCGGTCTTCCATAGCACAAGACCACCATTCAGAAGATGCACACTAGCTTCCTCTGTGACGTGTGCGCAACGACTCCCCTCATGCTAGTCTGTAGAAGCGCACTAGCTACCTCAATGACGTGTGCGGGACGACTCCCATGAGGCATTTGGCTTCCTAAGGAGACATGCCTCCAGGGGAGATGCAGTTCATGCTCCTCACACAGTCTCTAATGCTGCTGTGGTCGGGCGCCAAGGCTGCGTGTACCAGAATTCAAATGCCGCCGAGCACCGAGTCAAAAGTACCTTGAAATGACCTACTGTGGCTGTACTTCAAAGCATAATAAGGGAAATCAGGTCAAAGGCAGTTTCCTTGACTCTATCCTTCACAACAGTATGCATCTTGTAATAACGGCGCATGCAGGGTTCTCTTAGGGGTGGGTGCTCCAACTTGTCACCAGTGTTGAGAGATACACAGGTCAACTTCAGTTCTCTTTAATGCATTCACCACAATTGGAGAATTGCAAATTGAGAATGCAATTTCCAGGTTGCAAGGGTGTCAATAGGACACCCTGTTGCACCCCTGAAATAAGCATGTGAGCACATGTGGCGCACATACATGCGCTAAGGGCATGTATGTGCACCACATGGCACTTTGAAAAATGCAAAAAAGTGAATTTTTCAAAGAAACCGCAAATTACCACCAACCTGAAGTTGGTGGTAATTTGCGATTCCTTAAGCCAAAATTGCACAACTTGAGTGCTTCCTACATTGCATTTAAGGAATCGCAATTTGGGATTCCTTAAATGCATTCGCAAAATAGGGAATCGCAAATTTTGCGATTCCTTATTTTGTGAGTGGGTTTTTGTTTGCTACATAGCACACTGCCCAAATTGCGATCGCAAACGCTGAAATTCTGTGAATTTCAGCGTTTGGGATCGCAATTTGGCTTCCTACATATGGCCCTTAATAATAGCCGTTTGCCAATAAGTTATGCGCTCCAAGAAAACACTGGCTGTGAAACACTGAAAAATTAGAACTCAATCCTTCTAGATCGGGGATTCATTTTACCCACAGAGAATCCCCCAAAGTGATCCATTACGTCAGGGGAGCACTTTCATCCTCAAAAATCATTAACACAAGTGACAAAAAGTCAAAAATTTATCAAAACCCAATAGCTTTGATAGAAAACAGACCCGAGCAAGCAGCCATATTAGCAGATACTACTGTTTCACAATAGTGTAACAAATACTTAATAAACCGCTCCTCCTGCCCCATTATACCTCCAAGGGGCCTTTTGATATTTTAAATAGCGGAAACATCTTGAAACTCTTTGGGGGATATTCACAAGAATGTGTGCTAAACATCACCAAAAAATGCTAACGCAACTTTACACATCACAGCCTACCGCGGGAAAATAACCCAGTGTCAACGTGGAATTCACAACAAGGCGGTACCATGCGATAGTTTGCCAAAACCGCGGCCAATGGCCACGATACAACCACCTTGACGGAGATAAAAACACAAACCACAACACAAAAAAATGTGCGATGAGCCCATTCACGATGAGGAAAGCAGGGATAAGCACCTCAAAAGCCTGAAAAAGAAAGGCAAACCAAACAGAAAACAACAGCCAAGCACAATGGAGGCAACCCGAGCCAGCAGACAACCCCACAAGCCCCATTGGCAACAAAACATTGTACATGGCAGGCCATCTTGGACAAGGTGAATGCAGCCTGAGAGCGGAGGAGGATAATGGAAGAAAACCAGAGCATACGGAATGATATGAAAGGCATGCCAACAACAAGAAGGCAGCAATGCACACCGGAGGTGGGAGTCCAGCGCCACACCAGGAGCTGGATGACATGGAGGAAATGGTGTCCACAACATCAGTCTGGAGATGGTGGCAGGACTCGGGGACCGGAAACTGCCCAAAACAACAGACACAACAGCAACAGCGAGAGGGACCAGCAGGGACTGGGGGGATGGGGGGAGATGGGCACAATGGTACACATGCACAATTAAGCACAGCACAACTGCAGACAAACCATGCCCCAAGAGTAACAACGCCAACCAGGAGCACAAGTCACACAACCCGGCAAAATAACACAACTGAACAAGCACAGAAGTGAAAAACACATTGCCTGAAAGGTAGAAGGGTGAGCCAAATCAGAGCTGAAGAGACATCTCACACACAATGCAGCATACACGCTTAAGAAGCAGAGCACCCCAACATCGAACACAATGTGGTACAAACACCACCATTTGCACAACCGAACACAGGACACAAGTGCACCCGCCTGTGTCCGGTAAACGTCCATACGCATCTGTCTAGGCACGAAACAGGGACATGATAATGCACAAGTACAAACCCACAGTCCTGATGGGGTAGCAATGCACGTATGGCAGGGAGCCAGAGAGTCCGTGACACACACATTGGCATACAAATCAAGACACAAAACAGTTGAAGAAAAGTGAAAGTGCGGAAACTTTATCAACAAGTGCGTGTCAGTACGGCCAAGAGAAGTGCCACGATATGCAGACCAATGCAGCAGCATGTCTGAATGAGGAACGTAGGGGGAGTCCATCACCAACACAAGTCAGTGCCAACCAGCGTTGGTTGTCCGCATCTGGATCATGAGTCCAGGCCAATGCAGCCATGTCCATTGTCGTCTTGGGACATGTGACCAGATTCCCAACATGCAACCAGGCGTCAGGACACGTTCAATAGGTCACATCCAGTTGTGGCTGCAGGTACCTTGTCACTCGTCCATGAACGTGAGTGCAGCTGCGTAGGCCAACATCTCCAATGAGCGATCGTTGTTCACCACATCTGACATGTTGTCGATGTAATCCACCAGCTGACCCGGACAGATGTGCTGACTACAACCACTGGACCCAATGTGCACCAAAGCCCAATCGGGTAGTGGCTCAATGTGCTCACTGCACACGACGGCTCGTGCAATCTCCCAGGTCCAGTTACCAGCCTGCATGCCAAACATCCATGCATGCCATAAATGGGCTTCATAGTGACACTCCTGGTCGTGGGCCAATAGGGGGAGCTCACACACGTCGTAATCCAGGTCAGCTACCGTTACGTTGGAGAGGCAGACATCCATGGACCACTCGAATATACACGAGCAACAATGCAACACAGGCTGAACGTAGGTGATGTCCGCAAGGCGTAAGCTCAGCTGGTAACTGATCCGCAGCACTGCCAACGGCAGTGCCCCCAGTACATGCAGCAGAAGTCCACGGTACAGGTCCACGTGACTGAAGGTGAGCATGTGTCTAGGATGGTCTGCCATTATGCCAGTGGCTCTGCTTGAAGCGGCACTAGCTTGCCCTGCGCCACTCCTGTGGATGAAATGGCACAGCTCGGTGTACTGAGCAGTGTCTGTGTGCAACGGGTGCAGACCTGGGGTTTGGTGGGAGTACGTGTGAAGGCCATTTCACGCATGCTAACTAGGACCAAGGACATCTGCGTGTGGGATGTGTACACGTTGGTCTCACGTCGGGCGGTGTGTAGTGTGGGAGTTGCAAGCAAATGCTATCATATCTGTCAGGGGATGCTGGTCACATGCAAGTTCCTGCTCGGAGCTGCAGATGTGCTACCGCCTAATAGTTCAGACAAAGGTCCTTTCATCCCTACAGTAACTTCATCATCTGCATGCATACAGGAGATGTACAGAGGCCTGTTGTGGGTGTGTTGGGATGTCTGCGACCCTGGGAATCATGGATGATATGCCCAGCACGTGGCACATGAGCGGCCTCACTATGTGTTAGGTTGCCACACAGCTGCTCCTCCCTCCCACGAGCCCCCACACTTGTGTGCGCAGCGCGGTTGCATCAAGTGCACTCCTACGACACACCATTGTAATGCCTGTCCGCGCATGTCCAGCGGCATACCAACAACACCGTGATGCTGGCCTTTGAAGGTGTGCGGCCACATGAGTGTAGGCCAATGGTCCGGACAGGGCGGACACAGGTGTACAGCCCATGGCTGGCTGTGATCGCGCTGCAAATGAGGCCAGGCAACTGACTCATGCATCCGCAGGACTGATACACATAACACTTGGCATGCAGGTGCCAAGACCCCGAGCGGTCTTGCGCTCCTACATGTCCCCGTACTTGTGGGCCCACCCCCCTGGTGCATGCCACATTGCAACATCGACTACTGTGGCGTGGTGGCGACAACACCCCAACACAGAGACACACTTACTGCACTTCCTGCCCAAGGCCAGGTCCGAGCCACGCCCTGCTCCCCCTGCTGAATCAGCACACCCCTGCACCGACCTGACATACGCCGGACCAGCACACGCCGCTTGTGCATGCAGGGGAGTGTGTGCGAAGCTACATGTCCAGGGTCACTGCCAACGCTGCGGTTACATGGTAACGTCCGCTGAAGACAGCACACTGTGATGTTGCAGGGCCCATGCCCATCATGCTGACACACTGACCACACGTGCAAAAACAACAATTGATGGACAGAATGCAGAACAATGTCATACATTCACCCCAGTACAGAGATCTGGGCCTAAATCCATCGGTTTTTTGCTCACCATGCCATTCCAGTTTGAACCCAGCCATATGCAAATCAGTCTTGACCCTGTGCCCCATGGGAACAGTCCAGCCCGAACTGCCAAGCCAGGTCCTCCCTGGACTGGAAACAAGCATCCTAGGACCGGTTTCGGGCTTTCAGCCCTCGTCAGCCAGGATAGCTTGATTCCATTGGCATGGAGAGCAAGGGACTCACGTCTGAGCATACCCTTCCCACTCGGGGTGACAAATGCAAAAACAACAATTGATGGACAGAATGCAGAACAATGTCATACATTCACCCCAGTACAGAGATCTGGGCCTAAATCCATCGTTTTTTTGCTCACCATGCCATTCCATTTTGAACCCAGCCATATGCAAATCAGTCTTGACCCTGTGCCCCATGGGAACAGTCCAGCCCGAACTGCCAAGCCAGGTCCTCCCTGGACTGGAAACAAGCATCCTAGGACCGGTTTCGGGCTTTCAGCCCTCGTCAGCCAGGATAGCTTGATTCCATTGGCATGGAGAGCAAGGGACTCACGTCTGAGCATACCCTTCCCACTCGGGGTGACAAATGCAAAAACAACAATTGATGGACAGAATGCAGAACAATGTCATACATTCACCCCAGTACAGAGATCTGGGCCTAAATCCATCGGTTTTTTGCTCACCATGCCATTCCAGTTTGAACCCAGCCATATGCAAATCAGTCTTGACCCTGTGCCCCATGGGAACAGTCCAGCCCGAACTGCCAAGCCAGGTCCTCCCTGGACTGGAAACAAGCATCCTAGGACCAGTTTCGGGCTTTCAGCCCTCGTCAGCCAGGATAGCTTGATTCCATTGGCATGGAGAGCAAGGGACTCACGTCTGAGCATACCCTTCCCACTCGGGGTGACAAATGCAAAAACAACAATTGATGGACAGAATGCAGAACAATGTCATACATTCACCCCAGTACAGAGATCTGGGCCTAAATCCATCGTTTTTTTGCTCACCATGCCATTCCATTTTGAACCCAGCCATATGCAAATCAGTCTTGACCCTGTGCCCCATGGGAACAGTCCAGCCCAAACTGCCAAGCCAGGTCCTCCCTGGACTGGAAACAAGCATCCTAGGACCGGTTTCGGGCTTTCAGCCCTCGTCAGCCAGGATAGCTTGATTCCATTGGCATGGAGAGCAAGGGACTCACGTCTGAGCATACCCTTCCCACTCGGGGTGACAAATGCAAAAACAACAATTGATGGACAGAATGCAGAACAATGTCATACATTCACCCCAGTACAGAGATCTGGGCCTAAATCCATCGTTTTTTTGCTCACCATGCCATTCCAGTTTGAACCCAGCCATATGCAAATCAGTCTTGACCCTGTGCCCCATGGGAACTGTCCAGCCCGAACTGCCAAGCCAGGTCTGCATTGTCAGCTTTCCGTCCATCATTTGTTTGTTGTAACGCTTTTCGCCCTAAGTGGGATGGGTATTCCCAGATGCGGGACCCGTGCTCACTACGCCACTGGAGTCAAGCTATCCTGGCTGATGACGGCTGATAGCCAAAAACCGGTCCTAGGATGCTTGATTCCGGTCCAGGGAAGACATGGCTTGGTAGTTCGGGCTGGACTGTTCCCATGAGGCACAGGGTCAAGACTGATTTGCATATGGCCATGTCTGAACTGGGGTGGTGTAGTGGGCAAAAGAACGATGGATTTAACCCAGATCTCTTGACTGGGGGAGAATGTCTGCATTGTCAGCTTTCCGTCCATCATTTGTTTGTTGTAACGCTTTTCGCCCTAAGTGGGATGGGTATTCCCAGACGTGGGACCCGTGCTCACTACGCCACTGGAGTCAAGCTATCCTGGCTGATGACGGCTGATAGCCAGAAACCGGTCCTAGGATGCTTGATTCCGGTCCAGGGAAGACATGGCTTGGTAGTTCGGGCTGGACTGTTCCCATGAGGCACAGGGTCAAGACTGATTTGCATATGGCCATGTCTGAACTGGGGTGGTGTAGTGGGCAAAAGAACGATGGATTTAACCCAGATCTCTTGACTGGGGGAGAATGTCTGCATTGTCAGCTTTCCGTCCATCATTTGTTTGTTGTAACGCTTTTCGCCCTAAGTGGGATGGGTATTCCCAGACGTGGGACCCGTGCTCACTACGCCACTGGAGTCAAGCTATCCTGGCTGATGACGGCTGATAGCCAGAAACCGGTCCTAGGATGCTTGATTCCGGTCCAGGGAAGACATGGCTTGGTAGTTCGGGCTGGACTGTTCCCATGAGGCACAGGGTCAAGACTGATTTGCATATGGCCATGTCTGAACTGGGGTGGTGTAGTGGGCAAAAGAACGATGGATTTAACCCAGATCTCTTGACTGGGGGAGAATGTCTGCATTGTCAGCTTTCCGTCCATCATTTGTTTGTTGTAACGCTTTTCGCCCTAAGTGGGATGGGTATTCCCAGACGTGGGACCCGTGCTCACTACGCCACTGGAGTCAAGCTATCCTGGCTGATGACGGCTGATAGCCAGAAACCGGTCCTAGGATGCTTGATTCCGGTCCAGGGAAGACATGGCTTGGTAGTTCGGGCTGGACTGTTCCCATGAGGCACAGGGTCAAGACTGATTTGCATATGGCCATGTCTGAACTGGGGTGGTGTAGTGGGCAAAAGAACGATGGATTTAACCCAGATCTCTTGACTGGGGGAGAATGTCTGCATTGTCAGCTTTCCGTCCATCATTTGTTTGTTGTAACGCTTTTCGCCCTAAGTGGGATGGGTATTCCCAGACGTGGGACCCGTGCTCACTACGCCACTGGAGTCAAGCTATCCTGGCTGATGACGGCTGATAGCCAGAAACCGGTCCTAGGATGATTGATTCCGGTCCAGGGAAGACATGGCTTGGTAGTTCGGGCTGGACTGTTCCCATGAGGCACAGGGTCAAGACTGATTTGCATATGGCCATGTCTGAACTGGGGTGGTGTTGTGTCCAAATAATTATTCCAAGGGCCACACTTACCACTGGCCCGCAATATTAAGTCAAATAAGGAGCAGTTGGCAACGTGGAAGGTTCAAGCGTTTATTGGCCACCACAGAACTCTATATAGAGGAGCCTCGTCGATCCTCACCCATCAGGTGCGCCGAGGAAGACTGCTGGCTCCTTCACAGTAACACACTTTTATACATTATCAGTTCAGCATACAAAACCTTATATGTGGAAAAGTACCAGTTAGTCCTGGCGCTCCTAATGAGCTCATGCCTATATCTAGTTTCGGTTACACATACAAAGGGTTACTATCTTTACAGAGAAGGTCGAAGGGGTGACTCCCTTCTCGTCCCAGGTCTAGAGGAATTCGCTTGATACTCCCTTTTAGCAGATGTGACCTTGCTTCTCAGCAATTCAGCCCGTCTCCTAACAAATGTATGAAAAGGGGAAGCAGATGGTGTGCGGAAGAGACCATGTGATTCCTAAACGAGAGAGCCACAATCCAAGATGGAGGCGGTTCGGTTCTCGGCCCTTTCTGTCGTACTAAGCATAACGGGAATTTCGAACCCTTGAATACACCATAACTAATCATACTATCATTAGATATACTGCGCTAATCATACCATATCAACTTGAACACCTCAGAACGGCCCTTTTAGCGCAGCATAACTAATGACGGAGTCAGTCTTCAAAAATACCCTCATCGATCTGCATTAAGTCATGCATCTCCTTCTGAGCCCGCTGGGTATCTATCCTGGTTTGGAGAGGCTTGGGCCCAGGGATAGATCGGCGAACCTGAGTAGTGCAATATGCACAGCAAGCGGGCCCGCACTGGAGACAAAGGCAGCAGGTGAAAATGAACCCTACTACTCCCAAAAGAATCATGAATAACTTCCATCCCCAGGTCGTCACCAGATCCCAAAACCACCCGGACAAGGACCAAGTACCAGTCTCAGTGTGAATTTCAGAAGCTAGCCGATGCAGTTTCTGGATGGCTAAATGGACGGAAGGGGCGGAGTCAGGTATATATACACAACAGGAACTGCCGATGACTCTACAAGCTCCTCCACGATCGGCCAGGATGACATCTAAAACAAGACGATTTTGAAGGGTCACAAGCCGGGTCGCCTGGAGCTCCACCGTGATATTAGTTAATATCCCTGCAGTAGTATTAACCACCCCTTCCACTACTCTGGATAGCCTCCGAATTTCTTTACTAGTGAGGATGGGCCCCCATATGGGCAATACCCCTTTCATGATATCAACAAAGTGTTGAGCCGGAGTGTCAGTCTGGTCAGTGGCATCATTACTAGTGGCTCTAGCTTCCAGACTCCGCCGACTTAAGGAATGGGACCTATGATAATCAGAAGGGGCTATATAAACCGGTGGGTAAAGGAAGGATAGGTAACATCTACCTGCCCATCCTCTAGGTAGCCAAGTGTATGCGTTTTCACCGCACACAAAATAAACATTGGGAGGGGTGAGTGTTGGGGGACTGCTGAACGTCTGTAATCTATAAGTGTAATTACATCGGCTATATCCTACAAATAAATGTCCAGTACCCTGCACGCAGAAAGAGGAGGATGTATTCAGCACCGGGACCGGAATGATTTTGTCATCTGAGACATTTCGCTCCTGAAAATATTTGAAATACTCAGTAAAGTTAAAAGTCACGAAATCCAATACTTCATCCCTCAACCAGGTATCATTTTCATGATCAGTGTACACGTTCATGCAGGCAGTAGGATCAAGGGTACCATCAGTTCCCTCAGCATTAGGAGTAAAACCTTGGTGTTCCTCTATATAGGCTAGGATTAAGGCATAATCCTTCTCTGAGAACCGACGTTCATCTATAGTGTAGTGTTCATACAGCATGGATAACATTTTGAACCAGGCTTCGCAACTACCTAAATAAGATAAGGGCATTGATATAAACAAATCTTGCTTATGCATCACTGACGGGAGGAGACCACAGACCCAACAATCAGTAACATTTGTGGAACTATGAGTCTGGTGCAGCATCTCAATGAAGGCATTATGTACATACGTCTGTCGGTGCCTTTCCTTATGAGGGGCAAAGGTCTGGAAATGATGTTCCTTAGGAGCAGGAGTAGACACTATCAAGGTGTGTACAGGATGGCGGAACTCTAGATATATAAACAGTCCCAAGCACAATACAAATGATACAATCAATATAGAAATGAAAACAATTTTAACACGCAAACTCCATGAGGAGAACATTGGCAGATGCGGGGAAGTGGTACGGGGTACTATGGGACGCCCTTCTTCAGGGACAAAACGAGCAAAAGGGTACATTTCTCACTAAAAGTCCAATATAATCTCGGGAAAAAGGGGTCTACAAGCAGTCCGACCTGCCGGAGGGTGCTTCTTTCCTGTGTCCGTATAGAGCCTCACAGGCAGACTCCTATTGTTCATAAAAACCAAAAGTAAAAAGATAAAAACTTCTTGCGTTGGGGTCACACTTGACGCGACCCGTGTCGAAAAGGAACTCCACCTGGGCCCCACCAACTGATCTATGTCTCTATCTTCGTTCTGAACAGAGCTTTACTTAAAGTTCCATGCTCTCAACGAGTTCAGTCCAGTGTTCCAACAATCCTCAGGTCTTTTGCTGGAGCCTCCAACTTCACTCACCGAGGCTAGACCTGGGATTCTCTATTTCCGGGGCCGCAGGTGATATCGATCCCGACCAGGGGTTTCAGGATTAACAAACAAAGTATGCACAGTGGGGTCAGACGAGGAGCTGGGCTCCCGACCAGATACTTTGCTTTGGGCAATTGGGTGGCCACAAAGAGGGGTTTCCAAGCTCACAGCACTCTCCCCTCGCCCGTCAACCTCTCTGCGGGTGTCCAGGGAAAGTGACTCTTCAGTACTGGGCTCACCTTGAGTTGGCAGGCCTTCCTCCTGGTCAAGCTGCTCCCTTGGCAATGGGAGGGGAACTCGCTTAAGATGGGAGATATGGATCCAGTGCTGCTTCCCTTCGACTTTCACCGCCGTTCGCGTAGCCAGGAGCACCTGGTACGGCCGGGACCAGCGTGGATCCAAACTCGACTTCCGTTGGTAGTTCCGGACCAAGACCCACTGTCCAGGTTCTACGCTGTGTCCAGGACCCTCCGGCAGGGGCTGCAGTACGGCAGATATCTGTTGATGAATGGAACGAAGATCTTTAGTCAAAGCATACAAATAGTCAATCAACATAGGATGGTCAATGTCCCTGAAAGATTTGGGCCGGGGCACTCCCCACACGTTGGCAGGTCTGCCAAAAATTACTTCATAAGGGGAGATACCGCTCCGTGAATGGGGAGTAGTTCTCACAGACAACAGGGCCAGGGGCAGGAGATCAGGCCATCTTAATCCTGTCGTGTCCTGAAGTTTAGCCAGTTTCAACTTCAGAATCCCATTATATTTTTCAACCAGGCCTGCTGACTGAGGATGTCGGGCTGCATGAAACTTCTGCTGGATGGACAGACCTTGGCATACATACTTAACTAAGTTAGCATTAAAGTGTGTCCCATTGTCACTCCAAATCACCCGTGGTAACCCATATCGAGGGAAAAACTCTTTTACCAGAGCTTTCGCAGTTGCCAGGGCAGTATTTTCTTTTGTGGGATACGCCTCCACCCATTTACTAAAAGTACAAATCACCACTAGCACGTATTTCAGATTATTAACTCGCTCTAGCTGCATGTAATCCATTTGGAGTACTTCAAAAGGCAGAGTGGGTGGCGCGAAATTACCCGACAAGACGGGAATACTAACCCCGGGATTATGCTGGAGACAAATTATGCAATGCTGGACCAAGCTCCTAGCTGTCTTGTGGATATTAACATTATACCAGACAGGATCCAATGTTGCACAGATGCCCTGAACTCCCACATGCGAAGGTCCGTGTGCCATGGATACTACCGCATTTACAAATGCGTTTGGCAGCAACCATCTACACTTTTCTGATAAGTCAGTCCAACATCCATTCTCATCAAGCCTCCCCACCTGTTCTTGCCAATATGTCAGCTCTTCCGGGGTCACTTCCTTTTGCAGCTCTTTCACACTATCTATGGTGTTGTTAAAAACCCCTGCTTCTATCATTCTTGTTACTACAAACATGGAAGTGGTGTCAGACTGGGCTGTTTCCTTGGCGATTCTATCCGCAAAGAAATTTCCCCTCCCCACATCATCAACTATAACCTTGTGTGCACTGCATTTGACTATGGCCAAGGTCTTGGGCAATGTTAATGCGGCTAGTAATCGTTCAACTAATGGTCCATTCTTTATTTTCTCGCCATGAGATGTCAAGAATCCTCTTTCCGCCCATAACCTCCCGAAGCTATGTGCTACACCGAACGCGTACTGGCTGTCGGTGTAGACATTTAGCCTCAAGCCTTTCCCCAACTCACAGGCCCTGAATAATGCAACGAATTCGGCCGCCTGAGCCGACCGATATGGTATCTTTGCTGCCTCAACTACCGTTTGCAGGGTAGTGATCGCATAAGCCGCAGCTGTCGTACCATCAGGTAATTTGAAACATGACCCATCAACGTACAATTCTCCTTGGGCATCAGATAGTGGGGTGTCAGTTAGATCTATCCGGCCCTTGGTTTCTTCTTCAGTTCGAAAGATACAATCATGTATGTCTTGTCCACCGTCTCCCAAAGGGAGGGGTAACAACGTGGCAGGATTCAAATTAAAACATCTTTTGATCGTTATGTGGGGTGCAAACAGGGTCAATTCGTACCCTGTAAGACGCGCACTAGTTAAGTGCTGCATCTGTGTCCTGTTTAATAATACGTCCACAGCATGAGGCACCATCACTGTCAGATCCGTATTCAGGACTAGCCCTTCCGATTGTCTGATTGCTATGGCCACTGCCGCTGTAGCCCTCAGACAACTGGGAAGTGCTCTTGCGACATTGTCCAAAACCGCCGAGAAATATGCACAAGGCCTTTGCTTACCACCAAAGTCCTGTGTCAACACTGAAAGAGAACAACCGTCCACCTCATGCATGTAGAGCACAAAAGGCTTACGGTAGTCAGGGGTGCCAAGCACAGGAGCAGAGCAAAGAGCAGTTTTCAGAGCGGAAAAAGCAGTCTGGCATTCAGCAGTCCAAGGTAAAGGTTCATGCACATCCTTCGTAGTTAGATACAGGAAAGGTTTAGTCAAGAGGGAATAGTTAGCAATCCATTGGCGACAGTAGGAAGTTATACCAAGCAAAGCGCGGACATCATGTTGCGTGCGAGGAACAGGCATGTTAGTTATGGTTGCAATGCGCTCAGAAGTCAACCGTCTTCCCTCCTTCGACAGGAGATGACCGAGATAGGTCACCTCCGGTCGACAATATTGAAATTTAGAAAGCGACACCTTGTTACCATGAGTAGCCAAATGCTGTAGCAGGGCAACCGTGGCATCGCGGCAACCATGTTCTGTATCAGAGGCCACAAGGAGGTCGTCGACATACTGCAATAGTACATTACCTGACGGCAATTGTAAAGTATCCAATACTCTTTTTAGAGCTTGGCTGTAGATACTAGGACTTTCGGTATACCCCTGGGGGGCGCGACAGAACCTAAAGCTGCGGCCTCCCAATGAGAAACCAAACAAATGTCTACTATCTGGATGAATGGGAATACTAAAGAAAGCATTCTTCAAATCAATCACCGAGAAAAAAATCGCTGTGGGAGGAATCATGGTTAAAATGGAATTAATATCTAGTACCACAGGATATTGGGGCACCACAATCTTGTTAATCTCTCGCAAATCAATCACAAATCGATAGGTATCAGCATAATCAGGGGACTGGGGTGCGGGAGCTCATTTAAGAATCGGAAGAATAGGGCTGTTGCAGATATTGGAAGCCGTTTCCTCCACCACCCCTGTTTTAATCAAATCAGAAATAATGGCCAGTAAAGCGCTTTCTCCCTCGGGGGCTATTTTGTACTGTGGGATCCTCGGCAATTTGGCATTCTGTTTCAAAGTGATAGACACCGGGGGAATTTGTAGGAACCCTACATCATTGTCCCCAGGGCCCAAAGATCCCTCGGGAGTTTTGCAAGCTCAGGGGGTAGGGAGTCCGTTTTTGAAAAACATTGAATGGAGGGGATAGAGGTATTCCTAATGGTCAGGTAAACTCCATCGGGGGAGCAATAGATGCGGGCATGCAATCTTTTTAATATATCCATACCCAGGAGATTTTCCCCACACTGGGAGGTGAGGAGGAAAGGCAAATCTATCGTTACTGGTCCCAGAGTAAGGGAAAGTGGCTTAGAAATGGGGCTCACCACCGGAGTTCCAGAGAACCCCACGGACACATTATTCTGGCCAGACAAAGCGGCCCCCGGGACCAGGGCACGTGAAACAGAACTGTTCATAGCCCCTGTGTCAACCAAAAACTTACCTGATGCATCCAGTAATTGTGCATGGACATAAGGTCCAGCTTGATCTATCGGGATTGACACATGCCCCTTACTCTGTCTTTGGCTGTCCTATGCTTGAGAATATCCGGAGCCTTCGTCCGTCACATATCCTTCATGATAGTACTGTTTACCTTGGCTTTGATCGAAATAATTCTGACTATTCTCACCTCGGGCTGACTGTTCCTGTCTCGTGTATCCACCTCGGTGCCCACTCATCCTTCCCCGTCCACGACCCCTTGAAGCATTATTCTGCTCATACAACAACGGGCACTGGGCTCTCCAATGCCCCTCCTCCTTACAGAAAGCACATTGATTTATGCCTAGATCCGTTCGTCCAACCGTTTGCGTGGGTCCCGCCCCTCTTGGAACGAAATTCTGCAACCCTCTTCCTCTTCCTCTACCCCTCTCTACTTGCTGCAGTAACACTCGAGTTTTCAAGTCCTTCGACTTCTTTTCTGTCTTATCCTTGCTCTCATTTTCCCGATGCTCATAATACTGGTCCATGCTTAATATTGTGGAAGGCGTGGTGGTCGTCCAGGTACTCTCAGCTGCCTGTAACCGGGCCGATACCTCAGGTAGCAGATTTGTTACGAATCTATTAACAAATAAACGCACACCCCCTTCCATGGCCAGGTCCTGTCCGCTGAAATCAATGAATACTCCCTCAAACCTCGTGAAAAAATCGGATACACTCTCATCCTTCTTTTGCTTACAAGCCGTCAGTTTATCCCAATCTACTTTCCTGGGTGGGATCAATGAATGCATATAGGTTATTATTTTTTCAGGCAAGGTCAGTATCTCAGATCGGGGCTTGTTCCCCGGTTTACGATCTCTATCCCAGTTTCTCAGTTGGTCCCATGTCCCACCAAATTCCGTAACATGGTCCTGGTCATGTACCTGGCGCCAAATGTCCACCGGTACTAATAAGGCAAAGAATAATTCAATATCCGCCAGCGTCATTACTGCTGACGAGGCGGCCTCGGTCAGTTCTTTGTAATATGCAGTGGGGTTTTTTCTAGGATCTGGCAACTGGCTTTTTAGGGACAATACCTCACTCCGTTTCCAGGGGGTATAGACCCATTGTTCCTGGAACCGGGCGTCTATTCTCGGACGTGTGACGACACCTTGGGCATCCACCACCTCGGTAACCTCAGGATGGAAGATAGGGTGTACTTCTCGCATAGGGAACTGGGAGAATCCGGCGGGAATGGCAGGCTGCAAACGGGTTCTATAAGAAACCAAAGTCTGCACCTTCCCATACACTTCTTCCGGCGTCAATTGAGATTTGTGAATCTGATCAAGGATATCATACAATATAGCCGGAGCTCTCCCTCCTTGGTGTACCTGTTCCCATACAGAAATACGACGGTTGGCCATATGTTCCAGGGCATGCTGTTGCATCACCGGTTCATAGTCTATCATAGTACTCCAAATATCAGAAAGAGTATAAATAGGATGCCGCATCCATTGGGACGCTTGTGTGGCAATAGTTTCCCTTTCTTCCGTCCCCAAGGCAGAACGAGTGAACAACCTCCTACCCTCCGTTAAACTGGCCGGATGTATTGGAGTAGTTACAGCTGTTACCGGCGTTGTACTGGCGGAGGAGGAGGGCAGAGCAGAAGGGGAAGACATTGACCCCGGCGACAGCTGAGGGGTCCCGGCTGCAGCTGCCGTCAATAAATTAGGCAGCATGGCCATAACTTCAGACACAGATGTCGGCAATCGGGAGAGGTCCGGCAGGGAGGGAGGGGTAGGAGTGGCCGGGGAAGCCGAAGCCGAGGCCCCCAGAGACATATTCGGGACCGGGGCCGAGGCCCCTGTCACCTCCGGATATATTCTCTGCGGTACATAAGGGGGCGGTGGCCTGGTGTCTAATAAATCCTCTATTTCATCTTCCGCATTTGGGCGGGTCACATAGCTCTTATCAACCTTTAATCTAAATTCATGCAATCCAATCCCTATTCTACTCTGTCTCGGTCATAGGCCATAGCTTTCTGAGTTATATTCTGTCCTGCCTTGGCTCTAGCTACTTTCTCTTCCCTCATTCGCCGTTGTTTGGCCTCCTTCTGCCATGCAATTAGAGCATCGAACATGGCCTGCCTACTTCGCCTAGAAAACAGTTGTTCCTGTAGGAATGCAATTTTCTTCTCATCAAATGAACCCGTCTTGGGCCATCGTAACTCCTCATTACCCTTGGTGTACTTATGCCACAGAGTGCAGAACAATAAGGGAGAGATCCCATGTTTGACATACATAAAATGGCTAGGACTGCCCTCCGGCGGGGCGGGTTGGCTCTCAGCTAATCTGGAGTCACTTGTTCAGCAGCAGCAGCCAAAACAATTTAGTTTACTAAAACAGGACATTTTGGTTAGTTTTCAGACATGTTCACACAAACAACAATCAACACGAATCATACACAATATACGATCGGTATCGGAGAACCAAGCCCGTCGACTCTGGTTCACAGTTCAGACACCAAACTGCACGCGGGATTCCGGCCACCCTTCCGGCTCACCACTAAGACCAGCCCCCAACGAGGACTAGCCCCGTCAGGAGTATGCCTTGTGGCTACCCAGTCTAGGTCGCAGGTCCTTCCACGTGCAATCCGTCTATATTCCTCCGGCGCGCTGTTTTAATCAAATCAATACAATCGGTACGTACTTCGAGTCAAAAACACTGTAATGCTAAACCGATCAAGCAAGGCACCACTCTCCGGTGCGCGCCTTCAAATCAATGCACCGCTGTCCAGCACGAGCTTCAAACAAATGCAGCCAGTGTTCAAATCAAAAATGCATCGTTCTCAACGAATGCTCTCAAATCAACCAAATAGCGCATCGTCTCCAACGCGTGCTTCAACAAGATAATGCACCGTTTACAACGCGTGCTTCAAATCAAATCAATCTATACTCACCGGGTGCACCCAGATACGAATGTTCATTCTCCGCTGCCAACTTCTCCCGACCAAATCAGTCCATTTTCTGGGTTAAGCCCGTAGGACCCCGGTGAAGGGTGACTAGCAGCAGGGGACGTACCGAAAATTCGCGCAGAGTGGGAGAAATCCTCAGGCTCCTCTCCCGCCAACCGGTCAGGACGCCCCCAATCCCACCACCCGAATACGGGGGGGAAGACCCTGTCACGGGGTCCCTTCGTGGTCACCAACTGTTGTGTCCAAATAATTATTCCAAGGGCCACACTTACCACTGGCCCGCAATATTAAGTCAAATAATGAGCAGTTGGCAACGTGGAATGTTCAAGCGTTTATTGGCCACCACAGAACTCTATATAGAGGAGCCTCGTCGATCCTCACCCATCAGGTGCGCCGAGGAAGACTGCTGGCTCCTTGACAGTAACACACTTTTATACATTATCAGTTCAGCATACAAAACCTTATATGTGGAAAAGTACCAGTTAGTCCTGGCGCTCCTAATGAGCTCATGCCTATATCTAGTTTCGGTTACACATACAAAGGGTTACTATCTTTACAGAGAAGGTCGAAGGGGTGACTCCCTTCTCGTCCCAGGTCTAGAGGAATTCGCTTGATACTCCCTTTTAGCAGATGTGACCTTGCTTCTCAGCAATTCAGCCCGTCTCCTAACAAATGTATGAAAAGGGGAAGCAGATGGTGTGCGGAAGAGACCATGTGATTCCTAAACGAGAGAGCCACAATCCAAGATGGAGGCGGTTCGGTTCTCGGCCCTTTCTGTCGTACTAAGCATAACGGGAATTTCGAACCCTTGAATACACCATAACTAATCATACTATCATTAGATATACTGCGCTAATCATACCATATCAACTTGAACACCTCAGTGGTGTAGTGGGCAAAAGAACGATGGATTTAACCCAGATCTCTTGACTGGGGGAGAATGTCTGCATTGTCAGCTTTCCGTCCATCATTTGTTTGTTGTAACGCTTTTTGCCCTAAGTGGGATGGGTATTCCCAGACGTGGGACCCGTGCTCACTACGCCACTGGAGTCAAGCTATCCTGGCTGATGACGGCTGATAGCCAGAAACCGGTCCTAGGATGCTTGATTCCGGTCCAGGGAAGACATGGCTTGGTAGTTCGGGCTGGACTGTTCCCATGAGGCACAGGGTCAAGACTGATTTGCATATGCCATGTCTGAACTGGGGTGGTGTAGTGGGCAAAAGAACGATGGATTTAACCCAGATCTCTTGACTGGGGGAGAATGTCTGCATTGTCAGCTTTCCGTCCATCATTTGTTTGTTGTAACGCTTTTCGCCCTAAGTGGGATGGGTATTCCCAGACGTGGGACCCGTGCTCACTACGCCACTGGAGTCAAGCTATCCTGGCTGATGACGGCTGATAGCCAGAAACCGGTCCTAGGATGCTTGATTCCGGTCCAGGGAAGACATGGCTTGGTAGTTCGGGCTGGACTGTTCCCATGAGGCACAGGGTCAAGACTGATTTGCATATGGCCATGTCTGAACTGGGGTGGTGTAGTGGGCAAAAGAACGATGGATTTAACCCAGATCTCTTGACTGGGGGAGAATGTCTGCATTGTCAGCTTTCCGTCCATCATTTGTTTGTTGTAACGCTTTTCGCCCTAAGTGGGATGGGTATTCCCAGACGTGGGACCCGTGCTCACTACGCCACTGGACTCAAGCTATCCTGGCTGATGACGGCTGATAGCCAGAAACCGGTCCTAGGATGCTTGATTCCGGTCCAGGGAAGACATGGCTTGGTAGTTCGGGCTGGACTGTTCCCATGAGGCACAGGGTCAAGACTGATTTGCATATGGCCATGTCTGAACTGGGGTGGTGTAGTGGGCAAAAGAACGATGGATTTAACCCAGATCTCTTGACTGGGGGAGAATGTCTGCATTGTCAGCTTTCCGTCCATCATTTGTTTGTTGTAACGCTTTTCGCCCTAAGTGGGATGGGTATTCCCAGACGTGGGACCCGTGCTCACTACGCCACTGGAGTCAAGCTATCCTGGCTGATGACGGCTGATAGCCAGAAACCGGTCCTAGGATGCTTGATTCCGGTCCAGGGAAGACATGGCTTGGTAGTTCGGGCTGGACTGTTCCCATGAGGCACAGGGTCAAGACTGATTTGCATATGGCCATGTCTGAACTGGGGTGGTGTAGTGGGCAAAAGAACGATGGATTTAACCCAGATCTCTTGACTGGGGGAGAATGTCTGCATTGTCAGCTTTCCGTCCATCATTTGTTTGTTGTAACGCTTTTCGCCCTAAGTGGGATGGGTATTCCCAGACGTGGGACCCGTGCTCACTACGCCACTGGAGTCAAGCTATCCTGGCTGATGACGGCTGATAGCCAGAAACCGGTCCTAGGATGCTTGATTCCGGTCCAGGGAAGACATGGCTTGGTAGTTCGGGCTGGACTGTTCCCATGAGGCACAGGGTCAAGACTGATTTGCATATGGCCATGTCTGAACTGGGGTGGTGTAGTGGGCAAAAGAACGATGGATTTAACCCAGATCTCTTGACTGGGGGAGAATGTCTGCATTGTCAGCTTTCCGTCCATCATTTGTTTGTTGTAACGCTTTTCGCCCTAAGTGGGATGGGTATTCCCAGACGTGGGACCCGTGCTCACTACGCCACTGGAGTCAAGCTATCCTGGCTGATGACGGCTGATAGCCAGAAACCGGTCCTAGGATGCTTGATTCCGGTCCAGGGAAGACATGGCTTGGTAGTTCGGGCTGGACTGTTCCCATGAGGCACAGGGTCAAGACTGATTTGCATATGGCCATGTCTGAACTGGGGTGGTGTAGTGGGCAAAAGAACGATGGATTTAACCCAGATCTCTTGACTGGGGGAGAATGTCTGTATTGTCAGCTTTCCGTCCATCATTTGTTTGTTGTAACGCTTTTTGCCCTAAGTGGGATGGGTATTCCCAGACGTGGGACCCGTGCTCACTACGCCACTGGAGTCAAGCTATCCTGGCTGATGACGGCTGATAGCCAGAAACCGGTCCTAGGATGCTTGATTCCGGTCCAGGGAAGACATGGCTTGGTAGTTCGGGCTGGACTGTTCCCATGAGGCACAGGGTCAAGACTGATTTGCATATGGCCATGTCTGAACTGGGGTGGTGTAGTGGGCAAAAGAAAGATGGATTTAACCCAGATCTCTTGACTGGGGGAGAATGTCTGCATTGTCAGCTTTCCGTCCATCATTTGTTTGTTGTAACGCTTTTCGCCCTAAGTGGGATGGGTATTCCCAGACATGGGACCCGTGCTCACTACGCCACTGGAGTCAAGCTATCCTGGCTGATGACGGCTGATAGCCAGAAACCGGTCCTAGGATGCTTGATTCCGGTCCAGGGAAGACATGGCTTGGTAGTTCGGGCTGGACTGTTCCCATGAGGCACAGGGTCAAGACTGATTTGCATATGGCCATGTCTGAACTGGGGTGGTGTAGTGGGCAAAAGAACAATGGATTTAACCCAGATCTCTTGACTGGGGGAGAATGTCTGCATTGTCAGCTTTCCGTCCATCATTTGTTTGTTGTAACGCTTTTTGCCCTAAGTGGGATGGGTATTCCCAGACGTGGGACCCGTGCTCACTACGCCACTAGAGTCAAGCTATCCTGGCTGATGACGGCTGATAGCCAGAAACCGGTCCTAGGATGCTTGATTCTGGTCCAGGGAAGACATGGCTTGGTAGTTCGGGCTGGACTGTTCCCATGAGGCACAGGGTCAAGACTGATTTGCATATGGCCATGTCTGAACTGGGGTGGTGTAGTGGGCAAAAGAACGATGGATTTAACCCAGATCTCTTGACTGGGGGAGAATGTCTGCATTGTCAGCTTTCCGTCCATCATTTGTTTGTTGTAACGCTTTTCGCCCTAAGTGGGATGGGTATTCCCAGACGTGGGACCCGTGCTCACTACGCCACTGGAGTCAAGCTATCCTGGCTGATGACGGCTGATAGCCAGAAACCGGTCCTAGGATGCTTGATTCCGGTCCAGGGAAGACATGGCTTGGTAGTTCGGGCTGGACTGTTCCCATGAGGCACAGGGTCAAGACTGATTTGCACATGGCCATGTATGAACTGGGGTGGTGTAGTGGGCAAAAGAACGATGGATTTAACCCAGATCTCTTGACTGGGGGAGAATGTCTGCATTGTCAGCTTTCCGTCCATCATTTGTTTGTTGTAACACTGACCACACGGACACACTTGCTCCGATGGTGTGAATGGCTATGGGCATGTGCGCACGGCCACATTTATTAGCAGGCACACATACCGAGTGATGCCTGTGTTGGATGTGTGTGGGGTGTGTGCACACAAGCCGGCAAGGGCTGCCTGGTGCAGTCAGAAATCGACAACAGTTTACATCGTAAAGGACAAAACCATTCAACCATAAAGGCCCCATGACTTGTGCTGCACAGAGTTAGTGGCCCCGGATGCACAGTGTCCTGCACGGGCCTACCGTCACAGGACACGTACTTGCGGTGAGCAGGGTTGATGGCACCAGGTCAGTTGTTGATAGTGTTCGATCACCTCCGTGACTCTGATCCGGCTTTCGTCTGGACTGAGCCGCATCTTCCTCATGCTCCTCTCCATGCGTTCACTGGTGTGGACTCTGCCATTCATAATTCACGACTATGTGCTTGATGTGGGACCTACTGGTCCGCAGGGTAGGCCTGAGCCCTCATCCACGTTTTGCCGGCTTGCGTTGAACAGGGTTAGTGGCACCACGTGTTGCCGGCTTGCGTTGAACAGGGTTAGTGGCACCACATGTCGCCAGCTTGTGTTGAACAGGGTTAGTGGCACCACGTGTCACCGTCTTGCGTTGACCATGGTTAGTGGCACCACGTGTCGCCGACTTGCGCTAAACAGGGTTAGTGGCACCACGTGTCGTAGGCCTGGAATTTTTTTATTTAAAATTTGTTTATTAGGATTTTTACATTACTTATTGCACATTAACATTTGGCATCATCGTGTTGTATTGACACATAACTGAAATTGAGAACGGAATGATTGTGCGCTATAGCTTACACATGTTTACTGCATTACAGCAAGAAAAAAAAAAAACCCAAGGGGAATCATGACAACTGTGTGTTAGTACACGTTTCTGTGAGGATCCCTCCTGTTGGTCTGTACTTGTCAGTGGTAGTGTCTTATGCCCTGGTTGGGCCTGCTTTCGATGAATATGTAAATGTATTCCACTCTCATGTTTTCCTTCCCTGTGTTATCGTGCCTAATTGTGCCTGTATGTATTCCCAGCTAACTGTCATCGGAGTCTAAGCTACTGATGTGAAACGGCTAATTGCCAACTATGGGGTAAAACTAGGGGAAGCGTAGAAGAGCTGTCAGATTGTGCGTCGATAATGTCACTAGTGTGGACGGTGTCATAGTCTGTGTACTGTGTGACGATCCGTAGGTGCAATGGTGCGTATGCGGCGGGAAGGGTTAAAGCCCTCATGGGAGGTACCCCTGTGTGGAGGGGAAGAGCTCCTGGTATGACTTCAATGGGACCTTGAGTCTAGGCGGAAGGGTCCTGATGTGGGACTTCTGCTATTGCCTCTGCAGGGGACTGGGGTGGGGTCTGGGATTGAAGGGCTACCTGTGCTTCTGTCGCGGTTGTTTCGTGTGTGAATGCATACAGCAATTGTGCCCATTCTAAGGAAATGGGGTGTTTACGAATGCCCTTTACTTCCTCGTCTCTCAGCACCTCTTCTTCTGCTTCACCCCACTTTTATACAGCGCCTATCCACGCTGCTTCCAGCGGTCCCATTGGGGCATGCCAGTGCATACCTATTCCTCTTTTTGCTAAGACAAGAGATACAAAGCGGTTCTGCACTTTTTCGGTCTTCCGCCTGCAGAAGATCCCGAGTGCACATGCTTCCCATGTGGTCATGGTCATAGTGTTGGTCGTCGCCCTGAGCATCTTGTGAACACGGTCCCAGTAGCCTTAGATGGTGGGGCAGTCCCAGAACATGCGCTTGAAGTCTGCCTCAGGGGTTTGACTGCGGGGGCATGCAAAGTGTGTGTCTGGATAGAAACGGTGAAGTCGGTGAGGTGTGAGGTACGCTCTGTGAAGGACATTAAATTGAATGTTCCTAAAGCGTGAATTTCTGGAGATCTTTTTGGGATATTCTAAGGCAGTATCCCACTCCTTATCGTTAAAAACTCTGCCTACTTTTGTTTCCCATGTCTGACGCAGTGCCTGTAACGGGGGACGAATCAGTCTCTGGATGGCCTTGTATAGCCTCGTGACCAGGTGTCGGCCCGCTCCCATGTGTAAGATGGTGTGTATTACTGGATGCGTCGGAGGTTCCCCTCCGTTGGGGTCCCAGTAACAGTGGCTATTGTCTATGAGTTGCCTATGTGTTAGAAACTGTCCCGGCGGGAGGCCGTATTGGTCCGCTAGCTGTGCGTATGTCCGAAGTTGTCCCCCTCAAACAGGGACTCCATCTCTGTAATTGCAAGATCAGTCCAAATCTGAAGAGTGCCTGCAGTATAGTATTTCTCCTCTCTGGGAAAGCCCACCAGGGGGAGAAGGGGTGAGTATGGGGGTCTACATTTGGACATGCGATGGATTCTCATCATGCATGTACGAGCTATGGATATCTGGAGGGGTCGAGTGCGCATGGGTTTGGTGCCTGGTAGCAGCATCCTATGAATGGCAGGGAGTGGTATTCGACCCTCCTCAGTGGTGGCCTCTCCGGTATGTCGATCTGCTGGCCAGTGTGACAACCATTGCAGTTGGGCCGCTAGGAAGTAGGACTCAAAAGATGGTGCTCCCAGACCCCCCCGGTCCGTGGGTAAATATAGTGTAGTTAGTGCCACCCTATGTCGACCCCCTCCCCAGATCAGTTTGGTGAGCAGAGTATCCAGGTCCTTAACCCCTTGAGTGCCCCGCCCTTTCCCCCTCCTGTGCCGGGCCTTTCATTAGCGGGCGGGGTCCATGACGAGATAGTCTCGTCATGGGCACAGCGCAACTGCGCTCCATGACGAGACTATCTCGTCATGGGCATAGAAGAGGTTAAAGAAAGGGCGCAGCGGTATCACTGGGAGGTAGGCAAAGTGGTATAGAAGTCTGGGGACCATAAACATTTTTGCGACAGCTACTCGCCCAATGGGCAGGCCTGCGATATGGAATTATGCTTCACTGATCGAAGGGAGTCTGGTGCTGTGGCCGCTGCCACAGACTTGGGGTCACTGCCATTCAGGACTCAGGACACAGTTCCACATGTGGGACTTACTGGGCCGAAGGCGACGCCGGTGGAGTATGTCAATGAGAAAGGAGTAATGTGGGCCAGCGTCGGGTCGGCCAGCGGTGGTCTGCGGAGGCTGCAAAGGTCGCGGGACTGGTGCTTAGAGCTTGCACCGGCACGTGGTGGGCCCTCTTTGACACATGCCGGTGTAGGCGGGTGAGCGGAGCCTCGTTGGAGCGCTGGGGCAGGCATGACGGGTCCGGGGACCAACGACCCGGGGTGCAGCAGGCGCACAGGGACGCAGGCCCGCCGTGCTTGGCGCAGTACTCGTGGCGGGCTGAGAGGCACCGCCCTGGCAGACGCGTTGTCCATTCCATATGAGAACTATGACCAGTGCGACGGGCTTTATATTCACACCCCTACGCAGGTCCAACCCACTACGCACGTGCATGCAGGGGCGGACGTAACGTGCAACATTTCCACGTTCTGCCCCACAGCCTGTGTGGACATGGAAGCGTCCACTGGCCACTACACTCCATGCACCAGCAGTTGATCTCTGTTCAAAATACAGAACAAGAGCCCCTATTAGAAGGATAACCTCTCAAAAGCCACAGAAAAGAATCAATATTTTATAACATTTTTTCATTTTTTTATTATAAAAATATAAAGTTATTGATCAATTTTTCTATTTTCAAATACATAATTCCATTTTTTGTTCAGAGATATTCATGTATAGCCCGCTCAGGCTACAATCAACGAGGCAATACAAATTACAAAAGGACAAAAAAAATATATAAACAATGACAATCAGTGCAGTGTATCAAACAGGATACCATACAAATGTAGAGACAGTACAATAAATAAACATAAAGAACAAACATGCAGATTCGCCAATCAACAGGTATGCCGACGCGCGTTTCGGAGCCTTTCTTCCTCAGGGCGTTGATGGCATTTCAACGGACAAAAATAAATTCAACTTATTGTAACAGATCAGAAAATGATTCAAACGTGACTAAAAAGAATAAACTTTTAATGCCTCGTGAGTCTTGTTTGTAAACCTCAGAAGAGGTCTCACGATCAAAATGACCAGGAATGAGGTAGGCGGAGTATCTCCCAAGGTCACAGCCCTGAGGAAGGAAGGCTCCGAAATGCGCGTCGGCATACCTGTTGATTGGCGAATCTGCATGTTTGTTCTTTATGTTTATTTATTGTACTGTCTATACATTTGTATGGTATCCTGTTTGATACACTGCACTGATTGTCATTGTTTATATATGCTTTTTTGTCCTTTTGTAATTTGTATTGCCTCGTTGATCGTAGCCTGACGAATAGCGGGCTATACATGAATATCTCTGAACAAAAAATGGAATTATGTATTTGAAAATAGAAAAATTGATCAATAACTTTATATTTTTATTAAAAAAAAATGAAAAAAATGTTATAAAATATTGATTCTTTTCTGTGGCTTTTGAGAGGTTATCCTTCTAATAGGGGCTTTTCTTCTGTATTTTGAACTGTGTATTCCCTGCTATCTCACCCCGCTATTGTTGAGTACAGGGACCCTCTGAAGTTTTTTATTGTCCAGCAGTTGATCTCCACATGGCCATTTCCGTTGTTTGCACTCTGTGGTCTGTCCGGCACCTCCACGCCACACCTGGCAATGGGTAGGTTCGCATTCCTTAGTCACTTGCCGCTCTCGCACATGCCTGCTCCATGCCTCTCGCTTCACATCCTGCTATTGTGTGTCTGTGGTGCCATGCCGTGGCTGGGTTGTGGGCATGGCAAGGCTGGATTCCCAATGGAGTCGTGTTGTCGTGTCTGGTCGGTTGGCATATTATGTGTCATGTTGAATGTAGTTGTGCTGCGTGCCCATTGGCAGTGTCGTGAGTTGCATAACTGTGTGCTGGAGGTGTGTGGTGTGTTTATTTTGGACTTACCAACGGGCACTGCATTTCCATGTGTGCCATGCTGGGAGCGCTGAGTGATGATGGACTGTCTGGAGGTGTGAGTTTCATGCACTCTGCCTGGGGAGTTGGCCACGACATTGTTGAGGAGTGCCGGGCGGTCCACTATTGCCTGCACATTCATGGTATGCATGTGCTTTCTGTTGTGGTAGTTGTGTGCAGTGTGGGCAGGGGGCACGAGGGGTACATGTGTGCAGTTGATTGTCCCTGACACGTGAGGGAATCCAGCTATGGCGTAGGGGCCTTGCTTGATGTCCAGCTGCTCCTGCGCAGTGTGGGTGACGTAGGGGTGCTGGGGTACCAGGCTGATGATGGGATCCAGGATAGATGTGATGACCTTGGATGGGGCTGGCTGTGTGACTCCTCCGACTCTGGCAGTAGAGGGTTGGATGGTACCAGAGGCCGGCATGTGCTGCGCTGCCAGCAGCTTTGTCTGCGGAGGGATGTTGGTTGTCCGCTGGGTTGGTACCGTCAGCAGGTGGGGGATGTGGGTCAGGATGCGGGGGATGGTTGTCCTTTTGGGCCTGTAGTGGGCAATGTTCTCCTCTGGCGTTGGGTCTGTGCGACAGGTGCGTTTCAGGTGGGTCCGCTGTCTTTGTGTACGCTGCCGGTGTCTTTGTGTACGCTGCCTCTGTGGTGTACCGGGGACGGGTCCTGGGGGTGGTGGCGGGCCTGGGGTGGTTGCAGTGGGTGTTGTGGCCCTCATGGGTATCCGCGTTGCATGATCATTGTCTCCATGGCATCTGTGGGTCTTCCGGTGTGGCTCTTGGCTGGGCTCCCTTTTATGCTGCAGGTAGTCGTCCTGCTTAACACCAGCAAAGGCAGGTGTTAATTCCCTGCTGCTACCACGGCTTATCGCCTGTTTTTGGTTCGCATCGCAGATCTGGCAGTTTGTTGTGAAAGTGGTGTTGAGGTTTTTTCGTGTGGTTTGGCACGGGAATGCCTACTCTGCATCTCATTCGGGTTAGTTGGTGGTGTCCACCGTGGAGATAAATTTTGGGGCAGTTATCGCGGAAATACTGGCGATGTCTGCAGTTTGCACCAGCTTGTGAATGGGGTGTTAAATTTATCTCCACTTTTGATGCTTTAAGGTGGAGATAAATCGGAGATAAGTCCTTGTGAATAGCCCCCTTAGACACAGTAAAAGAATGTTCAGACTTAACGTCTTAACACATAGTAGCTATTGAATTTCAGACCTCAAATTCTCCAAATACACTGGAAGCAACACTAGTCATCTGGGCAACAGTGCAAAGCACCAATGAAGTGTTCAGTCATACTTATGAATGATGGGAAATATCGATTAGGGAACTGGCCAAACATTTATATCTCACATTCCTATTAGAAAAGATGCAAACTTCTCCATTTATAAAAGTAAAGCACATCCTAGCAACTCTTTACTTCGCAAACATCCCTCTTCATTATATCTAGGCTTGAGGATGAATAGGCCCCACTCAAACAATCCTTGACAATATTGAAATCCTACGCATAATGCAATCGGGGCAGAGGGAAGACCGACACGAACGACTGCAGGTGGAGGCGGGTTAAGCACCAGGGTCAAATAGCTGCTCCAGACAGCAGCCGCCCTCAACTGAAGTCACTACAGAAGTTGAAGGTAACATGACACTCCCAAGTAAGCAGATGTTGGGGACCGAACATTGTCAAAGACGACTATTCTTACAAGGTCACTCAGGACAGTACGGAGAGAGACTGTCTTCCCGGTCACCGAACAAAGAAAGTGTTCAAAGACCAGCAACTAAGTCTGCGCATGTCTAGATTTCCCTAAGTATTACTGACCACATAGAACTGAGTAGCGTTGTGGAACGCTACAATAATTATGCATGCATTACGTATTATTTATTTGTGCAGTATTAAGTTGATGTGTAAGAAGAGGAAGTGGTACAGAAAATATATATTGCTTTGAGCCATTTGGCTTACAGTAAAAGGGACTTTGCATCATTAGAGGCTACTTTTAAGAGTGATGACAGTCTAAAGACAACAGAAACACGCCACATAGAAGGGGGGGGGGCACTGGAAGTACAGGGGAGTAGAGTACTGATTGGTTTACAAGGCTGCTGTGTAATGGTGTACAAGACTCATGTAGCAGAGTAAAACAGTGTGCATGAGAGCACAGAAAGGAAGCTATGTTATCCGAACTGCTCCTCACATGATCATCTCGTGATCTTAGCCCGTCCAAGGAAATTACAGACACTGCCTCCTCTCCCCTTCCTCTTATAGCCGCACCCTTAATTACCAAGCAAGGACAATACAAATCACTCGCTGCCCTCGCTCTCGCCCTCTTACTCTGTAAGCCTTCGTCTATGCGGTCAAACTCCCAGTCCGGTGAGAGTGTCTCCACTATCCCCATGATTCCAGAGCAGCGCCTGTGTTGATAATGCTGAATGTTTAACACGGCGCCCGGGGGCATGACAGCAATGAGAAAGCTGCCTGATGCGTTGCCAAACAAAACGAGCAACAGAGCTCCAGGCAGATTCCAGGTGAGCCAGGGAATACACGAGCGTGCAGACTTTTGGCGCATGCGTAGAATATAAGGCAGCACGCGCATGTTAATGCGCACTATTTTAAACAAGCATTTGCAATGCAGTATGACTCGCATTTACGCAAGACGTATTGCATTTCAAATGGTAGTGGGGCTGTTAAAAAAGGCACGAACGGGAGTGGGGTGTGAGGGATTGGCAAAAAATCACGGACTGCGTGAGGGGGCAGGGGGGACACAGGGGAAAAAATAGTGTTCAGTAAAGGGGCCAATAGCCTTGGAAGTGTACAAATTACGCCATGGCTGTCAGGAGGTGGGACTAACACGACTGAAACCAATCAGGAGGCAGCATTTAGGCTGTAAGCCAAACAAACAAGCATTTGCAATGCAATAGGTCTCGCATTCGCAGGAGTGTGAGCTATTGGCATTGTAAATGACAATTCCTTTTATTTATGTGTTTTGAAAACATTCAAGGGGCGTGTAAACATGCATTTTGTACTTATTGTCCTTGCTAAGGAGAAGCAAGGCTGTCAGTAAAAGAGCCGCAGTTACTGCCAGCTTTGCTTCTCGTAAGCAATGACTAAGTGGAAAGTATGTGTTTACGCATTGCTTTCAGGTTTTTAAAAACACAAATAAAAGGCATTGTCATTTACAATGCCATTAGCTCAAAGTACAGCAAATGCGAGACCTATTGCATTGCAAATGCCTATTGAGCATATTCATGTGAAACTGCTATTGTAGAGGCCTTTGGAAAGGGAGGGGAGGTGTGGGCTGAATATGCGGCTCCGGGTTTGTATTGTGCACAGTTCATAAAACAGTTTATAAAGCTGTACTAGAGTACAATTGCTTGTAAGTGTGGAAATTAATCAATAAGGGCAAAATGAAATGTGAAGAAGCTGATTAAATGTGGGTAGTAATAGTGTGTGGGCTTGTGTTTATTGAGGGATAGCGGCTTAAAACTGCTACAGCGTTTGTTTATTGCTATACGATCTTTAGATCAGCAGTAGAAAATGTGAAAGGAGGGCCAACACGGGGGGGGGGGGGGGGGAGGGGGAAGGTAAAAAGAAAGTAAAGGGCGAATAGATTTATGCGAGAAGGCGCTGCCAGATGGTGCGAAAGATAAGATTTAGAAAACAGTGTTTGAAGCAGCCGAAAAGGGCTGGAGGGCATGTGTTGAAGCCGACTGTTTATACTTGCGTTGGCGTGTGACTAGCAGCAATTGAGTGTAGGGAGGAGGGGCTGGGCCGAGAAGAGAAAGTGTGTGCGCAAAGGGATACCAAGCATTGGCATTGCCAATAGGTCGCGCCTTTGGAACCTTATAAAGTGTTTAGCCATGCAGCACATTATCCTGGGTGCTACAACATCTACTGTTACTTAACGTGCCACTGGTGATGTGACAAAGCTAAGTACAACAAGCACAACATAAAGTGGCTGCCTGTGCAGGAGGAAGATGCTTACGTCAAGAGCCTTGGCACCACGCACTCTTCACCTCAATCCACCTCACCTCGGTTTCTCACAAGCATGAACCAGTGCTGCAGGTATTCACCTAATGTATTACAAAGCCTTGCTAACCATTTCCTATTGGGATGTAAATAGACTTTTAAAGACCTGTGAAATGCTCTGGTGAGGCGGAGATAAGACCTGAGACACTGATCATGGAGCGCACAGCAGTTCATGTGTGTGTGTGGTTTTTTTCTCCTGTCCGGGCTGAGACACAAGAGGGATGGGCTGCTAAAGCCTGCTATGGGTATATAGGTATACTCCCTAAATGGCAGACAGCCAGAGACGGGTGCAGTCAGGGTCATGGAGGAGCAGGGACAATACAATGGGTTGAAATAATGAACTGCAGGGAGAGGAAAAGGGAATGAGAGGAGGATGGGCAGCGTGGCATGTCAATTACAGCACATTAGCCGTGAACATTTGAAATTGATGAGGTATGTGAATCAGCATCAGCAAAAAGCACGACACAATCAATAATGTTACACAGTAAATGGGGAATGGTAATGGTGCACTTCAAGGGCGGTGGTGCCGATAATTTTGAATATGCCAAGTGTGTCATTAAGCAAGGTGTCTGGTAGACGCAGTAACATTTGTTTAGGTCCCCTGTGCGTTTGCTTATGAGGGTGGGCAGAGGACTCCTAACACAACGCTGGAGAGCAAAAAATGCAAGCATTTGCAATGCAATAGGTGTCGCAGTTATGCGAGTTTGAGCTATTGCTATTGTAAATGGCTATGCCTTTTATTTTGGTTTTGGTTTATAAAACATAAATAAAAGATAATCATTTACCATGGCAATAACTTAAACTCGCATAAATGCGAGACCTATTACATTGCAAATGCTTGTTTAAGACCATGCTGTCGCTTTCAAAATCAGCTGCAGAGACAAGGCTGTTCAGCCCTTTTAACGCTCTTGTCACTGAGTGAAAAGCTGCGCTACATGGAAAACAGCTGCTATGCTTGCTGTTGATTGAAAGCGCCTCGCATGGGGAGGTGGGGTGGGGGGTACATGTAGCCAGAAAATAATGCTCCTGTTATCTGTCATTAACAAGTTTACATGTAATACATTGCTGGTCAAACAGCGAAAATGAGCAAAAGTACGCAAACAAATTTGTGCAGCCATGTTAAGTTAAATAAATGCCCCATGAAATAATACAAGTGTCGTATAAACAAACAAATGTAGCCGTGCGTGCTTCCACAAGAAGATTTTTCATATGCAAGGACAAAGTATGCATAGATTAGTTAAATGGAGTCTAATGCTAAGACGCAAAGAAATGTGTGAAGGCAGAGAAGTTAATTAAAGTCTCAAATAAATAGTAAAAGTATTGGCGAAACAAAGAAATGTAGAACGGAGTGCTCCCGCAAAAAAATGCATTGGCTAAAGTACGGAAACATTAGTTATATGGAGTCAGTTGCCAACACGCCAGAAAGTGTGTGCAGACAGGGAAAGTTAATTAAAGGCCCAATGAAAAAAATAAAGTTGTCAGAGAAACAAAGAAATGTAGATGGAGGCCGCAGCTTACTGCGGCCCACAAGTTTCAGGGTGCTTCAATCCGGCGATCCGCGGAGTACAGAGCTGGCTGGCCTCTGGAACGGGTTCTAATGCAGTAGTTATATTGCCCTATCATGATCCAGTACAATGTGTAAATCTAAACAAGCGCTAGTAATGTTGCCAGTTGTGGGTGTGCCGGCAGAGGAGGCTGGGTCTGCGCGAAATTGAAAGTGATCGCGATCGCGATCAAAGCGGCCGCGAAAGTGAAAGTAAGCGCGGCGCGCGCGCCCGCGCACATGCACTGTAGCTTTAGGCCACGGCAGCACTTTCAAAGCCCAGATATAAAATGTCTCTTCGAGCCTTTGGCTCGCGAGACCTAAAAAATGGGCAGAGAGTGGGCGGAGGTTATGCGAAGCTTTCTCGCTATAGTATATACACCATGCCTCGCAAAGCGAGCACCGCATGTGCACTGCAACGCTAGGGGAGGCCTAAAAACGAAGAGCATGGATTATTAGCTAATCACATTTTTATTTATTTATTTTATTTTTTGAATTTGTCAAAGATGTCATGCCACTGAGAGGTATAAAGTGATGAAGAGCCAGTGCAAGAGATTAACTTGAGGGACGGCAGGGCAACTGCCCTCTACTAGGACAATAGCAATTACTTGTTTGATAGCACCACACCTCTGTCTGTAAGTGCTGCACATAAAAGATGTTATTATAGAATTTATAATACTCAGTTTATTGACCTCAAAATGGTAGACGGCTGAGTCAAATTCATACCCTTCTGCTTGAAGAAAGAAACATTAGACTGATTTGACTGCCTGTGTTCCCAATCCCCACTACACACTCCAAACTGCCTGCGAGGGACAGGGAGGACTAAATAAGATGGTTATGGTTTATGTTTTTGTGCCAAAAAATAAGAAGAGCTTCACAAAACTGTGTTACTGTGGAGCTCTGAAACACGATGGAGGTTGCTTTTGGTGCAATGGGCCACCTAGACATTGAGAAATTTAGCAGTTCTGGGTCACACTCAACCTCTGACTTGCTCTTCACCTCAACTTTTATTAGAGTCTTACATGTCTGCCAACAATAGCACAAGCAGCATGACACTGATGAGGGATGAGGAGGAGGACTGCAAAAGAAGCCATGCATTGGGGAAGAGAAAGAAGACAGGTGAAGAAACATGGAATGAAGTAGAAATTTAAACAGAGGAAATAAACATAGTGAAATGTAGGAAAGGAAGAATGGAGGAAAATCAAGTAAGAAGGGGAAAAGGAATAAAGTAGAGAAGAGAAGAAAGGAACGAACGAACGAAACAGGGAAGCAGAAAGAAGAATTAAAAGGAAAGAAGGAATTAACAAAGGAGGACAAAACAAGGATAGAAAAATAAAGAACTGGGGCGGTAAAGAAAAAGAATGAGGGATGGGAAAAAGAAAGTGAGAAGAAAGAAAGAGTGAACATTAGAAAGAAAAGAAAGATGGAAAAAGGAGAACAAATGAAAGAGAAGGAGAGAAAAAAGTCAGAGAAGGAGAAAAGCAAAGAAAGGAAAAAGCAAATCATGAAGGATGAAAGATCAGAAGATAGAAAAACAAAAAATGAAGAAGAAACAAATAAGAAATGAGAGAAAAAATAAAAGAAAAGAAAGGGAAGTAAGAATGAAACAAAAAAACAGAGTTGTAAGAAAATTATTGAGAATAAACAACAAAGGTCTATGGTAATCGAAAAAAATACAAAATGTAGAAAACTAAGAAATAAGATTAATAAAAGAAAAAAGATGAAAGAAAAAGAGAAAGTGAAGAAACACAAACAAAGGAATTGAACAAAAGAAATGTTGAATGAGAACGCACAAAAGAAAGAATGAAAGAAATTAAAAAAGAAGGAAATAAGGAGTGGAAGACAAAGGTGGAAGAATAAAACAGACAAATAAGGATAGGGGAATACATTGAATGAATCCAAAACATGTCTTAAAAGAATGTGACAGAAAAGCAAATGGAACAGGAGCAATTATAAAAGAAAATATGGGAAAAGTATAATGTGAAAGAAAGGCAAAGAAAGAAAAAAGCATAAGGTGGAATTGGAGATGAGAAGTAAAGACGTAAGGGACGGGGAAATGAAAAATAATAGAATTTTGAAAAATAAAAATTTGAAAATGGAGAAGCACAGTTAGAAAAGGGAACACACAATGATAAATACAACAGTAAGATGGTGATAAAGAAAATACTTCAGATGGCAAAGGAATGGTGGAACGAAAGGGTAACACGAAGAACAGAAAAAAGAAAGAAGAATGTCAGAATCCCTTTTTAGAGTGCTACAGGACAAGCAGATGCTACGAAGCCCAAATGTGGGTGGAGGTTGAGGGCTTTCATTTTTTATGTCTGTGAGAAGTTGGCCTGGCATATGCTGGTCACTAGTTATAGTGGCCACCTTGCACCAGTCCAATTCGACTCTTATGGCAGATAGGTTTAAGATAACCTTTTAAAGAAAGCTATCCTAGTGGTAGCTGTGGAGAGCAGCCTTCAGGCTAAGTGTCTGAGGAATGTAAAGCTGCTTGTTTAACCTAATAATCTCTTGAATTACCAAATGAAAAGGACACCACACAGGTATATATATCAAATATATATGTATTTATTTCTAGATACACTCTACTAATCTCTTTATGAGATTAGAGCCCAGATACACATTCAAATGTCAACACTACTCAATAAATTAAGCACAAATATGGCTGTAGCCCTAGGGGCGTACCAGACCATATACTAAAAAAATGGGTTAACAAACTCGACTTGCAAAATGAAAAGGCCTAGGGCCTTGGGAATCGCTGGGGCTTTACTTCTGCAGTGTTAACAGGTAAGTATTCAGCCCACGGGAGACGCGTGCAGTGTCTAAACACAGCCGCGGGTTTCCTATAGGTTTCAATGGCATAAGTCGCGGTTTGTATTTTAAAGTTTTAGGGCACTTCGGAGAAGTCAACAAGCAAGCCACTTACAGGGTAAGTATTTCGAGCGCCAACACACACTTGGGCACCGGAGTGCACGAGTTACCTCACCCAGGGTAGCCGGGTGCATAGGTGTCTTTTGGTGTCGGGTCGCGATGCTGTTTTCAATGGAGATCACTGAAGACTTGCTGCTTGTGATGACTGGAGAGGTGTCCGCTGGAATCCGAAGATGGATTGAAGTTGAAGAGGACCTGAAAATTGAGGGGACAGAGTTCAAAGTCACTTGCCAGTGACCAGTGGCCAGCAGGATGGATGACCACTGATGTTGCGTCGTTTCAGGTCGTCGATGGTGGATTGTCTCTTCGCTCACGAGGTCCAGGAGGGATCGACGATGACCAGCAGCTGGATTCAGAGTGTCCCACGACGTCTGCAGCTGATGACGGTGTCGGCAACCGGATTGGAGCCAACAAACCTTGGCAACTAAGTCTCGTGTGGAATGAAGATTGAAGATGGTGCAGACCAGCACGGTCTGATGGACTTACCCTGCAAGGGTAAGTGAGGGCAGGCCCGGAGCAACCAGGAGAGCCCTTGAAGTCGATGAGAAAGTCTTCGGGTGAGTCACTAGCCAACGGGAAAGCAACCGCAAAGACGCCTTTGCAGGAAAAGTTCTACCGGAGCCCACATTCACTCGGGACGAGGTAGGCTGCTGTTTATTTTCAGTACCAGACCTGCTAGGGACTTGGACTACAGATGGTCCAAAGCACAAGTTCGTAGAACGTTGTTTAGGGTTTGCACTTGAAATCAGTGCACGGTTCCCTGGTATTGCTGTTCCTCATCACTCGTGGGGTCCAGACGCCACAGCTTCGCTGGGGACTCAAAATGGCCGACGAGAGGTCAGGAAATCCACTTCAGGGGACGCAGGGACTTCGGATTCCGGCGGGAGCAGTGAAGTTTGCAACTGTCAATGAAGAGTTTTGGTGCCTGCCAAGCAGGGGAGTCACTCCTTGACTCCAAGGGCGATTCATCAGTCTTCCAGAGATAGTGGAACGTCGAAGGGCCAGGATTCTTCTTTGTAGAGCGTCGTTCAGGTTAATCTGAATTGCATTGGCAATGCTTGGTATCTTATAGTGAAGATAGGGGAGGGACTAGCTCTATGACCACTCCTCTAGGAGGGTCAGGGTCGTGGGTGGTTACACCCAATTCCCTTTGTCCAGTTTCATGCCAGAGCAGGGGCAGGTAGCCCCTGAACCGGTTTGAGCTGGCATATGCACAGAGGAGCCTACTGCTCCCCCAGTGCAGGACTTCAAAGCACTCTAAGAGTGCACCCACCCAGCTCCAATACACTAAATCCTGTCTGGGAGGTGGTGACACCTCCCTGTGACAGGATACCTTTTGTTGGGCTTCCTCCACTGCGAGTTTCGGTCAGCAGCAGGAGGGCAGCCTAGTGTCTGTGCTGGTGGCATCCATTTTGTGATGCCAGGGCTCTAGAAGATTTCTACCGTTTAGTACAGTGGGTACATGTCGTCCCCTCTAGAAGGGTGGGATCATACTCCCACACCAGTTACTGGTGTGGGGGTATGATTCCAAGTTGTTTGACACCAAACACGACATGTTTTGATGCAGTCCTTCCAAAGTTAGCATTTACCGCGAGGTTATAATGCACTTAAGAGTATATGGTTTAACCGCATCCACAAACAGCAGCAGAGAATAGACTCTGCCAGCTGCAGAGGGGTTCTACTCATGCAGAAGCACCCCCTCATATAGTAAACCAAGCACCCTACCCTCAGGACTGTTAGGGCCTGCAATAGGGGAGACTGATAGGTTTATATGTGTGTGTATGGTGAGATATAGGAACCTATACCTCAGTGAGGAGTGCTAACACTACCTCACACAGGCTGCAGTAGCAGGCCTGTTGTGTCAGATTGTGAATGCTTCCCAGGGGTGGCATAATACATGCTGCAGCCCCTGGTAGGCCTGTGGAGTACCAATGCCCTAGGTACCTAAGGTACCACATACTAGGGGCTCATAAGGTACCACAGTATCCAATCACTAGTGCATCTAATATGCACACCAAGTTTGTTTAGAGAGATCAGTGAGACTGGGGCCCTGATTAGCAGGGACCCAGCCAGACTATAGTCAGAAACCAGTGGAACGCATTCCAACTCTCCTGTTTGCTGACGATACTCTTCTGTTGTCCAAATCACCCATGGGTCTACAAACCCTCCTTGATAGTTTTCAAACTTTTTGTAGTGCTAGAGGCCTTATTATAAACACTACTAAAACAAAATACCTAATTCTGAATCCACCTAGAAAATTAGGGAGACCCCCAGTCTTAAATTTGGTTACCCTTGAACAGGTAAAAGAATTCGATTACTTGGGCATTCGAATTACAGACACCATGCGCTGGTCATCCCATTTACAGAAGATGCTCTTAACCCACAAGAGGGTTACTGGTGCCCTCCTTAGGGAACATCGTACCTCTACATCTAGGCCAATAGCTCCAGCTCTGGATATATACAAAGCAAAAGGTGTGAGTTCGGCACTCTACGGTGCCGAATTATGGGGCTTAAATAACATTGATGAGCTTGCCAAGTCCGACTCTAGTTTCTATAAGGAATTGATGGCACTTCCACAGAGCACTCCTTTAGTGCCCTTACTAATGGATCTAGGGTGCCATGCAATGAAAGACTTGGCAAAAGTACGCCCCTTACTCCTATGGGCCCGGCTCTGGCGGACACCTGAGCTAGCCAAATATGCGGAAGGCTTAACCAAAATACTGTCTATGCCTTCTTGGCATAAAATCAAATGGCTGAAAGATGTGAAGGCCTTGCTTTTCGATCTTGGCCTTAAAGATGCATGGGTAAATAGAACTTCACCCCCGAAAGCAGAGTTAAAGAAATTATACTGGAGTTGGGTGATTGCAAAAAGGAATTCTAGTTCCCTTGGTGGCAGCAGAACCATTGAGTTTCTTATCCTCAAAGACGAAGTGTGTTACGAGCCTTATCTTGACATTATTCAAAAATCATATGACCGAGCCCTCTACGTCAAGTTCAGGTTTGGAACCCTTCCGGTCCGCGAGTTGACCGCACGCTGGAAACCACCTTCCCAGACATCACCATTCTGTCCCTTTTGTAGGACCAAAGTCGAGTCAACTGCACATGTCCTATTTGCGTGCCCCAAATACAAAATTCCAAGATCTTACTGGCTTAAACCCCTATGTAGAACATTGGGTACACGTGACCATCATATAGCTTTGCGCATCTTGAAATCAGATGCGCGATCTCTCCACGTCTGTGCTTTATCTAAATTTTTGAGGTGGTCTTGGCTCTTAAGAACTAAAGCCCTCGCAGCCCTTAATTAAGTAGGCTGATTGTTTTTATTGCTTGTATATATTCTTTTTTTTAAATTGTCTTATTTATAGTGTTTACATGTACTTTTAACCTCTTGCTTATTTTGGGAAGCATGACGACATTGTACTCACATGGCTTGTCCTTTGGGCCCACAAATCTTTCTCTGTATGTCATATTTGTATGTGCTTTTTAAGATATGTTTTATCGAAATAAAGCTTATTTAATTTCATTTCAGTGTATACATCAGAAAAAAAGTGGGGGCAACATAAGTGCAGATCCTACTCTCCTACACCCCCCCCCCCAAACGCAGGGACATTAAACTAACCTTGACCAGTTGAGTCTTCATGTTCTAAGTGGAAATACCTTGAGAGTCCATCTGCATTGGCATGTTGGGTCCCAGGTCTATGTTCCACTGTATAGTCCATCCCCTGTAGGGAAATGGACCACCTGAGCAGTTTTGGATTTTCACCTTTCATCTGTTTGAGCCATAGGAGGGGCGTATGGTCAGTCTGAACTATGAAGTGAGTGCTAAACAAGTATGGCCTCAGCTTCTTCAGGGCCCACACCACAGCAAAGGCCTCCCTCTCAATAGCTGACCAACGTTTCTCTCTAGGGGTCAGCCTTCTGCTTATGAAAGGTACTGGCTGGTCTTGACCTTCATCATTAAGTTGAGACATTACAGCTCCCACACCCAGCTCTGAAGCATCTGTTTGGACAATGAACTTCTTTTTGTAATCTGGACTCTGTAAGATGGGGGCAGTGCACATTGCCTGCTGAGGTCATCAAATGCCTTTTGACAGCTAGCTGTCCACTGAACCTTTTTTGGCATTTTCTTGGAGGTCAGATCATTTAAGGGGGTCACTATAGATCCATATCCCTTAACAAACCTCATGTAATACCCAGTCAGGCCCAAGAAGGCTCTCACCTGTGTTGTAAATTGAAACAACGATGTGATTAAGCATTTACTAAAGACATTAATTCCCCTCTTATAGATCATGTTTTCTCTGTTATGTTGACCGAAGTTCGGACTCCCTTTTGTATTGTTATGCTTCCACGTGTTCCCCACGAGAAGAGTCCAACCTCTGTGTTAGTTGCTCTTGTAATCTGCCTAGTAACAGTCTGTAAATAGCTCCTTTGTCCATCTGGCACATGCCCAGACTTGACCACATCTGTTATCAGTTAGCCTTGCTTGACCATGTTTTCGCGGGCTTAAGGAGTGTGTTAGCTCCGCCCACATATTGATTCAGTATCGAAAATGACCATAAATGGTAATGTTCTTCGGCTTCATGTTGTATCCACCCACTTATGGGCCCCTCTGTTGTGTATAAAAGGGGACTGTGTACGCAAGTTCTTTGTGCTACTCTATGCAATACTGAAGAGTGTTGTGTGGATTGTAGGACCACCCTTAAGGGTTAATAAATGCTGTCTTTGTACTTTGCAGTTTCCGTGCCAACTTCCTTATAGATTCCATTACAGGAGAGCGAACCCTTGTGTCCTGCGGGCCTAGCTGGGGCTTCTATTCATCAATTGGCGCCCGTCACGTGGGGCTCATCGGCGACTCGGATGCCCGAAGGACTGGTCGCGACGAAGGTGAGGAATTTGACCGGGGACGTGATCACTGCCCGCGGCGTCTTAGCCCTGGCATCCCGAGGTTTTTCTTCCTTCCCTTCCGAGCTGACCGTCTGGGTGGCGCCGGTCCTCGACTGAGACCTCTTCTGTCGGTCTTGCCGTGAAAGCCGTTTGGGCGATTGTGGAGCTTGGCAGTTGGAATCTGGACTCTTGATTGGTAAGAACCGGTGTACGGTACTTGCTCCGAGTTTTTGAAGCCTGATCTGGCTATTTGAGTTTGATTTGTGATGACTAGTCATATTTTGAATTTGTCTTTGTGAATATATATGCGTTGCAACACATATAGGCAGGTAATGTGGAGAGATTTCTCCGGAGCTGTGTAACTTTGAACGGCGCAACGATTAAGTGCCATTTTTCTATAATATTGCATATTTTGCATTATTTCTGAGCATGCCTGCTTTTAGCGCACTCCGTAAGTGGTGCTGCTGTTTCGGAAACCGGTTGAACCTCGAGGAATCTGCTCCAGCTCCCCCAGAGGGGACTCCTAATAGGGATATGTATGTGAAGCATGGTCTTTCTTCCATAATGTACAGCACAGTATGGAGGAAATATACAAAAAAAGATCCTGAGTTACGATGGCCTTTGTATGGATCGTTTGATATACGTAAGATTGAGTATGTGGAACAGTGTATGTGTAAGCGGCGTGCTCGTCAGGATATGTTTGAGTGTGTGCGGTTGTGGGTGAAGGAGGTGGGTGAGCGAGAGAAGCGTGAGAAAGCGCTGTTTGATAAAGAACAACGGAAGAATGATCATGTGCGAGCACAGGAAGCGAAGCGTCGGGAGGACAGAGAGCAGACGGACAGGCAAGAGAAGGAGCGTAGGCTACAAGTTTCGGGTCAATATGCTGTTCGGCAGCCACTCTATCCTGTCCTTAATAATCTTGATGATGATTTTTATTTACTAGATCGCTCTCCGCCCCCTTATGTCGGCGCATCTGCTCCGAGGCCACAAGATTCCGTCCCGGGTACGGGTAAGGTAGATACGCGGTCCATGTTATCAGCCGAGCAAATGGCTCAGCTTCGGCAAATTTCCTTCCGTGCACTTAAGGGTAAGGTGTCCGTGGATGAATTGTTCCATACTTGGGGGTCGTGGCAGGATAGAGAGAGATTGTATTTTTTGAACCATTTCGCTGAGGAAGTGATTGCTGCTTTTCGGAAATATTCTAGTGTCTTTGAGCCTGAAGACGTGACATCGGATGCTAAAGCATTGCATGATGGTGTTTTTTCTCCCTCTAAGGCTCCTGATACGGCTCGGCGGCTATTCGCCTTGCGGGACGCGGTGCTGGCCCACAGAGAAAAAGCGCGCCAACGAGCAGGGGAGGAGACGCAGTCGGATTCGTGTACCGCAGAAGGCCACTCATCCACCTCTCAATCAGATAAGAGCGATCTAGTGCATGCTAAGCCAATGCGCGAGGCGGCGCCTTTGTATGTTCCTCCTAAAGGAGCGGGGACTAGCTCGGACATTACCTCCGCCGATGCTAAGGGATATTTTGTGTATAATTGGGTTTATACTCCGTGGCATAGAGCTGATGTGATGGCATTAAAGAATGCGCTGCCTGACCCCCGCAAGAATCCAGCGGCCTTCTATGAAGAAGTCGAGGGGGCCTTGAATTCTTGCGTCATGACTTTAGCAGACATAGATTTGTTCTTTGGGCTTATTCTACCACCAGACATGTGGCGATCTGTGCGGAAGGTAGATGATGTTGCCACTTTTAAGGCTCGATGGTCTGAATTGGAAGATGAGGATAGGGAGCGGAAGCCTGCGCAGAAACCGCCCCAGAGTATTTTAGATCTCCCTGCTGCTATTGTGACTAAGTTGAAGACAATTATTCCCCCTAAAAAGATTGACTGGAATATGTTAGCTGCATGTAAACAGAAAGTTGACGAGTCAGTTGCGGACTTCTTTACGCGCTTTGAGGAGACGTTTCATGATTTTAGTGGACAGTCGCTTACCGACGATACGGGGCGCCACCTTTTTGCGGATAAATATGTAGCTAATCTGCTGCCGGCAGTTGCGGCCCGTCTAAAAGCGAGCGAGAGTTCTTGGTCCTCCGCTACACCGACGGCCCTCCTGACTATCGCCCAGTATTATGAGCGTCAGGAGCAAGAAGCAAAGGGCCAGGAGGAAAAGAAATCGAAAGATCTGAAAACAAAGGTGATGTTGGCACAAGTCTATGGCCCGCCCCGGCGGGGTAGTAATAGAGGTAGGGGAGGATCTTATGGTCCTCCCTCGGGCCGATCTGATTTAAATAGGAACCAATGTGCGTATTGTAAGCAATCGGGTCATTGGGCTAGGGACTGCCCGGTGTTGCATGCATCACGTCAGGGGCACACCTATGGTGGCCCGCGAGGTAGAGGGAGTTTCTCGAACTTTCGAGGGAATTCTAACGAACAGGCTCGTCTTGACTCTGCTGGGCAGCACCGAGATAGATCAAATGTTTTCGATCGCCAGCATCAGTATCAAGCGTCGGGAATTGACCGGTCGGGGTACCATGACTCTCAGCATGCATAGGATTGCGTTGGATGGGGGTTAGAATCAGTTGAGGTGCCGGTCGATCAGAAGGGCCCTTATGTATCGGCTGAGGTTTTGGGCTCTACTGATCAGTTCCTAGTGGATACAGGAGCGACACGTAGTGCGCTATCTAAGCAATTGGTTCCGGGGGCTCCCCCATCCGGCTTAATGGTCACATCGGTAGGGTTCGATGGTACACTCTCCCGAAGCCCTCTTTCACAGCCCCTCATGTTTAAGGTTGATTCTTTTTCTGCACCCTGTCCGTTTCTGCTTGCCCCGTACACACCGGACAACATTATGGGCCTTGATATGTTAAAGCATTTTAGGGCTACGATCCGTTGCTCCCCTGCTGGTGTGCGGGTAATATTGAATGACAATTACCCCCGATCAGAACGAATGTGTACGATGTCAGAGGATGCGCTGTTAGCTACCCTCCCTCGTGCTTTGTGGGCAACTTCGGATACTGATGTAGGACAAATGGTGATTCCACCGGTCCACATCAGCGTCCAGGAGGGGGCGGTGTTACCTCGCCTCCCACAGTACCGTATTTCCCAGGAGGGTGAGGAGGCTCTCATACAGATAGTGCAGGATTTGATAACGGTTGGGGTAGTCGAGGAAGTCCCCTACAACATTTGTAACAGTCCGATTCTTCCTATACTGAAAAAGGATACGGATGCCAGAGTTTATCGGTTCATAATTGATTTGAGAGAAGTGAACAAGATCGTGATACCTCAATACCCAGTGGTTTCCGATATCACGACGTTGCTTACCTTGGTCCCGCCTACGGCGACCATGTTCTCAGTGATTGATTTGAAGAATGCCTTCTTTTCCATTCCCATTCACCCTGATAGCCGATATCTTTTTGGGTTTACATTGAATAATAGATCTTATCGTTTCTGTAGGATTCCCCAGGGCTATACAGAAAGCCCTAGCATTTACAGTCAGGCTTTGAAACGACAATTGGATTCTTTTGCTCTGCTCGAGGGGGTCGCCCTCATTCAATATGTCGATGACATCTTGCTGGCGGCTGACACCCTGGAGTTGTGTGAAAAAAGTACGTTATCCTTACTTTCCTTTTTAGCGTCCCACAATCATAAGGTATCTAGGAAGAAATTGCAATTCTGTAGACCAAAGGTGACTTATTTGGGTCACCTTTTGTCTAAGGAGGGGCGTGCACTCACACCGGATCGTATCCAAGTAATTTTGGATGCACCGAGACCATCCACACAGAAGGATGTGCGTGCATTTCTGGGTCTTGTTTCTTTTTGTAGACAGTGGATATTGGGGTTTTCACACATAGCTAAGCCATTGTTAGCCCTTTTGACAAAGGACACGCCTACCCCAATCCCTTGGTCAGATGAGTGTGATACTGCTTTTCAGCAACTACGGCAGGCCCTTTGTTCAGCACCAGTGTTAGGGACCCCTGATTATGCGAAACCCTTTTCGTTGTATGTGCATGAGAAAGATGGATGTGCATTGTCAGTTTTAGTGCAGATGCACGGCGATAAGCAGCGCCCTTGTGCATATTTTTCGGCTGTACTTGATCCTGTTGCCCGAGCATTACCAGGGTGTTTTCGCTCGGTTGCGGCGACAGCTGTGTCAATACGCCAAAGCGAGGGAATTGTGTTATCTCATAAGCTGTTGGTATTAGTCCCCCATGCTGTCGATGCCCTACTCAATCAAACGAAGACGCAGCATTTGACCAGCGCCCGTTTAACAGGATATGAGTTGACACTTCTGGCTCCTCATATTACGTTAAAAAGGTGCGTAACGTTAAATCCGGCAACATTGTTGCCATACCCCGAAACCCAGCCTGAGGCGCGGAAAGCGCATGATTGTATTCTCGTGACTGAGGAACAAACAAAGGGTCGTATTGATCTCCAGGATACGCCCTTTCCAGATGTAGATGGAGAACTGTGGGTGGATGGATCCTGTCTGAAGCTACCAGATGGTACGACTTCAGCAGCATATGCGATTACCACATTACAAACGATAGTGGAGACAGCACGCATACCACAGAAATCAGCTCAAGCAGCGGAACTGATAGCATTAACACGAGCATGTGAGCTCAGTACAGGACTATGTGTGAATGTTTATACAGATAGCCGCTATGCTTTCGGAGTAGCGCACGATTTAGGCCTACTCTGGAAGGAGAGAGGGTTTTTAACGTCACATGGGGTACAGATAATGCATGGAGAGTTAGTTCATAATCTTTTAACTGCACTGACATACCCAAAGAAAATTGCCATCGTTAAGTGTAGCGCCCATAGGAAAGTAGTTGATAAAGTTGGAGAAGGGAATGCGTTAGCAGATCGAGTAGCACGGGAGACTGCGATGCAGCCCGGTGCTACTGCCGTGTATGTAGTAAAGTCACAAGTGGAAAGATGGCATGATGCGAAGGAGGAAGTGCGAGAAATGCAACGGACCGCTTCTGACAAAGAGCGGGAACAATGGGCTAGTGAGGGAGAACTGGATGACGAGGGCTGCTGGAGAAATAAGCAGATGGATAGATGGAAATTACCTACGGCTTTTGTACAGCCTATGGTTCAGATGGCACATGGGCTAGCACATGTTGGAGCTTCCGCAATTGTGAAATTGCTTACCCAAGTCTGGGAGCATCCAGAGATTGCTAGCACAGCGAAGAGGGTGGTGCAGACCTGTATGATCTGCCTGAGGTACAACCCAGGAAAGGGTACTCGAACTCCAGCAGGAGGATTTGTGACACCCACTGCACCCTTTGAGGTTCTGCAGATGGATTACATCCAGCTTGAGCGCTGTAATAATCTGAAGTATGTTCTAGTAGTGGTCTGCGCTTTCAGCAAATGGGTTGAAGCGTACCCTACGAAAGACAATACTGCGATGACTACTGCGAAGCTGCTGCTGAAGGAGTTTTTCCCCCGATATGGTGTTTGTAGACTTCTGTGGAGCGATAATGGCCCTCACTTTGTAGCGGACGTTATAAAGTATGTCTTGAAGGGTCTAGGCATCACTCAGAAGTTCCACGCCGTGTTTCACCCTCAGTCTGCAGGCCTAGTTGAGAAGTATAATGGTACACTGAAGCTTAAGATCGCCAAAATTCAAGCTTCGACGTCTTTGACTTGGCCAGACGCTCTGCCACTGGCGTTATTGTCAATTAGATCGGTACCACACTCTCGAACTGGCCTTACACCTTACGAAATTGTTTTTGGACGCCCAATGAATATTTGGGGTCCACCAAAACCTAAGGCTGTGTATGATGTACCTTGTGTAATGATGAACGATTATCTGGCACAGTTAACGGATAACTTGGTTTCTATTCATCAACAGGTCCGAGAGGCGCTCCCTGATCGGTCTACCGGTGAAGGACATGGTCTCCGGCCTGGTGACCATGTCATGGTGAAAGTTTTCGACAGGACGAACAGCCTGGAACCGAGATGGGTGGGCCCTGAGCAGGTCCTCCTCGCAACGAGGACGGCTGTGCGAGTCTCCAACCGAAAGAATTGGATCCACTCTCTGCACTGTAGGAAGGTGCCGCCCGGATTGGTGGAACCTGCCGTGCTGACCGATCAACGAGAAATTTTGGCTGCAGAGACAGGCCGTGCTGCGGAGCCCAACGCCACTGAGGAGCTCTTTCCGGACCACGCGACTCCTGGAGGAAGGCGATATCATCTTCGGCCAAGGAAGTGAGTTTTCCAGTACCGGGACATACTGTCAGAACGGCCCTTGGGTTAGTGAAACGGAGAGCCGATGAGGCAAGGGGGGGGGATCAGCCCTGCATTAGTGTAGTGACACCCGTCTTGGCCCGCTGGTGAAGAAATCAACCGCTGCCCAAGGGGAAGAGTTCTGACAGACTTCTAGTTTCAGGAAGATATTGGGTTTTATTTTCGCTTTGATATGGAGAAAAAGAAAATACTTTGCGCATTAGGGTTCATGTTGACAGTAGCCATTGTTGGGATAACCACATGGTTCGTGGAGGATGTAACTCCCGCTCGGAAGATTCTTGTGTTGACAACTCCGGTGCCTGAGGAGCACTACTTTTATACATTACCGTATCAAGAGTTGAAGCATCGACAATCTTACTTGAATAACACTTTCATCCAGATGCTGCATCATACCCACGTTGCTACGAATGCTACGAACTGTTGGATATGTGGGATGATGCCAGCTCATCAGAAGAAAGGAGGAACGCCATTTATACCACTTCCTTTCTCTCATAATGGCTCTTGTAGAGCATGGTATACTTTGCTTTTTGCCACTCGGAAACCGACAGTGGGACGATTGCTTTTTAGACTCAATAAAGAATGCCATCAAGACAAGAATGGGTATCCACAAGCGAATGGGACAATTTGGGAGTGGGAAGAGTACCGACCAGACAATGAATCCATTCCCTACATCTTTACGAACACAAGAGACACTGTGGGAAAGGACAAGTTTGTAATTCAAGTAGCACAAGCTCAAGCGGACCTGTGTGTCCAGAGTGTTGGTTTTATCCCTGTTGGTGTCAGTGATTGCATTACTGTTTTGAACATTGATGGGTTGAACAACAGTACCTTTTTTGCCTCCCATAATACCTACTTTGTGTGTGGAAATAAAGGTTATTACCGTTTGCCGGCTGGGTGGTCTGGGGTATGCTATGTATCGTTCCTATTACCTCCTGTATTCCTAGCACCCGCATCTTATCATAAAGATTTGAAATTATTAAATAATGTGACTGTAAATAGGTATAAACGTACTTTATCGATTGATGATGTAGATCAGACTGACACCAGTCTGCAACAGTATATTGATTTTAACTTGGGACTGTTTTTCTTTGTTGGAGCTGCCCTGAACAGTAGGAAGATCCGAAGATTAACAAGAGTGGTAGAAGCCGTGACAAATCAGACTGCTGCTGCTCTTGGGAATCTTACGGAGGAATTACAGATCACTAGAATTGTTGCATTGCAGAATCGTATGGTATTAGATGTTATGCTAGCTGACAGAGGAGGAGCATGTAAAATTATTGGAAGTAGTTGTTGTGTGTTTATTCCTGATCATACGCCATCAGTTTATAATGCCATCAATAAACTGCATAAGATTGCAGCTGAGATCCATACGGAAAACGGCACTTGGTCCTTTTCTGGATGGTTTTGGGCGTTAATTACTGCCTGGGGATGGAAGGTTCTAACTGGTCTCTGCATTATTGTAGCGGTTCTGTTTTCATGCTGTATCTGCGTTCAATGTGGTCCCTTGCTCTGCTCATTATGTGTATCATTTTGTATCCCCAATAAGAAAGCTATTGCCGATGTTGCTCACCAGAAACGTTTAGCTAAAGAAGTTGAAGAAATGATGACGATTGACATATATGATGATTATCTTAACAAACCGGATGTCTTCAGTAAATGCTGAAAGGGTCGTCTGTTGTAAATTGAAACAACGATGTGATTAAGCATTTACTAAAGACATTAATTCCCCTCTTATAGATCATGTTTTCTCTGTTATGTTGACCGAAGTTCGGACTCCCTTTTGTATTGTTATGCTTCCACGTGTTCCCCACGAGAAGAGTCCAACCTCTGTGTTAGTTGCTCTTGTAATCTGCCTAGTAACAGTCTGTAAATAGCTCCTTTGTCCATCTGGCACATGCCCAGACTTGACCACATCTGTTATCAGTTAGCCTTGCTTGACCATGTTTTCGCGGGCTTAAGGAGTGTGTTAGCTCCGCCCACATATTGATTCAGTATCGAAAATGACCATAAATGGTAATGTTCTTCGGCTTCATGTTGTATCCACCCACTTATGGGCCCCTCTGTTGTGTATAAAAGGGGACTGTGTACGCAAGTTCTTTGTGCTACTCTATGCAATACTGAAGAGTGTTGTGTGGATTGTAGGACCACCCTTAAGGGTTAATAAATGCTGTCTTTGTACTTTGCAGTTTCCGTGCCAACTTCCTTATAGATTCCATTACAGGAGAGCGAACCCTTGTGTCCTGCGGGCCTAGCTGGGGCTTCTATTCATCACCTGTGTCTAGGTGGTTGGAGCTACCCATTCCATTATGGTCTGAATCTTGCTCTGCAATGGTTGAACCTGGCCTCCACCTACAAGATGGCCCAGGTACACAGCCTGACTCTGCCCTATCTGGCACTTAGTGGCCTTGATAGTGAGGCCTGCTTTCTGCAGGGTCTCCAGTACATTCCTGAGGTGGACCAGGTGATCCTGCCACGTGGAACTAAAGACAGCAATATCATCAAGATAAGCTGAGCAATAGGTTTCCATACCAGTCAGAACTTTATTCACCAACCTCTGAAATGTGGCAGGTGCATTCCTCAAACCAAAGGGCATTACCACAAAGTGATAGTGCCCACCAGGGGTCGAAAATGCTGTTTTAGCCTTGGCATCATCATCTAACTTGATTTGCCAATAGCCAGCTGTAAGGTCAAATGTACTGAGATACTTGGCTGAGGCCAGAGTGTCTATTAGTTCATCTGCCCTTGATATTGGGTAGGCATCAGTCCTGGTGACTGCATTGAGGCCCCTGTAGTCAACACAAAACCTCATCTCTTTCTTACCACCCTGGGTGTGAGGTTTTGGGACAAAGACTACTGGGCTAGCCCAAGGGCTATCTGAGGGCTCAATAACTCCTAGCTCCAACATTTTCTGGACTTCAGTCCTGATACAGTCCCTGACATGGTCAGGTTGCCTGTAGATTGTATTCTTTACAGGCAGACTGTCTCCAGTGTCCACCTCATGGGTGCACCAGGAAGTCTGACTTGGGGTCAGGCTAAACATATGTCTAAACTGATGTAGCACTTGTCTACATTCAGTTTGTTGATGTTCAGTGAGGCTGCTTGCCAAAGCAACACCATCAACTGACCCATCATCAGGGTTCTGTGAGAGGAGGTCAGGGAGAGGGTCACTCTCCTCCTCCTGGTCCTCATCAGTTGCCATGAGCAAGCTCATGTCAGCCCTGTCCACATATGCCTTAAGTCTGTTGACATGGAGCACCCTAAGGGGGCTCCTGGGAGTGCCAAGATCTACCAAGTAGGTGACCTCTCCCTTCTTTTCAACAATTGTATGGGGGCCACTCCATTTGTCCTGGAGAGCTGCTGGGGCCACAGGCTCCAACACCCACACTTTCTGGCCTGGCTGGTAAACAGTCAGGACAGCCTTTTGGTCATGCCAAGCTTTTTGTAGTTCTTGGCTTGCCTCTAGGTTTTTAGTGGCCTTCTTCATATACTCTGCCATCCTGGAGCGGAGACCAAGTACATAGTCCACTACATCCTGTTTGGGAGGTTTGAGAGGTAACTCCCATCCCCCCTTCACCAGACATAATGGTCCTCTAACAGGGTGCCCAAACAGAAGTTCAAAAGGGCTGTAGCTAACCCCCTTCTGTGGAACCTCCCTGTATGCAAACAGAAGGCAGGGAAGTAAAAGGTCCCATTTTCGCCTAAGCTTCTCTGGGAGGCCTTTTATAATTCCCTTTAGGGTTTTGTTGAATCTCTCAACTAACCCACTGCATTGTGGGTGATAGGGAGTAGTGAATTTGTAGTTTACACCACACTCCTTCCACATTGCAGTTAGATATCCTGACATAAAGTTAGAACCTCTGTCAGAGATGACCTCCTTTGGGAAACCCACTCTGGAGAAAACTCCAATGAGGGCTCTTGCTACCACAGGAGCTGTGGTAGTCCTTAGGGGTATAGCTTCTGGATACCTGGTGGCATGATCCACTACCACCAGTATAAATCTGTGCCCAGATGCAGTTGGTGGGCCAAGGGGACCAACAATGTCAATCCCTACCCTTTCAAAGGGAACCTCCACCACAGGTAGTGCTATCAGGGGGGGCCTTTGTGGTGCCACCTGTCTTGCCACTGGCTTGACAAGTGACACAGGAGCGACAAAACTCCTTGGTGTCCTCAGACATGTGTGGCCAATGAAAATGTTGTACAAGCCTGTCCCAGGTCTTGTTTTGGCCCAAGTGTCCTGCCAATGGGATGACATGTGCTAGGGTAAAGAGGAACCCCCTAAACTTCTGAGGAATTACCAAACTCCTGGTGGCTCCAGGGGTAGGATCTCTAGCCTCAGAATATAGGAGCCCCTCATCCCAATAAACCTTATGGGACCCACTAGCACTCCCAGCAGCCTCAGCAGCAGCCTGCTGTCTGAGGGGTTCAAGAGTGGGGCAGCACTGTTGCTCTTTGCTCAGATCTTCCCTGGAAGGTCCCCCTGCCCCCAAGAACTCAACCTGACCAGGCTCAAGTTCATCTGGGGCAGTTCCTTCTTCAGGCTCTGCTTCTCCTCCCTCAGGAGGGGAATCTGAGATCTGAGACAGAGGGGAAGGCCCAGCCTTAACCCTACTGCTCCTCCTCTTGGGTAGCATCTGGTCCATAGTTTCAGGATCCAGAGCTCGTTCAGCTTTATGCATTTTGGCTTGTGACCTGGTCACAGCAAATACCTCTGCAGGTATGCCCAACATCTCAGCATGAGTCCATAATTCTACTTCAGACCAGGCTGAAGTCTCCAGATCATTGCCCAACAAACATTCGACAGGGAGGTCTGCACTGACTACTACCTTTTTGAGGCCAGTTACCCCTCCCCAGGAGAAATTCACAACTGCCAGGCTATGGTTGGTCCTGGTGTTGCTTGCATTGGTTACCTGGTACATTTCACCCAGGATGATCTGTGCAGGGTCCACTAGATCCGCTGTCACCATGATGACACTAGCACCTGTGTCCCTGAATGCCAAAGCCTGTTTGCCATTTATGATAGGCTGCTGTTTGTACTTGCCCAGATTACTGGGGCTCACTAGGAAGGACATATCAAGGTCTCCCTCACAAACTAGCAATGCCTGTGTTGGTACTCTGACTAGGCCAGAGTCCACATCAGAACCCAGGGTCAACCCTACTACACCCTTATTCTGAGTACTTCCACCAATGACTGCACTAGGGGGAACAGTTGCCTTAGGGGCTGGAGTGGTGGTGGTTTGGTCTTTGGACTTTGTACAGTCAGAAGTCTAGTGCCCTTTCTGTTTACAGAATTTGCACCAGGGCTTCTTTTGGCCTTTTCCCTTTGCAGATTGTGACTCCCCACCAGATGCAGATTTTTGGGGCCCTTGTGAAGAATTCTGGTCTTTAGATTTATCCCCACCTTTTTCTGAGCCTTTAGGATCTTGATTCTTAGTGTCACCACCTTGGTTCTGGGTTTTCTGCCTCACCCTGGTTCTGACCCATTTGTCTGCCTTCTTTCCCAATTCTTGGGGGGAGGTCAGATCAGAGTCCACCAGGTACTGATGCAACAACTGGTTCTGGCAATTATTAAGGATCTGTTCTCTCATTATAAGATTATACAATCCCTTAAAGTCAGTTACTCTACTACCAACCAGCCAACCTTCTAGAGCCTTGGTTGCACAATCAACAAAGTCAGTCCAATCCTGAGTCTGTGCTTTCTGGGTGTCTCTGAACTTCAACCTGTACTGTTCAGTGGTTAAGCCAAACCCATCTATCAAAGCACTCTTCAGGGCTTCATAATCATTAGCATCCTCTTATCTAACAGTGAGGAGCTTGTCTCTACCTTTATCTGAAAAGGAGAGCCACAAGATTGCTGCCCACTGTGTCTGGGGGACCTGCTGAACTTTACAGGCCCTCTCCATAGCAGTTATCCATTTGTGGATATCATCCCCACTCTGGTAGGGAGGAACAACCTTGGACAGGTTCCTATGGTCTGGAATGTAATCTCTGCCTCTAGGGACACTGTTGTTGCCACCAGGGGTATCTAACCCCTCCTTCTTAGAAGCTCTTTGGAGATCGGAGGCTTCCCTACCTAAGGCCAATTGCTTGGTTCTGTGGGCAAGCCTAGCTTCCTCATACTGGAGCATCTTGAACCTTCTGTCAGAGGAGGTCTCCCTGGGAAAGTTGGAGTTCCTCTATGGAACAGATTCTCTTCCATAGTGGTATGAATGTTCAGAGTCCCTTGAGAGGGACCTAGGCCTATCTCCCACTTTGTCAGTTCTTTTAAGGAGAATTCCTCTGTTCCTTTCAGACCCTTCTGGGTCTGGCCCTTCAATCACAGACTCCAGGTCATCTTGATTTTCATCATCAGACCCAGAGACTATGGTTGACCCACTCCCTGATGCAGACCCACTAGCCCCTAGAGCTTGTTTCAGGTCATCTGCTACTAACAGATCTATCAGGTGCTGTGATGAGGGACTCCTGCCCACCCTCAGTTGTCTGTCAAAGCATAAGGCCTTCAGGTCAGTGTAGGCCATGTCTTTGTACTGAGATGGGGTGAACCCACTGGCTCCACCCTGGTGAGACATACTAGTGTTGTGCAGTGTTGTACTACCTACACTAGTTGAGGCCTACTGAACCTAACTTGAGCTGTAGCAAGGGTGTGCTTAGCCCTTCACAAACAGCTCTAAGTTCAGTAGAACTTATTGATACTAGCTTGACTTTATATGTACCTTGAGTACCTTAAGTGGTTTTCAGTTAGTAATTCAAATAGAGATTTTCTGGTAAAACAATGGCAAGCTGGAATCCCACACGCTGCCCACAAATGTGAGAAGTTGGCCTGGCATATGCTGGTCACTAGTTATAGTGGCCACCTTGCACCAGTCCAATTCGACTCTTATGGTAGATAGGTTTAAGACAACCTTTTAAAGAAAGCTATCCTAGTGGTAGCTGTGGAGAGCAGCCTTCAGGCTAAGTCTCTGAGGAATGTAAAGCAGCTTGTTTTACCTTATAATCTCTTGAATTACCAAATGAAAAGGACGCCACACAGGTATATATATCAAATATATATGTATTTATTTCTAGATACACTCTACTAATCTCTTTATGAGATTAGAGCCCAGATACATATTCAAATGTCAACACTTCTCAATAAATTAAGCACAAATATGGCTGTAGCCCTAGGGGCGTACCAGACCATATACTAAAAAAATGGGTTAACAAACTCGACTTGCAAAATGAAAAGGCCTAGAGCCTTGGGAATCGCTGGGGCTTTACTTCTGCAGTGTTAGCAGGTAAGTAATCAGCCCACGGGAGACGCGTGCAGTGTCTGAACACAGCCACGGGTTTCCTATAGGTTTCAACGGCGTAAGTCGCGGTTTGTATTTTAAAGTTTTAGGGCAATTCGGAGAAGTCAACAAGCAAGCCACTTACAGGGTAAGTATTTCGAGAGCCAACACACACTTGGGCACCGGAGTGCACGAGTTACCTCACCCAGGGAAGCCGGGTGCATAGGTGTCTTTTGGTGTCGGGTCGCGATGCTGTTTTCAATGGAGATCACTTAAGACTTGCTACTTGTGACGACTGGAGAGGTGTCCGCTTGAATCCGAAGATTGATTGAAGTTGAAAAGGACCTGAAAATTGAGGGGACAGAGTTCAAAGTCACTTGCCAGTGACCGGTGGCCAGCAGGATGGATGACCACTGATGTTGCGTCGTTTCAGGTCGTCAATGGTGGTTTGTCTCTTCACTCACGAGGTCTAGGAGGGATCGACGATGACCAGCAGCTGGATTCAAAGTGTTCCACGATGTCTGCAGCTGATGATGGTGTCGGCAAACGGATTGGAGCCAACAAGCCTTGGCAACTGCAAGTCTCATGTGGAATGAAGATTGAAGATGGTGCAGACCAGCAAGGTCTGATGGACTTACCCAGCGAGGGTAAGTGAGGGCAGGCCCGAAGCAACCAGAAGAGCCCTTGAAGTCGATGATAAAGTCTTCGGGTGAGTCACTAGCCAATGGGCAAGCAACCGCGAAGACGCCTTTGCTGGAAAAGTTCTACCAGAGCCCACGGTCACTGAGGATGAGGTAGGCCGCTAGGGACTTGGACTACAGATAGTCCAAAGCACAAGTTCATAGAATGTTGTTTAGGGTTTGCACTCGAAATCAGTGCACGGTTCCCTGGTATTGCTGTTCCTCGTCACTCGTGGGGTCCAGATGCCACAGCTTTGCTGGGGACTCAAAATGACCGACGAGAGGTCAGGAAATCTGCTTCAGGGGATGCAGGGACTTTGGACTCCGGCGGGAGCAGTGAAGTTTGCAACCGTCTATGAAGAGTTTTGGTGCCTGCCAAGCAGGGGAGTCACTCCTTGACTCCAAGGGAGGTTCTTCAGTCTTCCAGAGATAGTGGAACATCAAAGGGCCAGGATTCTTCTTTGTAGAGCGTCGTCCAGGTTAATCTGAATTGCATTGGCAATGCTTGGTATCTTAGAGTGAAGATAGGGGAGGGACTAGCTCTATGACCACTCCTCTAGGAGGGGCTGGGTAGTGGGTGGTTACACCCACTTCTCTTTGTCCAGTTTCGCGCCAGAGCAGGGGCAGGTAGCCCCTGAACCGGTTTGAGCTGGCATATGCACAGAGGAGCCTACTGCTCCCCCAGTGCAGGACTTCAAAGCACTTTAAGAGTGCACCCACCCAGCTCCAATACACTAAATCCTGTCTGGGAGGTGGTGACACCTCCCTGTGACAGGATACCTTTTGTTGGGCTTCCTCCACTGCGAGTTTCGGTCAGCAGCAGGAGGGCAACCCAGTGTCTGTGCTGGTGGCCTCCATTTTGTGATGCCAGGGCTCTAGAAGATTTCTACCGTTTAGTACAGTGGGTACATGTCGTCCCCTCTAGAAGGGTGGGATCATACTCCCACACCAGTTACTGGTGTGGGGGTATGATTCCAATCTGTTTGACACCAAACACAACATGTTTTGATGCAGTCATTCCAAAGTCAGCATTTACCGCGAGGTTATAATTCACTTAAGATTATATGGTTTAACCGCATCCACAAACAGCAGCAGAGAATAGACTCTGCCAGCTGCAGAGGTGTCCTGCTCATGCAGAAGCACCCTCTCACATAGTAAACCAAGCACCCTGCCCTCAGGACTGTTAGGGCCTGCAATAGGGGTGACTGATAGGTTTATATGTGTGTGTATGGTGAGATATAGGAACTTATACCTCAGTGAGGAGTGCTAACACTACCTCACACAGGCTGCACTAGCAGGCCTGTTGTGTCAGATTGTGAATGCTTCCCAGGGGTGGCATAATACATGCTTCAGCCCCTGGTAGGCCTGTGGAGTACCAATTCCCTAGGTACCTAAGGTACCATATACTAGGGGCTCATAAGGTACCACAGTATCCAATCACTAGTGCATCTAATATGCACACCAAGTTTGTTTAGAGAGATCAGTGAGACTGGGGCCCTGATTAGCAGGGACCCAGCCAGACTATAGTCAGAAACCAGTGTATACATCAGAAAAAAGTGGGGGCAACATAAGTGCAGATCCTACTCTCCTACAATGTCCCAGGACTAAACTCAATATGGACTTTGTTTAAGTGGTTCAAATACTAACCCTTCAGCATTTGACTCAAAGTGGTAGAGTGGGTTGAGCAGCTAAAGGCTTCTAGAGGGCGAGCAGGTGCAAGGTTTACATGGACACAAATCTAAAATACACTTTGTAACCTCAATAAATGAATGTCCAGCCAGATACTTGCCTCCATGAAAAAATAGCATTTAATTAGGAACACAAAGTGAAATACGGCAGACCACAAATAATACACACAGACCTCATAAGGCCAGCACTCAAGCACTGACCAGGTAAGATCCAGAGTCTTTCTGCCCTGTCTACAGGCTGTGGTTATTCCCAGTCTACTTAAGGCAACATTCAAGCCAGGTACTGCTAGTATGAGTCTTAGAAGTTCCACAACTTTTTTTAAAATCAAAGGGGAAGATTTAGAAGCCCCTTGCATCATTTTTGCACCACTGTTGCGTCACTTTTTTTGATGCAGCGGCGGTGTAAAAATGCGGCCCATTTACAACGTGACGCATCTGGGGAGATGGGTCACGTTGTAAAGCCCTGTATCACATTATACCTCCGTCAGGTATAATGTATGCAGGGTGGGCGTTCCCACGCAAAAAAGCCTCGTAGAAGTGACGCAGTGAAATCTGCAAGATTTCACTGCGCCACTTCTAGGAAGCAACTGCGTCAAAACCTTACGCCTGCTTGGAGCAGGCGTAAGGAGTGACGCAGCACAATGAGGATAGGCATCCCCATGTATTGCTGGAGTTGCGCCGTGCTTGCAACACGAATCAATCAATGCATGATTTTTGCGCCAAAAGATGCAGCATAATTTCTGACACATCTGTCAATCCTTGCGCTGTGCTGCACCATATTGTAAATACAGCGCAGCCATGGTGGTGCAAGCGTTACTCAGGGTGACTCAGAAAGTGACGTATCTCTACAGATGTGTCACTTTCTTGTAAATCTGTCCCAACGTTTCTCAGCATCCTAACACTACAGTCAGAGCAAGTTCCCCCATTTGCTCGGTGGCCCCTGATCAGTCTTTCCTTTACCTGCTGGTGTAGCAATAAGAAAGGCCCAGGCACGTGTCAAAGGGCGGGGGATGATCAGAAGTGGCAGGTGCCCCTGTGCTCCTCCGGTCAAGCAGGAACTCCTCCTGATTCTTTCAATGCTCCGCTTATATGGGTTGCAACTCGAAACGTTTCTGATCAAGGGCAACGGCCCTTTCTTCATCGTTGTCCCCACCTGGCATGCGGGGTTCACGCACAACGGCACACGGAAACTATTCCTCCGGCTCACAACACTGCACAGCAATACTGCCCTCTTCAATCACAGTGATGCACCAGGACGACAGCTCTTCAGTTACAGCAATGCGTCTGGGGACATTCTTCATTTTCGATCCACAACGCTTCACTTTTGCATGCTGTTCTAGTGTGACAGGCCTTAATCTTCACCACAGCCCCCACCTGGCATGCAAGGGTCGCAAACAGCAGCACACTACGGACAACAAGATCGGTGCAGTGGTTCCGACAGGATGGGAATCTCACACTACGTTACAGGGAACCACTCGACGGGATGTCCACTGGACCTCACTCCCCTCGAGATACTCACCTACTCCTCACAGAGTCATCTGGTCTCAGCGGCGTACAGATGCTGGTGCTCCAGGCTCCAGGGCAAGTGGTCTTGATTCTCCTGGGTGATATCTTGTCACTTAGCAGGGAGACTAATAGAACTTGGTATCCAGTCGTGGTCACAGCAGGCAAAAGCCTTGCTGAATTTCTCAACGTGGGACATCCAGCCACGGTTTGACTGTTTGACAATTTGGGAGATTCAAGCTCCCGTTTTCATTATCCATTTCCAGACATAGGTGTGATTTAGAGCCTCAATCTCTGAAGTTTGGGTTGGGGAGGTTGCCTTCTTTGAAGCGCCCACTCCTCTATCCTGTCCTTTTTTCCCCCAGGAAACAGTCTGTCACAGCAGAAGCTCCAACTTTGATAGGCCCACAACACCGGCCATGGGAGTGACTCTTGGATCACACCTGAATGCCTGCCTAATAAAAGGCTAAAAAGGCCCTAGCCCTTCTCTTTATGATTCCCGGTTCCTGCAGTGTTTCTCTTATCAGGCCCATCCTCCTCCTTATGATTTGCCTAGGTATCGCTTACCAGTGATCTTTTCAGAATCAAAGAACTCTTGAAGTGCACTGGCTCTTTCTTCCTCTAGTGTGTGTCCAACCCTGCTCTCAAGAAAGCGGCAATCCACAAATCTGTCTGGAATGGCTCCTCCACTTGCTTTTTCAATACCTTGGGTTTTCAATGTGGAACCCATTGACCTTCACCTACTATACCACACAGCGGCACACATTCATCACAGCATACACATGCAGATAAACATGCGCTGCACAGCACTACATACTAACATGATGTATGTGCTGGAGCGGGTAGTACAAAATGTTGTATACCCCCCTAATTTGCATGTGTATATTAATTAGAATAATCGATTAATTATAACCATATTAAGTGTTTGAAGTAGAATACTAATCGACCCTATTAACGTATGAATTACACGTGGGATATGCATTTGCATGGCCAAAATAATTCGTAAACTAAAGTATGTACGCATACTAATATTAGAAAATTAGAATATTGCATGTTATATGTTGCTTTTGTGATGTAATTGTAAGTTGCACCAGATGACATCACTGGGTGAGTATAAACACTTTGAATGTTGCTATAATGCTAGATAATTACATACACATAGGGGATTTAGTGAGGGTTTAACATTTTATTAGCCATTTCTATGTTTTAATTATGTTTTGTGTCTGTTTTACTTAAGCTGACCATTTGGGCCTGTCACAAAATGGCCGCCCCTTTGACTCGACGTGACTGACAACACTCCACGAGGTTCTGGGTGAAGTGTGCCTGCGCTACAGTGTGCAACAGTGGCCTCGTCCTGACCCCAGCCAAGCTGTTCTAACCAAGGACATAAAGGGAGGGATGCCAAGATGCAACGAACAGTAGACTGTCTTTAAAAACCGGAACCAGCAAGTGCAATGACCTAACCTTATGAACTATGTGAGAACATCACTGACCGACCCCAAACCCACCAATAAGAAGTGTCCAAAATTGATATTTGTTACAATTTTACATCGATTTTATTATAAAAAGACACTAGAATAGGGAGTTGCGCGCTCTTTCCTTTTTCCTGACGTTATGCTGACGGAGAGGACGGTGACACTGCAGGACAGCTGTTTCCCTGAATCTTTGACGGACTGAAGCTGTCCGATTTCCTGATGAACTGAAATCTTCGATTTAATGGGCATAGATTGACTGGCATGCACTTATGGTTTCGACCCAATCTATGGGACTGTAGCGTGCTACAGGACGACTTGATTGACTTAGAGGACGACAATTAGCCAGAATAGGTAAATATAGTGATCTGTGATTTGAATAAACGGTTCATTATAATTTGCATTAATTAAGATAACGTTTTTTAATGATTAATGACAGAATGAGTTGGGTCGTTTCTTCCTAAAGCATGTTTAAGATCTAAAGGTAATTTAGGAGATTGGGAATTCACCTTGCCAACAACTAAATTAGATCTATCGATTACGTGGAAGGAATATCTAGAAGCTTAGGTATGATAGTTATGTAGATATATTTTCTTTTAGGTCATAAGGTATTCCTTTCATGTCAGCGTTTGGAACATTAATCTCTCGGAAAGAACAGACCAATGATGTGTGAATGTTGGTGTTATGTGCCCCACCAATGAATGTATTGATTGAATGCGTTAGTAAGATATTTGGTCTGTGACGAAGGGAGGATTTTGGATTCCACGCTGCAACATATGCACACAGCAGTGAAACTTTTTTATAAGTGGGTCAATTGGTGCCATTCTAGTGACAGCAGAAAAAATGCCTGTCCACTCTACTGATCATTATTACAAAACATAGGGCATGCTGCCACGACCGTGCTTATGCTACTTAACTCCTGGTAAGAGCAGTAGCTATTTACAACTGTGAGGGTAGCGATTTGTGCAGCCCTCCTGGTCAAACAAGATCTCAATCTGTGAGACAGGCCTAGGTCATGGCGCCATACGAATGGTCCATGTATGTCCATGACCAAAAATCGGTACCAAGCATCCAGGTATCACTGCAACTGAGGCTCTTAAGGTAGAATTAAATGTTCATCTCCATGCAGGGGGTGTTTCCTTCCAGACAACAAGGTAAAAGGAGTTAAAGCAAAAAAGAAATGAAAGAAAGAAAGAAATGAAAAAAAGTATAAATGTGAGTCCATATCAAATATGAGAAAGGAAGTATTCAAATAAAGCTAAAAAAGAGGCAGAGAAAGAAAAGTCGTTACAAATGATAGAACTGGCAAACAACATGACCACATCACCCAACACCTCCACGACCTACACTGGCACCCCGTTGAAAGAAGAACCTTCAAACTACTCACACACCCCTGCAAACCCCTCCATAACATTGGACCCCAATACCTCAAGGGAAACCTCTGCTCTGCCGACCTTGCCCTAGCCACAGTCCTCGCATCCACACGGCCAGAGCGGGTGGCAGATCCTTCTCCTACCTCGCGGTCAAGACCTGGAACGATCTCCCCCACCGCATCCGACGAAGCCCAACACTGCACCAATTCAGAAAGGACCTGAAGACCTGACTCTTCGAATAACCTACAAGGCTGCTCACACAACCCCTCGCCCCCCCCCCCCCCCCCAGCGCCTTGAAACCTGGGTGAGTAGCGCTCTTTAATACCCCTGATTGATTGATTGATTGATAAATGGAAAGATGGAGAGAGAAATGAAGAGGACGGACAAAAAGTAGGAGAAGGGGAAAAAAATGAAATATGAATCTAGAAGGACTGAGATAGGTAAATATTGAGAACCATTTAAAGGAGGATTAGAACTGAGGTGCAAGCAATAATGTAGGGGTGATAAGACAAAAATATGGAGAACTATATATGAGGAAGAGCTGTAGATAATCAGGTGAGAACGAATCCGTAAAAACTGGAGGCGAGAGAAACAGAGAGCTGTGGGTCACTGAATGAGATAGGGAAACAGGTATATTGAAGTTAAAGCGACACTGGTGCAGATTGATGGAACCATTTCATGCATTAAAGCACAGTGGCCATAGCATAAGACAGCCCTCACTGGGATACTCACTGTCAACATTCTAATCATTTTGATGGCCTCTTTTAGCATATTGAAAGCATTGTAAGCATTTTAGTGGCTCTACCATAAAGTGTCCATCCTTGGCATAGTGAGAGCATTCTGAAGTCCCTGGCAAAAGTTAACCTTCCTTTGCATACTGTGGGTAGTCATGGCTTCATGCAGGTTCTGCCATTACACAGTCCTCCTTGGCATATTGTGGCAATAGTAGGCTTTCTGGTGTCCCTGGCATAACATGTCCTTTCTCAGCATGTTATCTGCCTTCCTGGCTTTATTGTGGTCATCCCAAGGACTGTGGTGGTCATCCTCAGCACATATTGTCCGTCCTTAGTTTCTGATGAGTATCTTGGGATAAGGTGAACAGGGCTGGCCGCGATGGCGGACATGCTCTGCTGAGACTTCGTGTGCGGGCCCCGACAAGCGGCTACCATCTGAGGCGAAGGGGCGCAGAGGGACGACAGGACAGTCCCTGACGAGTCCCTAACCACTGGTGACACCGGTGAAATGCCGGTAACAGGGTGAGGAGAGTCGGAGGCGACCTACTGGGACGGTGACAACCCAGCGCGCCTGACTCCAAAATGGCGCAGATAGTATGATTCTCGGTGCTCCAGCCCGCACCTCCAGGGTACCCTGGAGAATGTGCACCCTGCAGTCACTTCACAAATCGCTGACATCCTCAAACCTGGAACAGATCATAGCAGACCGCCGGAAGGCAATACAAGCAGCAGCAGAATTGGGCACGAATCTTTCCGCATCGGACCACAAAGGCACTCCACACATCTTCACACCCGAAGAGGACCAAAACGACTCCAGTGACTCTGGTGAGAACGCCAGGACCCTGCCAAAGGTCACACCACAGACTGCGGACACACTCATTTGAAACTCCTGCAAAATGGTAGCTATAAGGACTCCAGTAGCCAATTCACACTTTGTAGCATCACACCACATATTATGCCCCCCCCTCATGTAAGGCCCTACACGCATCTGCGCAAGGCACCCCCCACGGGCCAGACACACAACATAATGGGGGCCCCCACCTGAGGACCTTAGGGGCATACGCGAGCCAGATGGACCCCCCTGTTCATTTAGTTCATAGGTACATGGCAGTACAGGTTTGGATGTGCTGCACGTTGCAGCATATCCCCTGTATTGGGTTTCCATCCCCACAGCGTTCTAGTTTGACTCCCTATCATTCCTGAACCTCCCACCTATCCTGTCACAAAGGGCAGAGGCACGCGCTCATAGGTCTACACCACTCATCAGGCAGTATCTATTCACACCAGAGGGTTTGCACAGGGGCCCCCGAGACCACCCCCCATTACAGCGCGACCCATCAGCCGCCATGACCCCGATGACCGATATCAAATTTCTCACTCTAAACTCGAGGCACCTTTGGCGCCACAATATATTTAGCATATGCAAGGGGAACCTTAGTCCGGGAGTCCTATTTCTGGAGACCGGTAGGAAGTCGGATCCTGAAGGGAGATATGCGTTCTTGGAAGGGTTACTAGATGGTCAGCCAATACTAATAGGCAGCATATACGCCCCCAATGCAGCATAGGTATTAAGGGGGGATTGCAAACGTTCCTTGGATCTCGCTCTGGATGAATCCCACCCCCCGCCAAAGCTTTGCTAGCCTTTACACAAAGCCCGATTTCAAGCCTGGGCAACTCATTGGTCACTGACAGACGTTTGGCATCATGCACATCCAACAACAAACCTCTACTTCTTCCACTCTATTCCCTATAATCTGCAAATGCGATTGGGCTGCTTCATGTGCACGCAGACGATCCTCCCCTTCCTCCAACACTCTGACTATTTAGGCAGGTTGATATCATGCCACGACGCTCATGTCATGACTCTCAGGTGGCGCCCACCCACACCCCAGTCCCCACATGGCGACTCCCCCGAGACTGCCTAGAGGACCCGGTGTTTCAACACAAACAAACAGAGAACATCCAACACTATTTTTCAAAGAACGTGGGCACCACACACTCTAGAACACTCGAATGGGACGCTTTCAAAGTGGTCCTGCGGGGACCATGCATTAGGCAAATCACGGAGGTGTGGAAAACACTAGAGCAGGTAGTGCGGGCAACAGAGCAGCGGGTAGCCCGACTGTCTAAGGAAGCGGACAAACAACAGATCCCCCCTGCACAGGTGGCAGAAGCCAAGACTAAATATGTGGAAGCTTGCGCAGACCTACGGCGGGATAACTTTCGTGCATACGCCACTAGAGCCCACAATGAGGGAAACCGAGCCAGCACCTTGCTTGCCTGGCTTATAAAACAAGACACACGAACGCAACCGATCACCAGTATCAGAAAAGCCGTAGGCGAGATTCTGTATGTGCAAGCAGACATTCTGTCGGCCATTCACGAGTACTACGAGACATTATATAGGGAACTGGCTCAGGACAGAATGGAATATATCCACAAGATGCTCGATACTGACGCTATAACACAGCTGACGGAGGAGGATCGGGCCTCCCTAGATGAACCACTCACAGTACTGGAGATCAAACACGTGATTCGTCACCTCGGCAAAAACAGGGCCCCCGGCCACGATGGCTTCCCCATAGAATTCTACACTATGTTCTCCCAGCAACTAGTCCCACAGTTAGACACGGTCTTTAAGGCAGCGCTGGAGGCAAAGATGCTCCCCAAGACCATGTGTGAATCCACGCCATTGACGTTTCCTAAACCGGACTGAGACCTGCTGCTCAGGTCCTCGTACCGGCCTATCACCCTGCTGACCGCGGATTGCAAAATACTCAGGAAAATCTTAGCAGACAGAATCACAGAAGTTCTCCCCCATCTAGTACATCCCGACCAATGCGGTTTCGTACCCAGGAGGAACACCTCCCAAAACATACGCCGGCTTTTTTAGATCCAGGACAGTGTGCAAGGCAGATTCCCACGTGCTGCATGTCGCGTGCTGGACCACGAGAAAGCCTTTGATACTCTAGCAAGGCAGTACTTATTTGAGGTTCTGAAACGGGTGGGACTAGGGCCTCAACTCATGGCATACATCCAGCTGCTGTACACCGGGCTGATCACACGGGTTCGACTAGGCAGGGATATCTCACCACCCCCCCTTTCGATAACGCGCAGAACACACCAGGGATGTCCTTGTTCCCTGTTATTATTCGCACTCGCAATGGAGCCGCTGTCGATGAGACTGAGGGAAGATGGCAAAATATGGGGTATACCACTTGAGGGGCGTGCACACAGTGTATCCCTATATGCAGATGACCTCCTCATTTACGTCAGGGACATCACATTAGACCTCACTTCCCTTTGGGCTACACTCACTGAATAATTCGGGAAGGCAGGGGGGTTAAGAGTGAACTGGGCCAAATCCACTATCTACCCCCTACACCCTGATACACCACACTGGGAGATCAATGTAGGAGACCCCACACTGTCCTGGAAGGGGGATGCCCCATGATACTTGAGAATTCGACTTTATGACACACCTAGAGATCTCCTGGAGGGTAACTACTACAGGGCCCTACGAGGGTTAAAAACCCAAATCAACTTCTGGAAAACGCTGCCCTTGGCCCCAATAGTAATGGTAGCTCTATCAAAAATGGTAATGGTACCCTGGCTTCTCTATTATTTCGCAAATGTCCCTGTGATCCAACCGCGACCCTTCTTTCGAGAGCTAGACTCCTTACTGATCTCGCCGATCTGGGGGAAGGGCCCCCGTAGAGTGGCTTTGATGCACTGCAGCTGCCACGAGATAAGGGAGGGCTGGGAGCCCCGTCCTTCAAGGCCTACTTCCTTGCAGTGCAGCTGCAGTGGCTCTCGCACTGAATGGCAGGTCGACATCTAGAAGAAACGGAAGCACAGGTGGGAACTCTGGCAATTCCGGAGATAACTCGGATCCTCCTTCGAGGGACCAAACCCAACACGACACACCCTCTGCTGGTGAAGGTGGCTCGATCCTGCGTACTACGAACCCATCGCCTCTCCAGAGCAGCACCCATGTACTCCCCACTGTTGCCACTAGCTGTTCTCCCTAAAGGTAAGGGGCACTACACAATGGGAGAATTGCGAGTGTAGACGGAGCACGCGCTCACTGAGATAGAAGCCCTGTTCATCGATGGTGAGCTGACCTCGTTTGCGGGGTTGACGGAAGAGAGCAGGCTCCTCGCCGGACAGTTCTTAGTACACAGGCAACTGGTAGCCGACTGCAGGATGACGTGGGATCTCACGAACGGGGAACCTAAAACACACCCGGTACTACATATGATCTTAAACATGGGAACAGGGAAACACCTCATCACGTGGATATCCAAATAGACCATGGAACTAACATGCATGCTACTAACACGACTGCGACTCCTATGGGAAGATGAATTCGGTCGGGCACTACACGATAAAGAATGGCTCACAGCATTAGAAAACCACAAAAAAGTGTCACGCAATCAGCGATTCAAAAATATCCAATTCAACATACTACATCGCGCATATCTCACGCCGGTGCGGCTCAAGTGCTTCTTTCCTGCGACACAGCTTGACTGCCCCCGTTGCCGCGCGCCTGATGCCACATTCATCCATATGTTATGGACATGCCCCACACTGCAAGCCTTTTGGGCGAGAGTGCACGCCACACTGTTAACGGTCACGGGCCTGACAGGACTTACCACATGGGAGGCTAGTGCCCTAGGAATATTTAAATGATGCAAACAGAGAGGTGGAGATCCGATTTGCAATACTAGGCATACTACTTGCAAAGCGAAGAATTACAATGCACTAGCGATCCCCAGACGGTCCCCCAATAGCTGCATGGCAGGGGGCGGTCAAGAAATGGGGGGCTGCTGAGGAAGACACCATCAGACAGGAGGAGGCGTCAGGCACAAAGCAAAACCACATATCTATGGAGTGGTCGATGCTCCTCCACAGCTTTACATAATCACAAGACACCCCCACAGACACCCCACAGGCCACCCAGGCAGCGCCAGACCCGGGCACATCTCAAACCCGACAAGGACCCCCTGAGCAAGATTACCCCCCTACTGTCCCCAGCGGAACGCTACACTCGCCCTGATGAGGAATCACCTCTTTATGAAATCGGAACAGCAAAGAGCAATGCCCTTATCCCCTGCCCCATCTCCCTGAGTTCTGTCTCCCCAATTCGGTTACACAAACTGATTGTTTCTTTCCACAATCATACAGGGACATCAAAAGTACAACAGTTGCACCCGAAAACTGGACACTACCATATGTTACCCGATATTCCTGAACAGGCACACATGTAAGCATACCGTATGCGAGAAGATAGGTGACTACTCGGTAGACATGATGTTATCCGTCATATTAATTTGGACAATGAATGTTATGCAATGATTAAAGCTATCGACTGAAGTATACCCTGTATGGTAATTGTAAAATCCAATAAGAAGGTTTACAAAAAAAAATCTTGGGATAAGGTGAACATCCTTGATAATAGCCCGCTATTACTAGTAAATTGCGGACAATTCTGACATGCAACTTTGACATGTGTGCATGGTAGACAGATTCATTCCATATGGATCTGTAGTACACATGATTGTTGATGTACTGCACAAGCTGCTATTTGGGGGACTAATCCCTAAAAAAACTTGCTTTTGAGATTGCAAAAGGTTTTTTTTTTAACGTTTTGTTAGCTTTTGGTTGGGGAATTGGTCATACTTGTTCCAAATGAAAAGCTGGTATTTAGGTACAAATTATTTGGGTACTGTTGGAAACCGGGCAACCGGGTTAGCAGTCACCAGGTTCCCAGCACAATGGTAGCTTGGCTCGAGCGGTTGGGGTCAGGCACCGTGTTAAGCGTACGTCACACCCTCACAATAACCATGCGTTCATCCGTTCCAAAAACGACACTACACCGTAAAAATAATGCAAGTCAAATTGAAAATATATATGTCTTTATCTTAGTTTCTCTTAGTTGCAGGTTTCATTACATAAATACAATACAATAAGATTTTCCTTCAAAAGAGCAGGTCAAATAAATAATACTACTTAGGAATTTCAATAAATAGGGTCAGGTCATCATTACACAAAGAATAAATAGATGTGCAATAAATACAGATGGCAAATAAATACAGTCAGACAATAAATACAGTGCAGGAATAAATTAGTGGATGACAATAAATAAAGCACCTCAATAAATAAGGTAAAACAATCAATGACAGTTACAGTTCAAATCATTTTCATGAGGTCACTTGGTCTTACTTTGCCCATACACAACTTAAGGACACTTGGATGGCATGGGGGTGTCCCACCTAGATTGATCAAGGCTGGTGCCTAGCTGAGGCAGAACAAGAGTAACCTAAAGATCTGGCCCTCCAAACCACACAACCCTTTATGGAGGTCACTGTACCAGTCTCAGTTCACCCCTGGCACTCCCAGGCTGGTTCTAACACCCCTTTAGCCCCTAGAATGGTCTTTTAGGGCTCCACGGGGCCTCAGACTGTGGTAAATAAAAATTCCTTTACCGGGACTGAATTTGATACAGAAACATTATAAAATAGCTCAGTAAAATGAGAGGCAGAATCCGTGGTATTAGAGGTTCGGAATGGGCTTTATTCCAATAATCGATTATAATCGGTTGCTCCCAATGTTCCGTCACCACGAAGGTTCAGGAAGTAAAGCACACACTTTATTGACAAGAAATGACTTTTATAGTACATACATGACAATGAAGTAAATGCAGTAGGCGTAACAATTGATAAGGAAAATGACGAGTTGTTCTGCGTAACCAGAAATGGGTGTAATAAGGCGAAAAAAAGGAACATAATTGGTTGTGATGTCATGTATAGGTGGATCTATAAGATAATACTTGGCATGGATGCGCGCGCAGCAGTCTGACGTGTAATTGACGTGTAACTAGGGGGTGAAGGGGACTTGACATTTAGCTCTACGTGTGGAGACAAGAAGTCTGGGGGGTCAAGTCAACCTAATCCCAAATCATATCTAACATCCTATGTTTAAAGAACTATGTTATCCATAAAAGAAGGACTCTCGGACAGAATCTATTCTATACTGACTGTGCGTGCATGTACAAGCGTCTAAGTGTCTACACTAAATGCGAGGGGGTAGGAATATTCCATGGTAACAGGGCTATGAATTACTTGCATGAGGACAGAGAAGATGGGCCTTTTTTCTTGGTAACTGGAAGAATGTTTACTTCTGCTACTAGGCAGGAATGCATCGGCTGAGGGGGAAGCAGATAATTCGAAGGTGAAATACAGTTCTTGGCAGAGGATAGGCTGATGTCAGGCTTCGTGAGCCGCGCAGAGAATGAGACAAAGTTCATGGTCACAGATGCAGGCTCAGACTGGAGCTTTCAGAGGCAGAAGGCAAGAAGAGTTTGATGACAGAATCAGGGCCTACTTGCCTGGACTGTAAAATGGCATAAGTGAACCATATAAAGCCGGTGGCTTTTCATACTTAGGAATGGAATATCCGGCCTGTTCATGGCGGATCTGACAGAGGACATGTTGACGGTGGACGCACATGTGTTTGCGTCTTTATAACTGGAACTGGAGGGAACACACAGGTACTTGTGACATGCACATAGAACTGTTGGGGTCCAAGATAGGGGACATAACTGACCAGAAAAATCCATATTTCCACATTCCCTCCTTGTCCCCTACTTGCCCGTTAAGAGATATCAATCTTCATTAATCCATTGATCTGTTCATATAGCATCATCTGTTCTTCTTTCTTCTTCCGTGACGAATGAAATCTTGGTGGTGGAATACACGATGTGGCACACAGACCACAGATCGCTGGTCCACATTGTAGACATAGACAGCAACTGAATAGTAGGAGAAGGCCAATACCTAGGAAGGATAGAACTCTCCATCCCCAGGCTGATATCACATTCCAAAACCAACTGGACCAAGTCCAAGTGCCTGGGTTCTGGTGTATCTGGCTTACAATCTTATGAAGGCGAGTGATGGCTTTATATACAGATGGCAAATTTTCTGGTATGAATACGCAGCAGCTTGATCCGATGACCCTACAAGCTCCGCCTCTATCAGCCAGGATGACGTCAAGGACAAGACGATTTTGAAGCACAACAATCCGCATAGCAGACTGCTCTTCTGTTAAATTGCCTAAGGCGGAAATAGTTTCATTCACTACTGCTTCAAGGGTTCTAGTTAATCTACGTATCAGCTTACTATTGGTAACTGTACCTATATAGGGAAAGATGCCTTTATTGAAATCTACATACTTGTCCCATGCCGTCTCAGTATAATCGACAATTGGGAGATCTCTCCGCTCTCTATTGTGTACTAAATGAATATTTCTATAATAATCAGGAGGTGCTAGGAAAACAGGTGGCAAAAGGAATGCTATGTAGCAGGTACCATCCCAATCTAGAGGTAGACGCATATATGCAGTCTGACCACATATAAAGTAGGAGTGGCGATAAGCTCTGAATGAAGATTTGCCGTGATCACTGAATTCTACTGTAGTAGTGCATTGACTATGGCCCATATGTATGGAACCAACCTTTCTTACACATAATTCACCTTTTGCTGGGAATACTGACATGGTGGGTAAGACTAGCTCAACTTCGGATACGACATTTAGAATCATGAGATTAGGTGTAAAATTACCTAATCCATACACTTCATTTTCTAGATCAGTTCCTGTTCTTTTGGGGCGACCCTCCTTGTCAGGGTAGCAGACTTTGAGTAAAACTAGGTTCAGGTTTCCCCATATCCAATGATCTTGGTAAACTGCTGTGTCTGAGTCTATGGAATTGATTAAACTGAACCATGCTCCACAGGAGCCATTGTGTGTAAATGGGTGTGGAAAGAATGGCAGGACTCCTTCATAATTCTGATAGGGAGGGAGTCGGCCACACACCCAACAATTAGTAGCATTACTAGTCTGATGGGAATGATGTAACATACTAATGAAAGTGTTATTGCGCAGCGCAAGTCTATAGGACAATTCATGCGGGGGTAAGTCACTAAAAGAATGTTCTGCAATAACATTGTGAACATTTCTGGCAATAGGGTAATATATGTGCAACAACATACTGGTAATAATTATTAAAAGACTTAAGGAAAACAAAATTAATAATGTCCCTATACAATGGCTACGCAGTGATTTACAATACGCCTGTCGTTTCATCATTTTTCGCGACTGTTCATGATTCAGGTCTAGAGGATACATGTCAGAGACAGATTCAACCGCTTCACCTAGGAGAGGACTTAAACAATCAAACCGTCCGACGGTCTAGGCCTTAATTTAACTTTGTAAAGTTCGCTTTCAGTTTTTTCCACCAAAGGAAGTTTTGAATCAGTCTGTGAGGGAGTGCAGGGCACAATGTCTATATCCGAGGATTGTCCATGAAATTTTTTTATATGGCTTGAATGAATCCAGCCCTTGCGGCCCTCGATCTTCACGGCTGTTCTTGTGGTCAGCAGAACCAACTTGGGTGTCTTCCACCTGGGCTCCAGCTGAGTCTTTCGGTCGAAATTCCTCACAAAGACGAGATCCCCCGGAACTACGTCATGGGGTTTCACCTCAGTGTTGTCAGGAAATGCTGCAGCTACCTGTGAACGACAAGATTGTAGTGCAGACATCAAGGAAGCCAAGTAATCTGTCAGCATATTACAGTCAATATCAGTTATTTTGCGTGGTATAGGCGTCCCCCACATATTTGGTGGTCTACCGAAGATCACCTCATACGGGGATAGCCCTGTTCGTGAATGTGCTACCATTCTCATGTAAAAGAGTGCAACGGGTAACGCTACTACCCAGTCGACACCTTTCTCTCTGCATATTTTGGACAATCTGATTTTCAGTATCTGGTTATGTCTTTCTACGAGACCTGCTGCTTCGGGGTGTCGGACACAGTGGAATTTCCACTGATAACCTAACAGAAGTGAAACGTGTTTCATTAATTCGGATGAGAACGGCTGGCCGTTATCTGAGTGAACAACACGTGGTAAACCGTATCGTGGGAAGAATTCTCGAACCAACTGTTTGGCAGTAGTCGGGGCAGTGTAATCTGAAACCGGGTACGCCTCTGTCCAACGGGACAGAGCGCAGACAACTACAAGAACATATTTGAATCCTCGACATCGTTCCATCTGGATATAATCCATCTGTAGGACTTCAAAAGGGTGATCAGGAGGATGAAATCCACCCTGTTCTACGGGAACACTTTTTCCTGGGTTGAACTGGCAACAGATCATACAGGTACGGACCTTTTGTTTGGCTGCTGCTCGTAAATGTTTATTAAACCAAATGTGTTGAATGCTGTCTAGCATAGCTTTTTCTCCTAGATGTGCCGGACTATGTATAGTGTTAATTATAACTTGGACCATTGAATCAGGAAGGAACCATACAGACCTTTCCTTCATCATCCATCCTTGGTCCGTTTGGATCCCTCCTAATTCAGTCCATTTCTTTATTTCGTCTGGTGTAGCATGTGTCTGTATGTCTATTACGTCAAGAGTAGGATCTTTAACTGTCATACAATGTGTCGGCATCGGGACTATTGTCTTTGTCATGTCGGGAGTTTGAGTTTGAGCAGTCTGTTTAGCCGTTCTGTCGGTTAGATCATTGCCTTGGGAAATGATATCAGTAATTTTCGTATGAGCTTTACATTTCATAATTGATATTGCAGTAGGTAGATGTATTGCATCTAATAAGGCATGAATGAGGGGTCCGTGCTGAATGTGGGCACCGTGGGAAGTTAAATAACCTCTCTCTCGCCACAGCACGCCGAAGTCATGTACAACTCCGAATGCATAACGTGAATCAGTGTATATGTTGACTTTTTTATTCGTGGCTTGAATACAGGCTTGTGTCAGAGCGATGAGCTCTGCGGCTTGAGCTGACAAAGTATTTATACGATTAGTTTCAATGACTTCAGTATCTGTTGTGACTGCATAAGCGGCCACTAATTCTCCTGTACTTGTTCTCATACATGAACCATCGACATAAAATGTCAAGTCTGGATCTGACAATGGAACATCGGTCAAGTCTTGTCTGGGTTTTGTCGTTACAGTAATAACTTCAATACAGTCATGGGCTAGTGGGTCTGTTCCGGTTACTGGCAAAAGTGTGGCAGGATTCAATGTGTTACAGCGTCTTATTTCTATATGTGGCTGAAACAATGTAAGTTCATACCCTGTAAGTCGTGCTATGGTCAAGTGTTGTGTTTGTGTTCTATTTATAAGAACCTCTACTGCGTGTGGTACTTGAACTGTCAATGGATGTCCTAACACTATGGCATCGCTTTGTCTGATTGCTAAAGCTGTTGCTGCCACTGATTTCAGACATGCAGGCAAAGCCTGAGCTACGGGATCTAATGTACTAGAAAAATAAGCACATGGTTTGTGTGCTCCTGCTTGTTCCTGTGTGAGTACTGACAAAGCAGTACCTTCGCGCTCTGTAACAAAGAGTGTAAACTGTTTTCTGTAACATGGTGTTGCTAAAACAGGTGCTTGACATAAAGTTTTCTTTAGGCTTTCAAAAGCTTGTGTATGTTCTTGAGTCCAAGGGAGAACAGTCGATGTGACTGCCTCCTGGGTTGTCAACTGAATGAGTGGTTTTGCTAGAAATGCATATTGCGGGATCCACTGTCTACAGTATGAAGTGAGGCCTATGAAAGCCCGCACCTCCTTTTGTGTCTTGGGTATTGGCATGTTAGCTATTAACTGAATGCGGTCTGGTGTAAGCTGCCTTCCCTCCTTGGACAGCGAGTGTCCAAGATAAATAACTCGCTGGACACAGAATTGCAGCTTAGAGGGGGACACCTTGTGCCCTTTTTCGGCTAGAAATTGTAAAACTGTCAGTGATGCTTTTTCACATTCAGGTTCGCTTCGGGCGGTGATCAGCAGATCATCGACGTATTGAAGCAGAGCAGTGTTAACTGGCATGTGGATACTGTCAAGTTCTCGTTTCAGTGCTTGGCTATAGATGCTGGGGCTTTCTGTAAATCCTTGAGGTGCGCGTGAGAATTTAAAGCTACGTCCATTTAAACTAAATCCGAACAAATATTGGCTTTCCGGATCTATTGGAACGCTGAAAAAGGCATTCTTGAGATCGATTACAGTGAAGAATGTCGCTTCGGAATCAATAGCTGTCAGTAATGACGAGATATCTGGGACCACAGGGAATTGTGGCACAATGCATTTGTTTAACTCGCGCAGATCAATAACCAATCGATATACTGGCGGGGCCTTCGGATCTGTTCGTTTAAGAATCGGTATTATCGGTGAATTACATATATTGGAGTCTGTTTCCACAACTACTCCTTGGGCAATGAGCTCGTCAATGATTTGTAGTAAAGCCACTACAGCATCTGGTGGTAACTTGTATTGTCGCATTCGTGGTAGCACCACTCCTGCCTTTAATGTGACTCGATATGGTGTAATATTCATGCATCCAACATCAGTAGGGCCTTGTGCCCATAGACGTGTAGGTAAAATCTGTAATCGGGGATCCATGTCTCTAGACACATAGTGACCTTTAAAATCACGTAAAAACAATCTTACTCCTTCCGGAGAACAACATATTATAGCTCCTAGAGCTTTTAACGTTTTTATTCCTAATAGATTTTCTGGACATGATTTAGTAAGCAATAAATCTGTAGTTCGGGTCAAAGGTCCTATCGTAAGTGGCAGAGGTTGTGACACTTCATTAACAATAGGTCTTCCTGAAAAACCAAGGGAAATATTCTGTGAGCCTGAGAGGGGTGCCCCTGGAACTTCACTACGTTTTATGGTCGTTCGACTTGCCCCTGTATCGAGTAGAAATTTTCTATCTTGGCCTAATAATTCACTATGTACATAAGGTCCTTCTTGGTCTACTGGGATTTCAATAAGGGGTAAGTCAACTTCCCTCTCGAGGCTTGTTCATGCGTAACGCTGATACTCGGGATATTCATACTGTGCGGTCTGATACATTTGTCGTGTTGTTGTTTGTGTGGCAGCAACAGGCAATGGGGGTGCAGCTGGCACAAACTGTATTGGCTGTTGTGCGGCTGGCATGGCCTGGGCATGCTGCATAGCTCCTTGTTCATTCTGATCTTGTCTGAGTGGCCGTGATCTTTCTTGTGTTTTACCTATGGCGATATTATGTTTTAAAACTGGACAATCGTGTACGTAATGGCCTGGCTTTTTACAATAATTGCATGTCCCTTTTACAGGTCCTGCTGAATCGGAATGTGTCATACCCCTTTTATGCCCTTCAGCTGGAACTGTCTGGGAAACTAACATTTTCATTTTCGTGTCTTTCATGCGTCTGTGTTCATGTTCTTGTTCCTCTCTAATTCTATTGTGATGGTACTGTAACATTTGTAACATTTGTGATGGAGTGTTACCTTGCCAGGTACTCTCGAATTTTAATACTCTATTCTTTACTGGGGGCAGAGCATTTTCTACTAATTTTGTTACAAACAGATGTGGGTATGATTCGCTACTTGCTTTTATGCCACTATTTATACCAAAACATTTTTCAAATCGGGCATAGTAATCACTAGTGTCTTCATCTTGCTTCTGCTTACAGGCTGAAATTGTACCCCAATCTTCCTTTTTCGTAGTTAATAAACGCGGCAGTACCTGTACTAGTAATCCTGGTAATGCCTTAGTTTTGTCCCCAAGCCCTGCTCCTGCAGTTCGGGCCTTTTCTTCAGCTTCTAACACTGACCATTCTATCTTTTGGTCTCCTACCTCCCACTCTTTTTCCTTGAGTTTTTCATAAATGCCAGCAGGCATCAATACCTTTAATATTGTCATAATGTCGGGGTAGGTATACTCTCCCATGAGTAACATGTCTTTAATTTCTCGGTGAAAACCCGCTGGGTCTTTGTCATGACTGGGTACCACTTTCTTCATTTGTAACAATTCTATTTTCGATATGGGCGTATATACAAATACGCGTTTAAACTGATTGTCCTCACCCTTTATTGGGTGCACTTCTCGTAAGGGATTCTGTCTATCTATGTGATACGTAGTTCTTTCCTTGACGGACAATGGAACATGTTCTGAACATACAAAAAGAATATACTGCTTTCTTGATTCTAGAATTTCTTTAATTAATTCAGCACCTGGACCTTTCCATTTATTCATAAGTAATTCAGTCAGTATGTCAGGCAAGGGACCAGGGTCCGAATGCTGACTCCGATATAGTATAATGAGTTGTTGAATCATATAAATCCCAGCTAACCTTTGTTCATCTGGGGTAAGATTCAAAAATGTGCGTACTACTGTATCATCACTATATTTTCCGGGACTGTCCACCCAATGGACAGCTGCCCTGGCTAAATCTTGTTCATCCATAGAATCGAGGAAATGATAACCCCTTCGTTCTCGGAGTAGTTTGTCGGCGGTTTGGAACGAATGCTCGTTAGACCTTATATTAATTATAGGTATTTGAAAATTCCTGTTATTATCTGGACATATCGGATGTATTGAGTCAGTATGATATCTAGTCTGATTCCTATTACAAGATCTTCCTCTACCTACATAGGCTATGGTGTCCGACTGTCCTGTGGGCAGTCCTGACCCTTCTTCCTCGTTTTGTTCGAACTCGTCTACCTCTAATCGCTCTTCGTGTAGGCGTTCTATTTCTTTACGGATCTTTCGGCACATGGCTATTATACAATTTTGTTTATCATGTCTCCCTTCTGATATATTCTGGCTCCATCTTGTAAGAATTTTCATTGCTTCCGGGTCTACCCCCGGTCGGTCTTGATTTCTGATCACACAGTTTATGAGGAAACGTAACAGTTCCCCCTGTATCTCTACTTTCTGGTATTCCATAGCTCTGTAAATACATTCTGGATCTCGCCCTGTTTGGACAAAATGATATATATTATCTAGATGCGCAGTCATTCCTGGTAACTTCGCTAAATACACTGCGGCTCGTCTGATACGCAATGATGCTAGGGTCATTTCGTCCTCCTTTCCAGGCACCGGGTCATATCTACAATCTATAAGAAGTTCCTTAAGCGCACGGGCACTAAGGAGTTTGGGTGTACGTGAATGCGCTGACTCTTGAAAAGTAAGTTTATTTATTCTGGGTGGCGTAGAAAAGACATTGGTAGCTCCTCCCGCGGCCCCATCTGGGGCGTCGGGTGTAAAAGGATTCGTCGAACGTGACACAGCAACTACAGGTGTGGACACAGCCATAGAAGTAGCTGTAGGAGCGGATACAGAAACAGATGTGCTTGCCGGAACTTGTGACTCGATTTGTTGCTGTAGGGATACGGGCACTGGATCTTGGCGTTGAACCTCCCTGGTATGCGGTCTATGTGGGGCGGAATTAGCATACTCGGGAGCTGCGTCATCTAAATATGAGGAAAGAAAAACATCTTCTGCGGTTCTAGGATGCCCCTTAGGATGTACCTTTATTGGGAACAATGGGGTTGGCAAGTCTTTTGGTGTTTCTGGAGTAGCCTTAGGTAATCCTTCGGCCAGAAGGGGATACATACCATTCATAAGGGCATTTCTTTGTCTGTCTACTTGTTCTGATTTCACTCGGATACCTTCCTCAATTAATAGATTCTCTCGAACTTTATTGGAATTCTCTTTACTCTTCTCTTCCTGTCTACGTGCTTTTTCTGTTCGTCTATGTGATTCTTTACGCCACAATTCAACGGCGTCTTTCTGTGACTGTCTGACTTTCCTTTTCCATAACTCTTCCTCGACTTTCATGATGCACTCTGCATCCCAGGTCCCCGCTGTGGGCCACCTCTGACTTTCTGGTAATCCCTTGGTATAGTCTACCCATAAATCAAGAAATAATATAGCGTCTAAGCCATGTTTGTGATACATAAAGTGCCCTGGGGTGTCCCTAGGAGGAATAGGGACGGCTTCTTCGAGAACCCCTTTTCTGGTAGTGATCTGTCTTAATTTCGAAAAGAGCGGCATATTGAGAACTGACCTTATACTTGATTTTGACCTGATACTTGAATTTGAACAGACTTAATACAATAAACACGATAATGAACAGTCATTCATACCACGATATACTTAAACACTTTAAACATTAAACATTAAACCTTTAACTGAAACAACAATGATGATCGTCTGCATAACTAATCACCAAGCTTAATTCTCGACAATAACTAGACAATAACTAGACACTTCGGAATACTTCCAGCCCAGTGTCCGACGAGTCGAGTCGAGTCGAGTCCAGTCCGGTTCAAGTTCAAGTTACTGAGGCCTTCCGTTTCCGAAGCTACCCGGTGAGTACCATTGCTGGGGAGGCATTTCTGACGTGCACATAGGTTGTGCCGGTCAAGACGGGTTTGGGTACACAAATCCGGTCTGCACTGTTTTAGCAGTGTATCTGTACTGTTTAGCAGTATATCAAATACTGCTAAACAGTACAGATACACTGCTAAAACAGTGCAGACCGGATTTGTGTACCCAAACCCGTCTTGACCGGCACAACCTATGTGCACGTCAGAAATGCCTCCCCAGCAATGGTACTCACCGGGTAGCTTCGGAAACGGAAGGCCTCAGTAACTTGAACTTGAACCGGACTGGACTCGACTCGACTCGACTCGTCGGACACTGGGCTTGACTTCGGACTGGTGGGTCTCTGTATACCTCGGATCTTGCTCTCTCAGCTAGGCTCTGGTCGGGATACTTCGCACTTCTCACCGCCTCGTCTGGGTGTTGATCGCAGTCTCAGTCGCCCCCGCTTGACCGGAGGGAGATACAGGAAATCCTGCTGGTACGCGTTATTGTCCGTCCAGCTGTGGCAGGAGACCGGGCCTGCAACGCACCGCCGGCGCGTGAGATGAGAAAGTGTCCCTGTTCGGGCGCCATCATGTGGTAAATAAAAATTCCTTTACCGGGACTGAATTTGATACAGAAACATTATAAAATAGCTCAGTAAAATGAGAGGCAGAATCCGTGGTATTAGAGGTTCGGAATGGGCTTTATTCCAATAATCGATTATAATCGGTTGCTCCCAATGTTCCGTCACCACGAAGGTTCAGGAAGTAAAGCACACACTTTATTGACAAGAAATGACTTTTATAGTACATACATGACAATGAAGTAAATGCAGTAGGCGTAACAATTGATAAGGAAAATGACGAGTTGTTCTGCGTAACCAGAAATGGGTGTAATAAGGCGAAAAAAAGGAACATAATTGGTTGTGATGTCATGTATAGGTGGATCTATAAGATAATACTTGGCATGGATGCGCGCGCAGCAGTCTGACGTGTAATTGACGTGTAACTAGGGGGTGAAGGGGACTTGACATTTAGCTCTACGTGTGGAGACAAGAAGTCTGGGGGGTCAAGTCAACCTAATCCCAAATCATATCTAACATCCTATGTTTAAAGAACTATGTTATCCATAAAAGAAGGACTCTCGGACAGAATCTATTCTATACTGACTGTGCGTGCATGTACAAGCGTCTAAGTGTCTACACTAAATGCGAGGGGGTAGGAATATTCCATGGTAACAGGGCTATGAATTACTTGCATGAGGACAGAGAAGATGGGCCTTTTTTCTTGGTAACTGGAAGAATGTTTACTTCTGCTACTAGGCAGGAATGCATCGGCTGAGGGGGAAGCAGATAATTCGAAGGTGAAATACAGTTCTTGGCAGAGGATAGGCTGATGTCAGGCTTCGTGAGCCGCGCAGAGAATGAGACAAAGTTCATGGTCACAGATGCAGGCTCAGACTGGAGCTTTCAGAGGCAGAAGGCAAGAAGAGTTTGATGACAGAATCAGGGCCTACTTGCCTGGACTGTAAAATGGCATAAGTGAACCATATAAAGCCGGTGGCTTTTCATACTTAGGAATGGAATATCCGGCCTGTTCATGGCGGATCTGACAGAGGACATGTTGACGGTGGACGCACATGTGTTTGCGTCTTTATAACTGGAACTGGAGGGAACACACAGGTACTTGTGACATGCACATAGAACTGTTGGGGTCCAAGATAGGGGACATAACTGACCAGAAAAATCCATATTTCCACAAGACGCCCCCCTCTACCACTTACTGTCCTTTTCAAGATGATCGGCTCCGCTCGGCACCGCGTCGACGCCGTGAGGCGGCTCCGGATCGATGTCGCTGGGCGGCCTTGACTCGATGTCGCTGGGCGGCCTCGACTCGATGTCGCTGGGCGGTCTCGACTCGATGTCGTTGGGCGGTCTCGACTCGATGTTGCTGGGTGGCCTCGACTCGATGTCGCTGGACGGTCTCGACTCGATGTCGCTGGACGGCCTCGTCTCGATGTCGCCTTCCGGCGTCGCAGGGACTCGGACTCCCCACTTCCTGGTGTCTCCGGAGTGCGATCTCCACTCCCGACCTCCGGCGCGCTTCACCTCAGTTTCCGGCGACTCCGGTGGGCGGACTTCACTCCCCCGTCGACGCCTCACCTCGACCTCAGGTGACTCCCGACTCGACCTCCGGCGCCTCTCGACGACCTCCGTCGGCGCCCTCACCTCGACCTCGGGTAAATCTCCACTCGACCTCCGGCGCCTCTCCACGACCTCCGTCGGCGCCCTCACTCGACCTCTGGCGGCTCCGGGTACGACGTCTGCTTTCTGTCAGCGCCGCTTCTCTACCTCAGGCCTCAGGTCCCCAGGCTTCTCGACGTCAGGACTCCAGGAGGACACTGCTAAACAGGTCAGGAACTTGCTGTTCTTCTTTTTTAAGGCCTGTTCCAAATATTCAGTCCTTTAAGATGGTTCTTCTGTTCTTGATCCCACACAGGGCTTTAGGTTGGGCTTGGTCAGTAGAGACTAGCATCAAGGGTGGGTTTCTGGACCCCACTCCAAGCACTGGTTTCCACCTCTGCTGCCTTACTCCGACCTCCTTCTATCTCTGTCCTTTCTCTTCTCCAGTCAGTTGCCAACTGCCACACTGAGATGGCCTCCCAACATTCTAAACTGCCTCTCACTGTCACAGGGTTCTAGAATGTTATGGAAGGTTCTAGAAATCTCCAGTGGGTTCTGATGATGTCACAGGTGACAATGGGTGGCCACCATTTTGTGTCTCAGGCCCTCAGACAGAAGTTCCAGGGGTAGGGAAAATGGCTCCCTGACCCTGCATCAACACTAAAAAGTCTGGTGGTTCCCAAAAAGGAAAAATTATAACAGGGTTTGAGGCAAAAGTGGGACAAAATAAATAATGATGAGGAGGGACCACCCAAAGGGCTGACAGGTCTAACACGCGTCCCCCCCAGCTGAAAGTGGGGAGAGCTACCCAACCCCTTGGGAGTTCTCATCACTAAGGCGGAAATACCTTGAGAGACCGTCTGCATTGGCGTGGTCCACTCCAGGCCGATGTTCCACCTGAAAGTCCATTCCCTGTAGGGAGATAGACCACCTTAGCAACTTGGGATTCTCCCCCTTCATCTGCGTCAGACAACGAAGAGGTCTGTGGTCGGTCTGAACTAGGAAGTGCGAGCCAAACAGGTATGGCCGCAACTTCTTCAGAGCCCATACCACTGCAAAGGCTTCACGCTCTATTGCACTCCACTTCTGTTCCCTGGGAAGTAGTCTCCGGGATAGGAAGACCACGGGTTGATCCAGACCCTCTTCATTGAGTTTCGATAACACTGCCCCAATGCCATGTTCCGATGCGTCTGTCTGGACAATGAACTCCTTGGAAAAATCTGGGGCCCTTAAGACCGGGGCCTCGCACATGGCTTGCTTCAGTTTCACAAAGGCCTGCTGACAAGCCTCCGTCCAGACTACCCGTCGAGGTTGCTTCTTGGACGCAAGCTCCGTGAGGGGGGCCACAATAGTCCCATACCCCTTCACGAAGCGGCGGTAATATCCGGTGAGGCCCAGAAAAGCTCTGACCTCAGTCTGAGTCTTGGGGGGTTCCCAGGCCATGATGGCCTCGATTTTCGCCTGGAGGGGTTGCACCGCTCCCCTACCCACCAAGTGTCCAAGGTACACTACCGACCCCTGCCCGATCTGGCATTTACTGGCCTTGATCGTTAAACCAGCGTGCTTCAGGGCCTGGAGAACAGTTTGCAGGTGACGCAAGTGATCCTCCCAGCTGTTACTGAAGACGGCAATGTCGTCCAGATAAGCAGCAGAGAAACTCTCCATTCCAGTGAGGATCTGGTTCACCAGACGCTGAAACATGGCAGGTGCGTTCTTGAGCCCAAAGGGCATCACGCAGAACTGGTAGTGGCCCTTGGGCGTGGAGAAGGCTGACCTTTCCTTAGCTCCATCAGTCAGAGAGATCTGCCAGTACCCGGAAGTGAGGTCAAAGGTACTCAGATATTGGGCAGCTCCCAGCCGGTCAATCAGTTCATCCGCCCTCGGAATTGGATGAGCATCAGTCTTGGTTACTGAGTTCAGTCCCCGGTAGTCCACACATAACCTCAGTTCCGGTTGGGCACCCGGTGGTACAGCTTTTGGTACTAGTACCACCGGACTGGACCAGGGGCTGCTGGAAGGTTCAATCACTCCTAGCTCCAGCATCTTAGTGACTTCACTGTGAATGCTGGCCTTCACCTTGTCTGTCATCCGGTAGATCTTTGACTTCACAGGTGGGCTGTCTCCTGTGTCCACGTCATGGACGCACAGGTGAGTCCTACCCGGAACAAGGGAGAACAACGAAGAGTACTGCCCCAGGACCTGGCGGCAGTCCTCCTGCTGTTCAGGAGTTAGGGACGGGGAGAGAATCACTCCCTCCACCAACCCATCCTTCTCTTGAGACGCAAATAAGTCGGGGAGAGGCTCGCTTTCCACGTCCTCTGCTCCGTCAGTCACCATTAACAATATGACTTCGGGCCTCTCATGGTGGGATTTGAGGCGGTTGGCATGCAGCACCCGTAGGCCCTGACGAGGGGTCTTCAGATCCACCAAGTAGGTAGCCGTACCCTTCTTCTCCAACACCTCAAAGGGTCCTGACCAGCGATCCTGGAGGGCGCTAAGCTCTCCTGGTTCGATCACCCACACCTTCTGGTCAGGCTCCAACTCCACCGGGTGAGCATTGTGGTCATACCACGCCTTCATCACTGCTTGGCTGGCTTCCAAGTTGTCAGAAGATGGCTTCCACAACTTAGCCATTTGGCTCCGGAAGGCCAGCATGTAGCTCACCACGTCCTGGGGAAGCTTTCTGGGAGTTCTTTCCCATCCGTCTCTCACCAGGCTGAGAGGTCCACGCACAGGGTGCCTATACAAAAGCTCGAAGGGGCTGAAGCCCACTCCCTTCTGTGGCACTTCCCTGTAAGAAAACAATAGACAGGGTAGGAGGACGTCCCATTTCCTCCGCAGGCTTTCAGGCAGACTTCTGATCATGCCTTTCAAGGTTTTATTGAACCTCTCCACCAGTCCATTGGTCTGGGGGTGGTAAGGAGTGGTGAACCGGTAGGTCACTCCACACTCCTTCCACATCGCCCGCATGTATGCTGACATGAAGTTGGTCCCCCTGTCGGACACAACTTCCTTGGGAAAACCCACTCGGGTAAAGATTCCCATCAGGGCCCTAGCCACAACAGGTGCAGTAATGGTCCTCAGAGGTATAGCCTCTGGGTACCGTGTGGCATGATCCACCAAAACCAGGATAAACCTGTGACCAGCTGTAGTAGGCGGATCTAACGGACCCACAATGTCGATGCCCACCCTTTCAAAGGGGGTGCTAACGACAGGAAGTGGTTCCAGGGGAGCTTTCAGCTTCACCCCTGTTTTCCCACTGGCTTGACAAGACACGCACGTCCGGCAGTAGGTGTCGGACGACACTTTCATTTGAGGCCAATAAAAGTGCGGGACAAGCCGGGCAAAGGTCTTGTCTTGCTCCAGGTGTCCTGCCAAGGGGATCTCATGAGCCAATTCCAGAAGGAAGGCTCGGTAACGTTGAGGGACAACCAAGGCCCGTGACGATCCGTGCATGGGTGCCTTGGGTTCACTGTAGAGGAGGCCATCCTCCCAGTAAATATTGTAGTTCCCCTCAACGTTCCCTGCTGCCTGGGCTTCGGCCTGTCGCCTCAGTCCCTCAAGGGTAGGACACTCCTTCTGGCCCTTGCAGAATTCCTCCCTGGTCGGCCCTCCCACCACGTGCCACTCGGCCGGGATGGGTAGGTTCTCCAGTTCGGTAACATCCCCCTCCGCGGACTCCTGGTCCACCACCTCCGGTGGCCTATCCGTCACACGGGGCGCGGATGCCGAGGCAGGCTCCTCCTGCCTTCGGTTCTTCCCTTGGTTGGCAGCCGGCGGTGCCTTTGTTACAGGCTCCCGCCTAAACGAACTCCCCCTCCGGGTAGTCGCAGACCTGGTGCTGACACAGGCCCAGTCAGGTGTACCCAGCATCTCAGCATGAGTCCGGTATTCCACCTCCTTCCAAGCATTATGCTCCATGTCATTCCCCAGCAGACAATCGACTGGCACGGCAGGGCTTATGGCAACTCGAAGTGACCCTGCAACCCCTTCCCATTCAAATGGAACCTCGGCCACCGGATAGTGGCCCATTCTGCCGTCAGCCATCGCGGCAGGGTGGAGTACATGGGGAATCACCTGCTCTGGAGACACCAGTTGGCTACGTACCATAGTCATACTGGCTCCTGTGTCTCTCAGAGCCTCCCCTCTTTGGCCGTTGATGGTGACCCACTGCCCATACTTTGTGGTATTTGCGGGCACCTGGATCTTAGGAACCATCTCCCGTTCTCCCAGGGACACTAAAGTGACACCCGCCCACTCCCTTCCCTTATCTAAAGGCATCTCCTCCCCGAGCACTACACTAGCTACTCCGGGGGCCTTTCCTCCGATGGGAGGGGGTGGTCTTTTCGGGCACTTCACATCTCCCTTATAGTGTCCGACACCACCGCACTCGTAGCAATGGACAACGCTTGGCTGCTGACTCTGGCCAGGATTAGGGTTTCTGGGGGGGGTTAGCCCTAGGGGTGAATCCTGTTCCCTTCCCTTGTAAACTATTTTGGGGGCCTTTAGAGAACTCCGTTTTCTTTTCCCCTCCCTCTTTCTTCTGGGGGGCGCCCTGTCCGGTCTTTTGAGAGTCCCCTCCAGTCCCCCTTGTGGACACCCGGGTACTAGCCCAAATGTCCGCCCCCTCAGCAAGCTTCCGGGGATTGGTCAGCTTGCTATCCACCAGGTGTTGACGCAGTTCAGGGAAACATTTTTGGAGCAGGTGTTCCTTCAACATCAAATCAAACAACCCCTCGTAGTCCCTCACCTCGCTGCCCTGTATCCAACCCTCTAATGCCTTCTTTGCATAGTCCAGGAAATCCACCCAATTCTGTGTGCCCAGTTTGTGGCTACCCCGGAACTTCTGTCGGTACTTCTCGGGTGTTAGTCAAAACTTCCTCATGAGCGCCACTTTCATGGTGGGGTAGTGGGTCTGCTCATCCTGCTCCAGGGCCAATAATGTATCCCTACCAGCTGGAGGCATGTATCTATACAATCCCCCTCCCCAATATTTCTCTGGAACCCCATGGACTCTTAAAGAGACCTCATAGGCTGCTAGCCACCTGGCGATATCATCACCCGCACTATAGCTAGCTACTATGTCTTTTGGCAAATAGGGTTTGGATTCCCTGGTGATTTCTCTTTCTTCGCTGCCACCACTAGGAACAGGGTGTGCCCCGACCCGTAGGATCTGGAGATCTATCTCCCTGAGCCTCAACTCGTGAGCCATCCTCCGTTCCTCCTTTTCTTTCTCCAGCTTCGCCAAATCCCATGTGAGCTGTCTTTTCTCCCTCCGGTCAGTGAATTCTGCTTCTAATAAGCCGTTGCTAGAGACACTGCTTCCCTTCCTTGAAAGTGTTCTGGGCCCTGCTACTAGGTTCCCCACCTCAGGTTGGTACAAACCAGCCTCCTCGCTGTCAGGCTCTCCATCCCTGTCCTCCTTCTCAACCTTACTTTCTCGCCGTGCCTCCCCCCAAGCCCTTAAGCTGGTCTGGAGCTCACCCTTCTTTGCACCTTGGGAACAAAATACCCCCTCTCGCTCACAAAACTCTCTGAGTTGGGCCACAGTGTAAGTTTCCACATCCTCCAACACAAACTCCATTTTGCCCACTCAGGATAGAAGACAGTTGCTTACAGAAGCTATGCAGGGGGGTACTTTTTGTAATACCTCCTCCCACCACCAGAAGTAAATTTGGAAAAAACAAAACTCAAAATTAGGAAGTCCGCTTGGAGAAAACTCCCGGTGTAGGCCTATGGACTACCCAAAGTTATTGTCGAGTAGATGAAAGCACAGCTCTATCCCACCGCTGATCACCAATTTTATGTTGGAAACCGGGCAACCGGGTTAGCAGTCACCAGGTTCCCAGCACAATGGTAGCTTGGCTCGAGCGGTTGGGGTCAGGCACCGTGTTAAGCGTACGTCACACCCTCACAATAACCATGCGTTCATCCGTTCCAAAAACGTCACTACACCGTAAAAATAATGCAAGTCAAATTGAAAATATATATGTCTTTATCTTAATTTCTCTTAGTTGCAGGTTTCATTACATAAATACAATACAATAAGATTTTCCTTCAAAAGAGCAGGTCAAATAAATAATACTACTTAGGAATTTCAATAAATAGGGTCAGGTCATCATTGCACAAAGAATAAATAGATGTGCAATAAATACAGATGGCAAATAAATACAGTCAGACAATAAATACAGTGCAGGAATAAATTAGTGGATGACAATAAATAAAGCACCTCAATAAATAAGGTAAAACAATCAATGACAGTTACAGTTCAAATCATTTTCATGAGGTCACTTGGTCTTACTTTGCCCATAAACAAATTAAGGACACTTGGATGGCATGGGGGTGTCCCACCTAGATTGATCAAGGCTGGGGCCTAGCTGAGGCAGAACAAGAGTAACCTAAAGATCTGGCCCTCCAAACCACACAACCCTTTATGGAGGTCACTGTACCAGTCTCAGTTCACCCCTGGCACTCCCAGGCTGGCTCTAACATCCCTTTAACCCCTAGAATGGTCTTTTAGGGCTCCACGGGGCCTCAGACGCCCCCCTCTACCACTTACTGTCCTTTTCAAGATGATCGGCTCCGCTCGGCACCGCGTCGACGCCGTGAAGCGGCTCCGGATCGATGTCGCTGGGCGGCCTCGACTCGATGTCGCTGGGCGGCCTCGACTCGATGTCGCTGGGCGGTCTCGACTCGATGTCGTTGGGCGGTCTCGACTCGATGTCGCTGGGCGGCCTCGACTCGATGTCGCTGGACGGTCTCGACTCGATGTTGCTGGACGGCCTCGTCTCGATGTCGCCTTCCGGCGTCGCAGGGACTTGGACTCCCCACTTCCTGGTGTCTCCGGAGTGCGATCTCCACTCCCGACCTCCGGCGCGCTTCACCTCAGTTTCCGGCGACTCCGGTGGGCGGACTTCACTCCCCTGTCGATGCCTCACCTCGACCTCAGGTGACTCCCGACTCGACCTCCGGCGCCTCTCCACGACCTCCGTCGGCGCCCTCACCTCGACCTCGGGTGAATCTCCACTTGACCTCCGGCGCCTCTCCACGACCTCCGTCGGCGCCCTCACTCGACCTCTGGCGGCTCCGGGTACGACGTCTGCTTTCTGTCAGCGCCGCTTCTCTACCTCAGGCCTCAGGTCTCCAGGCTTCTCGACGTCAGGACTCCAGGAGGACACTGCTAAACAGGTCAGGAACTTGCTGTTCTTCTTCTTTAAGGCCTGTTCCAAATATTCAGTCCTTTAAGATGGTTCTTCTGTTCTTGATCCCACACAGGGCTTTAGGTTGGGCTTGGTCAGTAGAGACTAGCATCAAGGGTGGGTTTCTGGACCCCACTCCAAGCACTGGTTTCCACCTCTGCTGCCTTACTCCGACCTCCTTCTATCTCTGTCCTTTCTCTTCTCCAGTCAGTTGCCAACTGCCACACTGAGATGGCCTCCCAACATTCTAAACTGCCTCTCACTGTCACAGGGTTCTAGAATGTTACGGAAGGTTCTAGAAATCTCCAGTGGGTTCTGATGATGTCACAGGTGACAATGGGTGGCCACCATTTTGTGTCTCAGGCCCTCAGACAGAAGTTCCAGGGGTAGGGAAAATGGCTCCCTGACCCTGCATCAACACTAAAAAGTCTGGTGGTTCCCAAAAAGGAAAAATTATAACAGGGTTTGAGGCAAAAGTGGGACAAAATAAATAATGATGAGGAGGGACCACCCAAAGGGCTGACAGGTCTAACAGGTACAAACTAGGACAAATGTTTGTTTTTCTATAATGTACAAAAAAATTGTATTTCAGTGTTAATGTATGCCCCTTACATCAGGACGTATAGCAGCACATAAACACTAGTACACTGTTGTGGCCCTGAGGAGCCACAAGAACATGTATTTCTGCCACTTTTTTAACCCTCTTATTTAAATACTTAAAAACAAATGATGTGAAGTTGAGAGTCAACTTGTCAACTTTGCACACTCCTACATGTAAATGTTAGGTAACAAAATCATGAAGCTTTTCCTAGCTTAACTTCATTAAGTTCATAAAATGTTGCAAAGTGTCTGTACCTCATTAAGTTCATGATGTTTTGTAAATATCATGTACAAGAAGTGGAAGATAAAGGGACAAAACCCATCAATACCTCCTATTCGTAGGACAATGTTGCGGAACAAAATAATAGACAAATCTCTCATTGCTCAAATCCGTTGGGGTCATAAATGTTCCCCTCATGCAAAGGTGGGTGATAAACAAAATTTACAGAGTTCAAGTTGTGTTTGTCACTGAATTTTCCTAAAAAATATATATTCACACCTCTAAACTTGTAATCATTTACAAATCTGCCTTTTTTGTACCCACAGTTATGCTTTGTCCAAATTATGTACATGTCAGTTCTACAGCATTCAAAAGTTGTGCCCATATCCAGCACACTTCATGGGCAACATTATCACTACGTTTACAACAAATATCACAGAATGGCTTTTCACAACTGGCAATCAGGTTTATGGCCTACCACAAACATGAAGATCAGTCTTCCTGTGTTCACAGAGACACTTTAGGCCTGCATAGATTACAGCACGACAGATGTCCTGAGCCTTTGGATTCATTGCAGCTTATGCCTGCGGAATACAAAATCCCTAATCATCATCTGGAGATACATGTCATAAAAAAAAAAGATCACTTCTGTGGCCTCCCAAGTCTCAACATTATCAATGTTCCTTTTGACTATATACGAAGAACACATGGCAGAGGTAACTGTAAGTTAACAGATCCCAATTTATGGTGATAACATGCAGCTGAATTTCTACTGATAGAGCAACCTGGAGAAAGACAGAAACAATAACCAAGATTGGAAACATAATCAATCCTGGATGACCAAGACCTATGTAGGCTACAATAGGTCTACGTTAGAGATCCTGGTAGATACATCTGGAAACTCAATACACCCAATTACATGAAAAGTTCTTTTACTATCACATAAAGTGAAAAAAACAGTATGGTATCCTTGTTGAACTAAACTCTCTTGAACATTGCAAAACAACACGAACTGATGATCCTCTGCTGAGACTTCCCACTCAACCCAACCACCACCTAGTGGAAATCACAATAAATGTTTTTCCTTTCTAGACTTTATAATAGCGTCTACAAGGGTGCTTTGCAAACAGATATCCAAAACATCAATAAAAACGTACCTAATTAACCTTATTGTGCTTAAACTGCTGAATTACAGAGGGTTAGGCAGCTTTGAGGCTTCCAAACATGGAGGGGTATTTGGTCGCTCAGTTCCAGTTTTTTGACAATAGGTTATTATATTGAGAGAACAGAGAGAATTGTTACTAGGTGACAAGAGGCAGACTAGGTGTAAATACAAATGCAGCTATTTCAATCGTCCCGTTTAGCTGCACAGTAACGCCTCAATACCTATCTGTTGGGAATGAATACCAAATCTAAGAAGGATAAGAGGAAAAATAGACTTTAATTATGTTAATTGATTCTGTCCAAGAGGCATAAAGTCATGAAATGTACGGCACAGGGGACACCTTTGAGAAAGGTTTGATTAAGAAATGTACAAAAAAGGCCAAAGGCTGAGGTACACAGTACAGAAAGGTATAGACAGGGCAAGTAGCAAGAGGAGGATCTGGCAGACTGAGAACTATAAGTGAATTATCTTTCTTCCTGCTTTTTGACATCATGCCCTGAATCAACAGGCTGAGATTCTCAAAAGATGCTGTATGATGTTCTGTGTTTGTCTCCATATGTAGAGCTTTCTATTGGGATTCGTTTTCTTTGTCGTTCTTAGGACTCTTTTAGACTTGTTTAAGTGATGCATATGCTGGACATTCTATATCTGTAGAGGATTTTATAGTTTTGATACTTGTGGATAACATTTATGAAATTGAAATATCACACATTTAAATAAAAAGTTAAAAACAGGGGAATAGTTATCATGTAACATCAATGTGTAAATCACTTCTCGGACTCCCGGTAGATCAGAGAATGATATTCAAGATCATGACCCTCATTTATAAAGCTTAAAGGAGTGAAGATTTTTAGTAACAACAGAAAATGGAACCCCATTGCTTGGTTATATTGGTTTGTGGTGCTGTGTGGCTTGGTCCTGTATGCCCGTAGTACTTCGTTTAGTGCTGGCTGAATATCACGGTGAGTTAGCTCAGCTTGTTGCATTGTCTTTTTTATGGTGGCCATGAATCGCTCTACCATCCCGTTGGCCTGGGGTCACAAGGGAGTGATTTTCTGGTGCTTTGAAATTTAGGTGTTTCGCGAATTCTGCAAATTCTTGTCCATTACAAGGTGGACCGTTGTCAGTCTTCACCACTGCGGCAAATGCTTCATCAATGACAGGTATTACAGTGGTCGCTTTGATAGAGGAAATCTGGTGAGCGATGGGGAATCGGGATTATTCGTCCATGATGACGATGATGTATTTTCCCTACTTCTGCGGGTCAAAGAAGTCGACGGCTACTTGTTGCCATACACTATCTGGTAGGTCTGACATCTGCAGGGGAGCGTGTGATTCTTCTCGCCCTACTAGTTGACAGTGTGTGCCGTCTCTGAGCCTGGTCTCTACCATCTGGTCATGGGAAGGGAACCAGATGCGCTCTCGCAGCACTTTCTTTGTGGTTACCACCCCTTGTTGTCCTTCGTGTGCCAGGTTTACAGTTCCCTATCTCAGCTGGCTGGGAATGACAATCCTCCGATCTCTTAGTAGTAGTCCATTGTCACTGATGGAGAGTTCATCTTTGACGTGGTTGAATGCCATGAGTCCTTGTGTGTTGATGATGTCACTTGTCTCATGTTCTTCTAGGTGTCACCATGAGTCGGTGCGAACACGATGTATGATGTTTTGGATTGTAACATCTTTAGCAGATGCGTCAATGATGGCTTCTAGTGGAACAGCCGGTGGGCAAGCTTGGTCAATGACGAAGTAGAGATATTCCTCAGCTACAGAGTGTCGCACTCGCGTCAGAGATTGGGGATTCTGCAAAATGTAATCTGCCAGGTTCTCTGCCTTCTCCGGCTTGTGAATGATGGTATATGTGTAGTCTTGCAGGCGGATTCCCCACCGTTCAATCCGCGGAGGCATCTTCGCCCGGGGGTTCCCGAAGATGGTTGTCAGCGCTTGGTGGTCAGTGATGAGTGTGAAGTGCTTGCCATATACGAAAAGGTGAAAGTGCTCGCACGCCCACACGACCGCCAGGCTTTCTTTTTCCAGTTGGGAATATGCTTTTTCTGTGTCGGTGAGGCTGCGGCTGACGTATGTGACGATGTGGCGTTGGTCGGCTTCGTCATCGTATTGTGCCAGAATTGCCCCTAGCCCAAACGGGGCTGACATCCACTGTGATTTCTGTCTCCCGCTTGGGGTTGAAATACGCTAAGTTGATGGCTGAACTCACCGCTGTCTTAATTTTGTTGAAGGCTTGGTCACACGTGGCTGACCACTGATAACTGATGGTTGCGTAATCTTTGATGTAGCGGGCACAGTAGCTGGCCTTACCCACGAACGAGCGGATGTCACTGACATCATGCGGATGTGGAGTGTCCGATAGTGCTGATACTTTTTCCAGGTCAGGTCTCATGCCCTCTTTTGAAAAGATGTGGCCGTAGAATTTGAGAGTCGACTTGTGAAACTCACATTTATCCTGATTAAGTGTGAGATGTCGTCACTGTAGTTGAATGTGTTTGGAATGTCTTGTATTACTCGCCGAATAGCCTCCTGGAAAATCTCAGCAGCTGATGAGATTCCGAAGTTGAGGCGCTTATACCTGAATAGTCCTTGGTGTGTGGTGAATGTAGTGATGCATCGTGACCATTCGTGCAACTCAAGTTGATGATACCCCTTGTTGAGGTCTAGTTTCGAGAAGACTGTCTCTCCGCTCAGGCGTGTGATCATGTCGCTGATGTGGGGTCCTGGGTGTCGCTCCCGTTTGATGGCTATGTTCGGAGATCGCATGTCTACACACAGGCGTACTTTGTTGCCCTGACCCCTCTTGGGCACGACCACTACTGGCGACACCCATGGAGTGGGTCCAGTTTATCTTTCTATGATGTCTGCCTTTAGTAGGTCTTGGAGTTCGTCATCTACCGCTTGTTGTAGGTGAAATGGCACTTTCCTGTGATGCTGTGCACTGGTGTCGCTTGCTCATTGATGTGCAGCTTGACCTTGAAAGGGGCCAGCTTCCCTAGACCCCTGAACAGCTTCGGGAACTTGTTGACAATGTCTGGTGAGTCGTCCACTTTGTACAGGATCTCGACTAGCTTCAGGCGTTCCACCGTTGGTAAGCTGAGAAGGCAGTCTGCTGCTTCAGGGCCTTCGATCAAGTGGATTTGTGCTTGAATTTTCCTGTCTTTGTAGGTCAGCGTGGTACGAAATTGTCCTAGACATGGTAATGGTTCTCTGGACATTCACGTGTAGACCCGTAATGCGGCTGGCTCTAGCTTTGGTTTCGGATTCATGCTCTGGTATTCAGTGGCGCAACTGTAGTTGAGCGATGCACCTGTGTTTAGAACAAACTTGGCAGAATGACTTCCCATTCGGATGTGTAGTCGCAGGTATTTCCTCAGTCTTTCTGGGTATCTTTCACCATGCATACATATTCATCACTGTCTTGTGATATGGGAGTAAGGGAGGACGACTCTCTGGATGTTGTCTGCTGGGATCGGTATGAGCTGTGTGACTGTGTACTGGATCTTGATGAGCTTGACGAGTGGTCTCTTCGTCCTTGTACAGCCCTTACGTGGTGACGTGATCCTGTATTTTGCTTGGTCTGTCTCGTCTGTGCGACGGGCTTCACAAGCGGCTTCAAATTGGTTGTCTTTCCCACATCGGTGGCATTGTTGGACAATGGCTGGACACTGACCTGTGTGAGGGTAGTCTTGGCCACACCGGTAGCACTGTGGAGGTTGTCTTCGGGAGTGACTGTTCTTTGTCCCTCTGCGGGGTGACTTTGTACGAGGTGATCTTGTAAATCTTACTGATGTGTGGTGGTCCGGACGGCACCTCGGTTCTATGTGAGATTGTACGCGGAGAGCTTGTTCTTTTTTTTCAGTTTTGCTGGCCTCCATCTTCCGTGTGTGCTCTTCTGCTTGGTTGTTGATGTGGGTGAGTTCTTCTATCTCGTTGAGAGTGTAGTGCTTCTTCAGTAGGTGATGGCGTTGTGACTCAGATTGTCAATGATACGTAGGCGAAGTGCGTCTTCTGTGTTGAAGTTGGCGAATTCACAATGGCGGGCTAGATAAAGTCGCCCATAGATTCGTCTCACTCCTGAGATGCAAGGTTGAATGTAGAATGCTCGTAGACTAGGTTCCGCTTGTGAAGGAATTTCTTATTCAGAGATTCTCTCACGCTCTCATGATGCAGCATTGGCCGGTGGTAGGTCTTTAATGATTTGTCCAATGTCTTTACCTATAAGATTATGTAGGGCTATGAGTTGTTGGTTAGAGTCACAGACTTGTGACCCCTTCATGAAGTCTTCAAAATCCTCAAGCCAACTCTTCCACGCGGGGCCCATGCTGTTTCCAGACGTCAGCGTTAGTGGTTCAGGAGGGCGCAGGTATGATACTCCCATGAGTATCGGTCCAGGCGGTGGGGCATTGTGTGCCGGGCCAGGCACGGCTTGCTGGGAAGAGTCAGGGTCCGACGTGGTGGGGTGCAATGTGGCTCTAGTAGGCTTCAGAGGCGTCTGTGAGGCTCAGTATCACCTTTGGTGGGCCCCAGAGGGTTTTAAGCGAGTCGCCTGACTTCAAGATGGCCGCCGCATTAGGACTAAGCTTGGCCAATGCAGCGTGCCTGACTTTAAAATGGCTGCTGAAAAGGACTCATGCACACATGCTTCAATCTTCACAGGGGCATTTTCATTTAGCTTACCCCTGTCTTCGCGTGTTGTCCCTTCATGGGGTTGTGGTTCTGCCTTTGAGTTTAGGCCCTCGGGTGCATCTCCCCGATCACGGGCCGCATTGGCGTGCTGTCCGTTGCTCGCGCTCCTTCCTAACGGCTTGGACGCTCCGCTCTCGTTTGTGGTAGCGCGCGCTTCGTCTAGTCTTGCAGAAGGTAGAGGGGAGCGACTCCGAATCCCACCCTTGTCGCCAGTTTCATGTCCTCCGCCCTAAGAGTGCAAGGACACGGGCTGCCTGGGGGAACACGTCTTTATTCCCTTTCATTCAGGCACGAACTACCCCTTCCACCCCGCGGCCCCTCCCCTTCCCTTTACGGCCATGCCTGAACTTGGGGTAAAGTCAGGACAGGCATGGCTACACGACAGGAGGATGAGAAGCAGTCTCTTATATGAAACAAAAGAAAATCTCAGCCACCACTGCAAATGGCCATGATCACATGGGTACTTTTAAGCAAATAACATTTAAAGCTAGAATTTTTTGTTTAAATCACACATCATTTGCACTTGTACAGCTTTCTTCTCATCTTAGTTCTTATTTTTTTTCGTTTTTCTCGTGTCTCTGTGTTGGAAGGGCGTTCTCCGGGGGGGCTTTGGAATACGTTCCTGACCACCCTTTGAGCCACCTCTCCCAGAGTTAGGCCGAGCAAGGGCGGGGAGGCCCTTCCTGGAAGGGTCTCGTTCCTAGGATCGCACACGCTGAGCTTACACTATCTGACAGAGGGACACCACATATCGATAGTTTCAGGGGATCTTTATGATCCGAGATGCAGTTGTTAAATCAATGCCGCAAGCGGCGGCGGTTTCGTGATGGGGGTATTGGGGTAGCGGGACAGTTTTGAATTCAGTGCCTCTGCGGAGTATCCTTCGCACAGCTCCCAATCCTCGAGCTGGGGGATGTGGTTTCTCTCGGCAATCTCTGCCGATTCTCCTGGAGGGGAGCGCCGCGAGTCACTCAGCAGGCACAGGTGGTTTCAGAGTCGGGGCGCCGTGACAGCGTCAGCAGTGCTCCGATGGTCCAGAGTTCAGGGAGCCGCGACAACGTCATCAGGGCTCAGATGGTTCAGAGTTCGGGGAGCCGCGATAGCGTCAGCAGGGCTCAGATGGTTCAGAGTTCGGGGAGCCGCGACAGCGTCAGCAGGGCTCAGATGGTTCAGAGTTCGGGGAGCCGCGACAGCGTCTGCAGGGCTCAGATGGTTCAGAGTTCGGGGAGCCGCAACAGCGTCAGCAGGGCTCAGATGGTTCAGAGTTCGGGGAGCCGCGACAGCGTCAGCAGGGCTCAGATGGTTCAGTGGGTCAGGTAGCGTTCTTGGGTTCAGAGATCGATCGAGCCGCGACCAGGTCAGCAGGGCTGCCGTAGGTCCAGGTCTTCTCTGCCGCCTGTCCCTTCAGCACCACTTGTTATACTCCCCCTCCTCTTTGAAGTCCGGAGTCCTCGCAGAGAGGGGTCCTCCTGCCTGGGGGCGGTGTGTCGGGATTTCCTGTCGTTCGGCCCTTTGATCTGTTTAGGTGGGTCTGGGAGAGACTCCAGATGCCCAGCATGCGAGGCGCCCGCTCACCGGGGGCCATGTGGCCGATCGAAACCCTCCTTGGGGAGGAGATCAGGGGTGTGACCGAGGTGGCGTCCCCCGGTCTGGCTTGGGGGATTCTCTCTCCCTCGGCCGGGCATGCGTGGTAGTGTCTTGGGTTTAGCTGGGGCCCCGGCCGGCCATCGAGTTTGTTGGGTCATGGTGGCCGGAAGTCTGTGATGCCGGGGATCAGGTGGGGTTGCAGGGTTGCTTACTGGTCGGGAGGGCCCACGCCACAAGGCCCGTCCCACACGTGCCCCCCCCAGCTGAAAGGCGGGGAGAACTACCCATCCACTTGGGGGTTCTCCTCGCTAAGCGGAAGAATCGGGACAGGCCATCAGCGTTGGCGTGGTCAGTCCCAGGGCGATGCTCCACAGAGAAGTCTATCCCCTGGAGGGAGATTGACCATCGTAACAGCTTGGGGTTCTCTCCTCTCATTTGCATCAGCCACCGCAAGGGTCGATGATCCGTTTGAACTCGGAAGTGTGTTCCGAACAAGTAGGGCCGCAGCTTTTTGAGGGCCCAGACTACTGCGAAGGTCTCTCTTTCAATGGTGCTCCACCGTTGCTCCCGAGGTACTAACCTTTGGCTGATGAAGGCTATGGGCTGATCTATGCCTTGGTCGTTGAACTGTGAGAGGACTGCCCCGATGCCGTGCTCCGAAGCGTCCGTTTGGACCACAAACTCCTGAGAGTAGTCGGGGGCTTTGAGTACCGGAGCAGTACATATAGCGGCTTTCAAGGCGTCGAACGCTTTTTGGCACGGGGGAGTCCACTGTACTTTCTTCGGGTGCTTTTTGGAGGTTAACTCTGTGAGGGGGCCTGCGATGCTGCCATAGTTTTTAATAAACCTCCGGTAGTAACCGGTGAGGCCCAGGAAGGCCCGGACTTCCGTTTGGGTCGTGGGGGGTTCCCAGGACAAGATGGCGTAGATCTTCAGCTAGAGGGGGGCGACCTGCCCACTCCCCACCTGGTGTCCCAAATAGATCACTGAGCCTTGTCCAATTTGACATTTGCTGGCTTTGATGGTTAGGCCTGCCTGGCGCAGGGCCATCAGTACTTGTCGGAGGTGCTGAAGGTGTTCTGTCCATTGGGAGCTGAATACCGCTATGTCGTCTAGGTATGCTGCGCTGAACCCCTCTAGCCCGGCCAGGACCCTGTTCACCAGTCGCTGGAAGGTGGCCGGGGCATTTTTCATCCCAAAAGGCATGACTCTGAAGCGGTAGTGCCCATCCGGGGTGGAGAAGGCGGACCGCTCCTTGGCTCCCTCAGTGAGCGCAATTTGCCAGTATCCGCAGGTTAGGTCGAAGGTGCTGAGGTAGCGAGCGGCCCGAGGCGGTCGATGAGCTCGTCTGCGCGGGGAATAGGGTGAGCGTCCGCTCGAGTGACCACATTGAGTCCCCGGTAGTCCACACAGAATCTCAGCTCGGGGGCGACACCAGGGGCAGCTGCCTTCGGGACCAGTACTACCGGGCTGGCCCATGGACTGTCGGAGGGTTCAATCACCCTGAGGGCTAACATCTTGGCTACTTCGGTCTGGATGCAGGTCCGGACCCGGTCAGGGACTCGGTAGGCTCGGTGTCTTATCGGCGGGCTGTCTCCGGTGTCTACGTCATGGACACACCAGTCGGTGACCCTAGGGGTGAGGGAAAGAGGTCTGTGAATTGTCTCAATAGCTGGCGGCAGTCGTCGGACTGTTGGGGGGTGAGAGTGGACGACAGTCTCACCCCCTCTACGGAGCCATCCTTTTCTTTAGCACACAGGGGGTCCGGAAGGGGCTCTGTGTCTTCTTCAGTTCCATCGTCGGTGGCCAGGAGCAAACTCAACTCCGTCCTCACGAAGTGGGGTTTGAGGCGGTTCACGTGGAGGACCCGGAGGGGGTTCCAAGGAGACTGAACATCAACTAGAGACATGACTTGACTCTTCCGCTCGACCACTTTGAAGGGACCAGTCCATTTGTCTTGGAGGGCGCAGGGTTTCACCGGGGACATTACCCAGACCTGTTGGCCCGGCTGAAACTCGACCAGCGTGGCATTCTGGTCATACCAGCGCTTCACCTCTTCTTGGCTAGCCTCGAGGTTTGCCTCGGCGAGCTCCCGGAACTTCCGGGCCTGGTTGCGGAGCGCCAGGATATAGCGGAATACATCAGGAGGGGTTCCTCGGAGAGCCGTTTCCCAGCCCTCTTTGACCAGGCTCAGGGGTCCCCGGACGGGGTGTCCATAGAGTAATTCGAACGGGCTGAACCCCAGAGATTTTTGGGGAACCTCCCGGTAGGCGAACAGGAGGCAAGGGAGGAGGACGTCCCATTTCCGGCGTAGGTGTTCCTCGAGGCCCATGATCATCCCTTTCAGGGTCCGGTTAAATCGCTCGACTAGGCCATTGCCTTGGGGGTGGTATGGGGTGGTGAATTTGTACGATACCCTGCATTGTTGCCATAGGGACCTCATGTACTTGGAGATAAAGTTCGTGTCACGATCACTCACGACTTCGCGAGGGAACGCCACGTGGGAGAAGATCCCCATCAAGGCCCGGCCTACCACGGGGGCCGTCACGGTGCGGAGGGGAATGGCCTCTGGGTAGCGGGTGGCATGGTCCACCAGGACGAGGATAAATCGGTGGCCCTGGGCGGTCCTGGGATCCGGGGGTCCCACAATGTCGATTCCCACCTGCTCAAAAGGGGTACTAACAACGGGGAAGGGTTGCAGCGGAGCCTTGCGCTTCCCACCACTTTTTCCGCTGGCCTGGCACGTGAGACATGACTTACAGTGGGCCTCTACATTCGCTCGCATTTTGGGCCAATAGAAGTGGGTAACTAGTCGATGATAGGTTTTGTCTTGGCCTAAGTGTCCTGCCAGGGGTACATCATGGGCTAGGCCCAGGAGGAAACTTCGGAAGCGCAGGGGTACCACCAGTACCCGGGCCGATCCCAGGTCGGCCGACTTCTGTTCGCTGTACAGGAGGCCGTTTTCCCAATATACCCAGTGGGTTCCGGACTGGTCGCCTGCTGCCTGGGCTTCGGCCTGCTGTCTTGGTCCAATGAGGGAAGGGCAGGTGGCTTGTTCCCTGCAGAATTCTCCTCGGGAGGGACCTCCCTCGCAGTGCCAATGGGCCATCTCGGGCAGGTCCCCGAGCTCGGTCAGGTGCTCGGGGTCTGGATGCACTGCCCCGTCATCGGGAACGGTTTCTTCTTCCGGAAGAGGGTCGTCGGGCTCGGGTAGCGCGTCCCGGTCCTTGGGGACGTTGACTGGGTTCAGGGGTAAGGCCTCAACTCCCTCGGAGGAAGGCGATCGGGTAGACATGGAGCGCGTGGTGGCGCATACCCATTCGGGTAGGCCCATCATCTCCAGATGGGCTCTTCGTTCCACTTGTCCCCACAGGAAGCTCTTGAGGTCATTGCCCAGGAGGCAGTCTACTGGTTGGGAGGTTCGGACTGCCACTCTCAATTTACCGGTGACTCCCCCCCATTCGAAGGGTACCAGGGCCATCCGGCAGAGGCTCTCAGAATTGTCTGACGATATGACTGGACAGAAGGCGTCGGGCAGGATCTGGTCTTCGGAGACCAGGTGGCAGTGGACCGCTGTGACACTCGCCCCGGTGTCGCGGAGGCCCTCGACTCGGTGACCGTTGACCGTCACTTGCTGCCGGTACTTTTTCGTGTTGGCGGGTAGGGGTGTTCCGGGAACCATCTCTCGGTCTCCTAGGGAGACCAGGGCCATGGCTGCGGGTTCCCACTCTTCGGAGTCTTCCATCTCTTCTCCTAGGGCTACGGAGGCCATTTGTCGGGCTGGAGGGGCTGTCGTTGCGGGTCGTTGGTACATGGGACACTGAGGGTCACTGGCATAGTGTCCAGTCTGTTGGCAGCGGAAACAGGTGATCTTGACTCGGGGTCCCGGCCTCCCTGGGGGCCCGGTGCTGGCTGGAGGTGGTGCTGGAAAGTGCGGAGGTTGGCCTCTGGGGGGACTGTGCTGGTAGCCCACCTGGGATTCTCTCGGTCTGCCTTGGTTCCCTCCGCCCCTCTGGCGGGGGGGTCCCTGACTGTGGTGACCGTAGTCTCCCACGGGACCCCGGGAGGCCCGGGTGTTCACCCATCGGTCAGCTTCGACTGCCAGTTTCCGAGGGTCAGTGAGCTTGCTGTCCAGGAGGTGCTGGCGTAACTCCACAAAGCAATTGGCGGACAAGTGTTCCCATGCTATTAGGTCAAACAGTTCCTCAAAGGTGGAGACCTTGCTGCCCTTGATCCACCCGTCCAAGGCCCGGCTGTAAAAGTTCACATATTCTACCCATGTAGTACCGGGTATCTTTTTGCAGTCTCGAAACCGTTGCCGGTACATTTCGGGGGTGAGTCCATATCTGGCTAATAGGGCCTCTTTCATGTGGCTTTAGGAGTTCAGCACCGTGGAGGGCAGGTCCAGCAGGGTATCTCTCCCCTCGCTCAGGAACCGGCCCCACAAACCAGCCCCCCAATCCTTCTGCGGAACTCGGTGGGAGGTCATGGCGACTTTGTAGGCCTTGAACCACTGCTGGATGTCGTCGTTCTTGTAGTACTCCTTCACCACATCCTTGGGGATGTGGACCTTTTGTTCCACGGCGGAGGAGGGTGGTTGATTTCCCGAGGTTCTGGACTCCTCACTTTTGGCTTTAGGCTCGATCTCTTTTAGGCTGCGTTTGTGTTCTAGTTGAAGTTTTCTTTCTTCGTGTTCTCTCTGGCGTTTCTTTTCCTCGAGTTCTCCTTGTAGGCGTAATTGTTCTACGGCTAACTTTTTCTCGGCCAGTTTTAGCTCTCCCTCTATTTTTAGTTTGGCTAGTTCTAGTTCGTGGTTGCGGCCCCTCTCTCGGTCCGCTAGCTCTTCCGGGGATAGGCCCCCCTCTGGGGCGCTGCTCCTTACCGGGATGCTTCGTGGTTCGGTTGGCGGCTCTCCTTCGGTTTGGGCCAGGGAAGCTCGTGCCTCGACCCAGGTCTTCAATGCTCCCTGGAAAACTTCTTTAGTGCTTAATCCGGTGGTAGCGATTCCAAGGTCTTTGCAGAACTGTTTTAGTTCTCGATGCGTATAATTTCCCAGCTGGTCCTCTCGGAATGTCGGGCTTGTGTTGGTTCCTGCGGCACCTAGGGAGGTTTCTCCTTCCATCTCTTTTCGGTAGTGCGTCAGCCGTTTACTGTACGATCTCTAGGTGTCGGCTCGGATCCCGTCGTCTGCCACCAAATGTTGGAAGGGCATTCTCCGGGGGGGCTTCGGAATACGTTCCTGACCACCCTTTGACCCACCTCTCCCAGAGTTAGGCCGAGCAAGGGCGGGGAGGCCCTTCCTGGAAGGGTCTCGTTCCTAGGATCGCACACGCTGAGCTTACACTATCTGACAGAGGGACACCACACAGTAGTTCTTCGTAAGACAGTATACTTTATCGATAGTTTCAGGGGATCTTTATGATCCGAGATGCATTTGTTAAATCAATGCCGCAAGCGGCGGCGGTTTCGTGATGGGGGTATTGGGGTAGCGGGACAGTCTTTGAATTCAGTGCCTCTGCGGAGTATCCTTCGCACAGCTTCCAATCCTCGAGCTGGGGGATGTGGTTTCTCTCGGCAATCTCTGCCGATTCTCCTGGAGGGGAGCGCCGCGAGTCACTCAGCAGGCACAGGTGGTTTCAGAGTCGGGGCGCCGCGACAGCGTCAGCAGGGCTCCGATGGTCCAGAGTTCAGGGAGCCGCGACAGCGTCAGCAGGGTTCAGATGGTTCAGAGTTCGGGGAGCCGCGACGGTGTCAGCAGGGCTCAGATGGTTCAGAGTTCGGGGAGCCGCGACAGCGTCAGCAGGGCTCAGATGGTTCAGAGTTCGGGGAGCTGCGACAGCGTCAGCAGGGCTCAGATGGTTCAGAGTTCGGGGAGCCGCGACAGCGTCAGCAGGGCTCAGATGGTTCAGAGTTCGGGGAGCCGCGACAGCGTCAGCAGGGCTCAGATGATTCCGTTGGTCAGGTAGAGTTCTTGGGTTCAGAGATCGATCGAGCCGCGACCAGGTCAGCAGGGCTCTGGTAGGTCCAGGTCTTCTCTGCCGCCTGTCCCTTCAGCACCCCTTGTTATACTCCCCCTCCTCTTTGAAGTCCGGAGTCCTCGCGTAAGACAGTATACTTTATCGATAGTTTCAGGGGATCTTTATGATCCGAGATGCAGTTGTTAAATCAATGCCGCAAGCGGCGGCGGTTTCGTGATGGGGGTATTGGGGTAGCGGGACAGTCTTTGAATTCAGTGCCTCTGCGGAGTATCCTTCGCACAGCTTCCAATCCTCGAGCTGGGGGATGTGGTTTCTCTCGGCAATCTCTGCCGATTCTCCTGGAGGGGAGCGCCGCGAGTCACTCAGCAGGCACAGGTGGTTTCAGAGTCGGGGCGCCGCGACAGCGTCAGCAGGGCTCTGATGGTCCAGAGTTCAGGGAGCCGCGACAGCGTCAGCAGGGTTCAGATGGTTCAGAGTTCGGGGAGCCGCGACGGTGTCAGCAGGGCTCAGATGGTTCAGAGTTCGGGGAGCCGCGACAGCGTCAGCAGGGCTCAGATGGTTCAGAGTTCGGGGAGCTGCGACAGCGTCAGCAGGGCTCAGATGGTTCAGAGTTCGGGGAGCCGCGACAGCGTCAGCAGGGCTCAGATGATTCCGTGGGTCAGGTAGAGTTCTTGGGTTCAGAGATCGATCGAGCCGCGACCAGGTCAGCAGGGCTCTGGTAGGTCCAGGTCTTCTCTGCCGCCTGTCCCTTCAGCACCCCTTGTTATACTCCCCCTCCTTTTTGAAGTCCGGAGTCCTCGCAGAGAGGGGTCCTCGTGCCTGGGGGCGGTGTGTCGGGATTTCCTGTCGCTCGGCCCTTTGATCTGTTCAGGTGGGTCTGGGAGGGACTCCAGACGCCCAGCATGCGAGACGCCTGCTCACCGGGGGCCTGGTGGCCAATCGAAACCCTCCTTGGGGAGGAGATCAGGGGTGTGACCGAGGCGGCGTCCCCCGGTCAGGCTTGGGGGTTTCTCTCTCCCTCGGCCGGGCATGCGTGGTAGTGTCTTGGGTTTGGCTGGGGCCCCGGCCGGCCATCGAGTTTGTTGGGCCATGGTGGCCGGAAGTCTGTGATGCCGGGGATCAGGTGGGGTTGCAGGGTTGCTTACTGGTCGGGAGGGCCCACGCCACAAGGCCGGTCTCACACTTTGTCTTCTCAATCTTGTAATATCAGCATATTTCAAAATAAAACAATTCATTGTTCAAGATCATGCATACAAATGGTTAGGTAATAGTGGAACGAAAGCAAAGACAACAAATTACACAACACATTTGTATAATTATTTTAATCAAACTTTCATTTGCAATTTATGATCACCAAAGACAACATTGTTAAACAGTGACCTCAAGTAATATTAAATCTATCACAAACGATTTTCTTTAGTGAAAGGTAACTTTCATGTGGGATGTCTACATTTCAAAGCACAGTCAGTGTCTGTGTTCCATGCCTCAAATTTATTAGTAATGTCCATTGTCTGCATTTCAAGCTCCAGTTCTCTTGCTTGATGCATAGAAGATCTGGTTTCATTAATATTGTCTGATGTTTACCAAGCTTCAGTTTTAAAATCAAGGCACAATGGCTACATTTAAGCTTTCTTTTGGTTTTGATGGAGATCTACATAGCAAGCTTCAATTGCAGCTCTGGTGCTGCTTTCTTATAGTACGTGTCTCTCCATTCAAGCCCCTGAGTAGCAACAAAGACCCCTCTCCACCCAATCTGCAAAAATAAAGAGACATCAAGTCTATTTACGTTTGGTGTCTTTTAAAATGAAATGTTCACTATCCAGTGCAGCATATTGTACAATAATAATAAATGCAATAACCTTTCTAGATGCCAACATTAATCTCACAAAAGCAGAAAAGTAGAAAGTTCCACGCCTGAATCTTCACAAGTGACCTTTTTGAAAAATTGGCTCAGGTGAGGAGAGCCATGCCTTTTTTAATTGTTCTTTTCAGAGGTTTCACATCTTCCCCAGTCACTCTCTAGATGTTTTCGAATTGATTTTCTGCTCGTTTCAAGCTATTTGATGTACCAGGAGGGGAAGGCTTCTTCCTGGTGAATCTATAAGTGGCAGAAGCAAACTTATTGACATAATTTATGATAGCATGGCTGTTGTGATTAGTGTGGTTTTTAGTAGACAGTGGAATCAGGCATTTTGATATGTTTTTAAGTTCTTGACATAGTCAATGCATGGAAATGCTTTTTAGTAGTTGATGCATAATTTACATTGGCTATTTCCCTTTATTATGAAGGTTCAGCAGGGTAAAGTATGGTAATGCAAAGCAGTATTTTCAAATGGGTTCAAATGGGTTTTCAAAGAGGGTAGCATTATGGTCTTGGGGATGGCAAATGATATGAAAGTACACAGGTAGTATTGTTATGGTTCAGTTTGTTGGGTACTGAAATATGGTGAAAGTAGTAAAAGGAAAGGGAGTCTGATACTGTGCAAATCGAGCCATGGTTTTGCATGCACAACAGTAGCATCGCTGCAACCATTTTTGTGGTCTATCTTTACGAGGTTGAGAATTACTATCTGATAATAGGGTCAGAAATGATTGTGGGAGCTTATGTTCAATGCCAGAAACATAACTATTTTTTTTACATAGTTTTATTTAGCGCAAACTTGACCTGAAGTTATTGGGTATCAGAGCACTTTACACGAGCACCAGTTGTTTTACATGAGAACACATTCATTTTTATTAGGCATGGGGAGATTAAGTGATTTGCCCAGAATCACAGGATGTTGCGCGTCCCTTGCCGAGACTCAACTCGGTTCTCCAGATACGGATAAGTTCGACCGCCCTCGCCGTTAGGCCAACTCCTCTTCCCATATGGACGCTGCTATTATTCTCTAATCTGTCTGCGGGATGGGTGGTTCATAGAAATATTGGAAAAAATAATGTCAATTGGTTGTGTCTTGATGCTGCACAAAGTGATGTTGCTTTTTTCTGTTTTCTTCTTTTTTACAACAAAAACTTTTTTGTTAAATGTTGGTGTAGGACAGAGGGATTGCTACATGAAAAACATTAATATTAAATCTAGAGTGTGAGATGTAACAAGTTCAGGAATCTCACAAGTTTGTGCAGATCTCGAGTTAACATACATTTTAAGTTGATATCTTTGAAGAAAACAGTGTGAAAGATGTAGGGGGCATCAGTTTGAATACTTAAGTCTTTCTTTTGGAATACATTTGTCTCTTTATGGCCTCAAGGACGGGATCCTGAGTGTTTAGAAAGGCATAGTTAGGTATTTTTTACTTTAATAAAAGTGAGGGAAAAGAATGTCAGGAGGCGGTGAAGTCAATAAATGTGAAGTGTGACTAGTGAATGGGGAGGGGAAGGAGAAGAGCTATACCCACATACCCAGCTGACTCCTCTTGGGTGCTGCGCCTGCGTTTCCCTGGCTTGACCGGGGCCAGGCTACGCACCAGAGAGGGCTGCAGGTTGAATTCCTGAAAAACTGCACAGACTTCCCCTAGACCCACCTAGGTGCTGGGCCTGCATCACCCTGGCTTGACCGGGGCCAGGCTGTGCACCACAGTGGTTAAGGGCTGATAGTCCAAACCCTGTGTGACTAGACCCCAAGGCTGGGCCTTCGTTCTCTGGCTTGCCCGGAGCAAGGCTGCGCTGAGGGGGATGGAAACCCAAGGTAAAGGGCCTCCAAGTGACGCTACGCTACGGTCAGCTGTAGCACCACCAGACAGACTAAAGGGGCAGCGACCGTAGAACAAGCAGAATCTGAGCTAAAATATCTACCCACGGTACTCCACTCCACCCCTATCAAGCATCATCAACGATGGAAGCTGACACCATGGCTCACCCCAGCAACACCTAAGACATGGAATGGCACACAAAGGCAAAGAGAAGTTGCGACTTGTGCCCAAATTCACCAGAAAAAGCCACAAAGGTTGCCCACGCACCTCCCAGAAGCGCTGTAATTTCAATTACAAACCGCTTTCAGATTCTCCAAAATACCCTGGATTGTGACTCCAGCCCTCAGGAACACGAGACGGCTAAAGCTGAGAACTCTTCAGGCCCTACAAAGCGACTGCGGATCCCACCTATCATCCTAAAGAACTTAGCCACTCACAAGGACCTTGTGGAGCTACTGGAGGAACACTGCACCTCCACCTTCACAATCAAGCCCCGGCAGGACCACGCCAATATCATGCTAACCACACCAGACAACTACCGGATTGTGACCAACTCTAATTGAACATAAAATAACCTGCCTACCCTTACCCTGTCGATAAACCCAACTTCAATAATGACCAAAAACATCTGCCAACCCTGGCAATCTTTCCATAACCCTTGCACTGCACCTCTTCCAAGTGACAATACATGTTACCCCTTGTTCACCTGTCCCAATGAAAGCTAGCCCAAGCCAAAGAGAAAAGAGAAAAAATTCCCTCCAAAAAGAAAAATGATTAGGGGAAGGGGGGAGGGAAAAAACTAACTATGCCAATGCTCCCACCCACCAGGTCGCCAAACCTAAAATGGTGGCTGGGAGCGGGAACCCAAAGCCCTTATAGTTGGGCTAAAATAAAATAGCCCAAAACAAAATGTACGCCTGAAGCCCGCCCCCACCGCCCCTCTCAAACAGCCCGGGGGGGAGACCTCCCTGCGTTCGGCTACCCCCCAAACCCCCTTGGGAGGGAGGGGGGAGCAGACCACAGACCATTTTGTTGTGTGTAAAAGGCTGCTTTACTGAAAGAGGTGCACATAACATTAAACATCCCTGGCAACTGCCTTACAATACTTAAAACCTCACTAATACAGCCATATACCTGACCCCAGACCCCGCCCCTAAGATCCCAATTCTACCCTTCACTTAAACAACATCCTGTGCCTGCCTCTCTACAATAGTAAATCTGCCAACTTGTCTAACTGAACTTAAAATACCCTGCCTACCCTTACCCTGTCGATAAACCCAACTTCAACAATGACCAAAAACATCTGCCAACCCTGGCAAACTTTCCATAACCCTCGCCACCCAGAAAGTGGGCGGAGAGAGTCTACCCCAACATTCTGTCCCCCAAAATAGGCTAGCCAACCTATGTCCTATGAGAAATGCTTCTGTACATTAAGGCATTTAGACAAAACCTCCCTGATCTCCAATAAATATAAATCCATACCAAGCCATGACAAATGCACACCATCACCTCTAAAAAAACTCAACCGACTCAAAATTAATGTCCTTATGGCTAACTCTCCCTAAACCCAAACTCCTACAAAAATGGAACACTTCGGTATTCACCTTCCGCCTAGCTTTTTCAATGGCACTCGGGTGCAATGCACCTCTCCACACCCTGCGGGGGACAAATTCTGTCAACAGCACATGGCACCCTGCCCATTGTTCTTTTAATAAGGTCAAATCATTCTTCATTGCCCCTCATCAAAACAACCCCTTTTTCCTGCACAAGTAATGTTCCCCAAGATGGACCAACAAAACATCTGGGTACCTACCCCTCCACCATCCATCTGTTCAAACAAGGGATCAACTCCTTTCAGAGCATACACCCTTTTCCTTTCCAGACCACTTTAAACAAATGATCATTGAAACCCAGGTGGCCCCTAAAATAACTCTGGCATGCCTGAATGTGCGCTCATTTGACAAAAGAATGCCCCACTATCCAAATGGTCAATTCCTCCGCGTGGGGGCCTGGAACCGAACCTGGATCGAGAAAAAACAGCATGAGACTCACAAATGGGGGATGACGCATGCGCCTCCTCTGTATCCTGTCTAACATAGCTTTGAAAACAATCAGAAGACCAGCGCACCAATTGCACGATATCCACCCGGGCCCAGACCCTTTTGCATGCTTCTGTTGCTGCTCCAATCTGAAAAGAATGAGTCCCATAAAGCGCCCCACCCAACCCATATATTGTAATGCTTTATGCAACACCATTCGTAGCTGATAATACATCACCTTGAGCCCATTAATGTGTATAAATACCGCCCCTTCCCTGGACCCGCCTGACAAGGAGAACCAACGCCAAGCCCACCGCAGCGGGCATGTCACCGAAGGAACTGCTGCCTCCAACTTGACCCATCTGCCTATTCCCCTCTGGTCTGCTTTAGATCTTGCTAACCAAATTTGTAAACCTGAACTTTTTTGAGACACGTCCTGTCACACAACCCCCCCTCCGTCCTTGTTGCCCAGAAGTTCAGACACCCTAAATGCCCCGAAAAACATCCAAACCATAAGTGTAGAGAACAAACAAGTCTCAAACTCATCCCTGCATACCCCCGGTAAAACTTCAATCACCCATGCTAAAGTCTGCCAAGAAAGCGGTCTCCTCAGATGCCGCCCCCCAGTTCTCTCCCTGGCCCACCCCTCGAGTATCCTTCTCCCCAGTTCACCCGCTGACGGAATATAACCCTATAGTAATTTACCCATGAAAGCTATGCCCACCAGTTTCCCGCCAATTGTTACCCGAGATAAACCCTTCTCAATGAGATCGAGAATGAACTGAATTACGTCTTCTGACCGCCGCCAGACCTCAACTCTCCACCGGGAACCTGATGCCAAGAAGTCCCTCCAAGCCAACCTGTATGCTGACCAAGTAGCTGAAGACAATGAGACTACCACCAAATGTAGCATCCTACGTTGCCTACGTACCACAAATGAGCGGGCATTGGCGTCGGCCTCCTGTCCGCCTCCTTGGCCATCCCACGGAATCTCCCTCACATGAATGAGACAAAGCACACCAGGTACGTGTAAAGCCCTGAAAGCAATGTCATGTCTCAGGCATCCCAACACAAAAACTCTCAACAACTTCAGAATTTGCTCATCCCATGCTGACTGCCTATTCACAATCTCTACCACTGCCATGTTGTCTACTCTAAACAAAACCTTCTTGTGAGCCAAATCCTCCCCCCAAAGTGTTATTGCAGCCACTAAAGGGAAAAATACCAAAAAGGCTATGCTCCTGCCTCTACTTTTCCACTGTGGTGGCCACTGCTCTGCACTCCACCTGCCTTGTCAATTCAGGCCAAAGCCTTCATTGCCAGCCGCATCAGAAAAAATGTGTTCATCCCAAGTGACGTCGTCCTCCCGTGCCAATGGCACGCCATTAAAGGACTGCGGAAAAACTGTCCACATCCTCCTTCACTCCTGTCGAAAGGCGCACATGGTGATGAGGTAAGTGGTGTCCTGCTAGCGCACGCCCCAGTCTCCTACAAAAAGTCCTCCCATCCCGGACCACCCTGCATGCAAAATTGAGATGACCTAATAGTACTTGAATGTCCTTAACTGTGACTTTATCTTTTGGGAGCATCCTTCTCAACACATCCAACATTTTGTCCTTTTTTTCCGTGGGCAAGCGAGCCCGCATTGCCACGGAATCGATTTCTATGCCCAATAAAGACAGGGCCTTGCTGGGTCTTATTGTCTTCTCCGGTGCCAAAGGCACCCCAAGTTCCTCCGTTAGCTCATGGAAAGTGTCCAGTGCTGCCATTCCGTGGAGCCCGGGAACCCACAAAGAAGAAATCATCCAAATAGTGCGTCACCAACCGGTGACCTGTGCGCTGAGGGAATAACCACTGCAGAAAAGTGCTAAAGCGTTCAAACAATGCACACAACATAGAGCAACCCATTGGCAGAGCTTTGTCCATGTACCATTTCCCATTGAAATGGATACCCAAAAGATCCCAATCATCCGGATGGACTGGAAGCAACCGAAATGCCTACTTTATGTCACATTTTGCCATTGCACAAGTTGCGCCCGCGGTCACTACCAGTGACACGGCCACGTCAACTGAAGAGTAAGATACAGAGGCCGCCTCCTCATCAATAAAGTCATTGACCAAATTCCCCTCTGGCCATGACAGATGCTGAATCAATCTGTATTGCCCCTCTTCTTTTTTAGACACCACCCCTATCTTTGTAGGCCAATCATCATAGGGACCTGCCATTCTCCCTTCATGCACTTCCTTAGACAGTTTTTCCTGCACCACTTGTCTGTGTTCTGTCGCTGAATTGAGGTTGTCCGCTCACCGTCTCTGTCTCTGACCTCTGTAACCCAAACGAAACCCCCATCTGAACCCTTCCCGCAGTACCTGTGCAGCTCCAAAGTCCTCATAACCCTGCAGCCCCTCTTTTAAATTCTCGAGTTAAACTGGCGTGCAAGCTTTTGGGCCCAGGTCCCTGTGGCCCCTTACCTCCTCTATTATTTGTAAATTGCTGTGGGTGACCTGCTGCGCTATTGCCCAGCCGATACCACTGTTGGCCTCCCTGTTGCTGTCTGCCCCAGCAATTGACCAATGCATGGTGGCCGCCGCATTTGGAACACTTGTGCCGGAACCTGCAATACTACTGCTTGCACATGCCCTTATTAAAATCCCAGCACGCCCCTCCTGACCCAGACTGCGTCTTTCCCGTGCCCTCCATCCCTACCCAGGAGGGCTTACCCTGAAAGGGCTGGTACTCTATTGGTAAGCCGCTGGCCGTAAATATGGTCTTTCCCCCCTTTTCTGCCCCCATGGTATGTTGCCACAGATCCGTATTGAGTTCCCCCCATTTGGCCTCTGGGTCCCAAGCCATGTGTGCCCTGAACACCTCATCATATTGTGCCCAAGTATATCCACCCACGTGATTTGGCCCTTTCTAATCAGGTCCGTATATTTAAATAAAGCTACGCAGCGCTCCGGGAACTTCTCGCAGTATACACTAGCATAAATCAAAAAGGCCGCCGTCCAATTTTCCATCATCAGGGGTACCTTTGGGCTCTTGGCCAGTTCATACTCTTCCTCCTTGGATCCCTCTTTTGACCTCACTTCTCTATGTAAGAGCTTCAACAGCTCAACGTATTTCCCCTTCCAAATACGCTCTTTGGTCATCAACAATAAGTGAGCCCCTAAAGGTTTTGTTACTCCCACATAAGGGAGTTTTTAAATTTTCAATTCCCTACTCTCCGGGCCCTCCTTTTTATCACCCGATTTGTCTCCGTCACCCGTGACTGCGTCTGTGTTGGTACCGCTCTCCGCTTTAGTGCTTTTTGTGACCCCCATGTCCTGCGTACCCACCCCAATGTCCATCATGTATTTACCTTTTTGCAAGCGCCCTTCCACCTACCCCGGCCCGCCTCCCCCCTCCCCCTACTGACACCATCAAAGGCCTGTCCCGCACCCTATTTGCCTTACCTGGCTCCAAGGAGGGTGCCCGTACAGTTGCAGTCAGCCTTGCTAATGGCTCTTTCCCTTCGGTTATCCTCGGTGCCCTTACCGGGGGGACCCTGTTCCTTCTGCGGTTTCACTGCTGGTGCCTGCAAAATACTAGCCAAAACGTGAGAGTGTCCCCCTTGTCCATGAACCCCTTCGTCCCGCAGTTCCCCTCCCTCAAGACTCTCTTCGTCATAATCCAACTCCACTGGCCCCCCAACCTGGAGCCAGTCCTGAGACAACTCTTCCCTGCGGACCCTACCGGTCCCGCTGCGTCCCTGTGGAGGAGCCGACTGTACACGCCGATACTCCTCCCTGGGCCCTGCACATTCAATATAATTCTGCGATGATGCGACGGTCCACTGAGACCCGCCAATCGTTTGGGCCAGCAAGGTCATTCTGGGCCTTCGTCTACTGGCCACGCTGGGCTTCCCTGATGTTACTGGGTGCACCACGCGAGGCTACACCCTCACTTCACCTCGGTGCCAGTGGGCCGCTCCCAGCCCTGCTGAGTCAGTTGCGTCGGTCCATTCCCTGCCCTGTAATAGAAATGTTTGGTCTGATGTGCTGGGTCCCTTACGTCTACCCCCAGTGCCTGCCCCGCTATCCCTCAGCCTCTTGCCACTCACACCAACCTGACTAACATGTCCAACTGGGACAACAAGACGCCACTATATGACCCCTACATGACCTTGGGTCACTGTACAGCAGGACAATGACGCTAATGCTACTTGAAATCACTCATAACAGAGTCAGGGATCTGGGGGCCTCCCCGTGCCAGATATTTACAATTCCCCTTAGGGGAAAACACGGCTGTCTTATGGGGCACGAGTACTGACAGTCCAGTCAAAGGGTTGTTATAATCACCACTAGGAAGAGGAAATAAAGCGTAATTCGCACGAAGAGAAGACTGAATTTTTAAAACTTTTTTTTTTTTTGTTGCTGTTGCTGATTTATATAGCGCCAACTCAACCCGAAAGTATTGGAGCGCTTTACATGAGCACCAGTTACGTTAGACAAGGACACATTCATTGTTGTTATGAAGACTTGTCACGTGCCCTCCATGTTCTCTCTGTCACTGGAAAGTGCATTTTTTTTGGTCTGAATAGAATGGCAGGGGTGTCTCTTGAGGAATTCATTTCACTCGTCAGCCATGCGCTGTAGGAATGCTGCAGCCGGCAATTCCCGCCTCTTCCCCTCACTCAATCATATGTGCGCCCTTGCCTTTGACAATTTTTACTCCGACGCCTCAAGGTGGGTGTATTGACGGCCCCCGGGGGAAGTGAAGGTCGCAGTCCAGTCTTCCCCCGGGGGATTCTCGCAACGACCGGAAGGACAAGGTGGGGGTGGGATCATTGGAGTGAAGGAGGGGGCGGGAGTTGGGAGGGTATATAAGGTGTCAGGAGAGGAGGATCCGGCCTCTTCCTGACACCTGAGCACCACCGGGGGGAGAATAAAGTTTGTAGTGAGATAGTGCCCACAGTGTTAGGCCATCTGCCGATTGGTCGATCGGCGGGGGCTGGCACTGGTAGTTAGGGTAGGGTAAAGTGAATTTGCCACAGATGGCTGTAAGGCACGGGGTCATCGACGCGGCGGCCGTTTGTGCAGCATTGAGGTCTTGGCTGGCCCGGCCGGGTGGACCTCCTACGTCCTGGGGCATTGTTCTCAGGCGTGTGGGCCGGGATGGCCTCGCGTGCGCTGAAGGGCAGAGGTGCGTGCGCTGGATCGTCTGTTTCAGGTAGGGGGCGGGGGCTGCAATATCATGGTTGTCCGGGATGCAGGGGGGCACAGAATGCTTGCACGTCTGCTGTTTTTGACGCGACCGGGCCGCAATGGTTCATGCGGGAGGGGGGTGGGCTAGGGGACGGCACACACGGGGCGCGATTTTGTGTCAGGCGGCCCAGGGCGGAAATGAGGCGGGGGAAGACAGGGCGTGCGTGTGTCGCCCGGTATGGTGGGAGCGCTCCTGTTTCTTAGCACGGGGTGGACAAGGGGGTCCGGGGGGCAGAGGAGGGACCCCTCCTCTTTCTGCTTCCCGGGAGGGGGATCTGTTTTTTCCGACTGTCTGCTGCGCTGCCGCCTCGAGTGCAGGAAATCAGGGTTCGAGCCTCACAGGGCACGTCCACATCCTGTGATTCTGGGCAAATAACTTCATCTCCCTGGGCCTGAATGTGTAATGTACATAAGGTGCTATGTAAAGCGCTCCAATACCTTCGGGCCGAGTTCGCGCTGTATAAATATGCAAAAAAAAAAAACTAAAACCCGGGCTCAGCGCATTGCCCATGTTGGTTCAGAGGGACGTGGTTGGGGAGGGGGGGCGGCATTGGTGGTTGATTACGGCCAAGGTAGCGAACAGTGGGCCCACTCCAGCGGCTGTATCCACGGCTAGGTTCAGGGTCCGGACTGGGTTTTTGGTGGTGGGAGAGGGTGGGGGCTAGAGTCCGGTGGCAGTGTAGGAGGAGCGAGGCAGGGCTTTGCATAGGTGCTGCTGCTAGGGAAGGAGGTGTGAGGGGGTGGGCCTAGGAGGTGGCGGGGAGCTGCAGGCGATAGTGGCCAGGGTCATCAGAGTCTGGTTGAGGGACTGCTACCACGGCACGAGGCCTGGTGGTGCTTGGGACCCACTTGGTTGGCGCGACCGAGTGGGGGGGGGATCCAGGACCGGCGAGTAAGGCCGGCAGATAAGGGGTGATGCCAGCGGAGCGCACGACGGCCCGAGACGCTGGCCAGAAGCAGTAGGGGGGTCCGCGGCGGCCTGCCCTCCTTCGAGGGATTCGCACATTGAGCAAAACAACCTTGTGAATCCTACCAAGTTATGAGTATGTTCTGTGTGAAGGATGGCATGGATGTTGTGGGTGGTGAAGACGGGGGAATGTGACAGTGTGCGACGGATGATGAATTTGGCATGCCGGATACAGTGCGATAGAAGGAGGATGTGGAGTGGGGGGGGTTGCCGGGGGGGCGGGGGGGGGACTTCAGGTAACCAGACCATTTTGTTGTTTGTTTCAGGCAAGTGTGGCTTATGACGGAGTGGGGGCCAGGAGCTCCAAGGGGGATGGCAGCTTCGGTCTGGATGAGGAGGTCCCGGACGGACACTCAGGTAAAAGAATGATGGGTTAAGGTCTTGGATTCGTACTTCGAAGATTAGGTGTTCACTCCCTGGTTGTCACCGGGTGCTCAGTTATAAGTGTATGCAATGGTATTTCCTTCAGTAAGGTTGGGTCAATGCTGGGGGCCTGGGGAGCCCAGGGCCCAAATGACGCACAGCTGGTCAACTGGAGAATGTGAGGGGTTTGGTGGTGATACATGCGCGGAGGTGGCGTACGTCAGGCGATGGGAACCTTGGGGCCAAGCGATGAGAGGGTTTTGGGTTTCGAACGGCCGATTGTGATCTCAGGCGAAAAGAAGGCTGGCAAGCAAGGGGTAGCTTGTCACTATTTGCCATGTTTAAAGGCTATTTGCCATGTTTAAAGGGTGACTTTTGAGCCAGGGGTGCCAATTGACTCACATTGTGGATATCGGTCTCGAAACACATGGGGCAGCATATTGAGGTGTGCGGCCCGTGGACAGCTGGGGGTACTATAACATGGATGGGGTGCTTGCCGGGCTGGAACGGTGGGAGGAGGGATAAGGTCAGCCCGAACTTAGCTCAACTGGGGGAGGGGGGGGTTTCAATGCAATATTCAGCCGCTACCCACAGCTGTAGGGGCAGGCAGGATATTTCTCAGCACTTACATTGGTGGGCACGTAATCAGAAGAGGGGTTGACCTGGAGGGAAGGGGTGCAGGTTTCTGGGGCTTCTTCTAACGGACAGGTCACATGGGGGACAGGGGCGACTGGTGAGGGCTCCCGTGTCGGTTGGACAACGACATCTAGGGGGACGGAGAGTCATTCACGGGGTCAAGCTGGGCCACCCCGTTAGAATTGGGGGGGAGCCCTTGGGGGTAGTCAGGGGCCTGGAGGTCCTTCTCGATTATTTGGAGGCCATGGGTCCATGGCGCTAGTAGCCTCACAAGAGGAAGCAGTTGCTGTGGCAAGCAGGAGCACGGAGAGACGTGGATGGCCATCTTGGATGCCCCCCCTTTTTTGTAAGGGAGACCTGGGGCAAAGTCCACCTGCACAGGGAGCATTCGAGGACTGGGTGTAGTGGAGGTCTCCGGGGTGGGGGGGATGTCTCTGGGTGCGAGGGCAGCTGTTAAACAGGGCAAATATGTAGAAGATGCGGGATTGCCTGATGGACGGTGCACACAGGGTGGGGGCTGAGGTCATGAAGAATTGTGGGTCTCTGGGGGTCACAGTACCTGGAGCGCGAGCGTCACAAGGCGTGACGGGGCAAAGGTATATAGGCAGGGACTTGCCTAGGGATGGGACTGGTACAGGTAGTTTGTTGGCCGCGTGATAAGATACTCGCCTTCTGTAGGCATCGCAGTAAGGGAGGCTGAGGGGGTGCGCCAGGCGGGGAGCTGACAAGCCGGGGAAGGGATGGGCCACTGCTTGAGGAAGCCAGACAGGGTTAGGGGCCTTCGGGCACGGCAAGAGGCATTTGGGTATGAGGTGGTCTACTGGGTTGTAGCAGGCAATAATTTAGAAACAGGGATCTTGGTTTACATGACGCAGTGTTATTTATAGGGGTGGGGAGATGTTGTTGCGCTTCTGGAGCAGGGAGCCAGCACACGGTGGTCGTGTCATAACGCCACTGACTATATGACGATTTCTTCAGGGGCATCTGGGAGTATGGTAGTGCAGGACACAAGAGACGCGATGATATGGTCCCAGTGGGGCAGCAGACATGGGTGCAGTGGCTGTGGTGACGGGCTGTTAGTGCCTGGCTTGTTTGGGTGGAAGTACGAGGCACAACGTTTTTCTAATGGGGCAGCGTTGGCGCTTGAGGCGTAGTTGAGAATGGGGTGGTGTGCCCGGGAAAGGGCGATTGGGAGTTTTGAGTTGTTGTTCGGCTACAGCGTTTGGGGGGGGAAGTGGAGCATGCGGCAAAGGAGCTGGGGAAAGCGAGGAGGGGGCATGAGGCAGCAGTGATTGGTGGCAAGAGAAGGGAGGCCTATGGCTTGGGAATTGGGGTTGCCAAATGCGGAAGGTAGTTTAACGGTTCTGCAGGCTATTTAGGTTTCATTCAAGGGCTGGGTCGATGGGGCGGGGCTCCCTTAAGGAGAAGTACGATTCCTACGCCGGGGGGCTGTCACAGAGGTGACATCAGGAGGGCTGTTTGGGGGGGAGAGAAGTCGGAGATTGGGGAGATGGGAGTACGGTAGGGTGTGTTGTGACGTTATAGGTAGAGAAGAAGGGGTTTAGGCGGGGGTTTTGAAGAGACTGGTGATGGAGAGGAAAGGGACATAATCCTTACAGTTGGGCAGCGACAGAGGCGACATAGCGGGTGTACGGATGTCACCAGGCAGGGAACGCAGTCATTGGGATGTATGATGATCGGGGAAAAGTAGAATTGACTCTGGGTGAGCGTTGCGGCCAGTGAGAGTGACTTTGTGTCATACGATATAGGAACTTGCTCTGATACAAGCAAAGGTGTGGGAGAGAAAGTACTCAGGAAAATGGCAGGTCTGTTTTTACTCCGAGAGGCATGGCAGGGGCTATGGTTCAATGACAGGGAACTTCGGAAAGTTGGTATGGGGAAGCACTGCGCCTTGCAATGGATGGTCTCAGGGGATGTCTAGCATGCTTACAAGGAAATGGCCTGCAGGGAATGAGACTGTTTGAGGGGAAACTGGTGGTCTTGTTGGGGATGGGGCACTTTCACAGGGGGGGATGGTCCTGGAAATGTCCCTTGTTTACAAGGGACACGGGAGTAAGGGTGGATGGTCATCCACTGAGGGTGCCTTGAAGAGGAGGGATTTTTTGGGGGCTGTTGAACATGCTTAACAGCTAATAGCCCACAGGTAATGGGCCTGTTTGAGGGGACATGGGGTGGTTTTGTTTGGAGATGGAGCACTTTTCATGGAGGGGGATTGCCCTGGAAATGTCCCTTGTTTACAAGGGACTCTGGCTTTATGGGTGGATGGTCGTCCACTGATGGTGCTTTGCAGAGGATGGACTTTGGGGGCTGTTGAACATGCTTACAGGGGAATGGCCCGCAGGTAATGGGACTATTTGAAGGGACACAGGTGGTCTTGTTTGGGGCTGAGATGCTCTTCATGGATGGGGGATTGGCCTGGAAAGGTTACTGGTTTACAACGGACACTGGCTTTACGGGTGGATGGTCATCCACCGATGGTGCCTTGCCAAGAAGGGAGTTTGGGGGCTCTGGAACAGGATTACAGGGGGACGGTCCGCAGTTAAGGAGACGGTGGGAAGGGAAACAGGTGGTTGTTTGTGACGGTGCATTTTTTCCACAGAAGGGGTTTGTCCGGTAAATGTTGCTTATTGACACAGGACACAGGTTTCAAGGGTGGATGGTTCGTCCACCTGGTGCTTTTTGGAGTGGGGGAAGCGTTAGGTGCACACAAACTGGAGGAACAGGTAGTCCTACTTAGAATAGGTGCACCTTTCGCAGTCTGGGAGTGTCCCGGCAATAGTGAACTTTAAACGGGACGCAGGTTTAGGGGAGGGAGGGTCGTCCACAGGGTGCCACAAGGTAGACTGGATGGAGGCGAAAGGTGCACTGGAACTGGGGGTGGGGCAGGGAACCGCCCTTCGGGGGTTTCCCTGGTTGGCGGTACTTTGGAGGGGTGGGGAGTTACATAAGGGCGGATCCACCCCTCGGGGGGGGGAGAACGGTACACAGGTGACTGATAGCGGGCGCGGGAAGCAATGACCAATGAAGGAAATTCAACAGAGGATGCTTGGAGGGCAAGTGAAGGTGAGAATGGGGAGAGGAAGGAGGTCACCGAGTGAATGGGGGAAGAGTCTTAACAGGTGAGATGGTTTTGAGAATGGATGAAAGGAGAATGAGTCGGTATGGGATGGGGAAAGTATATATAGTGCATTTATGTACTGTCGAATAAAGTCTAAATGATTGCAACCTTGTCCTAATAAAATGGCCTTTTACGCTTTAAGTAACAGCGTGGAGTGTGGTTCTTGCGCGATGACGGCCCCCGGGGGAAGTGAAGTTCGCAGACCAGTCTTCCCCCGGGGGATTCGCGCAACGACCGGAAGGACAAGGTGGGGGTGGGATCATAGGAGTGAAGGAGGGGGCGGGAGTTGGAAGGGTATATAAGGTGTCAGGAGAGGAGGATCCGGCCTCTTCCTGACACCTGACCACCACAGGGGGGAGAATAAAGTTTGTCCGCCCACCCACCCTACACACGTTAAGCAAAGGGTTGGGATATATTTTGGGCTGAGCGTGCCAGTTTAGGGCAGGTTGCAGAGTAGAGGCGTCACGGTACTTTGGAGGGGTGGGGAGTTATATACGGACGGATCCACCCCTCGGGGGTGAGAACGGTACACAGGTGACTGATAGCGGGCGCGGGAAGCAATGACCAATGAAGGAAATTCAACAGAGGATGCTTGGAGGGCAAGTGAAGGTGAGAATGGGGAGAGGAAGGAGAGGAAGGAGGTCACCGAGTGGATGGGGGAAGAGTCTTAACAGGTGAGATGGTTTTGAGAATGGATGAAAGGAGAATGAGTCGGTATGGGATGGGGAAAGCATCTTTAGTGCATTTATGTACTGTCGAATAAAGTCTAAATGATTGCAACCTTGTCCTAATAAAATGGCCTTTTACGCTTCAAGTAACAGCGTGGAGTGTGGTTCTTGCGCGATGACTGAGGAAGCGAGTGTGGGTGTGTGGGGGCAGGCAGCAGCTGTCACTGTATTATGCTGCTGGAGCCGTAAACTTGTGAAAGAGCGTGGCCTGCGTTCAAAGAAAGGCACGTGGTGAATCACAGCAGCACCGCATCAAGACAGAATGGATCGGTACAGACGTGGTGCAGTGAAGGCTTTTTCACAAAGTTCTATTGCGAAATTCTTTTCTTTCAGTCTCTAGGGACGAGGATATGCGCCACCACTTGTTGAGACTTAAAGCAAATTAATTACTTCAGTCAGTAAAAACTTTATTCGGCCGGTTTGGCCATCAACGAGCAGCAGCAATAAACAGATAAAAACATATTAGAAATACAATCTATAGGACAATAACAATGCCTGCATGGCTGGTGATTCACCCGTGACTAAAATAGTTTACGTCGATCAGATGTTAAAGCTGAAATTAATAACAACAACAGTAGCAATGGCAAACGGTTAAAAACAAATTAAAACAGAAGTAAATTCAGTGAGACGGATCCAGGTCGACTGTACACAAAATCCTAGTGTCTCTTCTAATCCTAAAAGAGTGACAAATAAAGCCAATAATAGCGTGACAAACATATTCAGAGATCAGGCACTGCAGGAGTTTGAGGCTTTGGCTAGGCAATCTACAATTTGTGGAACGTAGAATAGGACTGAGAAATTGGGTTCTAGGCACAGTGTAAAACCTACAGAAAAACATAGAGGGGCAGATTTACAAGAAAGGGACGCATCTGTACAGATGCGTCACTTTCCCTGCCCCACCCTTAGAAACACTTGCGCCACCATAGACGTGCCGTATTTACAATACGGCGCACTATGGCGCAAGGATTGACAGATGCGTCAGAAATTCTGACGCATCTATTGGCGGAAAAGTCACGCATTGCTGGAGTCGTGTCACAAGCACGATGCAACTCCAGCAATGCGTGTTGAGGCCTATTCCCACTACACTGCGTCACTACTTACGCCTCCTTAAAGCAGACGTAAGGGTTTGACGCAGTGGCGTCCTAAAAGTGGCGCAGTGAAATCTTGTAGATTTCATTGCGTCACTTTTACGAGGTTTCCTGCTTGGGAATGCCCATCCTGCATACATTATACCTGACGCAGGTATAATGTGACGCAGGGCTTTACAAAGTGATGCATCTCCCTAGATGCGTCACGTTGTAAATAGGCCGCATTGTTTGCACCGCTGTTGCGTCAAAAAAGGGACTCAACTGCAGCGCAAAAGTCATGCAAGGGGCTTGTAAATCTGCCCCAACGTGCATTGTAGATTGCTGACTGGTATTGTCACAAGGACAGCAGGGCAAGGACGAGAACCAACTGCCTTGCTGAGGGAAAGCAACCAGGAAGTGAACGACACACAACCTCAAACGTGTTAGATAAAATCTGGGCTCCTGATTAGGAACCCAGGCAGATATAGTTTGGCTGCTCAAGTGAAGTAATCTCCAAGTGATAACGTACAGTAGTCCTCACCTGGGACTTGTAAGTGAGGTTACTGTTTGAATAAAAAATGGAGCGGATCAAGGTCTATGGGCTGTTATCAATCACGCTGGGGAAGGGAAGAGGCGTGGAACACCCAGGTCTTGGAATTTTTTTCTAATATACGTGAACCAAGCAATGTTGTTGCCATGATCTAGTGATACGGTCTGCTATAACGAGGCGGAGAAGTTGGTAAAAGGGAAACTCCAGATTTTAGCCCATACCAAGACTGGTGCCAGTTTGATTGCATCTTCGATATAAGAAAAGCCAACTTCAGTTTGGGTGATGATGTTAGCAGTGCTTTTAGGGACTGCCAGCAATCTGGAGAGAAATGTGTTTTTGGCAGCTTGCAAGCGGCGGCAGTTAGCGTACTTCCAAACACCCGGCCCATAAGTGTCCAGGGAAAGACATTTTGCTTTGTAAAGGGAAATAAGGTCAATAATTGGTTTTGTCTGAGTTTCCTGGCAAATCTAAAAATTGCCTCGGCTGCACTATCCATTTTGAACCATCTCTGCCTGGAGTTTATCCCATTTGAAGTTGGCATTCAGCAGGATCCCTAAGTAATTACAATTTGAGACTTTCATGACGGCAGTCTCGTCCATGGTGAGCCGACGTGAATGAGTTTTTCTTTGACCAAAGGTCATAATAAATTATCTCTTATGATTGACCTTTAGCTTTAGGTTCATTATAAAGTCATTGAATGTATCTAGCAAGAGCTATAGCCGTATGGCAGTAGGCGACAATAGCACAGCATCCTTGGCGTAGAAGAGTACTGGCACAGACCAATCCCATACCCTGGGCAAATCCTTTCCCTTATGCTTGAGGGTAAGTTTGAGGGAATTTCTATAGAAAAAAAGAGGAAGGGGGTAAAGATGCACCCCCTGCGTAACCCCCTTATCCACCCTAAAAGTCAGCGTGCATTATCCGTCATTGCTGAATCGCACATGGGCTAAAGTATCCCAGTGTAAGATCTTGAAGAGCTCGAACAAACATGTGTCAACCACTGCTTGGTGCGTTAGGTACTACAAGCTGCCCCTGTCCACAAGGTTGAATGCCCTAGACAGGTCCATGAAGACAAGATGTAGTGAGCCTCCCTTGGCCTTGGTGTACTTCCCCGTGTTCAGGAGCAGGTGGAGGGACGCCCGGTCGGAAGCCAAACTGAACTTCAGAAAGGAGACCAGTGTCTTCCGCCCAAGCCTTCAGCATCTCGAGGATCACTATTGCCAGGATTTTACAGAGGAGCCCAACAGTGAGATTAGTCAGTAACATGATGGATCTCTTTTGTCATCCTTTTTAACGATTGGGACATTGGTGGATTTTGTCCAGGAATCCTGGATTTCTGCTTGAAAGAGGGCGCAGAAAACATTTGTCAACAGGAGGCCCAAAAGGATGTATTATGTCTGAAGACGTCAATTGGGATCCCATCTGGGCCAGGGGCCTTGCTGGGGATACTCTTTAGGATGGCAGAGGATACATCGCTCACATCTATAGTGAACGACAGGGATGTACCAGCTGGCTTGGGGGTAGCAGAATACTGCGAACTAGGTAGGTGAGAATTAGGAGGGCCTGCATAGGGAAGATTGGAAGTTGTGACCTTGTAAAATCGACAAAAATGGGACAACCAGTTTTCTGGGGAGATGTGACAAGTGATTTTTGGGGTATTCTCATCAGAAAAATAAGGATGATTAATCACGTCCCAAAAAGCCTTGGCAGACAAAAGTAAGTCCTCCCAGGCCTTCTCTCTGATTGCCCTCTTCCTTGCATCGTGTCGCCTTTTAGGCCCTCCTGACATGCCTTATTTTGTTAATATTTCTAGGGGAGGACTTTATTGCCATTTTCTGATTTCTAGAGGTGACTGAGCAGGCGTGGTTGAACCATGGGGGAGAAAAGGTGCAGTATTAGGTTTCTTGGTGGTCATCAAGCTGGACATAGATGTGCACAAGGCATTGAAACTGCCCAGAATAATATGTGGTTCACTTGAATCTGAGAGCCAGCACAGCACGTCCTTACTCCTTTCATTTACTAAATCGGCAACCAAATTTTCAAGGTAAATCTTTTTCAACTTCATACGTATCCCCTTGTTTTTACTACATTGTAGGTCAACAAAGCTGGGAGGAGCAGGCGGGACAATATCAGTTACAGGGGAAGAAACATAGGGGCCATATTATTAAGAAATGGCGTTAAAATTATCGCCGCTTTAGCGGCAGAAAACTGCCGCTAAAGCGGCGATAATGGGCTTGATAATATGCCGGAGAGAATTCCCATAGAAGCCCATGTTCTGGTGTCAACATGGGCTTCTATTGGAATTCTCCAGGGCATATTATCAAGCCCATTACGCAGGTTTGGCAGCAGTTTTCTGCCGCTAAAGCGGCGATAATTTTAACGCTGTGCTTGATAATATGCCCCATAAATAGTTACTTGGTTGTGGTCACTAAGGCTGGAGAATAGGATTGATGAACCCATCACTAGAGGGGATAAATGAGAGCAAAACAGGATAAAATCAATGGTTGAACCACTGCCTCTACCAGTAAAAGTGGGATGAGACACCAGGCTATTCTTATTGAAGGCTACATTGAAAAGTAAATTATACTTTAGAATGATCTGATTCAGAACTTCCCCATATGGGTTATGCAGGAACGGTAATAGGTTACCGCCCTGCCAATCCATGAATCCACATACTCTGTCCCCTTGTAGAGATAATTTTGAGATATTAAAATCACCTAGCCAAATAATGGAGACCCTTCCCGAGAGGAACCTCTGTTCCAACCTATTTGATTTCCATATGACCTATTCAGGTTCTAACATGCCAAAAACCCCACCTAAGTTCAGTAAACTTAACAAACTTCAGAACATTTTATTGTATTAATCACAGATATTCTTTAGATATTAAAAACGTTTTATTATACATATAATTGTTTTTATATATTTATTTAAACATACATTTCAATACAAATTGTTGCAAAAATACATATATTTGTGCCAAGCTACTGTATTTTATAAAAAATTGGATTGCTAAGTTTTCCAGAAATAATTTCTTTAAATACCAAAAAATATATATATCAGACACCCCACAAAAACATGTACCTGTCCATTCATTCCAGAAATTCACACTCTTTCAAACTACATTCTTACAATGCACCCTACACAAAAAGAAAAAGGAGGGAGAAAGAGATTCAACCCTATGGAGGGTCCCTAGTTGTATGCGAGAGGATAGAGTGAATTGTTGCCAATAAACACAGCTCGATGGAGTAAACTCTCTGGGACCACTTCTCAGTGACATCACAGTCATGATAGGGTTGTCCATCAAGTCAGAGCCCCATCCGGATTTAGACATAAGCCACTGGTCTACTCTACATTTAAGTAAAAACCAAACTTCTGGACTGTCGTTGTACAATGGGTCACGCCTGCAAGAAGGATAACATAGGGCGTACATTCAGGAGGCAATTGTGGGTGGTCAGAATGACAAGGGATGGTAGATTCAGGACCCTAGTATTTGCTTGCAGTGTTTGTTCAGTAGAGCTGTCAGCCTGTGCTTTACTGGCTTGATTTAAGGGAGCTGTCGGTTGGATTGGGTGGGCCAGCAAGGGACAGTTAGGAATGCTGGCTAATGGCAGAGTAGTGGATGCAGAAACAATGAAGGTATAACGAAATTTGGGTGGTGGGGGCTCTGGAGGCTGGGGCTTGTGAGACTTCTGGTGGTAATTGCATAGGCCTTGTACTTTATCATTTAGTCGATTCAAATGAGACAAGATCGAATGTTAAAGTTCCTTCAGCAGAGATTCCAACTTGTCAAAGAAGGCTTTACAAAAACTGTGACTGGTAATAAAGTTATCATGATCAGAGGTACTATTTGGAGTTGGTATAAAGGATGGCATGGCTACTTTAACAGGTGGCTCGGTACTCTTTGTAGGAAAGTAGGATCTGCTTCTTATGGTTACCCCCACATTCTGATTGATGTTACACTGTTTTGACTAGTCTGACTGGGATCCTGCTAATCAGGACCCCAGTCTATCTGCTTTCTCCTTCAAAATGTTAGACATGTACTTAGGTACACTCCAGATTGGATACTGGGGTACCCTTATAAATCCCTAGTATATGGTACCCATACACCCAGGGCATAGGTACCCCAAAGGCCTCCCATGGGCAGAAGCATGTATTATGCCACCCATGAGAGGCAATGCAACATGGAAATGCAGGTCTGCTAATGCAGCCTGTGTAAGCTGGTGCTTGCACCACTTACTTTAGATATAGGTTCACTATATCTATAGGTCATTACACTTAAACCTTATAAGTCACCCCTATAGCAGGCCTTAACAATTCTGAAGGCATGGTGCTGGGTTTTACGTGAGAGGGTGCTCCTGCATGAGCAGAGCTCCTCTGCAGCCTCCGGAGACCATTCTCCCGGGTTGTCTGGGACTCATCCAGACATATAGGTAAGGGTGCATTATAACCTCCCGGTAAATGCAACCTTGAAAACGGCTGAAACAAAATATGTCGTGTTTGGTATCAAACACCTTGGAATCATAGGAGGTATGATTCCACCCTTCTGAAGCGAGCTTCTTGGGGTCACTGGTCTATCCGGTGCCAGCCTTCTCGACCCGATCAGCACAAAATGGATGCTGCTGACCAGAGGCACATTTCTGCCCTCCTGCTGCTGAGCCAAGCTCGAGCAGAGGAAGTTAGCACAATAGGCATCCTGTCACAGGGAGGTGTGACCACCTCCTAGACAGGATTTAGCGTACTGGGGCTGGGTGGATGCACTCTGAGAGTACCTGAACGTCTTCACCTGGGGCACATTTGGTGTCCCTGTGCATAGTCCAGCTCAAACCAGTTCTGGGAGCCGTTGGCTCCTGCTCTGGCACGAACCTGGGAAAGGGACATGGGAGTAACCTCCCCTCTGTCCTGACCCTCCCCTAGGAGGGTCCCCTGAATCTGTCCAACCCTCTCTAGTGGGTACAAAAGGGCTTACCTGGCTGTACGACTTTAGATTTTACGTGGAAAAGATTCTACAAAGAGAAACCACTGACCTTCGACCGTCTGGACACTCCGGACTTCACTGGACTTCGACTGGGCCTGACCTCGCCACCCTCTCTGTCCAAAGCTTTGTCTATGCCCTTGCTCCATACAGGCTCCATGCAGGACCTGCGGTGCACTAGGGACAACTGAAGTATCTCTTTTGGGGTGAAGGAGTCACTCCCCCGCATTCGCAGGCACCACAACGCAACTGACCGGTCTGCTGCTACCAAGCTCCTGTGGACTTTGAAGACTCAAGCATCTCAGGAGGTGGGTTTCAAAAGTCCCTGAAGTTGATCTCCCCTCTTAGCAAGTTTGAGGCCAGTATGCCCCGTGGGTACCTCATTACCTGGACTTCTGTACACCGTGTCTATTTGCAAGTGCACATGCGTGTTGGCAATTTCCGAGCTTCTGCATTGGACTCTGTGTAGTGCTGACCCAGAGCAGTATTTCCACCAATGAACTCCGTCCTCCTCTCACTGAGTGCTCCGTGGGCTGGTACTTTGTGATCCTGCTTGAGGTCCCCTCGCGACTCCTGGTCATTTGGCCTGTGGGTCCTCCTAAGGGCCATCTTGAATTCTGTTGGGCTTTCCTGGTTGCTCAGACGTGCCCTGACTCCTCATTGCTTGGTGAGTCACCTGGACCTTAATGGTCCACACCGTAACCTTCTTGACCTTCCTGTGTGGGTTGCTTTTGCCAAGGCTTGTTGGTGCTCCAGCCGGACACCAACCCCTCAGCACTAAACATCCTTTGTGGGACAGCTCGCATCTGGCTCCTGGCTGTCTTCAACATCTCCTGATCCTCTTGGATGCAGAGTCAAGCATCCCTTCATCGCACCTGAAGCTCCCAACATTGGTGGGCATTCGTCTCCTGAACCCATCATCACCCTGAAGTGACCCAGACTCTGTCCCCTCTGCTTTCAGGTTCCTATCTTCAATAACCCATCCTTGGATTCCACCGGACCCTTTTCACCTTCACAGCAGCAGCACTTCTTCGAAGCCTTCCATAGAGAACGACGGCGGTTTCCTCTGGGATAGGTAACTCTGGTACTTTGGTATCCACTGGTGGGGTGGCTCTCCAACCTCTTAAGTTCTGAAAGGTTTCCTCAAAGTCCTCCTAGAAGGGTCCTTAAACTGTAAGTTTGCAACGCGTCTTCTCCATAGAATTGTACAGAGCCCGCGGTCCTGTTAGCACACTGAACCCCACCCTCCGTGGAGTCCCTATCTACTCACCTTGGGTGGTTCCTTTGGGTCCCAACGATTCTACGTGCTCCAGACCTTGTCTTGACCCGAGTTGTGGTTGTTATACCACTATTTTAGTATATGGTTTCGTCTACCCCTGGAGCCCACTGTGTATTGTGCTACTTACAACTGGCCTATTGATATCGTATTGTGTGCTTTGTGTTCTATTCTCGGGTAGAGGATACTAGAGAGTGTTATATTAATAAATACATATTTCATATAACTACTGTGTGGTTCTCCTTTCATTTAATTAATTCAGGAGGTGATATTCTGGTAAAACAAGCTGCTTTACTTTCCATCAAGATTAAGCCTGAAGGCTGCTCTCCACAGCTACCACTGGGATACCTTTCTAAAGGTTATCTTTGATATCCTACATCATAAGGGTCGTTTGGACTGGTGCAAGGTGCCCTCTTTAATTAGTGGACAGCATATACCAGGCCAACTTCTCACACTCTTGACTTCTCCCTTTCTGGTTTTGTCTTCATTACATTTTTGTTGGGGGGGGAGTGATTTGAAGACCTTTAGAGGGGATCTGGTGGGGCAAAGAATGATAGTGTCCTTGGCGGGGATGTGCACAACACAAGGGTTTCCGTTAAGTGCAGAACCACCTGTTGTGTTTTTTTTTTAGGTATTACGTGTGGTGAGAGCACCTCCCTCTGGTGATGGTAATGATGGCGAGCGAGGTGGGACATTGATCATTTTTTGGACTTCATCAATGTGTGTTTCAACTAGTTCATGTTCCGTGGAGATGGCACCCCTGGCTCTGGATACATAGGGGGTGATAAGGGGAGATTAAGAAGCTCTTTTAGGGCCCATCAGAGGGGGCTGTGAAGTTTTCTCTTCCCCAAGTTGGCAAATGAATATAGTTGAGGAGAGCAAATATAATCAAAAAGAGTCCGGCATTTGCAAGGTTGCAGAATGACGAGGGACCATGAGAGTGGGCGCAACCTCACCCGGCCGTGGATGGGTGCATATGGGCCTGCTATTGGCCTGGTTTTTTGCCAGGGCACGTCCTGCACTGTAGGAATCCACCTGCTCTTTTAGAGCATTAATTGGCCTCTCCTTGCCTCAGGGCAATATGGGGGGATGAAGTCCCACCCTAGCGAGGGCCTCATTGCAGGTAAAAAATGCATATGTCAAGAAGCGGTCAGAGAAACTGTTGAAATGAGCGTACCGCTCTGCTGAAATCCAGTGACGCTTTTACAGCGTCAGGTGGCCCCTCCTTGAGTCACGAGGAATGCTGGGAAATTAAGTCCCACCCCAGCAAGGGCCTCTTTGCAGGTAGAAAATGCAGGTGTGATCATATGGACACAGAAATCGTCGAAATTAGTGTTATGTTCATGGTCACTGGAATTATACATCAGAAGGCACAAGGGAGAAGTGACATCATCAGAACCAGTTTTAAAATAGGAAGTGCAAAAAGAGGTTCAGTTGAGTAGAGTCAGACATTCTCACTAGGACGATGGTCAGAGGGCACACTATGGCCATCCATTGGCTGAATGACCACAGAGCACATGATGATTAATTTTCTGGCAAGCTTGTGGGGAGAAACATCATTTACCCCGCATTTTTTACTCCGCAATAACTATAATAACATTGGACTTTACACTGCAAAACTGTTACAACGCATTCCCCAAACTAAGGCCCCCCTGGAGTTAGAATAGTAATTGTGTTGGAATGGGGAATGCGTTGTGACAAATTGAATTGAAAACTGCGGGGTAAATGCATGCGGGGTAACATCACATAACTGCTTTAGGGAGCAGGAAAGTCATCTGATCCATTATTTCAGCGCAAAATGCCAGAATTTCTCAGAGATCCAATGAGAGTGGAGTTCATGAACTCCCCACACATCTTCTGGCCCACTGAACTCAGAAGATTGAATGAGCAAGCTCCTGAGACCTCGAGAGGACAAGAGGCAGCACCCAATGGAAAGGGTGTTGCCTGCTGGGGTGCAAGCTGATATCCTGGTTCTGGACTCCACCCTAAGGAGGATGAAAAAGCATGCAAATTCCCCATGCTTGGTGTCCTAGTGGCAGGATGTTAGGTGAAAGAGAGGAAGAGTATTTGGGACCTGCAAGGATAATGACTAGGGGCGTGCTAAGTTCACATAATTCACTTTTGCGTAATTACACAGAATTCTGCAAAAATGACGCAAAATTATTCAAAATGCAAAACCAGAATTTGGTGCTATGTTTTAGCATGAAATGCATTCTTGTGTCCATTTTGGACGCAAATTTGCATTTCACACAAAAAATAGCACAAATAACACAAGTGATGTGAACAACAGCCCGTCGTATCCTGGGCGTTTGTGTTGTTTTCGGTCTCCCATTCAACATTTAGCTAAAAATGTGGCTTAATTACACCTTATTGCATTGTGGTGTAATTTCAGCAATTTTCCATTACAAAAGTAATACTACATTATGTGAGATTATGATGGCTTAACATGAATTTTACCAGGTTAACCGTGGCTAGCCACACCCAAAAGTAAAACATAACAGAATATGGGTTGCAAGGACCATTGGACAAGTGCAAAGAGCAGCATGGGAATTATGATGAGGTGCAATATCCCTTCAGGACAAATAGTGGAAGAGGGTGGCAAAGAAAAGAGTAGAGCTCTAAAAGCCGCCTGGAGGCAACAATATAGAGGACGTAGCCCAAATGGATAGCAAAAGGTGCAGAGGGGATTTGCCAAAGTATAGCATGTACAGACAGAAAGTGAGATATAAACAATCATCTGTACAATAAAGAAAAAGAACACTGGCCAGGCAGCACCCACTTTAAAGACATAGGGCCGGATTCACAATTGTAAACGTACACTTTCTTGTAAGTTTATGATTGTTTGCTATTCACAAAGGGATTTACGAGTAGTATCTTTACCAGTGTGGAGAGAAAGCCAAAAAAAACAAGACCGCTACTGTCCAATGATTGGCAGCAGTCACGGAATTGCTACGTCACTGCTCTCTGCCTCCCGAACTCCCTCCGTGCAGAGCCGTGAAGGACCGGGGAGCTCGGGAGGAAATGTGACGCAAGCCGAGGATATAAAGGTATCAAAGAAGTTTAATAAAATTGCTAAAGAGTGCTAATGCTTGGGAGTTAAAAAGCCCTTCTGAACTAATATCGGGCGCCATCAGTAAGTAAAAGGGTAAAACCACAACATGCCTTGGGGAAATGGTCTTCCATTCTCTAGTTGGCAATGGTTTGCACCTTTGTCCAAATAGGGACCCATGTTTCTAGTCAGTGATGGGGGGATACACTCCTAAAATAACCCCTGCTCACCCCCTTGGTAGCTTGGCACGAGCAGACAGGCTTATCTCAGAGACGGTGTTTAAAGCATTTGTGAACACATACAGTAATACAGTGAAAAAACTACAAATGGACACCACACCAGTTTAGAAAAATAAGTAATCTTTATCAAATCAAGACCAAATGGCAAAACTCCACAATACAGTATCAAAAATAGGCTCTTCAATGGTAGAAATAGTTCAGTTCAATGCAATTTGTAAATGCAACACTTTTCCATCAAAGGACCTTAGATGCGTCACGCAAAACAAACAAAAGGGTCGCAGGGAAGGCGAGGCGTCAGTTCCTTGCTTCGGGGGAGGTGGCGCACCTGTTCCTTACTGTGGCGCAGGGGAGGCGATGAGTCAGTTCCTTACCAGAGAGGAGGGGATGCGTGAGTTTCTTACTGCATTCCGGTTACGATGCGCCGTGATGCGACAAAATGGCGGCTTGATGTGATGCGATGATCCGATCCAATGCGTGAACTTTTGCAGCCGCACGGCAGGCGCTGCGATAATGTTCTCAGTGATGCATCGGGACTCGGTGTAGATGCGGCACACTGCTTTCTTGTGGCTCGGCGGTGCGTCAAGTCTCGGTGCGGATGCAACACGATTGTTCATCCAGCTCCCAGCGTCTCTAGAGGTCCTGAACAGCAGCAGACACCTCTCTGTAGGTTAGAAATCTCAGCAAGGAAATTCAGGGGAGCTGGTGCTGAAGTCTTTGTGTCCCTGATACTACAGACAGGAGGCAAGCTCAATTTCAAGCCCTTGGAGATCTTCCTCAAGATGACAAAGCAAACAGCAAAGTCCTTTCTCTCCTTTCCTTGGCAAGAAGTAACCACTGTAGGCAAACCCCAAACAGCAAACAGCACAGGGGCAGTAATCCTCCTTCAGCTTCTCCAGTTTCTTCTCCTTGGCAAAGGTTCCTCTTGATTTCCCAGAAGTGTTCTAAAGTTCTGGGGTCTGGGTACCCCTTTTTATACACACAAATCCTTTGTCTCTGAAGGCAGAGAGTGTCTGTACCCAACCAAAACCAGTTCTGTCCTCACTGGTGCAGCTTCTTGGCAGGAGTTGGAGACAGCATTGTTGAAAGCAGACCTAGCCCAAATATCCTCCCCCTACTCTAAGTTTAACCCAGGTCCCATTCAGCCCAGCCCTGACTAATCAGACTGCTGGAGCCGCAGCCCTCTCCCAGCTGCTGTCACTCACAAGCCAGACATGCAATACACAAACCTAGCAGAGGCATACTGGATGGTGAGGCAAGAAAATACCTACTTTCTAAAAGTGGTATTTTCAAACACAGAATGTTAAAATCACCCACATTAAGAGATGCACTTTAACATTCTGAGTTGAGGCATCCTAAATTTTATTTTCCTATCTTGTTCCCTGGGTCAGTTATGGTTATAAGGTGTTATAATCAAACTGCCCATTCTAGCCTATGGGAACAGATAGTCTTGCAATAGTGAAAAACGAAATTGGCAGTATTTGACTATCAGGACATGCCACACACACCAGGGCATGTCCTACCTTTTACATACAATGCACCCTGCACACAGGGGTACCTTGGGCCTACCGTAGGGGTGACTAACATGCAGAAAAGGGATGGTTTGGGGCCTGGCAAGTGTGTGCACTTGCCAAGTCGACATGGCAGTCCCAGACTGCACACAGGCTCTGCAATGGCAGGCCTGAGCCATATTTTACAGGCTGCTTCTGTGGGTGGCACAATCAGTGCTGCAAGCCCACCAGTAGCATTTGATTTACAGGCCCTGGGCACAGATGGTGCACTGTACTAGGGACTGACAAGTAAATCAAATAACCGATCATGGAATCACTAATCCATAACAACAATGTACAATAGGGAGAACTTGCACTTTGGCACTGAACAGAAGTGGCAAAGTGCCCAAAGCATCTAGACCAGCAAAAAGAGATGAGGCAACAGCAAAAAGTGGAAGGGATACTCACGCCAATGGTGCCAAGTCTAACACTGAGTGTAAGTGTAAAGAGGGCGGTTTTTAAACACTTTTGTTGAAGGGTCTGAGACTCTCACCAAAAAGAATATTGGAAAAGGATTTGCACCAAGTAGTGTTCATACTATCCTCAAAAAAGTATCTACTACTGTAGTGTCCCAGTAATGCTCAGCATTAAGCTGAAAAATAGACTGTTGTGCAGCGGTAATGCCTTGCACAGATTGTTGGTTAGTGATGGTATCAATATATTAAGCAGTATCTTGAAAAACATGCAATTACTGACAACGTATGTCAGTATGAATGAACTTTTCAGAATGATCACTATCAACCAATTGCACAGAATTCTTCCTAGAGTCAATTAGCTACAAGAAATGGTGATGAATATGAATCATCTCCACAGAATGTGAGCAGCATTAATCACCAACACGGTATCACCAGTTGTAAAAATAACATGCAGAAAAGGACCATTATTATCTAACAACTGAAATCATTTAGCAGCATCAAACATGTCATTAGCGAATCCGATGCAATATGTGAGTTCATAAGCAGTGCATGGTGGGGGTATCTTAGTAAACTGAAAATGGGGAATTTCAGTGTTTTTACTTTAAAATTGCATTTTTAACCAAAATTTTTACAAAACTATAACTGCACTTAAACCTTTGCTTTTTGAGTGAGTTTCTAGGATTTCTTAATTATTACCACCCCTAACTAACAACCATATTCAAATATACTATTAGCTCCAGCACCAATATGGACACCGCTGCCAGCTACATGAACACCTCACATTCAAGATATGCATCACAGGCAACGTCTCATTGGGTGGAATCTTTGTATACAGACCATCAGTACCCTGCACCATTTGTACCAACAACAACCCAGACTTCTTCACAGCCGCCATTATCACGAGCACCTTCATCCACCTCGGAGATCCTAACTTTAACCTAAAGGATTACACAGACCCAAACTCTACGGCCCTTATAGAAAACCTCAGAAACCTTGGCCTCACCCAGAATTTTAATGAAGCCACCCACACCGATAAACACTTATTGGACATGATTTTCTCCCTAGTCAGCAACATCACAGTTAATAAGCAAGTGACCATCACCTGGAGAGACCACATTCTCGCTAGCATCAGCATACCAATCCCGCAACATCACAGACCTGCCACCACTGGACCCTTAAGACACAGCTGGAAAAGCATCACAGAAAAGTGGGATTCCACGTTTTTCTAATACAGGTCCAAGCACACCAGCAACCTGCAGAAAGCCATCAATAACCTCAACAGCTGCATGCAGCAACATCCTGGCTCCCCTCAAGCTCAACCCAATGACAAGATCCCAATCACAGGCCAGTTGGTACACAAAGGAACTCAGGCTAATAAAATGCCACTGCAAGCAACTGAAGCTCAAATAAGGAGTAAGTCAGGACAACACTGATAATGACATCTTCAAATCAGCCCTAGGACGCTACCACCAATAGTGCACAGCTCTTGCAGATTGCTTTGATGCCAGCAAGGATATCTTTATCATCAAAAATGTCATCGTGCCTCCTGGTACCTTCAGCAATATCACCCTTTTGCGACAAGTTCTCTGAAATTTTCTGTAATAAATTTACCTCCATCTACTTCAACTTCGATCCCATCACTATAATTGCATTGTATTGTAATTGCATTTATATAGCACTTACTACCCCTGACAAGGCGTCAAAGTGCTTTTTCGGTAAGTAGCACGGCACTCCAGAACCCGTAGAGGATTAGTGGTGAATTAGTATAGTGAAGTATGAAAGTAATTTAAATGGTGGATATGTTAGTCAATTATTTGGATTGAGAAGGATAGTGGAGGGATGGAAGAGGGAAAAAAGTTATCATTCATATAGTGCTTGCTACCCCTGATGTGGTTGTGAAGCGCATTTTCGGAGCGTAGGATGCTACTCTAGAACCCATGAAGGATTAGTGGTGAATTAGTATAGTGGAATATGAAAGAAGTTTGAGTGGTGGGTATGTTAGTCAGTTATTTGGATTGAGAAGAATAGTGAAGGGATAGAGGAGGGAAAAAGGTTTGCATTTATGTAGCACTTGCTACCCCTGATAGGGTGTTGAAGCGCTTTGTCGGTGAGTAGCACGCTACTTCGAATCCCATAAAGGAATAGTGGTGGATTAGCATAATGAAATATAAAATGAATTTGAGTGGTGGACATGATAGTCTGTTATTTGGATTAAAAAGTATAGTGGAGGGATAGAAGAGGGAAGGATTTAGAAACCTTTTTTCTGTTTTGGAGCTCATAGCAGTAGGAGGAGGCTTGAGATGTGTAAAAGGGAGGTGGAGGGGGAAGAGTCAGAGAGAAGGTGTCAGAAAGGCTTGGTTTGGGAGGTCAGAATAGTATAGAAGGTATGAGATGATGCAAGGAGGGGTAGAGTAGGGAAGAGTCTAGAAAGGGTTTTTTTGGGATCATAGTAGTGGTATGGGGTTTGGGTTGAATGAGAGATTGGAGGTAGAGGATATATTGATAGAGGTATAGGGTGAGAAATAGGGTAGTGCATTAGAAAGTGGTTTGAAACGAGTCTTAGTGTTGAGGTAGAGGATATATTGAGAGCGGTGTATGGTGAGGAATAGGATAGTGCATTTGATATGCTGAATTAGAAGAAAAGTAATAAATGTATAGATCCATTAGTACATGGAAGGTATATAGATGCATAGAGGAAGGTAGTGTATGTAGATTAAAGATTCATTAAATAAACTCTGGCTTTCAATTGTTTTTGTATTTTAAATTTTTTTTTTTATATTTAAAAAAAAAAATTGTAATTCAATAGTGAAGCAATTGTAGATGGTTATGATAAAAGATTTATTTATTTACGCAGTCACTTAAATGCATGTTAAAAACAGAATACTGTAACTATCAGTAATATGTATATTTGTTAAGCAGACGTCATTAATATCTATCGTTTTTAAAAACATAATTATTCTACACGTTTATAGAAAGCAGTACACATATATAGGTACATATCTATAGTACAAATAAATGCTTATATACAGAAGGATATGCTGTATATTTCTGTTTGTGTATGGTGGTTAGAGCAAATTCTTGAGTAGTTTTTTGAAGATAATGTGGGTATCCGTGGATCTTATGTTGGGGGCTAAAGAGTTCCATAGCTTGGCTGCTTAAACCGAGAAGGAAGTGCCACCCATGATTTTTTTCTTGTATGTGGGGATTTTGAGGTGAGGTGCCACTCTAGAGCGGAGGTTCCTTTGTTGAATGTGTTTGGTGATTTTATTCCTGATGAAGAGCGGTCCTGTTCCATGTTTCGCTTTGTGGGTGATACAAAGCAGCTTGAACGTGGTTCTTTTGGCAACTGGTAACCAATGCAGGTCTTTCAAGACAAGGGGAGATCTGGTCTTGTGGTCTTTTATGTAAGAGTAGTCTGGCAACCAAGTTCTGAATCGTTGTAGTAATATCAAGGTTGTTAAAGTTGATCCGTAGTAGAGACTATTGGCGTAATTGAGTTTGAACAGAACAAGGGAGATGGTAGCCTGGACCTTATATGGAAATCCCAAATGGGGGAAGATCCGTCCCAGAGTTTTGATAGTAACAAAGCTTGCTCTTCCTAGTTTTTCCACTTGGGCATTAATTGATAGCTTGGAGTCCATTGTCATTCCTAGGTTTCTTTCTTCCTTTGATACTTTAGGCGGTGTTCCCAGATCATCAGGCCACGAGGCGAGCGGGTCATAATGTTTCCAATCGCCACACGGGGGTATTTCCTGGACGGATTCCCGTTTGAAAGTCTGAAAGTATGGCATTATCTTCAATGAATTGTGTCGTATGGGAGAATGCTGCTCCTTCTATCAGTTTGCCCGGAAAGGTCCATTTGTAATTGGTCTGTCGCTGTCAGGGTTCAGTGGGTTCAAGTTTGTTTTCTTCAGTAATAGACGTATGTATGACTTTCTGAGTTCTTCTGGAAAATTCCGGTGGTTAAGGAATTGTTGATGATTTTTCTTACTGGAGTAGCAGCAGAGGTTGTTAGAAGAATTGTCATGAAGGTTTGCGGTAGACAGGGGTCTCAAGGGCTGCTGGCAGGCCTGCTTGCTTTGATCAGGTCCATAAATTCATCTTGTGAAATGTGTTGGAAGGAATGGAGAGGCTGGGTTAGATTATTCTTGGATTGTTGATTTGGAAAAGGGTCAGTGCTTGTGCTTTGTCTTTGTTTTAATATGAGTCCAACGTATCTGCTTTAGCGGTGTAATTATTTGCCATTTTGTCTGTGAAATCTTGAGTAATGAGATGAGCTACTTCTATGCAATTTGGTTTGCGAAATTAATTGAGAATTGTGTAGAATTTTTATTTGCACATTCAGCATTTTGAATTCTGTCTGAATAGTATTTGTTCCTAGCTTTTTTGATAGCTGACTTGTGTAATCTGCTAATTTTCTGTAGGCAAATTGGTATTTGTTTTGAGCCAGGCACATTGCAGCTTTCTAATTTGACGTTTCATCTCTTTTATTGTTGTATTTCTCTAAGGTGCTTGTTTTCTTTTGTTCTGTTGTGTGGTGTATTGTGGTATCAGGATATCAAAAGCTTCCTGTAGCCACTCATATAGTTTTTAAACAGAATGTATTGTGTCTAGATCTGTACTGGATGTTAGTTGTGTTTCCTATGTTCCAAATTGAGTTTGTTCCATGGCTGATGCACGTAAGGTGGTTTAAGGTGCGTTGCTTAGTTTAGTTTTATGTTGGAAAGCAAGCAAAAATGACATCTAGGATGTGTCCAGTGATGTGTGTGGATTTGTGGATGATCTGATTCAGGTTCAAAGTGTCTAGGCAAGCGGTGATTTTTTTCGGATGGGGCATATTGGCTTTGTCAAACCAAATGTTGAGATCACCCAAAACGTCTAGGTGGAGTGTATTGTTATCATGTTTGAAACTGTGTCTAGAAGTGTGTCTGGGAATGTTTCATTGCTAGGTGGAGGTCTGTAAAGGAGCAGGAAGTTACAGGAGGAAGCCGGTGTAGGATTGCATCCAGTGAAAAGTCCTCACAATTCTTTATGGAGATGTCATCAGCTTTAGTGATATGTAATGTTTGTCTAAACACAACAGCTAGGCCACCTCCATTTTTTACCTATATGATTTTGGGTGATAGTTTGATATCCTAGAGGAATGGCTTCATGCAGGACTGGAGCCATATCATCTCCCAACCATGCTTCAGTTACGAATAGTATGTTTGGTTTTGCTCAAGTGAGAAGGTCGTAGATGTGGTGTTTGTTATTAGAGCGTGATCGAGCATTTATTAGTAGACAGTTTCGAAAATCTGCTTTGGCGACAGTATGATTTTGTTTTATAGAAGAGTGAGCAGTATTTTGTGGGCTTGCAGAAGGTGTAATACCAAAGGGAATGATGGACGGAGTGTTGAACATTGCAAGCACTCACCCCCAGTCAACTGATCTGGGTTTAATTCATCACCGTGCAATGTTCAACACTCCGTCCATCATTTCCTTTGGTTTTGCTTTGTTCGCCATAAGTTGGCAGGGTATGCTCAGACGTGAGTCCCTTGCTCACTTTGCCACTGGATTCAAGCAAGCCTGGCTGAAGACGGCTGAAATGCCAGAAACCGGTCCTAGGAAGCTTGTTTCCGGTCCAGGGAAGACATGGCTTGGCAGTTCGGGCTGAACTGTTCCCATGAGGCACAGGGTCAGACTGATTTGCATATGGCCATGTCTGAACTGGGGTGGCAGAGTGGGCTAAAGAACGGTGATGGATTAAACCCAGATCAGTTGACTGGGGGTGAGTGCTTGCAATGTTCAACACTCCGTCCATCATTTCCTTTGGTTTTGCTTTGTTCGCCATAAGTTGGCAGGGTATGCTCAGACGTGAGTCCCTTGCTCACTTTGCCACTGGATTCAAGCAAGCCTGGCTGAAGACGGCTGAAATGCCAGAAACCGGTCCTAGGAAGCTTGTTTCCGGTTCTGGGAAGACATGGCTTGGCAGTTCGGGCTGGACTGTTCCCATGAGGCACAGGGTCAGACTGATTTGCATATGGCCATGTCTGAACTGGGGTGGCAGAGTGGGCTAAAGAACGGTGATGGATTAAACCCAGATCAGTTGACTGGGGGTGAGTGCTTGCAATGTTCAACACTCCGTCCATCATTTCCTTTGGTTTTGCCTTGCAGAAGGTGTGTCATTAGTGTTGGTATTAGCTGTATGAGGATAGCAATCATGTAGCAGTTCTGTATCTTGTTCCTTGTCCAGCAGGCTAAGAAGGCATTTTGATGAGTCTGCATGTGTAGCTGGTGGAGACGGTGGTTGAGAGTGAGTTGGTGTGCTTTGTTGTTTTTGTAGTATAACCTTGTTGTGCAGTAGACATGGAGTAGAGAAGTTGTTAGGTGTGGCATGTTGCTTATTTGGTTTGTGTCTGTTTAGGGCGGAAGGTGTTTGACGTAGAGGTGGTGGTGCAGCATGTGGGTCATTTAGTAAGGTTCTAAATTGTCCAATCGATGAGAGGCGGTTAAAAGAGAGTTGCTGTGTTGCTGTATATGTGTTAGGTAGGGTGGAAGAGAGAAAGCTTGGCATTGGAGTTTATTAATTTGTGTAGTCTGAAAGGCGGGCGTATGCTTGTAGTTTGTGATGAAAAGTATTATGAGGTCTTGCGTTTGAGAGATTTTGTTGTGCTGGTGTGTGTTATGCTTTGTTTTTGAGGAGGATTTGTTTACATATGATTGTTTGTGAGTGGAACGTAAAGGTGGTGGTGTTGTGTTTGTGAGTAGAGTGTATTTTATGTGTAAGAGGGGATGAAGTAGAGTTAAGAGTGTTTGTCTTAGATATGATTACTGCAAGAGGTAATATGTGTGGTGCAGTGGAATGTGAGTGTAGTATGGTTGTATTATTGTGGTAGAAAGAAGAGGAGGGTGTTGTTTGGAGAAATGAAGGAAGGCTGAGAATAGGTTTGTTAGTGACAAAAAGGGGTCTGTCATGAGTATTTAGAGTGGGGCATGTGTGTCTGGATGGGATATAGTTAAGTGTGGTGTGGAATTGGGTTGTGTTAGTGATGAGGGGATTGGTTAGTGGTATAGGAAAGAGTTGTGTACTGTTTGTAGGTAATGGTGCAAAAGTGTGGTAGCTGGGATAGAAGGGTGTATAGGTTTGATTTCTGGAGTGCTGACACATTGAACTTTGTCTTGAGTTAGTTTGTAGTGAATGAGTTGAGTACATGTGTTGTGAGTGTGTTCTCTGTTGTGGATGGGGCAGGGTGGTTGCTGGTGTAAATGAAATTGGGCAGCATTTCTGGCTCTAGTCCTGTCCAGTCTCGAACAGACTCAAATAGGCAATTTTCCTTGTCATCTCTGCTCTTAGCTATAATGCCTGGGCTGAGGCGCTCTGAACCCTCAGCTTGAATAGCCCTAGTAATCAGGTGACCCCTTCAGCCAATAGGAACCCTAATCAATCAGAACACTAGCCCTAAGCCCTAGGACCAATAGGAGACAAGCTGGTTACAGCCAATCACAGCCCTAATCCCACCATCCGATCAGGCACAACAACCTAAGCCCTACATCCATAGAATGCCTAACCCCAGCCCTATTCCCAACTCTAGTCCCAGCAGCCAATCATACAGGAAACCCTAAATCCTACGTCCAAGAGAAAGCCCAGCCACAGGAACCAATCCGAAACCCTAAATCTATACACCAATCAGATCAATAGCCCTAAGCAATACATCATTAGAATCACTGGCCTAGGAACCAATCAGTACCCTCGCATACCCAACCAAAGAGAACACTAACCCTAATGCAATAGGAACACCAGATGCAACCACCAATCAGTGCACAACAGATTTTGGACTGCGAAGCCCACAATTCAACAGGTTAAATGAAATGGTCACTGGCAAGGAAAAACCTCCTATTTCTAAACAAAACAGGTGTAAAATGATGCAATCACAGGCAGGTAAAAACATACATTTTTAAACTGTAACAACCAGAAGCAAAACAGGGGAAAATGATGCAATCAGGGATAGAGCAAAATCGGTTTGTAAATTTCAGGAAAGGGACAGCACAAGTCTGCCTTCTTACCAACTCCTAGTCCTTGGGTCACTGCAATATTGGGCACTGGGGAAAAAATGGAGGTGAATGTTTTAGGGTTCCTCAACAGACCCTTATGGGGCCTGGGCAGGTGTGAGAGGAGCTTGCTTGGGATCTAGGGAGCCAATCGTCAAGCTTAGGCTGCTTCGAGGGGACTGGAAGCCGTTCATCAATTCAGAATCTCCTAGGTGACAAACAGGCTCAATATACACTTTGGAGTTCTGCAGGTAAGGGCCTAACAAACTTTGCCCTCTAAAAATGCTGTTTGTACAAAACTTTACTAACTCTCCTAGCCAAAAAACAAGTGTACAATCCCTAAAAACACATCTTAAACAACTAGCAGCAGATTATGCAAAGAACAAATCTTAGCTTCATAACCCACTGATACCACCCTCAAAATCACTTTTATCATGAAGACCTTCCACTCGGGGGCCCATCAGATCCTTGCCCCCACCACACCTTCACCTAAGGACTCCTACGAGCACTGAAGCCTAAACACCTGTTATGAGCCCCAATGTACCCCAATATAGGCCTAGGTAGTTGCACAACCTTTTACCCACATTTGTCCTACTTTGCTCTACATAACGGCTCCGACACTGACCTTTTACATAGTTAGGTGCTGAATAAATGTTGTGTGGTTTTCTTAGAAAATTAGCCTAATTTATTCTGCATGAGGATTCTTAGCATCACAGCAGGATTACCATCTTCTGAATAATAACTCTGTGCAAAAGTCACCACTATTGTTATCCTTGGCCAACATTACCACAGTACCATGACATATTCTAGGTAGAACCCCTGAGGTTACCTTTGGGGTATATAAGTACCACATCCTCACTGGGCAAACCAAAGGAGAAACTACCATGCTGGCACAAGACGCTGAAGTCCCTGCACGCAGACACACCAGCACGCAGTGGACTGACATACCTTGCGGGGTGTCCAACTCAAGACCAAGATGGGGTCCTTCATTCTCTCCCATCAGGTAATGGGGTTAGCTCTTTCCTAGGGGGATTCTTGGCTATACACCTACATACATGCTAGGTACACTTAGGTACATCTAGTTATGGTTTGCATTGTAGGAGTACTCATCATTACTGCAATGTATCTATATGCCTGCATATAGTCAATGTTTTAGCACCATGGTAGAATTCTACCTTTTATTTACCGCTTATAATTGTATATAGCTGTTTCTGTCAAATGGTTGTTGCAACACACATATTTTATTCTAGAATGGCGCTGGTTCAATAAATGCTTATTGAAAACATCTCCACCGTTTATTATGTGTATCTCTCTGAGACAAAGTGGCTGATTACGATGGTGGGAGGACTAAAGTCCGCCCGCCATCGTAGTGGGATTGATGTAAGGCGGCGGTCCCGCACCCCTAATTACGATGCGACCAGAAATTTAACATTGCGGTGGGTGCTGCTGGCTGCAGCACCCGCCGTCATGTTAAATGGCCATGTTGTGCATTTCCCTGCATAAGGTGGCAGGCACCATGCAGTGCCTGCCACATTGTGCATGGAAATGTAGGGGGGTACCATGGGTACCCTCCCGTGCACAACTGGCTCCCCCAACACAGAGGGGCCCGCAACGGGCCCCCGAATCCAGCATCCGGTCTTATCCGCTCCGCCAGGCAATCGTAACGTTTGCCTGTGGCGGAAGCGTGGTGGGCGGTCTTTGCGCCCGCCACGCTTGCAGAACGATTACCCCCTTCCTCCTAATGTGGTGGGGGAAATGGGCATTCAGATGTCGAAGGGACAGCCGGCCAGCAGTGGCGGTCCTTCCGCCATCATAATGACCCCCAAAGTGAGCACGAGCGACTAAGCGAAAAGTTCTGTACTGTTTCCACGATCCCAGAGGGGTCAGGGTTGTCATGGTCGATAGTTAGTAGAAATTATTTGCTCCTTGGTAAGGTTGTGGAACTGATAGTGGCTCTTTGAGCTAACTGGTCTACAGACTAACATCCTTTGGGGGTGTCTGGAATCAGTCTGAACACCAACTCCTCAGTTTATGTTGTCTAAACACGCAGATCATATTTAGATTTGTGGGAACTACACAACATGGTGCCGCCAACTTTGGTTTAGTTCTTATTTAATGGCCAAATCTCAGTAGTTCAGTCGTGCTTTTCTCAGAGACCCCTACTCACATTTACCCAGAAATGTCTGGAGTGGGGAGGGAAAATCTGCCGCAGCTGAGTAGGTATATCCTATGTATTGGCTGTAGGTATATTCAAGCTTGAAGGATTATAGTTCCATATTGTGCTAAACCTTATCTCTTTCCGATACCAAAACCTGCCTTGAAAAATGTCTGTCCAAGATTACGCTGTGGCTGCAACTGCATTAAATGCAAATGCAGCAGAGGAAGGAGAGCAGGAAACTGCTATAAACATTTCGGAAAATTGCAGATTTAGGGTCCCAGCATTAGGTGGGACTGTTATCTTCGTAATTAAGTCACACAAGGCATACAGAACAGAGGTTTCTATTCTTGGGTTAAATTCCCACCTGCAGATGCACGCACACATACATTTCATTCTACACTCCGTGTGAAATACCAGATAAATACTCCCCATATGAGGACATACAAGTCCCGTTAACTTACCAAGAGCATATAAATTGGTTTAAAGGTGCCCTCCCCCATACCACAAATAAAGTGAGACTTGGTCCACTCAGCAGCGACGGAGCGACTTGGCTGGTTCTAGCTGTTTACACACTGCATCCAGAGATTGACACATTACCAGCAACAGACTTACTCCCACTTCAGAAAGAAATAATAAAACTTTACAGAAATCTTACGCAGTTCGTAATGCGAACACTCACACTTCAACCTACAACGGTAACTGAAACAGGTCAACTACAAGGGACCGCAACTAAAATCACCCAACAAACACTGATCACGATTATATGGGAAGAATGCCCACTAAACGTGAGCAAATGCCATTCTGGATAGCACAGAAAATAGTACAGCTTGATGCAGTGTTTCCACACACAGGTCCCCAAGAAAAACACAGAATATTAACAATTTGCTTGCCAATGGAGATAGCTTTCCCGATAGAGGAGTGTACCACTTGGGGTACAGTCTATGCTGCAGTCTACACCAGGGCTAATGGTACCCCTCAATAGCAGTCTTATCAGAAGTATTAAAACAAATACGGAACGAGTACAGGGCAGAACCTACCCTGGACTTAGGGAGGAAATTGCTAGGCAATTTTTTCCAGGTATCTGCAATTATGTTAGCAAACATAAAAGGAGAGGCAACAGAGGTGGCTATACACCAATGCCTGAGGGAACACACTCCTGCACAACAGGAACGGGAGTTAAATTATCGAAGAGATCTATGTTGCTGGGAAGAGATAATTTGGGAACAAGACCTGTGAATCCACAATTAATGGGTAATCCTGAAAAGGATAACTCAAAGCAAGCACTCAATATTTCTAAAAAGAAATGTGATAATAAACAAGAAAAGAACAAGCAGACACATCACAATTACTGCGTGGGTCTCCACTGACAGGAAATGTAACCTTAGAACTGCGACAATATTAGGAAACCTGATAGGTATCCGGATACTGATACATGTTCTACTCGTTCCTTTCAAAGCTCATCAAAAAAACTCAGAGAGGGAAGGACGGTCAGAATGCAGATCAGAAGAGCGAGTCAAGCCAAGAGACACACATCGCACTTCAGACTACATTATCAAACAAGAAGATAAACATAAATATAAACCTCAACTTAAAAAGAAGAAGGTAGCTTGCCTTAAAATAAGAAATGCCCAGGCTACTGAGGACTCAACTACTGAACGGGGAATGGGCTCTGACGATGCTAGATAGTGCAACAGAGTAACAATAGCTCGCCAGAACCTGATGGAATTTCTGGTGACAGCAGCATTGAATGAAAATATCACAGTAGAAACACCTGATACAAGGATAAGCGTCCCACATCAGTTACATGAAATAACACTCCAAATGGAGAGTGACATACCAAGGAAAGTGAAAGGTTTCTTTTGGGCGAACCTGACTTTTGGATATGATATCCTTTTGGATGAAAAAGATTGCGCATCCTGAGTTTTTTATGGATTGTATAAAAGGAGAAACAGTAATATTACCAGCCTTCTCCAACCTCGTTCCAGAATCACTTAAACATTCATATGTGCAGGAGTGGGCAGTGGCACTAGCTCCTGCATTTTACCCTATAAAACATGACATGAAAAAACAGGTGTTTATGGTTTTAATTTAGTAATAAACTTTTCAGTATTCTAAAAAAGAAAGGTCAGGGAGATCTTAAGTCAACTTGAATACCAAGGTGGAATTGAGAATTGCATCTCTTCTATGAATTGTCCTTTGTTTCCCGTAATGAAACCCGACAATTTATGCATCTAGTTTTAGACTACAGGTATTTGAACACATTTACGAAAACATTAGCAGTACAAAATGCACACAGTGCCACATTGATGAATAACATTGTGTGGAAGAAATGCAAAACAACATTAGATATCTCAAATGGATTCTTCTGCCAAAATATAGCGCCTGAAAGCAGATATTTGATAAAAGTTTTGTCCCTCAGCTCTCAAAGCCACTTCTGTAGATTGACCCAAGCAGATAAGAATAGTCCCAGGCTATTCTCTGCAAATGCATCAGAGCTACTTCAAAATTCTGATGTGGAGGCATTATCCTATGTAGATGATATTTATCTGATGGATGATGAACTATTGGATCATTTGCCTAGGATGAACAACATCATTTTGGGGTTCACCTCGGAAGGCTACAAATGTAACTTTAAAAAATAAAGAATTGACCACCTTAATGTCTTATTCTTAAGATATGAGCTCTCAAGTGAAGGGAAAAGCCAAGCATCTATGTTTTTAGAAAAATGTGCACTGCTTCAACCATCAAAGACTCTGAAAAATCTACAGCCCATTTTAGGATTCCTAAACTGTGGCAGAACGTACATTTAGGATTACGTAGAAAAAGTAAAACCTTTCTATGACTTAATAAGACCTGATTTCCCAGTTCGACATTGAACACAGGAACACATAGAAAAACTCAGTTCCTTACAAGATGACAATATAGCTTCCAAACATTTACACACACGTGTAAATACTGCAAATTTGGTCATCCATGTAATCGCGGGTCAATCTGGGTACACATACCTCACCTTCAAGAAGTACGTAGATTAATCTGTACCGGACCTGAGCATGCCAAGACTGAGCCATGCTTTTACACTGAAGCTTGACTGAGATCTATAGGTTTGTAATGTCACTGTGTTTATTTATCAGCTAAAAGGTGGGAAACTACCGGATTCATGGATCACTGGCTTAACTCTTTCACTGTAAAATTGCTAATCATCTATTAGCGATGTATGTAAAAATTATTGAAATGATTATATGGCTAGAACAGCACTGATACTGAAGCCTCTGACGTCCCCAGCAAACTATGACTCATATGACATAACTGCTGAATATTGAGACTAAGATATTGTTAAAATATTGAACAACAGACTCTTTAATTATACAGTAGGCACACTAGCCCACTCAGACCAACTAGGCATTATGTCTGAAAGGACAGCGAGGCACAATCTTAGGAGAGTACACAATGGCATAGAATAAATGTGCTAAATAGTTGAAATGACTAATTATGTAACTGGATGATGAAAACCTTTGGATTCTCTGGAGTGGTGCTTTTCGTTTGGGTTTCTTAAAAGGATAAGGTACATGTTTTATGACCTGGCTTAAACTGCTGTAAAAGGCACCAAGATCATGAGTTAGATTGAACTGGGGTCAGCCAATTTCTGAACATCAATCAATCCATCAATCAATCAATCAATCAATCAATCAATCAATCAATCAATCAATCAATCAATCAATCAATCAATCAGGGGTTTGTATAGCGTGCTACTCACCCATGAGGGTCTCAAGGTGCTGGGGGGGGGGGCTGCTGATTCATCTGGGTGTGGAGGTTCAATCGAAGAGCAGGTCTTGAGGTCCTTCCTGAATTGGGTCAACTACGCCGATTGCCTGAGGTGGAGGGGGCAGGGTGTTCCAGGCCTTGGCGGTGAGGCAGGAGAAAGATATTAATTCCGCGTGTGGTCTTGTGGATCCGTAGGACAGAGGCCAGGGTGAGTTGGGCAGAGCGAAGTTGTTTGGCGGTGTGTGGAATGTGAAGTGGTGGTTTAGATATTCTGGTCCTGCGTCAGGGAGAGCTTTGTAGGCATGTGTGAGGAGCTTGAAGGTGATTCTCTTATTGATTGGGATCCAGTGGAGTTGTCAGAGGTGGTGTGCTATGTGGTTGCTGTGGGGGATGTCGAGGACCAGTCAGGTTGAGGTGTTTTGGATGTTCTGTAGTTTGCTGAGCTGGTTCTGGGTGACGCTGGTGTAGAGTGCGTTGCCATAGGGTAGTCTTCTCGTGATGAGTGCATGGGTGACCGTCTTTCTGGATTATGTGGGATCCATCTGCTCGCCTTTTGAAGCAAGTGGAGTGTGAGGAAGCAGGATGAGGATACTGCTTTGATTTGGCGGTTTATTGAGAGCGAGGAGTCCAGTATGATACTGAGGCTGTGTGCGTGGTCCGTTGATGGTTGGGGGGGTTCATAGTATGGTGAGCCACCAGGAGTCGTCCCAGGCTAAGGTGGTGGGTCCTCGGATGAGCAGTTTGGTCTTGTCCGATTTGAGCTTGAGGCAGATGTCTTTCATCCAGGTAGCAATGGCCTTCATTCCACTGTGAAAGTTGATTCTGGCGCCTGTGGGTTTGTCAGAGGGAGAGGATCAGCTGGGTGTCGTCAGCGTAGGAGACGATGTTAAATCGTGTCTTCAGACGATGGCTGCAAGGGGGGCCATGTAGACATTGAAGAGGATAGGAACTAAGGGAGGAGCCCATGGCACTCCACACTGATCGCTGTAGGTTCTGAGAGGAACAGGGGTAATGTGACTTGCTGTGTTCGGCTGGTAAAGAAGGAGCATATCCAGTCTAGTGCCTTGTCGCGGATGCTGACACCGTGGAGTCTCAGGATTAGGTTGTGGTTGGAGATGGTATCGAAGGCGGCCGAGAGGTCCGGTAGGATGAGGGCTGTGGTTTCGCCCTGGTCGAGGAGGGAGTGTATGTTGTCGGTGGCAGCGAGGAGTGCGGGCTCCTTGCTCTGCTTGCTTCAGAAGCTGGATTGGGAGGTGTCCAGGACGTGGTTCTCTTTGATGAATTTGAAGATTTGGGCATTGCTGACCTTCTTAATGACCTTGGCTGGGAAGGGAAGGAGGGAGATGGGTCTGACGTTCTTGAGGTCTGTTAGGTCAGCGGATGGCTTTTTCAGCAGGGGGTTGATCTCAGTGTGTTTCCAGTCATCGGGGAAGGTGGCGGTTTCAATGGAGCAGTTGATGGTGTGGTGAAGCTGGGGGGCGATGAAGGCGGCTGCTCTATGGAAGATGTGGTATGGGCAAGGATCCTATGGAGCTCCTGAGTGGATGCTCTTTATGGTCTTGAGTGTGTCGTCTGTGGTGAGTAGAGTCCAGTTGAGCACAATCTGTTGGGGTTCGGCATGGTTGTGAGTGGTGGTGGTGGGTGTTGTGTCAGGGTCTTGGATGTCGAAGCTGTTGTAGATCTGCCTGATCTTATGGTGAAAGAAGGTGCTAAGTTTTTTGCAGAGGTCTTGGGAGGGTGGGACGCCTGTTATCTCCCTGTTGAGGCTGGCAAACTCTTTGATGATGGCAAAGAGATGTTTGCTTTGTGTGCGTTGGTATTGATTCCGTCTTGAAAAGCTGTTTTCGTTGTTGTTTTGAGGAGAAGATGGTGTGCGTTGACAGCGGATTTGAAGGTTGCGTGGGATTCTGGGGTTTTGTTGTTCCTCCATCTCTTCTGTTATCATCTGCAGGTGCGTCTGGACTCGTGGAGGGTGGGAGTGAACCTGCTGCCTTTCTTGGAATGTTGTTTGCCTGGTGTCTTCTTGAGTGCTGGCAGAGTGTCAGCACATCAATAACACAGGAGGATTATATGTACATATTGAGTATAATATTGCTGATGATTTATGCCTGTAATATGAACCAAGAGACCACCATACAGACATAGAAAAAGTTGTGAGTTTTAGGGCAGCACCATACAATCTATTTCTTAGAGCTCTTGTGGATATGCATTCAAGCCTATCAAAGGCCTTTTCCATATCCAAGGCCACAGAACACTATGCCTCGCCATGTTTTTAGCCAATGAAGAAATATTGCTGGCACGAGCCTTCTGTTGTCAAAACCGGCCTGATTTACATTTGTTATTGAGTGTATTAGGCTTTCTAATTGGTGGCAATAAGTGTATCTAAGATGTTCTTACATACATTGATTAAGGGCACTAAATAGGGCAATAATTAGGGCAATAATGGTCTCAGCCCTGTGACTCATCCTATAGTGTGACATTTAAGAATTATACAAGCAACCTCATAATCAGGGTTTTTGGAAATCATCTAGTAAACCCTATGGGGAGATTATCAGGCCCAGGGGCCTTGCTTATTTTTATGGCATTCTCTGCATTTCTCACTTCTTCTCAATCTACAGGGCCTCAGGTTTGCCATCAACGTAATGTTGAGATGAACATAAGGCATTGTTTTGAAGTATTTGTTGATTTCTCTTTAGGCTTCCTGCTCACTGGTATATTGTGCCTTGCAATTGTAGTGAAGACAGGGTTTTATGTGCACACATTGTTATGTTGTTGACATAAGCGCTTTAGAAGTTAAACGCCATCTTGCCACTTTGCTGCTTTTGCACACGACACTATAGGTAGCTGTTATTACAAGTCAAACTGCTTGCTTGCTTTTTCTTCACATGAGAACGGTGTGTTGTTCACATACCTAGACGTGCACCGCGACCTTAGTCTGAACACTGTGTGCAGAAGCCGTCAAGGTCAAATAACAATGTATGCTGTTGAATTCAGGTTGATCGGCCCACGCTCTAGAGACAACAAGCACACAGCTGCAAATATCTAAAACTCGGGTGCCTTTTATATTGCATTTGCATGCATGATTCAGGCACTTGGAGAAAACCTTTCCAGACACAGAGAGCAGAGCTGATCCTGTGATGTGATTCACCTAAGCTGATCTTTGAGGTATGGGGTTCCCCATTCAAACCTAGCGACCGTCTATTAGTTTATAAAACTAGTTTACTAGCCAAGGGAGGGTGGTGCACAAGGTATTATAGGACCTGTTTTCCACTATCATTTTAATATGATTTCTCCCTTTAATTTTCTATGGAATTGTAACAATGCTGATGGTTTCATTTCTAATCATTTGTCTTCTTATGTTAGCCAAAGTACTGCACCTTAGAGCACGTAGTTAAATATAAACATTTTAAACTTTTCCGTGTCTCTGATTACTCTTGTTGTGGACTGATATGAGAATAATAACGAAAAGGTGTTTCTGATTCCCACCATTCCTGAGAGTACTCTAAGTCACTTGTTCTGGGTTGTCTAATAATTGGTAGCTTCGAGATGATATGGAGACCGAATGAGACACTGATGCTAGTCGGATAGGGGTTCTGGGCACTGAGGTGAGTTTTTAGGTACACCACAATTCACTGAGGTCCTGGTTTCCTGTGCGAAGTTCTGTGCATGAGCAGAATCCCCGCAACATAGCGCACCTATCGTTTTGGTCTTATGATTGAGACGCCTTAGTAGTGCTTATATTTGTCCACAACACCCTCACTCTTGTTTCCGGTTGACGGGAGTGATGGTTTAAACCTACCTATATAGTGGATTTATAGGTTCATTCAAGAATGACAATTAAAAAGGTTTTCTTTTTGAATGACTGAACCTTTTTGTGCTACGGTTTAATATAGATTGTTTATCTTCTCTGCGTCCTTATGGCTGAAGCCGCTATTACAGCGCATAGTCGCGCACCTCTCCGGGTGCCAGACGATTTCCGGAGGTGAATGCGGACGATAAGACGTTTCACACATACACTCCTACGGCAGTTCCAGCTAATTACATGCCGTCTAGGATGCAGGAAATTCCTATTTCCGCTTGGCAGCATCGTATTTGGTTCAATGGCGCCCTCCCCCACACCGTTACACCGGTTAGTTTTTGTCCTGTGTCCATTCCTGGGGCCACTTGGCCAGTCTTGGCCGGGTTCACACCACATCCACGATATTTGTTAGCCAGGCTGGATGACTTACGTCAACTCCACACCGCCTTGAATGCGGTGAATAAGGCTTTAGTGCAATACGTCTCTCGCAATGTCCAGGTGGGGGCACCTGGGGTTGCGGCGCAACCAGCTAGCCCGGCCGCAATTACTATTAGTCCAGTCATGGTTAATTCGGTAATGGGCAAGCGCCCCCAGAGTAAGGACGATATGCCTTGTAGGCTTGCTGAGAAATTTGACCAGCTGGAAGCGGCGTAATCAAATTCTACTCCTGTGGAAAAACAAAGGATCCTTACCATTAGTTTGCAGAAAGACTTATAGGCACATGTATCAAGCTAGGATTTTGCGAGTCCTTAATTGTGAATTTTAAGGATTCGCAATTAAGGACTCGCAAAATCCTTCCCCTGTAAAAATCGCTATAATAAAAGTGATTCCTACCCATTCCTTATTTGCGACTCGCAAATAGCGAGTCCCAAAGAAGGAATAGCTTTCCCTTCATTCCTATGGGCCTACTGGCCCATAGGAATGAATGGGAAATTGCAAACGCAATTTGCAAGTACCAATTGGTACTCGCAAATTGCTCATGCAATTTCAAGGGTGCAAGGGTGTCAAAAGGACACCCTGTTGCACCCCTGAAATTGATCTCTGCACAAATGATGTGCACACACGTCCCAAGGACATGTGTGTGTGTAACCAATACGATTCCTTAAATGCAATCGCAATTTGAGAACTCACAATTAATTGCGAATTCTCAAATTGCGAGGGCCTTGACCCTTGATGCATCGCAAAAGCTAATTTTGCGACCGCAAACGGACGATTTTTGCGAATCGCTCCGTTTGCAATAGCAAAAAGCTTTGATGCATGTGCCAGTTAGTCCCAGAGGTAACTGATTGTGAGAAGTGAGGTAAAGTGTTTGCCGCAGTCTACTCGAAGTGCTTCAGCACACCGTCTATGACTGTACTGCCTCCGTGATCAAGCGTGTTCAGGATGAGCACGGTCCGAGGTGGCGATAGAGTTAGGAATGAGGCTTGTTGGCGTGTTCGACGTAGTTGCTGATCTCATCCTTGCTAACGTCAAGGGAGATGCGGTTAACTTTCAAGTGTCGAATGAGCTGCGCCTCGTCACTGACATCGATAAACCCTGGCAGTTACCAAGAATTATTGTGGCGGCTTATCAGACCATTGGCCGCAATAGTTTGGGGGTTAAGCCTTTTGCTAAAACAACAGTGCAACTGCAAACTCAGACGGTTAAGTCTACTAAAGATGACCGTCCAGCTTTTCCTAAACAAAATTGGAAAACTAAGAAACAGGGAAAGCAGCAACAGAAACAGGGGTCTCATCCTGCATCACCGGTTCAAGTGACTACTGAACGCACTTATGAATTGCGCGATCGCACTAGAATTAGGTCTCCTGACAACGTTCTCCTCGTTTTTCACAGGAAACATTGGTCTCACAATCCGGTGGAGGAGAATGTGGCAAAGGTCGGGGTGCCCCACAAGGACGTGAGCAGCCCCACCTGGCTGATGGTAAAGGCAAGCAGGACGAATTTGCACGTCAACGAAATCCGGTTCAGAAAAAGAAAGCTGCTAACCTAACAGAGAGGTATGCCACAGATAGCGAGAGCGCAGCTTCAGAACCTGACATGGGCACTAACGCTGCTAGACAGCGCAGCGGAGGTTACAACAGTGCAGCAAGCACTGCGTCCATATCTGAAGGCGACAGCAACTGACACATTTATTATTGTAGAAACTGCTGACACTAGAGTGGCTCCCCCTGACAGACTATATGACATAGTCCTTCTAATAGAAGGTGACATACAACGTACCATAAAAGGGATTTTTTGGGAAAATCTGACCTCTACATATGACATTTTGCTAGCGGAGGCGGACTGGCCCTCAGCTTTCGTTTTGGCCACTCCCAGAGGGGAGGAGGTAATCCTCCCATCTTTCGCACACACTGTGTCGAAGGAGCAGGCTCAGAACTTTGCAGAAGAATGGGCATAGGTGCTTGCTCCAGCGTACTCAGGTTGTATGGGATAAATTATCACCAAGTCATGAGATTCCGTTACGGTCTATGCCACAGCCACAGCCCCAATAGCCCATGCGCCGCGAAGCTAGGTCCCACGTCGCAGAAATCCTTGAACAATTGGAATATCAAGGTGTAATTGAAACATGTGTGTCACCAATGAATAATCCTCTTTTCACTGTAACCAAACCTGATGGGTCGTACCGCCTAGTTTTGGATTATCGACATTTGAACTCTCATTGTCGGATGTGCGGGGTACAGAATACTCACAGTTCTGCCCTCGTCTATTGTCTTGTGAGAAAAAGGTTTAAGACCACACTTGACATCTCCAATGGCTTTTATAGCCATAACCTGTCCTCTATTAGCAGTCAGTGGACAGCCTTTACTTCTGGCAGCAATCAGAAACAGTTTAAAAGATTAGCCATGGGCTACAAAAACAGTCCAGGTGTGTTTGCCGCTCGTGTAGTCTCTCTGTTGGAGAGCATTGACCCTGATGCGTATTCGTATGGTGATGATATCTATCTCACAAACGACGAATTATGGCCGCATCTTTGTCGCGTTGACTGCATCATTGTTATGTTCGAGGACTTCAGTTAACAAATTTAACTTTGCAAAATCACACAGTGCGGAGTTTACAGTGTTGTTTTTGGGCTACGAACTCAACAACGAAGGTCGAGGTTTAGCACCACACTTCCTGGAGAAATGCACATGTTTGCCCGCTCCCACAACTCTGAAAAAACTACAATCTTTGCTGGGTTTTTAAAATTTCGGGCGTACTTACATTCCCGATTATGCCCAGCGTATCAAGCCGCTATATTCCTTGGTACAACCAACTTTTTCCAAATCGAGTTGGCTGCCAGAACATTCAGCTATCCTGCAATCTTTGGAGGCTGATCTTCTTGCTTCTAAATACTTACTGACGCTTGATAACCACAGAAACCTGGTAATAAGAATTGTGCCTGGCGCAGAGGGTTTCACGCACTTAACGTTCAATGAGGGAGACACAGTAGCTATTGCTTACAAGTCACACCTGTACACTTCGGCTGAAATGCGCTCTTCCACTGTCAAAAAAGTGTTGACAGCAGTGCAGATGGCGATTCTGAAAGAGAGAGCACTGACGCAAGGGAAACGCATGTTGGTTGTATCACACCATATCCTGCCCTTGAGGCAGTGACGAAAGCCAGTGTACCAAATTCTAAAGCTTTGCATCCGCGTTGGATACAATGGGCCACTTCTTTGACGTCTCCGGATGTCACTTTCATCTTTGATGCCTCATTGCAGACTCAGGAGTATTTACAGTATGAATTTGTTCATCCAGCTCCTCTGTCTTTGCGCCTGCTTGAGGATTACCAGTGTATCATTTACACTGTCAGTTCGGCGCAACCGGTGATGTGTTCTACGCACACATATTCAGCGGCCGATCAATAGTGGCTGGTACTTCCGTGAATGGAGAATTCAAGTCTGATGTCGTGCACACGCAGACATTGGGTGATTGTACCACTCAGTTGGCAGAGCTACGTGCTCTGGTGCTTGCACTGGAGTTTGCTGATTCTCGAGGGACTACTCTTATAGTGAGTGACCCATTTACTGTGTTCAGTCTTACAACGACAATTTATTCTTTTGGTCTCAAAATGAATATCGTGATTCCAAAGGTAGCACAATCAAACACAAAATACTTTGGGTTCGAGTCGCAGAACTTAAACAACATCTGCCGCTCGTGAATGTAATTCACACTCTTGGTCACCAGCGCGTCGGGGTACACGCTGTTGGCAACAGTTTAGCTGACGAAGCAGCGAAAACAGCAGTGGCAACATATTTAGTAGCAGCAGCTACAAGATCCAAAAGTAAGATTGATGATGACATCTTGGCAGCAATTGCTGCAACAGAGAAGGGTGATAATTACCCTTGGGGTTTCCCTTCTAAATACTCTGATCATTTAAGTCCTGATAAAGTTCCCTATGTGAGAATTAACGACGTTGGTGACAGATTGATTCCCAACGCGGACTGCAGACTTTCCTTGATAACAGCCACTCACGAAGGTATGGCTTTTGCCCATGCCGGCGTTTCAGCGACTGTTACTATCTTACAACAACGTTACTGTTGGCGCGGATTGTATAAACAGACTTGTGCTTATGTCCTTAATTGTGACATTTGCCAGCAGATTAAAACTTCGACTGCTGCACGTCCACCTCAAACACAGTTGTACATATCTAATAAACCACTTGGGTGTGTTTATTTAGATCACTGCGGTCCTTTCTCCTCTGATACTGCGTATAAGTACATCTTAGTTGCAGTGGATTCGGGCACACATTTTCTATGGGTCTGGTCACAACGGAGTGCTGATGCTCGAACTGTCATCAGGGATTTGCGTGTCTTTGTGGGAATCTTTGCATGTGTTACCCTCCATTCAGACCAGGGTCCAGCGTTCGCCTCTAAGGCGTACAAGGATGCCATGAGATCTTTGGGGGTCCAAGACAAATTTTCATCTCCATACCGGCCTGAGGGCAATAGTGAACCATGACTTGAAGCGATCCCTGACAGCTAGGGTTTTAGGTACTGGCAGGAACTGGTTGGCCCATTTGTATAGCGTTCAACGTGCACTTAATAATCTCCCTAGAAGTTCTCTGGGTGGGTGGACCCCATACGAAATGCTCTTTGGCATAAAGATGTTTGTCCCGGACCTTGATGGTCTAGACATGACGGTGTCGGCCGCACCCTTTGACGTAGATGATCATTCTGCTGTATTACAGACTCTACAAGAGACCCAAGACAGTCTTGCAAAGGAACACTTGCCCTCCACAACTGATGCTGTGCTTCAGATTCCGGTAGTTGGCTAGCTACCTTGAGTTGGTGACCTGGTCCGTGAGAAGGTGGAGAACAAGAAGGAGTTCAGCCCCTTTTATCGTGCACGGGTTCCAGTGCTTGGCGTGCAGGGTACAAGAACAGTCATTTTACCTCCACTTCCTGGTCACAAGGATAACAGGTACATCTCCATTGACAATGTCAAACTACAACGAGTGACTCCAGCGGTCTCTTGTCCAGCAATGCTGAGAAATTCTGTTTTGGCTCCGGCAAATACCAACAGGCCTGACGTTGCCATCGAGATGCATACAGTTACAAATCCTTTATTGTCTCCACCGGCTGGTGGTCCAGTTGAAGATACTGAGTATACTTATCTCACAGATGTGTCGTTGCCTGGTTTACAATCAAGTGCAGTTGACCAGTCACGTTTTTCATTTGACACTAACTCTACAACATCGAATGCCCCGGTGAGCAGTCTATATATCGACTTTTTAATATCGAGGGACATAAATATCGAGTCAAAAATATCGAATGTCCAAAATATCGAAATAGCTAATATCGATGTGAAAAATATCGTTTTTTTTTTTTTACTTATATGTCGATGTAAGTAATATCGTTCGTAATAATATCGACATGTGAAAATATCGTTATTGTGTAATATGAGAAATATTTATATTGTTTTAGGGGCGGGATGTTGGGTTATAGGGGATAAGGGTGGGGAGTGTTTTAAAAAAGTTAATTTATTTTTGTAATATATTGTAAAATTTAATTATTAAATTTAATTTAAAATGTGAAATGTATATTTAATTTTAGGAGCGGGATGTTGGTTTATAGGGGATAAGGGTGGGAAGTGTTTTAAACATTTTTATATATTTGTAAATTTTTTAAAATAATTTTCTAGAAATTCTAAATTAAATTTAGAATTTTATAAAAAAATGTAGGAGCGGGATGTTGGTTTATAGGGGATAAGGGTGGGAAGTGTATTAAAAATGTTTATATATTGTTAGAATTTTTTTGAAATTTATTTAGAAATTGTAAATTTAATTTAGAATTTTAGAAATCATTTTAGGAGCGGGATGTTGGTTTATAGGGGATAAGGGTGGGAAGTGTTTTAAAAAAGTTTATATATTATTTAATTAAAAAAAAAAAAAATTTTGAAATTGTAATTTAAAATTTGCATTTCAAATAAAATTTTAGGAGCGGGATGTTGGTTTATAGGGGATAAGGGTGGGAAGTTTTTTAAAAATTTGTATATATTATTTAATTTAAAAAAAAAAAAAATTTCGAAATTGTAAATTAAAATTTGCATTTTAAATAAAATTTTAGGAGCGGGATGTTGGTTTATAGGGGATAAGGGTGGGAAGTGTTTTAAAGATGTTTATATATTATTTAATTTTAAAATAAAAAAAAATTTAGAAATTGTAAATTAAAATTTGCATTTTAAATAAAATTTTAGGAGCGGGATGTTGGTTTATAGGGGATAAGGGTGGGAAGTTTATAAATATTTGTTAATTTTTTATTAAAAATATTTATAAATAGGAAATAAATTTTCGATGTTTACAAATATATTTCGGAGTGGGATGTTGGTTGATAGGGGATAAGGGTGGGAAGTGTTGTAAAAATGTTTATATATCTGTTAATTTTTTAACAAATTAATTTAGAAATTTTATTTTTTTTTTAGAATGTTACAAATAATTTTAGGAGCGGAATGTTGGGTTATAGGGGATAAGGGTGGGAAGTTAATTTAACATGTTTATATATTGTTACTTTAAAAAATATTAATATTTAGAAAATTTAAATTTATTTTTAAATTTAACTAATCCCATAATTCAATATAGATTTCAGTCAGAGTATTAAATTAATTAAGTTCACTGTCCAGCACTTATTTTAATTTAATATAGAATGGAGTGGGAATAGTAAATTAATTTAGTTCAGTGTCCAGCACCTACCCTAATTTAATATAGGTTGGAGTGAGAATAGTAAATTAATTAAGTTCATTGTCCAGCACTTATCTTAATTAAATATAGAGTGGAGTGGGAATAGTAAATTAATTAAGTTCATTGTCCAGCACCTACTGTAATTTAATATAGTTTGGATTGAGAATAGTAAATTAATAAGTTCAGTGTCCAGCACTTATCTTAATTAAATATAGATTGGAGTGGGAATAGTAAATGAATTCAGTTCAGTGTCCAGCACATACTCTAATTAAATATAGGTTGGAGTGAGAATAGTAAATTAATTAAGTTCCGTGTCCAGCACTTATTTTAATTTAATATAGACTGGAGTGGGAATAGTAAATTAATTTAGTTCAGTGTCCAGCACCTACCCTAATTTAATATAGGTTGGAGTGAGAATAGTAAATTAATTAAGTTCAGTGTCCAGCACTTATCTTAATTAAATATAGAGTGGAGTGGGAATAGTAAATTAATTTAGTTCATTGTCCAGCACCTACTGTAATTTAATATAGTTTGGAGTGAGAATAGTAAATTAATTAAGTTCAGTGTCCAGCACTTATCTTAATTAAATATAGATTGGAGTGGGAATAGTAAATTAATTAAGTTCAGTGTCCAGCACTTATTTTAATTTAATATAGACTGGAGTGGGAACAGTAAATTAATTTAGTTCAGTGTCCAGCACCTACCCTAATTTAATATAGGTTGGAGTGAGAATAGTAAATTAATTAAGTTCAGTGTCCAGCACTTATTTTAATTTAATATAGACTGGAGTGGGAATAGTAAATTAATTTATTTCAGTGTCCAGAACCTACCCTAATTTAATATAGGTTGGAGTGAGAATAGTAAACTAATTAAGTTCAGTGTCCAGCACTTATCTTAATTAAATATAGAGTGGAGTGGGAATAGTAAATTAATTTAGTTCATTGTCCAGCACCTACTGTAATTTAATATAGTTTGGAGTGAGAATAGTAAATTAATTAAGTTCAGTGTCCAACACTTATCTTAATTAAATATAGATTGGAGTGGGAATAGTAAATGAATTCAGTTCAGTGTCCAGCACATACTCTAATTAAATATAGGTTGGAGTGAGAATAGTAAATTAATTAAGTTCAGTGTCCAGCACTTATTTTAATTTAATATAGACTGGAGTGGGAATAGTAAATTAATTTATTTCAGTGTCCAGAACCTACCCTAATTTAATATAGGTTGGAGTGAGAATAGTAAACTAATTAAGTTCAGTGTCCAGCACTTATCTTAATTAAATATAGAGTGGAGTGGGAATTGTAAATTAATTAAGTTCATTGTCCAGCACCTACTGTAATTTAATATAGTTTGGAGTGAGAATAGTAAATTAATTAAGTTCAGTGTCCAGCACTTATCTTAATTAAATATAGATTGGAGTGGGAATAGTAAATGAATTCAGTTCAGTGTCCAGCACATACTCTAATTAAATATAGGTTGGAGTGAGAATAGTAAATTAATTAAGTTCAGTGTCCAGCACTTATTTTAATTTAATATAGACTGGAGTGGGAATAGTAAATTAATTTAGTTCAGTGTCCAGCACCTACCCTAATTTAATATAGGTTGGAGTGAGAATAGTAAATTAATTAAGTTCAGTGTCCAGCACTTATCTTAATTAAATATAGAGTGGAGTGGGAATAGTAAATAATTAAGTTCATTGTCCAGCACCTACTGTAATTTAATATAGTTTGGAGTGAGAATAGTAAATTAATTAAGTTCAGTGTCCAGCACTTATCTTAATTAAATATACATTGGAGTGGGAATAGTAAATGAATTCAGTTCAGTGTCCAGCACATACTCTAATTAAATATAGGTTGGAGTGAGAATAGTAAATTAATTAAGTTCAGTGTCCAGCACTTATTTTAATTTAATATAGACTGGAGTGGGAATAGTAAATTAATTTAGTTCAGTGTCCAGCACCTACCCTAATTTAATATAGGTTGGAGTGAGAATAGTAAATTAATTAAGTTCAGTGTCCAGCACTTATCTTAATTAAATATAGAGTGGAGTGGGAATAGTAAATTAATTTAGTTCAGTGTCCAGCACCTACCCTAATTAAATATAGGTTGGAGTGAGAATAGTAAATTAATTAAGTTCAGTGTCCAGCACTTATTTTAATTTAATATAGACTGGAGTGGGAATAGTAAATTAATTTAGTTCAGTGTCCAGCACCTACCCTAATTTAATATAGGTTGGAGTGAGAATAGTAAATTAATTAAGTTTAGTGTCCAGCACTTATCTTAATTAAATATAGAGTGGAGTGGGAATAGTAAATTAATTTAGTTCAGTGTCCAGCACCTACCCTAATTTAATATAGGTTGGAGTGAGAATAGTAAATTAATTAAGTTTAGTGTCCAGCACTTATCTTAATTAAATATAGAGTGGAGTGGGAATAGTAAATTAATTAAGTTCATTGTCCAGCACCTACTGTAATTTAATATAGTTTGGAGTGAGAATAGTAAATTAATTAAGTTCAGTGTCCAGCACTTATCTTAATTAAATATAGATTGGAGTGGGAATAGTAAATGAATTCAGTTCAGTGTCCAGCACATACTCTAATTAAATATAGGTTGGAGTGAGAATAGTAAATTAATTAAGTTCAGTGTCCAGCACTTATTTTAATTTAATATAGACTGGAGTGGGAATAGTAAATTAATTTAGTTCAGTGTCCAGCACCTACCCTAATTTAATATAGGTTGGAGTGAGAATAGTAAATTAATTAAGTTCAGTGTCCAGCACTTATCTTAATTAAATATAGAGTGGAGTGGGAATAGTAAATTAATTTAGTTCAGTGTCCAGCACCTACCCTAATTAAATATAGGTTGGAGTGAGAATAGTAAATTAATTAAGTTCAGTGTCCAGCACTTATTTTAATTTAATATAGACTGGAGTGGGAATAGTAAATTAATTTGGTTCAGTGTCCAGCACCTACCCTAATTTAATATAGGTTGGAGTGAGAATAGTAAATTAATTAAGTTTAGTGTCCAGCACTTATCTTAATTAAATATAGAGTGGAGTGGGAATAGTAAATTAATTAAGTTCATTGTCCAGCACCTACTGTAATTTAATATAGTTTGGAGTGAGAATAGTAAATTAATTAAGTTCAGTGTCCAGCACTTATCTTAATTAAATATAGATTGGAGTGGGAATAGTAAATGAATTCAGTTCAGTGTCCAGCACATACTCTAATTAAATATAGGTTGGAGTGAGAATAGTAAATTAATTAAGTTCAGTGTCCAGCACTTATTTTAATTTAATATAGACTGGAGTGGGAATAGTAAATTAATTTAGTTCAGTGTCCAGCATCTACCCTAATTTAATATAGGTTGGAGTGAGAATAGTAAATTAATTAAGTTCAGTGTCCAGCACTTATCTTAATTAAATATAGAGTGGAGTGGGAATAGTAAATTAATTTAGTTCAGTGTCCAGCACCTACCCTAATTAAATATAGGTTGGAGTGAGAATAGTAAATTAATTAAGTTCAGTATGTAGTGGGAGTAGTATGTTAATTAAGTTTGGTAAATAGCAAATATTAGAATTAATTATAGAGTTGAATAAGAATAGTTAAATTAATTGAATTTAATTGACAAAAAATCTGTAGATTTTAGTTTGGGTTGGATAAAACATAGAAGTTATATCAGAATGCAAATTCCAAATTATTTTTAAATTAAATAGTAGATAGGAAAATAATATTTATTTTATAGTTGTTGGAATGTATATTCATTCGAGAGAAAATTTTGTTTATTATTACGCATATTTTAATAATTACATCATTGCAATAAACATGTCTGATATATACCATACGAACTGTCTAAAGCTATCGACCTATTACCTAGATTGAACTCTGGGTCCTGCCGATTTTGTCATACTACCCCCCGTTTTGACGTGTAAATATTTCTTATTGTTGAAACTCGCCTTGAAAATCCCATGTTTGTGCGAAATGCATTGGCTGCGGATCTGGTCTCACTAAATCTTGGAATAAAGGAATTCAAGCAAATACTCAACTACTGTGTGGATTCGAAACACAAAAGTTTATTTTGACATTAATTTACATTTCTTCCAATATGTTGCCTCTCATACTTGTGGATAATTGTTGTCTTGGTGGTCATTTGAGTAGCTGACCATTTGAGGTGGGCAATATTATCGTTACTGATAAAGTGAGAAGTCCAGGCTGAGCATTCACCTAAAACCGTGCTGCTTTAATTTTCAAACTTCCTATGTTTGTTTGGTTCTTTTATTTTGTAACCTCTCGCTGTTGTTTTGGGTTATTTTGGTCCAATCCAGGTCGCGGTTCGGAGCTGTTTCGCGTTTGAGAAGGTAAGAGTTATTTGCTTTATTATTAAATAGTTTTAAGTGTTTTGTGGAAGTAGTTATGTTGTAATAAGTGTGTATTGATTGATGTTTTAGAAGTTAGGGTGTTAGTAATAGTTTGTATACGGTTTTATAATTAACGTTGTGTTCCGTGTTTGTTGCTTTGTTAGTGTTTTGGTATTTCGGTGTGTTAAAGTTTTATAGTGTTTGAATAACGTTTGTAGTGAGGTTTGTACGTGCGTTTTGTGTGTTTGTGGGTGGGTGGGAATGTTTGTTTCTGTTTTGTAGGTTTTACGGAGAAGATATTTTCGTCGGTTTCAAACACCTTATTTTTTTAAAGGAAGTGTGTATTAGTTGTGTTTACTAATGTTTATTTAACACTTCCTTTATTGTTCGGGTTTCCAGGAGTGGTTATTTACCTTTTTTATATTTTTCGGGATTTTTATGGTTAATGGATAGTCATTTTTTGGATAACTATGGATTTTGAACTCCCTGGATTTATTTGGAAGGAATGTTATTATCCCATTGGAGATACTACACAGGTAAGTTCATTTAAATATTTTTATTGTTGGTGGCGAAACCTTATATATTTAATATTGTTGTTGTGTACTTGGTTTGTTTAATTATGTTGTCTAAATATATGTCCATATAATTCATGTATATATTTTAGACCACATAATTAAATATGTGAGATAATAAAGTGGATTATTTATGTTGTGATAGTTGTTTTAGTAGAATTGTGGGTTAATATTTAGAAAAGGGTTTAGAAGAGAGTTTGAGCTATTATATTTAAGTACTCAAGTCCTCTTGTGGATGGGTATAGCTGTACCTGTTGTTGTACGTAATTATACATTTGAGTAGTTTGTCTAGACTGTTTTGGTTTTAATTGTAGGACAGATTGTTGCATTCTTAATTCTTGGAAACTTTGTTCCTTTTGTATGGCAATTAGTAGTTTTTGTAGTGTTGGAGTTGTTCTCCCAGTAGAAGTTAGGAATGCATTATGCCAGCCCTCGACGGCGTTGTTAGTTTTGGCTTGTTGGTTGAGTGTACTTACATATACATTCCACCAAGGTATTTGGAACTTGGGCTGACGTCTATGGCCTGATCTGTGCAGTCTCCCCACCCAGGTATCTTCAAAATAATCTAACAGGGGAGATAACTTTACTTCATTTTGTTTGTAGAATGGACTTTCTAATAAAAGATTGTAATGTTCTGCAACATCTGTGGTTGGTACATAAGCTAGGGCTGTTAGAAGTTTTATTTGATGTGCAAAACTTATGTTAGTGGCGTATTCTACACTTAGTGAAGATTTTTGTAAATGTCTCCATGTACATTGGTTAAGATGGAAGTAACATCCTTGGATAGCTGTATGGGGGTACAGTTTTAGAATGGAATTTATCATGGCTTGCTCAAAGTCTATGATAATTGTTTGAGGGTAAAAATCATTAGATTCTTGTTTTACTTTTCCTAGCATTTCATTATATGTTGTGTTTTGTTTGTTAGGTAATAGTGCATAAATTAAAGGTATGGAAGTGTTGTGATATTGACCGTGTATTGTGTAAAGCTGATAGAATGGTTTTGGGCATATTGTAAAGGTGCCATCCATCATCCATGTTTGGCATTGTTGCAGTTTAGTTATATTGTTTGCAGTAGCAAACATTATGATTCTTTTTTCTGGGCTTTTGTTATCAAAAAAAATAAAAGGTTCATTATTGTGGGTGATACTTAATTCTGGTGGAATGATGATCTCTTGAAAAGTTTTAGGGGATGGTATAGTTGTCGTGGTTGCTTTTTTGGTCCTAGCAATAGTTCTTTTTATAGAAGCAATTGATGGTAATTGGCCTCTTGCTTCTTTGGGCACTCTAGGTAATAGTTCTTTTAGGATTACACTTGTAGCAGTTTGTGAACCTGTGCTTAATTCTTTGATATTTTCAAGAGTTGATCTGACTTCTATTTCAGAGAGATTGGGTGGATGGTTATGCTCTCTTGTATATAGTACAGTTGTTTCTCTTGTTGTTGCTCGGCCGTAGCATTTGTTAGAATAATATTTAGTACACTTCCAGTTCACTTTTCGGTCCGTCTGCTTTTCTTGGGTGTATGTGTAACCCATGTAACACAATAGGAATTTTCCTTTCTGCGAAGTTATAAATTGGGCTTCTTCTGTCATCGTGATGTGTTACAATTCTGGAAAAAATGTATATGAAAATATATGCTATAGTACTTTATATCTTTATATGAAATTAGCAAAAAAGCATTTTTTTTATATATATACTTACCAAGTCTTTTTTGTTGTATTTGAATGAAGATGTTGTTTGTCGCAAAAATGTTGTTTAGTTGATTTAGTCTCTGAAAGTTAAAGAACATTTATTGTTGTGGTTGGTTTAGTTTTTTAAGTGGGGTGGTATTGCTGTTTGGTATAGACTATATTTTTATTGAAGAAACTTATTTTATTGTTTTACAAATTAACAATTCAAAAAACATTCCCCCACCTTCATCTGTCCCGGAAGTACCACACATTTATCATCAAGACCAATTATTCAGGAGAATGAACAACCTTTCCACCCAGTTCTCTACCCCCCCTCCCCCACCACATGTCAATGTACCACCGTCTCCTACCCCTCTTACTATGTGCCCCTCCTGCCTAATAAATAAGATGCAGTAGCCTAACCTCTCACTAAGCAAACAGAGCCTACCCTCATGCCCAGTGGTATAGACTATAGGTGTTAATTTATACAGGTTTTTTACAATTTAAAAAAGAGAACATGGATTTGTTTAGGGGTTTAGGATGTTTTGGGGTTTGAGTAGGATTTAATTAATATTTTATAAAGTATTTTGATAGTATACTTACTTTTTAGTGAGTCTTTTCTGGCAATCTTCAATATTTTCTTTAGCTGTTTGGAGTAATATCTGTAGTGGAAACATAAAGAGATGGAATATATAAGTTAGTTATTTATTTGAGTAAAGATAAATTAGTGTTTTAGTTTAATTTGGCAGTTTAGTTAGAAAAGAATATTTACTTACGTTTTTAGAATAGTAATAGGATGTAGGTTTCTTCTGTTTAGTAGAGCTTCTTCTTCGTTCAATGCTTTGGTTTAAGGCACCGTGGAACACTTGTTTTAATTGGTTTATATAGTGGTTTCAAATTGTTTCTTGAATGTTATTGGTTGTTTTCTGTATGTGGCCTTTCTATTGGATGGTTTGAATTTTTTTTAGTTAATTGGTTTCCTTTTATGGAAAATGCTAAGTAAGAGTGTATTTAGTTTTAAAGGAGGAGAGTTTTAAATTATTATATATAAAAAGATTGTTTATAATGTGTACTAATTTTATTTAAATGTGTTCGAAATGCCAATGTGATAATTATTTTAGGTTTTTTTTATTATGTTGTTAAATATAGAGATCGCTATAAATGTTATGTTTATGTTTAAGTAGAATCTCATTTGAAAATGTATGTTTTGGTAAAATATTGTCTTTATGTTGTTGAAAGTATTGGTTTTATTAGTATTAGAATTGTCGATATATTTAAAAAAACGATATTATTGATGTCTATATTTTGGTTATCGATATTTGTGACATGTGTCATATTTATTAACTTATGTCGATATTTAGTATTTCGATATTAATGTGTGCGATATTTGTGTGATCGATATAATTGTATTACGATATTGTAGTGTCGATATTAGTGTAGTTTTTTAAATAAGTATACAATGTCGATATTTTTGATGTCGATATATTTGTTGCGATATTTGTGTAGTTCGATAATGTGTCTGTCGATAATATGTCAGAGATCCGAATGCCCCATCGAAAATTTCTATTTTTGCTGTTTGGTTTAAAAGACATTTTTTAACCCCTTCCACGCGCATGACGGAACCACGCCGTCATGAGCCATGGGCGGCGTGTGCTAATGATGGCGTGGTTTCGTCATGCTGCGGCGCTCCGCCCACGCGGAACTAATTCCCCGCCTGTGCGGGCAAAATATTGAGTGGGCGGAGTCGTGACGGAACCACGCCGTCATGAGCACAGCTCGCCCGTGAATCATGACGGCGTGGTTCCGTCACGAGCATGGCGGCGCCGCGCTCACCCCGCACCCCGCAGCGCCGAGGCGCGATTTCCGGGTATGCTCAGACGTGAGTCCCGTGCCTCCCATGCCACTGGAATCAAGCTATCCTGGCTGAAGAGGAGTGAAACCCCAAAACCGGTCCTAGGATGCTTGTTTCCAGTCCAGGGAGGACCTGGCCCGGCAGTTCGGGCTGGACTGTTTCCATTGGGCACAGGGTCAAGACTGATTTGCATATGGCTCGGTCCAAACTGGAATGACATGGTGAGCAAAAAAACGATGGATTTAGGCCCAGATCTCTGTACTGTGGTGAATGTATGACATTGTTCTGCATTCTGTCCATCAATAGTTCTTTTTGCATTTGTCACCCCGAGTGGGACGGGTATGCTCAGACGTGAGTCCCGCGCTCTCCATGCCACTGGAATCAAGCTATCCTGGCTGAAGAGGGGTGAAACCCCGAAACCGGTCCTAGGATGCTTGTTTCCAGTCCAGGGAGGACCTGGCCTGGCAGTTCGGGCTGGACTGTTTCCATTGGGCACAGGGTCAAGACTGATTTGCATATGGCTGGGTCCAAACTGGAATGGCATGGTGAGCAAAAAAACGATGGATTTAGGCCCAGATCTCTGTACTGGGGTGAATGTATGACATTGTTCTGCATTCTGTACATCAATAGTTCTTTTTGCATTTGTCACCCAGAGTGGGACGGGTATGCTCAGACGTGAGTCCCGTGCTCTCCATGCCACTGGAATCAAGCTGTCCTGGCTGAAGAGGGGTGAAACCCCAAAACCGGTCCTAGGATGCTTGTTTTCCAGTCCAGGGAGGACCTGGTCTGGCAGTTCGGACTGGACTGTTCCCATTGGGCACAGGGTCAAGACTGATTTGCATATGGCTGGATCCAAACTGGAATGGCATGGTGAGCAAAAAAACGATGGATTTAGGCCCAGATCTCTGTACTGGGGTGAATGTATGACATTGTTCTGCATTCTGTCCATCAATAGTTCTTTTTTCGAATTGTTTTGTTACCAACACTATGGCAATCATTTCCTGCATAAAGCGAATACATTTAGAAATGTCTTTAATTATACGCAATGGGAACATTGTCCAGCACCGGTTGAAGGCAGCTACAAAACTCTAGTGAAAAAAGTTACATATTTTTCTGATTTCAGTGTATCTAAGCCTGAAGCCTTTTATTTTAAACTGGCTGCTGAATCAGCTTCCAAAGTTAGACTGACCCACACTAAATTACTATATTCGAAGTCCTTTATGGATGAATTAGCTGTAGGGGGCTATGAGCTGTGGAAAGATACCATGGATCTTAAATCTGTTTGGGGTTCTAAAGCATGGCATGTACAAGGCATAGAAGCACTGCATCATGCATGCCTTATACCTAACCACCTGTTGTTTTTTAATTCTACTATTTTTCAAACCACCTGTTTTGGATTGGCTTCTTCTAAAAAGATGAATTCCCCTTCTATTCCTGATCTGGGCGCTTATCCAACATGGGATAATTACACAGATCTGTCCCTTGATGAGTTGCAGTCATTCATTACTAATACATCCTTCCATGTTTCTACCCTGGATCCTCAAGGATGGTTATTATGGCAGAAAAGTTCAGATTCCTGTCAACATCGTTTTCTGGGTCTGCACCCCGGATACACACAGGTTAGAATTGACCCTTGATTTGAATCTTCCCATTCTGTTACTACCTATTCTGTTGGAAAATTATGTCAAAACTGACTTACACATTCCACCTTAGCGTCAGTTAAACATCATTTATCCAAATTAAATGACAAAGTAGATTTGAATGATTTTGTTAAGGGCCCTGTGGGTGGCAGGTCCAAAAGATGGGTGTATGCTGTTTACAACGAAGTTTGGAAATTGCGTTCTATAATGCAGTTTGCATGGACCTTACAAACATTGAAGGCAGGGAACGTTCCGTGGGACTACATGAATACATCATCTTTATTCCTGTCGTTTAATCTGACAGATAAACAACAGTTCATGTCCATGAAGGATGCGACATACTCATTATTGCATATTGAAAAGTTGAAACCTTCACCATTCTCTGTGGCCGTATCAAACTCAGCTGTGTGGCTTATCCATGGATTAATCACTTTACCATTTCCATTGTTTAAGTTCAGTTCATGTATGAAACACTATGCCTTAGGCAGATACGAACCATTGGGTACAGCTTTCCTGCATGAAGTTTGGTCACTCACATTTACATACAGGTGCCTGAGAGAGGGTGAAGAGGTTTATTTAAAAGGAGAGGAATGCACTTCCACACCTGATCACTCAGTAGTCTGTAGGAACATCCAATTGCACGGCACACGCAATGTTCACGCCGCAAATTTAGCTTGCATTTTAAAGGGAAATCCTGTGCCAGCGATCACACCCACTTTCACGTTATTAGCAAACGGTAGTTATTTGATTTTAAATAATGAGGCATGCTGCGGGATGCTAGTAGGGATTCCGTACATTGTAACTGTGTCACAACGTGTAGTTTGTTGTAAGAATGTCCTTTTCCCACCCCGCGTGGGAGACTGGATGTATCCATCTGGCCTTCCATACCAACCTTGAAATCAGAGTTCAACACGATGAGCAGAATAAGGGCTCTATTGTCTCAAAACTTCCTCCCGTGAAACATTTGTCCTTCACGTAGCAAACACCCGCACCGAGGTGCATGCGCTTTTAAATACTGATCTCCCACTTCATTTCGGTGCTCTGATTCACACTATATTCAATGCCTCATCAACAACTGTCTTGGTGCATTTTTTCAAAGTTGTGGGCTCCAGCCTTGTGACCTCGTTCCAAACAATATATGGTGTGATACAGGCATTTTCTCATTCTATTTTTTCCAGCGTCTTCGGCGGGCTTCCGTTAATTCTCGCCTTGACTGCTGGTGTGCTGCTGTTGATTTGTTTTCTCCTCAATGGCTGCACAATCTGCTCCACACGACAGCCTGCCCCGGCTGTTTCAACTGCGCAACCGGATGCTTGAATTCTATGGAACACTACCACTGGCCACCTTGAGCGTAGCATATGGATTGTCCTTCCGGTTCTCATACTTTACTTGCGTGCAACCTATTTTCCATTGCCTAGATTGTCCATTTGAATGTGCTCTGGATTTGTGCCTGTCGAACACGGCATCTCCTGCCCCGGATTATGATCGACTAATGAGTCCCTTAGTGGCTCATGATTTGGACTGTTCTGGTATCGGGATTATGGCCTGTGGCCTATGACTTCCTGATGCGAAGTTATCTTGAAGAACACGCAAGTTGTCCTCTGATGGTGCTAGAGGCTCTGGTTGTTGAAGAACATGTATGTTCATTTACTTTACTTGACTGGATGGCTGACTCATTTACTGAACATTACAATGACTTCTTCTTGGAGGCAGTTGCAATTTATTGTGCCTACACGTTGATGGATTAAATTGGCAGTTGTCCATCTTCCGCACGTTCTAATCCAAATCTTTTAATTTTTCTTTGTTTTACTCCACATTGGGCTGTATACCACCCCTGAGAGATGTTTTTATTTTTTACTTTTCCCAACAAATTTTTCGAATTTTCAATACCAATTATATGGATTGGCAATATATGGACTTGGTTCTGTCTGACTCGAACTTGAACTCTGCGTTCCTACATTGCTTCCCTATTCTGTTCGTGGTCCAATCAAGGGAGGATGGAGTGAAGACAGGGTTTTATGTGCACACATTGCTATGTTAGCATAAGCGCTTTAGAAGTTAAACACCATCTTGCCACTTTGCTGCTTTTGCACACAACACTATAGGTAGCTGTTATTACAAGTAAAACTGCTTGCTTGCTTTTTCTTCACATGAGAACGGTCTGTTGTTCACATACCTAGACGTGCACCGTGACCTTAGTCTGAACACGGTGTGCAGAAGCCGTCAAGGTCAAATAACAATGTATGCTGTTGAATTCAGGTTGATCGGCCCACGCTCTAGACACAACAAGCACACATCTGCAAATATCTGAAACTCGGGTGCCTTTAATAATGCATTTGCATGCATGATTCAGGCACTTGGAGAAAACCTTTCCAGACACAGAGAGCAGAGCTGATCCTGTGATGTGATTCACCTAAGCTGATCTTTGAGGTATGGGGTTCCCCATTCAAACCTAGAGACCGTCTATTAGTTTATAAAACTAGTTTACTAGCCAAGGGAGGGTGGTTCACAAGGTATTATAGGACCTGTTATCCACTATCATTTTAATATGATTTCTCCCTTCATTTTCTATGGAATTGTAACAATGCTAATGTTTTTCTTTCTTTTTTTTTAAAAATAACTTTATTCAATTTTTCAACGAATAAAACATAAGCCCCTCCCTTGCCCACCCCCACCCTCCCCTGTCAGACAGTAATACATACAAATCCTTGCTTCGTCGTACATTATATCCTCATCTGTCCACTTATTACAGAGTACAATTATTACAATTTTTCATAACTGTTACAAATTACATTCTTCAAAATGGATATCACAATTTTCAAAGTATTATACGGGCTAAATAAGAAAAGAAATAGTCTTCCTTCGATTACATGTTATCTTGGGACTGACACCATTCTAATCATTCTAATTATTTGTCTGCTTATGTTAGTCAAAGTACTGCACCTTAGAGCACGTAGTTAAAAATAAACATTTTTCCGTGTCTCTGATTTCTCTTGTTGTGGACTGATATGAGAATAATAACTAAAAGGTGTTTCTGATTCCCACCATTACTGAGAGTACTCTAAGTCGCTTGTTCTGGGTTGTCTAATCATTGGTAGCTTCGAGATGATAAGGAGAACGAATGAGACACTGATGCTAGTCGGATAGGGGTTCTGGGTACTGAGGTGAGTATTTTGGAACACCACAATTCACTGAGGTCCTGGTTTCCTGTGTATAGTTCTGTGCATGAGCAGAATCCCCGCAACACAATAATTAGAGAAAACGCCTAGAATTTCCTTGTCTTTCTGATCTGTTTACCTAAAATAGCCATCATCCCAAAGCCTTGCGAGAAAATCTCCCTTATGGCCAATTCCTGAGACTTTGACGGAATTGCAGCAGTCTCCTTGATTTTGATGTTCAAGCCACCCGCCTTACCAACCATTTGCTGGACAGGGACTATAGTGTCGAGGTCATACGGAAGGCTAGGAAGCGCGCTAGGAACAATAATCGCCAGGGACTGCTTGAGACAAGAATACCACAGACTAGCAATGTGATCACATGTGTCACAACTTTCACTCCACTGTCGAACCAATTAAAGAACATCATCAAGCATTACTGTTGGATTCTGAACACTGACTCATTAAAAACTGAACCACCACGTTTTGTATTCAAACGAACCATGAATCTCCAAGACCAACTAGTCAATACACGACCACAGAAAAAGAAGCAAGCGCAGGATGCTACTCTATGGAATTTGCCACCTGTTGTTGGCCATTACCCTTGCAGAAATTGCGCTGCCTGACCACAAACCAGTCACACTAAAACTCTATCTCTGGACGATGTTGAATGGGAACAGCGCAAACACGTGAACTGTAATACAACCAATTGTTTATACCTGCCGACTTGCCCATGCCCACTTAGATATGTGGGCATGACAACTCGACCTGTTAAGACAAGAATCAGTGAGCATAAGAGTACAATCAGGCGCGGCCGACCAGCCACTAGAATGACGAATCGCTTTGTTCGCCATAAATTGGCAGGGTATTCTCAGACGTGAGTCCCTTGCTCACTTTGCCACTGGATTCAAGCAAGCCTGGCTTAAGACGGCTGAAATGCCAGAAACCGGTCCTAGGAAGCTTGTTTCCGGTCCAGGGAAGGCATGGCTTGGCAGTTCGGGCTGGACTGTTCCCATGAGGCACAGGGTCAGACTGATTTGCATATGGCCATGTCTGAACTGGGTTGACAGAGTGGGCTAAAGAATGGTGATGGATCAAACCCAGATCTGTTGACTGGGTGTGAGTGTTTGATTGGTTCTGATGCACCGTCCATCACCACCCCCTTTTGTACCACTTTGTCCGCCATAAGTTGGCAGGGTATGCTCAGACGTGAGTCCCTTGCTCACTTTGCCACTGGATTCAAGCAAGCCTGGATGAAGACGGCTGAAATGCCAGAAACCGGTCCTAGGAAGCTTGTTTCCGGTCCAGAGAAGGCATGGCTTGGCAGTTCGGGCTGGACTGTTCCCATGAGGCACAGGGTCAGACTGATTTGCATATGGCCATGTCTGAACTGGGGTGGCAGAGTGGGCTAAAGAACGGTGATGGATCAAACCCAGATCTGTTGACTGGGTGTGAGTGTTTGATTGGTTCTGCTGCTCCGTCCATCACCACCCCCTTTTGTACCGCTTTGTTCGCCATAAGTTGGCAGGGTATGCTCAGACGTGAGTCCCTTGCTCACTTTGCCACTGGATTCAAGCAAGCCTGGCTGAAGACGGCTGAAATGCCAGAAACCGGTCCTAGGAAGCTTGTTTCCGGTCCAGGGAAGGCATGGCTTGGCAGTTCGGGCTGGACTGTTCCCATGAGGCACAGGGTCAGACTGATTTGCATATGGCCATGTCTGAACTGGGGTGGCAGAGTGGGCTGAAGCACGGTGATGGATCAGACCCAGATCTGTTGACTGGGTGTGAGTGTTTGATTGGTTCTGATGCTCCATCCATCACCACCCCCTTTTGTACCACTTAGATATGTGGGCATGACAACTCGACCTGTTAAGACAAGAATCAGTGAGCATAAGAGTACAATCAGGCGCGGCTGACCAGCCACTAGAATGACGAATCACTTTATTGAGAAGAAACACTCCTGTGAAGAGTTACGATGGACCATCTTGGAAGCCAATCCAGGTTGGAGCAGAACCTCCCTACTACGACGGGAGCAACGCTGGGTTCACCGGCTCCGTACTGACTCCCATGGCCTGAATGATGAGATACCATGGAGTGAAGTTTGACCCCACCCGTCCAGGCATTTCTCTTTTCTCTTGTCCTATGGCCCCACTCTCTGTGCGACATACTTGGGTGTTACACTCCTTACACCGCTGGGGTTCGCACATTTACATGGTTACCTCCATACATGAGGGAGACGCAAGTGTAGCAGCACAACATTATACCAACACTGCCTCACTGGGTTACCTTCAGACCCTCCGGCTACGTGATGATAAAGTAACCATACACTGCCATGGTGTTGATATTAAAACTGGTTTTATAGCGCTCAGTAAGTGTGTGATTGCGCTGCTATGCTGTTTAAATCAAAATCTGTTTTTATAGCGCTCAGTTAGTGTTGAGTGCACCTCCCCCCTCGCCTGACTCCAAATACAGAGCATCTCTTTTTCCCTCAAACTAGCATGACTCGCTTTGTTCTATAACACTAACCTGAAAACACTACTGTGGCACACATGCGCATTCCCCCACACTCCGCTGGATCATTAATGCGCATGCACACTACACCACACGTAGACACACCCCAATCGAGCATGACTACGCATACCGGATGGAGGGACCGCCCGCCTTCCCAATCAAGATACCTATTAGTGGATGGCCCCCGCCTGTCCCTACTAGTTTTCAGGCAGACGTGAGGAAGGGGTAGGTGTGTTACGAGCCGACACCCGAGTCATTGTGTGAGTAGAACCTCTGCTACATGAAACAGTAAGTCCACTGGATACCGGTCTGTGTGTTCGGGTAATAATCTGACGCGCTGTGCTCTTGTTCTTCATGTGTTTTCTCTCCCGTTAGCCCGGTAAGGTGCGGGCACCCCAAGGTCTTAGCCCATGGAGTACTTCTATGTCTGCATTTAGGTAAGGGTACCGCAATGCATGCACAACCATGTGTTATATACTGTGAGAAGTTGGCCTGGCGTATGCTGTTCCTAGTTATAAGGACACCTTGCACCAGTCCAATTCGACTCTTATTGATGATAGGTTTAAGACAACCTTTAAAGAAAGCTATCCTAGTGGTAGCTGTGGAGAGCAGCCTTCAGGCTAAGTCTTGAAGGAGTGTTAAGCTTATTGTTTTACCATAATAACCTCTTGAATAACCAAATGAAAGAGTAGCCCACACAGGTATATATATAAAATATATGTATTTATTCTAGACAGAATCCCACAGTCACTTTATGTGGCTAGTGGCAAAGTTACAATTCAAACAAGCATTTATAAACACAATAAATAGCACAGAAATCAATGGGCCCCAGGGGGGGACCAAACCATATACTACAATAGTGGTATAAGAACCACGACAATTCTACAGGCAATGCCTAGGGCATTCAGGATCGCTTGCCCCTTCAGAATCCACCCACAGTTAAGAGGAAGGGGACCCACGGGAGACGCGTGCAGTGCAAAGAACTGCTATCGGGATCGCAATGTTAGCCTATGGAGAATGTCGCGGTTGAATATTTAAAGTTTAAAGACACTTCTAGCAACAGTACAAAGTTAAGGATTGAGACTTAAGGCTTTGGAGAGCCCACCACCACGGGAGTACCGAAGTACCACTGTTACCTGCCCCAGGGAAGCCGGGTGCATAGGTCGATTCTGGTGTCGGGTCGCGGGCTGATTTTCTATGGAAAAGTAGTCCAAACTGCTGCTAGCTGAAAGCGTCGTTGAAGTCGTGAAGATTGAAGCTGAAGAGAAGATAAAGATGAACCTGAAAGCAGAGGGGACAGAGTCTGGGTCACAGCACAGTGACCAGGGAGCTCACAGGAAGGAGCTCGTGGATGTTGGGTGCTTCAGGTGTGGATGGTACAGCTGGGCTCTGCAGTCACGGGCTCCGGGAGGCTTCAACGAAGGCCAGCTTCTGGAGGGCGACTGTCCCACGTCGGATGAGGGTCGCTGCGGTGTTAGTGTCCCGATTGGATCCACTAAGCATTGGCAACCGCAACCCATGCAAGATGTACAAAGCAGCTGCTGGTGCAGACCCACGAGGTCTGAGGGTGCTCTCCTTTGCAGGGAGCGCAGAGCAGGCCTGGAGCAACCAGGGGAACTCTTGGAAAGGTAGATTTTTCTCCGCCAGGGCCCACAAGTCGAGAGACAAGGGACCGCGGAAGGCAGCAAAATGGAGTGCGTAAAAGGGCTCCCACGGGCCACCGGAGCAGACTAAGGAGCTGAGCTTTGGCACGAATGCTGATTGAAGGTTGGCTCAAAATTGGGCCAAAGCACAACTTCCCCACTGGTCGGGGTCATGTGCTATGCAAGAGGTGGCTGGGTCTCGGGGTATGCAGGGATCTCGGCACCCACGTAGTCCACGGTGCTCAGACTTGCTGGGCACGCTCACAGGACTCTGGGATGCACTGGAGACCCACCTCAAGGTTGATGGAAGGTGTCGAAGTTCGTGAGAGCAGCGAAGTTCCAACCGGGTATCTTGCAGTCTTTTAGGTGCCTGCCAAGCAGGGGGATAACTCCTTTATCCCAAGGGAGATTTCTTCAGTCAGCTGGGCAGCAGCTCGTCGAAGGTCAGTTCTGTTAAGTTCTGGACGAATCTGAGGCTCTGGGGCAAAGTTATTCCCACATATCCCCAAGATTAAGGGTTGGTCCCAAATAGAGCCTACCAATCAGAGTAGAGGCGGGAAAGGGTGGCTACACCCACTCCCCTTTGTGTGTTTCCCGCCTGGGCGAAGGGCAGGATGCCCCTGAACCGGTTCCAGGCGGTGTATGCAGAATTGGGGCTCTGCAGCTGCCTACGTGCAACTCTGAAAGGACATTTGGTGCACCCACCCTGTTCCAATCCACATATCCTGTCTGGGGAGGTGCTGGCACCTCCCTGCCACAGGAGCCCTATTGTCCAGATGGCGAGGCTGGGGTTTTCCCCAGCAACAGCCAGCCAGAGTCATGTAGGTGGCGGACAGTAGCCATTTTGTGCTACATGTGCACTTTTAAATTGGTGTCTAAATTCTACCGCTTTTCCCATATCACCCTCCTAGCAAGGGGGAATCGTACCCTCATGCCCATGGCTGGACTGGGGGTATGATTCCTTCATGTTTGACACCAAACACGATATGGTTCTGTGTAGCCATTCCCAAGTTACAGCGATGACGCGATAACTTATAATGCGGTTAAGAGTATATGGTATGGCTACACTACAAACAACCCAGTAACGATTTTACGAAGGTTGCAGAGAGGTCCTACTCACGTAGGGGTCCCCCCTCACACATACCTCAGCACCCAGCCCTGTAGGATTACCAGGGCCTGCCATAGGGGTGACCTATGAGAGTATATGTGTTGTAAGGGTATGGGATATAGGGTACCTACATCCCTGTAAGGGGTGCTAGCACCACCTTACCCAGACTACAGTAGTGGTCTGGTGGTGTCAGTTTGTGTGGCTGTCCCAGGGTGGCACAATAAGTGCTGCAGCCCTGGTAGGCCTACTGGGGGACCCATGCCCTGGGTACCTAGGGTACCATCTACAAGGGACTGGTAGGGCATGCCCAGCATCCAATTGGTTGGTACCTAGGGTACTCACATTGTTTAACAGAGGAAGCAGATAGGCTGGGGTCCTGGATAGCAGGGCCACAGCCTGGCTAAAGTAATAAAAACAGTCAAAACATCAGCAAAACGTTGGGGGCAACTATGCAGTCGATGCCACTCTCCTACATAACCCCCCCCCAAACGCAGGGACATTAAACTAACCTTGACCAGTTGAGTCTTCATGTTCTAAGTGGAAATATCTGGAGAGGCCATCTGCATTGGCATGGTTGCTCCCAGGTCTATGTTCCACTGTATAGTCCATCCCCTGTAGGGAAATGGACCACCTGAGTAGTTTGGGGTGTTCACCCTTCATCTGTTTTAGCCATAGGAGGGGCTTATGGTCTGTCTGAACAATGAAGTGAGTGCCAAACAAGTATGGCCTCAGCTTCTTCAGGGCCCAGACCACAGCAAAGGCCTCCCTCTCTATGGCTGACCAACGTTTCTCTCTGGGGGTCAACCTTCTGCTAATAAAAGCTACTGGTTGATCCTGGCCCTCCTCATTCAGTTGTGATAACACAGCACCTACCCCCACCTCTGAAGCATCAGTTTGAACTATGAATTCTTTGGAGTAGTTGGGGCTTTGGAGCACTGGAGCAGAGCACATTGCCTGTTTAAGGTCATCAAAAGCTTTCTGACAGCTGACAGTCCACTGAACCTTTTTGGGCATCCTCTTGGAGGTGAGATCATTCAAGGGGGTCACTATGGATCCATATCCCTTTACAAATCTCCTATAATAACCAGTCAGGCCCAAGAAAGCTCGAACCTGAGTCTGGGTGGTTGGAGCAACCCAGTCCATGATGATCTGGATTTTGCTCCGTAAGGGTAGAACCTGGCCTCCACCTACAAGGTGTCCCAGGTATACAACCTGACTCTGCCCTATCTGGCACTTAGTAGCCTTGATAGTGAGCCCAGCCTTTTGCAGGGGTTCTAAAACTTTCCTCAGGTGGATCAGGTGATCTTCCCAGGTGGCGCTAAAGACAGCAATATCATCTAGATATGCTGCACTAAAGTCTTCCAGGCCTGAGAGGACTTGGTTCACCAACCTTTGAAAAGTGGCAGGTGCATTTTTCAAACCAAAGGGCATCACAATAAATTGATAATGCCCACTAGGGGTAGAAAATGCTGTTTTGGCTTTTGCAGACTCAGCTAACCTTATCTGCCAGTAGCCAGCTGTCAGATCAAATGTGCTCAGATATTTGGCTGAGGGCAACCTATCTATGAGCTCATCTGCTTTGGGAATTGGATGAGCATCAGTCTTAGTGACTGCATTGAGTCCCCTGTAGTCTACACAGAACCTCATCTCTCTCTTACCACCCTGGGTGTGATGTTTTGGTACTAGGACTACTGGGCTAGCCCAAGGGCTATCTGAGGGCTCAATCACTCCCAACTCCAACATCTTTTGGACTTCAGTCCTTATGCAGTCCCTGACATGATCAGGTTGCCTGTAGATTTTATTCTTGACAGGCAGACTGTCCCCAGTGTCCACTTCGAGAGTGCACCAGGTGGTCTGACTAGGAGTCAGAGAAAACATATGTCTGTAAGCTTGTAGAACCTGTCTACAGTCTGCTTGCTGCTGGTCAGTGAGGTTGCCTGCCAAGGCTACTCCATCAACTGACCCATCGTCAGGGTTCTGAGAGAGCAGGTCTGGGAGAGGGTCACTCTCTTCCTCCTGTCCCTCATCTGTTGCCATGAGCAAGCCCATGTCAGCCCTGTCCACATATGCTTTCAACCTATTCACATGAAGTACCCTTTGGGGACTTCTGGGAGTGCCAAGGTCTACCAGGTAGGTAACCTCTCCCTTTTTCTCCAAAATGGTATGGGGTCCACTCCACTTATCTTGGAGAGCTGCTGGGGCCACTGGCTCCAACACCCACACCTTCTGCCCTGGCTGGTGCACCACCAGGACAGCCTTTTGGTCATGCCAGGCTTTCTGTAATTCCTGACTTGCCTCCAGGTTTTTAGTTGCCTTCTTCATATACTCAGCCATCCGGGAGCGGAGACCAAGTACATAGTCCACTATGTCCTGTTTAGGGGGTTTGAGAGGTTGCTCCCATCCCTCCTTCACTAGACAAAGTGGCCATCTAACAGGATGGCCAAACAAAAGTTCAAAAGGGCTGTAGCCAACCCCCTTCTGTGGCACCTCTCTGTATGCAAAGAGAAGGCAGGGCAGAAGAACATCCCATTTTCGACTAAGCTTTTCTGGTAGCCCTTTAATCATACCCTTTAAGGTCTTGTTGAACCTTTCAACAAGACCATTGCATTAAGGATGGTAAGGGGTGGTGAACTTGTAGTTGACACCACACTCCTTCCACATTGCCTTCAGGTAACTACTCATAAAGTTTGTACCTCTGTCAGACAATACCTCCTTAGGAAACCCCACCCTGGAGAAGACTTCAAGGAGGGCCCTTGCCACCACAGCAGCTGTGATGGTCCTAAGGGGAATAGCTTCTGGGTATCTAGTGGCATGATCCACTACCACTAGAATGAACCTGTGCCCAGATGCTGTTGGTGGGTCCAGGGGACCAACAATGTAAATCCCCACCCGCTCAAAGGGCACCCCCACCACAGGCAATGGTATCAGGGGGGCCTTTGTGGATTTACCTGCCTTGCCACTTGCCTGGCAGGTAATGCAAGAGCTGCAAAAGCTCTTACAGTCTTCACTCATGTGGGGCCAATGAAAGTGAGGGACAATTCTGTCCCAAGTCTTATTTTGGCCCAGGTGTCCTGCTAAGGGAATATCATGGGCCAGGGTGAGCAGGAAGCCCCTAAACTTTTGAGGTATGACCAACCTCCTGGCTGCACCAGGCTTGGGGTCTCGACCCTCAGAGTAAAGGAGCCCTTCATCCCAATAAATCTTATGAGTCCCACTGGCATCCCCTGCAGCCTCAGCAGCAGCTTGCTGTCTGGGGGGTTCAAGAGTGGGGCAGCTCTGCTGCTCCAGGCTCAAGTCTGCCCTAGAAGGTCCCCCTGCCCCCAAGAACTCAACCTGATCAGGTTCCAGTTCCTCTGGGGCAGTTCCTTCTTCAGGATCCTCTTCTGCTAAAAGAGTCTCTACAGACTGATCCTGGGGGGAAGGCTCTGCCTTACCCCTGCTACTCCTCCTCTTGGAAGGCCCTTGGTCCATTTTTCCAGGATCCAAGGCCTGTTCAGTTCCTGTCAGCTTTGCTTTTGACCTTGTCAGGGCAAATACTTCTGCTGGTATACCCAACATTGCTGCATGGGTACTTAGCTCCACCTCAGCCCATGCTGAGGTCTCCAAATCATTCCCTAGTAAACATTCCACAGGTAGGTCTGCACTCACCACAACTTTCTTGAGGCCAGTTACCCCTCCCCAGGAGAAGTTCACAACAGCTAGAGCATGGTCTGTACTAACGTTGCTAGCATTCGTCACTTGGTATATCTCTCCAAGTATGATCTGGCTAGGGTCTACAAGGTCCTTAGTCACCATAGTGACACTAGCCCCTGTATCCCTGTAAGCTAGTGACTCCCTTCCATTTATGGTTGGCTGTTGTCTGTATTTGCCCAGACCACTGGGGCTCACAAACAGGGACAAGTCCCCATCACAAACTAGAACAGCCTGAGTAGGAGTTCTGACTAGGCCAGAGTCCTCTCCAGATCCCAGGGTCAACCCTACTATGCCCTTGTTCTGTGCACCAACACCAATAACTGTACTAGGGGGAACAGGAGCCTTAGGGGCAGGTGTGGTGCTTTTGGAGTCTTTGGCCTTATTACAGTCTGAAGTCCAATGGGTAGTCTGTTTACAGTACTTACACCATGGCTTCCTTGGTTGTTTGGGTTTGTTATTTTTGGTATTCTCAGATGATGCTTTTTGGGGGCCTGTTGAAGACTGCTGGTCTTTTCCCTTTTCCCCACCCTTGTCAGAGTTCTTGGCATCTTCCTTTTTAGTTGCACCTCCCAAGGGCTGGACCTTTTGCTTAATCCTGGTTCTGACCCATTTGTCTGCCTTCTTTCCCAATTCTTGGGGAGAGGTCAGATCAGAGTCAACCAGGTGCTGATGTAAGAGCTGATTCTGACAATTATTAAGGATCTGCTCCCTCATTATGAGATTGTATAATCCTGTATAATCATTTACTTTGCTGCCAGTTAACCAACCTTCCAGTGCCTTGGTTGCACAATCCACAAAGTCTACCCAATCTTGATTCTGTGCTTTCTGGGTGTCTCTGAACTTAAGTCTGTACTGATCAGTGGTTAAGCCAAACCCATCTATTAAAGCAGCTTTCAAGATATAATAGTCATCAGCATCCTCTTCTCTTACAGAGAGGAGCTTGTCTCTACCTTTATCTGAAAAGGAGAGCCACAGGATTGCTGCCCACTGCTCTACTGGGACCCTCTGTACTCTACAGGCCCTCTCAAGAGCAGATATCCATTTGTGGATGTCATCCCCATTCTGATAGGGGGGCACAATCTTGTGGAGGTTCCTATTGTCAGGGACTTTCTCTCTAACTCTAGGGGTTTCCTTACTGCCACCAGGGGTCTCTAGACCCCACTTTATTGAAGCTTTCTGAAGCTCCAGGGCTTCCCTGTCCAATGCTAACTGTTCTCTTTTAAGCTGAAGCTTAGCCTGCTCAAATTTGATCAGTCTGCATTTCCTCTCATGGGAGGATTCTCTTCTCTGAGAAGAGGCAGAGGACCCTTTGGATCTCCCAGAATGGTTGGATCCTCCTGAGGGGGATCTGTTCCTTCTTGGACCCACCACTCTCCCTTTAGGGATGGAGGGAGTGCCTCTTGGGCCTTCACCTCCATGCTGTGAGTGGTTTGTTTCTTCCAGGTCAGGACTTTCATCCTCTTCCTGGTCCTCATCAGAGTCCCCCACTGGAGGGTCCTCTTCTGATGGATGCCCACCCCGCCTGTCAACCCCACTAGACCCTATGCTTTCCATAAAGTCTGCTATGAGCAGGATTTCCCTAAGGCGTTGGGTGTTAGCACCCTTGTTTGTCTTCAGTTTTCTGAGGGTGCACATCTCCCTGAGCTCAGCAAAGGAGAGATGATCATACTTATCAACTGGGACCCTTTGGGGTCCTTCCATAGCCTTAGTGGCACCTGCACCTGAAGACATGTTTAGTGTAGTGATAGTGGTGTATCTACCTACACTAAGTGTGGCCTACTGAACCCTCTCTTGAGTTGTAGTCAAGGTGTGCTAAACCCTCTACACACAACTCTAAGTTCAGTAGAACTTATTGTATTCTAGCTTGAATTTATATGTACCTTTGGTACCAAGTGGCTTTCACTTTAGAAATTCAATTTGTTATCTGGTAAAACAATGGCAAGCTTGAATCCAACCGCTGCACACCAATGTGAGAAGTTGGCCTGGCATATGCTGTTCCTAGTTATAGGGACACCTTGCACCAGTCCAATTCGACTCTTATTGATGATAGGTTTAAGACAACTTTTAAAGAAAGCTATCCTAGTGGTAGCTGTGGAGAGCAGCCTTCAGGCTAAGTCTTGAAGGTGTTAAGCTTATTGTTTTAACATAATAACCTCTTGAATAACCAAATGAAAGAGTAGCCCACACAGGTATATATATAAAATATATGTATTTATTCTAGACAGAATCCCACAGTCACTTTATGTGGCTAGTGGCAAAGTTACAATTCAAACAAGCATTTATAAACACAATAAATAGCACAGAAATCAATGGGCCCCAGGGGGGGACCAAACCATATACTAAAATAGTGGTATAAGAACCACGACAATTCTACAGGCAATGCCTAGGGCATTCAGGATCGCTTGCCCCTTCAGAATCCACCCACAGTTAAGAGGAAGGAGACCCACGGGAGACGCGTGCAGTGCAAAGAGCTGCTATCGGGATCGCAATGTTAGCCTATGGAGAATGTCGCGGTTGAATATTTAAGGTTTAAAGACACTTCTAGCAACAGTACAAAGTTAAGGCTTGAGACTTAAGGCTTTGGAGAGCCCACCACCACGGGAGTACCGAAGTACCACTGTTACCTGCCCCAGGGAAGCCGGGTGCATAGGTCGATTCTGGTGTCGGGTCGCGGGCTGATTTTCTATGGAAAAGTAGTCCAAACTGCTGCTAGCTGAAAGCGTCGTTGAAGTCTTGAAGATTGAAGATGAAGAGAAGATAAAGATGAACCTGAAAGCAGAGGGGACAGAGTCTGGGTCACAGCACAGTGACCAGGGAGCTCACAGGAAGGAGCTCGTGGATGTCGGGTGCTTCAGGTGTGGAAGGTACAGCTGGGCTCTGCAGTCACGGGCTCCGGGAGGCTTCAAGGAAGACCAGCTTCTGGAGGGCGACTGTCCCATATCGGATGAGGGTCGCTGCGGTGTTAGTGTCCCGATTGGATCCACTAAGCATTGGCAACCGCAACCCACGCAAGATGTACAAAGCAGCTGCTGGTGCAGACCCACGAGGTCTGAGGGTGCTCTCCTTTGCAGGGAGCGCAGAGCAGGCCTGGAGCAACCAGGAGAACTCTTGGAAAGGTAGATTTTCCTCCGCCAGGGCCCACAAGTCGAGAGACAAGGTACCGCCGAAGGCAGCAAAATGGAGTGCATAAAAGGGCTCCCACGGGCCACCGGAGCAAACTAGGGAGCTGAGCTTCGGCACGGATGCTGCTTGAAGGTTGGCTCAGAAATGGGCCAAAGCACAACTTCCCCACTGGTCGGGGTCGTGTGCTATGCAAGAGGTGGCCGGGGTCTCGGGGTATGCAGGGATCTCGGCACCCACGTGGTCCACGGTGCTCAGACTTGCTGGGCACGCTCACAGGACTCTGGGATGCACTGGAGACCCACCTCAAGGTTGATGGAAGGCGTTGAAGTTCGTGAGAGCAGCGAAGTTCCAACCGGGTATCTTGCAGTCTTTTAGGTGCCTGCCAAGCAGGGGGATAACTCCTTTATCCCAAGGGAGATTTCTTCAGTCAGCTGGGCAGCAGCTCGTCGAAGGTCAGTTCTGTTAAGTTCTGGACGAATCTGAGGCTCTGGGGCAAAGTTATTCCCATATATCCCCAAGATTAGGGGATGGTCCCAAATAGAGCCTACCAATCAGAGTAGAGGCGGGAAAGGGTGGCTACACCCACTCCCCTTTGTGTGTTTACCGCCTGGGCGAGGGGCAGGATGCCCCTGAACCGGTTCCAGGCGGTGTATGCAGAATTGGGGCTCTGCAGCTGCCTACGTGCAACTCTGAAAGGACATTTGGTGCACCCACCCTGTTCCAATCCACATATCCTGTCTGGGGAGGTGCTGGCACCTCCCTGCCACAGGAGCCCTATTGTCCAGATGGCGAGGCTGGGGTTTTCCCCAGCAACAGCCAGCCAGAGTCGTGTAGGTGGCAGACAGTAGCCATTTTGTGGTACATGTGCACTTTTAAATTGGTGTCTAAATTCTACCGCTTTTCCCATATCACCCTCCTAGCAAGGGGGAATCATACCCTCATGCCCATGGCTGGACTGGGGGTATGATTCCTTCATGTTTGACACCAAACACGATATGGTTCTGTGTAGCCATTCCCAAGTTACAGCGATGACGCGATAACTTATAATGCGGTTAAGGGTATATGGTATGGCTACACTACAAACAACCCAGTAACGATTTTACGAAGGTTGCAGAGAGGTCCTACTCACGTAGGGGTCCCCCCTCACACATACCTCAGCACCCAGCCCTGTAGGATTACCAGGGCCTGCCATAGGGGTGACCTATGAGAGTATATGTGTTGTAAGGGTATGGGATATAGGGTACCTACATCCCTGTAAGGGGTGCTAGCACCACCTTACCCAGACTACAGTAGTGGTCTGGTGGTGTCAGTTTGTGTGGCTGTCCCAGGGTGGCACAATAAGTGCTGCAGCCCTGGTAGGCCTACTGGGGGACCCATGCCCTGGGTACCTAGGGTACCATCTACAAGGGACTGGTAGGGCATGCCCAGCATCCAATTGGTTGGTACCTAGGGTACTCACATTGTTTAACAGAGGAAGCAGATAGGCTGGGGTCCTGGATAGCAGGGTCACAGCCTGGCTAAAGTCATAAAAACAGTCAAAACATCAGCAAAAAGTTGGGGGCAACTATGCAGTCGATGCCACTCTCCTACATATACTAAAACAAAAAACAAAAAAAAGGGGGGCAGGATTCGTGCTCAGTACAATAGACTGAAATTGGACATACTTGCACTGCACACTTGTGAATTTCACATCAGGAGCAAAACTCTCTCGCAGCGCTTTGTTTGTGTATATAACTGTGTGTGACAGGCGCTTGCCATGACCAGCTCGTCATGTGGCATGAACATGGGTGACCATGTCACGGCTGCGGCATGCTCGGGGGTGGGCGGTGATACTATTGCGCCACACCTGACATTTTCGTGTCTGAGTTGTGTGCGGTACACACTACCCGCCCCCGTGATATGGCCGCTCCTGTACATGTGACTTTTTGGCATCATCTATCAGCCTTGTCTATCATGTCTTCACAGAATGCATCCTACATTCTGTGATTCGACGTATATCCTTGGCATGCTACTATACTGCGTTCTTTGCCTGATATATGTCCTCTCTTTGTGTTCATTCTCTTTCTCCTACGCTGACAATCAGACAGCAGTTTCAACTATTCAGTTGTAGCCCACCTGTAGGAATCACAGGTTTGACCCTGCACTGATCTCTCAGAGGGTAATTAATCCTCTTGATCTATTTACAAGTTTTTTACATGCACTTTCCATTACACAATGTTTATTGGTCCTGAAGAAGCACCACGGATCCCATGGGACCATGGAGGTGCGAAACATGTTGACCGTCTAAGTTACCCAGGCACATTACGCTTCATGAGGTAACACACAACCTAAGGGTTTTTTAGCTTGGCAAGGGTACCACCACATTAAAACACATTTTCCTGGTAACCCTCAGTCAATTTTAGATCACTGCATGCACCTATTCACTATTCACTTAGGACTCCCCCCTGCACACCCACAAACACCAAACGGGAGTTCGCAGAAGATCTCCGACAAAGTGACCCTTCGGGTGACCCGTAGGGCATTGCAGCGCCGGCCCGACGAGGAGCAACTGCCCAATGATGAAGCAGGACATCCTTCAGCGTGTGTGAGGGCAATAAGGAACACGACTTCCTTGTCTCTATAGAGTCCTAGACCTAGGTTACCCATTTCTCTCTTCTTTTCAAGGGAGTGAGTGACACTTTACACTCCTCCCTAGGAACAGTGCCCCGCAGGTTTTTGATTGTATATCTAAAATAGATGCAACCTTGATGTTTTCTTCTTTCCATGAAGTTAGCCAATATTCCCAAGCATTTGTTTTGCCCTAGGAACCTCAACTCTTGTTCATTTCCAATAACTCATCTGTGAATGCAGGTAGATCACTCCTAAATGCTTAGATTTTCCAAAGCATCGTGTTAAATATCCAATTTTTGTGCTTTGTAGAAGTGTCCGAGTTGAGTGAGCTATGTCAGTGACATCATCTTATAGGATGAGTCACCCAATATTGGCCACCTTACTTATTTTTATCAGAGAGTTCCTATTAAATAGAAAGTTGGAAGTTATGGTTGTAGGGAAGCTAATGAATTGGGGGTGAAAATGTGCACTAAATTAAGAGAACTAGAGACAAGAAGTTGTCACAGTTGATATAGAAATACGATTTAATTTAATGTGCCAAAACTGCACTGTGATAAAAGTGGGACATTTTCACAAATTAAGTTAGGGCCCAACTTATTGTGTGGGAAGGGTATTTTTTAGGGTATGGGGTTGGTAGAATGGTTAGGGTGATTTTAGGATTCAGGGTTGCGAAGCGGTATTGGGTAGTAAGGGTGTTTTTGGGGTTCTGGGGTATGAGTATAGGGCAATGTGTATTTAGGGTTTACGGAGATGTCGGGGTATAGGGTGGTAAGAGTATTTTTTTAAGGGTTTAGGGGTGGCTAGGGGTATAAGGCCATTTTAGGGGTTAAGGGTGATAAGGGGTATAGAGTTGTAAGAGTATTTTAAGAATTAACGGGTGAAATAAGTGGACCGCTTTACCGACTAGGCAGCGCTACACACACCAGTAGACCATAGTGGTCTCACCCCTTAGGTCCCCCCTCTTGCTAAGCACAGTCCACTACCATGGGTCTTGAGTTGCGGTCCACTTATTTCACTGTGCTTGCCTTTACCACTTTCTAGCACTTAGCAGAGCCTTATACTCTACTTGATCAAGCGCTCCATTTCGCGCAATGGGCCACATTCTGCTCATTTTTAGCCCATGAGCACACTGCCATCATTGCAAGATCAAGCCCTCATTGTCGCGCTATTGCCTTTCAATTGCGCATGTGCGCTCGATGTCAACCAGACATCCCCATCATGCATGCGTGAGCGTCAGCATCTCACTGCCACGCATGCGCAGGCACCGATTTCGCATCGCCACGCCTACACTCACAGCCCGGCCCTCGCCCACAACCGGCACGTACTCAATGGATCCAGCAGCTATTTATACTGAGTACACGCCGGCCCCCATTACCATCTGGGACGACGGGAGACCACAACAGGTTTTTGGCGGGTTACGCTCTGATACCTGGTAAGGTTGCGCGACTGATAGTACATAGAGGCTTCCCGTGAGCATTCTCGACCTGGCAGCTCACATGCCTCTCACTCCAATTTTTCTGTCTCCCCAGAGTCTGACAGAGGAGCGAACTCCTCCCGAGCCCCGATCAGCTACTTTAGCTTGACCATAGTGTAATTATATCTTTTAACATAAGCGCTGCCGATTGAAGCGATGCCGCTTCCCTTGTTTTTAACAACGCATACTTAGATAACTCCACGCTCCGCATGACGGCACTATGCCGGCTTCCTCATGTGTGCGTTCACTTAAATGACGCCCATGCACAACTCCACCACCACTGTGAAAAGCTTCCACACTATTGCCCTGCAGCACTGTACATCACGGTGAACAAAGCCAACATCGTGACAACCCTTGGTTGCCACTAGATTGTCTCGTGGAAGTCTCACAGCCTCATAGCAACGTTAAGACTGTATAGTATCATACTAGCTGCTACACTACCTCAGCATTCAGCATGCCCACCATATGTTTGTATTGCATCTATAGGTACCATCACATAGTAGGTCAAATTGGATGACCATAGCACTTAAGATTGCATTTTATGTTGCTTAATACCACTGCAATTATGCTGTCTATTTGTCATGTGTATATACATGTTCTGTGCTGTTTCCATTTTCCCACAGGTCCTTTTTTCATAAGTGTCCGTAATTACGTAGACACGCGGTCCACACACCTTAGCGCGTGTGTAGGTACTAGTTTTTCAGTGTTTTCACTTTTCACGTGGCACTACTCACTTTGCCACTCACCACTTTCACCGCTCCTGAAGAAAGCCCTCCCTTACATTCTCCTACGGGCTGAAACATGCAGACCTATCACATAGACAACTACAAGATAATTAATTATTTTTAGTTGCATCACAAATAATTTTTAATCATGTCCTGAGCTGCCATTAATAAAAATAGAGAGGCAAGGATTCTCAGAGATAATTTTAATTCACATCACATCATATCTTTGCACCACACCAGCTCCACTGTAATCAGGCGTCGTAGCACAACCGGGGGGAATTCGGCCACCCGGTTGGGACCCCAATGATGAAGCATGACACCAACCAGGTTGGTGTGTGAGGGGTCTTTTAACAAACCCAGTGGGTTCCAAACACTGCCTACTAGTGATTGTGCCACACATAAATTGGGTTCGTCCATCATTGTTTAACGTGAATATACTTTTCTCAAACGTTATTCCTGCCTCAAAGAGGCATACATATTTGGGTCAAAGCCCTGTCTGCCCATCCATGAGTGGTTGCATTGGAATGCCCATGTGTCATGGCTGAGCTGCCCCCTTGACCCAAAGTGGCTCTACTTTGTATTACTTTAGGGCTACCTTCATGCACAAATTTAAATTTGCACCTTAAAGTAAATCCCAATCAAGACTTTGTATTGGTTTGCATCACTTTTTATGAAACTGCAAAGCCATAATAAATATATCCCTTAACTGATTGTCCATCTGTATCGTCTGGCCAAAGAGGAGTTGGATAGACCCCAGGCCCTGGACTGGATACACTGTTTGTGAATGTGTGCGGGCACCGGGCAGATGGCAATGGTGATGTAGGATATGATGATGTCCAATTCAGTGGTTAAGAAGGCAAAAGAAGCACTGATGAAGGATTATTGGGCCTGCTTTGGGTCTTTGGAGCAGAACCTAGGCTGGCTTTTTGGTAGCACAGCACCATCAAAGACTTTCAAGCTATATCTATGGCCTGCAGGAGGGAGTAGGGTACTCAAACGTTCCGACAAACGTACAAGCCAAATTTCTCTTGCATGTAACTGTTAACAATTTGAAGACAGCGGCGATGGCTTCAAGTAGGGGTTAAAGGGTGGAGACTGCTCACAGGTAACTAGAAGGTAGTTGACAATGCTATTTTTGGATAACACATATTTAGAAACCAGCTGGTGGAGGTTTTAAATAAATTAAGAACCAGAAAGACTCACAACCTTTTAAGCAGTACTCCAGGTTTTCAGATACGAGTTCACAACCTTCAAATCAAGTCCAGGATGTATGACCCAACTTGCTTTCATACCCAGGTAATCTGGGGGGATGAGCCAAAATGCAAACTTGCCCAGCTAGGTATCATAAGTCTTGACTATGCTGAGCCCAGGATCGAAGCATATCATAGAGGTCTCAGCTTCGCCACCAGGTTCCATCCTCACCCTCATCCCCTAGCCCAGGAATCAGAGGAAGAGACAGGTGCTACTAGAGAGAGCATTCTGGCCCTGGTCCTGAAGGCATAAATCACCGGAATCATTCTGGTAGAGCAGATTTGTCACTTCATTGTCTTCCTGATTCTGAAGGTCTATTGAGAGCGCACAATGGTTGTTTATCTAAATGGGGGTTGGGATAAATAAAATTGTCAAGACTTCCCTTTTCATGTTTGGTACACACCAGAAAAAAAATCCTCTGGTGTCCAAAGTGAAAGGTATTAATGCTGCTAAACATTCATGGGGGCTGATTTACAAGCCCCTTCCGACAACTGTACACCGCCGATGTGTCACTTTGCGACATATTTACAACGTGATGCATCTAGGAAGATGCGTCACGTTGTAAAGCCCTGCGTCAGGTATAATGTATGCAGAGTGGGCGTTATTAAGCAGGAACGCCTCGTAAAAGTGACGCAGTAAAATCTACAAGATTTCACAGAGTCACTTTTACGACGCCACTGCGTCAAAACCGTGCGCCTGCTTGAAGCAGGCGGAAGGAGTGACTCGGAATGTGAGGAATAGGGATTCCTAACCATTGCTGGAGTTGCTTCATACGTGCGACACAACTCCAGCAATGCACTGCCCTTACGCCAAACAGATGCGTCACGCATCTGTCTATCCTTGTGCCATGGTGCACCACATTGTGAATGTGGCGCATCCATGGTGGTGCAAGGATTTTTTTACGTGTCGCAAATGAACTGGCACATCCCTGCTAATATGCAGGGATGCACCAGTTCTTGTAAATCCGCCCCATTATGTTTTTCTCGCTGTACTAGTATCACCATGTCTTTAGTGGCACACAAGGGTTTGTAAAGTAAAAAATCACTAGCAATTTTACACCATACAGTCCTTGATTCAAAACACCTTTTACTGCCAGATTATAAAGCAGATTTGTGGAGGTGGTAATATGGACGAGAATGTCTTTGCATATTTATTGTGTTGTAATTTATAGTGCTACTGAAATGTTGTGTTATTTTTTGGGCTGGACTGTTCCTATTGGAGCAGCGTGAAGACAGATCTGCATATGGCTGAGGTTCAAACTGAAGTGCTATGGTGTGCAAAATAATAGATTAGCCCGAGTAATTTCTAATAACTGAGATTCGTTCAAGCATTCCATCCATCAGTTTTCGGTATACTTTAGTGTGCCTCTCAAAGTGGTACGAGTATGCCCAAACATGGGTCCTGTGCACACACTGTCACTGAAACCAAGCCATGCCTGGCTGATGAGCCCTTACTAGGATGAAACCAGTGATAGGCCCCACTTGCTATCTGGTTCAGGGAGGACATGGCCTGGCAGTTTGGGCTGGACTGTTCCTAGTCGAGCAGGGGCAAGACTGACTTGCATATGGCTGGGTCCAAACTGAGGTGGCATGGTGTGCAAAATAACAATAGATTGGGATGCGGCCCTGAGTAATTACTAGTTGGTGAGATTAGTTCAAGCATTCCATCATCACTTTTTTGCATACTTTAATGTGCCCCATCATCACTTTTTGTTCACTTTAGTGTGTCCCTCTAAGTCAGACGCTAATGCTCAGACATTGCCCCCATGCCCACTGCATCACTGGAACCAAGCTATACCTGGCTGATGTGCTCTTTCAAGGGCAACACCGGTCCAAGGTTGCTTATGCTCCAGTTGAGGGAGGACCTGGCCTAGCAGTTTGGGATGGACTGTACCTAGTAGAGGACGGTCAAGACTGATTTTTATATGGCTGGGTATAAACTAAGGTGGCATGGTGTGCAATATATATATATGTATATATATATATATATATATATTCACTGAAAAAAACATAGGTTTCAGGGGCGTTATAGTTAGCTGGACATTTCCCTTGTACAAAACCCTAGAAATTCCCCTGTTATAGTTAGTTCAGCTAACTATAACTCACGCCCCCGCAATGCACTGCTGATGACGTCACATATTGAGTTTTGAAACCTAAAAGAATCAAGGAACTATTCTAATTTATTGTTTACATGTATTTATGTGTGCAGCAACAAAATTATAGGCACAACAGCACTAGGAAGAGGAAGAAGCAGGGAGTGGGGGGAGGGGGGAGATGGGCAGAATGGCACACATGCACAATTAAGTACAACACACATATAGACTAACAATGGCCAAAATGAAACACACCAACAAGGAGCACAAGTCACACAACCCGCCAACATCACACCACTGAACGAGCATAGAAGTGAAAACCACGCTACATTCATACAGGATGTGTACAAAGGCCAGTCGTTGGTGTTGTGGGATGTCTGCGACCGTGGTCATCATGGATGAGATGCCCAGCATGTGGCACATGGTCGAGTTCACTGTGTGTTATGTTGCCAAATGGCTGCTCCTCCCTCCCACGAGCCCCCACACTTTTGTACGGTGCGCTGTTGTATCTCGTGTACTCGTACGGCACACCATTGTAATGCCTATTTGCGCATATCCTGCTACATTCCAACTACAACATCACAGTGCCGTTTGGAGGTGGTGCATGCCACTTTACAACATCGACTGCTGCGGCTCTTTTAGCAGGCCACACCAGAACACAGAGACACACTTACCGCACTTCCTGTACACGGACATGTCTGAGACACCCCGTTCCCCTTGCCGGATAGGCACACCCCTGCACTGACCTGTGAACCCCAGACCAGCACACGCCAGTTGTGCATGCAGGAGGATGCGTGCATAGCTACACATCCAGGCTCACTGCCAACGCTGAGGTGACAGCACACTGTGATGTTGCAGGGCTGGTGCCTATCATGCTAAGACAATGACCACAGGGACACACTTACTAAGATGTGGGTTTGGGGGGCATTGGCGGTCCTGGAGTTGTTGAGATGAGTCTTCTGGCCCTCATGGGTATCCCTGTATCATGCTCATTGACTCTATGGCACCTGTGGGTGTTCTTGTGTGGCTCTTGGCTGTGTTCCCTTTCATGGTGCAGGTAGTTGTCCTGCTTAACACCAGCAGAAAGCAGGTGTAAAATCGCTGGTGCTAACGTGTCTTATCGCCGGAATTTGTTTTGCATCGCAATTGGTGTGAAAGTTGTGATGTGATTTTTTTCGTGTGCAGAACAATATACGAACTGAGCAGTGTATCTCGTCAAGATCCAGCACCTGACGCACTATTCCCAATCAATATAAATACAATGAGATTTCTTAATAGATTTTGTGTGTACACTGTAAGTGCAGCAAATACCTCAGTTCAATTCAATACAGGATTTTAGTATTTAGAATAAATCGTTTTTTTTGCACGGGAACGGCTACTCTCCATTTCATTATCAGCAATTTAACGGAAGTAAAATTGAGATAAATCTAACACACTATTCAGAAGTTGGTGCAAACTGCAGATATCACCAGTATTCCAGCGATAAGTGCCCCAAAATGTAACACCATGGTGGACTCCATCAAATAACAGTAATAAGAACAAGAAAGAGTCACACAGCAGTTAAGAGAACAACCAAAAACGTTATTAATTTTTTTTCAAACTTTCTTTTTTATAATAACAAATATATAAACGATAAACTATTTTCAAACTTTATTTTTTTATTAACATATATATGAACAATAAACTAATAAACAAAATGTAACAACAATAATATAAAACAACAAGGCGGAACACTCCTGTGGGGACCATGGATGTCGACGACAGACCTGGAAAATCAGAAAGATTGTTAAAAAAAAAAAAAAATGGTATTCTCAACAAAATACCACAAGAAACAAATCACAGCTATATAAAATGCATACAGCTAACAACATTTTATAAGTTTAACTTACCAAAACTGTAAATGTTGCCGTTTTAAAATATTTACAGAATCTGAGGAAATTGTTTTGCAGAAAGCACCACGCCCACAACATTTTTCTTCAGTGGTGAGGACATTTTTTACTTTTCCCAAGGGGAAAACAAAGACCAATGCCACCTTCGTCACTTGCAAGATTTGCCAAAGAGTTCTGTTACGAGAGGATCCTAACAAAAAATACTCGTGCGGCACAGCAAGTATGATGAAACACCTAAGGACCCTTTATCCAAACAATCTTGCACGAGAAGAGTGCAAACAGATGAGAAACACTCCTGTTCTGTATCTGTAAAAAAGAATCAAAAATAAATGTATATTAATAACTTTCAAATTTATACTATTCCATTACGTACAAACACATTTTATATAAAAACTGACTAAGAAACTATAGCCCTAAACCACAAGTGTGACGATCGTTAAAACACTACATGCATAGTGCACACTACTTTGAAGCAGTTCATGCCCTAAAGCCTACCTCACTAAAAGACTACATGCTAACTGACTAAATGATTACAGTACTATAAGGAGACACACTGGGTGAGTGACAGGGTGTTTGCTAGAAGAGTATGAATACTAACTAGGGAATAGAAGGTGTGAAACACAACTGTGTAGGTGATTAGAGGACTGCATCCATACTCCATAGGCATTTAAAGCAGTCCATGTGCTAAGGCCTGGCTCACTGCTTGACTACTTGGGTACTGACTGAATGATTAGAGTACAGCAAAGAGAGTGCCTAGGTGAATTTATAAGTGCTAGGCTTTTCGCACAGGGAATGGATTAGTACTTGGTACTGAATGGGTCACTAGAGGAGTGCAAAGGCAGTGACAAGTGCTGGACTGTATGGATACTGACTAGGAAATTGAAAGTGTGAAAGACAAGTGTCTAGGTGGTTAGAAGACTGCATGCATAGTGCATAGGGGTTAGAAGCAGTCCATGTGCTAAGGCCTGGCTCAGTGTATGAATACTTAGGCACTGACTGAATGATTAGAGTACTGCAAAGATAGTATCTTGGTGAATTTATAAGTGTTTGGGTTTTAGCACAGTGAATGGATTAGTACATGGTGCTGAATGGGTCACTAGAGGACTGCAAAGGGAGTGACAGGGTATTTCCTGGAAGTGTATGGATACTGACTAGGGAATTGAAGGTGTGAAAGATAATTGTGTAGGTGGTTAGAGGACTGCATGCATAGTGGATAAGGGTTTGAAGCAGTCCATATACTAAGGCCTGGGTCACTGGATGAGTACTTGGGTACTGACTGAATGATTAGAGTACTCTAAGGAGAATGCCTGGGTGAATTTATTAGGGTTTGGCGCAGTGAATGGATTAGTACATGATGCTGAATGGGTCACTAGAGGAGTGCAACAGCAGTGACAGGGTGTTTGCTGGAAGTGAACAGATACTGACTGGGGAATTGAAGGTGTGAAAGACAAGTGTGTAGGTGGTTAGAGGACTGCATGCATAGTGGATATGGGGTTTGAAGAAGTCCATGTGCTAAGACCTGGCTCAGTGCATGAATACTTAGGCAGTGACTGAATCATTAGAGTACTGGAAAGTGTCTTGGTGAATTTATAAGTGTTTGAGTTTTGGCACATTGAATGGATTAGTACATGCTGTTGAATGGGTCTCTAGAGGACTGCAAAGAAAGTGACAGGATGTTTCCTGGAAGTGTATGGATACTGACTAGGGAATTGAATGTGTAAAAGACAAGTGTATAGTATGTTAGAACACTACATGCATAATGCATAGACATTTGAAGCAATCTATTTGGTACTTAGAAACTGACTAAATAATCAGACTACTTCTAGGACAGTGCTTAGGTAAAACTTTTTAATTTTCAGTTCTGCCACAGTGAACAGAATAGTACATGGTACTGCACCTTAGTGTCAAACCCTAACTCATTTTATCAACGCATAACCAAAGACTAACTTCACATGCTACTAAAACTTAACAACATGAGAGGTTTTAAATTATTTATCTGTCAGCAAATACACGATGTTACCAAATGGTTCTCTCACAGTGGTTCCCAAATGCACACACACTCACAGTGTGATTCTAGACAACAACCACTATACCTAGGAGTTTACCAAAAATCATTCACTACTGTGGAAGTGGTAAGGGAACTGCACACAATCTTCAAATTTCAGGACTGCACTTTTATGTCAAAGCCTGACTCATTTAATCAAAGCATAAGCAAAGACTGGCTTCTAATGCTACTAAAACTGGACAACATGACCGGTTTTAAAACACTTATCTGTCAGCAGATACACGATGTTACCAAATGCTTCTCTCACAATCCTTACCCAAATGCACACAGACTCACAGTGTGATTTTAGACAAGCAACACTATCCTAGGAGTTTACCAAAACTCATTCACTAGTCTGGAAGAGTTAATGGTACTGCACAACATCTACATATTTAAGTACACTACATCAGTGTCAAAGCATGACTCATTTAATCAACGCATAAGCAAAGACTGGATTCTAATGCTACTAAAACTTCACAACATGACAGGTTTTAAAACAGTTATCTGTCAGCAAATACATGATGTTACCAAATGCTTCTCTCACAGTGATCCCAAACACACACTAACTCGCAGTGTGATTCTAGACAAGCACCACTATCCCTATGAGTTTACCAAAACTCATTCACTACAGTGCAAATGGTAAGGAAACTGCACACAATCTACATATTTCACAACTGCAATTTACTGTCAATGCCTGACTCATTTAATGAAAGCATAAGCCATAACTGTCTTCTAATGCTACTAACTTGACAACATGACATGTTTTAAAACAGTTATCTGTCAGCAAATACACGATGTTACCAAACACTTCTCTCACAGTGGTTCCCAAATGCACACAGACTCACAGTGTGATTCTAGACAAACAACACTATCCCTTGCAGATTACCAAAACTCATTCACTACAGTGGAAGTGGTAAGGGAACTGCACACAATCTACATATTTCACGACTGCACTTTAGTGTCAATGCCTGACTAATTTAATCAACGCATAAGCGCATAAGAAATGACTAGCTTCTAATGCTACTAAAACTTGACAACATGACAGGTTTTAAAATAGTTATCTGTCAGCAAATACACGATGTTACCAAATGCTTCTCTCACAGTGGTTCCCAAATGCACACACACTCACAGTGTGATTCTAGACAACAACCACTATACCCAGGAGTTTACCAAAAATCATTCACTTCTGTGGAAGTGGGAAGGGAACTGCACACAATCTTCATATTTCAGGACTGCACTTTTGTGTCAAAGCCTGACTCATTTAATCAAAGCATAAGCAAAGACTGGCTTCTAATGCTACTAAAACTTGACAACATGACCGGTTTTAAAACAGTTATCTGTCAGCAAATACACAATGTTACCAAATGCTTCTCTCACAATCCTTACCCAAATGCACACAGACTCACAGTGTGATTTTAGACAAGCAACACTATACTAGGAGTTTACCAAAACTCATTCACTAGTCTGGAAGAGTTAATGGTACTGCACACAATCTACATATTTAAGTACACCACATCAGTGTCAAAGCATGACTCATTTAATCAACGCATAAGCGAAGACTGGATTCTAATGCTACTAAAACTTCACAACATGACAGGTTTTCAAACAGTTATCTGTCAGCAAATACATGATGTTACCAAATGCTTCTCTCACAGTGATCCCAAATACACACTAACTCACAGTGTGATTCTAGACAAGCACCACTATCCCTAGGAGTTTACCAAAACTCATTCACTACAGTGCAAGTGGTAAGGGAACTGCACACAATCTACATATTTCACGACTGCAATTTACTGTCAATGCCTGACTCATTTAATGAAAGCATAAGCCATAACTGTCTTCTAATGCTACTAAAACTTGACAACATGACAAGTTAAAACAGTTATCTGTCAGCAAATACACGATGTTACCAAATGCTTCTCTCACAGTGGTTCCCAAATGCACACAGACTCACTGTATGATTCTAGACAAACAACTCTATCCCTTGCACTATACCAAAACACATTTCTTCATCTAGAAGTAGTACTACATTTTAGTATAGAAACATAACATAACTCATTTCACAAATTCATAAACAATGACAGGTTTCTAATTCCACCAAAATATAAAAACAGCACAGTTATCTATCTACAAACACATGAAAAACACAAATGCATATCAGAGAATGGTTTCTACATGCACACACATTGTAGAGGAAAAAAGTACTCCCTACACTTTAGCAGGAGAAATAAATTAGAAACCAAATAGACGTTCCCGAGCAAGAACAAGGCAGTTAAGCCAGTAAGCAATAATTCTCAATGAGAGTGACAAGAATAATGCAAAGTCCAGTGAATAAAAAAAAGGTTTCTTCTTTATTTCCCTTAGTCTTCTTTGTTCGCATTAACAGCACCAAGATAAGAACAGTAGCCAACACGTGTTTCGTCTCGGGTAGGTTGCCCTGCGACTTCCTCAGGGCTACAACAATAACAATAGAGATAATTCTATTCAGAATCTTAGCCACTTCTGGTTACATTTCTTCACAAAATTCAATTATAAGTAGAAATAAACCATAAGTATGGTGTAATTCAGATAGAAGAAATAAAAGACCATACGTTAAGGAAAGCCAAAAGATATCCACCCAGTGAAAAAAACAGAAAATGAAGGTGCTAAGCCACACCCATAACCAAGAAAAAAACGCTCACAACAGAGGATCACCTCTTAAGAGAAGGAAAACGACTCCCTACTACACCTATATTTGGTTCCCAACATGGTGAAGTTAGAAAGGAGGCCCAAATATGTCTGGTGTGTCATAAAAGGTATATAACAAAGGATGTCCAGTCACATCCCAAGAAAAATCTCCAAACGTTTACTCACCATAAAATTAATCACATACACAGTATATGTTCGTTGATCCGCCACATCTATAATGTATTTTTAAAGTGGGTCCATACAATTTCGATCGTCTGTGTACAAAAAATATATATCTAAAAGGGGAGAGGATAAGGAAGGACATCAGCTAGTGTCCTACTCCACACTAGACAAAAATCAGTCCATAACAGAGGCCACAATATCCCTAAATAACATTGCTTAAAAGAACGCCCTTTCTATCAAGGCATAATACCCCCTATATATGGAGAGTAACAATAAGAAGGGAAACGAAGTGAAAAGGGTCAGATTAAAGCCTTTCTTACTAGACCCATACCTAGTAGGAAGCGATATTCTCAAAGGGCATAGACCACTCTGTATATCATTTAACAGATATATTACTAATATTAAAATGTTACCTTTGAACACTTTCTCAATCCCGATCAAAAAATCAGATGAAAGGGGTCGGTTAACGTATCTAAAAAGGAGAGACCAAACAAATAGGTCAAGCAACTGCTAAAAACACTGTCAATCTATATAAAGCGAAGATTCATTGAAACGAATATATCTAGAACATGTATTCCACTGATAAAAAGCGTCGACCATTAGCTCCATTGAGAATCTATATACATCATAATCCAGTGATAACAATTGAAATGAAATATAATGTAGCGCGCGAGCCCAATAATTGGCTACAAACAGACAATTTACGTGAAATCTAATGTTGCGCGCCGTTGCTAGTTAAAGACTGAGCCCAGTAATTAGCTACAAACATACACAAAATAGGCCAAAAAAAGTACTACCGGTTCCCACTATGTCAACACAGTACTCTAATGTACATCAGCACCAGCTAAAAAATATATCTAGGTACTCACCCAAGAACCGAAAAGAAGGGGAAGGGAGAGTGCTCCGATCGCCACCAGTATTCAATGTAAGTGTCAACCCGGGCGCCACCTTAGGTTCCAATTTATCCGTGTGCACGCCAATCAAAACACGGACGGCTCCGTCCAATGATTAGAGGAAGGACCAGTCCTTGCAGCATCTACACTGGCCACCATCTTAGAAGATGCAAAAGCCCCACATTAAATTGTAAAAAATATATATCGGAGCTAGTGGAGAAGCTTGACAATATCGGTACTGTAAGAATTGACGAATTAATTCCTTAACAAGTAACAACCAATCAAATGACTTCGTTGTTTTTTGTTTTTATTATTAAAAACGCCTATTCTTACCAATCCATAAGGCATAGTTAAGTCATATCCTCGAGAGTGACCAGTCATAGGGCTCCGTCTAATGATTAGAGGAAAGACCAGTCTTTACAGTGTCTGCACTGGCCGCCATCTTAAAGGATGCAAAAGCCCCACATTAAATTGCAAAAAATATATATCAGAGCTAATGGAGACGCTTAACAATATCAGTACTGTGGGAGTTGACATATTAATTCCTAAACAAGTAACCACCCATCAAGTTACTTTTTTGTTTTTTAAAAAAAGACATATTCTTACCAATCCATAAAGCATAGTTCCGTCATATCCTCAGGAGAGACCAGTCATTGGGACATCTATACTGGTCGCCATCTGATAGGGTATAAATATCAACCTGTGTGGTTTCCTGGGTACAAATCATGGCCTAAAGAGGACTTGAATGTATCGATTTCCAGATTAAACCACTATACCCCGAATCAAAGTAATCGTGTAAAATAACGCCTATCTCAGAAACTTAAACCGCATCATATCAGCATCAATTCAGGTGAACCATTATCAGGATCACCAGTGAATCCTGGAGCTCAAGCTATCTCCCCATTAGTAAGTATGTAGAATAAGACTTCTCAGGAACGTGATCAGCCGATCAAGTCCCAAGTGCATGCTACTTATTACCACATAATAACAAAGGGGGGGCATTATCTCTAATGTAGTCAATAGGTAGGAGTCATATTTCCCACAGTCAAGATGTGCCAAGAAATCCGGGAAAAAAGAGAATAAAAATAGAGATAAAAGTAAAGAGCATAAGTCGGAACAAGGTGATGTTTATACTCTGTGGAAGGACAGTAAGATCAAAAGAGGCCAAGAGAACACTTAACATGACAAGGTCTGTTGCACAAATCAGTACATTGGGAACATCACTGCCAATCACGAGACCTAAGGATACACATCAGCAGAGGCAACACGAGTATGACAATATAATGATGCCTGTAAACAGTTACTGTCAATAAGTACATATAACCATATTCCTATACAGGTTGGTATACGTGAGACACGTTGTTATAAACAAGAATAAAGGTTGGACACAGTACAAAAAGCATTTAGTCCTGGAGAAAGTAATGCAGTTCATGATCGACATTGATCCCACATTCCACTGCCCGTAATTTAAGGATCCATCGGGCCTCGCATTGGCGTAGTCTTAACTCCCTATTGCCACCCCGGGAGTCAAATTTAACAACCTCTATACCATGGAAGCGAAAGCCTAGTGATTTATCCTGGTTGGGGCAGATTGAGGCATGATGGCCTAAAGGGTATCTGACATCAAGGTTCTTAACTACACGAAAGTGTTCAGACATTCGTTCTTTAAGTTTCCCTTTCATTTTCCACACATATACATGTAAACATCAAATCACAATCCTTCACACATAAACTCAAAAGCAAACACACATTTCTATTGGTTAAACATTTCAACCCTTTCCAACTGAAATACATTTCAACCCTTCCCCCAATCTGCCTTCTGCCTGTTACCATAGAAACAGGTCATGGCACACTGCACTGAGCTCACTGGTCACAAGTTCAGCACACAATGTTACTAAACAAGACAGGAAGTGTGCTTGACTTTTCAACATATCAGCTTATGATATATAATGTTCCTTACAATCTATTTTTGTTAACCAATAAGAATCATACCTTTAAAAAACAGAAATATACACCCTACCTTTCAGTGTAGAAAGTAGTCATACAACCAATGATTTCTTGTCTTTTTTCAAAAAACATTGCCGTGGATCCGCGCACCCAACGCGTGAGAATCCGTGCACCCAACGCGTTAGGATGCGCACACCGTGCGCGTAGTCGCGTTTTTTTTTTTTTTTTAAAAGGGGGCCTCAGGGGGTCCTTCTGGGACCCCCTAACCACCTCTAGAGGGTCAGAGTATTTCCACTCTGCCCCCTTTATATGTTTTACACACTTATTCCCCTTGCTTCTTCAGCCTCGCTTCTACCGAGGCAGAAAATGGCCGCCAACAATTCCTGGTTTCGAATGTAGAGAGACACTCGACAGCCAATTAGCATTCAGCGCCCGATCGGGAGGGTGCGCGCTCGGTTCGGGGAGGGTGCGCTTACGGTGCGGGTAGGGTCCGCGGATCCTCCCCGGCCATAGATATCACTAACTTTTTTACCCTAATTTTCTCAGGAACTACTGAACAGATTCACACCATTTATGCAAAAGGCACGATTCTGAACTGAGGACTACCTCTTTGCAAAATTTGGTGTCATTCCGTTCAGCGGTTCGGGCTGTAGCTGCGACAACAGATCCTATGGGAAATTGCATGGGGAAAATTTGTTTTGGGACCCCCCTTTTTTCTCGGCCCCCGCTTGACGAATCACCACAAAACTTTCAGGGTAGGAGCGGAGCGGAGCTGGCCAAAAGTTATGAAAATTTTGCGAAGATTCGTCAACCGGCACCAGACTTATTGGGAATAGAATGTTGCGGATTTCCTATGGAAAATAGGTCCTAACTATAACTATCTACTGGCGACCGCCAGTAGATAATATATATTACCTACTGGCGGTCGCCAGTAGGTAGATATAGTTAGGACCCTGTTTCCATAGGAAATCCGCAACATTCTATTTGGAATAACTTTGGCGCCGGTCGACGAATCCTCGCGAAATTTTCAAAATAGGTGGGGCGCTACGCTCCGCTCCTACCCTGAAAGTCTCGGGGGGATTCGTCAAGCAGGGGCCGAGAAAAAAGGGGGGTCCCAAAACGCGTTTTCCCCATGCATTTTTCCATAGGACCTTTAGACACAGCTACAGCCCGAACGGCTGAACAGAATTACTTGAAATTTGGCAGAGAGGTAGCCATAAGGTCAAGGAAGTGCCTTTTGCAGGTCTGGTGTAAATCTGTTCAGTATTTCCTGAGAAAATAGCATTTAAAAGCATATATATATGTGGGCGGAGCCTAACCACACATCTCATCCTGAGATCTGATTGGCTGTCAGCACTTCATCCAAGAAGTGTTGGCAGCCATCTTGGGACCAATATACATGATAGCACCTCATTAAAAAGCATTGCAGTTAATAGAAGGTTTTAAGACTTTAGTTACATTATAAATCATTTGTTGATGGTACCATACTCATTTTAGGAATTGTGGTATGTTCTAAGGTGATTTCACCATGTGAAAAAGCCTTCTGCTGGGATATCATGATTGAGAGAAAAATATTTTCTCATGCTTTTACCACAGAGGTTTGGAAGGTGATCTATAGGCTAAACTGAGAGCTTATTTTCTGTAAATTCACATTATCTTTCTCAGTCATGTGAGAATGAAGTCTGACATTCTCAGTAAAACATGTACATCCAACAAGGGCAGAGACTGTCAGTTGATTCCTTTGTGTTCTACTGCAGCTTCCCAGAGTGTTCCAAAGAACTACTAGAGCGCTAACAGTCCTACTTATGATAAACGTATGGCACACCTTAAGCCATCTTGCTTGGATTAAAGTGGTAACTCTTAAAACATTTAATTTAAAAAGGAACAAAATGAGGGGGTTCATTTTTCCATAAAAAGTATGATTAGTGCTGCAGAAAGAAAAATTAGGGCACATTTTGAGTGACTTCTCAAATCCTCTTCTATTTCATTAAAAAATTCTGTCATGCAGACTGAAACATGCACTTTCAATACCAGCAGCAGTTTTCCCTGGTGAGCAGTAGCTTTACTACAGTGATCTAATGAGCAAAAAGAGTGCTAACATTCTGAATTTATGGCAAATGTGTGACACATCTGAATGCCTTCTTGATGGAATCAAAGTAAAAAACTGAAAGTATTTCCTACTGAGGAGACTGCAGTAAATGAGGAAATTAGGAAACTTCATAACAAATAAGTCTCCCAAGATGGCCACCAGAGACAAAAGAGCCCAAATGTAGCCCAAATATCACCCAGATGTAGCCCAAGTATAGCCCAATGACAGAATGTCCCAGAATGTTCTTAAAAACAACTAGAGCGCTTACTGTCTTCATTATGACAAAAGTAAGGCACACCTGAAGCCATCTTGATTGGAATAAACTGGTAACACTTAAAACATTTAATTTAAAAAGGAACACAATGAGGAGGTTCATTTTGCCATAGAAATTATGATTAATGCTGAAGAAAGAAAATGAGGGCACATTTTGAGTGACTTCTCAAATCCTCTTCTATTTCATTAAAAACTTCTGACATGCAGACTGAAACATGCACTTTTAATACCAGGAGCAGACTTCCATGGTGCAGTAGTTTTACTACAGTGATCTAATGAGCAACTAGAGTGCTAACATTCAGAATTTATGGCAAATGTGTGACATATCTGAATACCTTCATGATGGAATCAAAGTAAAAAACTGAAAGCATTTCCTACTGAGGAGACTGCAGTACATGAGGAAATTAGGAAACTTCATAACAAATAAATCTCCCAAGATGGCCACCGGAGACAAAAGAGCCCAAATGTAGCCCAAAATCACCCAGATGTAGCCCAAATATAGCCCAATGACAGAAGTGTGCAAAACACTTATTATTTTGTGTTTTTGCAGTGTTATATAGTGCAGACTTGTCAGGTATTGGAGTGCTTTACATGAGCATTGGTTACATCACACAAGAACAAATTCATTTTGGTTGTAGACATGGGGAGACTAAGTGATTTGACCAGAATCACAGAATGTCGAGCTGAAGCAGAAACTTCAACCTGGTTCCCCAGTTGCAAAGTCTGCAGTTCTGGAAGTAACACCACATCCTCTCCCCTAAGTGTAACATTTAATCAAGTGGTCAACTGGATAAAAAAACATAAAGATAACAAATAATTTAAAAGTGCTTTGTCGCTATTTGAAAACTCAGAAAATATGTCCTTATTTTAGTCTTTTAGAGCACTAACCATAATTTTGATGCCAGTAAGACCCTCTCATATATGTAATTTCTAAAGGAAATGCTCTAGGTATTACAGTTTTGATTACATCAAGATGATGTCAGGCGTTCCACACTTTTGTAATAAATATAGAATGTTAGCAATCTAGTTGTTCATTAGGATACTGTTGAGAGGCAGAGGCCAGGGGCACGGACTCTGAAAATTGAAGGCAGGTAGGAGGGTGCAAAGGCAACAATTTAACCACACTGAGCAGGCAGGAAGGGCCGTGGAAGCACAACAGACTATGGAGGGCAGTGGAAAGTGGGGCAGGGGCAACAAACCAACAATACAGGACTTGCAAGAGAGGCTGTTGGAGGGAAGATCTATTACGGGTCAAGGAAGCTAGGGCGGTCCCCAGATCCCCGGGAGCCACCACAGAACTGAGCAGGAGAGTGAGTCAGGGACAAAAGGGGCACCTTAATTTGAGCCGGGGTGCCTAGGAACGCTTGCTCCAAAAATGAAGAAAACAGACATATGAGACATGGAATTGGAGGCAGAATACAATGGCAGTTTAATGAGAAGATGCAACTTCAAAGAAACCGCAGAATAGAGACATAAAGTACAAAATACAGAATCCAGATAATCATACAGCTGTCATAATATTCTCTGTATCTCAATTAATGTACTGACAGAGAGAGAGAGAAAACACATCTATAAATGCATCATGAGAAACAAGTTACACCAAGGAAAATGTTACCTAGGAACACTCACGTTTACTCTTAGAGCAAGCATTCCTGCAATTACAATACAAAATCTTTTAAATGCAAAAGTAAAGAGAACAATGGTTAAACATAACATGACATTTCATATAGGTAAAATAGAATAAGATACTTCAAGCAAAGCAGAGCAAGACATTTTAAGCAAAGGAAGACAAGAGCTCCCAGCTCTTGGGGAAAACCTGCACTGCCTGTTAACCTACATACAGACGGCGAGGTAGTCCGTCGATATCTGTGGGTGCTCCCTTTTTATATCATTTTGTGGGCTCCTTTGCACGCTACATCTACCTACGTATGCTACCCAAAAGCTTCGTCTGCAGATTTTACCAGACATTTCGTCATTTACCCACTTAATGCTGACAATGGACTGGGTGAAAAGGTCAGTCTCTCAGGCCAATCGCTTATCGTAAGTTCCATAGAGCAAGCAGAAAATAATGGGTATTGTACGGGAATTCAATATATTCATGTATAAAATCTCCTCAGTTCTCCTAACTTGACGCTCTGCGGTTGCCACTCCTTAAAAGCGGGAAACCTGCCCAGGAAGCAAGTACCAGTCCAGGATGCAGCCTACTGTATGTCGACAGCTTCAGGGGGATGTTGAACTTTGATACCGAGCACGGAGCACTCGGGTAGGGTGGGGGCTACTAGTTTGGATCAGAAGGCCTCGCAGACCTGCCTTCAGACTGCTATACACTAAAATTGCAGAGCTATGGTCAATTTAACAAAGAGGCCTACATATTGAACAGAAGGGCCTACACAGGGGTTTTATGCTGGCTGAGTGGTAAGGATGTCTCAGGATAATTATATAGCAACACAGGACCCGCTGGTCAATTTAATATGGCCTACAAATGCAGCTGGCAGGGCAAGGACAAGGGTCTCATACTTCAGGTGTGGACAGAACGGGCCAGGGGCCCCCTGTGATACAAAATCTACCCTCCTTCAAGGCTGTGGCAATGTAATAGACCATTGTGGGCAGAAGGAAGAGGCAATGGTAGTACAACCATACATGCCAACAGACCCGATTCAGCCAGGAAACGTCCAATGTTTTTAAGCTCAAATGGGCTTTATTTGATCTGTCTCCTGTCTACAATATCCTCTTTTTCAATGTAACTCAAAGGGGAAAATCAATACCCCAGTTTTTTTTCAAAATCTCCCTCTTACCAAGTTCAAAATGTTCGCAAGTATGGTACATTGGATCATGGAAGGAAATGGGATAGGGACATGGACTTGGATAACAGAGGACAGGAGGGACATGGAGAGGTGCACCAAACTGACCCTGCAGGGCAGGCATCAGGGTTTGCAGCAGCACAATACACCACACAGGGCATGCAGGACGGGAGTGCAGCACAACAATCCATAGAAAGCAAGAGGGAGGGGACAGGACCATGCACATGGACAACAGAGAACAGAGGGGCAAGAGGCAATGGTAGCTAGCTGACCATAATGGACAGACAGGAGAGAAAGCTGCAGTATAACAGACCATAAAGGGCAGGAGGGACGGATCAGGGGCATTACAATGGAACAGACAAGCCAGGAGGGAGGGAGTAGGGCTGGGGGCAAGGGGGCAGGGCAGGAGCAGCAAGATAGCCATGGAGGTCAGGCAGGATGGGCACTAGAAGCAAGACACACCATGAAGAGCAACAGTGAGACTGTGATGGCATACACACAGACCATGGAGGGAAGGTGGGAGGGGGTCAGGGGCAGCTAACTGACCACACAGGGAAGGTGGGAGGGGCCATGGCAGCACAGAAGACCATGCATGGCAAGTGGGAGGGTTAGTGGCAGCACAATGGCTATGATGGGCAAGAAGGAGGGTGGAGGGGCATGCACAAAGGACGATGGAGGATAGAAGGAAGGGTCAGGACCTGTGCACAGACAAGAAAGTTCAGGGGAAGGGACCTCACAACAGACCACACGGGGCAGGCAGGAGGAGCAGTTGCAGCACAACAGACCAGGGAGGGCAGAAGGGTGTGGCAGTACAATGGACCATGTAGGACAGGAGGAAGAGGATAGGGGCATGGCATGTGGACAGGCAGGGTGGAGGTGGCAGGGACAGGTTACAGTCATCTGACAATGCTAGGCAGGTGGGAGGGGAGTGGCAGCTCAACAGAACACTCAGAGTAGATAGGAGTGGCAGGTCCATGGGACATGGTGGGCAAAAAGGATGGAGCAGGGGCATGCACAAAGACATCGGAGGGCAGGGGGAAGGAGAATAGGGGCAGCAAGCTAAGCACAGAGTTTAAGCAGGAGGTCAATGATGGGGCAGAGAATTGGGCAATGGAGTGCAGGAGGAGTGGACTGGTACATCATACTAAATTGAGGGCAGTGGCAGCACATCAGACCATGCATGGCAGGAGGGAGGAGGCTAGTCCATGGATTCACACAACAGAGGATAGGGAGGAAGGGGATGGGGCAGCAAGCTAACTGTTCAGAGAAGGCGGGTATTAGGAACTTTATTGTTTTTAAAACATTGTGTCTGTGCGAACTACTTAAAATATGAACAAGTATGCAGCATAATCTCACTTTTATTCAGGAAGAAGAGGACGTTTGTGACTGTGACTCCGGGCTCACTTGGCAGAAACACCCCCTGACCCTCCACCCCCTATCGCAAAATGTAATGCCCGTGAAAAGGGTAGGTGAACACAGTGTTATATAGAACATAGTCCTGAGAGCACGATTGAAAATGAAAACTAGATATAGTGTATGGTATAAACTATGCACCAAAAAGTGTGATATAAGATGAACCGGGCGTGAAATATAATATGCAATACATTGTGCGCAATGACAGATTCATGGGAGAGCGCGAGATAGCACAGGCACTAGCGCGTGCTATGCGATATGCGCCTTGGAGTGTAATATGCACAGGGCAGTGTTGTGTAACCTAACTAGTCTTTAAAGTTGTAATATAAAATATGTGCTGGGGAGTGTAACGTTGCATATGCACTGTGACAAAGATATGGATCCCAGATTGTAATATGTATGGCATAGCACTGTGCGTTATAACATAGGCATCGAGAAAGGCACGTTAGATGGGGCAATATAACCCGTGCAAAGACAAGTGTGGCATGACATATTCACGGGGTGGTGTTACAGTGCACATGGGCTAGAGAGTGTCATAGCATATGCACTAGCTAGTGGAATACAACACAGAGGTGTGTGGCACTCGGCAGGCAATGGTGGGTGTAACACAGCATTGGGCTCTGTCAGGAGCACGCTGTGACTCTCAAGTGATGTTCGTCCCCTTTCCAGAGAGTAAAATAAAAAGTATTACACATCCGGCAGTGGATGTGTGTTTTATTAACCGTGAGGGGGGTTTCTTGCATAGTTTTGGTCGAATTTTTGTCGAATCCCCTTTGAATGGCTTGGTGTGCATGTGTATTAAATGTGCACGTCAATAGCTACCCATGTTTGTATAAATAAACGACAAGGGTGTCTACCAGGATTAGGCACGGTAGGGCATCAGACATGTCAGAGCTTCACTAGTGGTGTAAATACATTCCACGTGGATTCATTGCATGCATAGTCGCCTTTTAATGAATATCACGCAAATCGTCATGGTGATAGGTACGTACGGTTTGTCCAGCATGTCCTAGGTGTGTCTATAAATATATATTTTTTTAAAATAATAAAAAACAGTGGCCGGCCCTGGGGATTGGGGTCAAAAAAATATAATTAGGAGACTGGCCCTGGGGGATGGGGTCATCAGGGCCAATAAATTAGAATAAGAAGGGGAACCAAACAGCCCCCCTTCTTAAAAAACTAAAATAAATAAAAGACTGGCATCGTGCCGGAGGCCATGCCCCCTCCGTGCAGCACTCTGCAAACGCGCCCCCAACAGGCATCTCCAGTATGCGCCAGGGAGCTGCACTGCAGCCAGGTGTTCTGAGGCCAAGCCCCTTTTTACACCTCTCTGCAACGCAGCTCTGTGGCGCTTACTGGAGGTACCTAGTGGTCTAGTTTGACCCTAGGGACCCTTAGGATTCAGGGGGACTTAATCTCTCAACTTAGAACAGCCACAGGGCGCGTTTACACAGTGGTGAAGGGAGGGGACGGGGCCTGAGGTGACGTGTGCAAACACGCACTATGGCACGTTTTAAATTGGGGATATAATTTCCCTTCAATACTGAGGGCCCCTGGGGGCTAACTAGCCCACCAAGTGCTTCCAGTAAGCGCCACTGAGCTGCATTGCAGAGAGGTGGTCCAGGCCGTGCCACTTTTTACACCTCTCTGCAACGCAGCTCTGTGGCACTTACTGGAGGTACCTAGTGGGCTAGTTGGACCCTAGGGACCCTCAGGATTCAAATGAACTTAATCTCCCAACTAAAAATGGACACAGGGCGTGTTTACACAGTGGTGAAGGGAGGGGACGAGGCCTGAGTTAACGTGTGCAAAAACGCCCTGTGGCCTGTTTTAAGAGGTAGTTTTAATCCCCATGCCCTATTATACACTAGGGGCTTACAGAGGAGGTCATGCTAATCACAGGGGGACCCCAACGCATAATGTTCCCTAGTGTATGTAGGTGTTTTCACTGTATTCTAAGTGTCTTTTAACATAGCACTGGCTCTAGGACTGGTTAGTCAGACTCAGTTACCACCAGTATCCGTCTGAAAAAGTTGAGGGTACAGGATGATTTTGCAACAAGGCTTCTTTCTGCTCTTCTTTTTGTTCTTTCTGCACGTTATCCTTCTTCCTGCACTTATCTTCGTATTTGAGGACTTCTGTTGCTTCTTTCTGCACTTCTTTTGTTTCTTTCTGTGCATTTTTTCTTCTTTTTTCACATGTCCTATCTCTGTAGGCATAGTTAGAAATTAGCATTTAAAAAACCTTTGAAATTCACAGAAAAAACCATAGGTTTCAGGCACGTTATAGTTAGGAATTAGCATTTAAAAAACCTCAGAAATTCACTGAAAAAACCATAGGTTTCAGGGGTGTTATAGTTAGCTGGACTTTTCACTTGTACAAAACCATTGAAATTCCCCCGTTATAGTTAGTTCAGCTAACTATAACTCGCGCGGCCGCAATGCACTGCTGATGACGTCACATATTACATCACTCATGACATGGTCAGTGACATCACTCATGACATCACTGATGACATCTCAAATGACATCACTGATGACATCATCCTTGTGATAGAGTGGCAGACCTCCTCTTCCCCTAATATAACCTTTGATACACACATTCAAAAATAGAAATTAAAATTTTAAAAACAATGGACATACCAATACCAGTTACAACAACCTATACAGTAATTCTAAGATCCACATACACATCCACTCATTCACCAACAGTCCTATACAGTCACTCATACATGTACTCACTCATCATATGTACTCATACACCTATACATCCTGTTACACAATGCCACTCATCCATAGAGGTACTCACACACATAGTCACTCATGCTAATAAAGAATCAAACATACATTTACTTACATATACAGTTATACACACACCACCACACTTACTTCTACGGAAACTTACAAATACTTAGTCTTTTAAACAATCACTTATAGAAACACATACTTATTCATATAGGAACTCTTTCAATCTCTCACTGTCACATATACTCGCTTATATACACCAATAGTCACATATACTAGTTTAAAACATATGTAGTTACTCATAAAGACACTATTGAGACAGTCATTCACTCACTAACACACCCATACACTCACTCATCCACCCATAGAGTCCTGCACACATGCTGTCTTCAACACATACAAAGAGTGAGTCATTCATTCATGCACCTATGCACTACGTAATACCCCCACCGAACCATGCAGACACTCAGACTGATACTCATAAAACCAACTAATAACCTATATAAACACCCATGTAGCTACTCACCAACCCATGCAGCCACTTATACACAAAGTGAGAGACTGATACAGATATTTACATATTTAAACATTACTCACTAAGCCATGTATTCACTATGAAACACTTAATCAGTCAGTTACACAATCAATTTTTCAAAAACAAATCATCCATTTAGACACTTATATACCCATTTATTCTTCCATCGACCTTGAGATATACATATATAAAACATATTTAATTTTCAGAAACACACACATTCACTGGATGATGTCATCAGTGATGTCATCAGTGATGTCATTTGAGATGTCATCAGTGATGTCATGAGTGATGTCACTGACCATGTCATGAGTGATGTAATATGTGACGTCATCAGCAGTGCATTGCGGGCGCGCGAGTTATAGTTAGCTGAACTAACTATAACGGGGGAATTTCAATGGTTTTGTACAAGTGAAAAGTCCAGCTAACTATAACACCCCTGAAACCTATGGTTTTTTCAGTGAATTTCTGAGGTTTTTTAAATGCTAATTCCTAACTATAACGTGCCTGAAACCTATGGTTTTTTCTGTGAATATATATATAGTTATAGTTAGGACCACGTTTCCATAGGAAATCCGCAACATTCTATTTTGAATAACTTTGGCGCCGGTTGACGAATCCTCGCGAATTTTTGCAAAATAGGTGGGGCGCTACGCTCCGCTCCTACCCTGAAAGTCTCGGGGGGATTCGTCAAGCGGGGGCTGAGATAAAAGGAGGGTCCCTAAACGCGTTTTTCCCATGCATTTTTCCATAGGACCTTTAGACACAGCTACAGCCCGAACGGCTGAACAGAATTACTTGAAATTTGGCAGAGAGGTAGTCCTCAGGTCAAGGAAGTGCCTTTTGTAGGTTTGGTGTAAATCTGTTCAGTAGATTCTGAGAAAATAGCCTTTAAATCAATATATATATCTGAGCCAGCTTACGGTGCGCTTACGGTGCGCTTACAGTACGCGTACGGTGGCGTGCGCGAGCGCGATTCTGATTGGCCCTTAGATCTTAGTAAACATTCGAATCGGTCGAAACCAGGAAGCGGCGGCCGGCATTTTCTCTCTCGCACTCTGACAGGGGGTTGAAAAACCAAGTGCAAAAACATGTAAAGGGGCTGTTTACACAGCTCCCAAGCACCTAGCCATGTCGAGGGAGTCCCCAACGATCCCCCAAGTGAAAAAAGGCAATTTTAATTTTTTCGAAAATTTCGCCGATTACGCTTACCGTACGTGTACGGTAAGAAATAATAATAAAAAAAAAAAATAACCATATTCTCCCCACCCCGTGTGCAAAAGATGCCCGAAGGGCACCTTTTGTGCATGGCTTATTAGAGCTAAACAAAACATATATTTTACCTGTCACAACGATGCTCATCATATGTCCTCCATGTGTGCATGGTGCGTGAAGCGCATCGTGCGTTCATGGCCCATCTAGCGTAACGTGGGCACGCGGTGCGCGAAGCGCACCGTGTGCTCACTGTGCACGCACGGTGCGCGAAGCGCACCGTGCGCGCACGGAACGAACTGCGTTAAGTGGGCGCGCACGCCACAAATGGCGTAAAGTAACTTAGCATTTAAAAAACCGTACAAATTCACTGAAAAAACCATAGGTTTCACACACGTTATAGTTAGGAATTAGCATTTAAAAAACCTTGCAAATTCACTGAAAAAACCATAGGTTTCACACATGTTATAGTTAGCTGGACATTTTACTGATAAAAAACCAATGAAATTCCCCCGTTATAGTTACTGTAGGCAACTATAACTCACGCGACCGTAATCCTCTGCTGATGACATATGTGTCTTTATGAAAAAAAAATATTTGTAATATATGTATGGCTAAAATTTAATGGAAGAAGACATGGGCAAATAAGTGTCTAAATACAGTATTAGCATCAGCAGAGGATTACGGTCGCGTGAGTTATAGTTGCCTACAGTAACTATAACGGGGGAATTTCATTGGTTTTTTATCAGTAAAATGTCCAGCTAACTATAACATGTGTGAAACCTATGGTTTTTTCAGTGAATATATATATATATATATATATATATATATATATATAGCTATAAAAAAATCACTGAAAAAACAGAGGTTACAGGGACATTATAGTTATGCTTAGATTTCACTCATACACAACCAGTCAAATTCAGCTGTTAGAATTAACGGAGCTAACTATAACTTGTGCCCCGCAATGCACTGCTTAGGACCTCACATATTACTTCACTCATGACACGGTCAGGGACATCACTGATGACATCTCAAATGACATCACTGATGACATCATCCACAAAATCACCAATGTACCCACTCAGACCCCATAGAGCCTTCCATACACCCACTCCCACTCCCACATCACCATTCACAAACCCATTCACAGACCTATACCAGTGCTTCCATACCTACTCACTAATTCATGGGTTTGTGAATGGTTGTGCGGGAGTGGGTGTATGAAAGGTTCTATCGGGGTCTGAGTGTATACGATGGTGATTTTATGATGTCATCAGTGATGTCACTGACCATGTCATGGGTGATGTAATATATGAGGTCATAAGCATTGTATTGCGGGGGCACAAGTTATAGTTATGCTGAATTTCACTGGTTTTGCACAAGTTAAATCTGAGCCTACCTATAATGTCTCTGTAACTTTTGTTTTTTTCAATGAATTTCTAAGGTTTTTTTTACGTGAAGTAAGATGCCCATCGCAATGCACAATGGGGGTGGGCTTGAACGCAGGGCCTGGCCTGGCATTGTGCTGCCCAGATCCAAGCTTGCTACTCCTGTGCCCTTCCTCCTTGCCAACCATGTTTGAAGGAGAGAGCATGAGCACTTTAGCACTGATAAAGTGCACAAAGTCCTAAAGCCAACAAAAACGAATTCAGCAAAACAGGAGGAGTGTAGAAAAAAGGCATGGGCAAATACCATGCCAAAGATGGCAGGTCCAACGGTCTTCCTTCCCATTCACTCTGCAGGACACTGTCTTGACTAAGGGGCTGATTTAGATGTGGATGGGGGTCCCACTGCTGCCATCGCGTCTGACCCCCCACCCGATCATGATGGTGATGGTCGGACAGCCACCGCCTCCAGGATCCTGGAGCCTGCAGTGGCGGTAGTGGGATAAGCAGGCGGAATCACGGTAGGGCCCATGCTGGCACGACCAAGCAGACTCCAACCTGCCTTTCCTCCAAGCATTTCATGCCATGAAATGCTTGTCGGAAAGGCAGGTGAAGTGGGGTGAGTATAGGGGATGTTCTTTAGGCTTGTGAGCCATACATTCCCGCCGCCGTGACACCGCTGCCGCCCCACCACCCACCCTGGATTACTGTTGGAATCTGGTGGGTGGGAGTGCAGACAGCTTGGGAGTCTTCCTTGGACCGCCACAGTGGCGGTCCAGCAGGACGACCAGCAACTTCTAAATCAGGCCCACATTTTTTCTCCTCCTAATTTTATTGCTTGCGGTGTGCTGATGGCTCAAGTTTAGACCGATAATTTTTTTATCCTTTCAGTGTTAGGTTTCGGTAAAGAAACAAGGAGCTTGAGGGTCCTAAAGCAAGCATAACTTTTAAACTGGACTGGCCCAAACTCTCTGTAAACAATTGGGACAAGACGTTAATAGATGCTGAGACCCCGCTTCATAACTCCACTCTCAAGGAAGATCTGGTTCAATGTAATTACTGGATTACAACCACTTTAGATTTCGACTTCCCTGTTTTGGTTGATCTCGCTGCCAGGTCTCGCCACAGCTCCATGGTACACTGCTGATTTAAAGTTAGCTGAACTAGAGTGTACAAGACTGACACACGAGTGGCAGAGGGGATATCAACATAAGAGTAAGGGCCTTATTTTGGTTTCAGCGGATGGCTTACACAACGGTGACAGATATCCCATCCACCGAAATATAAATCCCATAATATCCTATGGGATTTATATTTCAGCAGATGGGATATTTGTCACCGTTGTGATGGAATAACCTGTCTGACGAAATCTAAATCAGGCGCGAAGTCAAAGCTACAGGTGGCACTGACAGATTATTTTTTTTAAATCTGAATAAAAATCTTACGTTTGTGTTTCAAAAATTCTTCAAGTACACAGGCCCTCGATTGGAAGCCTTTCAACAGATGTGTAACAAGCTGCAAATCTTTTTGAAGGACAAGATCAAGGCTATCTGTGATCATTTTTCTTTATCTATACAGATCAAGAATAAAATCTCTTTTATGAGTGCTTTTCCTGAGTCGAATGCTTTTCTACCTCCTTATAATTTTAATAGGACTTGATGAACTTCCCTTTATCAATGTCATTAGGGTCTCCTTTTGACCCCTAACTCCTTGGCTCCTCCATAATATACCACCAGCATTGCTTGAGACCATTCTAGGGCTTTGTAACAAATTGTTTGTCAATATACAATTGTTCTGCTACCTTGGATACAGGCTTTGCTTTTTCAGCTGCTGAAGAAAACTAATGCTGATACAACAATGCTTGCAAATATGAGTCAATCTCACTGCTCTGTTCTCCAAATAAAATTCTGGAGAAGACCATTCGTTTTCTGGAGAGCAACATGACACTCAACAAGATGCAGCTGGAGTATTGGCCATCCGCAGCTCGAAAACTGCTCTGGCCTCTGTGCTAGATGATTTGTGACTTCAAGAGCATTGGGGCTTCTTGTGGACTTGGGGTCTTAGCTGTTTAACTGCACCCCTTTCAAACCTGTATCTCAGGAAATCCTCCTGGCCGTGTCACTCAGCTTTATATTTTTTAACCTTGATGTCCATCTTTGGCTGCTAATGAGCTAATCAAGTCACATGGATATACTGATTTCTTTGGAGGACTCTGCATTTGATGCTGTCTCGGTTTTTAATGACTCTTTTGATGGGAATGGAGGGGGCGTGGCTAACCACCGATGTATGTAGCCTGACGCGGACTGTGGAGCTCTCTCCCGGGGATCCCCCATCCGACATACTCCTGAGCCCCAGCACCGATGAATGGTGAGGGTGGAGGAGACACCCCAGAACAATTTCTCTGAGTAAACGGGGCCCCGTCCAACAGACAGAGCGGCGAACAACAAAGAATGAGGCAGCCTCCGGATGACTATGACAAAATGGCAGCCGTTCCCGGCTTTGAAAGCTAACTTTGGGAGCCCGCTCGCAGTGTAGCCACCAGGGCCGGAGGCCCAAAGCGCAGTGCAGTGGACGAGCAACGCGAGGGCACCTCTTAGAGGCTTCTTACTACACTACAAAGGACCCGAAGGACCCAGCGGTGCGGTACCGCAATACCCTGCCGGGGATGGCCCCATAGGCATCAGCACAGCCCTTGATTACCGGAAGGGCCGGAGACGTTGCAATGCAGAAGATGGGACACAGGGTGGTCCGCTCCGAGCCTGTGCACCTGCCCATAAGTTAAGAGGAAGCAGGTGGAACACACTTGAGCCTGGAAGATATCCCTGCAACCTGTGAGTGACTACAATGCTGAGGGAACTATAGAAAAGGAAGCAGGCTGCGGGGTGACCCTTCTTGGTAAAGAGCTGCGGGCTTCAGGCCGAGGGCGATGAGCAAACCATTGTACGCCCTGCGGACAACGCCCTTGCTCATGGACGCCCGGAAATCCAGGGAGAACACTGCCACAAAGGTGGCTGAGCGGGGTCTACCGAGAGGTTAAGCAAACAGCTGCACACAGAAAGGGGAGCCAGCAGGAGTTACTTGCAACCCAGCGAGTGCTGGCCTAAGCGAGGAGAGACGGGCAGCCAGTGAAGAGGCTTTGGAGCTGCAGGAAGGGCTAGCAGCTCAAGGAGCGGTGTTGCAGGCGCGGCGTTGCTGAACACAAACCAATGGCCCATTGCTGGGCTGCGGTGTATCCAGAGGACCGGTCAGTGAATCACCAGTAGGCACCTAAAAGAGGAAGGGCCTGGTGGGCACAGCCGTGGTTCAAGGATACACAAAGGACCCGGGAAGTCACAACACTTAAGGTGGGCTGCGGAGGGGCCTGAGGTGAGACTGCGCCCTGGTCAGAGTGGGAGTGGAGCCAGTGGAGAGCACTTGAGACCCCGCGGTGAACTCCATAGCCCGTGAAAGAGCGTAGCACAAGGGAACCTGCAGAGCAGAAAGCAAGCTGCGAGAGGGCCACACGCGATCGCATGCTGCAGCCCTAACAAAGAGCGGCCTGGAAAGACATCTCATGGGTCCCACAGCTACTGTACCTGCATGTGAACATGAAGAGGAACAGGGGGAACATGATTGAGGAGGTAGGCGGCGGGGGACCCATCATGAGCCTACTCTGACAACATGGTGTGTGAGTGGAGCAGCCGGGAGTATGTACGTCGTTACAACGCACACTTTTACAACACATGCACTTACAACGCATTTTTTACAACGCAAAATCCACTACAACGCATTCCATTACAACGCATGACACTACAACGCATTTTTAAAAACTACCTTTACAACGCATTCCATTACATCGCATACTACCTTTACAACGCATACCATTACAACGCATAATATTAAATTGCATTTAAGGTAAGTATTAGATAGTATAGGGTTAAAAATTACTATTCTAACTCCAGGGGGTGCAACAGTAGGGTAATTGTTGGATAGCATAGGGGTAAAAATTACTATTCTAACTCCAGGGGGTGCAACAGTAGGGAAAGTGTTGGATAGTATAGGGGTAAAAATTACTATTCTAACTCCAGGGGGTGCAACAGTAGGGAAAGTGTTGGATAGTATAGGGTTAAAAATTACTATTCTAACTCCAGGGGGTGCAACAGTAGGGTAAGTGTTGGATAGTATAGGGGTAAAAATTACTATTCTAACTCCAGGGGGTGCAACAGTAGGGTAAGTGTTGGATAGTATAGGGGTAAAAATTACTATTCTAACTCCAGGGGGTGCAACAGTAGGGTAAGTGTTGGATAGTATAGGGGTAAAAATTACTATTCTAACTCCAGGGGGTGCAACAGTAGGGTAAGTGTTGGATAGTATTGGGGTAAAAATAATTATTCTAACTCCAGGGGGTGCAACAGTAGGGAAAGTGTTGGATAGTGTAGGGGTAAAAATTACTATTCTAACTCCAGGGGGTGCAACAGTAGGGTAAGTGTTGGATAGTATAGGGGTAAAAATTACTATTCTAACTCCAGGGGGTGCAACAGTAGGGTAAGTGTTGGATAGTATAGGGGTAAAAATTACTATTCTAACTCCAGGGGGTGCAACAGTAGGGAAAGTGTTGGATAGTATAGGGGTAAAAATTACTATTCTAACTCCAGGGGGTGCAACAGTAGGGTAAGTGTTGGATAGTATAGGGGTAAAAATTACTATTCTAACTCCAGGGGGTGCAACAGTAGGGAAAGTGTTGGATAGTATAGGGGTAAAAATTACTATTCTAACTCCAGAGGGTGCAACAGTAGGGTAAGTGTTGGATAGTATAGGGGTAAAAATTACTATTCTAACTCCAGGGGGTGCAAAAGTAGGGTAAGTGTTGGATAGTATAGGGGTAAAAATTACTATTCTAACTCCAGGGGGTGCAACAGTAGGGTAAGTGTTGGATAGTGTAGTGTAATATTATGCGTTGTAATGGTATGCGTTGTAAAGGTAGTATGCGATGTAATGGAATGCGTTGTAAAGGTAGTTTTTAAAAATGCGTTGTAGTGCCATGCGTTGTAATGGAATGCGTTGTAGTGGATTTTGCGTTGTAAAAAATGCATTGTAAGTGTAGTGCGTTGTAAAAGTTGCGTTGTAAAGGTTGTTCCCCAGCCGGGAGCTAGCTGAGCCTAATACTGCACTGGACCTGGAGAGCAGGAGGCGGGCACCCAAAGGGACGAATTGTGACACCAACGGGGATATCAAGCAGGCCAGGGGACCTCCCGCGCCATAACCATTTACTGATCACACGCTCCCAGAACCCACAAACTATAACCCACTGAGGGAGCGGAGCCAACTCTGTGATCCCGGGAAAGAACTATGAAGGGTAGCATTGTGTGACAGTGAGAGTCAAGGAGCAACAGAGAACCACCCCTCGCCTCTGTTCAATGTCTAACATGGGGTGGAGGGAAATTGATTGTGCAACATGGGGAAAATACCAAAAAAGAGAGGTCATAATACTTTTGACATGGGTAGGGTGAGCACATATACAGATGAAGAGGAAGACAGTGCTGAAGTGGTGAAAGAAGTCACCCATGTATGCCCTCCATCGGCACTGACCTAAGTCTGCTAAAAGATGACTACCGCCGACTGGTGGAGAGAGTGAGGAATTCAGAGCGGATAATCTCTGACCTTCCCACTGAGGTGATAGAATTGTGAAAATCCCTGTCAGACATAGAAACCAAAGTGCGGATTCTTAGAAGTGAGAGCAAAAGACAGCAAAGGCAGTTCTCGCAGAAACAACCTCCATATAATAGGAATACCAGAGCGAGAACAGGGGAGCGATATGGTGCAGTTCCTGGAGCATTTGATAAAAACAGAAGTGGCCCCAGAGTGGCTCTCCCAATTCTACGCGTTGGAAATAGCACACAGGGTCCTGTCAGAACCCCCTAGACCAGGTGCTCCTTCACGGCTGATAGTGGTTGTTTGCTCCACTTCCGGGACCAAGACTTTAACCTAACACAAGCCCGCTGGAAAAGCAACCTACAGATCGGAAACAGCTAAATCATGGTGTTCCCTGACTTCACCAAGGAAGTGAAGAGACAAAGAACTACATTCCTAACGGTGAAAAATAAGTTACGGCAGTTACAGATACCATATTTACTTTACTTTTACTCATTTGTATAGCGCAACGAATCATCCCCAGGGGGATCTCTCGGTGCTTAGAGGAATGAGTACTAGTGGGCAGGGCTTTCTAAAACAGCCAAGTCTTTAGCAGTTTCTTAAAGCTGAATATCTCGGTACAGGACCGGATCTTCTCTGGTAGGTTGTTCCAGTGACTGGGAGCCAGATGAGAGAATGCTCGACCCCCCCGTTTTCGCTTTGTTTATTCTATACATACACAAGAAATTGCGGTTGCTAGATCTTAGCTGCCGTGTGGGTTGGTACAGGGTAAGTTTCATTTTGAGGTAGGTTGGGCCTTTCCCCTGTAGAGACTTGAAGACCACACATAGCATCTTAAAAATGGCTCGTTTCCTGATCGGAAGCCAATGAAGTTGGCTCAAGAGGTGTGCAGAAGGGGTGCGTGCCGGTTTGTTAAGGGCGAGGTGAGCTGCAGTGTTTTGCACCACCTGTAGTTTGGATAGTAGGTCTTCCCTTATTCCAACAAGCAACGATTTGCCATAGTCCAGTCGACTAACCAAGAGTGACTGGATAAGGGTTTTTTTTGCTGAGTGGGATCCAGGGGAAGATCATATGCAATGCCGTTTCCGGCCCGATTGAGAGTGGTCACCCCGACTGGGGTGCAGTCTTTCCAGTCGCCATGGGATGCTTGGGAATGGCTCAATTCTGGCTCGGGTCACGGATTGCGCGGAAACTCCCTGGGGTCAAGGAAAAGAGACAGGCTCAGGCAAAACTAGCAACAACAACAGTTGATGGACAGAATGCAGAACAATGTCATACATTCATCCCAGTACAGAGATCTGGGCCTAAATCCATCGTTTTTTTGCTCCCCATGCCATTCCAGTTTGAACCCAGCCATATGCAAATCAGTCTTGACCCTGTGCCTCATGGGAACAGTCCAGCCCGAACTGCCAAGCCAGGTCCTCCCTGGACTGGACCCAAGCATCCTAGGACCGGTTGGAGTGAGTAGATGTGTGAATGTGTGAGTGCAATTTAAAAATGGCTCCAAGCTACCCCAGGGGGATTTTATTCGCAGAATATCTGGGCCATCGATAAAAAGAGACTAGAAAAGTCACACACTGAGATGTGGAATTAGACCTGTGGCAGTTCTTGTGAAATGTGCTGAAGGGTCAACATGTTTCTTGCCTTTTTAAAAGTCCAACAGGATCTTGGCAATTCATCAGGACCAAAGAAATTCTTCTACTCTCAAGGGGGCGGCAAATAATATGCAGCAGAGGTCAAAGTCACGTCCCCTAGTGTCAGGATGCTATAGTCGTCCTGGTATGTAAAACAAATGTTTAAATGAAAAGTGAGGTACAGTGATACCTTCCAGAGATAGATGCACCTAGAGAAAAGGAAAGGTCAGCATACAAGTCAATTAGTACTTGATGAGGCAAAAACTGGGACTTCCTGAAAGTAAATATAAACAGGGAGGATGGAGGAAGACAAAGGGGGGGGGGGGAAGGGGAGGGGTAAAAAAAAGAGGGGGGAGACAGGGGAATAGGCAACTGTCTTGCCCGGGTGAAGGAACCAAGGACAAATGAACAGTACGACAAAAGAGACAAAGGCAGTTGGTACTCCTGGAGAAAGAGGCACGTACAGGTATACATAAATATATAAATATATTCCATGCTGTGGCGTGTGGTGATCTTAGCAGCGACACAGCCGAATTAGGTACGGGCTGCGATAGTGCTCACTCGGCATTTAATCTGTACGATTTTGCAACTTTTAAAAGCATTTTATTCGTGTGATGATATGTGTATTGCACCTATGTTTTTAAAGTTCTGGTTTTAAAGCTCTGAGCATTGTAACATTCTAAAGCTGGCTTAAACTTATTTTACCTTTTCTAGTAGCTGGAGCACGTCTCCCGGGCTTCTGTCCTGGTGCGCATTGCCCGTCCGTGCGAGCGGGCCCGCCTCCATCTTTCCAGAAGAGGTTAGCGGTCTAGCGCTAACCTCCCGGCCACCATAAATCGAACGCTGGCGCGAACACGCAGCGTGTGGTGATCTTAGCAGCGACACAGCCAAATTAGGTACGGGCTGCGATAGTGCTCACTCGGCATTTAATCTGTACGATTTTGCAACTTTTAAAAGCATTTTATTCGTGTGATGATATGTGTATTGCACCTATGTTTTTAAAGTTCTGGTTTTAAAGCTCTGAGCATTTTAACATTCTAAAGCTGGCTTAAACTTATTTTACCTTTTCTGGTAGCCGGAGCACGTCTCCCGGCCTTCTGTCCTGGTGCGCATTGCCCGTCGGTGCGAGCGGGCCCGCCTCCATCTTTCCGGAAGAGGTTAGCGGTCTAGCGCTAACCTCCCGGCCACCATAAAACGAACGCTGGCGCGAACGCGCCAAAGGCGCGCCAAAGGCGCGCCAAAGCCAAGTCCGTCTCCGCCCGTCCGCGCCAGGAGCGTGCCAGTGGCCCCTCCCTTGTCCCCTACGATACACTCGCTCTAGCCTGCTAGCTTTACGGGTGCAGAAAGCCGTACACTGTTTCCCTGTATTAGATCCAGAAGACCTACACAGCTACCTCTGCCCTGGATGCGGTTTCCCCGTCGCTAGTGAGGCTAGGAGTCATGAAGTAGGATCTATACATTCCCTCTGCACGGCGTCAAGGGCAGGACATTTTGCCAACCCCGATGACATTCAGAGGCGATCTATCAACCGGGAATCAGGTGTGAGCTTAAATAACCACTTAGTCTGTATCCTCCTGAACGCCCGCTCTGTGGTCAAACACAAATACGAACTTGAACTATTCTTGACCGCCCATTCTCCGGATATGGCCTTTATCACGGACACTTGGACCAACGCGGCCTCCTGCCCAGACTGGAACATCGCCATGCCACCTGGCTATGCGTTACACTGTCTCGATAGAAAGTCGGGCAGAGGGGGGGCTTAGCGATTATTTACAAGGACCAACTAAAGGTCCAGGTCAGGGTTATTGAAAATATGCACGCAGAAGCACTACAATTTAGCATATTTCTAAAAGACACTAACATCGCCCATGGGTTACTGGTGTATAGACCTCCCGGACCTAGGGCCACGTTTTTGGAGGCCCTCCAAATGCATCGAGAGCCCTGTACTGAGTTTGAGGCCTACACGATCCTTGGGGATTTTGATCTCCATCTGGAGGCCGTAAATAACTCGGAAACTATGAGACTTCTGGACAGCTTGGAGGCTTATGGACTACCTCAATTGGTGACAGCCCCAACTCATGACGGGGGCCACACCCTGGATGGTCTCTTTTCCAGCCACCCAGACCTGGTACATCTCAGGGTTGAATCCCTCCCATGGACCGATCACAGGGCAGTGTTCTTCAAGATTGGGCTAAAATCAAGGGCAAGAAGCGATCTCCACATACCTAACAAGATCCTTTTCAGGAGATGGAGTAGGGTTGCCCAAGTGTCCCTGACGGAGGCACTATCTCGGAGGATAATAATGATACAGCTGTTGCCCAGCTCACCAACTGGATTGGGGACGCTATTAATCAGGTTGCCCCTCTCCAGTCAGCTACCCAGAACAGGCGTCCTCCGGGTGCCCCTTGGTATGGCCCGGAGTTGAAAGCCCTGAAGGTAGAGTGTAGACGGCGGGAACGGCTTTGGAGAACTGACTACAACAGGGACCATAAGTTGGCCTACAATCTGGCCCTGCACAACTACAAGCGGGCCATTTGAAAATCTAAGCAGGACTACTTCTCCCGTAAAATCCCCGAGGCTGGGAATTCCTCTAAAGAACTGTTTAAAACGGTAGCCTTCCTGTCAAGTCCGCAGCAGACTAACCAGTTCAGTCCGGATCAGTCCTTCTGCAACCAGCCAGCTACCTTTTTTCACACTAAGGTGGCCACCATCTACAATGACTTATTAAACACTTTGGGACCCCCCACCTTGGATCTTCAGCAGGCGCCGCCCACATGTAGGCTGACGAACTTCGATCCTTTAACCAGCAGGGAGGTTCTGACACTATTAGGCTCCATAAAGTCTGGTGCTGCTTCCGATCCATGTCCCCCTCATATCATCCACTTGGTGGCGGACAGGATAGTGCCATGTCTCACGATCCTAATCAATCAGGTTCTAGCAGTAGGTACCTATCCAGTCACCTGAAAATCAGCATGTGTTAAACCCCTTCTCAAGAAGGCCTCCCTGGACCCCTCTGAACTCAAAAATTATCGCCCCATCTCTGGCCTCCCTTTGATGGCTAAAGTCATTGAGAAGGCCATTAACCAAAACCTGATGGGGTATCTGGACAAGAATGCCCTGCTGGACAGCTCCCAGCACGGCTTCCGGCCCAGGAATCAGGTGTGAGCTTAAATAACCACTTAGTCTGTATCCTCCTGAACGCCCGCTCTGTGGTCAAACACAAATACGAACTTGAACTATTCTTGACCGCCCATTCTCCGGATATGGCCTTTATCACGGAAACTTGGACCAACGCGGCCTCCTGCCCAGACTGGAACATCGCCATGCCACCTGGCTATGCGTTACACTGTCTCGATAGAAAGTCGGGCAGAGGGGGGGGCTTAGCGATTATTTACAAGGACCAACTAAAGGTCCAGGTCAGGGCTATTGAAAATATGCACGCAGAAGCACTACAATTTAGCATATTTCTAAAAGACACTAACATCGCCCATGGGTTACTGGTGTATAGACCTCCCGGACCTAGGGCCACGTTTTTGGAGGCCCTCCAAATGCATCTAGAGTCCTGTACTGAGTTTGAGGCCTACACGACCCTTGGGGATTTTGATCTCCATCTGGAGGCCGTAAATAACTCGGATACTACGAGACTTCTGGACAGCTTGGAGGCTTCCTTATAACGGCAGCCGAGGGGATTCGGACGACAGTAGACGAAGGGGGGTGAGCTATTCTCGTCCTCCTGGATTTGTCTGCTGCGTTCGATACCGTGAATCATCTGGTGCTGATTCAGCGCCTTAGGGAGGTCGGGATTGCAGGCCGAGCCTTGACTCTGCTTTCTTCCTTTTTGGAAGACAGAAAGCAATGTTTAAATTGGGCCGGTCTACATTCTGACAGTTTTGCTCTGCCTTGCGGTGTCCCCCAAGGCTCGGCTCTTTCCCCGACCCTTTTTAACATCTATGTTATACCTCTGGCGAGTCTGGTCAGGAAACATGGCTTCATGCTGGTATCCTATGCTGATGATTCACAGCTTGTGATATCAGCTGTTGAGCATCCTGATCAAATAGCGGCCAAATTCCACGCTTGCCTCTCTGATGTGATGAAGTGGATGCATCTGAGCTTTTTAAAAATCAATACTGAAAAGACGGAAGTGATGGAATTTGGGAAAGGTCCCTCAGTCTGGAACTCCCTCTGGTGGCCATCGGCGGCAGGGCAATGCCCCCTCCCGGTCGCCAAGGTGAGGAATCTGGGGGTGGTGTTTGACCAAAAGCTAAACATGTCAGCTCAGGTCAACAGCCTAACGTCTTCCTGTTTCTTTCTGCTTAAAACTTTGCGGAAGATCCTTCCATATATACCCTAGTCGTTACAAAAGACTGTGATGGCTGCACTTTTCATGTCCAGATTGGACTATTGCAACGCCATGTTTCTGGGCATTGACAAGTTTCAGGTCAGAAAGCTCCAATCCTTGCAGAATGCCGCGGATCGGGTAATTTTCAACTTACCCAGGGGCTGTTCCACTTCAGCGGGAAGGAATTCCCTCCACTGGCTCCCGGTTCAACAAAGAATCGAGTTCAAAGCACTCTGTCTGGTGCATCGGGCCCGTTTTGGCGGGGGCGCGAATGATGGGACCGACAGGTTTCTACCTTACATTCCGCCCCGTGCTTTGCGGTCAGCCAATCTTGGCCTTATCTGTATTTCCAGATACAAACTTGCTAGATGGGGCGGCCGCTCCTTCGCCATTTGTGCAGCCAGATTGTGGAACCAACTGCCTGTGGAGTTGCGACTCCAACCTGGCTATGCCCTCTTCAGAAAAATGCTCAAACATCGCCTATTCCAGGCCCAACTATAATTCACTTTCCTGCAAATCACACACACCATAGCGCCAAGACACCATTTGGTATTCGAGCGCTCTACAAGCCTTTTTTATAATTATACTTTTATACATGCTCAAACACTAGGCATCTGCGGACATGTCCTTTCCCCTTTTCCTTCCCCCCCTCTTAGTCCCCCTAGGAACAGCATACTTTTTGTTTTTCAGGAACTCTTTAGTGCCAGTTGAATGGTACCCACCATAGACCTTAATTGCATTTCATAGAATGTACGAGGAATGCACACCATGACAAAGTTCCACAAGATACTTGATTCATAGGGGAGCAAAAATAGCAATGCTGCAGGAAACACATATCAATCAATCAATCAAGGCATTTATAGAGCACGCTACTCACCCGGAGGGTCTCAAGGCGCTTGGGGGGGGGGGGGGGTGAGGTGCCGCTACTGCTCGAACAGCCAGGTCTTGAGTTTCTTCCTGAAGGAGAGGTGGTCTTGGGTCAGGCGAAGGTCAGTCGGGAGGGTGTTCCAGGTCTTGGCGGCCAGGTAGGAGAAGGACCTTCCTCCTGTTGTCGCTCTTCAGATGCGGGGGACGGCGGCGAAGGCGTGGTTGGTCGATCGAAGGTGGCGTTTGGGAGCGTAGAAGTTGAGGCGGTTGTTGAGGTAGCTCGGGCCTTGGTCGTGTAGGGCTTTGTGTGAGTGGGTGAGGAGACAGAAGGTGATTCTCTTGTTGACGGGGAGCCAGTGCAGGTCTCTCAGATGTCCGGAGATGAGGTTGCGTCGGGGGATGTCGAGGATGAGTCTGGCTGAGGCGTTCTGGATCTGCTGGAGTCTCTTCTGGAGCTTGGCGGTGGTTCCGGCGTAGAGGGCGTTGCCGTAGTCCAGTCGGCTGGTGACGAGGGCCTGGGTGACCGTCTTCTTAGTCTCGGTGGGGATCCACCGGAAGATCTTCCGTAGCATGCGCAGGATGTTAAAGCAGGACGCGGAGATGGCGTTGACTTGTCTGGTCATGGAGAGGGAGGAGTCCAGGATGAAGCCCAGGTTGCGTGCGTGGTCTGTCGGTTTGGGTGCGGTGCCCAGGACGGGGGGCCACCATGAGTCGTCCCAGGCAGAGGGCGAGGAGCCCAGGATGAGGACTTCCGTCTTGTCTGAGTTCAGTTTCAGGCGGCTGGTCGTCATCCACTCGGCTACGTCTTTCATCCCTTCGTGGAGGTTGGTTCTGGCGGCGGCTGGGTCGTTGGTCAGGGAGAGGATCAGCTGGGTGTCGTCGGCGTAGGAGATGATGTTGAGGTTGTGTTGGCGTGCGATGGCCGTAAGGGGGCTCATGTAGACGTTGAAGAGGGTGGGGCTGAGCGAGGAGCCCTGGGGAACGCCGCAGATGACTTCCGTGGCTGCAGATCTGAACGGTGGTAGGCGAACTCTCTGTGTCCTTCCAGCGAGGAAGGAGATGATCTATTCCAGTGCCTTCTCCTGGATTCCGATGTTGCTGAGGCGCTGCACTAGGGTGCGGTGGCAAACAGTGTCGAACGCCGCGGAGAGGTCTAGGAGGATGAGGGCCGCTGTCTCACCATTGTCCAGCAGGGCTCGGATGTCATCGGTGGCAGCGCAGAGGGCGGACTCGGTGCTATGGTTGGCTCGGAAGCCCGACTGTGAGGGGTCGAGGGATCCATTCGTCTCGAGGAAGGCGGCCAGCTGCTTGTTGACGGTCTTCTCGATGACTTTGGCTGGGAACGGGAGGAGCGAGATGGGGCGGTAATTCTTGAGTTCGGTGGGGTCCGCTGTTGGTTTCTTAAGTAGAGCGCTGAGTTCGGCGTGTTTCCAGCTCTCAGGGAAGGTGGCGGTGTCGAAGGAGGTGTTGATGATGTCCCGCAGGTGGGGTGCGATGACAGCGTCGGCCTTGTTGAAGACGTGGTGGGGGCAGGGGTCGGTCGGAGATCCGGAGTGGATAGAGTTCATCGTGCAGATGGTGTCTTCTGTGTTGATCTGGGTCCAGGCGCTGAGGGTGGTGGTGGGGGGCGTTGGTGCGGTCGTTGGGAGCGTTGTTTGTGGGCTGAAGCTGTTGTGTATGTCCGCGATCTTGTTGTGGAAGTAGGAGGCGAGGGAGTTGCAGAGGTCTTGCGACGGGGTGATGTCGTTGTTTCCGGCGTTGGAGTTGGAGAGCTCTTTCACGATGTTGAAAAGTTCCTTGCAGTTGTGTGCGTTGTTGTCCAGCCGGTCCTTGAATGCTGTTTTCTTGGTGGCGTGGATCAGTTGATGGTGCTTCCGGGTGGCGAGCTTGAGTTTGGTCATGTTGTCCGGTGTTGGCTCCCTTCTCCAGGCTTTCTCGAGGGCTCGGCAGTTCATCTTGGAGCTCTTGAGTTCGTCGGTGAACCATGGAGCCTTCTTGCTGCCGGGTCTGCTAGGCGGGGTCCTCAGTGGGGCGAGGTCATCTGCGCAGTTGCTGATCCACTTCGTGAGGTTGTTGGCGGCCTGGCTGGGGTTCGCTGAGCTGGCGGGAGGGTGCTGGCTCAGGGAAGCGGCGAGCTGGTCTGCTGTGATCTTGTTCCAGTTTCTACGAGCAACCTGTTGCTGGTGGTGGTGGATCGTGGATCTTCTGAAGGTGAAGTGGATGCAACTGTGGTCCGTCCAGTGGAGTCCGGTGGCGTGGCTGAAGACGATGTCCTTGCTGGATGAGAAGACAGCGTCGAGCGTGTGTCCGGCGAGGTGGGTGGGGGTGGTCACCAGCTGCTTGAGTCCGAGGTTGGCGAGGTTGTCAAGCAGGGTGGTGGTGTTGCGGTCGTTGTTGTTCTCCAGGTGGAAGTTGATGTCCCCCAGGAGGATGTAGTCCGCGGAGGGGAGGGCGTGCGGGCTGATGAAGTCGGCGATGTCTTCGCTGAATTGTGTGCGTGGTCCCGGGGGTCGGTAGATGAGGGTGCCTCTGAGGGTGGTTTTGGGGTCCGTGTGGATCTGGAAGTGCAGGTGTTCGGTGGTTGTCAGGGTGTCATCGGTGTTGGTCGTGAAGCGGATGGTGTCCCTGTAGATGATGGCGATGCCTCCTCCGGTCTGGTTGCCTCGGTCTCTTCGGGTGATCTTGTAGCCGTCTGGGATGGCGATGGCGATGTCGGGCGCTGAGGAGTCGTTCATCCAGGTTTCCGTGAGGAAGGCGACGTCAGGAGCTGTGGTGTCGAGGAGGTTCCAGAGTTCGATGGTGTGTCTGTGGACGGAGCGGGTGTTGAGTAGGATGCACTTGAGGTGGTTGCTGCTGGTGGTCGGCTTGGCGGGTGCTGGTGCGGGGCAGGTCCGGATGCAGGAGAACTTGCAGGCGTGACAGCTGAAGGGTCCATGGGTTCGTCTCGGGGTGGCTCGGTAGCATCCCGGGATTCGGCCGGTGTTGAGTGCGTTGAGGGTAGCGGTGTCGTACGTCCGGCGGGTGGGCTGGGGTCTGCGGGGGCCAGAGGTCTTGGCACTGGGCGCGGTCCAGGCGCAGACGGGCGCAGACGGGCTTATTTTTGGCGCACCCTCGGCGCTCAGTCGGCGCACCCGCTGCGCGTGCACGCTGCGCGTTCGCCACTCTGCCATAAGAGGAGAGTGGGGGGGGGCGGAGCGAGGGAGGGGCAGCTGGGAGGCGGGAGCAGGGCGGCGAATGGGAAGGCTCCAGGTGGAGGGGGGCGGGGCCACGGGGGATCAGCGGCGGGGAGCGGGGAGGTGGCGGGGGCACAGCGGGAAAAACGGCGGGAAAAACGTCGGACTGGGCTAGAGACTGACAAAAAGATAGAAAGGCTGGGCAAAGCAGGGGAAAGCAGCCCCAACACAGGGGGGACAGACGAGAGTGCAGAGGCAGGAGCAACAAGCAAAAGGTCACGCAGGCAGCAGGAGGCGGCGCTGCGATCCAGAAGCTGAGACCACGCCTCGTGGTCAGGGGCACAGCTGCGAGCAGCGGCGGGAACGGGGCAGCTAGGGCACACCCACGGGGAGTGTGCGCAGTGCGTGGAGGAGTGACCGGCCCAGAGGCACAAGATGCAAAAGAAGGGGCAGCACTACAGCATCGATGGAGGGGACAAGTATACTATATGAATTACTCAGCGTTTGCTAGAGGGGCATTAATATGGGTGAGAGCAGGAGTCCCCTTTAAGTGCACCAGGCAGTTAATTGACCCTGAAGGGTGGTATGTCATGTTCATTGGCAAACTTGATGGTAAAGACGTGATGATTGGGATGATATACGGCCGAAATATTGATCAAACTTCCTTCTTTGCTACCCTTTCTAAAACACTAGCACGTGCTCTGACCGTCTCTTGATATTGGAGGGAGAGTACAATTGTGTTGTGGACTTTGACCTGGATCGCTCCCATCCACCCCTGCAGGATTCACCCATCCGTAGAGAGGCTGAAGCGCACAGACACTGGCAACACCAATGGGGGCTGATAGATTCCTGGAGGGGGATACATATTACTCTTTCTTCTCACATCTACATGAATTACACATTAGGCTCAACGCTGTGCTGTGCTCCCTAGATGTACACAAATGCATTCAGACTAATGAATATCTGGCACGGACGATCACAGATCATAACCCAATATTAGTAGGTCTTATTTGGATTCAAAGCATTCCTAATATTCCTACCTGGCGCCTCAGGACGGAGGTATTGGAAGATCGGATATATCAAGTGTCAATACGAACAGCTATTGAGCAATACTTTGACGAAAATGCAGGTACTGCTACAAGCCCCATGGTAGAGTGGGAGGCCTTCAAAGTGTCACTCAGGGGCAGATGTATCTCGGAGATGGTAGGAGTGAGGGGAACCCTATTAAGGGACACACAGTTAGCCAAACAACAACTCTGGGAGCTTGAGAAGGCAAGACTGAAGAATCGAGAAATACAGGAGGAGTTGCTAGCAGACAAAGAAACAGTAGTGGAGCATGTAAAAAGGCTGCACTGTTTTGACTTTAAACAGTATATGACAGGAGCTCATGCAGAGGGGAAAAATCTGGGGCACTACTTGCATGGCTAGCCGATCCGGCCAAACAGGGATCGGTTATACTTGAATTGAGAGACAAACTGGGAGAGGTACAGTACCGCCAACAAGACATCAACAGGGTATTCTTTGACTATTACACAGAGTTATATAAAAGTAGAGTGTCACCCACAGAAGTAGAAATAGTTGCCTTTTATAGGAAACGTGGCACTGCCAACGATTGCAGAAGAGGAAGCGGCATCACTGGGGAGGGACATAGAACTAGGAGAGGTGAGACTTGCTATCAAATCTATGGCCAGGAACAAAACGCCTGGGACCGACAGAGTCCCAACGGAGTTCTATTCCATGTATGCTGACCTCCTGGCCCCCCAGTTAGTGGAGTTGTATAACCGAGCAAAGCAGGCTGGGAAACTGCCGGCATCCACGAGAGAGGCTCTAACTATCCTGTTACTAAAACCGGGGAAACAGGCATATGATAAAACAGCATATAGGCTGCTCTCCATGCTCAACCTGGATTATAAGATTCAAGTGAAATTATCCACAAAGATCAGGTGGGGTTCATACCGTCTTGCAATACAGCAATGTACGTATGGAGACTATTGCGAATATTAGAGGCAGATTCTTACTGCAAAGAGGAATGTGCCATCTGTGCAGTTGATATAGAAGAGGCAGTTGATAGTCTTGAATGGTGGGATTTTTTCTGGGTGATGCAGAAATTTGGTTGACGGGCAGACTTTGTTGTATGGACAGCCTTACTCTATGCTGACTCTAGTGCTAGAGTCAATGCTGGGAGGCTAATATCAGAAAGTTACAAATGGATAGGGGAACATGACAGGGATCTCCACTATCACCACTTCTATTTGCCCTGGTCATGGAGCCCCTAACCGCTAGACCCAGGACAGAAGACTCCTACCAGGGTTTAGAGGTATTAGGACAAACTCATCATATAGCGCTCTACGCTGATGATTTATTGCTATTTCTCTATAACTTGAGTGAAGATCTCGATGGGGCAAGGGAAATGCTGGCAAACCTGGGGAGAGTGGCGGAACTTAAAGTGAACTGGGTGAAATCATGCCTCTTCCCCACCTCAGCGGGAGGAGAGAGATCGCAGGCCACAGATGGAGTACTATGGGAGGACAGATGCCTGCCCTACCTGGGAATACAGGTCTACCATAGCCAAACAGACCTATTAGAAGGTAAGATAACTCTGGTGATTAAGGTTCCTGTTGAAGAGATCGAAGTTTTGTCTAGTGGCAGTTTTGACTCGTCTTAAGCTCGTGAGGACATCGCCACCACTGGCGCCGGTATTTTGTTTTGGAGCAGGAGCGGGACTGGACTACACGTCCCAGGCTCCTTTGCCATCAGTGCAGCTGACCACGTGGCAGGAGGTGCCTACTTAAACCCCGGAACTCTCCCACAGCGTGGGACATGCGGTGGCGTACACGGGCCAAGCCCGGACCAAGGGTGGGCCCGTCGACGCCCGTCGGAGCCCAGAGGAGGCTGGGCTGGGCCTATTCCCTTTCATCTGCATTTTGGTCAAGGTGCTGTTTATCCCTTACTTCTCCTGTTTGTTAACATGTCGAAAGGAAAGGGATTTAAAGAGAAGTCTGGAGAGAGGGTTGGAGCAATGCTGGACTCTTTCTTAGTTAGAGCAGCAAGCGTTCTTTCGCACAAGATAGAGCTGACCGAAAGACGTCTTTCCCTGGACCCTACCTCATTAATACTGGGCCTTTCCCTGGCCCCAGCTTGTGAGACTGTTACTTTACTACTCACTACGTTGCCAGCACCTGTAACCCCAACAGCCCTGTCACCAGATAAAAGCGGCTTCTCTCTTTCAAACCAGATTACAGAGTCCGTTTCAGGAAGGTTTTAGACTGTTCCTTCCAGAATGTCTCCCTCCTGAATTCCTCCCCACAGCTGCCATCTGCCAAACGAACCAGAGCAGGGAAGCCACTAAAGGTGCAATACCCAAATCAAAAACCATTTGTGCTCCTAAACCCAAAACTGCCCAAATAAGGGTCCACTCCATGAACTTTAAAGTGATAACACCACCAGAGCTAGTAAACACTTTGTTGCCTCAGGTATTAAAACCTGTTCCCAGCGGGTCAGAGACCGGGTTGGAGATCACCGTAAAACTGAACGAGATATTGGTTCCCATTCTAGTCAAATTGTCCCAAATAGAGTTACGTTTGGCGGAGTTAGAATCACAGAATCGGACCCTAATTGCCAGAACGCCTGCTATGCATGACCCCCACCCGTTAACAACTACAATCCAAGTACCATCAAGAGAAATAGAGGACCCACTCTTAGCGGCAAATACGATGCAATCATCAGCACCACCTCTACCATCTGGAGGTCCCATTTGTCAGGCAATGCAGTCTGTCAATATTCCCTCAAATTCCAATCTAACTAGGGCTACACAATGTCTTTGAGTTTCAAATGAAGGAGATTCTACCTCCCAGCCACTATCACCCCAGAAGGGACTAACAGGAGTAGCACACAAGGCAAGATGCCAAGATTACAGTAACGGAGCGCAAGAGCATTTCTGGCAACAAACTCTTCATCTCCCACCCGCCGCTGCCGCACTGGTTCTGGTTTTGGCAAACGACCCCTCCCCCCCCCCTCCGTGAAAACCAGAGTGAATCTACCGGACAGTTAATGGACAAATGCCTGCATTGGTTATTGTATAATGTTAATGTGACTGACTGGGGGAGGAGGCTGTTGCCCCATGAATTAATTATGGCCAGGAGAGTTGGTTGGGTGGGGGGACAAAGAAAAACGTTTGACTGTGACTGCGTGGTAATTAATTTTAATAATGCGTATGCAAGTGCTTCCCTTTTGGCTAACCTTCACAGTCCCGCTTTAAGGAACACCCAGATAATACCTTTAGCGTTGGAATTCTTTTATACTGGTCAGGATGTTTCCATGGTGAGGGTTCTCACAGACAGAAATACAAATCCATTACAAACTCTGGGATTAGATTACTCAACAGATTCGCTGCCCTGTCGGATTTGGAGGATTGTGACTGACTAACCCTGTCACCACCTCAATTATCCATCAGGCCATCCACCGCAGCCACAGTAGAATCCAGCCCACGGATACCTTCATCCAGTATATTACCTTCTGGGGTAGTCCCTGCAGCTGTAACTCTAGCGCAAGGTACACAGGGACATGGGCAGATTCCATCAACTGCTGCGAACATAAATGAAGGTACTAGACCAAACATGGTATCATGGAATGTGGCAGGCTTAGCCTCCAAAATAGTGAACCCACACTGGCTAAATGAGTGGCAAGACATGGAGATAGTATTATTCCAGGAAACCTGGGCAATAGACCCTCCATTTTTTTATGGGGTTTCGCACCTTCCACTCTCTCGTAGTTCCCGCAGATTCTGGAAAGGCAAAGGGGGGGTCTACTCACTTTAATTTCAAATACTACTCCACTCCAAGTCAGACAAGTTGGGCCCCCACACACCCATTTCCATATTTTAGAGTTGGCCATCAGGAAACAGATCATCTACATTCTTGTTAACTTTTATAACAATGAATTTGGGAGGAACTTGAGGGCTGTGGTGGATGCTTTAGTGGTGGAGATTGATGAACTGTATAAAGGGAAAAAAGGGGGAAATGTGAATCTTATATGGGCGGGGGGCTTTAACACCCACCCTTGTAAGCTTATTGGGACCAGAGTTTGTGGTGTAGAAGATATTTATGGTAATCTCCTCCTGCATTTTTCACATAACGGGTACGGAGAGGCTCTAAATAGCCTGTTATTTCAGTGGAATCTGTCTGTGCTAGGCGTGTCGAATGAGAGAGGGCAAGGGACAACTTTTAGAAATGGTACTCAGGAATCCACTATTGATTTTGTTTTAGTGTCCGGTCATCTACTTCAGAAGGTGGCCCTTAAGAGCATCCGGTTTTCACCCTATAGTAAACATGGCATGCTATTGACTCACTTAAATATTTTACCCACACCTGAAGAACATAATCAGGTTGTTGAGGATGTGAACCTGTCTAGGAAAAATGGCTATCAATTGAAATGGACACTGGTAATAAAATCAAATTTGGTTCCCGAAATTCTTTCGCTTGTAAAAAAAGACATTCTAGAATGCTTGGGAGAAAAGGTATTGCCCGCAGACCTGGTCGCCAGATTCATCGCCCTTTTGGCAAAAATATAAATAGCAATCACGCGGGTGAAGTCATCAAACTCTACAGCATAAAAGGGGTGGTTTGACTCAGCCTGTACCAAAGCAAAAACAGACCTCGTAAATGCCTTAAAAACTCTCCCCAGAGATTACCTTAAAATCTACTCACTACGAAATGAGTATAAATTAGCCAGGAGGGTGAGAGAGAATGATCTAAGGCAGTGATTCCCAAACTGGGGTCCGCGGACCCCCAGGGGTCCGTGACACATTCCCAGGGGGTCCGGAGGCAGCAGTTTTAAAAGCACTGCAAAGTTTCTTTTATAATCAGCAGTTTTTGGGCAGCAATAAACTCCGGTGATTAATGTACATGCTGGAGAGAGATGGGGGTTTTGTCCAGCGGAAGCTTTGACTTATCTAACAAAGTGTAGATGGTTAATATGCCTGCTGCAAAGAATGACTACCATTAAAAAAAAAAAACAGTATTTTGTTTTGCGCATAGCTCAGTGGGTTCCTGCTTTTGCCACAGAGATTATTTTGTTATTGTGCAGTTCACAAGTTCCGATCGTAATCTAGCACAGTGAGCTATAAACTGTCATCAAAGAGCTGCATGCAAACTGCATGGTACAAGTTAGTAAGTTATGCTTTTTCCCAGTCTTTCATTATCCCGATGCTGCTAAAAAGCTTTGTTTGGTAGAAATAAATCCTTATTATTAAAGTTTATGCTAACCCCTGTGTTATGTTCTGAATCCTGAGTTTGTGCTTCTCCAGACCAAGCCCTCTTAAAAAAATGCCTACCAGTATGTCTGACATGTGAATCCTACACCTTGTAGTCCCCTATGCCTTTTGTAACATTTTTCATTCACTGGTCTACACATGTATGATTCAGTGTTTCTGTATGTGTTTGATGTAAAGTGCTCTGACACCCTACAGTGGTATGAGAGGTGCTATGAAATACATTAAATACATGTGACAGTGGGGCTATGGAGAGATGAGAGGCACTGTTGGAGGGTAGTAGTGAGGGAATTATTGAAGATTGTCAATCATTGAAGATTGGCAAACGACTGTTGTATCCTGGTGCATAGTAAGGTCATTATTTACTAAACTTTAAAAGCTAATACAATTCAATATATAATGTCAAATGTGTTGTAAAATGCACCATTATCCCCCGATTTTCTTGGGGGAGAGTCCCCCAAAGGCCCCTTTAAGTGGTCAGGCTCACTTGCTGCACTTGGTGTGCACTGTACAGGGACTGGTCTGACAACATTTGCGAGGGCAGCTTTAGGTTTCCAGTCCATCCTTGGCAGGAGGAGAAGCCTCGGGCAGCGAAATACAACCAAACAGCATTCTCTTATAATGGTTTGTGTCAAGTCGACCGTAGTTATCTGCCATATTGATAGCCACAAGAGGACCGGGGCCAACCTTATGGTCTCACTCAAGAAAGGAAGCCCCAGTTCAAGATATAAAATGTGATTTTGGGCCGATTGAGGTAAAGACACATGATTTTAAAAAAAGGAGTCTTCCATTTGCTGTAACGGGCCAGCATTGGCCATCCCCAAACACCTGCTCCATATATTACGGCTGATTTTATTTTAGATAGGTAAATATTTTTAGTTACATCCAATGTGCTTCCACTCAAATTGTGTAATGGCACTCTTGATCATTCCGGACTGCACTTGATCTAGGGATACGTGTAATCTTTGTATACAAAATTGTATGCTATTTTGCTTATTTGCACATTTCTTTAGGCATAATTGTACTGTACTTGATCAACTTATTAATTGTGATCTTTTATCCTCCTGAAAATGTTCGCACATTATCTCTTTTTTACTTTCCCAATTCAAGTGGTTGTTCTTCCTTTTTATAAAATGCTTTTATGGTGTTGCTATTTGCACCAAATAAAGTTGTTTAAAGTTAAAGCTTCCACTCAAATTTTTTGCAAATCTCTTGACAGTATTGAGGCTCCTTTGCATACCCTGGCCTCTTGTTTTTACTAATTTGGACCACGAGTGATCCTCATCAAAGAGCACTCCTAGGTATGAAAAGGAGTCGACCACCTTGATTTCCTTGCCAGCCATCTGAAAGTGGGGATGTTTCTCACCTCTAGTCTCTCCGGCCACAATTATAAATGATTTTGTTTCATTGACTTTTAAGTCGAGGGAAGTTATGAAGATGGAATAAGCTTTAATTAGTTTTTGTATGGCCAACCCTGTTCTTGCCATCAGTACCACGTCATAAATTTAGGCAATGTCAGGTCGCCATGTATTTTCTAAAAGCCTTACTGGACCCATTTGTATGTTTCTGTGTCGCTTCATATTTATGGGCCTGTTTTAGGAAGAGGAAAAAGGCGGGCACACATTTTAGCAGTATTCTGTAATTTAATTATGAATTGTTCTTCCTTTTATATAAATTATTTTAAAGGTCTTATTTGGATCACAGCAAACTTGTTTGATACTCGTTTTAACCAATGTATATATGTATATTTATTGACTTGGACATTTTTATATGATCTTTGTGCTTTTATGGTCTGTTTACAAACATCGAATAAAGCTGTGTGACTAACTGACTGACTCATCATAAGGTAGCACAGAGGGTTAATATTCCTGCTAAGAAGAAAGCGTACCATGCAGATCACAGAACTGTATTTTATGTGGACAGTGGGTTGCTGCTTTTCTCACAGACATCCTTTTGTTACTTGCAGTTCATAAGTTACAATCCTAATATAGTACAGCGATTGATGAACTGTCATCAAAGAGCTGCAAGCCAACTGCATGTTAAAGGTTAGAACGTTATGTTTTTTTCAACAGTCGTTCATTATCCTAATGTTGCTAAAAGGAGTTTATTTGGATAGATATACATTCTTATTAATAAAGGCAACCCCAACCACTGTGGTACATTTTAAATCCGGAGTTGGTGCTTTTCCAGACCAGGGACTCTTAAAATATACTTCCTACTTGTATAGATGACATATGATCCCTACATTTTAACCCTCATTGTCTTATGTAACATTACCTATGGACTGATTTAAACACGTGTCATTCTTTGTCTCTGTATAAGGTGTGTGATATTGGGTGCTCCGACAGCCTACACAAGTATGAGTATCACTTTGAAACAAATGAAATGCATATGAAAGAAGGTCTATGAAGAGATGAGGGGCACAATTGGAGGGTGGTAGTGAGGGAATCCATGGAGAAGGAGATCATTGATGGGTGCCAAAAAAGATTCTCATACTGGGTGCCACCAGGGCTAAAGCTGACCCCATACTGTTCTGATGTCCTCTGTTTGTAGCAACATTCAAATCAGGTATTCACCAGTTCTCACTTAGGTGGCTATCTGGCTTTGTCAATCAGGTGACCAGAGAGAAAAAATGTCTGCGAGACAAGGAAGCAGATTGCAAAATTAATCCCTCTATTTTGGTGTCCACTGCAGCATCCACTGATATGAAATGGTGGTAAAGAGAGGGCCGCATTCCCACTGTCTTACACAAACATCTGTGGAACTCCCAAGAAGGGACAACCCTTAACTTAATGGAGGCCAAAGTTGTCCAGCAAGGTACTGGCTGCTCCAGCTGTTCTGAGTTCTAGCTCATTAGTGGGTGTGTGTTGGTGAAAAACAGAGACCAAAATAGCCAATCAAAAAATACAGAAACAGCCTTTAATTGGTTAGCATTCATCCATTAAAAAGGCCAATGTATTCAGACATATCTGAATGGCTGCTTTGCTGCCAATCAGACTAGCTGGAGTAGGCTGCACCATCCTATACCATTTTGTGATTCACGGAGGTTTGGACAACTGAAACGTAGACTGTTTTAACTCCTACCCGATTTTTGCTGCCACAGGGAAAAGATCTACCAAGCTGACAGGTTAAACAAAATACGGCTTCCACAATAGCTTTCATTACATGTAATCTGTGCCCAGAATTATTTGTGAGCTGGTTGACAAATGTTTGAAACTTTTCGTCACAGAGTGCACAAGAGCCTTAACTTTTGAGGCAGGCTAAATAAAGATATGGAATAGGGAGTTTTCTGAAAGCTGTGTGGGTTCTTTTGGCTCAGCGAGTGAACGTCTTGGCAATGCCGGAGTGGTCAGAGTTCGACAAGTTGGTCTCCTGTCGGAAGGAGTTGACTTTTCTGTCTTTGAAGATAGGGACAGATTTATGTTAGACTTGCGCCACTTTTACGCCGCCGTTGCGTCACTTTTGTGACGCAGCGGCGGCGTAAACCATGCGCCATGTTGCGCCTTATTTACAACGTGACGCATCTAGGGAGATGCGTCACGTTGTAAAGCCCTGCGCTACATTAAACCTGCGTCAGGGTTAATGTATGCAGGGTGGGCGTTCCATCGGAAAAAGCCTCGGAAAAGTGACGCAGTGAAATCTACAAGATTTCACTGCGTCACTTTTCCGACGCTGCTGCGTCAAAACCTTGCGCCTGCTTGAAGCAGGCGTAAGGCATGACACAGCATGTTAGGTATGGGCAGCCCCTAAACATTGCTGGAGTTGCGTCGTGCTTGCGACGCGACTCCAGCAATGCGCCGCCCTTACGCCATCAGATGCGTCACGCATCTGCTTGTCCTTGCGCCACGATGCACCGCATTGTAAATGCGGCGCATCTGCGGCGGCGCAAGGGCAAACTTGCGTGACACATCTTCCCTGGCGCATCCCTGCTGATTTGCAGGGATGCGCCAGGGAACATAAATCTGCCCCATAGTGTTTAAGAGCTTCTGAATTATTGAAGTGGTTACAGTGAGACCTATCTACTTTGGAGTTGGTGCCTCTGGAGGTAGTGGACCTGTCAACTGAGACAGAAGTTGCATCTCTTTTCCCTTGGATGATTCTATCAGTAAGATGGGTGGCTGGTCGCCATATCTGTCAGTAATTGATTGTTAAAGTTAAAGTGTAAACAATAGGAGAATTGAGTTTTGATTTTGATGGCCTAACTCGAAAGACTATTGGCTTCTTTGTGTTTATAGTAACCATGTAGTATTGGGTCGAGTAGGGGATGACTAGACATGGCCATCAATTCACCAAAATGCCTGGGGTAGCGGAAGTGATATTGCATGCCATTTTACCTTTACTTTGACTCGCACACACACATGCTTACACATACTAGCACATTCACACACTCTCTCACACACATAAACAGACTCTCAACTGCAAACACGCATACAACACACATTTAAAAGTATTTTCTACTTACCTTAACTTCCAGATAGGGCCATATTCTAGCTAATGTACTCCATTTTTGATACACTAATAGTGAAAAATATTATTCACTATTTTCATAATAAAAGAATTGACAGAAAACCAGGCAAGTGGAGCTCCAACCAGCATCCATTAGGAAGAGCTGCCCCTGTGTTCCAGGCCCTGATTCTGCCACCTCTGAGGCCATGGGTCACAAAAGCAGTGCCAGGGTCAGCAGGGTCAGACCCCTGAGTACCCCTTAAAGACATTTATGTGACCAGGCCAGTAATGCTAGAAAGTGTCTGGAGAATAGATACTTTTGTTGAGAATTAAAAAGGAAAAAGATGAAATGAGGCCTTGGGTGGATAACACGTTTTCTGTGAATCTTTGGGTATGAACCAAATTGAGAGCCTGGGAGCATAAATGTATTTTATCGTAAAAACCCTCTGAGCTGACCAAATCTGCATTGCTGTTGGTGATTTCTTCAAGGGGTCAGAGAACAGACTGACTGATGTGCTAGTGAGTATTGAATCCTTCTAGCTCGATAGTTACCCAGGGTCAAAGATGAGAGCCGAGCCATTTTCTGGGTGTCAGGAAGCAGACTGGAGGGGTCAATTTATTAAGATTTTGCACCATGTTTGCATCAGAAAAGTGACGCAAAACAACACAGACTTTTTTCACCTATTCAATTATCAATTTCCAATGTAAAACCTGTTTTATGCTGTTAAATCACTTGAAAGTTACGCAAATCAGCGCATATCACTGTTTTGCATTACTTAGCACCAAGGGGGGGTACCATGGGTGGTGCATGGGCATTGCCATACAATCACACAAAGTTTCTGCTGCTAAGCCCTATTTACTTAACAAAGTAGACAAGGTTTAGCATCAGAAAATCGCACCCATTTCACATAGGCGGTATGAAGAAGAAATGCTTTAATTTCTTCTTTCTCTTCTGACTTTGCATGTGTGCTGCACTGTACAGCACACATACAAAGTGGGAAAAGGTTTCAAAGTAAGTCTCAGCATGGTAGTTCGTACTGGAAGGCTTCCCTTCTAGTACAAAACCAATGCTAGACTCATGGAGACACCCTTGCACTATGATGCAAAGGTGTGTCTGTGGCGCACGGCTGCACACTTCTGCGCCGGCGTTAGCGAGAGCGGAGGAGAGTGCCATATTTCTGTAAATATGGTGCTGTCCTGCTCTCTCCTTCTCACGTAGGGCAGGATTTGCGGCTGCTGCACTGCGCTGTGTGACAGACTAGTAAATCTGGCCCTGAGGGTGCTTTGAGTGAAGAGTGCTTGAGCCAAAAATCACAATTTGGTTGATGGGATATTGGAATTGTGTGCGTTTGATGCATGAAGATGTGTATGTATGCACATTTGTGTGTATAACATATAACACATCTTTAGGTTGTGTAGGTAACAATGCAATATTGTATAGTGCCACTCCTTCAAAACTATTTCGAATTTCACATTTGGCTGTGATGATGACTGTGTTGGCAGGAGGTTGGGTACTCAAGGATTTCTGATGGAGATTATTTGATGGTAAAACAAAAATGGATGGACTGATTAAGGGAATTTAATTCAAGGCTCTGGAATCGTTCAGTGTAGCGCCCTGAAAAGGAAACCTTTTTTTTAAAGAATTTTGGATGTTTGAACAATGTGATAGGAGACCCTCTTGTTTCTGGGAGAGCTGTCACCAGGATTAAATACCTATTTTTGAATAGAGAGCGACTTGAGGGCTTATAAAAGTAATTGAGGTTGCCAGGATGAAAGATGATTTTGTTTATCTGCACTTGAACAGCAGTGGTGAAAGAAACCTGCCAACGCATCATATCCAGTGCCTGATGTGGTACCTGTTTTACGGACACTGTTAGAGCCCCTTTTAACCTTCTTCAAAGACACACATTGAGCCAGAAAAAATAGAAAACGAGGAAAAATACCAATGCTAGTTTAGACTCATTGTCAGCTTTATTAATACTCGATAGTGGGAAGTTGATACAAGTGTTTTAATCAGTAGCTATGCAAATTGTGCAGTGAATCCATGGAAACAATGCATTTGATCAAGATAATTTTCATCACTCAACCTTAGTTAAGTAAGTAAAGTAATTCCATACATAGCAGCGAATGCAGCCCACACCATATTGATACCAGGAGGAACTTGGCATTCATTCTTAATTGTGATATATACCATTTAAGCTTGGAATGAAATCATATTACTGATATATTCCCGTAGGGGAGGGGTTTCAGCTATGGGTACTACTGAAGTCTTACATTTGGTTTCCTCACCCTGACAATAATTTGACCTGCATTGTAAATATTAATTTGTCATGCCCCTTAGGGATTAAAAGTGAGATCATACATGATCTCAAAGCCATCGCTGAACATGTAGAACTTGTGGTCATTGGCGTTGTAGTTCAGGCTTTGCACGGGTTCCATCAGGGTTTCCATCATCATGCTAATTTTCTTCCCTTTGTTTGTTTTGGTGTCAAACATGTAGAATATCTCCTGTCTACCTTTGCTTACTGGTTTAACAGCGTACATAGCGCCACACATCATGAAGGCATTCGAGACCTGTGATCTGTACACAGTGGTGGTCCAGGTCTTCACCACACTAAAGGTTTTGACATCTAACTTACTGATAACAATGTTGCCAGAGCTCTTCTCCGTAGCGTACAAGACCCACAGGCCACGTTCATCTGAGGCAAAGTCCATGTCCTGGTACGCAACACTAGAGTAGGAGAAGCGGTTGTTGTGGGCTGCATTGGGCAGTGTCTTCCGCTCCACAGCACCTGTTTTCAAGTTGTAGCGACACATGTCCCTGGAGTTGTAGCAGTTGTAGTAGAAGAAGTTGCCGTGAACGGTCATTCCGCCGCCTTGACCTCCATTGGTGTGGTTCCATTTGCCAGTGCTTTTCATATAGAGAGACAGCTGCTTATCCGTGGGGTTGCGGTACATCAGGAAATCATTGTAAGAAGAATAGTGACGGAAGGCCTCCAGGATTCGCCCATCGATGTTGAGGGGGGCCACCCAGTACAGGTTCTTTCTTGTAGGAGGCACAGCGGTGTCCCTTCCCCAGCCACCATATTTGTGGTTTGAACCCTTCCAGTTGAGCTGCACCAAAAATGGCTTCCCCACATGTGCCAGACCATTGTGGTCACAACTGCCTAGTTGGAAATAAAATCCATAAAATAGTCATTAGAAGAGGGTAAAAGTGACATGAATTAAAGTATACAATAGGACCCCTTACACCATAGGTCCATTAAAATGATGTCCTATGACACAGCCCAGAACTTGGATTGCAAAATGATGAGTATGACTCCCATACAAAAAAGACATGAAAATATGAATCAACATAAACGTACTCAGGTGGATGCAAGGGTTTGTGGTCTTTTTCTTGACTGTTTCTTGTAAAGACTTTTAAAGTGAATCTAGAATACTTTACAGAGCCACAGACATTGTTATAACTAGATCTATTTAAAAATTCATATATGTTATGGCGAAGAATCTTTCATAACTGTACTGTAAGTTCACAGATATCAGCGTCCAAAAGCCCTCTTGAGGGAACTGTCTCAAGTCTGACCGACCTCCATGTCATACTTAGGGCACCTGAGCAGAGTCAACTGGCCTATGGGGTGTAATCCGGCAGTGCCCGAAGGGCTGGTCTGACAGATCAGTATGTGGGCCGGTTGCTTAGTTGTTGTGGGCATGTTTTATGGTCTGATCAGATTTCACTGCGCCATTTCTAGGACTTCTAGGATGCCACTGCGTCAAAACCCTATGCCTGCCTAATAGCAGGCGTAAGGGTGACGCAGTGCAAAAGGTATAGGCCTCCCCTATGCATTGCTGGAGTTGTGTCTTGCTTAGGACACAACTCAGCAATAAGTGAGTTTTGCGCCGACAGATACGTCAGGATTCCTGATGCATCTGTCAATCCTTGCGACATTAAGCGCTGTTCAGTAAATACAAGGAGGGCGCAGGGAAAGTGCTACATCACTGTTTTACCGCAGCAATGCAACACTTTTCATAAATGAGGCCCATTGTGTGCTATTTCCCCATATTGGAGCATGCCTTGGCCGTGAAAACCAGGCAATGCGAACATGAAAGGCAGATAAGGCTGTGTACATGTTGGAGAACTGTAGAAACTATCAATTAATGAAATTTTGTCATGAATGAGCAAATGTAGTGGAGTCCAAAATAGGCATAAATGGGCCTGATCTATGCCAGGGTGTCAGGATATTCATGTAAAAGTTATTTGTATACAATACATCTACATGGAACATAGTGGTAATCCTGAAAATTGGGTAAGGTCTACATTGAACACTGTGCGAATTGGCCATAATAGAAGGTGGCAGTGCCAACTAAGAGAGGCGTCAGGGAGCCTGGCAATGTGTGTTCACTGGGGCAATTTGTAAAGTGCCAATTATTTTCTAATAATGGGATTTTCAGACCTGGATAATGTTTATACGCAGGCATTGTTCAGTTTATGCAATATATATTGATTTGGGGCATTCTTGTAGGTTTGCTTTTGGCACAGTGATATAAAATGCTGTAATGTTTTGCTGACTATAAATACGATGCACTAATATCATGCCTCACATTAAATATTTATTTACTAAGCATTGACTGTGGCCACCTGTCATTGGAGCTGCTGCGCCTCAGAACTTATGATAAAGATATGGACGTGTGAGGCTTTGACTTTTCAAGCACCCATACAGGACACTGCTTCCAAAGAATAATGTTCGACGTGCTGGGATATCATCAATGTTTTAGTGGTCGCCGGAGGAAGTTTTGATATTCGTGAGGTTCTGGCAGAGCACTGGTAATTAGTGGCAACAAATAGAATGGATTATGAAACCTTCCAGGGGAAGATGGCCCAGTTGTGTACCAAGAACACTCAACCCCTTGATTAATTTAGAACTTTCTACCCTGAGTGGGTTGGATCTTCTAATAACATTATAGCCCTTCTGCCTCTGTCTGTACCGGTTGTTAGAGGCCCTCTCCCTCGTTATAGGCTCTCACTAGGGACTCGGGCCAATAATTTCGGTTCAAGGCCTTTACCAATAGTTACAGCCCTCTGTATGGGGATATCATCTCATATTAGTTTAAAACATGTGTTATTAGTTCACTGTGTCTTAAAACGCAAATTCTTTTGCTCAATTTAGGAAAAAAATGAAGACTCTCTAAATACCCCTCAGCAGTACTATTTTAATTTCATACATTTTTGCAATAGGATTTACATAATTATCTTTAAAATATAAAACTTATTCAGTAAATCTAAAACTTTCGTAAAGTAGTCGTATGAATCATTTGATGTCTGAGATTTCTAGATCATGGTACTTTGGAAAACAAAAGCACCATGTCCAAAATGGACGTTACATTATTATATTGAAAGTACTTATCAGTTGAAATCATTCGTCGAAGCAAAGACACTTTAATTACAGAGTTTATTAATTTTAAACTGCTCCCTCTGTTTGGAAGAACAATTGATGAAATAATTCCCCCTCTGGCTTGGAAACTGTATTTACAATTAAGGTTCCTGTCCCTCCCTACTAGAGTCTTTTGCTCAAGTGGGCTTATGGGAAACATCCATTACAATGCAGTCATTACAACGCACTACCTTTACAACGCGGCTGTTACAACGCATTAGCCTTTACAACCCAGCCATTACAACGCATGTCACTACAACGCATGCAATACAAACACGTCATTACAACGCATGCCATTACCACGCATTGTAAGGTAAGAAATGGGGATTTTTTAAGTTGTATGGTGGCTATGGGTTTTGGGGCACATGGGAATAGTAATTTTTACCCCTATACTATGCAACACTTACCCTACTGTTGCACTCACTGGAGTGGGAATAGTAGTTTTCACCCCTACACTATCCAACACTTACCCTACTGTTGCACTCACTGGAGTGGGAATAGTATTTTTCACCCCTACACTATCAAACACTTACCATACTGTTGCACACACTGGAGTGGGAATATTAATTTTTACCCCTACACTATCCAACACTTACCCTACTGTTGCCCTAAAAGTATTATGCGTTGTAATGGTATGCGTTGTAATGGTATGCGTGGTAATGGAATGCGTTATAAATGTAGTTTCTAAAATGCGTTGTGATGGCTTGCGTTGTAAAATCATGCATTGTAATGGATGTTGCAATGTAAAAACCGCGTTGTAAATGCATGTGTTGTAAATGTTTGCGTTCTAACGTGTCCTATTCGGGCTTACGCTCAATCTGTGGGAGATGAGTGTCCAGCTAGTAGAGGGCCCTCGGAGTCCCTACCTCATGTTCTATTCTTTTGCCCAGCCTATGAACATGAGAGGAAAAAAAGGATATTGCCCCTGTGAAGGAAGTTGGCCACTAGGAGGAATCTGGAAGCACTTAGGATTTTAAGGATCGACAGTTCTTGGTTGGTGCTATTCTCTGTTTCGAGATACCTCAGGTCTGCCTGCATCTGGCGTTCCAAGAGTATCCAAAGAAGTGAACCTGGAATGTTATAAATCTGTGTAGACTTATTTGTGGTAGTGCCTGGCTCAGGAACCTTTCTCTTTCTTCTAACTCTGCTACAAGCCCTTGTCGAAAGACCCCAAAGCATTCAAGTTTTTATGCATTGTGCCCTTAAATTTGAGTGATTGTATCTTAACCAATGATTTTAATTATTCCAAACTGTTATACTTTATCCTTATTGGCACTTTATTTGCTTGACTGGCAGGACATTACCCTCTACACAAGGAAATTACTAACGCTTTAGATAATTAGCCAGGATTTGCGGTCGTATGTAAACTCTGGTTTAGGGTGATTTACTTAATTTGGCTTGTTAGGGATGTGTCAAGAAGAGGATGTGGCCAAACGGCTTGAGCGGTCATCCTCGAAGCGGGGGAACCGGGTTCAAGTCTCGGCAGGTATGCTCAACATCCTGTGATTTTGGACAAATCACTTAGGAGGAGATTTACCAAATCTTCTCGCAATGCAGCATAGACACCCGCGAGGCTGCACTGCGTTGCACAACAGGGAAGGAGCAGGAGAGAGACATATTTTCAAATATATGGCTCTCTCCTCCCCTTTCCCTTGCGCCGGCGCTGATTACAGCTGCTGTGAGCCACGCACACACCTTGGCGCCATAGAGCTATAGTGTGTGTGCGCGTCTAGCATAGGTTTTGTACAGGAAGGGTAGCCTTCCTGTACAAAATACTATGCCTAGACACGAGGGACAGCTTTTCCCACTTTGAATGCATGCTGCACAGTGCAGCACGCCTGTAATTTCGGAAAAGGAAGGCGAGATGAAAGCATTTCTCCTTCCTTGCGCCTAGTTTAAAAGGGCGCAGTTTTCTCACGCTAAAGCCAATCTACTGTATTTGGTAAATTCGGCTTAGCGTGAGAAACCTTGGGTGGTTGCATGAGAACGCCCATGCACCCCCCTTGGCATGCCCCCATGACGCAAAGTAGTGCGAAGCAGCGCTATGCTCTGCTTCGCATTACTTTTACGTTATTTCCAGCGCTAAACAAGTTGAGCACTGGATAGAACGTTAGGAAAAAAGATTTTGCGCCGTTTTGCGTCACTTTTGTGACACAAACACAGCACAAAATCTTAGTAAATCTCCCCATGCCTAACAAAATGAATGTGTCTGTCTGTAATACAATTAGTGCTCATGATATCTTCAGGTCCAGTTTGCGCTATATAAAAAAACAAAAAATGCACCGTATTGCTAAGCGAACTGCTATTTTGGACATACACTTACGTTTTAAAGGAGTAATAACTTGGTTTACAAGAGGAACAAAAGAAGAATTTGCACTTAATTGCAAAATTGCACAGGCTCTTTTGTACAGCTGAATAGGGGATTAGCGGGACGTCCGCTATGATTAACTCAACCCTATAGTACATTGTTTAAATTTTTGATGTCTTGTTTTGTTGTGGCTTTTATGTACAATGACATGTTGAACCTAGAGTGTTTTTATGAGCATCTTATTGTTAAATTGCACAGGTTTACTTGTATAGCTGAACAGGAGATTGGCGTGATGCTCTGTATGAAACTATTTGGGTTCTATTGCACAATGCTTTCACTTTTGATACTCTGATCTGTATGGCTTTTATGTAGAATGCTCTGTTGGTTTTAGTCTATTTTTATGTGCACTTTTATGATCCTTGGTGATCAAACTAAAGTTATTATGAATGAAAACAAATATTAATAAATCATCCCTAAATACATTGCCCAAGGACACGAACGCCAAGACACATTCTTAAATGGCCAATAGATGTTATCAAATGGCAATACATGTTACATACCTAAAGTTATCTAAAATGTACCATTTGCAACAACCTGTGCCCTAACTTCCACATCCAATCACCTCTTTCAAAAGTTCATTAAACAAACAAATGTTCAACTTTGGCATTGACTCAATGTGTTCTGAAATGTAATATTGGGCACTGGCATAAAATACATAAAATCATCATAGAGAAAGTTCATAATTTTCTCCTCTGTCCAGAATAAAATGGTAAATGCCCCATCTACCTACATAAAAGAGGATACCCATATGAGCGGGCAACTGCAGAAGCAGAATTTACTCACAGCAGTATCACACTACTATGCCGTAGTATAGCAAGTGGCCCCAGCAACAGCCACCTCATGTGATAGATACCTCGTTACAAAAGGGAACATACCCTGACAGACAGCTTAAGAGCCTGCTCCATATAATGCCGAAAATGTCACAGGGTTGGAGAGAAAGCCCCTACAGAGAACTGGTTCCACAAGCGTAAGAGCAATGGCTATGACAAGAAAAACATAAATCTGAGTAAAAAGACAGTAGTAGCATTTGATGAACTTTTAGTCAAGACACCTTCATGTTTCACAATTGTGGTTATTGACAGCAGAAGTGTTATGAATCTGGGGCCAGATGTATCATTATTTGATGCAAAGCAAATCAACAAGGCAACTTGCTGCACTGCCCTGAGTCAAATGGAGAGAGCAGGAAGGCACCATATTCTTCAACAAATGGCGCATTTTGGCTCACTATCTGCGCTCTGTGCGTGCCATGGTGCAAGGGTGCCAGCGTTGCAGGCAGGATTGTTTTTCCTACACAAAAACAATTCTAAGCGGTGGTTCCCTCTTTCTCTGTATGCTGCAGAATGCCGCACACTTAAAAAAAGGAAATAAAGAGGAGAAATAAAGATATGTCTCCTCGTTGGGCCTCTATCAGAAAGGCGTACAATTTTGATGCATTCTCAGCTTTACTTGTGTTGGTAAATCTAAGAATGCGCCGAAAATACATTGATGGATGCATGGGAGCCCCGCTCTCCACCCATGTAACGCCTTCCAGGAGCAGAGTACTGCAAGTAAGCAACTTGCACTGTCTTGTGTTACTTCAGATTTACCAAGCAACAAAGGGCCGCACAAGGTGGCTTTGCATGGTGTGGTAAACCTGACTTATGGATTGTGTTGCCTCCTTTGATAAATCTGGGCCCTGGTCTCTAAGTGTATAGATACCACAATGTGAAGGCTGCTGGGGGGGAGAAGAGAGAAACTACTGAGCAGATTCCACTGTACCTCTGCTCACCAGTCGCACACAGACAGTGAAAAGGATTTTTTTGCATTGGCCCTAGACTTGCCTTCTCACAACATGGGGCCCAGGGGTAGATAGACTGGGACTCTGTGACTGGTTCAGGATGTAGAGGGTCTTTATGCTGTTTAGTTGGTTGCTATATTTAAGTAGCTCTTGATGTCATGAGCAGGGATTTGAGAGATGGACAAAGTGGACAGTTTCCTTGAGCAAGGAGATGCTTGCACATCCTGGACAATGGTGTCAAAGGGCATTGTTGAATCTATTTTCAAAAAGCGACGCAGGAATAACGGGAGTCTAGGGTCAGCTTTCTTGCAGATCTATATTAGTGGGAGGAAGGTGTTTTATTTAACACAGAATTTAGAAACTTAGGGGCAGGTTTTCGAAGACATCACGTAACGCCGCGCAGCACTACAACCTGCTGCTTTGCATTATGTGACAGGTAGAGAGTAGGAATGAGCCGTATCTAATAAGATAGGACACATTTCTGCTCTCTCCCTGTGCTGGCACACTGGGTGCTGCCAAGTACGAATGCAGGCACCCTTGCGCCATGGTGCAAGGGTGCCTGCTTTGCAGGCAGGATTGTCTTTATACAGGAAGAGTCGCCACCATGCACAAAAAACAATGCTTTGAGGTATTTGTCTCTTTCTAGGTGTACTGCAAAATGCAAAACTTATGGAAAGAGGAAATAACAAAGAGAAATAGGCATTATTCTCCTCGTTACACTTCTGTTGGGAAGGCGTACCATTTTGACGTCTTCCTTGGTTTACAAGTCTTTGTAGATCTGGGATTCACCTAAAATCCTTGGGTCGATACATGAGAAAGCCAATGCGGCTGCATGGAATGTCTTCCCAACGCAGAGCAGCACAAGGCAGCAATTTGAATTACCTTGTGTTACTCTGGATTTACTAAGCCATCCAAGGTGGCTTTGCATGGATTAGTAATTCTCACATCACCCCTTCTGTTGCTTTGCAATGTCTTGCGTGATGCAAAGGCGATGCAAGGGCTTAGTAAACCTGGACCCTGATACTTCTAATTTAGTTCTTATTATTAAGACTCTGAAGCATATTCGGGTCAATGGACCAGATGGCATACATTATTCAGTTGTTGAAATAGATCAAAAGGTTTGGCCACATTTCATTTGCCTTTATTCATTTATGTGGCTATTGCTGGAATGTTACCAAGTCCTTGGGCATGTCCTATCATTAGACAGCTGTTCAAAAAGTGGAAAAACAACCCAGAATCATATAATTTAACAATCTCTATGATATACTGCATATTTTGTAAGGAAACCACTGCTGCATGTGGGCCAGGTCTAGGATGATGGGGATGAGTCAATCTTTGGAAGCCATAATTGGATGTGTGCATACTGCATATTGGGCCTGTGTAGCATTTGAGCAAGGAAGACAGAATGACAAACCCTGTTCAGATTTCTAATAGGCTCAAGCAGAGCTGTGGTCTCGTCCCATTTGTATTTGCCTAGTTCTCCACCTTCAGTAATAAGTGAGCTTCTGAAAGATTTATTATATGCTGATGACCCAATGCATCTAGATCATATTCCACATTCAAGTTTTGTAAAACTATTGTATGGCGGATCCCTTTACAGTGAACGTCGAAAAGATACAGGTTTTTCCATTTCGTGGTGAGAGATATTCAGGGACGGGGCCTGCCAGTGCTGAGTACCGACAGTTCTAAAAAGCAGGTGCTGAGATGGGTCCCTATCGGGCTCTCCATTTTTGCCCTCACCATCAGGGTGAAAAAAAATCTTAACACTGCAGCAGTACCACACTTCACTGCCTTTGAGGTAACTTCAAAGAGACTTGTTATAGTTTCCATCATTTCAAAACTCTATCATTCTCAATATTCTATACAAAGAAGCCATAGTAGTTGCTTATTTGTCTTACACAACTAGCAACCACTGACAAAGCCAATAGGCCTGACTTGTTGTAGGTTGTTGAATTAGATATCTGGATCCAATGACAGAAGCCACAAACTACAAGTGGGGGGCACAACTAGCAACCACTGACAAAGCCAATAGTCCTGACTTGTTGTAGGTTGTTGTATTAGATATCTAGATCCAATGACAGAAGCCGCAAACTACAAGTGGGGGGCACACTATGCTAAGCAAAGGTTTTTAGTTTATGTATTTACATTGGTAACGTCCCTTTGAGATAATCTTCGGTTTTTTCATTCCATTGAAAGCCCTGGAGATATTTAAATACTCGGTAAATAGAAGGGGCAAAATTAGAAATAGTTTGACAGTACAAATATCTCAGAGTTTTATTCAAAGACTATTTGTGTGGGTAGGAGAATTGGAAAATTGTCTATCGTTTGGTGAAGATACTAAGGTAGGCTCAGAAATGGAATTCAAATGAATAAAAAGTAAAGCAATTTCAGAAGTTAATTCCTTTAATAAAGAAAATTGTTATATGGCCTTTATAAGTAATTCACAAATGCATCACTCCCTGCTTTTTTGCCCATGTCGAAAATAGTCACCTGAGTTTGTCAGTTTTTAAAGACTATAATTACGTAATTAGTGTAATTTATGGATGTTAATGTTTTATAGGTATTAGGTTGCCTGACAATTCTTTTTAATATGAAAGCATGAGAGATCAATGGGAGGAAGTAATAATAGGTGCCAAATGCCTGGCCTCGAAATGGTTTCCGTGAAGACATTAACGTCACAAATGAAATCAGAAGATGCCACAATAGCATAATGCACAGACAAAATTCACGTCATGCTCGACAGTTGCCATCTTCCTTTGCTGCACCAATTACAACCCCTGCAATTCTACATAAGGCACTCGGGCCCGTCTTACATCTTCATAAAGGGCTTGCAGGAATGCCACAGTTAGCATTCACTAAGCCAAACCTGAAAAGGTTTAGGGGACTACAAAAAGGACAAAGGATAATTAAAAGTACAAAGTGTTAGCCGTTTAAAGGGCTAATAGGGTGATCTTAATTACATTTCCCAATAGAAAAAAAGACAATGAGTATCACAGTTGAATGGTGCAGTAGGAAAATAAATAGGGCAGTAAACCCAACAAAGGTAATAAAAGAGAATGGAATACGTAAATAGAGCTTTTTAGAGGGGTGATGCACAACCCTAACCCCGATATGCAGAATCTGACATGATGCTTTGCTAGGCCCAGGAGAGTATAATGTGAGGAGTATGGAATGTGAAAGTTACTGTGCAACTCATGGCCCCCATCTATGAAAGTGACACTAGTCTTAATATGCTTGACTGAAACTCCTTCATAAAGCTATGAGAATTCAGGACCCTTTGCCTTTCTTTGCCATCTAACCTTCTGCATGTTTGTCCAGAGGTGACACATACTTTGCTGCTCTGACACCCTCACTCTGAAATTATTTACCCTCCACCTAAAGTCCCTCTTTAATGGGTTCTTCTTCCAAGTCATAAACACTATCTTCATCCACTTTCAGTATAGACCAATCTCTTCCTTCAAAGACCTGCATGAAGAATTGCCATGTTATTTGCTATGGAATTACTCATCACTGTTTGCTGTACACCACAAATTCTGTAAAAAATGAATTACACAATAAAAAAAAAAAATTAAACATGACCGTGCAAGTCTTTCTGACAGACTCAGTCTACTAACCATAGGGGACGGAAGGTGTTTCTTCGGTGTCTTTGGAAGTCGTCTCGCAGTCATGGAGACGTTTCTTCAGGGACTCCATGTCCCGGCGCACCTGCATCAAGTTGTTCTTGTCCAGCGATTCCAGCTGATTGACCATGTTAGATATGTTTTGAACCTTGTAGAAAAATGAAGTGGATTGGAAGAAGAGTAATGATATGTACAATTATTCACTTTTGATACCACTTGATTAACATGATTATGGCTGATATAGATAGTGCGAATTGATTTACGGAAAGAGTAGTGTCCATCGGGATGGCAGAGAGCGTTGCTTTCACCATCTCAGGGTTACTCCACCTGCCACATTTTAAAATGACTGCCACCCCGCTGGCCATCCCTGCACATTGGAAGAAACTGCTGTCATGGCGGTTTCTTTCAATGTACTGGAAGTTTGGTGTACGTCTGCCATCAGTTTTGACAGCCGTACAGCAAATTATTGACAGTTTTGTGTTTTTCAAAAGCAAACTATCACAGTGGGAGTTTAATTTTGAAAAACAAAAAAAGAATGACCTCCAAGCCCTTGGAGTTTTCTCAAAGGGCGTGGAGGTCATTATTGTTTTTTCCTATCCTTTTTCTAGCTGTCGGGAGAAGTATTCTTTTGATGGAGCCAACGGGATTTCTGTCGATAGAATCCTTAAGGTCTGCTCATCTCTAAATGAAGCGGGAACACCAAGGGTTTGGCAGGCAGGGTACTCCAATGCGTTTGCGATGGAGTACTCTGGCCGCAAAACTCTAAGGGGCAGATTTACAAGCCCCTTGCAACACTTTTACGCCGCCGTTGCGTCACTTTTGTGATGCAGCGGCGGCGTAAACCATGCGCCACATTGCGACTTATTTACACCGTGACGCATCTAGGCAGATGCGTCACGTTGTAAAGCCCTGCGCCACATGAAACCTGCGTTCTGTCGCAGGGTGGGCGTTCCCTCGCAGGAAAGCCCCGTAAAACTGACGCAGTGAAATCTACACGATTTCACTGAGTCAGTTTTACGACGCTGCCGCGTCAAATCCTTACGCCTGCTTGAAGCAGGCGTAAGGAGTGACGCACCACGTTAAGTATGGGCGGCCCCTGTGCATTGCAGGAGTTGTGTTGCGCTTGTGACGCAACTCCAGCAATGCGCCACCCATACGCCACAAGATGCGTCACGCATCTTCCCCTACTTGCACCATGGTGCGCCACATTGTGAATGCGACGCATCGGTGGTGGCGCAAGGGGGGGATTACGTGACGCATCTGTTCTGGTGCATCCCTGCTGATTTGCATAGATGTGCCAGAAGTTGTAAATCTGCCCCTAAATCTGTCCGTCTGTGTTTAAGCACAGTTTACCTAACATCCTTAAGGAGGGAAATATATATGTACCTTCATAAAAGATTTGTGATGGTTAATTTTCAGCCTATAAAACATAATTGATTTCCTCTCCATGTATTTACAGAGTCTTCAAGATTCACAAGTAGACTGCCCTCTACTATTTATATTTATTATTAGAAAGTGTCCTTTTTGTCATTGTCACTTTTTACGTTTTGATTTATATGCTGTCTTTATAGTTCTTGAAGTGCACTGGGACCTGCTAACCAGGCCCCAGTGCCAGTGCATTTCCGCTTAAACTGTAACTGTTGAATTGGTACACACTATTGTCAAGCAGTTTTCATGCCTTAAAAGTCCCTAGTAGATGGTACCAGGGGTACCCAGGGGAAGGGTGATAAGTAGGGTCCCCAGGGCTGCAGCACTTTATGGTGCCACCCTGAGTGACTCAAGAAAATGTATATCTGTAGGTCTGCCATTGGAGCCCTGCAAGAGAAGTCTGTCTGCTTGAGAGTGACTCTGCACACACAACATGCTGCAGAGCAACCCCACTGCCTTAATATAAGTATGTGACTCTTAAAGTGTTCTTCTTTTTAGTGCACTATATGGAGATCAAGCTTCCTACAGTAACATATTTTAGTCAAGCCAAATTTTGTTGAAAACTCCATTTTAATCAAACAGCATCCATTTTTGCTGATCACTCCTGTTTTTCCCTCTCCCATCTCATCCTCCTCCACATTTTCTCTCCCCACAGGCTCTGCAGAAGCAAAGACAAGGGATGTAATTGGCTTTTCCTTTGCATGTATGTATTGTGAATCAACTTCTTTGTGTTCCCAATGTTACTTTACTCAAGGCCCTTCTGCTGTATCATATTAGTTGTACTTGCTATGAGAACGTGACACAGAAGATGTTCGATGCTTACTTTAAAATGGGATTGTGTTATAAACTTATATTTATCGTTTACTCTGTATCGCTTATTTTTTGAGATTTTTGTAATAAAAGCCTTCAACTTTTCCCTGATCTAGAACTCATGTACTGAGTGTACCCAGCTAAAAACTAGCTACTCTGCTGAACTAATGTTGGGTCTGTTGATGGGGAGGGGAACTTTTAGCCCAAGATCAAACCACAGAACGGAAACCATGAGATAAATTTTAGGTGTTCTGTATATTGGGGTACGGCATTCTCCTCCCACAATATTCTGACGTGGTTCATTGGCTATAATTCCATGTTTTAAAAAGGCCGGACCAGGAGGTCATTCCTTTCTTGTTCATGCCAAAGGAATGGGAGGCCCTGCTTTAAATTAGAATCCAATCACCTACGGTCTGATTCCTAAAGGGCCTCCAAACTCATGGTAAAGGCTTTTCAGTCATACGGTATACTCCACACTCGGGGCAGAATCTTCGCAATGAGAATTCTCATTGAGGATATTCCGCCCAGAGTGCGGAGTCTCCCCCATGTCTGCAGGCCTCCACCACGAGTGCAGAGGCCCTTTGTGAATCAGGCCCCTAGTGTTCAGGAAGTGTTTGATGACACAGCTCTATTCCAGATGTAGAGGTAATATTCTATAATAGGAGTTTCTTGGTCTGTACTCAACTATTTAGTTTAAGTGTTCAATTCAACATATATGCTCTAAGGTGCATCAAGAAGCTCTTGGTGCATCTTCCGTCATATCACAACCACTATGATCTATGACAATATACACTATGATTAGATGTGAACTTGTCAGAACTTTTTTGAGGGCATTGTCAAAAGCAGATTATACTGGTCAACATCTGTCGTGGTTGATGTCTTTTATGACAAATACTGCAAGCCTGACCTACTGTGGCACTGCAATAAACCCACTAATGAACCCTTTCAGCATGTGACCACTTAGTTAGTGGGCAAACACTGCAATGATGCTCAACAAGGTAGTGTGTGGGGGGTAGAGACTCAGAGCTCAACAGTAACCAAATAGCATGCAATCCCTTTATCACTTTCCAAGTGAACTCTTTTGAACCATCCTTCTGCCTTTATTGGCAGCAGGAATCTGTAATATTAACCATCCTCTTTATAAATAGAATACTTTGACTAAATGTGTGGTTGTATAGCATGTGCTAAAATATTCTTAACTGAGCAACTTAAAATGTTGCTTATGTGCATTGATTTTGGATCTTTAATACAATAACCAAATTATCGCAAATTGCCTGAGTCTTTTATTGTGTTTTGATGTTATTTCTTTAGAAACTGTGTTCATTGGATACTGTTTCTAAATATTGTGACAGTTAGAATATAGATTATTTTCAGAACATCAAGTTCTGCTGCTTTTATTCTGTGCTGTGACTGCGGAACATTTAGTTTGAATAATCCTGGTTAGACTAAATTTATTCAAGCTGCTGAGTCTTCCCATTGCAATACTGTATTTCTATAGTATGGTTCTGAGAGTAGTGTATTTGAACCTCATCTCTAGCTTGTGAGTTGACTACCAATTAATGGTCCTCATTGGGTGTCCACGGTTGTGGAGATCCTGATTTCCCACCCCTGACAACGAGAAGAAAGGTCCATCAGAGGACCAATGCCTCTGTAGGTAGAGTATAAAATATGAGTTAGAAAACATTTAGAAAGAGATAATTCATGGTCCCAGTGTAGTGATTGGAGTAAAAAAAAGCTTCTGCTGGATCAGCGTGCTCTCCATGCCACTGGAATCAAGCTATCCTGGCTGAAGATGGATGAAACTCCGAAACCGGTCCTGGGATGCTTGCTTCCAAGGACCTGGCCTGGCAGTTCGGGCTGGACTGTTCCCATGAGGCACAGGGTCAAGACTGATTTGCATATGGCTGGGTTCAAACTGGAATGGCATGGTGAGCAAAAAGAACGATGGATTTAGGCCCAGATCTCTGTACCGGGGTGAATGTATGACATTGTTCTGCATTCTGTCCATCAACTGTTGTTTTTGTATGGATTAGCGTAGCATGCCAGTTCTGGTTTGATAGGGATTTTATAGCCAGGGAGACCCAATTAAGTTCTAGGGATGGATGTTATGTAGCCCTCTCACTAGTTCGGATTCTGCTCTGTCTCTTTCACTCGGGCATAGCGGCTGGGCTAATCTGGACAATCTCTTGTTGTAGGGATATCATTCACTTATGTCTTCCAATGAGTCAAGCAGACTTCTGTGCTGAGGTAGTACCACAGTTTCTACACCTGCCCCATGCAGACTTTGCAGGTGATGCTCCCTCATCTTTGGGAGACTTGAAGTCAGACACAGCAGCCCTGGATGCCCGTAAAACCTCTGGTACTCAACATAGTACCACAGGGGCGTAGCTTGGTCAGTAAACCTGGGGGGTTGTGAGCTTCAGGATTTCCGAGATTCATACTGGCATATCATGGTAATTATTATCTGAGAAGCAGCACCTGAGGAGGGCTTAAGAGCGAGTGGAAAGGGGTGTTGATTGTGAGGGATATTTAAAACACAGTATTTTATAAAATAGCACTGTTTTGAGACCATCAAAACAGAGACAAGATTGCGTGTGTGTGAGCGAGTATTTAAAAAATGCAGGTGAAATTTTAAAGACACCTTACCATAACCAACTGAAAGCTCCTGTACAAAACTATTTATTAAATAATACATTTATTAGGGGGTTGTAACACACCAAACACTGCCCACCCCTGAAGCTACACCTCTGAGAACCACCTCTTTGGTCAGTCCCACTTTCATAGTAATGTTGCAGACCAGGAATGTTGGTTCCACTGTCAGGGTCCTATTACCCGTCTAAAGCACTTTCCTCTCGTAGTGCATCTCTCCTCTGTATGCAGACAGAGTCTTTGTTGCGGGTGATGTTTTTCAAAGCAGGCAGTGCTGCGGGGTGTCTCAAAGGGGAGCACGCGAGCACAATCAATTAAGCATTCAGACCTTGCACTTGCAGCATTCTGCCTTTGGTTGTATCACCTCTGGGGAACACAAAGGGACAGGCCTTGCCTCAGTGATTCCTCTATATGTCAAAGAACACTGCGGCCTCCACCTCCCCACACCATCCTTCGAGCCAAAGGCGGTGCCAAGTGAGAGGCAATCAGCAGGTCTCTGCTGAATATATCACTGCTGCATACAAATAGCAGCCTTGTCTCCATCTTCCCACACCTTACCCTACTGTCTGATGGTAAGCGTAAAGCTCCTAGATTAACCCTGGGCGTAGTTCGCGAAGTAGCACTGCGCGAAGCTACGCAAAGTGCACTTCGCACTACGCGAGCTACGCGTAGCACTTCGCGAACTGCGTAGTACCTTGTTCGCACTGTGCCAGATGTCGTTTTCAATGATTGCACAGTGCGGACAAGCAACCGGCACTGTGCAATCATTGAAAATGGCATCTTGCACAGTGCAAGATGTAGTTTTCTGCTGCTCGAGTAGATTTTTACTCGAGCGGCAGCTTTCTCAACGCGAACTGGTAGTTTCTCATCGCGAGCGGTCGCGAGCATACGCGACCACTCGCAATGCGAAACCTGACCTCCTCACGTTGGGAATCTCGCCGGGAGGTTTATTTTCCATGCTCGCGGTCGCCAACTTGACGTTGAGGACCGCGAGCAAGCAAAAAATGACCTCAGCACTACGCAACACTACGCTACGCGTGTTCGCACTGTGCTACGTGCAATTCGCATAGTGCGAAGTAGCCCGAACTTCGCAAACTACGCGAGCGTAGCGTAGTGCTTTGCCCAGGCTTATCCTAGATGCCAGCTGTACACTTGATCAGTCTCTGGAGTCTGTCCCTCATCCTCCATCTGAAAATGGATTAGTAGCGCCACTGCTTCATGACTCTGTACCAGGGCACGGGCAGATGTGCTGTGTCCTTGGAAGGCATGCTTGGTGCCCCCCTCCAGACAGCAGAGCCACATTAAGGGTCTCAGAACCTTTCACAATCCCTAGGGCTCAGCATCCACACTCGTGATTGTCATGAGCCCTACACACAGACCAAGTCAGAATAACAGTGAATCTACAATTGATTTAACCTAGGCAGGAGAACACCGCCGCAAAATCATGCAGGGGATATTCCGTCCCAAATAAACTGTTCGTAAAACTACAAGTGGTTCTACACAGGGCCATAAAAATCTCCTTTTGTCTACGTACATTTAGCTCAAGTGACTGAGACTCGGGGGGCTCATCATCGACAGACAGATTGAACCGTGGGTCCTTGTAGCAATGTGGAAATTGGTAAAGCACCATGTACCAGCCAGACAAAATATTTTAAATGCTCCTAATACACAGAAGGTTTTCATCAAGTGGCCTAAGTTTCTGAAAATGTATTATTTGGCATATTTTATGGCCAAAACGTCCAAGGGAGCCTGTGCTATGCCTTGGAATGATCGTCCTAAATGTTTGCAGGATACTTGCTCTCTGTCACGTTCAGAATATTGATTAAGGATCAGTTACTCATAAAGAAATCACAATTTTCGATGTAGGAGTTTTGTGATGATCGCCAGTTCTGTTAATTGTTGGGGTTGATTCAATGATTTATGTTTTGTAATTATTGCTTGTTTTCAAGATTCCATGCCCATTTCCCCTCTACGACCACACGCCCGGAGCCCAGTCTCTCTAAAAGTGAAATGGCAGCTCTAACTGAAAACATATAAACGATACATTCTATAAAAATAAAATAAATTCAAACATCACGGGATGTATCAGGAATATTTCAAAAATGCTGGCCTAGACTAGAAAACAGACGTTTTCAGGCTCTCAGACGAATCTTCATAAAATGAAGATTAATAAATGTGCCACAAGATGGCAGTGTCACATAGAATTTGAAAAGCGTAATTTGTTATGATTCTGAGGTTTGCTGCTTTTTTAGGTCTCGCCTAGCAATGCAGTGCATGCGCTGCCCGCTCCTGGCGAGATCTATTGTCTTCGCTTTGAACTGTGAAGCGAGGGTGTAAGCTCCACCAACGCTTCATACTGGCGCGCCTGCCAAATCCGTGCTTTCTATTGGGAGGGAAGCATGTTTGGTTCCCTCCCTGTCTTCCTTCAGCGTGCCTGCCCGGATAGGGCATGTGAATGCGCCTGGACAGGACATATTCACGCGCTGCTTTGCTTTCATTCTGCAAAGTTCCCCGGGTGTTTCCTGTAATGACAGCATCTTAGCAAAACGCGCGCATGGCGCACTTTCACTTTCTTTACTCCCCGCGTTCTGACTGCTTTTAAGCTGCAAATGCAAATCAAGCATTGCCCCACAGTGTACTTTTGTTTGCTCCGTGCTGCCTTTCTCTCGCCGTCGGACCCGTCGTCCCTTTATTATATGCAAAATATAGTATCCAAATAGGTGGTCTTCTGTGCCGATACTGCTGCTAAACTGCTAATGCAAATCAAACCTTTGCTCATCCGCTTCTGCACTTTCGACTTTGGGTTTAATAAATAATTGGGGCTTACGTACTTTACACGGCCCAGACGCATGCCCATGCAATTTTTGATGTACCTTACGCGATGATTTAAACCAGCTTCTCACACACACTTTAAATCCACCTCCGTTCGCTCCTTCCCTCCCACCCACTCCTTCCTCCCTTCATTCTGTGCCCTTGTTGGTTACACTTTAATATAACTATTAACAAGCATTTGCAATGCAATAGTTCTCCAATTTAAGCAAGTTTGAGCTATTGGCATTATAAATGACAATGCCTTTTTATGTTTTAAAAAACGAAAACAAAAAAAAAGGCATTGTCATTTACAATGTCCATAGCTCAAACTATCGTAAATGCGAGACCTATTGAATTTCAAATGCTTGTTTTATATAATACTTTACCTCTCTAAACACGACCGGCATCGCAGTTTGTGCTCTAGCCTAATGGGGTCCATGTGGCCAGTAACAAATACTTTTACTGGTCTGGTCTCCTTTCGGGGTGTCAGGGGATATCTTGAGGGGAGGGAGCTCGTGCAACTATGAGATCAGTTGGCAATTAAAAAGATGATTATATGATTATTAAAAATTTTAAAAATGCTTTTCTAGATTCTAGTTTGTTAATTTCGGGATTCTCACTTTTTTATTTGTTTTGCTCATTGGGACTTGAGAAATAAAAAACATTTTAAAACAGCTGTTTTAGCCTTATGGAGAATACAAAAACAATCTCACAGGAAAAGTCGAAGAGATGCTTTTCATTCAATAGACACTGGTGCCACGGAGTGGTAATTTATATACTTAAATATATGAGGACCCATGCTTATAGTGTGTGGGTAAAGGCTTCGTTGGTGAGATGCCCAAGGTACCGTTTTGCAATCTTGCTTTTCATGGTAGTACACGGTTTCTGTACAGTGGGTACTTGAACATTATTTACACAAAATTAGAAAATTCAGAATCTCTGTAGTTTTACTTGGAAACGTAAAGCAGGGATATATGACCTTCTAGCGAAAAACACAAGGGAAAACACATTTCAGAAAGTACTTTAAAAAGTTGCACCTAATTCTTTTTAAGGTCTTACAGGTGCTTGAAAAAATAACGAAAATGATAACACGATTAAAACACTGTTTTCCTACCTTGTTTAGCTGCAAATTCCTGCTAGTGAAAACATTCACAACTTATTAGCAGTTGTAGAGAAACACAGATTTCGAGGCCATTAAAATCACTCCTCAAGTTTCGAATTGGAGTGAGGCGACCTTCACCGTGTAATTACCCCATGAAACAGGATCTAATTCGTAAATTTCATGTCAGAGGAAGTGGTGGTACGGGATTTAGAAGAGGTACGTTTTGAATTTCGTGAATAAAAGGTAGCTAGTAAAAATGTTTTATTTATTGGATACTTGTCTAGGCCGGACCTACCTATGTGGGCATTTGACAGCTTTACGTGAAAGCAGTGAATACGCAAATGAAGAGACGTATATTTTCACATCGAGTGTGGGAGTTGGGTTCATTGTTTTGCTTCCCATCACAATTAATACATTTACAACATGTCCCTAAGTCTTGATGAACCTACCCGAATGTAAATGTCTGAATAGGCGTTCTTTGAACAACGGATTCAAAACTCCTGACCGACAAAGTCATCCATGTCCAAAGTCTCGCCTAGTAGAACAGTGTCATGTAGCACTGCTAACCCTTCAGCCATTAGAAGCCAGACATGCAAAAAGTGAAAGCTAGTTGTTGCTCATTGGATGATGATTTGGCCTAGGCGATGGGGGGTGGTGGCGGGGGGGGGGGGGGGGATTTGTCTCCTCTGGCACCGCCATCTAACCTAAAGCTGCCATCTATTAAATTATGTCACGAAGGCCCAGTTTCTCAAAGGTTCAGCATCGGGGTTAGCATTGCTTTTGTAAAGCTAAACAGACACAAAACCTTTTTTGGGATTCTCAAACCAACGACAAATGGAAAAGTGACGCAAAGCAGCGTGAAGTGCTGCCTTGCATTAATTTGTGCCCAGGGGGTGTTACATGGGCATTCCCATGCAACCACCCATGCATTTTGACATTAAACTTTGTGGCATATTCTCAAGGAGTTATCGCCCTGTTAGTGGCACTTTTCTGCCGCTAATGCGGCGATAATTTTATCGCTCTATTACCAATCTGCCGCAACAGTTTCTAGGCAAAGCGACCGTTGTATAGATCGCCACTTTTGTTAGCGATAATTATATGCAGGAGAGGCGTTCCCATGCAAAAACGGTCGCAAACACTACTACTCCATATTCACAAGGGGATCCTTGAACTGAAGACCTAAAAAACTGGCTCTATCTGCAATTAGATCCAGTTACTTAAGACCAGAAAATAGCTGGTCTTAAAAAGGGGGATAACACTTGGGGCAACATCTCAGCAGGTTTTGGTGCTGGACAGCACAGCAAGCAATGTTGCAGCGCTGCCCTGCGACAAAACTACAGTGCAGGAATGCGCACCATCAATAAGATAGTGTGCATTCTTGGGCCCCAGTCATGAAAAGTGTTGCAGCGCTGCGACAAGACAGAGTTGCAACACTTCTCACTAAGCCCTTCTTGCGACAGCATGGATGGGCTGTATTCACTGGACACTGCTCCATGACGCAAGAAATGACAGATACGTCAGGAATCCTGATGTATCTGTCTGCGCTAAAGTCATGCATTGCTGCAGTCGTGGCACAACCATGACGCAACTCCAGCAAAGCATGGGCCAGCCCATCCCGTGGCACTGCGTCACCCTCACGCCTGCCATCAGGCAGGCGGAAGGTGCTGACGCAGTGCCGTCCATGAGGGGTGCCCGAATGTCAGCGCTGTTGGAGATCCATCAGTGGTGGTTGCGCTCTGTGGTGTCATCGTATGGAAGCATTGGTAGAGTGTTGGTGCGAAGGAAGTTGATGAGACGTTCTTTGGTGGCCTTGATCCAGATGCGAGGGGGTGCGATGATGGCGGCGGCGTCCGGTGGGCAAGGTGAAGACGTGATGTTACCAATGATGGTCTGTCCAGGAGAGTCCAGTGTCGTGGCTGTAGTTGAAGATCCCGCTGGCAGAGGTGACTTGCTCGACCGTGTGTCTCTCGATGTGGCTTGTTGAGGCGACTTGCTGCTTGCATCTGATGTAGGGGACCTTCCCGAGGAAGGGGTGGTGTCCTGGTCAATGGGGTTGTCCAGGTGGAACTTGAGTTCACCGAGTAGGATGTCGTTGGTTGATGGGAGACCTGGGGCTGCAATGAGGCCTACAGTGGTATTGGAGAATGAGGGGCCATGGCCCAGGGGGCCTGCACATGAGGGTGCCACAGAGGATGTGCTTGGCCTTGTTCCGGATCTGGGAGTTGAGGTGGTCCACGGTCACGCTAGGGTCATTAGAGTGCGTGGTCAGTCGGACTGTGCTTCTGTAGGTGATGGCAATGCCTCCTCCTTGATGGTCAGGGTGCTCCTTGCAGGTGATACTGCAGTCGTCAGTGATGCCGATGACCGGTCCGGAGCAGATGTTGGTCCTGGCAGGCGAGGTGGCATCTAGGTTAGATGGCGAGGAGGGTGCTGGCGTCGTAGTGGTGGAGTGTCCAAGAGAAAGGCTCCTTGGTGCTGAGCGCTGTCTAGGGGCAGACAGACGCAAACGGCGTAGCCTATGGGTTGCCTTTGGCATGGAGACACCCTTTACAACGCAGGCAGTACATCGTTAACAATGCAACTCCGACAATGCAGGTACATTTACATCGCATTTGATTACATCAGATTGTTAGGTCAGTAATGGGGTAATTTGAAAGTTTTTCGGGTCGGTACGGGTTTCGGATGTAGAATATGACAATTGGGGTGTGTTTTGGGGTAAAATATGAAAATTAGGGTGTGCATTTGGGGTGAAATATGAAAATTTGGGTGTGCATTTGGGGTAAAATATGAAACTTGGAGTGTGTTTTGGGGTAAAATAAGAAACTTGGGTTGTGCATTTGGGTCAAATTTGATTTTTGGGTGTGTTATAGGGGCTCAACAAGGAATTCCAGGGTTCGCGGTTGGGTATGGGTTGCAAAGGTTAGTTTTTAGTTGCACTCACTGAAATGGGAATAGTGATATTAATGTTTCCGCTATGCAACACCTACTCTACTGTTGCAATGTGCCTAGTATTAGTATGCATTGGAATGGAATGCGATGCTATGGCATGCGTCGCAACCATGTATGTGCCTTTGGCACATGGGTTGTACGCCCGCTGTGCATTGGCACCCAGCGGCCGCCATTAAGAAGTGCTGGGGCGGGGGCTGGACAGCTGTGAGTGGGTAAACGCTGGAAAGAACAATGGATGGGGTGGGGATGTGTGTGTGAGCGGGTGTTGTAAAAATTTTAATAAGGGAAGTCTTACCTAGAAGCCAGGTCCTGTGTCTTCGTTTCTCCTGCTCTCCTGCGTCTGCTTCCAGGAACAGGAAGTAGGCAGACAGGCTCCCTCCCCTGAGCCAATCACAACCCTGCGATGCAGTGGTGGGATTGGTAATGGGCAACGGGACAAGGCATGCAGCCAGGGTCTGGAAGGGTGGGCATGTCCTTCATGCAGCCTGTGATGCAGCCTGCGTTACGAACAGGGAAGTGCACATGACTGCTCTGAGTGGGCAAACCAAACAGTCATTGCGCACTTGAGTGGGCATGCCAATTAGCCATTCCTTGCACCGTCCTTGCTCCGTGCTTGGAGCAGTTATACCCACCCTCCCACCCTCAAGGGAAACATAGCACGGTTACATCAGTAAGTTTTCATCATGTGATGATTGTTCCTCTTCTGCACTGCTTGAAAGCAGTGGGGCTGCGCTCTTCCACCATAGCGGATGAGCCGCCAATGGGAGTGCGTCATTTACGTGTGCTAGGCCTGGGGACTTGACCCACTGGCGTCCTGCGCTACGTGTCACACCTTCTACTTACTTGGACATTGACACCGTAGCGGAATCCGCTGCACTCTCTCTAAATCTGTGACTCAGCCAGCAGGAGCCTTAGCCAGGAGGGATTTCACAAGCCTGGGTCCAGCAGTCACCTCCAAGTCCGCTGGTGAACCTCCCGATGCAGTTGATGCAGCAGGGGCCCCTAAGGCATGAAGTGGCAGAGCTCTCGCCACACAAGTTCGGCACAGCTCAGGGGCCTCACCCTCCACAACGTCCGGCCAGCCCAACATCATCTGGCCTGCGATGCAGAGAGGTGGCACCCACCGTTGATAACTCCCTCCGTGCACCCTGGTGTAGTGATGAATCGTAGTATGTGATGCAGACCTCCCTACGATGGAGCGCAAGAGCGCCTCTACTATTAACAGCTCTAAGGTGTGCAAGGCAGTCTTCTCACACAGGTCAGCAACGGGTCTCCATGCCACCTGCCAGACTTCACCACCAGGTACGGGCGATCATCGCGCCTCAATGTGTACCGCCACGGCTCATCGACTCCACAGCTCCTCTGCATCCCCCTTCGTGCTCCAGACGCAGGTCCAGCGAGGCATGAAGTCTCCAGACACAGGTCCAGCAAGGCATGCAGGCTCCAGGTGCAGGTCCAGCGAAACATGCAGGCTCAAGACGCTGGTCCAGCGAGGCATCCATGCCCCAGGCGCAGGTCCAGTGAGGCATCCAGGCTTCAGACGCAGGTCCAGCGAGGCATGCAGGCTCAAGACGCAGGTCCAGCGAGGCAGCCAGGCTCCAGGCACAGGTCCAGCGAGGCATGCAGGCTCCAGGCGCAGATCCAGCGAGGCATGCAGGCTCCAGGTGCAGATCCAGCGAGGCATGCAGGCTCCAGGTGCAGGTCCAACAAGGCATCAAGGCTCTCATCTCAGTCATCCTGGATGTTGGCTTGCAGGGGTTGTTGATGTGTGCTGCCCTTGGCTGCTCCATTCTGTTTTTTATTGGTTTTTATGCCTATTTTATAATGGAGGTTGACCAACAGGCTATTTGTTGCATTAAAGACAAAAAGAATCACGTTGGATCGACTAGTGTGAGTTTTTTTGCCGCTAATGGGCCTATCAGTAGTTGTCGCCGGATTTCCTATTGCCATCGCACTGATGTGAGCAGCAGTTTTCACCGCTGTTTCCTAATACTATTGAAATGTAGCAATGGCTTGGTAATACACCGCTAACATGGCGATAGTTTTCAGGGTTAGACGGAGATAAAAAAACTGCCGCTAATTGGCGTTTGCGGTAGGTATCGCCGGTCCTTGAGAAAATCCCCCACTATTCTTAAACATCAATAGAAAGGGTTTAGCACCGAAAATTAATGTTGCTGAAAAGCAGGCGTTAAACGGGGAGATGTTTTCATTACTCCACCCTCTTCTGACTTTGAATGTGTGCTGCATTGTGCAGCACACTTACAAAGTAGGAAAAGGTTTTTCATTTGTCTAAGAATAGTATTTTGTACAGGAAGGTTGCCCTTCCTGTACAAAACCTAAGCTAAACTCTCACACGCCCTAGCACTATGGTGCTAAGGTGTGTGCGTGGCGCTTGAAGCTGAAATCCGTGCCTGTGCTCATGGCCGGAGTTGGGAACACAAACCAGCCCTGGCAATTCTGCTTGATTTGCTCCGGGGGCATGGTGTGGGGTTCGGGGGTGGTGTTATTGAGAAGCAACACTGCTGCCACTTTAGCACTGCTGCTGCTTTTGTTACAGGGGTTCGATATTGCAGCACTGCTGCAAAACTGGCCCTCAGTAACAAACTCGGCCCCACTGCTGGTAAACCGGCCTCCACCTTTACGGCCCACCAGGAAAATGCCTGGTGCCCACTTCGGCCAGTCCGGCCCTGCCGGTGCTAAGGAGAGGGGAGGAGAGAACCATATCTATGTGAATGCGGCGCTCTCCTGCTCCCTCCCTGTCACACAACTCAGTGCAGCCTCTTTGGGTGCTCCGCTGCATTGCGTGACACCTTTCAGAATCTGGGCCAAAGAGTTTCAAAGCCCAGGTAGATATCATTGAAGAAATATATTAGATTGCCTATTGTTGGTGGTTGTTAGCGAGACATGACTGCAAGAAAACTGTTTTTTCTCTACGTTGGATGTTTTAAAAAAATATTATTTGTCTGGAATAGTGACAGAAGTTGCATTATCTTTACCTCTTGATACAGACTTTCCACCGAGCTGTTGCTGTTATTGAGCGACACCATGAGTCCCTCCACAAAGACCTCCAGGTCCATCATTTCCTGTTTCAGTTGTTCGAAGGTCACCTCTGGCACTAACTCTGCCATCTCAGGCCTGTTCTCGGCCTTGAGTCCATCCATCTCGTTGGTCAGGTTCTTCATCTTCTCCATGCACCATTCTAAGTTTTTCCCGAACTCGTCAATCTAAAGGGAAACAAGGGACTGATTGGCAAGAGGTACCAGCTCAAGACTCGTTGTTAAAACACATGTTATCTCCAGAGGGCGCTGTTGAGCTGCATCAGCTAAGCTACAAACTTTTTAGAGCTGAAAATAAGAGACTGCGGGGGATATGTACAAAGAAGTGGCGGAGTGTGTCGTTAGCCACCTTGGCTTAACGACACGCTCTGCCACTTCTGAAACGTAAGGCTGCACCATATTTACAAGAATGTGGTGTAGCCTTGCATTTCCCCCTGCGATGGTGCTAAGTTTACAACTTAGCGCTAACTCAGGCACCCTTGCACCAGAGTGCAAGGATGTCTGCGTGCAGGGGAGATTTAGTTATGTGTAGGAAGACATCCCTTCCTCCACCGAAACAATTCTAAAATGCAATTCTGTCACTTTCATTTGTGCGGCTTCATGCAGCACACATGAAAGTGAAAAAATTGAATTTTTTAAAGGTTTGTTAATGTACAGGAAGGGACACTTTCCTGTACATAAACAAACAATGGCATTTTGCTTTTTCCATGTGTGCTTCACAAGGCAGCACACTTGGAAAAAGCAAAAACAAGGAGAAATAATGCATTTTTCCTTGTTTCGCCAACTTAAGACCAGGGTTTTCCTGGTCTTCATTTTGGCGCTGCCTCCTATGTATGCCACCCTTGTACATAGGGGGCAGCGTCAAATACAATGGGTGTTGCGGTGGAATGCCCACTACAACACCCACTGCACACCTCTTTCACGCTAACCATAGCGTGAAAGGGGGCTTTCTTTATAAGGCAGCGTTAAGCTTCGTTAAGTGGCTTAACACTGCCTTGTACATAAGGCGCAGCCAACACCGATCTGGTATGGTGGGGCGGGGGAAGCGAGGTGCTATAATCATTAAAAGAAAAATCACTTACCTCCTTGCCTCTCTGTCCCATGTCATCTCTTCTCCACCGTACAGGAAGCAGCCAGGCTCCCCTGAACCAATCACAACGCTGCAATGCAATGATGCGATTGGACTGAGTGCCGTGGTTTGGAACTCATATGGGGACTGAGGGCCTGGGCATGTTCTCCATGCAGGCTGTAATGCAGCCTGCATGGAAAACATGCTAAAGTGCGCATGACTGTTTGACCGATCTGAGAGCATCGGCCAAAGCATCATGCGACTTCAGTGTGCCCACCAATCCTCCCCTGCTCTGTCAGCAGAGCAGCCCCGCCCGCCATTATCTGCCGCAGCAGGGAAGAATAAAATGATAATAATATCGCATTGTTATCATTTTATTTTTCCTTTCTTTTTGGGGCGACTCTCGGCCGCCACTGAGGGCGTGTCAACATAAGGCCCAAGTTTTCCAGGACTATCTTCTCCATTACAGTGTTTTTCTTTGCATTTTGGGGTTTGCAGTCTTGTTTCTATTTATATAAAGGCATAAGGTAGACTACAAGCCGACAATGCAAAGAAAAAACCTTAAGTGAATGTACTAATCAGCGGCGGCCGGCACAGGTAAGCGCAGTGAAGCGGGGCAGGGCGCAGCCGGGGGGAAGCCGACTGACGAAGGAATAGGTAGTATGTATTTATTTATTTAATTATACCTATTCTGTCGTCTGTCGACTTCTGTACCTCCCACCCTGCCCTGCCCCGCCGCATTTACCTGTGCTGCCCGCCGCTGGACCGAATGACATTGAACTGGGGAAATCTTGCAGGGCGTGCCAAGTGCGACACAGGCGAAGTGTCCGAGAGACATTATGAAAGGAATAAAAACCACTTATATTCAAGTGTTTAAAGCCAGTATGTAGAGAAATGTACGAGACTCCACTGTAGTGAACGACTCTGTAAATGAGGCGTCCTCATGGAAGCGACGGATGTCAATGAGTGTGCCCTGAAGGACAAGAGGGCAGTGACATGGAGCATGAATAAGCTTTAATGACACACTTTAGGATTCTGAGGTTGGAACTAGTGAGAATATGTAGGGGTGGAATGAACAGTAGCGACAGTTTTTTTTACAGATAGGTATAACAGTCTTACCTTTTGCTTTTCATCTCCAACACTGACGTTCAGGTGCTGCGCCGTCATCTCCAGAGCTTCCACGCGCTTCACTGGGAAGGCCTCGTCCGGCAGGACCACGGTGCACACGCAGCGCTCATTCTCATCAATGTAAGCTGAAGCATTCTGGGCATCCTACAAAGTATCCAAAAGAGGCCCTACAATTAGCTTGCTTGTGAAACATCCTGGCTACGGGAGGCTGCAAAGCAAAACAGGAACTGGCAATGCCAATGGTTTTACCTCTTGTTTAATGCAAAGGTTTTTACCAAGCTTCATTACCACATATCTTATGTATACCAGGAGAAGTGCAACACAAAAAAAATAGAGAGCAAGTGATATCAGAAGCACTGCAAGCAGTGCTTTATTTGAGCCAGTGGTTGCAGGTGGCGTCCACCCACACTCATTTTTGGGGAACTGCACTGATTTTCCATCTTCAGACGTTGACCCAGAACAAGGGAGAGAAAAACACAAAAATGGGAAAAAAAGAGGAAGAAAAAGACAGAAAAACAGTGTCCAAGAAAGAAAGCAGGGATGAAAAATAACCTGAAAGAATGTTACAAATTAACCACAGAGTGCACGTTATCCATACAAACATAGAGCAGGTGGTGTAGAAGGCAAAGCACCAGTGAGCAGAAGTGAAAGTCAGGGCAGAGAATGCACAAAGAGAACTGATAGAGGGGCAGAGAGAGAGAGAGTGGGGTAGATGGGGGAAATGTGAGGATAGAGAGGAAGGGAAGAAAATGAAGAGGCAAGAGGGGTGGGGCAGAGAGGCTGGAAAGAAAGAGCAGAGAGAAAGAGTATTGTGAGGAGCTGCAAGAGGGCAGAGCACGGAAGGTATGGAGAGAGACTAATCGGGGGGAGTGTAAGTGAGAAATCAAAAGAAGAATGAGAGTGTCCTAACATTTTCCTAACCTTATTTAAATGATTCCTAGTGTCAATCATTGAATCTCTGAGCCCCAGAGATCAGATTTGATGACAATCCAGGAGTACCATGTTTAAATAAAGACTGTAAACATGTATATTACGAAAATAAAGAACAAAAATATAGATTGCAAAAACAAAGCCCATGCAAAAGTATAAAGAATATCTCCCTACAAAATATTAACCTGTTAAATAGTCTCAAATTCAACTAAAGTCACTTTTCAACTGTTGTATATCTAAATGTACCTACTACTATTCTAACTGTGGCTCTTGTATATTGGGGTTATGTATGTCCATTACAATAGGATTATGTACAATGCAATATATTTCAGGTGGATTTTTTTCTATATTATATAGATGCCTGCGCATAAAGAAAACTGTCAGTAATATCCTTATTGTAGTTGAGGTGTGACATCTCTAGTCTCAGGCAATAAGAAAGTGACAAAGCCGCTCAACTGTAATAACTTATTGCATTTGAGTTGTGATGTCATAACGCCTGCTGCCAGGGCCAGCAGCCGAGATGAAAGGCAGATCACAGGGCAATATTACAGCTGCAGGTTATACAATGGAAAGAAGAACTGACTTTTTGTGTTGATAATCTTTTTTTAATAAAAATTAACAGCGATCTGCAGAAAAGACAAATTTATGGCCACATATTCATTCTTTCCACATACTTCCTTAGGGGTAAAACAGAATCTCTCTTCATGTTACTACTCATTCAGATTTATAGCCTTTGATTATTCTGAAGTATATTAAACTAATTCTAATATGTTATTTTGTAACACATTACTAACTGCTTTTTGGTGTTTTTAAATTCACACTACAGACTCTGGACCTGATTCACAAAGGTAATTTACACATTTAAGTAATTTACTACTTTTCAGTATTCACAAACTCCAAGTGTAAACTTACTTCAAAAGTGTAAGTTACATGTCTCCAACCTGTGTATAAAGCAATTGGTTTACACTTGTGTGGGTTTTTGATGTTCCTCCCTGATCCTCCCTAAATTCCTCTTACGTCTCCTCTTCCATTTTTTCCACAAACTCCCTCCAGTCTCTCCAACATTTACTTTTAAAACATATTCTTACATGTGCGGAGACTCCTCAGGTGGGGCAGAGTACTCCACACACATAATTATAGGTAATGCAGAGCCGTAAACTCTGCACATAGTTTGTGAATAGCACTTTGTAGTAGCAGTACAAAATGTACTAGAAGGTGCAGTTTGCAAATCAGGCCCTTTATCTTTATTCTAAATGTCTGCAACCATACTATCTCTTTCATATGAAGGAGAAAGACTCAAAAGATTTTGGAGGTTTGTGAAAAGAGTAACGGTGTTACCATGTATTATAAGGAATAAAATACCCTGTCCCATACTTTTAAAGTATAGAGAGTCATCTTTGAATTCCATGAACATATAAAGGAGCCTAGCCTTTGGCATAATTCGTCTCCTCAGTGACTTGCAAAATATGTATAATGTACGAAGTAGGGTATTTTATCACCTATACAATTAATAATGCTCACAGTTTATAGTTGTCAAACACTTATTTACTTTGTACTCTATAATTTCAAGTTGTACTCCTTTATGGTAAAAAACTTTAGTCCTGGAATTTCACACACACACGTAAGAAATCAGTAAATTGGAGGGAGAAAAGAAGACCCATTTTGCCATTGTCCCCCCAAAGAAGCAGGAGACTATTTTTGACGTTTGGAGTGTAAAAAGCATACAGGTAGTCACAAGTAGGGGGGTATGCGAAATATTTATTTTTATTTTATGGAGTTTTATATAGCGCGAACTTGACCCAAAGGTATCGGGTATCAGAGCGCTTTACATAGCACCAGTTGCGTTACATGAGGATACATTAATTTTTTTGTTAGGCATGGGGAGATTAAGTGATTTGCCCAGAATCACAGGATGTTCAGCGTCATTGCCGAGACTCAAACCCGGTTCCCTAGATTCAAGGTCAATCACCCTAGCCGGTTGGCCAACTCCTCTCCCCAAAATAATGTTTTCACACCCAATGGTCCAGATCTATCCAGACAATCTACATTGTTACCATAGGCAACTGTTGGATGCTTCCTCGCCTTCAGGCCCCTATCCCCATCTTCAAAATCTCTCATAGGTTTAGGCTGCCCAATCTGGAAAAAGGTGCATTCCAGAGATTAAGTAGATTTGCAAAGCTGTTAATAATTCTGCTGGTGCTGTAGTGACAGGGGAGCCTGCATGCGGGCAAGCAGATTGGAGAGACATGACACACACATGCATTCACGCACAAACACACACTCACACAGACACACACACACATACACACACAAATGCCCATTTTGGCTGGGTAAAATCATTGAAGAGATTTACATTGCTCCTCATGCCACTAATTTACACAAGAATTCCATAGTGTGTGTTGGAAAGTGGATTATTGGTGGGGGCAATAAGGCCACTAACACATGATAGGACTCAGCATAGGTCTTAGAAAATTATTCCTATGCGCAACCCTTGGTAACGTGGCTGTGAGCAGACAGGCTTACTTCAAAGACAGGTATGTAAAGCATTTAAAAACACCAATTCCGTAAATAATTAAGTCACAACACATAATAAAAATCCAACCGAATCGGTAAATACCGATTCTAAATTACCGACCCATTCCGAATCGGTAAATATTACCGATGGATTACCTACATAGCATTTACCACTTCATAAATACCGAATCGGTAAAATTCGGTATTTATGAAGTGGTAAATGTTAGGCTACCTACATAAGGCCCATAGTGCCTTATTGGGATATCTGGTCGTGATAGACTGGCTCAAAGTCGAAGTTTCAGGCCAACCGCGATGGAGCCCTGAGTGGCTACCACTCGCGGTATGGCTCGGTCACAGTTAACTTCAGACTTAGAAACTTTTCTGGAGCTTTTCTTCTCGGGGTCCCTCGAAGCTCTCGGCCAGTCTAGATTCGGTGAGGCTTCGCTGGATAGCCTTGCGATAAGCTCCTGGTCAAACCTATGGAAGTCCGACCTCCGCAGCGTCCCAACGGGGCAAACCCAGGATCCAGGCCGACACGCAGTTGAAGGCAGACGGCTTGGCTTTCGCAGTTGCTCCCGGTCACCTTTTCTACGTTCGGACTTAGAAACTTTTACAGAGCTTTTTCTCGCGGGGGTCCCTCGATGCTCTTCACAAGGCCGGATTCGGTGAGGTTTCACGAGCCTTGGATTTTTTCTACTCCCAGTCAAACTCTGGAAGTTGGACCTAAGGAGCTTGTAGCGGGAGGTTTCTCCAAAGTTCTCCAAACTTCTTGAACTTCTTCCTGAAGTTCCTCAAGGGGTCCCAAAGTGTCTCAAACTCACTCCAAGGGTCTGGAAGCTCCAAGATGGTCCTTGAAAGTTGAAAAGTTGAGGACCTGAGTTCACACAATCCACTTGGACAAAACCCTTACAAATCCACTTGTGTTCTCCAGGTTGAGGATATTTTGTGGTGATGGTCCAGGTGAACTCTGTTAACCTGTATCTTGCAGGTGCAGGGAGTCCACTCTTTAGTTCTTTTGCAGCAAGGTAATCCACAGGGCTGTAGTTTCAGCTGGTGCAGTCTTCAGAGGGCAGGCCTTCGAACTTTGCCCCCAACTTCTCAGCATGGCAACCTCATGCTTCCTTAAGTTTCAAGCAGCAGATCTGAGAGGCTCTGCCCATCTCAGATACTTATTCCAAGTTCTCTGGGTTAAGCAGGAGGTCACTGCTGACCAATGGGAGCAGGGCAACTCCCCAAGAATATGACCACATCCTGTAGAGTGTGGCATTATTATGTCCCAGAGTGCACCAATTCCTCCAAATTCATAATGGCTGATTTTCCAGTAGGGAGGTAAGAGCTGGCTAAACACACACCTAGGATGGCTTACTTTCCATAAACACCCCCCTTGCATCTGTGCATTCCTTCCATAAGCCTAGCTCTGGCTGAGTTGAAAAGTTAAGAGTTGTAAATGACACTAAGGCCTCCTCTTCTCTTTGAAGACCATGGTTTACGGTTCTGTGGTATCCTTCAATTCTGGTTACACATAGTAAAGTCCTTAAGTTCTATCTTGCATTGGAATGTTAGCTGTAGAATCCGGAATGTGATGTCAGGCTGCCATTGTTTGGATGAGCACCAGAAGTCAGTTGATGCTTGATGTCCTGTGGATGGGACCTTATATTACCTATATCTTGAATAAAGAAGATATATTTAATCACCATCAGTGTATCCTACTTCTTCACAGACTCCTTTCCCTGCTCTGGCATTCCAGTGTAGAAGCACACTGCCCTCCCAGCAGAGCTGGCTAACCTCAGAGGCTCTTTATCACCTCTTCAAGGCAGCCTGGCTAATCCACTTAACTCTGACCAATCAGGACAGACCACTGGAAGGCTGAATCTGGACTTACAAACAAAAAAGTCTTATAACTTCTTGTAGGTACACTTTAGGAGAAATTGAACCATATCATATGCTTGAGTTTATTAATACCATTTGGGGAAGTCTTTGGATGGGACTTCTAGCCCTCTCCTATCAAGAGTTATTAGTTAATAACTTCCTACCATGTTAACCTACGTAGCAGGGGATTTGCAATGGGAAAAATGACTTGGGCTATTTTTCCAGCACCAGGACTTATAAAAACATATTTTATAAGTACTTGGCTTATATCTACTACACTCCCTAAGGTTGCTTCGAATAAATTAGTATTTTTCATGCTAAAATCTCGGTGCCACCAGCTAAAGAACACAGAGATTTCTCCTCATATTTCCACCTTGATCGTGGCATTTATAAGCTCCTTGTGTCGAGGTATCTCATTCATTATTTTCCAAAAGACAATTTGACACTCCTACTGCTGTCCTAACATAAGCTTACTAGATGAATGGCCCTATAGCATCTAGCTTTGTGGAAAGAGTGAGATGTTGAATCCTGCCGTGGTGTCCATTTGCATTCAGGGGTAATGAAAGTGAAATCACACATCCTTGTCCTCAATTACTGAACAGGCATTGGCATCATAAGACCTATTCACTCTGAGTATTCTGTGGAGTTCAGAGGAGTTATCTCTGCTCATTCAGTTCCTGAGAGATATTTTGCATCTCTTTCATACCTATTCTGGGCTAAGTACAGTCTGTGAGTTGCTGAAGAGTTAGCGCAAAACACCCTCCAGGAACTTCAGGTAGGGGTAAGCTAACTTTCTAAAAGATACTTTTTGTTAATATTTATAAAAAAACATCTGACTCCACTATTACATTGGATTTTTAATAACTATTAAAAATAGTGGTTTAAATATTTTTCTAACTGGTCCTTTTACCAGTTAGCAGTATAAGGTTTTCTACACAGGACAGCTAGGCCTGCCACAGTGAAAATAGCTTTTGGGCCTTGTTACTCTAGGAACATGGTAATATTAATTTTCTACATTCCCCACTTTTAAATACAATGCACCCTACCTTGTGGGCTGCAAGACTTACATGAAGTTTACCTACTAATCTTTAAAAGGGAGTTTTTTACCTACCAGAAAGGGTTATTGTAACAGATCGCACTGCAGGTTTTACATTGCAGCAGTCAGACTACAGAAGGTAGGCCTGTGCCGATGTTTGCTCTTCAACTGTAGCGGATGGCTCAATAGGTGCTGCGTCCACAACTGACAATTAACTTCCAGGTCCTAGGTGCACTTTCTGCACCATATATTAGGGACTTACAGGCAAGTTTAATGTGCCAGTTAGAATTAAGTGGATTTGCCCATGTTTAAAATAGGTGTACAAGCATTTTTTCTCTTCATTAGCAGGAGTAAAGTGCACAGTGTTCTAAAGCCAGCTGCAATAGGATCCAGACAAAAGGCAAAAAAATACAGGGTGATTTTGCAGAAAAGGCGAATTTCCTACAAGAAGAATACAGTATCTTGAAATGGATAACAATACTAAGACCCACAATTGTTTTATCAAAAACTTTCATGATTTATCATTTTCCTTAGTGTATACCTCAAAGAGAAAAAATTATTGATGAATCACAGGGTAATGCACTAAAAAGAGATTTAAAAAAACAAGAATGGTTATGGCCACCTTTATTAAATCAGATAAACCTTCCATTGAATGTGAATTATATTACTGGCATAACCTGTTCCTTATCAATGTCAATATGCCTTGATTTATGAACAATTGTAAGCCACTGGCTTAGTAGGGTTAGGCCAGAAAATAAACATCCGCAATGTAGAAAGCTCGGTATGATGCAATAAAAATGGTTTCTAGCCAAGTCTATGTACTAACCAAGCTGGAATGCAGTTAATTACCAGTGTGCATCTTCAAAGACAGGAAACAGATTGAGAACAGCGATATAGATTCACAAATAATATATTGATTTGTTTTAAGATGTTGCTTTACAAACCAGAAAAAAATTGATAGCCACAACAGAGAATCAGAGCCCACACCTTCTTCATTAACACATATAAGTCACCCCTAAGGTAGGCCAATATGGCAGAGTTCAGTATTTTTTTAAAAGTGGGACAGTTTTACATGTACTGGTAGTGAAAAACTCCTTAATTGTTTTTTCCCTATGGCAAGGCATATCTCTCTCATAGGATAACATCGCAGTTACCTTATTCAATCAATCAGGTGTTTGTTAAGTGCAACTACTCACCCGTAAGGGTCTCAAGGTGCTGGGGGGGTGCAGGTTCCAGTCCATCAAGGAGGGGGTCTGTCAAAGAGCCAGGTTTTGAGATTTCTCGCGAAGATGGGGAGCGATGTTGTCTGTCTGAGGTGGAGTGGAAGGGCATTCCAGGCTCTGCCCGAGAGGAAGGAGAAGGAGCGGCCTCCCGATCTGGTCTTTCCGGTGCGGGGACCATGGCGTAGGGGCGCGTGGATTTTGAGTCGGATGTTCAGACATAAACGCCTTGGACCGATTGACTGACTTGGTTCCTAGACGGTTTCCCATCAGGCGGGGGACGCACCAGGGCTGCCCGCTCTCCCCCTATCTTTTTGCTCTTGCTATGGGGCTGCTTGTGGCTTGGATATGTATAGACGCGCAGTTGCGCGGTATCGAGTGGGCACCGGGCATCTCCGACCGCATAGTGCTCCATGCGGATGACATTTTGTTTTTCCTGGCAGATCTTGGCCGGACTGGTCCACGCCTTTTCCGCATTATGCAAATATTTGACGAAACGTACGGACTCTATATGAAACAGGGGAAATCCTTTTTGTGGCCGCTGTGGGGTGGAGATCTGCTGGGTGACTGGTCACTGGAAGTGGTGGTGGTCCCAGACAGCTTTAAATATCTGGGAATATATCTCTCATTGACCCCGGCATTGGCGTGGAGCAAGAACCTTGCCCCCCTATGGTCACAGGTGGGAGACCAGACACGAGTGTGGTCCCACCTACCTTTGTCTCTCTTTGGTAGGTCCGCTATTTTTAAATTGATTTCCCTGTCTCGCCTCCTCTATCAATGACAGAAGTATCCCTATCCGATAAAACCAACATGGTTTCGTCAATTAAATGCTATTCTGACCCATTTTCTCTGGGGGGGCGGTGCGTCGCGAGTAGCCCTGAGGACTTACTTCCAGTCTACCTACTCCAGTGTCAGGCCTCCAGAGGACGAAGAGGCGGTAATGGGGGCAACGTTGGGGTCTTTCTGCTGCCCAGAACTGAACAGAAGGGCAAAGAACAATTCATGGACTGAACTACAAAGAAAGAGGAATTCCAAGATGGCGGCCGCTCTCGAAGCAGAAGCGGCAGTCTAGTCTTTCTCCCCACAGGTGTTCCGAGGTTTGGAGAGGCGCGCGCTCCTAGAGGACGACGCACTTCACTGAGGAGATTCAGAGAGTAGCATCTTGACATTAGAGTTCCTGAGGAAAAGGTCAGAGAGAATAGAATTAGAGTTAGTTAGTTAGCGCCAGGTTTACAAAATAGATTTCCAAGTCAGAAACCTTTTCACACTCCAAGAAACCCCCTGAAGAGAATTTTCAGGAAGATTTACAGAGACAGTTAAGACGACGAAATTCTCTTCAACCCTCGAGAAGACATTCAAAGCATCTTCGAGCATTCCGAGCAGATAGACGGAGGTCTTTTGGCGCCATCCTGTGACAGAAAAAAGAAGACCGAAGCTAAGTACTTTGAGAAACATGAGAGATGAATGAGAAAAGTATTTGACAGGGAAGATTGCATAGAAAACGTATCTGATAACTCAGTAATCAGAAATTCACCCCGTTAGTAGAAAGATTTATGTGCAGTCAAATAGAGATGAAGAAAATAATACAAAATACACTCAACACCGTTCACTAGTACAAGATACCTAGAAATAAGGAAAGGTAAAGTAAAGACAAGTTTAGTACTAGAACCGAATAGAGAGAAAACACAACTCTGCTAGACAAAACACAGGAGAAGAGGACAAGCAAGAATATTCCCACTCCAGAAGTAAGCCCAAAAAATAATTATTTTTTAAGTTAAGAAAGAAACAAATAGAAAAGGCAAGGGAATAAGAAAGAATTAATAGAAAGATGTCTTGTAGGAAAGAGAGTCGGCAAGAAGTGACCAGACCCACAGAAAAGAATTGAAAAGAAAAAAGAAAACACCACACAACAAGACAGACATACAGAAGAGGGGCACAGTGCTTGAAACCCAGGGTAGGTGTTAAACACATAGAGAGTGTTAGAAGTCGAAGGGAGTAGAAAGTAATAGTGTCGTGTTTGTTTCAAGGTTCTCATAAACCAGAGCTGACAACAGAAATAAGAAGAAGCCGAGGAGAATAGTGAAGAACCGGAGTTTCAGGACCAGTCTCTTCTTGTTTATTATTTTATCCACTTCCCCTTCCCCCCTGCGGGGTAGTTTCGGAGTCCAGGTGAACGTTCCTGGAACTCTGGCTGCCGTGTAGAGGGTGTTGGGAACTAGCATCTCTGTTCCTGTGCAAGCACTTCAGGATACGTCATCTTGACCCTGACAGAGTGAAGTGCCCAAGTGGTAAACTTGCACCCGGACAGAGATGGCAGAGGGAATAAACTTACAGACCTTGGGAGTAGTGCTAGAGACCATTCAAAAGGAGTTGGTGGCAGTGAGAGAAGACAACCAAAACCTGAGGCAGGAGGTAATTAACTCGAGAAAAGAGACAGCAGAGTTAGTTCAACGGGTTAAGCAGCCATTCGGCTCAGGGAGGAACGCCTTAGACTCATCCACTGAAGACCCAAATAGAATAACTACACAAGTGATCCATTCACTGTCCCCAGTTATTCCGTTGGCTCCTCCGGAGCGCTTTAGTGGGGACCCACAAAAGGCACAGCTATTCATCACACAGTGTTCTTTGCACTTTATGTGTCGCCCTTCCATTTTCCCAGATGCGCAGTCTAGGGTGGCCTTTGTTCTGTCGTACTTGAGCGGAGATGCAGCGTCCTGGTCAATGCCTCTGGTTTCCCGGGATGATCCACTGTTACAAAACTATGAAGACTTCAAACAAGAATTTCTTCGAATTTTCGACAGGCGGAGAATATCTCAAGCAGTAGACAATGAATTATTGGACCTGAGACAGGGAAACCGAGATCTAGTAGCATATTTGGCCCAATTCAATAAATTAGTCGTAGAAACGGACTGGCCAGAAAGCAAGAGAGCTGCAGTTTTTTATAGAGGTTTAAGAGATGAACTTAAAGATGTGTTGGCACAGATACCTAATAGACCCACAGAGATCTCAGAATTAGTGGACCTGGTCTTAGAAATAGACTTTCGTCAAGGAGAGAGGAGAGGAGAAAAAAGGAAAGAATTCAGGCCAGTAGCTCCGAGATTTGATCGGGTTCGGCCAGAAGGGAATAAGGCTGTGGACGGACAACAAGGTTCGGAGCCCATGCAAATTGGAACGATAAGAGGTCCTCTAACCAAAGAAGAGAAAGAGAAAAGAAGGGCAGGAAATCTTTGTATGTATTGTGGCTCCAGTGGGCATTTTGTTAAGGGTTGTCCAAGAAAACCGAAGACCCCCTTTAAGCCGAAGGAAAACTCGCAGCACCACCAGTAGCGGGAGTTGGACCGGTGGATGCTAATCAGAAGTCAACTCCAACAGAACATCAAGTGGCTAACACTCTACAGTCGTCAGCTCCACATCTAATTCTATCCATGGTACTCAAGTTCCGGCAAGAAACGTTGACAGAAGTTTCAGTGATGATAGATTCCGGAGCCACCGGAAACTTCTGTGATATAAAATTTGCTGCCAAGGTGGGGTTACGAGCCATCTTGAAACCCAAGAGTGAACCGGTTCGGGCAGTAGATGGGACGTATCTCTCATCTGGACCGATAGTGAGTCATACTGAACAGGTACAATTGATTTACTGCGATGGACACGAAGAACGGATTCAATTCAATCTAATTGACGCACCACAGTTTCAACTTATTTTGGGCCTTCCATGGCTCACGGAGCATAACCCAACAATAAACTGGAGCGCAAGAACCATAGTGATGGATTCAGAATATTGTCAAAAGAATTGTTTTGAAACAAAAGAAGGAACCAAAGAGTGTAATCCTGCTCAGGCCTTGTGCACAGCGGAGATGTCTGTCTGTGCGATAGACTCCCAGAAGATTCCGTCGGAATATGAAGATTTTGCCGATGTTTTTGACGAAACAGAAGCGGAACAATTGCCACCCCACCGGGTTTATGATTGTAAAATAGATCTAGAGCCAGGTTGCAATCTCCCCTGCAGTCGGGTATACGCGTTGACAGAAAAGGAACATCACCACTTGAAGGAATACTTGGATAAATATCTAGCGAATGGATTCATTCGTCCATCCCAGTCACCCGTATCTTCGCCGCTTTTCTTTGTGCCCAAAAAGCAGGAGGGAGATCTCAGAACTTGTATAGACTATCGCGCAATCAATAAGATCACCAAAAAGAACAGATACCCGCTTCCTCTGATTTCTGTTTTATTGGATCAGTTGAAGGGAGCGCAGATCTATACAAAACTAGATCTTAGAGGAGCCTACCATCTTGTGAGAATACGCGAGGGGGATGAATGGAAAACAGCCTTCAGGACTCGATTTGGGCTGTTCGAATATCAAGTTATGCCTTACGGTCTGTGCAACGCCCCGGCTGCCTTCCAGCATTTCATCAACGATGTTCTCAGTGAGTACATAGACCAATGCGCAATAGTGTACATCGACGACATCTTAATCTATTCGTCTGACACAAGTCAACATCAGGAACACGTAAGGAAAGTGCTACAGAAGCTTAGAGAAAACAAATTATTTGCAAAATTGGAGAAATGTGCATTCGGGGTCTCCCAAGTGGAATTTTTGGGGTTTGTTTTATCCCAGGCTGGAATGAAAATGGACGAGCAGAAGGTCAAGGCTGTGGTAGATTGGAAATCCCCAGAGTGTGTCAAGGAGGTTCAGAGCTTCATCGGGTTCGCGAACTTCTATCGAAGATTCATAAGCGAATTTTCACGGAAAATATTACCCTTGACGCGTCTACTGAGAAAAGGAGTGCGTTTCGAATGGACGGAAGAAACAGAGAGAGCCTTTCAACTCCTAAAAAGAGACTTCACGACCGCACCGATACTCCTGCATGCTGACCCTACTGAACCTTTTTACGTGGAAACGGACGCCTCAGATCTGGCAGTGGGAGGGGTATTATCCCAACGGCATAAGGTAACCGGCCAACTACATCCAGTCGCCTATAGATCACGAAAACTAACACCTGCAGAGATAAATTACACCATAACAGAAAAAGAGTTACTGGCAATTAAGGACGCATTTAAAGAGTGGCGACACTATCTCATGGGGGCTCAGCATCAAGTGACAGTCTTCACCGACCACAGAAATTTGAAATTTTTGAAGTCTGCCCGGACGCTAACACCAAGACAACTCCGTTGGTCATTGTACTTCGCGGACTATGATTTTGTCATTACCTATAGACCAGGAGCCCAGAATGGCAAGGCGGACGCTCTATCCAGATTGGGAACAAATGACCAGAAGAATCAAATCAAAGATCAAACAATAATTCCGGAAGACAAAATAATTGGAGCTACAATATCTTCTGACTTAAAGGAGCAGATCCTCAAACGAATGAGCCCAGAGGAAATACAGGAATGGGTAGAGGAAGACAAGGAAAGAAACATTCAGCAACAGTTGCCTTACTTTAAGGAAGCTCTCTACTTGCCAACCCCGGAGTTACGGAATCAGGTGATGGCTGAATGTCACGACAATCTTTTGGCAGGGCACAAAGGAGAAACGAAAACAGAAGAGCTGATCAAGAGACATTATTGGTGGCCGCATATGACCAGAGACATAGAGGAGTACGTCAGAACTTGTGAGATCTGCGCACAGGGAAAATCGGAACGGCAGGCCCCCAAGGGGTTGTTGCAACCTCTACCCACTCCACCATACCCATGGCATACAGTTACACTAGATCTAATAGTGGATTTACCTTCAAGTTTAGGTTATAATACAATTCTAGTGTTCGTAGATGCATTTTCTAAGATGGCGCACTTTATGGCCCTAAAAGAAATTCCAACAGCCAAACAGTTAGCCCACCACTTCACTACACAAATTGTAAAGATACATGGGGTCCCCAAGGTCATTATTTCTGATAGGGGAACACAATTTGTATCTCATTTTTGGAAGGCCTTTGTGGGTGGATTGGGAATCGAAGCCAAGTATTCGACTAGCTATCATCCGGAGACAGACGGGCAAACTGAGAGAGCGAATCAGGAGTTAGAGCAGTATTTGAGGTTGTTCCTTCTGAAGCAAGAAGGAGAGTGGTCAGAGTTGTTATGGGCGGCAGAATTCGCACATAACAACGCCCAAAATGTCTCGACAGGTTATTCCCCATTTTATTTAAATTATGGGAGACACCCAAATGCAACTATTAGACAAACGGATATTTCCGTTCCAGCAGTGAAAGATCTGGTGACCCATCTGGGTAGAGTTCATCAAACTGCTAAACAAAATTTAGAACAGGCAAAACAGAAATACAAGCAATATGCAGATAAAAAGAGACGAGAGGGTCCTTCCCTAGAAAAAGGAGATAGAGTCTGGTTAAGCACAAAGAATCTTAGACTAAAAGGAAACAGGAAATTTCAGCCCAGATACATAGGACCATATCTGGTAGAAGAGAAAACCTCACCAGTTAACTACCAGTTAAAATTACCTCCTAAATTGAAAATTCATCCTGTTTTTCATGTTTCCCTGTTAAAAAAGGCATCAGCAGGCTTACGCAGGGAATTGACTCCAAAACCCATTCAGTTAGAATCAGGGGTAGAGTACGAAGTGAAAGAAGTTCTGGATTCCAAAGTAGTTAAAGGAAGGCTTTATTACTTGATAGATTGGAAGGGCTATGGGCCCGAGGAACGATCTTGGGAACTAGAGTCAGATGTTCATGCTCCTAGATTGGTGAAATCATTCCATCAAAGATTCCCTACCAAACCAGGAATGAGAGGACCTCCTTTGTTGGGGGGTACTGTCAGGCCTCCAGAGGACGAAGAGGCGGTAATGGGGGCAACGTTGGGGTCTTTCTGCTGCCCAGAACTGAACAGAAGGGCAAAGAACAATTCATGGACTGAACTACAAAGAAAGAGGAATTCCAAGATGGCGGCCGCTCTCGAAGCAGAAGCGGCAGTCTAGTCTTTCTCCCCACAGGTGTTCCGAGGTTTGGAGAGGCGCGCGCTCCTAGAGGACGACGCACTTCACTGAGGAGATTCAGAGAGTAGCATCTTGACATTAGAGTTCCTGAGGAAAAGGTCAGAGAGAATAGAATTAGAGTTAGTTAGTTAGCGCCAGGTTTACAAAATAGATTTCCAAGTCAGAAACCTTTTCACACTCCAAGAAACCCCCTGAAGAGAATTTTCAGGAAGATTTACAGAGACAGTTAAGACGACGAAATTCTCTTCAACCCTCGAGAAGACATTCAAAGCATCTTCGAGCATTCCGAGCAGATAGACGGAGGTCTTTTGGCGCCATCCTGTGACAGAAAAAAGAAGACCGAAGCTAAGTACTTTGAGAAACATGAGAGATGAATGAGAAAAGTATTTGACAGGGAAGATTGCATAGAAAACGTATCTGATAACTCAGTAATCAGAAATTCACCCCGTTAGTAGAAAGATTTATGTGCAGTCAAATAGAGATGAAGAAAATAATACAAAATACACTCAACACCGTTCACTAGTACAAGATACCTAGAAATAAGGAAAGGTAAAGTAAAGACAAGTTTAGTACTAGAACCGAATAGAGAGAAAACACAACTCTGCTAGACAAAACACAGGAGAAGAGGACAAGCAAGAATATTCCCACTCCAGAAGTAAGCCCAAAAAATAATTATTTTTTAAGTTAAGAAAGAAACAAATAGAAAAGGCAAGGGAATAAGAAAGAATTAATAGAAAGATGTCTTGTAGGAAAGAGAGTCGGCAAGAAGTGACCAGACCCACAGAAAAGAATTGAAAAGAAAAAAGAAAACACCACACAACAAGACAGACATACAGAAGAGGGGCACAGTGCTTGAAACCCAGGGTAGGTGTTAAACACATAGAGAGTGTTAGAAGTCGAAGGGAGTAGAAAGTAATAGTGTCGTGTTTGTTTCAAGGTTCTCATAAACCAGAGCTGACAACAGAAATAAGAAGAAGCCGAGGAGAATAGTGAAGAACCGGAGTTTCAGGACCAGTCTCTTCTTGTTTATTATTTTATCCACTTCCCCTTCCCCCCTGCGGGGTAGTTTCGGAGTCCAGGTGAACGTTCCTGGAACTCTGGCTGCCGTGTAGAGGGTGTTGGGAACTAGCATCTCTGTTCCTGTGCAAGCACTTCAGGATACGTCATCTTGACCCTGACATCCAGTGGAGTGGGCACTCCGGACGATCAGGCATATTACATGGCCTCCCACCTGCTTGTTCTCAATGAGTGGTGGTATGGCGACCGCTAGCACCCGGCGTATGCTGTAGAATGTTTGCTGCTTGGGGACAATGCTCTCTACATGGTTCACTATTCCTTTGCACTACTTGTGAGCTACCACCCGCTACGGCCACGATTTTCAAGATTTGGAGGTCGGCGCTCCGCAGGATGGGTTGGTGTGGGAAACTCACTAGGGAAACTCTATTGTGGAACAACGGCCAATTACCACAGCTGACACGATTGATCGGCTTTCGGGGCTGGGAGGCCATTGGGAGAGATACAGTGGGGGTTGTTGTATGCCGATGCACCCTCAAGACTTTTCTCAATATTCAAACGGAATATGATATGCCCCTCACGCAATTCTACCGCTATCTCCAATTCCGGCACGCCTTTACCCTATACATATCTCACCTAACAGAGATTCCTGAATTTAACCGCATTGAGGCTAAGGTTTTTATTGGCGACTTGGGCGACCATAAAATAACTAAAATATACCGCACACTTATCAACAATACCCCTAATACACCTCACAAAACTAGGGAGGCATGGCAGCAAGATTTAGGCCCCTTAGATGAAGATGACTGGGTAGAGGCTTTGGAATCCCCGCGCAGCAGAGCAATTGCGGCCTGTCTGCGTCTTATCCAGTTTAAGTACCTGCACAGAGCTTATTACACCAGGCACAGGCTGCAGCGTGCTGGACTCATCGCGTCCCCGCATTGCTTACGCTGTGGATCTATGGAGGGTACCTTCCTGCATACTGTCTGGTCCTGCCCAACACTGTCGAGCTTCTGGAGGGGGGTGTTTGAATGCCTGTCTGAGGTATTGGGGTGGGACATTGCATCCTCACTGAGGCTAGCCATGCTACATATTTCGGAGGGCATAGGTGGCATTAGGTATAAGTGTCACCTTCTCTTTCTGGGTCTCACTTTGGCAAAACGAGCTATCACCCCGGTCTGGAAAGATGAATCTCCACCATCACTTGGGGTGTGGAAATGGGGTATAGATTTCTGTATGGGCCTGGAACTCCCGGTCTTTGAAGCAAGGGGATGCCCTGTAAACACGACAAAATATGAAAAAGGTTGGCTGACTACAGGAGACTGTATTTGGAGCCTCCTCCCCCCCTGTCTGACGCTGAGGAACCGTTGTTTGATACTAGTCGACTGGCATTTGTGTAGTGCTTTTCTTCCCTTTCACCGTGGATGACAGAAAACGTTCCCTATATTCAGGATTGTTATATTGTTAAATGGAGATAAGGTGGCACAGTTGTTTCCCTTTTTCTTTTTTTGTTTTTATGTTTCCTTGCAATATATGTTCTGTGGAATCAATCCTCTATTATTGTGGAAAAATGTTGACTTTCATATATGTCGCCCTATTTATGGACCTTGGGTGTCCTGTATGGCCCCTGCATTGTATTGGCTGTCAGCAATAAAATTCTGTTGTGAAAAAAAAGCTCTATTTAATAGTAAAGTTAGACATTATTTTTCTAAATTGGCGTGGGATTTTTTTTGTGTTATGTTTTCACTTTATTATTGTTTGAAGTGCTGCATAAAACTTTATGCATTGTCTCTAAGTTAAGCCTGATTGCTCTGCGCCAAGCAACCAGAGGGTTGAGCATAGGTTATTTTGGGGCTTGCTTATGACTTAACCCTGACAAGGAACATGATTGTTACTTGTGTAGCGGTTCACCCCCTCAACTACTAAACTATTTCTGACATTCAGTAGTCAGAATGAGCAAGTTCAACAGAATTAGGAGTTTAGTGGGGACTCCAGTGGTGAGTGGTATTCCACCCAGAGATTTTAGCTTCTGCAACCAGACAAAGCTTCCAGGTGGAATACGACGGGAATAAAATGCAGAAATTGGTATGGTAACTCTGATTTCTGCATGTTATCCACAACGAAATGTAAATCTTCTTAATTACTTGGAGCAAAATAATGAAAAATTTTAAGGGACACTGTAGTATATATTTTTACAAACAAAATACTTTTAATTCAGAGTTTAATCCCATGTTAAATGTACAATAACACTATAGTTGAATGTATTTATCCAGAAAATAGGGGTTTATGGTTTTCTTTCTGTGTAGGTGATCTACTGAACAGAGGGGTGTATTGTACATAGGGACTAAGGGACAAAATGGACATGTACACCCACTTTATATGCCTCTAGGGCACTTTTGTATTAAAGAAAAGGCTGCAGACCCTTGATCAGCCCCTTTTGTAATAGAGATAGCACCAGTTCAACATGTTCACTGGCACATTCTCATAGGGGCGAGCCTTCATTTGATTGGGGGTGTGGCTATGCAAATTAGCGAAACATTTGACTCTGTGCCTATGCTGCATTATGGATGTAGGCAAAGAGGCAAAAGAGATCTTAGGGGAGTGTCCGTGCAACATATATGAGGTGGAGCACAGTCACTGCATCCCTGATGACACCCCATGGAACTGGAGAAAAGAGTTCCAGTGGATCCCCTTGACATCTCCCTGCAGCAGGTGCACTCACTCCCTGCACTCGCCTGCCAGAGGCTTTCTTTTCTGCTTTCAAAGGCAGTCTGGGCTCCCACCTGCAAAGTTAGAGATGGACTGACTGCTTCAATCATCCTTTCAATAACGCAATGCTCCCAGGCAAGCCGTGAATTATGGCCTGCCTTGGGGCAGCCCATTATTTGTCATAGGACACAGTGACCAAATCTGTACTCAGCGCGTTGAGTAAAAGGTGCCCCTTGGTGCAAACCAGGGAATTCATCCTCTACATAATATGGTTGACTTGCATATGTCCAGTGCAGTGTGCATTTGTCTCTGGGCAAAGTCAGAGTTCTATGCTGCTGTTTATATATTATTTTTTGATGTGTCTCTAGGTGCAGCATCATTCATGTTGCTGACAGGCTGGGATCAAGGGCTTTCATGGTCAGTGGACCAAGTACCCGGTGGCTAGGATAACAGAAATTATGATTTGCCATATGCTGCTGGAAAGTTCAGTCCTTGGTGACTTACTGTAGAGCTCCTCAGGGTCACAAGCACTGAGAAACACAGGCTTTATGCAGGAGGAAACAGTATAATGCTGCAACTTTGAGGTCTGGTTGCCGGTGGGTGGACGAATAGCACAAGAAGGCTCTAAGCAATTCGTGGCTGTAAATCAAGACTCAGTATTCATAGGATGGGAAGGGAAAGTACCTCAAGTAGGTGACACAAAGCAGGAGTTCATCCAGGATGACTGTGACCCCTTTCCATGCACTTTTCAAATGCTGTTCTGCACTCTAATCTCTGGTAGACTCCTCGGAGGCATATTACACATAGTGAGGACTGAACGCTCTAATTTAAGAAGCGGTCTCTGCTACAGGGCTAACTGTTGTCTTACGTACTTGAAAAGCTGCTGGAGCTCTATTTTACCAACTGATACAAAGGTAGATGGTTGTTGGTCACAGAACTTTAAAGGTATGTCTTGCTTTTACCTGGAATTGTGGCATATCTCTGGCATATGTGGTGTCATATCTTAGGAAAACAACATAGCAAAATCACAGACGCAAGGCAATCTAACAGCAAAATTAAAATATAACAGAGCACCGTACAACAAAACACCAAAACAAAACACACACCACAGCCACAGTAAAACATAACATTATCTTGTAATAATTCAACACAAAAGCACAGCAGCACAAAACACAACTGTGCACATCAACAAAATAGCAAAATGCCACACAATAATATATACACACGTTCTTGTCACAAATTATCACCACCAGAAACCTGCTTTTATAATATGGCTGTAAGAGGCGTTTACACCAAACACTGCCTTAACGTGCCCCCAAGGATATGAAGTAGTGCCAGTCAAATAGGCTTTGTTTTATGGCCCTTCTTCTCTAGTGAGACACACACTGAATAGTTGAGACTGTAGAATTCTTCAATCTCACAGTACACTCCCCCTCTTCAGGTTTTAGAAGAAAAGGCTTCTGATAGTCACTCCTGGACTATCATCCCTACTCTTTCAGGAGGAAAAGCAAAGCCTTTTGTGCTTGGCCCAGACTATTTCAGTATTGAGCTCCTTCAAGTCAAAAGGAAAACACTTGACTGGACTCACAAGCCAGTTTGTGTTACTCCAACTGGCCTTTTAGATTTTATGCTACATTTGCATTTTGGCGGCATCCATCCAATGCCACCTGATTTTCCTTTTTTGGTTCAGTGAAGACTCATGGAAACTGGTATCCCACCACATTTACAGTCACTTTAACTACTTGGTATGGAAGTTAGTAAGTCTATAATATCAACTGTGTAGATTCAAGACACTCTTCACCCTATCCAAATCTGATGGTGGGGCTAATGTCTCCTTGCTTGAGCGGTACACGGGACGTGTCGGCATGGTTGGCAGCCCGCCTCTTTCGTTAAGGTATTTTGAAGTGGCAAAGACATTGTCCACAGTCTTTTGTTGAGGTGCTCCTCCTCTTGCTGTATCCAGCCAGATATAGGGAAGGTGAACACCAAGAAGACCTCCTGCTCTATCGAGACCTTGGTTAATTTAATATCAGTTACCTTACACCGTGCTTATCATGGCTGGAGCATGAAGATGGATCAGCACACGAGGTAATCAGGAAAGATGTCTGAGGTACCATTTTGAACTACGTTTATACAACTAAGGCTATGTAGGTACAACATGGCGCTGGTACTGGAGTATCCGAACCACAAATGACACAAAATTATTCTCACACACTTCTAAGATTCACGAGGAAAGGTTGGGCACTCATGACACATACTACAGTTTTATCAGAGAGTGCTAGAAGCAGTCTCCCCAACTGGAGGGTAGAAAAATTGGCTGGAATGCAATGATTAACTGTCAACTGGTGAGAATATTTCTCCATGTCATGGCCTGTACATTAAAGTGCAATGAACATATGTTAAGGTAGGTCCATTTCGGCCTAGGTTTCTCCTACACACCGGCATGGTCGAGTGCTTGGCTGGGGAGCAATAATAACATCCTTTTTGAGAAGTTTCCTAGGTCACCAGTGTAGGAAAACATATCCAGTCTATCTATCAGAACGTTGAAATGAGGAGCAGTTTGGCACATTGTTACTACTCATGGGCCTTTCAACTCTACACCAGAACACAGATTCGATTGCACAACAAAAATTGACAATACAGATTAAGAGTAAGAATATTGATTCAGAGCCAGGTCATCGATTAAGAGCTTGACAAGTGTTTTTGAACCAGGATTTAGATTCCGAGCCAACACAAATGTTTTCCGAACCACAATATAGATTGTGAACTGGGCTATATGTTCAGATTCAGCCCTGGGCTAGAGAATCATAGCCAGGACAGAGATTCAGCAGGGGCAGTGCATCCATTGGGGCGTTGGGGCGTTGCCCCACTAACCACATGGCCACGGAGGAAGATTAACTTCACCGCCAGGCGCGTCCTGACTCGAAATCCGAGTCAGGAGTACGCGTCGCTGAAGGGGGTGGGACAGCACTGGTGGGTTGGGTTTGTCGTTGACTTCACTTCACTGAGTGACAGCAGAAGGGCAGGCCCAGTGCGCATGTTCAGGTTTAGGCTGATAATTTTTCTGACCAGCCGAACATGCGCACTAGTATAGCCTGCAGTGCCCTGCATTAGGAGAGCGAGCGAGGGCTGCTACTGGCCAGTGGCCGCAGTCCCCAGTCTCCTATGGGTGGAGACAGTCCATGCTCTAGCCAATCCTGGCGCTGCTGGAGCAGCGTCTGGATTGCTTGAGAGGGGGTTGCATGGTGCACCAGCCACTCACGAAGGCGCCAACGCGGCAGCGGACCCTGGCACAGGAACACACAGCAGATGCGGTGCGGACCCGGTGGCGGTCAGGTAAGTTTTAACTTTTTTTTAAAACTCCCCCCTGGCCCCCCACCCTCGCACAAACCCCCACCGCACGACCCCCCATGCGTATTGCGAGCCACAACTGTCCTACACAAATACCACTGCTCTGGGGCTCGGCTCATTATGTGCATCAAGTACCGAAGAGTGAGACAGGCAGGCTGCCTTTCCTCGTGAGCTGGGGATCACGAGGGTCAGTGGGATTTGGGACTCTGGGGACCCGAGGGTTGGGGTCGGGGATGTGAGGGCAGAAGGGTGCACACTGCAGTGCAGCCCTCCAGATCAGGTATGTGCTCGGCTCCTACGTGGGTTTCTCTGCGGGTGGCCACATTACACCGTCTGCCCAGTAAACAGTTACCATTGCAGTAAAGAAGCGCTAATGTATAAGCTTAAATGTCACCCTGCGGTGTGGAAATTTAGCGTGCAAACTGAACATTATCTGCGCCATCTTGCCTCTCCCCAGCGCCACGCATAGCAAATGCACGGTCGCCATTTTAGGCACCCCACTCTCTCTCCCCGCTCACTCTCGATCGCCAGCGCTTTCCCCCGGCGCTGCGAGCATCCCCCGCGCGCCGGCCACCCCCGCTCTCTCATACAGGCCATAAACCCTCTCCTTCTGCGCGACCCTGCTACGGAACCACATCCGACCGACATCCCATACATGGTCATGCCTCTCCTTTGATAACCCCCTTCCTCTGCGCCCCATTGTCCGAACTGGTCCCAGGCCATCACCTAGCCCTGCGGATGCAGTTTATTGCCCCTACTGTAAGGGAAACACCCCGCATCAAAGGGATTACAGTAGATCAAAGCCCCTACCCCCTGAGACCCGGCCGGTTGCACACACCCCCGGGAATTAGCGGAATTCCCTGCTGCGCGATAGCCATCTCCCACTGCGGGTAGGGTGGGAACCTCTACTGTAACTATGTGTGGGATCGGATCTGAGCCGGGGCTTCAGGGGATGTTCTTTCAGGCATCAAGAGAATCTCAAGAATGTACTATATGTAATAAAGCAATAAACCGGTGTATAAGAGACCAGGTCTCAGAGATGCGGTTAGAGCACCTCGTGACGATACCTTGCTGTCTGATCTGATGTGTTCTGCTCCGACGGAATAAAACTTTGTTTCCTGCCTTCCAGTCTCCGGCGCCTGCCTCTTCGGGCAAATACTTGAAAGGTTATCGACTGAAACTGCCGCTACCATTTAACAATTGGCGTCCCAAACGTGGGGCCCATCAGCGACACGTGGATCCAGTGGGAGAGGTCCCGACGACAGAGTGAACGACTGCAACGATCGGGAGAGCTCCTGCCCAATAGACCCTCGTCTGGCAGCCGATCATCCGAACTTCACTGGTTCCGAGCAGACCTCTCTCGAGTGATCTACGGTCCTGACTGGGAACCATCAGGAGTGCCGCGGCAAATACGGAGAGTAGAGGACGATCGGGCGCTGGAGGCGGAAGACGAGAAACTATCCACGCGGTCCGGGTAAGGTCGTGATACACGACAAAATGCGAAATAATTGATTGATTGTTTAAAGCTTTGGAAATACTAGTATTGCTCATTGATTGTGCTCATTGATTGTTCTCTTTGAGATATTCGCTGTCTACAAACGGGGAGGAGTAGAAATACTCTCTCTCTCTCTCCCTTTGCAGATAGTGAAGGGTAGGTAACGCAGACTTTTGTCCCCGTTGAAACCCGTCGTGCCTATCTTTATCTCCCCATTGATTGATTGTCCGAACATTGATTGTTTTGGAGAATAGTGCTTTTTGAGATATTCTCTGTTTGCAAATAACGTAGAATAGGAATATTCTGTCTAGTCTTTGCAAATAGTGAAGGGTAGGTAATGCTGACTTTTGTCCCCATTGAAACCCGTCATGCCTATCTTTATCTCCCATTGATTGATTGATTGATTGATTGTCCGAACACTAGTTGTTCGATATTGGTTCTTTGGAGGTATTCTCTGCTTGCAAATAACGAAGAATAGAGATATTCTGTCTAGTCTTTGCAAGCAGTGAAAAGATAGGTAGTGCTGACTTTTGTCCCCGTTGAAACCCGTCATGCCTATCTTCTCCCCACTGATTGGTAGTTGGTTCTGCCCGGACCGCTTATTAGAGGTGAACCATCCGGCTCCACTGGAGGGCACCCCTAATAAGGACATGTTCACTAAATATGGACTAGTCGCCGTAGCTTATACCAAGCTATGGCATAAATATACAAAGAAGGACCCCGAGAGTCAGTGGCCACTGATGGGATCCTTCGCCGACCATAAGATAGAAGCGCTAGAAATAGCTCTGCGTAGCAATAAGACGACGCCTACTATGCTTGACAGTATTGGCATGTGGCGCAAAGAAGCAACGCAACGGAAAAAGAGGGAAGAAGTAAAAGCAGAAAAGGAATTACGAAAGGCAGCTCACCTTGCCGCTAGAAAGTTAGAAGAAGAAATAAAGGAGAGAAGGGAAACTAAATTAAGACAGGAACCCGAAACATCAGGACAGTACGCTGTTAGGACCCCTTCTTTGCTTTACCCTGAGTTGTCCTCCAAGCAGCGAACGAATGATGAATTACTGTTAGGTCCCCCGATCATTTACATGCCCCCTCCATATGCACCCTCCCAGTCAGTAGTGCAACACCTACAACCCCCGAACACGAGCGAAAGCAGTACAGGGGCCTCGGTCCTCACGGCCTCCGCGCCGGCTGAGCCTCTTGTACTGAACCCAATGTCGGTTACAACGCTAGATGACCATGAGATGGGAAAGAAAGAGTCCACCAGACTGAATCGATTAACAAAGGATGAACGAGCAGGAATTGATAAGATAGTAGGGACACTGGTGGAGCGAAAAGAAAGTGAGGAGTATATAACAGACGTGTATAACTCGTATGCCGACAGCCGCAGACGACACTTCGTCGTACGGCTCTGTTATCACGCCCTGAATGCGTATGAGGAAAGATACCACGATAAAGGTCCCGAAGGCTTAGCAGCCCTATATAGGAAGGTAGACATCGGAGAGGAAAGAGAGGGCGACGTTACGAACCTCTTCACTCGTACACTCGAGGTCTACCGACACCTTAAAGAACATGGACAGACCACCAAAGCAGAAACCCCCATAGCGACTAAGCCCCAGGAAGGGAGGGCTGATGCCATGATGCCCATTAAAGAAGCTGCCCCCTACTGGGTCCCCCCACGAGGTCTGGGAACACATGACGACATCAACCACCAAGATGCGAAGGAAAGGGTTGTATATAACTGGGTCTACCAGCCGTGGGACCGGCAAGACATTTTGACCTTTAGAAAAACTCTACCCGACTTAAGAAAGAACCCGACTGCCTTCTACACTGAACTGGGTACAGCCTTAGGTTCTACGATTATGACTTTAGCAGATATCGACTTGTTCTTTGGGCTATGTCTGCCGGCTGATGTGTGGAAACAAATCCGGAAAGTTGACCACGCTGAGCCGTTCGGATATACCTGGGTACAACTCGATACCATAGATAAGCAGCGAGAACCAGGACAGAAACCCCCAAAAGCCATATTAGAGCTCCCAGACAAGATTGTACTAAAACTGAAGACTCTAATCCCAGAAAGAAAGGTAGATTGGTCGATAGTAACGGCTTGCCGCCAGAAACCCCAGGAGGATGTGTCTGAATACTTCTCCCGATTCGAGACTGTGTTTTCCGATTACCGTGGCCAAGACATGACCACCGCAACCGGACATCACCTCTTTGTCCAGAATTATGTGAAGGGTCTGACACAAGAAATTTCCCAGAAATTACAGACCAGCGAGAGTAGCTGGGCAGCCTCCAAACCCGCAGCGATTCTCCAGATGGCCCAATACTACGAAAATCAGAAAAACGAGAACGATAGGGCATCAGAGAAGAAGAAAAAGGAACTGAAGGAGAGGGTAATGATAGCTCAGTTGCAAGGGGTGACCATAGGAAGGGAACCCCCGAAAGAGAATTACCACCCAACCGCCCCTAGAAAGCTACCCCCTAGGGACCATACACCTGCACCCTACAACGGACGGAGAGACTTAGATGGGAACCAATGTGCGTTCTGTAGAGGGTTCGGACACTGGAAATCCCAGTGCCCAGTCCTTCTGGAACTAAACAAAAATAGGGATCCCAGAGACACAGCATATGACCCCAGAAACAGAGGACAGGGACGAGGGCACACGAACGACGCAACCAACGTCAGGCCAGGCAACCCAAACGCCTTTGACCGCCCCCGACAAAACCAGTGTCAGCAGTCCGACTATGAAAGCACCCATGACTTCGCATAGGACCGCCAGGGGCAAGGGAGGGATCCAGTCGAACTCCGTGTTGACCAGCAAGGCCCTTACGTCACTGCTAAGGTCTTGGGCACAAAATCCCCATTCCTGGTAGACACTGGGGCGACACGTAGTGCGTTATCCAAACGACTGATCCCTAGGGCACCCTTGTCTGGCTCACATGTAACCTCAATAGGCTTCGATGGAACGCCCTCCACTAACCCCTTATCAGCACCAATCTCCTTTGACTTAGAAGATAACACCACTGACACGACCTTTCTGCTCTCCTCCAACACCCCCGATGCTATTATGGGACTTGATTTGCTAAAACATTTTCGAGCTACCATCAGATGCTCCCCAGACGGAGTTCGAGTCATCCTACACGATAACCCAGATCTGTCCAGACCCTGTCACACACGGCGTATGCTCTCTATAACCGATGCTGACATGTCCCTACTCGACACATTACCTTCACATCTATGGGCTAAAACCGACTCAGATGTAGGACGCATGGTGATCGACCCGGTACACATAACCGTCCGACCGGACGCAGTGCTCCCAAAGCTTCCACAGTATCGGATATCACCCGAAGGCGAGAAGGCATTGGTGGAAATCATCGAGTCCCTAGTCGAGGCAGGAGTGGTAGAAGAAGTAGTGAGTAATGTTTGCAACAGCCCTATCCTACCCATTGTAAAGAAGCAAGGCGAGGGGGATGAGAAAGCCTACCGCTTCATTGTTGACTTGCGAGAGGTTAACAAAGTAGTCATACCCCAGTACCCCGTGGTCTCAGACATCACCACCATCCTCACCCTGATTCCATCCACTGCCACCATCTTTACTGTTATTGATCTCAAGAACGCATTCTTTTCCATCCCCATCCACCCAGACAGCCGCTACCTGTTCGGATTCACTTTAAAAGCCCGTTCATACAGATTCTGCAGGACGCCCCAAGGCTACACTGAGAGTCCCAGTATTTACAGCCAAGCCCTCAAGAGGCAACTGGATGCAGTCCAACTACCCGATGGAGTGGTGTTGATACAGTACGTCGATGACATTCTTTTGGCGGCCGACACCGCTCCACTTGCCGTCACAGCCACCATTCACCTCCTCCGCTTCCTTGCGGAGAACGGTCACAAGGTCTCCAGAAAGAAATTGCAATTCTGCCAGCCCCAAGTAACGTATCTAGGCCACCTACTATCCAAAGACGGGAGGAAACTTACCCCTGACCGAATTCAAACCATTCTAGAAACCCCTGTTCCCAAAACTCAGAAGCAAGTGCGGTCCCTAGTGGGCCTCACCTCCTTTTGTCGACAGTGGTTGCCAAATTTCAGTCTTATCGTAAAACCTCTGCTTTCCCTGCTGGCTAAAGATACCCCCTTCCCCCTCCCCTGGACACCCGAATGCCAATCCTCCTTCAAAGAATTACGAGACGCCCTCTGCTCGGCCCCAGTCCTAGGAACCCCAGACTACACTAAACCTTTCTCCCTCTACACCCACGAAAGGGAGGGATGTGCGTTGTCTGTCCTAACCCAGTCCATAGGCCCTAAGCAACGCCCTTGTGCCTACTTCTCTGCCACTCTTGACCCCGTAGCCAGAGCTTTGCCCGCCTGCCTTCGAGCAGTAGCCGCCGCTGCTGTCTCTATCCGGCAAAGTGAGGGGATCGTGCTCTCGAACCCCCTCACCGTGCTAGTACCCCATGCTGTTGATACCCTCCTGAACCAAACCAAGACTCAACACCTGACTAGCGCACGACTGACTGGTTATGAACTGACTCTGCTTGCCCCCCATATCACATTGAAACGATGCACCACTCTGAATCCAGCTACTCTACTACCTCTCCCTGACGCTGACCCCAATGCATCCCCTATACATGATTGCGTGACCCTCACCGACGAACAAACCAAGAGTAGGGTTGACCTCCGGGATACTGCCTTCCCGGACCCTGACGGAGAACTGTGGGTGGATGGCTCATGCATCAAGCTCCCTGATGGCACCACCTCAGCTGCCTATGCAGTCACCACAGCTCGAACAGTTGTTGAGACAGCCCGCATCACACAGCGATCCGCACAGGCGGCTGAACTAATTGCCCTCACACGAGCCTGCATCCTGGCAGCAGGGACAACCGCAAACATTTACACAGACAGTCAGTATGCCTTTGGGGTTGTTCACCACTTCGGGCTCTTATGGAAAGAGAGGGGATTCTTGACTTCTCATGGCACACCCATCCTGCATGGAGATCTAGTCTCTGCCCTGACCGAAGCAGTCCTCCTCTCCACACGGTTAGCTGTGATCAAATGCCAGGCACACAAGAAAGTGACAGACATTATAGGTCAGGGAAATGCACTAGCTGACATTACTGCCCGAACCACAGCCGAGAATAGGTCCACGACCCGCATGTACGTGACCAGGTCACAAACTGAGAAATGGAAGGATGCTAGGGAAACGATTAGGGATATCCAACTAGCCAGCACACCACACGAATTAACTGAATGGGCCCGGGTGGGATTGAAGGACGATGACGGTTGTTGGCGAACTAAAGACTCGAACAAATGGTTGCTACCCGACTCATACTTGATCCCCATGCTGACCATGGCACACTCCCCCGCACACATAGGGTCTGCCCCCATGATCGAACTCATCTCCAAAGTCTGGCACAACGACAGAATACCAGACTCAGCCAAACGTCTGGTCCAACAATGCCTAGTATGCCTCCAACACAACCCTGGGAAAGGAACTGCTGTACCCCGGGGAGGGTTTGGGGTCCCCAATCACCCCTTTGAAGTCCTACAAATGGACTATGTCCAGCTAGAAAGGTGCCAAGGTTTAAAGTATGTACTTGTCGTTGTGTGTGCCTTCAGCAAGTGGGTGGAAGCCTACCCAACCCATGACAACACCGCTATGACTACCGCAAAAGTACTACTGAAGGAATTCTTCCCCCGATACGGCCTTTGTCGAATTTTGTGGAGCGACAACGGCCCCCACTTCGTAGCCGAAGTTATCCAACTCATCTTAAAGGGGTTGGGTGTAAAACAGAAATTCCATGCGGTCTTCCATCCCCAATCTGCAGGCCTGGTTGAGCGACACAATGCCACATTGAAGCTTAAGATAGCAAAAATAGTCGCCACCACAGGACTAAGATGGCCAGACGCTCTCCCACTAGCATTGCTATCAATGCGTTCCACCCCCACCAAACACCACTTAACCCCCTACGAGGTCGTCTTTGGGCGGCCCATGAACCTTTGGACTGCACCAAAACCAACATCCATCCACGACGTCCCGGACGTCCTCATGTCTGACTATTTGTATAACCTAACTAAGACGTTGTCTGTTATCCATCAGCAGGTGCTGCACGCCATTCCCGATGTTTCCAGGGGCCCGGGACACGACATCCAACCCGGTGACTTCGTCTTAGTGCGTAACTTCCAGCGCACCAAGAGTCTGGAGCCCCGGTGGACGGGCCCCCTGCAAGTCCTGATCACCACCCGAACAGCTCTTCGAGTGGAGGGGAAACGCAATTGGCTGCATGCACACCACTGCAAGAAGATATCACCGACCCTGACAACCACGGACAACATCACCGCCCAAGAGGAACTTCTGGACAAAGACCGACCATCCTTGAGCCGCTGCCCGGATACAGAGACACTTGAATTGATTGAATATCCCGATCCCACTGTGCCATCCAAAGAAGGGTATAACTTGCGACGAAAGGAGAGAACTTCGGCTAAGCAGACCACAGGCTAAGTGGAAATCTCAGAACGGTAGCCTAGTCACCTCAAAGGCCACCAGGAGAGAAACTAAAACAAAGTCTGTGGATCTGCCCGCTACCGAGTCTCTTGAAGGTGATGGAAGCGCCCGACATGAAGATGATGGAAGCAACCGGACGTCCGAAGATCCACTACAAAAACCCAAAGACTGACCGAATGCACAGCTTTAAGACAATAGCACTTTTCATTTCCCTTCTCTTTTGCCTTCTCCTCGTGGTCACCTTCTGGATCATGGAGGAGAGCACACCCGCTCATAAGACATTGCTGACCACCGTTCAACCTACCACCACGAAAGAACACCATCTGATCTCACTTTCACCCCAACTCCGAGAAAGGCGTAAGGAGTTCTGGAATAACTCTTTTGTGCAGTTGCTCCACCAACACAATCTTGCCACCAACGCCACTAACTGCTGGATCTGTGGATTGCTGCCCCATGCCACTGGGCACTCAATCCCTTTCATCCCTTCACCTTTTTCTGTCCATGGTTCCTGCCTCGCCTGGCTGATCCTCCTGCAGGAGAGCTACAAGGAGAATGCCACTTCCGGCAGAACCATGTCACACTTCTACCATGGGTTCTGGCTGAACAAAACTGGTAGAACCTCCGCCCTCTTCTGCCCTCTGAGATCGAACACTTCCTTTCACATGGACATCCCCGCCAAAGAACGAATTGAAATGCAAGTGTTCAACAATCCAGCCAGACCCACCTTCTCTTACCTCCGAAAACGGACAGCCGCCACCCTAACAGTGGCCCTGTCCGTCATCAACATCACTGGATCTGTATGCCTCGAAGGCCTGGGGGCACAGCTGGTGGGCCGCAGCTCCTGCCTCATCACCCGAACATTGGACTCAGTTGACCCACCCTCCTTTGTTGCCTCCCCGAATATGTACTTCGTCTGTGGTACTAAGGCCTACACCTGGCTCCCGAAAGGTTGGGGAGGCACCTGCTACATCGCCTTTGTCCTTCCTCCGACGTATGTGGCTCCAGCAAACCATCACCGACAGAAACGTGCCAAAGACATTGTACAAGCCGACTCCACCGGAGCACAGTTCATGGACGCAGTAAAGGGTCTTGTTCCGCTCTGGGGTCCGATGGCAAACAGCCGTGCCATCCGCCACTTAACCCAGGCAGTCGAAACAGCAATGAACATTACAGCTGGCGCTCTCGCCAACAACACCGCTGAACTTCAGGCCGTCCGCCTGGTGGCTCTCCAGAACCGCCTTGTTCTAGATGTGGTTCTGGCTGATCGCGGAGGAGCATGCCGCATCATTGGGTCCAGCTGTTGTACCTACGTACCGGATAACTCACCCTCAGTCTACAAAGCAATTGAACACCTCCACAGACTGTCCACAGAGGTCCATCAAGAGCAAGAAGAATGGTCACTGGGGAGTTGGTTTTGGGACACTATTAAAGGTTGGGGATGGAGGCTGTTTTCATTTATCCTCATACCAATCGTGATACTATGTGGATGTTGCTTGGGGATTCAGTGTCTGCCACCTTTATGTTCGCTTTTTATGAACTGCATCTGCCCTAAGACTTTGGACTTTGAAACAGAGCGGATGAAAGCTCTGAATGAGGTGGAGGTACGGGGTATTATGGGGATAGATCCAAACTAGGCAAGCTGGCGAGACATGTTAAAAGGGAGGACTGTGGAAATTTAGCGTGCAAACTGAACATTATCTGCGCCATCTTGCCTCTCCCCAGCGCCACGCATAGCAAATGCACGGTCGCCATTTTAGGCACCCCACTCTCTCTCCCCGCTCACTCTCGATCGCCAGCGCTTTCCCCCGGCGCTGCGAGCATCCCCCGCGCGCCGGGCACCCCCGCTCTCTCATACAGGCCATAAACCCTCTCCTTCTGCGCGACCCTGCTACGGAACCACATCCGACCGACATCCCATACATGGTCATGCCTCTCCTTTGATAACCCCCTTCCTCTGCGCCCCATTGTCCGAACTGGTCCCAGGCCATCACCTAGCCCTGCGGATGCAGTTTATTGCCCCTACTGTAAGGGAAACACCCCGCATCAAAGGGATTACAGTAGATCAAAGCCCCTACCCCCTGAGACCCGGCCGGTTGCACACACCCCCGGGAATTAGCGGAATTCCCTGCTGCGCGATAGCCATCTCCCACTGCGGGTAGGGTGGGAACCTCTACTGTAACTATGTGTGGGATCGGATCTGAGCCGGGGCTTCAGGGGATGTTCTTTCAGGCATCAAGAGAATCTCAAGAATGTACTATATGTAATAAAGCAATAAACCGGTGTATAAGAGACCAGGTCTCAGAGATGCGGTTAGAGCACCTCGTGACGATACCTTGCTGTCTGATCTGATGTGTTCTGCTCCGACGGAATAAAACTTTGTTTCCTGCCTTCCAGTCTCCGGTGCCTGCCTCTTTCATTGGTAAATTATCGAGTGGTATAAGAGGCGATTACCGCCGGGCAAATACTTGAAAGGTTATCGACTGAAACTGCCGCTACCATTTAACAGCGGTGTCGTGTTCTTTTCTTCATTTGAACCCAGACAAGTTCAGCTGAAATACCTGTTGACTGTGGTACCTTGGGAGTGGTAATAACACGACACAATTTACTTTATATCTTTACCCAACTCGCCGCTGTTTTCTTGGATGTGCTTTCATTCTTGCCTGCCTGACTGCATATGTTTCTGCACTGTAACACATGTCAAGTGACACAGGACTGTCCCATTGATGCAAATGTCCTGCTTTCAATAAGATGCATGATATGTTATTTTTTACAATTTACAGACACTGACAATGTTGTTGCACAATGGAACTAAGGCAAAGTGGGCTAAAATGATTGCACAGGAGCACACGATGTGGTCTGTATAGTAAAGTAGTAAAATGTGTCATATGTACATTTGGGCTGGAGTTATCATCAGACTGGTACTTCTACTGGTGTGCCGGGGAACAGTCGGAATTTTATTTAGTTATTGAGTTTTATGTAGCGCGAACATGATGACCCTTTTGGGTATCGGTAAATTTCAAAATATGTTTATTGTGTGAGACTATGACCCATAATCTCACGTTTAAAATGCATCTTTAATGTATGGGAATTAGAATTTAGTGGCTCTAATCTCATTGCTCACAATGCACCTTCTGTGCCCAGCCATGGTTGTGAAACTGATTTGTCGTTTAGTCCCATACATTTTCAAGCTATTTTATGACACATCACACGAGGGTGTGGTTGCCCATAGTGATTCTCGTTGGTTGCTTCTTCTGGGATTGTGCATGATATCATTTGGAGTGGCTTGAAACACCTGATACATTTACTGGATTGATGTGTAAAATGTGTAAGTCTATTTTTGCCATCAGAGAGTGATGGACTCATCTACTCACTGCTTTGTAATCTGTGCTGTCCCTGTGCATTAGTTTGTCCTCCTTTCAATTGCTATATGTTTGTGTAGTGTATTCCATCTCTTGGGGTGTTACAGGGTAGGTTTGTGGTGTGCGCACCTCCACAGGGGCCCTACTTTAGGTGTCTGTTCGGTGCTGGGAGTGTTCCCCATAGTAAGGGACTGCGTTGGAAAGAGATGAGAGGTATAATACATACAAAAATCTCGAGTGGAAAAAGTAACTGCAGTTAATTGTTTTCGATCACCCCCAGTCCTTTATAATAATACAGTTATTTTTTCTAAAATGTGTATTATGAATTAGACGGTTATGTTGTGTGGCTGTATGACTATGAGTACAACACTGTATGAGTTGTATGCCCTCATGAGTGAGGGTTGAGTTGAGTGGTGTGCCCTTCTGAGAGCAGGGTGAGCAGTCTACTTTTGTGAGTGTAGGGAGAGCGAAACAATGTGCATCTGTGAGTGCAGTGCAGCGAAGGGTGAGTGATGTCTGTGTGAGTGCAGGTTGAGCAGTGTGCCTGTGTGAGTCCAGGGTGAGTGATGTGGATGGGTGAATGCAGGCTTAGTGTTGTGTCAGGGAAGGGTGAGCAATGGGTCTATGAGTGCAGGGTGAGTAGTGTGCCTATGTGAATGCAGGGAGAGTGATGTATCTGTGCAAGTGCAAAGAGACTTGTCTGGCTACTCCCAGAGATATGTTTGCCAAGCCACCTCTTTCTCAAATTTGCTTGAGAATGCACCATTCGCCACAGTGCAGTATTTACGCCCACCACTTTCAAGTGTCACCAGCCGCCCCTGAGATTCAGCGCCAGTACACAGATTCACAGCAAGACATCAATTCAGAGTGAAAATACAGATTCAGGGTCAGACTGGACCTTGAGAATTAATGCAGCAATTGATTGCGAAGGCACATATTCTGAATAAGTTCATACATTCAGAGGCATAATGTGTACATTTAGAGATAGGACACATATTTAGAGTAGGGCTGTGTGAAATGTGCGTAATTTGCTTTAGTCTAATTATGCAAAATGTCTTCAAAATTATGTGAAATTACACATAAATACGTGAAACGCAAATCTGTTTTTTAAAATTATATTTTAGCATGAAATGCGTCATTGCATCAAATCTTGGCGTCAGCATGCATTTAAAAAAAAGGTGAACACCAGCCACTCTCGTTCTGTTGTATATGTGCATTTGTGGTAAATTTTTTCCTGAATGGCACGTATTTTATGTGAAGTGATGTAATGGCGCAATTTCAGCAATTGCGCACAAGAAGCTTAATGTGAAATACCCAAAGAATATGTGCATAAGCCTGTGTAATTTAAATTTCACCCAGGCCTTAATTTAAAGTCAATACACGAAGACTGTTTGAGAATAATAAGGTATATCTATTCAGAGACATAGCATAGATTCAGAGATAGGGAACTGATCCAGAGCTAGGTCTTTGATTCAGAATCAGGAAATACACATTCAATCAGTGTCTGAAGAAAGACAAAGAACCAGGATGTAGTTTAAGATCCAGAACAAGAAATGCGATCCAACACATTGCTTCAGAGCATATCAGAATGACATAGGAGTGTATAATGATGCAGAGCAGAAATTCAGGCATCAACACCAAAAAAAAACACAGCTTGAGATAAAAAACACTATTGTGTTTTTGATGACTAGTACAAGTTGCTTTGTATTTTCATGTGTAGAATTATTTTCACTTATTAGACCCTCAATAGGAGATGTGGTAATACCACACACGTGGAATAAATCATGCAGTGACTTTATAATGACTGGTATAGTATTGATGCACATTTCAACTATGGAAGGAGGAAGAATAATAGAAATCTGGGTTTGTGCAGCAATTTCTGCATTTTTGTTTCCTCACACTTTCAAAAAACATATTCCACTCAGTTTGCACTTGTGAAATGAGGTCATGGAACACCTGAATATGATGGTTTTACAACACAACTCCTAATCCCGATTTGGATGGAAATTCCTGATTCTGCCCAAACTGGGAATTCCATTTGAATTTGTACCGAGGGCCTTGGTAAAGTAGCTTGGCTCTGACCATTAGTTAATGTGTGTATGGACTAGACCTTCCCACAACAGAAGTCTAATCAAAAAGCTGCTTCAGAAAATTAGAGCAGTTGTAACAGCTTTTCTCAAAGTTCCACTGCATATCACCATATCGAATTACAAAACATGGGCCTGTATTAATATATAGGGGCAGATTTACAAGCCCCTTGCGAGACAATTACGACGCCGTTGCGTCACTTCTGTGACGCAGCGGCGGCGTAAACCATGCGCCATGTTGCGCCTTATTTACAACGTGACGCATCTAGGGAGATGCCTCACGTTTTAAAGCCCTGCGCTACATTAAACCTGCGTCTGGTTTAATGTATGCAGGGTGGGCGTTCCATCGGAAAAAGCGTGGGAAAAGTGACGTGGTGAAATCTACAAGCTTTCACTGAGTCACTTTTCCGACGCTGCTGTGTCAAAACCCTGCGCCTGCTTGAAGCAGGCGTAAGGCATGACGCAGCATGTTCGGTATGGGCAGCCCCTGAGCATTGCTGGAGTTGCGTCGTGCTTGCGGCACGACTCCAGCAATGCGCCGCCCTTAAACCATCAGATGCGTCACGCATCTGTTTATCCTTGCGCCACAATGCGCTGCATTGTAAATGCGGCACATCTGTGGTGGCGCAAGGGTAAACTTGCGTGACGCATCTTTCCTGGCGCATCCCTGCTGATTTGCAGGGATGCGCCAGGAAACATAAATCTGCCCCATAATATTCTATCTACAATTTAAACTGCCATCGTTTTGTGAACGTATGCAAAAATAAGCAGGTATACACTTCCTATTCTTATCTCCACATCTATATATCCAGAAGGAGGTACCATAGTTTAAAAACACAATAACAACAACTCTGGGGCTTATTTACAAGGCCTGTGCGCCACTTTTGCGTCATTTTTAACATGGAAAAGTGCCGCAAAAGTGCCGCAAGGGGCTTGTAAATCTGCCCCTCTATGTTTTGTGGGAGAACTCCCTGCTGATGAATGCTGGCCTGTAGCAGACCCCGGTTCTGCCCAAAAAAACATTCAAAGTGTAATTATTTTGCAAAAATGTGAAAATGTATGTTGGAATGGTACTTTTTTTCAAACCATAGAAGCCTGATAAGTGAGTCGTACCATTTCAAACCTTTTAAACCAGAACGCAAATACTCCAGGCAGGGCAGGATTCAAAAATATTAAGCGCAATAACTAAGGCAAATATGGGCACCAAAAGATTTCATAAAAACACATTTAATGTTGTTGGATTGCATTATAATATCCTGTCTTTCCTAGCAGCTGCGTGTTTTTTATATAGCGTCTCATAATATTCGGTGTTCCTGGCATTGCCCAACCATAGACGCCTGGTACGTCCTGCCAGGTCACAATAACATCTGTTACACTGCAGTTCATGTTACACAAAAAAAACTGATTTCTGGGAAATAAATTAACTAATATCTATCAGATCGGGAAACACTACCTCGCCAGTGCTGGCGGAAGTAATAAAATGGCGTTCGGAGCTCAAAAGATTGGAGATATCAGATGCCAGAACTAATTTTATTGCCTTTGGCTTAAATAAAGAAAGACACAGCTCGAAAAGGCCACATAGTTTCTTTTTTTATTGCTTCCTCAGTTTGATTGAATGAGTAGATCCACAGCTAATTAAAAAATACGTTTTTTAGAGATTTTTAGATAGGTATCTATCCAGGACAATATTGCGTGCAAATGGAGGTGACTTCGTTTAGCCCACGTACTGACTCATTTTACGGATGCAACTGCTAAATCGTTTGCTTTTCTTTACAAGTTTACCTTGTGGAATGATTAGGGCTGCCTTATGTGCTTCAGTGCATACTTTTACCCCACTGAAATTGCTGACTGTCTGATAGATTCTCTAATGACATGTTTGTTAGAGGAGTTCTATACTGCCTTTCTCATACAAATAGTCGAATATACCTTAACCCACTCTTAGGGGAATATTTAGAATAAAATCTTGGTGCGTAGTGTTACTCCAAAATTGGAAACGCCACTCTGACATTTTTTAAAAACCGGGATGCGCTTTATTTAAAAAAAATATGGCACACCTCTGCATTTCCACCTAGCCCTGGCACTGAAAAAGCTGCCTCTGCCAGCCCAGGCACCCTTGAGCCATGTTGCACGGGTACCTGCGGGACGGGACAATCTTTAAATGTGATTTGCTGTTTCTATGTGTGTGAAAAATACGAAGAAAAATGACTAATTTCTCCTCGTATCGCCATCCTAAGACCAGGTTTTACCTGGCCTTAGTTTTTAGCGCTGCCTGTCCTTGTAAACATGGGGCTGCGTCAAAAAGCAATTGATGGTGCCGCAGCATGCCCATTGCAACATCCATTGCACGCCCCTTTTACACCAAGTGAAGCGTCAAAAGGGGCCGTATTTACAAGGTGGCGTTAATCCATGTTAGATTGCTTAAGCCTCTTTGTAAATAAGAAGAAGGGGTCATTGCCACCAGAACATAGCTACAAATGGTGGCTATATCACCTTGTAAATATGCCCTGTAGTTAGATTAAAGACTACCATTTGCACTACACTAGGACATTCAAATGCTACTCAAGCTATTCTCTAGACTCTTCTAATTTTAGGTTTTCGACACTCCTATATTTCCATGCCTGACAAGGAGTCCCGAGATTGGACCGGATGTGGCAACGTGTGCTAGATACATAAGTTCAGATTTACTGTATGATTGCATAGGTGCCTCACAGTGAAAAAGGCAGCACCAATCATCTTTTGCATGCAAAAGTAATTTTGTGGCAAAAGTTAATGCGCAGCGCAAAAATTGGTTAGTGTTGTGGGGTGATAACTCTCCCAATAATGTATACAACAGGGACGTAACAATGTGAGGACAGAGTAACCATGCAGAGGAGCTCTACTGATGCAGCACTACCTGGCTTTGCGTGAAACCCTAGTATCAAATCAAACCAGTCACAAAGAATGGGCAAATAGAATAATGGTGGGCTATTCTGAGTCATATACCCTGTCATTTCTATGAAATTGATGTTCATGTCATTTCCCCATGTGTGGTAGTCATCGCACTGGCATTTGTACTGAAGGGCGGGGATGCTGCTTAGGGTTTGCACGACAGCGCAATGCTTTGCGCTGTGCTAAAGCATCTTTTGGGTGGGATAATAGCTGATAACATCACCGGTGTGCAACACCTTGCAAATATAGTGCTGCACATTTTTTAATACCATTTGTGCTAAGCAAAGTTTATTGAATCTGGGCCTCCAACTTTTTCTGCCTGACTTCTGGAACATTGGGGCATATTAGCAACAACTTACGATAATTATCGCAAGCCGCGCTTAGCGCAATTTTTTTATTGCCTCCTATCGCTGGATTCTATCGTGGAGATAACGCAGTATTACCAACGTTTATCTCCACCGCGATAAAGAATCCAGCGATAGCGGTGAATCCCATCTTTAAGGTGAGATTTCCAGGGATAAACAACCTATCGCTAAGGGAAATCTCGCTAATAGGCAGGTGGGGACTTAGCCGTAGAATCCACCTCCCATTGACTATTATGGCTAAGTCAGAATTTTACCAGGCGATAGCTGTGTTAGCGACTGCTTTTAGTCGCTACCAGTTTGGGTACGCCCACTTTGCATGTCATTAGCGATAAATATCGCCCAAAACCGGTCGCTATCGCCTGGAAGCTGTCGCTAACTGCTGTTAGCGACAGCTTGGTAATTGGGCGATAAAAAAATCGCTGCTTTAGCGGCAAAAAGTGCAGCTAAAGCAGCGATAAAGCCCTTGCTAATATGCCCCATTATTATTTGTGGAACAGATGTTTTGAGAATCACACCAAGAAGGCAACATCGTTTATCTGCTCGCGTGTTTTTAATGGTGGAACACAATGCAGGAATTTAAACTCTACTAATATATAAAAGCCTCCATGTCAGTAGTGAGTTATTGCATTGCATTTCTTAATTACAATCTAATGGGATAAGGAGTCGAAGAATGGGTAAAAAATGGTGTCATCAGTGGGAGGAATTACAAAACAGATGGGAAGGTCTACATCTGGGAGCATACACACATTGTTCAAAGCACGTTTGGTTTGTAATTGGTGAGATCATTAAATTCTAAACTGACATCAAATCTAGTCCAGATTAGAGAAAGGGGTTTGCACCAGCACAGAAAGGAGGAAACTTGTTTTCATACCCTTTCAAGCATTATCTTGAGATTTTTTGTTTATAAAAACAGAGTACATCTAATAGAGATTTAAACAGACATTCTAGCCCATTCAAGATTGTTTTAATACTCTCTTTAACCCCTTTGCCGCGGCACGAATTCCGCCGCTTCGCTGGGGGGGTTTGGGGTCAGCGCGGCACCGCCATGCTCATGACGGAACCACGCCGTCATGAGTCACGGGCGAGCTGTGCTCATGACGGCGTGGTTCCGTCATGACTCTGCCCACTTGCATTGATCGCCCGCACAGGCGGGGAATCAGTGCCGCGTGGGCGGAGCGGCCGCCAACGGCCGCAGCATGACGGAACCACTCCGTCATGAGCACACGGCACCCGTGGCTCATGACGGAGTGGTTCCGTCATGAGCAGGGAACGGGTTAAGACAACGGAGCAAAACGATGTTGTTATTTTTGTTGCATTGGAATGGAAGGGACTGAAAAGTGTGAAAAATGTGTTTCTCCGTGTCTTACTACATAAGCACAGAAGAAATTGTTCAAAAATTGCATTTATTTTGCCTTGGTGCAACACATTGGCTTGGGCAAATACTGTTTGCTTTATTTCCTTTTACAAAGAAAATGTGTGTGATAACACTGAAGTAACAGTTCAGAATTTATTCGAACCTTTTTTTTAGAAAAGCGTATGCCAATAATCTTTCTTCGCTGCGTATTATATGCACTGCCTCACAGATGTGTGGGGTTTCTGTGTATTTATAAGACTAACCTATCAATTTAATTCTCAATTAACTGAGTTGGTGTTTATTAACCCCAACGCAATATTACCCATTTTATAAACATGAGATGGAATTGAGAAAAATACATTCTAATGCACAAAATATTTTGGCCCAGTTTTATCAAAGGATTGCGTCACTCTTGCGTCACGCAAGGGTAATGTAAACGCTAAGTCTGACGTGTGGCTCTGCATTGCTTGGCAAATCTGGAATAACACAAAGCAGTAAAAGTCACTGTCTTGCATGACTCTGTGCCGGGATTGCGTTCTATGGGTTGAGCTTGAGTGTTCCCGTGCATCTACCCATGCTTTTTGTCACATTCTCAGATTGACCAAGGCTGGCTAACCTTTGTTCGCCATAAATTGGCAGGGTATGCTCAGACGTGAGTCCCTTGCTCACTTTGCCACTGGATTCAAGCAAGCCTGGCTGAAGACGGCTGAAATGCCAGAAACCGGTCCTAGGAAGCTTGTTTCCGGTCCAGGGAAGACATGGCTTGGCAGTTCGGGCTGGGCTGTTCCCATGAGGCACAGGGTCAGACTGATTTGCATATGGCCATGTCTGAACTGGGGTGGCAGAGTGGGCTAAAGAACGGTGATGGATTAAACCCAGATCAGTTGACTGGGGGTGAGTGCTTGCAATGTTCAACACTCCGTCCATCATTTCCTATGGTTTTTGCTAACCTTGGAATAGGTCAAAACCATAGGCCTTCCCGATAGAGGTGCATCTTTATTTTTCCTCATTGTTTTATAATTCTGCAGCCTACTTAGAAAGAGAAAAACTCCTCTAAGGATTGTTATTGTGTAGGAAGCTGTTCCTTCCTGCACAAAAACAATCCTGCCTGCAACACGGGCACACCTGCACCATGGCACAAGGGTGCCTGCATTGACGCTAAGCGGCACACAATGCATCAGCTCAAAGAGAGAACAGGAATGCTTCCTATCTTGATAGATATGGTGCATTCCTTCCCTCTCCATGTGACGCAGCGCAGCAAGTTGTCTTGCTGCATTGCGCTCTGTCAAATAATGAGAAATCTGGGCCTTTGCGTAGAACTTCTTCCGCGAGGATTTTAGGAGGCACAAAAAGATTTGTGGCATTCGTATACTTTACACACATGAAAATTTGTGATGTTCACAAATTTCGTAAACTTTGTTATCATTTTTGACTGAATATTTAATCTTTCACACAACTGAAAACAGATGACAGCTGCCCGCAAGTAAGATACAGGGGCAGGCTTAGGGAATGATGCTGATAGCACGGTTTAATCTGCAAGTAGCAAATTCAAAAGTGGGCTTCTCACCATTCTGAGGTTGATAAAATGAGTACAATATTTGCAATAATGATTGCGTATGTTATATGTGAACTGCTATGGGTGCAGGCACAAGCTCAATGAGCCACTATCAGCATTTGGTATTTTGTGCCTTTTTTTACATTTGTGTTAGTAAGAAACGTATAAAATGGCCAATTAGAATCATTCTGCCACCTCCTCATAATAAAAACACTTAGGGCCTGATTGCGACTTTGGCGGTGTGGCACCAGGTCCGCTGAGCCGCCACACTACCAAAGCCTTGGTCGGGCACCCACCAGATTATGAGTTTCCTCCTGTCTGGCAGACTTTTTTTGGCGTTCCCATGGTGGTGTCCTGAAAATGGGCACCGCAATGGGAACGCCAAAAACACTTCCTGCACGGCATGGAATGTTAAGTCAATGTCATGCAGGAACTGGTGTGCATGCATACAGGGGGACAGATGATGCATCCCCCTGCATGCATCCCATGCAGAGGAGGCACAGGGGGCCTTGCAGGGCCCCCTTTGTTTCCTTTCCACCACCGTGCTCCTGGAGTTTGAACCTCCATGACACCGCAGTGGAAGAGGAAACTCATAATATGCTTGGAAGGACCACGGCGGTCCTCCAAGCATATGGTGCCACCCTGAATGTCGCAATACCACTAAGGAATGGTGGTTCCCTGGCAGCTGTGGTGGGGCTATGGCGGATCAACCGCCCTAATAATAATAGGGCGGTCAGGAGACCACAAACACCATGACTCCAAGAGTCTGGCAGTCCGTGGATCGCCAGACTCGTAATCGGGCCCTTAAGAAATATATACAACTTAATATATGTATGACATAGCATTTATGACAGTGAGAGACAAAAAATTACCCCAATTAGCGTTAAATAGGAATTAGCATCCAATGAGGTCATTTTAAGTTAAATCGAAGTGTATATTCATTGTATCCTTTAGATATTTCGCAATTGAAAGCACCTAACATCACACACTCTCTTCATTTATAGACAGAAGGCATTTTATGCTAAACTAGCGCTGTGGTGTTATAAATATACAGAAAAAACTCACTGCCTATTGATAAGAGTAATTATATACATACTATTCAATATAATGCCATTGCACGCACACTTACACACACTTGCGTACACACACACACACAAACACACACAAAGTTTTGTAAAAACTGTTGTCAAAACTAAAAACAAGGAGACTGAGTTAGAAGCAAACTTATCCATTGAATTTTCAGCTTCCTGTTTACATCCATGATGCTTAGCATCTCTTTGTATCTTCCATATGTAAAAAGTGAAACAGTATGTAGCAGAAGTTAAACGTTGTCTTAAAGTGATGAAGCAAATTTATGGTCATGATAAGTGCATACTGCATTTAAATGGCATAATATTTCACGCCAGACTCATTATTGCGTCCATGTGATATGTAGATCATGTTCGAGGAGTTTGCAAAATGTGTGACTTTTGCATTACGCATAATTTGTGAAATTTACAACATTTCACATTAAGACATTTTTTTGCTGATGGGAGTGACTCAAGCAGTAAAGGTTTTACAGAAAAATTTGCTGTTCAATCCAGTTTCCAGACGGTATCTTGTAGGGCTTTTCTATGCGACATATGATTGCATGATAGTGTCAGGGGGGCGTGGTCTGGACGCCGATCGGGATGGCGGCGTGAGCCTGCAGCTCCGTGCCTGATCCCGTTGTTTATCCTGTATACCCTTGGAAACACACCGCCGGCGGTGCGGGCTTGCTGCACAGGGCACCGGGGCTGCGGAGGAGAGTGTCAGTGGGACGACGAGCGGCCAGGGGGGTGCCGGAGCCCGAATACGGACCGATGAGGTGCGGTGCTCTGATGCCAAGATGGCGGCCGCCCCGAACGAACGGAGCATAATTGGCGCAGAACCACGGCTTGTGGCTGGGGCATGGGGCGGAGCACCCCCTGCTGAGTGAAGCGGTGCGAGCTCCCCGCTGTACGTGCCCCCATGCCCCCGCCTTGGTGAGCGGAGCTTCCAGCGGCAGCGGACGCGAGCGACTACGACGCCCCTCCCCCATCGCCGAGTGTGGCGGCCTTGCGAGCCGGGCCCCGCTGCTGGACTGCGAGTGGGGAAATCCGTGGGTGCCGGGACCCTGACGGCGCCGAGCCGCGGATGCCGCACACAGGGGCACGACGAGGACGGAGGAGGTGAGAAGAGGGCTGGACGCTGTGCCTGGTCTCGGGGCTGCTTGGGGGTACCTGGCGATGCTCCTCAAGAGACGCGGATCCCTGGGTAGGGGAGGACCAGCCGAGCGTGCTTGCTGAGCCGCGGGGGAGCGGACCCCGGCCCGATCCAGGGACTGGCAGGAGACCTGCGGGATCGGCACTTAGCGGTGGTGCGCTGTCGTCGCTGGCCAGCCGCGGGCCCCTCTGCGGTGCAACATTGGCCTCCTCTGGTTAGTTGAGCTGGGGCTCCCCCGACGTGGATTTGAGCTCGGGGTGAGTCCGCTTGGCAGGCGCCGCTGACCTGGGCGGCGGGCGGCCCTCAGCGCGCGGAGAGCGCACTGGCATTTGGGGGATGTGAGCGCTGCCCCACCCGGACCAGGAGGTGTAGGATAGTGGACGGCCAGCTTGCTGCGTGATCGGGGTGTGTGGACTGACCGAAACGGACCCCTGGAGGGGGCGGCTGAGGCTCGAGGGAGACACGGAGATCGTTGTGCGGGGGCCGGGCTCGGGCCCTCTCTACTGTGGTGGCTGAACGTTGGACCGGCAAGCATTCCAGAGGTGACCCTGCCCTGGCGCTCACTCAGGGCGAGATGGCAGCTCCGGGCGTTGAGCCGCAGCTGACTTGTGGGCGCACCAACGCGATGGGGCCGGCCGCGGCTAGCGGGGACCAGAGTGATTCGGAGGGCGCAGCACAGGAACGTCGCCTGAATAAACGGCTGGATAGCATACTGGAGGCGATCACTACGACCAAGGAGGCCTTGCGTAATGACATAGCACAAGTTGCCACTGGACTGGGCCTCTTGAGGGCGGATCATGCCAAACTTACAGACAGGGTGAAGGACACTGAGTTGCAGCTTCAGGAGCTCAAACCGGCAGTGGTGACTGCAGAGTGCAAACTCGCTGATATCCTGGGACGCCTGGCGACACTGGAGAAGCGGGTGGAGGACGCCGAAAGTCGTAATCGGAGTAACAACGTGAGGGTGGTGGGCCTGCCGGAACACATTGAAGGGGATGATGCGGTGGCTTATATGGAGAACTGGTTTAAAACGATCGTGGCCCCGGAGGGACTCTCCCCCTTTTTCTCCGTGGAAAGAGCGCATAGGGTCCCGGCCCGCCCGCCCGCGCAGGGCCGCCCTCCAAGACCGATGTTGGCCAGGTTATTGCATTATAAGGACAGAGATCTATTGATACAGAGGGCGCGCTCGGAGGGCCCGTTCCAGGTGGAGAATAGCTCGGTCACGGTGTTCCCCGATTATACGCAGGAGGTTCAGAAATGGAACTGGAAATGGAGGTATATTTATAGAGCGCGAATTGCTACCCAGAGGCGTCCAAGCGCTAATAGATACTGGAGAGGAACCTAATAAGGTGGCTGAGAGGGCCTAGTAGGGAAGGTTAAAAAGGAAGGTTTTTAACTCCTTACGGAATGACGAGTGGTTGGAATTGGCTCTGAGATGCAGAGGGAGAGCATTCCAGGACTTAGCGGCGTTATAGGTGAACGTCCTGCCGCCTGACCTGGACTTTTTTATTCTGGGAGGTTTCGCCAGGAAGGTGTGGTTAGATCGGAAGTTTCTGGTAGGTATGTAATGGGTGACTAGGTTGCGGGTGATCAAGGGGCCTGTGTCCCAAAAGGACTGGTGAGCAATGCACATGGCTTTGAAACAAATTCTTTGACGCACTGGCAGCCAGTGCAGTTTAACCAACCCGGCCCTAGCGGATTGACTGCGAGGGAGTTCGAGCAGTAGTCTGGCCGCGCAGTTCTGCACTATCTGAAGTCTGCGTAGGGTGTAGTCCGGTGCGCCGAGGTATAACACATTGTTAAAATCCAAGCGGGACTGTATCAGACCCTGTGTGACTACCTGCTTGGCTTCCATAGGGAGGAGAGGCAGGATTTTCCTCAGCATTTTGAGGAGGCCAAAGCAGGATGCCGAGAGCTTAGTGGCTTGAGTCTTAAATGAAAGGGAACTGTCCAACCAAACCCCAAGGCTTTTGATGTTATCTTTGGGTTCAGGGGGGGGGGCCTAGGACGGATGGCCAGAGGGAATTGAGGAGGAGGGGGTTGGAGGGGCCCAGGAGCATCAGTTCCGTCTTGTCCCCATTCAGTTTTAGGGACGATGAGGACATCCAGTTTTTTACTTCTATTAGGCAGTCTCTGAGTCCGCTTGACATGGGAGCGTTGGCTCCCTGTGCCAGTGAGACCACTAGCTGCGTGTCGTCCGCGTAGGAGATGATCTTAATCCCAAAAGGGCGGACGACATCGGCCAGTGGCCTCATATAGATGTTGAAAAGGGCGGAACTCAGAGAGGAGCCCTGGGGGACTCCACACCCCAGAGGTCTACTGGTGGAGACGGCCTCACCGTCAAAGACTCGGAAGGATCTGTCCTCCAGGAAGGATTTAAACCAGCGCCAGGCTTTGTTCTTGATTCCGACGCTGGACAGACGATGGAGGAGGGTATCATGGCTGACCGTATCGAAGGCCGCGCTGAGGTCAAGGAGGATCACTGCCACTGATCCTCCCTGATCCAGGATTTTTCTCGATTCCTCCGTGACCGTGAGGAGGGCGGTCTCAGTTCCATGTTTGGGTCTGAAGCCCGTCTGGGTGACATCTAACAATTGGGCGGTTTCTAAGAAGTTTACCAGGTGGGAGTTTACATATTTTTCCAAGATTTTAGTCACCCACGGGAGCAGGGAGATAGGCCGGTAGTTACTAAGATCTGACGGATCGAGATTGGGCTTTTTTAGTAATGCGCAAACCATGGCTTGTTTCCATGCCAGAAGGACTAGGCCAGAGATGATCGATGCGTTCAGTACATCCCTGATAATTGGCAATGTGATTAGGGATGCAGACATTAAAATGTCTGGAGGGGCTGGATCTTCTGGAGAACCAGTTTTTACTTTCCGAGCTATGGCTTCCAGGGTGGGGATATCAAGGAGAGGGAAGTGGTCTAAACTAGAATGAAGCTGAGGGAGGGGGGTGGATGAGGAGGTGTTAGACTGAGTTAGGAATGGGATATTGCTGGGGAGAAAGGAGGAGTAGATGTTATTGACTTTTTGATGGAAGAACTCAGCTACATCGTTGCAGTGAGTTGGGGATTTTGTGTCGTGCAGGCTCATAGGGGGTTTGGATAATGTTTTTACAATCTGGAAGATCTCTTTGGGTTTAGACTTAGCTAGGAGGATTTTATTAGAAAAATAGGTGGTCTGGGCGAGTTTAACTTCCGCTTTATATTTGTAAATTGACTCTCGGTAGCTAGTTTTGCTTTCTAAAGAGTAGTCTAAACGCCAGCGTCTTTCGTTTTTTCTACACTGGCGTTCCTTATCCCTGAGAGTCTCCGTGTACCAGGGAGCCGTTTTGTGGGAGCGTTTTAACGTGGTTTTATTTTTAGGGAGGGTAATATCGAGCGTTTGCGAGATCCAGTCAGCATAGGCCTGGTTGGCTAGGCCTGGGTCCTCATTGTAAGGAGGTGGATTGGAGGCAAGCTTCGAGGACCAGTCGTCGATTGAGAGGCGGGACCAAGCTCGGATGAGTTTAGTAGTTGGTCCGCACGGTGGACACTTAGATGTAGACCATGAGAAGGGCACCAAAAAGTGATCTGTCCAGGGGAGCGGGGATGGTAAATCGACTGTGAGGTTAGAGCAATTGCTGAAAACCGGGTCCAGTAAGTGACTTTTCACATGGGTGGGGGTTTTGACATATTGGGTGAGTTGTATCGTGGCTAGGTCGTCCACCAATGTGTTGACCATCTGGTCCAATACAGAGTCAAAGTGAAGGTTGAGGTCACCTAGCAGAGTAAAATTGGACGAGGTACTAACGCGTTCTGCAACAATCTGGGGGAGAAGAAGGTGAAAATTGTTAAGGGGACCTGGAGGGCGGTAGATGAGAGAACCGGAGAGGCAGTTATTCGGAGAGAAATTAATGCTAAAAGCGAGACTCTCACAATCGGGAATGGTTTCAGGGATCACACGGCATTGATACTGATCTTTATGAATAATTGCTAGACCTCCACCTCTCCCACCAGGACGGTCCTGTCGAGTAATTTGAAAGCCAGGGGGGAGAGCGCTGACTAGGGCAGGATCGGAATCTGTGGTAAGCCATGTTTCCGTCAAGAAAACTACGTCCGGAGTGAGTTCGTCTAATAACAGTGCGATTTCTGTCCTGTGTTTCGGCAGGGATCTGCAATTTAACAGGAGCATATGGTACTCGTGAATAGTATCGGCATTAGGCTTGGGTTTGAGTAGTGAGTTACACTTGGGACAATTTTGAGGAATGTCAACAGCTGAGAGGAGGTGCCGTGAACAGTTCGTGGCAGGAGGTCTTAAGCTGTATAGGGTTTCAGCAGAGTAATGCCTGAGCTCTGGTGACTGGGGGATAGGGGGTACGGCCCTGTGCCCGGACTCGGCGCGGACGAGCGCAGACGAGCTTGCCTTAAGCGCGCCTTCGCCGCGCAATCGTCGCGCCCGCTGCGCTCGTCCGCTGCACTTCCGGAAGCTACACATTGATATAGTCTGGGGAAAAGGTACAGGGGGCGTGGCCTCAGAGTGGGCGTGTCCCTGTTAGAGCGTGAGGGAAGGCGGGAGGAGTTGACGGCGATTTCTCTACCCGGCCCTGGTTCCGCTGAGTGAGGGAGTACCTGCACACCAAGGAGCTAGGACAGTGAGAGGGTGAGTGGGTATTTAAAAACAATTCCACACGTTTAAAAGCGCTGTCTGCTGCCTACTCCCGGCTGTGCCTCAGGAGGTTCCTTGTAATCTAAACGCGCTCGTGAGTCAGCGGTGCTTAACTACTGGTTGCAGGGGGCGTGGCCTCAGAGTGGGCGTGTCCCTGTTAGAGCGTGAGGGAGCTGGGACCGTGAGAGTGTGAGTGAGTAATTTTGAAAGTAATTCCACCCGATTAAAAGCGAGCAAAGCGTTGTCTGCTGCCTACTCCCGGCTGTGCCTCAGGAGGTTCCTTGTAATCTAAACGCGCTCGTGAGTCAGCGGCGCTTAACTACTGGTTGCAGGGGGCGTGGCCTCAGAGTGGGCGTGTCCCTGTTAGAGCGTGAGGGAAGGCGGGAGGAGTTGACGGCGATTTCTCTACCCGGCCCTGGTTCCGCTGAGTGAGGGAGTACCTGCACACCAAGGAGCTGGGACAGTGAGAGGGTGAGTGGGTATTTAAAAACAATTCCACACGTTTAAAAAGCGAGCAAAGCGCTGTCTGCTGCCTACTCCCGGCTGTGCCTCAGGAGGTTCCTTGTAATCTAAACGCGTTCGTGAGTCAGCGGCGCTTAACTACTGGTTGCAGGGGGCGTGGCCTCAGAGTGGGCGTGTCCCTGTTAGAGCGTGAGGGAGTTGGGACCGTGAGAGTGTGAGTGAGTAATTTTGAAAGTAATTCCACCCGATTAAAAGCGAGCAAAGCGCTGTCTGCTGCCTACTCCCGGCTGTGCCTCAGAAGGTTCCTTGTAATCTAAACGCGCTCGTGAGTCAGCGGCGCTTAACTACTGGTTGCAGGGGGCGTGGCCTCAGAGTGGGCGTGTCCCTGTTAGAGCGTGAGGGAAGGCGGGAGGAGTTGACGGCGATTTCTCTACCCGGCCCTGGTTCCGCTGAGTGAGGGAGTACCTGCACACCAAGGAGCTGGGACAGTGAGAGGGTGAGTGGGTATTTAAAAACAATTCCACACGTTTAAAAAGCGAGCAAAGCGCTGTCTGCTGCCTACTCCCGGCTGTGCCTCAGGAGGTTCCTTGTAATCTAAAAACAGGGCTTCAGAGAAACAGGGCTTCTTTTTTGGCTGTGAAAAAAGAACTGAGGACTGAGGGCATACAATATTCCTTGCTTTTCCCGGCCAAGCTGCGAGTGATCTTGAGTGATAAGACTCAATTCTTTCCGACCCCTGAGGAGGTGTGGTCGTGGCTTGAGATGTATCGTGCTGGAACGGACCGCAAAGGGAAAGGTGAGAAGGAGAGACAGAAGCCGATCCAGGTGCGGAAATCTCAACGTATCCTCAAACGTGATAAATTCAGGAGGGCAGTGCGGGACAACCTGATGGCGGACGACAGGAGGGGAGCACTGGCTGCAACGGCGATCATCACGGGCTCCCAACAGGAGAGGGTGTCGGTGGGCTCGGACTCCGGTGAGGATGGCGGCCTATCGGGCGGAGAAAACTCGGATGCTGAGAGCTCTGGGAGGCCGGCGGTCACACCACAGACAGCTGATGGCCTATTTAACGGTTGACACTAGGGGTGAGGCCATACTCCCCACTCCTGCTCTGGTTGAATACCCTGGTGCTCTGGGGATTAGCAGGTATTGTGTTGTGATCTCCATGGGATCGTGGGCTCGGGGCGGGGGGCTTGGCTGGGTCCGGGTCGGCTCTGGATCACCATCTTGTTGCCCTTAAGGCCTTCTGTGGTGACGACCACAGAGTAGGGGATGTGGGGACGGTTGCAGGTTTGGATGGGGGCTGATATGGTAGTATTGGGTCCTGTTCTGGGGAGAGGGGTGGGGGGAGTTTGTTGGGGTGTTTTGGTTTGGGGGTTTTGCTGCGATGCTGTGGGTGGACAATTGACACTGGTGGAACTGTTGGTTAATGGCTGCAATAGGGACGTTACCTAATTTGAAATGCCTCACATGGAATGTCCGTGGACTTCGAACTATGACGCGAAGATATAAGGTGCACGCCCAGCTGGTGAGACGAGGTATCCAAATTGCACTACTGCAGGAGACTCACTTAACTAAGCAGGAATATACTGCACTGCAGAAGCGGTGGCGTGGCCAGGTGTTTGGGATCACGTACTCAGCGTTTGCCAGGGGGGTGTTAGTGTGGGTGAGGGCGGGGGTCCCATTCCAGGCCACGAACCAGCTAGTAGATCCTGAAGGTCGCTTTGTGGCGGTGGAGGGGAGGCTTTATGGTCAGAGCGTGGTCCTGTGCAGTATATATGCGCCTAACACGGATCAGGCCCGCTTCTTTGCTAGCTTGACAGGCTCCCTGGCACATTTCCTGGCAGGCCCCATATTGCTGGGAGGGGATTTCAATTCAATCACCGATGTGGCCCTGGATAGGTCACATCCCCCATTGGCCGACTCCCCAGTGCGCAGGTTAGCGGCGCACAGAGCAGACTGGCAGGAGAGGTGGGGCCTGGTGGATGTATGGCGGGAGCAACACCCTGGAGTCAGGGACTATTGCTTCTTCTCAGCATTACATGCGCTGCATGTTCGGATAGACTCCATTTTGTGTAGCGGTCCCCTGGCTTCCATGATGGCCCACACGGAGTATTTAACTAAAACTATCTCAGACCATAACCCATTGTTGCTGTCGTTGCAGTGGCAGCGGCCGAGGTCAGCTGTCCCCACATGGCGGCTGCGACCTGATACATTAGAAGACCTGGTGTTTAGCGATACGGTCCTTCAGGGCGTTGAGCGCTACTTTAGGGAGAATAAGCGCTCAGCTACCACGAGATCAATCGAATGGGATGCAATGAAGGTGGTGACCAGAGGCATTTGTCTGGGCAGATTTTCGAATGTACGGACGACAGTCCTGGCTGATTTGGGGAAGGTGGAGGGAGCACTGCGGGATCTGGAGCGGCGCAGGCCTGAGCGGCCAGACTTACAGGCCGAGCTGCTTGAGGCGCAGGAGTTAGTGGGGACTGAAACGGAGCGCCTGCGGTGTTTTGATTATAAGTTGTATGTCACCAGAGTGCATGCGGAGCGAGACAAGGTGGGAACATTACTGGCTAGGCTAACTGCCCCGGAACCCAGAGGGTGCCCGGTCATGAGCATTAAAACGGAGACGGGGGAGGTAATCTACTCGCAGGCTGCGGTTTTGAAGCGCTTCCAGTCGTATTATACAGGCCTCTATGAGAGCCAATTGGGGGTGGGCGTCTCTGCAATAACCGACTATCTGGAGACTATTCAGCTCCCGGTGGTGGATGCTGAGACTGCGAAAGACCTGGGCGGACCCGTAACGCTATCAGAGATCCGGGTGGCCATCAAGCAGATGGCTAGAAATAAATCACCGGGAGTGGATGGCCTGCCGGTTGAATTCTATGCGCAGTATGTAGAGGTGTTGGCGCCCAGGCTCTTGCTGGTCTACGTGGAAGCCTTAACGCTTGGGCGTCTACCCCAGTCGATGAGGGAGGCATTGGTAGTGCCGCTGCTGAAGCCTGGCAAGGAGGCCTCTGATGTGACGTCGTATAGACCATTGTCTATGCTGACGGTAGATTACAAAATACTGAGTCGTATCCTGGCCACTAGATTGCTGCCACACATGACGAAGCTGGTTCATGGGGACCAAGCCGGCTTTATTCCTACCAGGAGCACATCTATAAACGTTCGCCGCCTGGTTAACATCATGGATAGCGTTCAGGACCCTGATCAGAAACCGGCAGTGTTGGCAGTGGATATCGAAAAGGCTTTTGACAGCCTAGAATGGGGGTACCTCGATGAGGTCCTAGAGAAGTTCGGCCTGGGAGATGGCTTTGGGCATTGGACGAGGGTCCTTTACTCCTCGGCCACTGCCAGGGTCCGACTGGGATCTGTCATATCCTCAGAGTATCCGGTGCGCAGGGGGACGAGACAAGGTTGCTCGCTATCTCCCCTGTTGTTTGCATTAGCGATGGAACCTTTGGCGGCGCGGGCAAGGACAGGGAGGGAGTACAGTGGGATTAGCTGTGGTGAAGCGACCCATCATATATCATTGTTCGCTGATGACCTCTTACTGTACCTGGAAAACACCGAAGAGGCCCTGGTGGGGGCTGTGGGGATGCTGTCGAGCTTTGGTAGGCTGTCGGGCCTCCGGGTAAATTGGACGAAAACTTGTGTTTTCCCGCTGCGGGCAGATACGCCGTATCCCCCTCCAACGGTGGATGTGGTCTGGGAGGCTACATGCTTCACTTATCTGGGGGTCCGAATCTATCATGACATCGCAAACTTGTTAGACGGTAATATAGGGCGCTGTATAAGGGCCCTGAAGGGGTGCATGACCTTTTGGGCCTCCCTTCCGTTATCAGTGCAGGGCCGGGTCGCATTGTTAAAGATTGTGGCTCTGCCTCGACTGCTCTATTATTTCCGCACCCTGCCAATCTGGGTCCCACAGCGGATCTTCAAAGATCTGAGGACGTTGGTCATCGGTTTCCTTTGGGGGACCGGACGTCGTAGGGTGGCCCTGACGACTCTAATGTGGCCTAAAATCAAAGGAGGGTTGGCGGTCCCAGATTTCGAATTATATTACCTGGCGGCGCAGCTCCAGGTCTTGACACAAAACATTGCTAGAGTGTTTAGAGGCCCGGAACCAGGGAGGGGGACTGGCATCCAGAGACATATTTTATCTTACATAGTAATGCAACAGAAATTGGACCTGAGAGGCTTGTCTATAGAGGAGAGAACACTTCAGCTGTGCTGGCGCAGGGGTATGAAGAGAGCGAAAACAGTGTGTCCGTATGCTCCGGAGATCCCTCTGGGGATGCTGACGGCGTTACCGCATGGAGGCGACTGGTCCCCGTTGGCAGAGTGGGAGGAGTTGGGGCTGCAGATGGTGGGGGACCTCTATGTCGACGGGGTGCTTGCCCCCTTCGGGGAGTTGCAGGCGCAGTTTGGCCTCCCGGATGGGAGTTACCTCCTGCATGCGGCGGTGATTGCAGCGATACAAAAGCATTGGAGGGGAGGGCTGGTGGAACCTACCGCAAACGCGGCCTGCCAGTACGTGGTGATGGCGGCGGGAACGCTTAAGGCGGTGACCTGCCTCCACTCTAGAATGCTACAGGAGGGGTTAGAGCCGCTCACGGCGTTGAAGGAGACGTGGGAGGAAAGCATAGGCAAACCCATTCCGGACACGGTCTGGAGCCATATTCTGCGAAGAACGTGGAAGGGTAGCAGGAATGCCCATTTTCAGCAGGTCCATTTCTTCCTCCTACATAGGGCCTACATGACACCGGGAAGGATTAGACGATACTTTCAGGTGCAGAAGGCGGCGTGCCTGAGATGCCTAGTGCTTGGGGCCGAGCTGGACCACCTACTATGGGGGTGCCCGAAGCTGGGGACATATTGGGCTGAGGTGGGAGAGCTTTTGAACACGGTCATGGACCGGGAGGTAGAATTCGACATGGCGGCGTATCTCCTGCTCTGGTTCCTTCACATGGCAAAGACGAAGGTGACGAGCAAGTTCATTGACCTAGGCCTCATGTTAGCCCAGAGAGAAATTACATGGCACTGGAAGTCCCGGTAGGGCCCCTCAGTTAGGAGATGGACGGCTGAGCTGTTGAAATAGTCTGGATGTGAGAGTGTGCTCAGAAGGCGACAGGCTGTCAAGACAGGTAATGAAAAGGGATTGGAGTGGGCGAGGGCTTGGGAGATGATAGTGCAGGCTCTGCAAGACTATCTACTGGAGGGTGCGAAGCACGATCATTCGGAAGGCGGGGTTCCCGGAGGCTTGGGAGACTAAATGCAAAACCTGATCACTGGCGAACCATAGGGTCAGAACCCACAAGTATCACCCACAGCAGCAGCAGTTGGGGGGTGGGAAGGGTGGAGGGGAGTTCATGGGGTACAGTTGTAGGGATATTACGAGTGATGGCAGACCGGTTCTCTGACCGAGGCCTAGGAGGGAGTGGGGTTTCAGAGTAGCTTTCCTTAGATACCGATAATGTGATTTTGGGTAGGCGGTAGGCGCAGCGCCTCCGGGAGGGAGCTAAGGTGGACCGGTGCTGTGGACAAGGATAATCCTGGTGCAGCCGACTCTGAGTGGCTGACCGCATTTGGCGGCGATTGAGGGGAGGGAGTTAGTAGGGTGTAAAAGCAGATACTACATTACGCTTTTGACCTGACGTCACTGTGAGCTGATCGCCTGGACACTCTGAATCACTGTACTGATACGCCGCCCGGCCCCCGGGATGTGGGCTGAATGGCTGTGTGCATTGTTATGACGGCAGCTGAATTTTGAGATGTCAAGCGTGTACAGGTTGACTTACCGGATGCCTTGTTTACAACTCTGCAATAAAATATGTTTAAAAAAAAAAAAAAAAAAATGATTGCATGATAGTGTCATGTGATATATCAGGAAACCACGTTTTGAACCATTTGAGTAATTTGACATATTGTGTGGAATTTTGCAAAAACACGATGGGGCATATCAGCAACAACCGGCGATAATTATCGCTAAGCGTACTTAGCGCTAGGATAATTATCGCCGGCTAACGTGGATTTTTATCGCTGAGATAGCGTGCTATTAGCAACGCTTATCTCAAAATCGATAAAAATCCTAGCGCTAACTGCCTAACATGAGATTATCGCTGGAAACCCAGCAATAATCTCACGAAATGTGGCGTTAGCTTGTTGATAGGGCCTCACAAACTTAGGGGCATATCTACAACGTGGCGATAGAAAAGTATCGCCGCTTTTGCGGCCGTTTTCAGCTGAAAAGCGGCGATAATTTTATCGCCTAATTAGCAAGGTCATGCTAACGCGTGAAACCTTGCATTAGCGCACGAATTCCTAACGCCCAGCTTTGCATCTCTAATGAGATGCAAAGTAGGCGTTCCTGACCTGACATGACAGGAGAAATGTCGCTAAGCGACATTTCTCCTATCATCAAGCCCCACGCTATGAATCATAGCAGCAAGAAAAGTAGCGATAACCACTTTTATCGCTACTTTCCTTACGCCTGCTTCAGGACTGACTTAGCCATGATATCCTATGGAAGGTGGATGTCATGGCTAAGTTTTGTGAGCCCTATCAACAAGCTAACGCCAAATTTCGTGAGATTATCGCTGGGTTTCCAGCGATAATCTCACGTTAGGCAGTTAGCACTAGGATTTTTATCGCTTTTGAGATAAGCGTTGGTAATAGCACGCTATCTCAGCGATAAAAATCCACTTTAGCCGGCGATAATTATCCTAGCGCTAAGTGCGCTTAGCGATAATTATCGCTGGTTGTTGCTGATATGCCCCTTAGCCATGATATCCACTTCCATAGGATATCATGGCTAAATCAGTCCTGAAGCAGGCGTAAGGAAAGTAGCAATAACAGGGGTTATCGCTACTTTTCTTGCCGCTATGCTTCATAGCGTGGGGCTTGATGAAAGGACAAATGTCGCTTAGCGACATTTCTCCTGTCATGTCAGGTCAGGAATGCCCACTTTGCATGTCATTAGAGATGCAAAGCTGGGCGTTGGGAATTCGTGCACTAATGCAAGGTTTCACGCGCTAGCGTGACCTTGCTAATTAGGCGATTAAAATTATCGCCCCATTGTGATTTCACAGACCGCAACTCCAAATTCTTAATACATCTTGGCAGAAACCCGTGCATGGTCGGCATAATAGGAATTAATTAGCATGTTATAAAGACAGGCAAATCATTCGGAGCCCTCTCGTCTACTAAGAGTATTCGATAAGGTAATCTGACTCAACCTACAAACTTCTGATCCTGCAGATGTCTGAAAAAACTCAGTTTGGCCTTACTGAAAATAAATGTCCAAGTCCTGGTATGGTTTCAAAATGCCATGAGCACAGAATTTCCCAAACCTTGACAAGGCAGTTTAATGTCAACATGCCACACACACCCCCCAAAATACAGGCATTGTGGGGCTATCCCAAACCAGAGTTTCAAAGTGAATTAGGATTGATCAATATCTTTGCCAGGGTTAACCACACTTCACATACAGCACTAAGGGCCTCATGTAGGTAGCCCAATACCGGTCGGTAACGGCCGATTTTCGGTAATTATACCGTTACCGACCGGTATTTAGGCTTTTGCAATGTAGGGGGCACATTACAGGATTCGGTAATTTACCGAATCGGTAAAATTACCGAATCGGTAAATTTACCGATTCGGTAAATACCGAATCCTGTAATGATATGTAGGGGGAGTGTGTGGGTGTCGTGTGGAGTCGGTATTTACCACCAACTAATAGTTGGTGGTAAATGAAGAATGGCTCTGTAAATGCATTTTCAAGCGCTTAGAAGTGTGCAATGTGGCAGACATACATGCCCTTAGGGCATGTATGTGTGCCACATGTGCACACATGCAGGAATCAGGGGTGCAACAGGGTGTCAATGTGACACCCTGCCACCCTTGATTGTGTTCCCCCCATTACCAAATCGGTATTTACCGATTCGGTAATGAGGCATACCTTCTCATTGATTCAATCAATGGGAAGGTATGCCTCATTACCGAATTGGTAAATACCGATTCGGTAATTACCGAATTTCTACGAATCGGTAATTTTTACCGCAGGAATACCTACATAGCATTTACCACTTCATAAATACCGAATCGGTATGATTCGGTATTTATGAAGTGGTAAATGCCAGGCCACCTACATAAGGCCCCTAAATGTCTTAAAAAGCATATTGAGGAAATCCAAACTTAATAAGGAAACCCTTCCTATATCGAGACAGGAAGATTTTAAAAAAGAGAGAAGGCTTAGTTCTTCTTTGCCATTGAAAACATCAAACCTTTCCACGAGGCCATCAACAAAAACATTTGATATTGGAACTAGCCCCTTCACCTTTACGAAATTGTAGAGTTTTAGCTATCTCAACAAGTGTTTCAGGTTTCGAGTCTCAAGATAAATTAACATAGGCATGAATCTAGATAGATTCATAAAGTAGTATATGAAAAGGAATAGATCTAAAAAAGTTTGTTTAAAAAACTTTTATTTAGTAAGTAGCTAAGAGAAACTCATGATAGAGTGAGATTTTATTCCAGATCCATTTTGAATATAGTGTCATAATAGGATGTAAACAAACATGATATGAGTTTAGAATGTTTCAACCCCAGAAAGGTAACCTCCTATTTTAAACTTGTGCTCTTAAATACAACTCTAGCTGTCTCCCTAGCCTTATGTAATTAAATGAAAATCATATATAAAAAATAAATACATAAACATATGTATATAAATAGAAGGGGTTTGGCTCAGCCCTTTTCATCCGTTGATCCCTTCACTTGTAATTCACATATTGCCTCTGTCTTTAATAGCATAAAGAATTGGGCAATTGATCAGCCACGTCAGCCATTGGCTCTCTTGCACTGTGAGTTTTGGCATTTTGTCTAATCACATGTGCACAGGTACTTTTTTTTTTTATTGAAATCCATATATTACATAAATTAGCATCTTAATATTCATACATCAAAAAATTCATCAATATCATCGGATTAGCAGGAATTATGATTTAACATACAACACTTAATCAAAGTTCAACCAGCTAACTAATCAAAAAACTTCACTTTAAGACCAACAAGATAAAACACCTATTGTCGTAAAATATCGTCCATTGCCCCATGTTCTCCTTGACTTTAAACATATTCTCAGATCTTCCATTTCTAAAATATGAACCTAGTAAGAACATATATAAAGAGTGTAACTTGATCCTATATAGTTTACTTAGATCCCGAAGACTAATCTAAACAAAATATAGTGCTACTACTTTTTTCCTAAAAATCATAAACGTCAGGATACCAACAATATTAGATTCCAATAGCCATTCTGTCAAATTAAGCCTCACCATTAAAAAACTCCGCCCACATCTTATCGAACTTTTTCTGCCCACCAGTTCGTAAGGCATACACACCTTCACTTATTTTGACCTGTGCCATTTTCCGGACTCATTCATATTTTGATGGAATTAAATCCGATCGCCATCTTTGAAGTAGAAGTGATCTGGCAACAGCCATTCCGATATAAAGGAGTTTAATCATTTTATCAGGTAGGTTGAGGACTGGATCATAACCAATCACTATCAGCAGAGCATTGGGCCCACTTGTAACTATACCTTCTGATGTTAAATAATCAAAAATTTCTGGATCGGGGGCATTGTAAAATTATATGCGTCCAATTGGCAGAAGGGTGAATATGGCACCGAAAACACTGCCCCGATTGATTTGGGTAGACCTTTGCTATAAAGCTCGGAGTTCTATACAGTAGCCACTTACTAAAGAATAACATCCTTTGCCAATTCGCCCCTCTGACCGTACTGAAATGTAATTTATCAATTGTAGACCAAATATTTGCAGTAATTTCCAACTCCTCATATTTTTCCCATTTAATTATAGCCTTAACCTCTAAATCTATCCCCTTGATTGAGGCTAGATGTTTTTTTCCATTTCCCCCGTTTTTTTAAAAACCGTATCGTAAGTCATGAACTAGACTCTTCTGATTGATAATTTTGACCAAGTCCAGATTACTAAAAAACTTCCTCAGAACCTTATAAGACCCCAGGAGAAAAAAATTGCAGGGAATTAAACAAGACATTTCATCTATATTCAACCATCTGTCGTTCCGCAAGAAATCCGAAAATTTCCGGAACCCGGCCTTACTCCAATTTTGAATAATTATAGATGGATCTTTAATTCCTACAAAGGAAATAAGACCCGCTATAGGAGTTGAGCTATTAATTGCTAGGATAGAGTATCTTCTATAGAAAGCCTGACGTTTATGATAAAACCAATGTAAACACTTATAACGTACTAATTTAGGGGATCTGAAAATTGATAGTGGGCAATAGATCTGGTTTTCTTTACAAATTCATAAACAAATTAACAAAAAAACCTGAATGTAAATCCTGCTTAAATGTAGACATATATTGTCCAAAGTATGCGTAATAATATTCCTTTAAATTGGGGAAAGCTAACCCCCACTCTGTCTGTTCTTCATATAAAGTATTCTGTGCTATTCGGGGGACCTTTTTGCCCCAGAGGAAAGATGTAAACATAGACTCTAGTTTCTTAAAAAAGGAATTGACTAAAACACATGGAATTGCTGAAAAGAGAAAGTTAAAAAGAGGAAGCACTGACATTTTAATCAGAGCTACCCGACCTAAAATAGATAATGGGAGAGAATGCCATCGGGTAAGCAGATCTTGAACTTTACGTACTAAAGGGACAACTTTTAAATCATATAATTCCGAAATCAATGGTGAGAAATAAATCCCTATAAATCTCTCCGGATTTTTGTTTAAACATGAGATAATATCCGGGTGCAAATCCCTAGATGCCCCACCGCCACAAAGCAGTATTTCTGTTTTTTTTTAAATTAATTTTATACCCTCCGAATGCCTCATACTGTTAAAAAATCTGGAAGGCCTTTGCCTGCACTTCCTTCTATATGATAAGCATAATATCATCAGTGTATAATTGTATTTTATCCAAATTTGGAAGCGGGGGCAGATATCCTTATTATTCCTAATTGCTATCGCAAGAGGTTCAATAAAAAAGGTGAATAGCACTGGGGACAACAGACATCCTTGTCTGGTTCCTCTTTTGACTTTTACTTGGCCGACTTTAGCTGCACTGATAATAATGTTGGCCTCAGCATTCAAGTATAACTTTTCAACCAACTCCGTGATTTTAGAGGGAATGCCAAATTTACCCAAAATACAAAATAAGGATTCCCATTTCACCAGATCAAATGCCTTTTCGGCATCTAAAAAAAGCACTAAAGCTGGTATCTTCTGGGCATAGAAATAGTCAAGTGCCTCCACTAAAAAGTGATTGTTCGTGCCTAGTTGCCTTCCAGCAATAAAACCATTTTGATTCTGATGAATTAAATGGGAAGCAATTCCGTTAAAACCATTAGTTAAAAGTTTAGTTATTATTTTGTAGTCAGAGTTTAGAAGCGTAATGGGGCGATATGAGTTAGGATCATCACTATTTTTACCTTTTTTTTTAAAACTGACTACACTTCCTTCTCTAAATGACAGAGGGATAGGCCCGCCCTCAAAAATTGAATTTATGACTAATAATAGATGATCCCCAATTACATCTACAAATGTTTTTAAATATTCAGCTGGCAGACCATCCCTTTATCCTCCTCAGATAGTCCAGGTAATTCATATTCCTGCAAAAAATCTTCCAACGACGACATATCAATTGGTAATTGCTGGCCGCAGATATTCCTATAATGTTGGACCATTATCTCCCCTATTCCTCCTGAATTCTCAGTATGAGAACCGGAGATGGGGCATTTCAATGCCAATATTTGATTTCTTGCGGCCCGTTCCCTAGCCTGCAAGGCCAAAAATCTCCCGGTGTAATTGCTTTCTTCATAGATCTTTTGCCTATCCTGTTGGAAAAAGGTATCACTCCTAGCGTTATATACTTCAGTCAGGTTCTGCTTAGCCTGAGTCCACTGACATTTATTTAAGGCCGAGGGATTAGAAAGAAATCTATCAAAGGATTCTTGCACTTTTTGCTCTAGTGACTGTTTTTCTCCCTTCTTTTTCCTTGAGTTCTCTGCCTCTTTACCTATAGCTAGGCCTCGAAAAAAGGCTTTGAACGAATCCCATACCACGTGGGATGGAGCGGAGCCGAGGTTTCACTCAAAAAACTCTAAAATGTGTGTTTTACTAGAAGACACCCAGTTTTCTTCCAGCAAATATTGTCGGTTTAATGACCATCTTTTAGAGAATGTACTGCCATTACCCAATGCTAACTCTAAAACCACCAGTGCATGGTCTGAAAATCCATTTTGAAGAATTTTCTACTGTAGAAAGACCAATTTCCTGGAAATAAGAAATCAATGGGTGAAAAAGTGTGGACTCTCCCTGAAAAGCAAGTGTAAGCAGTTTCCGTAGGAAATGCAGTTTGCCAAGGGTCGATAAAATCAAGCACTGAAGTATAGCTATGTACTATTTTAAGAGTTTTTCGTTTTAACTGTTTTTTTTACTTGGATGAGGAATCGATCTTTAGATTCATTAGCAAATTAAAATTGCCTCCCACAATCAACTCTCCCGGAACTTGGATTAATGATTGAAAGATTTTATCATATGGGAGGGGATTGTCCTCAACTGGGGCATATATACTCGCAAACGTCAAGGGCTGATTGTCTACCTTACAAGTAACCCAACACCATCTACCACTTTGGTCACTTGCAGAATTAACCACCTCAGCCTGAAATTATTAATTAAAAAAGATCGCCGTCCCCCTATGTGCTACCGAGGATGAAGAAAAACCCCTATAGGCTGCCCAAGCTCTGAACATTGCAAAATCTGAGATTTCCCCCGATAGAATATGGGTCTCTTGTATTAGGATGACCGAGGGAGTCTCTGTTTTAATCCAAGCCTCAATGGCCCGCATTTTCCTTTTATTATTAAGACCGTTCGCATTAAATGAAACGACTTTCACTATTTCCTTATTTCTCATTACATAAACAGGACAGTTTTCTGAATTACCCCATATTCTGAAGATATTCCTTTAACTAACTCTGAGAGAAGCCTCCAACCCGATTCTAGCAGAAATAACAGGCACTCCTTTCTAGGTCTCGCTGGTGTTGCAGCGCGAAGCGCTGCCGCCAACGAGAACTATTGTTGCCGTGATGTCTCTCAAGGGAGACAGACCGGGGCACGCGCAGCGATCGGGGTCTGTAGACGCGCTTCACGCACACGCGCGCGCACACACCCCGCCAATGCCGACCCCCGTCGAAATTGTACGCATTTGCATTTTTCAATGTCGGAACGGCACTGCTGTGCGAACGCCACTGCTGTGCATGTTCCGGAAACTATTCAGAAGGTGCAGCACTCCCTCTGGGGAGTGCCGTGTGTCTGTTGCTAGTTTTCTAACACCGGAAGTTGCTTCCTGACCAGCGTGGGCAGTAAGTATTACTCTCCCTGCGGGCTTGGAGAAATGCAGGGTGCTGTTTGCATCTGCGAGGTGACGTGCTCTTACTTTTTAGGTGCTAGGATTGTTGGGAGATCGCACACGTTCACTTCAGTGTTGTATTAAAAGAAGGCAAGTGGGACTCTTGTGTGGTTTATTTTTGGCACAGAGCTGGTATGCGGCAGGAGGATCCCAGTCCGTTTTCGGGAGAGATACATGCCTTTGGCTTTATTTTTCCTTTTTTTTTTATTGTTTATTTGCATTGTATTCTATCATTTTGGTGGGCTTTCGAAAGCTACAGGTCGGTCCTTAAACTCTTTACTTATTTGTGCCACAGACCGACTAAAACAAAGTCGCAGGTGCGTTCCTGGGACGGACCCGACTTAAAATATGTAATTATCGCATTATTTTCTTTGGAAGTGCTACGCTTCGCAAAACATTACAAAGTTAATTGATGTTTGTGTAAGTATGATTTTATCAAGATCGTTTTGGATATAAATGTTACAATTTAAAAATCGATATGGTAAGTGGCCTCGTCAATGACACTTTTAAAATTTGCTTTTAATGTTTTTCCTAGTTTCCGGTTACCTTCCTTCATCTTGGCTCGCAAGTGCCCAACACCAGTGAGTTTTTGCATCGCTGCCACAATTACTCCATCATTCATGTGCAGTTAAGGGTGTTAAAAAAATAAGTAAACAAGCATTTGCAATGCAATAGGTCTTGCATTTACAGGAGTTTGAGCTATTGGCATTGTAAATGACAATGCGTTTTATTTATGTTTTACAAACAAAAACATAAATAAGAGGCATTGTCATTTACAGGGCCAATAGCTCAAACTTGCGTAATTGCGAGACCTATTGCATTGCAAATGCTTGTTTACTTTCACATTGCAATAAACAAATGAGTATGAACTCAAGATATGGATTTCATTTTTCCCCCATACTCACAACCCGTGTCCCAACCCTTGACCCATTGTCGCCCGAGCAGATGGCCACCCCTGCTCAGAGTCCCACCCACCCACCCTACTACAGGCACACTGACTTGATGCCTAGTGCAGCCGAATGACGCCCTCCCCCTACCCTCACTTCCCCTTCCTGAACTACAAAGGCTACAGTTAAACCGCCTTATACCATCATTAACCTTCTTTGCCCTTTTCTGTCACCTCATCTTTTCACCAACTATTCTTATTCGACCAAGACTCAGACAAAAATACAGTGTTACAGTCCTCAAAGGATGAGTAGCTCATTGCACTCCCAAAATGAGTACCCCCCAGTCTGCTAACCGAGGACTAGCTTCAAACCACTAGGGTTTATCCGCAGAAATCTCTTGTAGTAAGTCCTGAGCCTCTGTGACACTACAGAAGATATGAAATTTGCCCTTTATTAACACCTTGAGCTTACTCTGCTGAGCTATCATGGCTTGTGCCCCTTGAGCCTTAAAGAAATGAAGCATTTTGACAAATTCTTCCTGCCTTTTTGCTGACGTATCTGAAAAAATATGACATAATGGCACTTCTGCCAAGGAAAACTATCTGTGCCTGATTGCTCTTGACAAAATCTGCTCCTTGACCCTAAAGTCTCCAAAGTTGACCAGAATCATCCGGGGGAACTTAGCATTAGGAGGGAAATGTGCAGGGACCCGATGGGCTCTCATTATTGTCAGATCCCCATTAAATTCTGGGAGGACATTTTTCTTTATGAAGGTGTCAATCCATTGTAGCATCTGCTGGCCCTCTAAGCCCTCGGGAATGCCCAGGATTCGAAGATTTGAACGTCTGGAATGGTTCTCCAACTCCTCCAGCTTCATTTCTAGTGAGGCTCTCTGGGACTGGAAGGTAGTCACTTTACGATTCAGAGATGAAATTTGATCCTCCAATTGGGAGATCCTGGTTTCGGCCTCCAAGAGCCATGCCGGGATCTGCACCAATGACTCCTCAATCTTCATCAAGCAGGCATTTATTGCAGCGATCTCAGTAGATTGGGAAGTTTTTAAATCCCGAATTTCTTCAGAATCAAATTAAGGAGGCTCTTAGCGTCCCATTGCATAGAGAAGGAACCGCCGCCTTGAGGGGGATCAATCTGAATAACGTTTGACCTATCTTCCGCCTGGGAACCCTCTGGATCCGTCAGATCAGGGACCACTGGTGAGGTCGACATAGACATAGACACTTCTGCGACCACCGGCATTGAAAGATGCATGGGCCCTCCCCCAACTGATGGATTTAAGAGACCTAAAGATGGAATAGAGGGAAGGGGAAGGGGCAAATGACTGCCAGACTTGGAGATTAAAGATTCTGGGCTGACATCCAATAAGTTATCTGCTACTGAAAGGTTGTCAAATCCATCTCCTGCACTGCTTCTACTTCAATCAAAGGCCCACCCTGTTTGGCTTTGAAAAAAATAGGGTACTTCCTAGCCTCTAAAGATTTGCTTGCTGCCTTTCCGGGAGTCAAAGTCTCTTTAGTCGAAGCAGCAGGAATTGGTGAATCCACCCTTGAGGAAACCATCTCACTAGGGCTAATGGGGGAATCCAAGTCCACCATATCAGCCTCAAGCTGATCGTGTTTGGCCGGATCAGCACTTGCCATCTCCGCAAGCTTGGATGAGAGAGGAAGATCTTGTTGAAAGCCGCTGCGTGGGTCAACCGTGCTGCGGCCTGGGCTGCACGCTTTTTAACCTTTTGACCTGGAGTCGGCGATTCAGCAAGAGTGGTTCCCTTTGCACCTTTGACAGGCTTTCGCATAATGTCTTCCTTACAACACCAATAGCTGGTACAAAATGCTGCCCAGAATACTGCCAGAATCATTAAATGGGATCTACCCAACGACCCTCAACCAAGACAAGTGAGCAAGGAGAGATTCCACACTTACCCACTCTTGGTGAGAAACTTGGGGTCCCTAATGATGCTCCCAACGCCACAACAGTCCACAGCTGTCCGCAGCAGTCGACACAAAAGCCCCCAAAAAAAAGGAAAAAAGGCAGGATGGCTGCAGTCGGACCGCCGGCCCGCTCTCTCGGGACTCTCAGAACAGTCCTTTCTTTTAAGGGGCAGTGCAAATCACCTCCAAAGCGGGAGAAACCACAGGCCACCAGGAGGAAAAAGATCGCCGGCCCGCAGATCATAGAAGCCGCTCTCCGGGACTCCGCAGCTCCGAAAACATCGGTAGCAAATTCGCAGCTCCTCGCTGCTGGCGTCTGACGTCAGAGGAAGTGAGGGGGATTGGTAGCAGCCTGCTCTCTCAGCCGATCGGAATCCTTCCGACCATGTGCACAGGTACTTGAAAAGAAGTGCACTTCAGTACCACGTGTAGTGTCTAGTTGACTAGTAAACTGCTTTGACAATGCTTTTCCTTTATACTCTACCTTTTTCAATATTTTACCCATTCCTGGGTATTTGTAGTTTGTCTTCCAGTTATAATAATACAAAACCAGTAGAGTCTTTAAACTAAAAAAAACTCACATTTTCGTGTGATGAGTAATAAAACTATAAGCGTTTACTATAACTGTTTTAAGTACAACTTCCTGTTAGGAAGCAACCATACTATTTTATTAAAATTATTTGTGGGTTATTTTTTATTTCGATGTTTTTATTGCAAGCAAATGGCAGTCACATTTAGGCTTTTCTTTATTCGTGTTTTTAGTTTTTTGGCATATGCTTGGAAAATAAATATAAAAAGTAATTAATCATCACACTACCTTGCCAAGGCCAGAACTGCTAGATTTGTCAATGTTTGTTCACCAGTGTTATCACAAACTGCTTCGCTGTGTTTTTTCTCAGGGTTTCAGGGTCTGCCACCATTTAAGTATAAGATGCCTCACATTTCAATGCAAAAATAACAGCGCGCACAGCAAAGGCTGCAACCTTGGTACTATCAGATTTGCAAATGATAGGGGTGATATGAGTCTGAGACTATAGTAAAGCCAAACAAAAGGCTCAATCAAGATAGCAAGTAGTGTAAGGGAGTGTAAAAACCCTAGGTGGAGTTCCCAAGGAATACCTATAGAATGAGTTTGTGAACCATAGATAGTTGGGGGTTCTACAACAGGTACCTTAATCCTTTCCACAAAATGGTATCCAAAATCCACCTTTTATTTAGTGATTCGAAAAATCTGCCATTTTATTTTGATGAATGCTTTCTTTCCATCTGTCAACATCATTGCCATTGGGCATGTAACCGAATCTGCCCATCTAAAAGCCCGAAATCAGTATTAACATAAGCAGCATTATCAAGTCCTGACTCTAGGGTGATCACGTCCTTCCATGTCATTGCAGCCACTGTTTTCAGTTTGAAACTTTTGTTTGATAGCGTAATGCATTCTGGGTTTTGTAGTCTTATTTTTCTTCATTTGAACTTAATAGGCGAACACACCTGAAATCATTGATTTGTAGATGAAAAGTTCATGTCTGGAGATGGCCCATAATGACCTAGAGTGAGGTGATCGCTCTCCTTGGCACAAAACTGTGTGAAATACTTTTTTTCTAAATGGCAAAAATCTTGGGAAAGATTTTTATGTTTCAGTTCTATGGGGATATTAGCCAGTACGTAAGTAGGGAATACTTTGCCAATAATATTAGTTTGGTGCCAAGATTTTTGGAGCAGCCTCTCTGAGCGCTGCAAGGATCAATTCAAGTAAAATTGGGCACACAACATGAGATGGCCCTCTGTACATTTTGATGGCTCTCATTTCCTCCTTGTCGGCATTGCTGAGGCAAACCCCTCATGACTGGTAACATGTTTCTTTTTCTGATGGGGATCCCCAAGTGCACTTGCCTCTACTGCTTTGCTACAATTCATGCAGCACTGCAAATACTCTTAAATCTAGTCATCTTGATTCTAATGAAAGGATGGCATATAAAGCTCAGAGTAATAGGGTATGATGTCCGCGAGTCCCAGTGCAGTGCGGAGATGTCGTGAAGAGTTGAAGAACAGTCTTGACCTATTTTAGGTTTCAGCTCTTAGGTAAGACCTCATGTTCTCACAACCAACAATAGATAACATACATTCAGACAGACGGCCTTGGGTCAGACCTCCTCTACCATTGGCATGTGTAGGTGAGCCACATTCAGTCAATTACTCAACAGCTATTCGTTTTTAGATCAACCCACAGACTTTTGTGGATATTATGTACACTTTTTAGTGCAGTAGTATCTGAAGTTGGTGTTGGGGTAAAAGTAGTACTTTTTTATTTTTATATTTGATATTTGGAGTAAACAGCCTCACCTCCTTCTCCTGGTGCTTCTACGCTTGCATTTCCCTCTTTGCCAAAGTCACCTTTCCGCAACCCTTAATGTTGCTGGTACGGAGTTCTCCTTTCCATGCTGAGCACGAGGCTTCAAGGACATGGCATCATTGACAGAGATGACAAAGTTTGTTCATCGAAAAATAGCATTCACTTTCCATCTGAGGAAAGATCTTTGGTATTCGTAGCAACCACAGAGCAATCACTCACTCCCCCATCTCCACAGAGTGCTCTGTAGTTGCCAGCCTTTCAACTAAGACTTCCCCTATGCCTACCCTGATGTTTCTGGTGCCAGGTGCTCCTTTACATGCAGAGCAGCATGTTGTCTTTGTTAGGGACACCTACGCTACATCCCTCTAATGTTAATGCCCATTAGATGAAAACATATTGTAATCCAAACAATCACGTCATAATATGATAAGGAGAGAGCGGTGTGCACCTCTTTCCTTTACTCTGCAGTCATAGGTGCCAGGATGCATCTAGTCAGCTTGTTAGGTGCTGTAAGAATTAAGACTGCTTACACAAGCACAAGCAACCATTCAACATGCACGGACCTCCATTGATATACAGAATCGTGTACAGTGCTCTCATCAAGGTGGCACTGGTAGTACAACCAGGACTATTAATTTGGGAAACACGACGCTATTATAACTGCTCCTCTCGAGACGGATATTCACTTACACAGACGGTGGTCAAACTTTTGGAATACATTCTCAACCTTATACATGCCCTGACGAAGTTCAATTTGAACGAAACACGTTGGCTGAGACTTTGGTTGGATAACTAAATTAAAATAAAGATTTTTTTCGAATACAAACAACTGACCACTTGGTGTGATATATTAACAAGTAAATTGGTGGTGCACCGCTCCAAACTTCTTCTCAAAACTTCATTGATCTGCTTGGCAGTTTGCATCTATTAGCGGCGGATGCAGGGGCGTTTGTGTGCACACCACCAGTAACTATATCTTCAGCTTACATACTATGGGAACAAAGTAAGGAGGTGCAGCCGTTGGAGTCCGCCGTTAACCCTCTTTTCTCTAAAACCATTCAACATTACTTGTACCAACAAACACACTCACCATACTCAGACACCACCTCAACAGCAACACAATTCACACAAATAACATTGCAGACACCCCTTTACACTGTGACAAGCACCACTTAACACATTCATCCCACAAAACATCTTTATACAAATAGATATGTCATGTACACTAGCAAATACAGCTGAAAGATCAAGGTGATGATGGTTGTTTAGAGTTTTGAAATACATTAATCCCGTCACAGCAGAGATAGCTAATCACAAACTCTTTCTATGCTTTCTTTGTAATGTCCAAATGTAAGCCACTCAATTACTGCAATCAATTAAAGCTCTTCAATCTTCATTCAAAATTACAGCCCCCCAAATATTCTCTACTGCAACTGCTACTGCTACATAGCAAACTGCCTTGATAAAAAATAACTCAATCTGTTTTTTCAACTAAAGACTTGCTGCCTTCACCCCTGTAGCCAGGTAACCAATTGCCACTTTCCAAGTATTGCATATTGTGCAGAATATGACATGTAGCAGAAATGACACGCAACCAGTCACCAGATTCCTATCTGAATAAATTCACATCTTATCAGTGGAGAGGTGTGGTGCAGCAGCCAGGGCAGCTGATTTTGGAGCACAGGGTTCACGGTTCGATCCCCTCTGGCGGCAGCTCAGCTCAGCATCATGTGACTCTGGGCAATAGCTCACTTAATTTCCACAACGTGCTCCAGTGCCTTAAGACCTGTAAGGGTGAGTAGTTTGTGCTTTACAAATACGGATTTATTATTATTTATCAGAGGTTCCTATAGACCAGACTTCCTTAGCTGGATATACACTAGAGGAGGTACCCTAGATATCGCAGACTTAAGATGATCCTGAAGTCGGTTTCAGTTCCTAATTTGTATTCATAAGATACCATAGCAAAAATTAGCGCTTCCCCTGCGAGATCCACAGTGCAATGCCTCAGAGCAACAGATAGATGGGAACTGGAAATAACTTAGTCAACAGACTGAATGCGGTAGAATAAATCCTATTGACATGTTATGAAAGCGTCTTCCCACGTTGTTCTCCAGCCCCATGTCCAACCCATTCCCAGTAAATTTTTAGGGCTGTCGTCTGTGGTCTTGGACAGATGAGCTGTATGAGGGCATGTCTGAAGAAACCCAACAGTACTCTCCATTGTTCACCGAATTCTCATACTGTACCTTTAAATCATTTCCATTCCTAGTACATGCCCCAATTTGAGATACAAGTTCGTCGGTTCACTATGTCCCATTTTCCCAGAGTAGTCTGTTTGCATTTGGTACCCGCCCTAGTGGGATGCTTGGGGCCAATGGCGGAGCTGAAAGCCTGTGTTTACATTTACGATTTCTAGGATCTTGGCCCAGAATCCTTCTACTCAGTTATAGTACCGAAGGACATGGGAAACCAATCCCCATTCAATGCCAATTCTCCAGCATGTGCTGTGATGCTCTAGAATCAAGAGCATGCAGTATAGCCAGAGACATTGTCAGTGATACAATAGCTTCAGTCTAGCTTCAAACCCATACACACTGGCAGCCTCCATAGAACAGTAGTGAATGGTGTCAGCCCATTTGTTCTCAATTAGCTCTATGCCCTCTTCCATTTACCAAGAGTTCATAAAGGGCTATTTTGACTTGCTTCTAAGAACTACTGCATCTGGTCTAATCTTGATGACCGGTATTTGCTATTTGTATGAATTTTATGGAAGAGACGAGTTCTCCAGATGACCCTACCTTTATTATGTTTTGGAAAGCCTAGTGATGCAATTGAGTATGAAAAAAACTCTCCTTCTCAGTGAGTTCCAAATCTCCTTTAATTTGCACAAATGGTTCACTGACTCTTTTGTGAAGTAGATGTAATTTCATATTTTTTGTTCGATTCCGATTGTCTAAGTGTCTCGCTGTCCACCCCATGCGAAAATTCAAAGTACCTGAAAAGAACACTTAAGGGGAAGGTAAAGCTGGTTCACCCCATTTTAAGAGTTATGGTGTCCCAGACCCCAGTGTAGTGCCCAACACCGCAGTGCTTTGCGCTGTATTTCTTCTGGCTCATTGCCTTACCCATGGAGTTCGCACATTAATTGACCCCCCAACAACACATGATCTAAGAAGTATCATTGGTGTTCGGTTTCCCTCATTGACCACACCCAAGTGTATCACAGGTGGGCTTCCTTGCTTAAGATATGAAGGCCCAGATATACAAAAGTATCACACAACGCAGAGCAGCTATCACAGTTGCTGAACTGCATTGCGTGAGAGAAAGAGAGCTATGGCGCTAAGCTGCTCTCTCCCTAGTCCTGGCACACAATCAGGTCACCTTCCGCCACACACTCACTTTTGCATTATAGTGCAAAGATTTGTGCATTAAATCTAGCATAGGTTTTGTACTGGAGGGGTAACCCTTTAACTACAAAATACTGTGCTTAGACTAACTTTAAAGTGTTTTCCACTTTGGAAGATTGCTGTGCAGTGCAGCAGACATGTAAAGTGGGAAACGTTAGTAGAAATACAAGCATTTCAGCTTTTTATGCATGGTTCAAAGTTGCATTGTTTCTTGGTGAAAAAAAACCCTGTATTCTATTTTTAGTAGATAAGAGTTTTGCATCAAAACCATGAGTGGTTGCATGAGTGGTTGCATGGAACACCCCCAGCGCTTTCCATTGCTTTGAGCTACTTTGAGGAATCTTTCTCGTGCATAGCAGATTTTGTGCTGGAAAGTAAATCCCCCAAAACTCATTTTGTGCAAGTTTGCATCACTTTTGTGATACAAACACAGCGCAAAGTGTTTGTGTGTTTTTGCTGAAGTTTGGTGTTCTCAGTCTTCCCTTTTTGGTGATAGAACGCTTTCTCTACAAATAATTTTCATTTTCTTCATTCTCTCTATAACTTGATAAGCATATTCTAACTTTTCTTGTAGGTAATATGGAGCACGCTGCTTGGTAGAACCTGAAAAAATAATATTGTCGGTAAAAATATAGGTGCAGATTTATAAGCCCCTTGCGCCACTTTTGCGTCACTTTTAACATGGGAAAAGTGACGCAAAAGTGGAGCAAGGGGCTTATAAATCTGCCCCATAGTTTTAACCGGCAATGTGCAGTGAAACCTTGAGATCGTACATTATGCCATCTTTGTAGATTTTTCTGTATGATTCAATTATCAGCATGTAGTTAGCTGCAAATAGCCCCAGGTCTTTAGTTATGAGATTGGTCCCAAGGTATTTTATGCTTGGGAAGATGGCGAGGCTTGAGGTCCGGGATTTGGATTCTTTTCCTCCTAAAATTCAAAAACTTCCCAAACTGGTGCAATTTCTCCACTAGGGGAGGGAGGGATATGGCTAGGCCAGAATAAGAATGGCATCTGCGAACATTATAAGTGTGAGCGAGTAAGGTCTCAATCGAATACGCTTACTGTGATATTGTTTTTAATTTATGTTTATCCTGCTTTGTGCCACTTATTCCCTGTAATGGTCAATGTCCAGTCCATTGTCCAGAGTAAGGGAGAAAGTCTGTTTGGCAAATTTGGTAGATATATATCTGAAATACGTTTTAAATTACAAAGATGCCCTGCTATATATTTTCAAAGGAATGCCTTCTAAGCAGTGCCAGGGTCTTTCAAAATCACATTTTATACACTGATGTCAAATGTTTTCTGGTACTCTCTATCAGTTCCATATTACTAAATAGGCAAAGTAGGCACCAGCCTATGGGCCCCACTCCTTTCAGGGGCCCCACAGCAACAGATCAACAATAACTTTACTTTAAAGTCCCTACAGAGAAAATACTGTATTAATGTAATGTACCCAACCAGAGACATCAAATTCACATAACAATTTGTCTTTTAAAAGCTCATCTTCTGGCAGCTGGCAGTTTGTAAAACAATCCAGTGCATTGGGTATTAGGAGATAATTTGCAAGAGGGGCCCCGAAACTTTGACTGCCTAGGGGCCTCCACAGGGTTTAATCTGGCAATGCAATCAATACAATCTATTACTACACAAAGCACACATTAAAATGTACATCTGCCAGCAGAATGCCCTGCAAGTCCAAGACACTTAAATGTCTTCCTACAATTCATGTTTAGCCTCAGAAATGCAATAGACTATATTTAGGCTGTCCGGTTTTAGGTTTAAACCTATAATAACTGATAAAACCCCACTGAAAGAGAAATAGCCCTCACCAGTGAAAACAGATAAACACTGAAAAACACCTGCACAACCGCAAACTAAATGCCATTCAAAAAAGGAAAAAGAAAGTGAAAGAGTCCATTGTTTATTCCTGAAGGAGCCAATACAATGTAACTTTGTTATACAAACTAGCAGTAAGAAAGACTGGTCTAACATTCTTCTGCTTGAGTTTTGTTGTTTAGGGATGCCACTAACATAGTGTTTCTTCTTCCCTTTGCTTTTTTCAGTTGTGGGGTCTTTGGTCTAAAGATGCAGGGTTTAGAAGCATGTTTTAGGTCTTGTTTAATTATTTTATAAGCTGTAGAGAGTCAGGAAATATCAAAATCATATTTGATATTTTGGCTGTGTTTAATTCTTTCACTGATAGGTAAAATGGCTGCTTTCATAAGAATCTTTCCTAATATGTGTCATCACCTTTACCCACAGAGAATGGGTAAAAACCCTTAATACATCAGCCCCAGTTTCTAGTGAGTCAGTGTTGATACTAGGTGAATTGCCAACACCTCTGGCTTTAAACATTCAATGCAAGGTATAGTGACAAGTATATTATTATTATTATTATTAATATTTATAAAGCGCGACAGCTACTTCCAACGGAAGTGTCCCGGCGCTAGCGTCCTACAGGCACAAGAGATAGAGTGGAGAGAGGGTTGCGGCAGTCTCTAGGGTAGCCTGAATAGCCAGGTCTTCAGGGCCCTTCTAAACGGAAGTTCCTTATCAATCTGTCTGAGATCATTGGGTAGAGTGTTCCATAGCATCGCCGTTTTCACGGAGAACGCACGTCCACCTGTCCTAGTCTTTCTAAACCGTGGAGTGATCAGAAGAGTTTGATTGCAGGATCTAAGAGTTCTTGGCGGAAGATATTTCTGCAGTATCTGTTTCAGATAGCGGGGACCTATCCCTCTAGTTGCTTTATGAGCCAACACGAGGGCTTTAAACTGCACTCTTTTCCTTACAGGCAACCAGTGTAGGCTTTGCAAATGAGGCGAAATGTGATACCGTAGAGGCACATTCCTCAAAAGCCTAGCCGCAGCGTTTTGAATATGCTGCAGTCTTCTCATCAAGTAGTCCGGGAGGCCAATGTACAGACTGTTAGCGTAGTCAAGTTGGGATGTGATGAGGGCGTACACCACTGCCTTCCTGCAGTTCATAGGGAGAAAACGTAAAAATCTTCGTAGTGCCTTCAGTCTCCATGATTTGAGCCTTGCCAGACAGTTGCGAGTCAAACCTGACCCCTAGGTTCCTTGCCACCGTTACCGGTATCGGAGGCGGATTCAATTCTACTGGCCACCACAGCTCCGTCCGTGGAGGAGTAGGTTGATTAAAAAATAGGACCTCAGTCTTATCAGTATTCAATTTGAGACAATTTTCAGTCATCCAGGAGGAGATATTTAATAGGCATTGCTTAAAATTGATAAAAGCTGAGTCACCATGTTCCTTAAAAGAGAAAATCAGTTGTGTGTCGTCTGCATATGAGACAGCTCGCACACCCCATTTCTCAATGATTGCAGCGAGGGGCGCAAGGTAGACATTAAAAAGCGTCCGACTCAGTGCCGAGCCCTGTGGCACCCCCTGCACCAAAGATCTAGAGCTAGAAACATGGGGGTGTAGAGCAACCTGTTGTGATCTGCCTTCCAAGAAAGACTGAAACCAATTCAACACGGTCCCCGTCACTCCTATCCGAAGTAATCTATTTAGGAGGATCTTGTGGGAGACCGTGTCAAACGCTGCCGATAGATCTAACAGTACCAGCATTGCACAGCTACCTTGATCAAGGGTTTCACAGATAGACTCAGCGACTTCCAGGAGGGCAGTTTTCGGTTCTATATCCAGCCCTAAATCCTGATTGCGAGTCGTGTAAATGATTGTTAGATTCAAGGAAGTCTGAGAGTTGTCTCTGGACTTCCTTTTCAAGGATTTTTGCAGGGGCTGGCAGTAATGATATTGGCCTAAAATGTTTTAGTTCTGAAGGGTCAGCATCCTCTTTTTTAAGAATGGGTCGGACCAGTGCCTTTTTCCAATCAGATGGAAAGATACCAGTTTCCAAGGAGGTATTCCAAAGCGTGTTCAAGGTATCATTAAGAAGAGGAGCTAAAAGTTTAAAGATTCTGGCCGGTCAGGGGTCTAGAGGAGAGCCAGACTTAATTTTCAGAAGTTCTTTCAGAGATGCTGCCTTCTCAAATCTACGAAAGGTTGTCCAGTTGTCTACTGTACTGATCGGTGGCAGATCCCGATTTCCAGTTGATGGAAAGGTGGAATAGATGGTTAACATTTTATCCTGAAAAAAGGCGGCCAATTCCTCACAGAGATTCAGAGAGGGTGAAATCGTACTCTTTAGGGCCTGGGGTTTCAGAAAGACCTCTGCTATCCTGAAAATCTCTCTGGATGGATTGTCCGCATTCAGAATTTGTTTAGCCATATAATCTCTCATCACCTTACGTTTTAGTGCATGGAATTTTTTTAGGGCTGCCTTGTATGCTTCTTTAGCAGTGGGTTCATATTTCTTTCTCCAGACTCGTTCGAGTCTCTTACATCGACTCTTTTCGCTGCGGAGCTCCGTATTGAACCAAGGTGCTGATGGTTTATTCCTAAACACCTTGCATGATCTAATCGGAGCCGATTTATCTAAGGCTGTCATAATCCATGTACTAACGAGGGAGGTATCCAAATTAGGATTCCCAGACAATATGGGGGAGGTATTGTGTAGTTCATCTTTCATGGATTGAAGCGTAACTTTCTTCCAGTTTCTCCTGTTCTCTGTCACCGGTCTACTGAGGTTGCTCTCACACTTCCGACTCAACCTAAACAAGATCATCATATGGTCAGACCATATAACGGGTAACAGCTCTTCCACCTTAAGAAGGGGATCATTGGTGAAGAGAAGGTCTAAGGTATGGCCAGCTGCGTGGGTGAGGGAAAATATTTTTTGCGCTAAATTCAAACTGTTTAGGGAGTCTTCTAATTGGTTAGCTAGAGGGCAGCTTGCATTGTCCATATGGACATTGAAATCACCAAGAACGGTGAAGTTAGAATAGCGAATGGACAGGTTAGCAATGCAGTCGAATAGCGCTGGCCAATAAGTGGCCGATGTATTAGGGGGTCTGTAAACCAGTAGTCCCGCCATCGAGGATCTGTTGGAAAATTTGATATGAAAGGCCATGGCTTCAATAGGTCCCAGGCCTTCAATTTTCATAGGAGTCATATCCCAGTCTTCCCTTAGAATTATTGCAAGCCCTCCTCCTAACCTATTGTCCGCCCTGTTTACATTGATCAACCTATAGCCCATAGGGACCGCTAAGCAAATATCAGGGTTAGAGCATTCTCTCAGCCACGTTTCTGTCAAGAACAGTAAGTCCCAATCATGAGTCTCCAATAGTAGCCAGATGTCTGCAGCGTGTTTAGGGAGGGATCTGCAGTTAATCAGACCGGCCCTAAACTGCTAACCGTGACTCGGGTTGTGTGGAGGACCCTCACGAGGCCATTCCGCATCCCTTTCATGAGTCATAGCCTCCTTCCTGACGCATCTATACAACTCAAAATTGCAGGACCCACAGTGAAACCCGGTATGTCCTCCGCCTATAAACGGTATAGTGTCCGGAGCAAAACACATAGGCGCGACACAGTGTGGCTGTGAAAAGGCAAGCAATTGGTCTCTAGTCCAGGTCCTGATCAGTTGGGGGGGGGGGTCGGGCAGCGTGACTGGCACTGAGCACGGTCCGAGCTCGGATGAGCGCAGACGGGCTTGCCTTAGGCGCGCCTTCGGCACACCAGCTGCGCGACCGCGCCAGTGCCACTGAAATAGGCTTCTAGCACAACTAGACCGCCCACCTGACTTCCCACCAAAATGGCCACCGCGACCCAGAGGAGCCCGGTCCACAGGAAGAAACGCCTGTTCGGGACTGGGACGGCTTCGGGTGAGTTACAAAGGTATAAGTTAACTACTAGTGGCCTAATAGATAAAAACTGACAGTCATTAGGACTGATGTGCAAAAAAGCAAAGTGTGCGATTTTATAATTAAAAAAGTTAAAAAAACAAACCAAAAAAAGTGTGAAAAGAGCGCTATCACCAAGCATCTTGGATAGTGGTGAACACATGACACCAGACTTTTGGAAAACATGGAACACAGTGTCACTTGGAATGCTCTGCAAAAAAAGGTTCTTTCCAAGCTCAACAAAGATTGGAGTGTTATTGTTTGTGTTTGCAGTGATTAATTCCTGTATATGAAAAAGTTGTGTGATGACCTGTCAAAATTGATACCTGAGCTGAAGTACTTCCCTGTAAGAGATCCTTGCCACTTGTTAGATGGTATGCTAAAAGCATTTTTATAATCTTCAGAGTTAATCAGGAATGCTATTGACATTTTAGTCCATTATGGTGCACTGTTTTCTTATGCACAGGAACTATAACGCAAATATTTATCATTTCGTGCTTTGTGTGGCATCAAAGAGTCATCCCAACTGTGTCCCTTAGCCTATGGTCCTCAGTCCAAGGAACTATGACTGTTATATTATCCATGTGGCAACTATTTACAGACTTTTTGCCGAGTGATGATGCCAAAGGCTAAAAATGTGAGAATCTTTGGTCGCATATCGATAGTGATGTGAAAAAAAGCATACCCTACTGCATGCTTAGATTTTAACAGGAAAACATAACTGCTGTAGGCAACATAATAAAAAAACTAAAGTATGAAAACACCCTTGTCTGCCATGTGTTCAGCATAATTGGTGTTGATGTTAAAAATCTCCTGGAGAGTAGGCTGGGTGACACCTTTAATGACTTTGGCACTGCAACATGTTCCATGTTAAAGTGCTTGCCACTTGGTAAGCAAAGCAATGTTGAAGAGCAATTCAGGAACTTTTATTTCACAATGTATGAGAAATGGATTGCAATGATGTCCCTTTACCACCAATGGCACTTGAAGTCAATGAAACCTCACTGTGGTACTCTGTACAAGTTCTAGAATCCTTCCGTAAAGGGGAATTTCCTCTGTAGTTTGAAAAGTGCTTCTTCATTTTTGACCGCTTCAATAACTCTGAGGGCATAAGCGCCCAGCTCAATGCAATTGTTGCAGAACCTGCCCTGAGAATCGCAATCTTCAAGTGCACCAGTATTCGCATGGAAAGCTATGTCAGTGGCCAGAGTTGACAAATTGTGTACTGGCTGTTTTGGCATTGCCCATCTCCAGTGCTATTGTTGAGAGGGCCTTTTCACAGACGTTTACATGGGAAAGAAAGAGCGAGCGTACATGACCAAAGACTCACTGAAGAAGTATTGTATGGTGTACTACAATAAGTTTAATTTGCAAAAATCTATTTGGACCTCATATACACTATACGTACACTGTCTATATACCATGAGCTATCAGTGCAGAAAACAAGCAATAATAAAAGCAAAACGTTCCATAAACACCGGCAAAACACTGTTTCTGTTGTTTTTAATGGCGCACAAATGTTTAACCACTGATAAGCACTGTTTTTTTAAGGTATTGAAATCACTTGAAAACACTGAAAAAACCCCACCAGAATTTACCAAAAATAGAAACTGAAAACTGGAAAGCCTAACTATATTACAAGATAATGCCTTCAGCACGAAACATAACATTGGCAAAGCAAATAGGTCTGACTTACATCTGTAAATGCAGACAAAGCACCTTAACAAGAACCTTTACCATCTGATCAGTGTGTTGTCTACACTTAATCGAATCCAAATAACATAATCTCACTTCTTCAAAACTACTACATAAACCCTGACTGCGTCTACACTTCGATTCATGATCAGGACCGGCTTTAGTGCTGGTGGTGCCCTGTGCGAGAATCATTTTTGGCACCCCCACACCCCATGACTGCCTCCTCGGATTCTCTCACTACCACCGGGCATAAGTGCCCCTCATCTCCCCATCCTAAGTTATTGCTAAACACAGAGCTCCCCCTGAGTTTGGTACCCCATACACAATTCAGCGCCCAGTGCTGCCGCACCAGTGGCACTGCCCTAAAGCCGGCCCTGTTCATAATCAATTCTCTATGTCTATAATTCCTACTGAATCAGGTCTCATATTGATTGGAAAAGACCGCACGTCCTGAGGTCAAGACCTGCCAGGATGCCTTATGGGGAGTGTAGGTCCAGCTATATGAGCAATCCACAATAAAGCCATACCAAATCAGTCATTCTTAATTTCCATTACCCACATCTGCCGATCAAAATTAGTTCAAATATTTGAATTTTTCCCAACAATGCCCCCCCCCTAAAAGCAGGGTCTCTTCCCACCCTATCTGTGTCGTATTGCCCATTCATTCATGAGGAATGGCACCTACCATGGCTGATCACACCTGCCGCTAAAGCGATAGCCATCTAAATTTCTCAATCCTACTGCTTTACCCCCCTCTCAATGGAATGTCTAGAAATGACCTGCCACATGCCCAAGAAAAAACAATGCATAAGGTATCGGACACCTAATACGTCACAAAATGTCTCCTAAAAATAAAGGCAATATGATCAATGGAATATATATTTTGCAGTGCATACAGGTTGATTGTGAATCTCAATACTCCTTGTTTTATCAATCTCTGCCAAGGGGACGTCTAGTCCCATTAGCTCACCGGGGTTTGGGGGTCTGGCATTTCAATATCCTGAGGTGTTTCTGTTGTGGTCAGCATATCCAACTCTGGTGAGTCCACTGCCAGATATGGTGCACAATTACAGTATTCGGTCTTTGGTTTCAGATGTTCCTTGCGGTAATTTTTCAAGAGTTGGTGCCTTTGTGGAGAATATAAATGCAAAGGAATGAGAAAACACAGCAGCATCCATTTTAAAATGTTACTTGAGGCAACCAAGGAAAAGGTGGTGTATCATAATAGAAAATCAATTGATATTATCTGTATATCTCATGACTGTAATTTAAAAAAAATAAAGTAAAATAAACTTCTTTCACTAGCAATATTGTGTAAGACAGACAAATCATTTTCAGACCTCTCCCCATCACGTTATTACTAAATAAGATGCCACCATGCCCTAAATAGAGGCGCCCAACAGTGTACTAAAAACATATTCAGATGTGTACATTTGTTTATTATGGATCTTTTTATAGCTTCTTCTCTTTTCCATTTCTTGAGGAAGACCGGGTTGGTGGGAAGGGTCTGGCGCTGGACATGGGCTTTCTATGCCAGTCCCGCTAGGCCTTCTGGCTGCTTCTCACGGGTTGAGAGACTTACAGGCATAGTCACCCCCGGACTTCCCGGTTCCAAACAGGCCTTGTGCAGTGGCAACTCCTCAATAGGCCATTAGGAACCAGTTCCACTTGGAGTGACAGAAACTATGATGTACTGTCTTATATAGACTTGACAAGAAACTAGGAGAACTGTTTCCTTTGCCTAACATCAAGAACTTAACTAAGAATATATAATCAGTTACTAATAATGTATCTCAAAGTTTCTGCTAGTATATTCACTCAGAAACAAAACATCATTCCTAAAACCCTTTTTAATCAAAAGCGATTATCTTAATTTCATCATATGTGATCAATCATCAAAATGTACCAAAATTATGCAAATCATCATAAATCGATCAACCCTACAACCACCAGTTCATAATATAGGCCCTGATTTAAGGTTGCCCATTATTTCATGTTAGGAGAATCATGACCGTTATATCGGCCCTGATATAAGGTGGATCTTGGAATACTGCAGGATTATTGGCAATAAGGTGGCTAGTAGTGAGGTCACTTGGCATAAAGTAGCCATCATTGGCATCAATGGTTTGTGTGTGCGTCCTATATCTAGGTGTTATGGATCCCTGGAATTTGTTTCTTCCACCCATGGCTGCTAATTGGCTTACTGGTTTAGGGTAGACATCCCTAATATATTATCAGATGCTAGCATATGTTGTGCATCTTGTGTAATTGTGTTACATAGACTTTTGAGACAGATTGCATACAAGTCATTCAGTGGTAGATATGAGTACTTTATGAAAGTGGCATGCTGTTATTTAGAGGACAAACTCTTTGATTTATCAGATGAAAATCTTGGATTCATAGGACAAAATATTATTTAAAAATAAATGAGAAACCCGTATTCATAAAATTGAGATAATTTGCCCAAAGTAAAAAGCTGATATTTTGGAATAAAATGGTAGGCCCTGTCAGAAAATGTCAAGTTGATGTTTGGAGACCACCAAATTAATGTATTTCTATGATAATATATTAAGGCCCACATTCAAGTCTTCTAAATAATCATTTAATTTCAAGTTTCAGACTATAGTTGCTGATGAGATTCCTCTATTGACAGAGGACACCACATTTTATTTTTTATATTGCTAAATCTTGATAAATCCATGTCTCAAACATGACCAAGTAGCCAGAGCTAGGCCACCATCTGGTCTATAACCAGGGCAACAACAAAGGGCAAAGAGGACACTCCTGTTGAATGCCCCCATGCACTCACATAAAGTTGTAAATCGGGGCACTCATCCTGACTCTAGCCATCAGACTTGCGTAAATCAAACTGATCCACTTTAGCATATTTCCTCTCCCCTCAAACTTCCCAAGGACAGTGAACATATAGTGCCAATCAAGGGTATTGAAGGCTTGGTCAAGATCTAGTACCAGATAGGCGTGTGGCAAAGCGATTGGGGTGGCTTCTAGCCATCGATATAGACTTTTGATGTTAAGAGAAGTACTTCCACTCTTACTTCCACTGGGGATAAACCCATTCTGATAAGGGTGTACCAGGTCAGAAGGAATATCTTGAGTTCTCATGCTAAAATCCTACTGACTATTTTATAGTCATTGTTCAAGATGGCCAAGGGCCTAGAAGATGCTACTTACAAAGGATTTCTGGAACAATGAGCGCCTCATTAATAGTATAGTGAAATGTACCCTCCTCCATTGCTATCCCATACAGCTCTGCCAGTTTAGGCACCAGGACGTCTGCATATGCTTTATAGAATTCAACAGGGAGTCCATCTAGGCCAGCGGTCTTCCTTCTCCCTTGCTCTCAGATGGCAACACATGTTTCTTGACTAGCAATTGGTTCCCCAGTGGCTTCCATGTGTTCTAAAAGAACTGTGGGTATGCTCAATATATCCATATACTAAGCAAGAGTCTTTTCTGTGGCGTCAGTGAAGGGGCCAAATAGGATACGATAATGTGCGAAAAAGGAATGCAAATTTCTTATTGGGAATACAGTATTCTATCTGGAGCAAGGTGGAGATAATACGAAGCCTTGTGTGGTCCTGTATGGTGTACCAGGCAAGTAACTTGCCAGATTTGACACCCTCCACAATTGTTTCATGTTCCATGTATTTGCTTAGCTAGGGCAACAAGAAGGATCTGCTGGATTATTGAAGAACAGTATCCCTTTCCAACTGAGCTAGTGATGAAGTGAGGGTCATTTTCTCTTACCCTTCATGCCCCAGCAACTGCTTGGGGGTATTGTCCTCAGATGAATACTTTGAACGCCACCAATTTCACCAAGGAGGATGTGGCAGTTCTGCTATTCTCTTCAAAATAAAGCTTTTTAGAGTCCTCTAGTGAGGCCCTAAAGGCTGGGCCCTTAAGAGTGGCAAGCTGAAACTTCCAAGAGGGAACTGGGGCAAGGGGCCATACCACCTCAGTTTTAATAGCAAAGGGCAGTGGTGTGATAACAGCTTCCCCATGTATGCTGAAGTCACATCTGATAACTGTAATGAGGTAGAGCAAAGGATGCGGCCCAATCTGACATGGAGGTCATGTTTAGAGTATTAAAAGGAATATTCACGCTTTTCTGGATTTCTCAACCTACAGGTGTCAGCTAATGATCAATGAGAAAGCCACTGCACCAGTGCTTCAGTGTTATAGACTCTAGTCATATACAGAAGTAGAGGTGTGATCTATTTAACACACTGTTAAAATCACACCCTTTTATCCATGGGAGTTGAGTTTATTTTAACAAGGTTACGGACAACTTTGCCCGAAAAGTCAACGGATCTGCCATGGGATAGTTGATACCTAGAAAGATTAATGTGACATTGAGCCTGCCCACCACTACCCTCCTCTCTTTATCTAGTATGGTATCTGAAAGCATAAAGGGAACCTCTGGTTTAGTCCTAGTCGACACCTCCCTTGCAAAGACAGAATAGATGGTGGAATACCATTGCACCCTCCGTCTCTTTCGCAGTTTGTTCACCTCGGCGCATGTTAAATGGGATTGTTTCAGAAATGTAATCTGTGTGCCCTGCCTTTTAAAAAAAGGCATAAACACTGTGCTCTATTTCATGGAGACCATTCCTTGAACATTCCCAGTCAGAAATATATCAGCTTCAGAGACTACTTTAATTCCTTCTCTTTCATTTTTATTGTCTTTATACTAGACTGAGTGTTTAGTTAGTTGGTGGGATTCTGGAATGTCTGAAACAAAGATGTCCCATGATGGAAAGATAATTTTTCCCCTATCTGTACCTCGTTTGCTTGTATTCGTATGTTGCCATTTGAATGTTTCTGTGTTTATGTGGTAAGGTGTGTGTAAGCTGCTGGTGATTTATTTGCTGGAAAACACGCATTGATGACTAACTTTCTCTATCCTGGAGTCCAAGAAGTGCCTTTTTGGGGGAATTTTAGGGTGTCTTATTTACAAAAGGGGTTTGTTTCTAAGTGAGTGATCTTCACAGAACAGATTCATTTGCAGCTCTTGTTCTCCCTGGAGTTTAAGGTTCCAGGCTGTATTGAAGCTTTAATCCCTTTTTAGACACCTTTCGAATCCAGAATAGGTTTTGCCAGTAAAAGAATTAGTGCCGATACCCAAAGCTCTACTCAAAAGCCTGCGGCTGGTGCAATGAAACATCGTTGCACCTAATACCAGTAGCGGACCATGGAGGGAGTTCCGTGGGGCGGTGAGGCGGGACGGGGGAGGGGCAGGCTAAGGAAATGTAAACACCGGAATATGGATAAACGGAGGTATGTACACATTTAAATAAATAAAACGAATTCCTTTGAGCGCGCTACATCGCAAAATGCGATGCAGCGCGTGCAACGTAATTCGTTTTATTTATTTAAATGTGTACTTACCTCGTTCATCCATATTCCGGTGTTTACATTTCCCCACCCTGTCCCTCCCCCGCCCTGCCTCACCGCCACACGGAACTCCCTCCACGGACCGCTACTGCCTAATACCAAGGCTGCATAACCCAAATCAAACTCATACCGCTTTAAACCACTGCCAGACACTCTCTGCCCTTTATTTAACTCTTACAAGTTCCTGCTTTCTCCCTTTGTGACCGTTTTCCCACCTTACTGTTCCTCCGTCTTTCCACTTCGTGCGTTTCTCCTACTCCTTTGTTCGTTGTAAATTTCTGATGCTGATAAATAAGTGCCAGTCCCCAGAAATGAGTGCCAGTGGTCCCCACTGGCTCAAATTAAGCACTGGGTTTTGCTTTAAAGCACAAGATTGGTTCACGAGACAGATATTAATTAAACTTACATGTGAACCCCTTGCTGAATCATGTGTGAAGGGGGCGACTAATTCTGGTATAACAACAGAAACCTCCTACGGGTGCAGGGATATAAGTCAGCTGGGACTAGACAGCATAGAGAGGGCTACTATCAACCCGTCCTGCTCTCAGGAGGGCTCTATTGGGGGCAGCTTAAAAATGGTCTCGTGGAACGTGGCAGGCCTAGCCAGTAAGTTTTTGGATGAGCAGTGGCTCCATTATATTAGAGAATACCACACAATATACATCCAGGAAACATGGAAGCCAGATAATAACTTCTTCATTGAAGGTTATAAAACCTTTTTTTGCCTAGCATTAATGTTGAGTTCAGGGAGAGCAAGGAGGGGCTTAATCATGTTTATAGATCTTAGAATTCACAGTAGGTGGAAGACCCTGTCGAGGGACTCACATTCTCAAGTAACACTTACAGGCTAGTTTTAATCAACATTTATAATGCAAAATCAGCCTCACAAGGTCCGACTAGCCTCGATGAATTAAGTAGACTGTTGGAGCAAACACATAGTGAAGGTCTGTCACAGTCACAATTGATTCTAGCCGGAGACTTTAATTGTCATCTTTGCCCTAACTTGAGGGTGACACATTGTGACTGGTCGACCTGCACATTAAGAGAGGGACCACTTGAGTGTCCTCCTAAATACATATGGTTTAACTCACACTCTGGACCTGATTACTACCCACTCTGATACATCCGTGCCCTGACTTATAAAAGTAGAGGCTGCTCATCATTTCTTGATTTTATATTTGTGTCTTTCATATTGAGAAGGTTTATATCCTTTTTTAATATTGATCACATCATATTTAGCGACCATAATCAGCTGACCATGTCACTAGTTGCCCCCTATCACCCAGCACCCTACAGAATAACCAGGGGAACGATCTCCGCAACTGACCAGGGCAGGGGGCTACGTTGGGCACAGGTTGATACCGTTGTTTTTAATAATTCACTTTTCAACACAGGCAAGCAGGATATTCTCAAATGTTTAGACCCAGGAGTCCAGGGGAACGAATTAGTTCAGGCATTTACCGCTATTGCCCAAGTAGTGGATGGTTTACTTACAGTGTTGGCTTATTCCTCCACGAGGAACGCCCCAAAATGGTTTGACGGACAATGCTCTCCGGCCCTTAGAGATCTAAATATGGCCCTCAAACAGTCTCTGAGAGACAGAGATCAGGTGGCGGCCTGCCATAAAATTTATAAGCAAGCCGTCAAGGGGCAGAAGCGCCAACTGCAACAGAAGGCCTGGGAGGAGTTAACAAAGGCATCTGAGCTAAAGGACTCTACCCGTTTCTGGAGTGCCATTAACAACCCCTGTTTTAAAGATTCAAATAATCCAGGGTTAAGCCACAACATTTTACCAGAGCAATAGCAGGCTCACTTTGAGGGACTGTACAATCATTCTCACAGAGAGGAGTTAACACAGGCACCATTCCCTGAACAGAGAGCTGATCCCATTACCTTCACTCTGGATGAGGTGAGATTAAGACTTGAGGGTCTCTCACGAAACAAGGCGCCGGGACCTGATGGGATCCCGCCAGACCTCTTCCGATGTAACACAGAGGTATGGGCACCTCTCCTAGTGAGGGTCTTAAATGCGGCAGTAGCGTCAGTAATGCCATCATCATTGTCTACTGTCACCATTGTTTCCCCGATTTTTAAGAAAGGAAATAGGGATACTCCATGCTGCTATTGTCCCATATCACTTATCGATGTGACAGTGAAGGTTTTGGGGCGGTGGGTACTAAACAGGTACTAAACAGGTTGTCGGAATGGGCAGAGGCCAACCAAATAATAACGGACGTCCAATATGGTTTTCGACCCGTCAAATCCACTACTGACCAACGCCTCAACCTTTATCTTGTCACTGCTAAATACACAATAGCCAAATCAGGGATGTTGTATTTAACCTCACTGTGGCCTTTGACCGAGTGAACTGCTGTAAACTCTGGAAATTTATGGGTGAACTCGAGGTGGACCCAACAATAACTACCACCCTAATGGCCCTACATTCAAACACTAACGCAGCAGTTAGATATACACAGGAGGGGAAAACCACAGATCATTTTAACTGCACTAGTGGGGTCAGACAGGGTTGTATTTTAGTGCCGTTCTTGTTTACACTATATATTATTAGTCTTCATTCTTCCCTGACGGCCTTACAAGCAGACACCCCAAGGATAGGCACAAGATCGATCCCTGTTCTGCATCACGCGGATGACGCGGTACTGCTTGCACGTACCCCTAAGGGCCTGCAACTTTTACTAGGTGGGTTTGTGACTTTTATGAACAAGATGGACTTGTCCCCTAATTTATCTAAATCTTATATAATGGAAATTGGGAAGAAGTGCAGGAAACCTCACACTTGCACAATAGGCACACATACCCTAGGTAAAGTACCGGCCTTCTCATATCTAGGTATTTTATTCAATGAAAAATTGAGTTTTAAACATTTATTAGAGGAGAAGTGCCTTAGTTTGACGAGATCAACCAGAGCGATCGCAAACTTTGCTCATAGATTAAGTCAATGGTCACCTGGGAAGATTTCAAAGTTATATAACTCCTTTTGCAGTTCCAAAGTTTTATATGGCAGCGATGTGTGGGGATTTAAGGTGGCTGATAAATTACAAATTGAAGAAAACAAATATTTTAGGCGCTTGCTGAAAGTCCCTCATAGCACCCCTGCATACATTGTTCATGAGGAATTGGGGTCCATGTACATTTCTGATACGGTAGCTGTGAAACCCTTATTGTGTTGGGTGAAGATCTGGTCCCATGACGAGGCAGGCTTCACCAGGCTGGTAATCCAGGATTGTCTCTCCCTCGATCGTGCGCTAAAGATCACGTGGTTAAAATATGTAAAGGACACCCTATTCACAATAGGACGTGCAGACCTCTTTACCAATCTTGATAAGGTGGGATCACAGGAAAAAGCGCTTATCAAAGATTTGTTTTTTAACCCCTTCGCCGCGGCGGGAATTCCACCGCGGCGCTGGGGGGTGCGGGGGGGCAGCGCGGTGGCCCGGTGCTCATGACGGAGCCGCTCCGTCATGAGCCACAGTTGAGCTGTGCTCATGACGGAACGGTTCCGTCATGACTCCGCCCAGTTGCGTTGTCCCCCCGCACAGGCGGGGAAACAGCGCCGCGTGGGCGGAGCGGGCGCCAACGGTCGTGTCATGACGGAACCGCTCCGTCATGAGCACACGGCAACCGTGGCTCATGACGGAGCGGTTCCGTCATGAGCGGGGAAGGGGTTAAACATGTCACTGCACAACGTGAGGAAAGGGAGTTTAAAAAACCCACGGTCAGAGAAAATATTCTAGTTAAGTCAATGCAGAGTTTGGAACCTTATTTATCTCTTATACCTAGTGCACATGACAAATTCTTAATTACACGATTTAGGCTGAACCTAATTCATCACTTATTGGCTGTATCCCCGTTTTAATGGCACACACAGAACATAGAGGACCCTGTGGCTGCGACAACAGGTCTCCACAGGACACTTTACACTTTGTCTTCATCTGTCCGCACTGCTCATACCCGAGAAGAGTGTTCCTTAAGGGGCTTTTAAGAAAGTTTAGATTCAGGCATCCATTGTGTTAGACTTGGGGGTCTCTAGTTTGCACAGCTATGCACTTGTGACAAATAGGGACCCTCTCCTCTAGTCAGGGTAAGGGGGTACACTCCTGAAATAACCCCTGCTCACCCCCTTGGTAGCTTGGCACGAGCAGACAGGCTTATCTCAGAGGCAGTGTGTAAAGCATTTGTGAACACATACAGTAACCAAGTGACAACACTACAAATGGACACCACACAGGTTTTATATAAAAAATAAGTATTCTTTATATAGATTTACCACAAGACCATTAAACGACAAAAATACACAATACTGTTACTTTAGAAGGTAGAATTTTGCTTTTAGATGCGACACGCAGGGCAACGAAAGTGTTGCAACAATGTTGATGCGATGAAGTTTTTGGTGCAAAGAAATAAAGACGTGAAGATCATCCAGATTCGGCACGCTTCTCCGATGTTGCTAGAAGGCTCGACTCGATGCTTCAGCTGCAGCAGCGTCACCCTTTACGCGATGCGACGACAGCGGTCTTGGTGACACTCTTCTCCAATGTTTGTGAGATGCTTCTGCTCGATGCGATGTTGCAGCGGCGACACCCCTTTACGCGATGCGACGACAGCAGCTCCGACGGCGGCACAGTTCTCCGTGGATGCGAGGCGCTTTTCTTGATGCGGTGCAATGCGACAACTACGATGGCTGCGATGGCGACACGCTTCTTCCTCGATGCGAGACTCTTCTCTTGATGCGGTGCAATGCGTCAGCTACGATGGCTGCGATGGCTGCGATGGCGACACGCTTCTTCTGTGTTGCGAGACACTTCCTGGATGATGCAATACGCTTCCGCTCGATGCGGTGCTGCAGCGGCGACACACTTTACGAGATGCGACGACAACAGCTCCGACGGCGGCACACTTCTCCTTCTTGAGTCGCGCTTCCAGCTCCTTGCGACACGCAGTCCCTCAGAAGGCCCAACAACAGCAGCAGGCACTTCCAAAAAACTCTGGGGGGCTGGGGGGTGAAGTCTGTTGTTCATGAGACTTCAGCAGGAGGCAAGCTCTTTTCCAAGCCCTTGGAGATCCTTCACAAGTTGAGCAAAAGTGCACACAAAATTCCTTTCTCCTCTCTTTGGCAGTAAGGCAACCACTGTAGGCCAATCCCCCAGGTCCAGGGATAGTTTCCGCCTCAGCTTCTTCTGGTTCCTCCCTCAGCAGAGGTTCTTCTTGTTTCCCAGAGTGATCTAAATTCTTGCGATCAGGGTCCCAATATTTATACCCAGAAATCCTTTGTCCTCTGAAGGCAGAGGGGCGTTTGCCCAGTCCAAACCAGTTCCCGAGCACTCTGTTTACCAGACTTCCCCTTTCCTTTCACAGTACAGGGCAGAAACATTAGACGCCCCACAGGAGGTTGAGCCAGCATTGTGGAAGGCAAGTACAGCTCTGGAGCACTTTGTTGACAGGATGACAGGATTCCTTCTCTTCATTCACTGTGCAGGGCAGAGACATCAGCCGCTCCCCAGGAGGTGGAGCCAGCATTGTGGAAAGCAGGCACAGCCCTATTCAGGTCCCAGGTGCAACTCCTCCCATCCCCATCTGGATGCAGATCTCTCTATTCACCACTGGGACACCTCACCCTGTCTCCTGGAATTCCCCAGCCCTGTCACTCAAACTCCAGACAAAGGAATACACAGCCTAGCAGAGGCAGGTTTGAATGGTTAGACAAGAAAATGCCTACTTTCTAAAAGTGGCATTTTCAAACGCAGAATGTTAAAACCAACTTTACTAAAAGATGTATTTTATCATCCTGAGTTCAGGCATACTAAATTTGAATTTCTACCATGTTCTCTCAGTCAGTTAGGATTATAAAATCTAATAACCACACTGCCCATTCCGGCCTATGGAGAACAGGTAGCCTTGCAATATTGTAAAACAAAAATGGCTGTAATTCACTATTAGAACATGCCACACACACATAACTTATCCTTACAATGCACCCTGCCCTTGGGCCTACCATAGGGGTGTCTGATATGAAGAAAAGGGAAGGTTTAGGGACTGGCAAGTGGGTGCACTTGCCCAGTCAGCATGACAGTACCAGACTGCACGCAAGCTCTGCATTGGCAGACCTTAGACACATGTTTACAGGCTGCTTCTGTGGGTGGCACAACCAGTGCTGCAAGCCCACCAGCAGTATTTGGATTACAAGCCCTGGGCACTCCTGGTGCACTGTACTAGGGTCTGACAGGTAAACCAAACCAACCAATCATGGAAACACAAATCATACATCAATTTACAAAAGGGAGCACTTGAACTGTGGCACTGGACAGCAGTGGCACAGTGCCCTGAGCAACTAGCACCAGCAAAAAATACATGAGGCACAGCGAAAAATGGAAGGAAGACTCACGCCAATGTGCCAGGTCTAACACATTGGGTATGCACGGAGGGTTCCACACTCTGTTTTTTCTTTTTTGCTCAGACGTCCCCATTGGGTAGGATTGTAATGACTGAACATTTTATTTGTTTTCATTATAATTATTCATGATTTTATTAACACATTTTTAATGTCTCTCATCATGTAGCTTTTGACAACTGTTTGTTTCTATCGATTGTGGCACAATAATGTACCTCTATGTTTTGGCTGCACATAATCTTTGGTCGTTTCCTGCACCGCTTGGCATTTTGTACTTTTTAACTGTTTTTAAAATTCTGTTGGATGCTTTTATGATACCAGCTATCGAAATGAAGCAGATGATGATGATGATTCAGGCAAGCATGCGTTGCCTTACTGTTTTTACAATTGTCATCAGATGTTTTTATACTTTTTTGTGTTTCAAATTTTTTAAGATCTGCCTCAAAGCTGAGAACCACCAGGGGTGCCTGAAGGCCACAAGAGTCTTTGCCAATTTTGCACTGTGTAAGGTAGCCATAAAAGTCTTGATCTGTGGATTATTGTTTTGTGGAACCATGCTCAGTTTTACATGTCAAACAAACACGAACTGAGGATTTTACTGTTTTTACACTTTTTTATCTGAAGTAAAGGTTGCTGGCTGCAGTATGAATTTATGAGACCATGGGGAATAACAACATTTTATGAATGTCGTTCTGTTTTAATGTATATTTGGTTGCTCTTTTGGAAATTGTTTGTGCTTGTTGCATAGATATTTTATACAAATGGTCCTATTTTTATATTCCAAATAAAGATTATTATTATTATTATTATTATTATTGTTACATGTGAACTATTGCTTAACCCTCAGTAGTCCTTTTTCCTAATCTACCAATCAGGTTAGCATCTTTTGTGTCTCCCTCGTCTACAGTGGAGCTTCCTTCAAATTAGGAGTTTGTCTATCTAGAACACCTGTCCATCAGTTTCTGGGGCATCTCATTATTTTGGTACGTCAATATACATTTTAGCTTAAAAGTCTCCGAAAATTGCTTACCATTATCCATTTTCTGGGACATTAAGTGTATATGTGGTGTGAAATAATATTAAAAATCCTTGGGTTCTCTGTGTTTAGCGAAAGCCTGTGGCTCACTATTTGCTATTTTCGCATTTAGCAATTACTGTGATGATGAAACAGGGCAAGCATGTTAAAGCTCTTATTGTTGACCCGTAACCTTTATCTTTCATAGCCCTCCTCTTCCTCATCAAAGTCTGATGCAAGATCCCACTACTCCTTCTAATTTGGCCTTCACCTGTTGTAAGACAGGTGGCGATAGTTAAGAAAGTAATTCTGAAGAGAGTGTTTTTAGGTTTAGAGGCTTTTTGTTGTGCATGTTTTTAAAAATAAACAATGCCAACTTGAATGTACAGCGGGTAAATCAACTGCATGCCTGCCTCTTAGGAATGGATGCATCTCATTTAGTAAAGCTTGCGATGAAGTACAGTAGGTCTGAGTGAGGAACATTGCCTGAAATTAAACAGGGCAGTGCCAAACAAATTTATGGGATATTCAATGTAAAGTGGAAATTTCAATGATCCAACCTTTACAAAATAACAATGTGACTTTTTGTCTGTTCTTTTGGACCTCTTAGAAGCAATAGAAATAGCTAAATGTATTACTCATAAATCTTGTAAAGTAGTATTTCAACAATGAAGCAAGAATAAACAGTTATACTTATAGCTATAAGAATGTCAGACAAATTCACAAGATAAATTTGTGCCGCGTCCTTGGAGGTAATTTATCCAACATTATCTTCCAGCTCACCCTGTGGCCCTCATCCTGGCTTGTTCGATGGCTTACCCTCTGGAAAAAAAATATGAGGTAATTTCAAGACCCCATTCCTCGTAGGTGGATTGTTTAATAAAAAAAAACACCATCTTACGTGCAACTCTGTGCAGAACCAACCACAACAGTTTTAGTGAGCTGCCTCTATATACTATGAGCTAGGCTGCGCACATGTTGGGTATGTCAACATGTAGTTGAGCCATGAAACAGCAATTCCAATATGTTTTAGGCACTGCATATTCACAAGGGAAGTCTAATAACTTGGGAACCCAATACGTCCAACACCTGTAGAAATTCTTATGACATGAGTAAGAATTGCTTAGTACACATAGCCAAATAGCAAGCTGCCCAAAATTATGTTTTATGTAAGTATGATTTTATTTTCACAAAACCTCACATATCCAGAAGTGCAATAAAATGCATGTTATGTAGGAAAGATCAAAATTACATATATAAAAAAAATCGACAGTTCACATGCACCATTGGCAAAACATTAGGGCTAGCCGTCACAAGAGTACACAGTTGATAGGACCTTAAGAGTAGCTGGAACACATGAGGATGACCAAGCATGGTCCAAGCGGGTAGCTACCTCCCAAGGCAAACATCCCTGGTAAAGTATGCTGAGCGCACCCATTTCAGCTATAGGAGACAAAGCAATGGAACTAGTAGTGTTTTTTTAGTAGGACTCCTGGTCCAATTTTCCAATCTTTCCCAATGAATAAGTGTCTCGCCAGTGTCCATCATAATATTTGCATATATTTTAAATAATAACAGAGTGTCTGCAAGAGCCCATGTGTTTACTAATCAAAGACAAATTAACCATGGGTTCTCCCACTATCAAGATGTATAGATCGAAAGCAAAATAAACCGTTTTTTTTTTCACTGCCTGTACTCAGGATGTCTCTTTCTTGTAGTTGTTCAGCATCAATTTATGAATGACCAATAGTAGAACCAAGTTATAAACATAGATTCAATGCCTGCAGTAGAAAAGGATAGCTGGTAAACCACAAGGATAGAAAAAGGTTCTGGACCATTTCTGGGCAAAAAGGCACAGAAATAGGGCAGTAGCTCTGATGTGAAAACAGCTAGTTTCGTTCTATACCAATTTGACAAATCAAGGTCTTTGCTTTCTCAGTGGCATAGATACTTCATATATACATGAAGTTAAAAAAAGTTCTGTATCCCCTGCAAGTTGCTAGTGAAACTACCTACTTATTTAGGGATATTCCATTTAGCACCTACTGATAAACCTATGGAAGAAATGCATGAAGTACACATTCGATCCCAAATTGCTCATAAAGCATACTGTGGTAATGGAGGTGTAAATAGTGGGGGTAGTATAAGAGTACTCTAAACCTCTCATTACACCCGATTTCACATCCACCCATCTCCATCCAGTGATCTGTTGAACCATACTTGGGATTTTCTTGCTCCATTGGAGGTTTCAAGGAAGTGTGTAGGCATGTGTGCTCAGATATGTACATGGAGCTGCTCATCACCTATTTGAGGATGAGGGCTAACATATTGTCAACTATGTCTAGGATATATATAGATGTTGTAAAGCCTCCCATTTCCAGTGCTTTGTTGGCCATGGGATTGTGCATTATACAACACTTAAATAATTAATTATTGGAAAAAATAACAAAGGATTTTTCTTCAGCAAAAAGAGATAACATCCCAAAATCCACTGTGTGGAGTTCCTACGTTGGGAAGCAGGGAGAGTCCTATCCAGGTACTAGTGGAGAAGTGTGGCTCAATGATTAGAGCGGCAGACCCTGATGCAGAGGGCTGGCCTGGGACCAGGGTTCAATTCCCCGCCTCGGCGGATCTTGGGCTCAAAAATTCCACGGACCTGATAATTCTCGTCTCGGTGCCTATTCCAATCATGGAGTCCCACTCTGCAACTCTGGGCAATAGCTTGCTTAATCTCCACAACGGCCCCCACAACACTAAGGATGCCTGGCCTCCACCTTGGGGGTGCCCAGGAGTGGACTCCTCACAGGGAAAGTCAGAATGGGTTCCACAGCGGTATTTGTACAAGCACCTTGAGACCCTTGCGGGTGAGTAGTGCGCTATACAAGTATCAAATTTACATTTTACATTTGACTCAGACATTAAGTGAAGCTCTGAAGAAAAAAAAAGGGCAAGACACAGTCCTGAAAACTTACACTCGATAGTCATATGCCCAGCTTTTTGGAGAGCAATAGTGCCTTTATTTAGAATTTTTCATAAGTTATTGTTAAATTATTAAAATGCAATAGTGTATCCTATTTGAGCATGCATGTATCTACAATATACAAAACCTGATGTATCACGTTTATCCTGCTATAATTGTATATTAAAGAATAACCAAGTTTACTAAAAACCCAACATATCCAAACACAAAATATATTGATTGAATTCCCACACATAACATTCTTCCTCACAATTAATTCTCCATGTTAGCCCACCTAGAAATACCACCTATAAATCATACACTATTTGGATAATGATTTCAGATTCATTGTCTTGATATTATAATAGTCAATTGCCAGTCTCCTTGCTGGCCTTTGAAGATCTTCTAATGAGTGTTGAGATTCACAATTTCAGGAATATCATCTAAAGTAGGCATGCTGCAAATATGTTGCTGAAATCATGCACTATTACTCAGGCATGCAAGTGTGTTTTGAATATATTTTCAATCAATATAATAAACAATTTCTAATCCACTATTTGTTTTGATTTACAAAGTGAAAGGATTTCCCTATGACCTACTGCTCTTTGAAACACTAAACAGAGGCTATCGGTTTTGCATACAGAATTCTGATTGTGAACTGTAGAAACATCAGTCTGATTATATACTCTTTCTAGATTGAACCATGAAAATCTTCTCCACCAAGCCAGGAACTCTTCATTAGAATGTTTCTACATTCAGCATCCACAAAGCAAGTTGCTAAAATGCCTTCTTTCCCCAACATTTATCCAAAGTTACAAGTTTAAGCTTCAGCTATACCTATGTACTCCAGTGTATCCTCTTAAAGATATTGAGCATGGTTCAAAAAGGTAACTTACACTTTACACACTTGTGTAACTTTACTACTTTTTAATATTCTTTCACTTTTGTGCTAGCTTACACTTTTGTAGGAGCACCAAACATGACCAATCACTGATACTGCAGGGGCTTACTAGGACGGCATAAGGCATTACAAAAGTTTGTCAACACAGAAATGCACTATGTGAATACTGACAACTTGGAAAACGTACTCAAAAGTGTAAGTTACTACAAAAGTGCTGTTTGTGAATACCAATTTGCAGTACTACTGTAGTACTACACAATGTACTACAAAGTGCAGTTTGTAAGTCAGGTTCAGAATGTAGGAAGGGGTTTATGAAATATGACAAATACATTCTGAAGAGGTTTTACATCGTTAACAATGAGAGATCTTCTCACCCAAGTCTGTGCTAACTCACCAATAAAGTAGTTTAATTGCTCAAAAACGATATAGACATTGTTGACCCATTGTAAAACCTCAAACAAGTGCAATAGGAAGAGGCTTTATGTTGTCAACTGTCTGACAAATGTAATGGCAAAGTGTTTCACATTTTAAAATTTGTGACAAATACAAAAGGAAAAGATTTACATTGTGAACCCCACAGAAAAGGACTTTACATTGTTTAAGACTGAAAGACATTCACACTGTTCTCTAGCTCAGGAATGCCTAAAGACATCTGTTTTTTATTGCATTATTTGCAAAGTTAAATTTCATATTTAGTTGCATGTGACTGTAAAGTACTTTTTAGTTCTTGCTAGAGACAGCCATAGCTATCAGTCATAGATCATGTGATCACCAAGAAGCTTAATAAGTACTACTGAGAGGGCCGTTTTGCTTTTGTCCATAAGTTGATCTTCTTTGTGTGCACTTGATAGTTGTTCTTGACTTTAAAGTAATTCTATTGCTCATAACTGGTAGAGACATTTGTAATGCACACATCATGTGAAATACAGCCGGAAGGTGGTTTGCATGCATTATCCAATGACAAATACAGCATAAAGGAGTTTATCTCTCTGTCAAATATTCAAGGAAAGAGTTTTATACTGTCAAGTTTGTGACAAATGCGGTAGGTTGGAGTTTTACATTTTAGACATCATGATAAACACCATAGGAAGAGGGCTTTTCATTGTTTAACACTAAGGTACCTGTCTAAACATTCCGGAGGGATTTGGGCTGTCAGGTTTACATTTGTTCTTCTATGTTTAGTGTTTAGTTGTGTGTGAATTAAAGTACTTTTTGTTTTAGAAGTGATAGCACTAGCTGGACCTTGATTATTACTTTTTATTGCATGATATGTGGGGGTCTGAGGTTCTAATCCATGAAACCTCCCTTAATAAGACTTGGTGCCTGATTTAGAGTTTCGAGGATGGGTACTTAATCAAAAAATGTGACCGATTTCTCATCTGCCTTATTTCAAGTTACTTATATCCCATGGTGCTTCCAATAAGGTGGACTGGATACCCATCATATTTGTGACAGAATACCTATCCGCCAAACTCTAAATCAGTCATTGAAAATCTGTCCCTGCCTATCCCAAGGATCAAATGAAAAGGGTGTACTTCCGGGTCTAACATAAAAGTGATCCCATGGCATAGCACCATCCCCTAGCACTTGATTGTGCAGATATTTTGTCAGTTTGCCTATGAAGTAGTTCCACTGCTCATAACTAGTATAGTCATTGTTAACAGAGACCTCATGTCTGATAAATGAAATAGGAAGGGTTTAACATTGTGAACTCTGACAAATACAATAGGAAAGGGTTTACATTGGGAACTCAGTAACTAACACCATAGGATGGGGCATCATAATAGTAAAAGAATTGTTTTTCGTATCCATTAATATTCTGTGAAGGCGCATTCGAATTTGCACATTAAATGCATCTCCATTATGCACTTTGGTTCATCTTCCTTGTTTTGGCTGCAAGTTAGGTCTCACTAATCAGACGCATTACTTTGTTTCCAGACTTTGTTGTCTCAAGTGGTACCTTATAATCTAGCTGAAACCAGTGAGTATTGTCCCAAGTTTTCAAACATCTCAAGGACACACAGATGGGTTTTCACGAGAAAGAGCTGCCTTGTACCACGTATAGTACTACGCAAACAAATGATGGACAGAATGTTGAATAAATCATACAATCAACCCCAGTCAAGAGATCTGGGTTAAATCCATTGTTATTTTGCTCACCATGCCACCCCAGTTTAAGACCCAGCCATATGCAAATCAGTCTTGACCCTTTGCCTCATGGGAACAGTCCAGACCGAACTGCCAAGCCAGGTTCTCCATGGACCGGAAACAAGCATCCTGGGACCAGTTTCTGGGTATTACCTTTCATCAGCCAGGCTAGCTTGAATCCAGTGGCACAGTGAGGGTGAAAAGTGTTACGCAAACAAATGATGGAATAGAATGCTGATTTAATCAGATAAATCAGATTTAGATGGATCACTTTCTTGTCCCTTTCAGTTTTAGTTCTGATGCTAAACTATCAATAAGTAGAAAAACTGCGGAAATAGGAGGAACTGGAGGAAAGTTACAAAAGAGACCTTCAAGCAGCCTTGCCATCTCTGATGGGCAACCCCAATAGTGACTTATTCAGATTCAATATATGGATCAAGAGTGCATTAGATACAATTGCCCCTTTAAAGACAGTCACAGCTAACAGAACTAAGCCATCGGTCCCTTGGTTCTTGGTGGAAATTAAAGCAGAGAAGAGCATCCGCAAGAGGCTGGAGCGCTGCTGGAGATAGTGTTACACCCTAGCAAAAAGCTTCCACAAGGAGGCCCTGAAAAAATTCTGCAAATTGATGTGGGTTAAGATGAGGGAATATTTTGCAAGACGTATTGAGAGTTCAGAAAACTCTTCTAAATACATCTTCAACACTGTAGAATCCTTTACCACTCCTGCAGCGATGGACATCGCCTTTCACTCCTCCCCTGCTCTCTGCAAGAGCCTGTCAGATTTCTTCGAGGAAAACATTCAAAAACTGTACTCCTTGTTCCTGCCGGATGCTGAACCTTTCATTAACCAGCCACCATCAAACAGAGAGTACCAGAGTTTGTGGGGTGGCCCGACCCGGCCACTACTGGCCACGAACGGCCACAAACGGTCCCGCCCTTGTCCCGGGCTTCTCCCGCGCTGCGCCCTGCGCTGCGTGCAGAGAAACACCTGATGTTAAACCTGGAGAGAGGAGGAGTCACGGCGGAAGAGGCTGCAGCTGGGGTCCGAGGGGCTGCTGGTCCTCGCAGTCCGTAGCGCTCGCAATCCCCCCTGGAGCAGCAAGTGGCGGTAGGCTTCTACGAGTGGCTCCCGCGGAGCGGGGGCCACGAGCTGTTTTCAATGACCTGGAGAGGGGAGGAGTCACGGCGGAAGAGGCTGCAGCTGAGGTCCGAAGGGCTGCTGGTCCTCGCAGTCCGTAGCGCTCGCAATCCAACCTGGAGCAGCAAGTGGCGGTAGGCTTCTACGAGTGGCTCCCGCGGAGCGGGGGCCACGAGCTGTTTTCAATGACCTGGAGAGGGGAGGAGTCACGGCGGAAGAGACTGCAGCTGAGGTCCGAAGGGCTGCTGGTCCTCGCAGTCCGTAGCGCTCGCAATCCCCCCTGGAGCAGCAAGTGGCGGTAGGCTTCTACGAGTGGCACCATCTCTTATCAACTCCCATGTCTCTTTTTCAGAATTTCTTTCAATATCTGTAGAGGACTTATTTGTGGAACTCCTGAAGTGCAAGTCTGGTTCACTGGGAATCCTTGTCCGCTTCAATTTTTCAGATTGATGGCCTCTAGGTTAAACCCAATATTGAACCAGATCTGGAATTCTTTGAAAATTTACATTTTGCTGGCTGCCAGGAAACAGGCATTCCTGCAGCCACTGCTCAAAAAGCCCAACACTGATCCAGGAGTGCTCAGCAATCTTAGACCCATCTCTCTGCTGTCAGCACCCGTTCAAATATTAGATAGGTAGTCTCAGTGACAGCTAGCTAACTTTGTGTGTAAGCCAAGGCCTTGCTCCACGACTCTCAATCAGGCTTCCTAGCTGGATACAGCATGGAGACTACATTACTGGAAGTATCCGAAACAGTTAGGGCATCATTGAACTGCGGTGCATCTGCCATGATGGTACCTGTCTGCAGCGTTTGATATGGTAGCTCATCTGACCCTGCGGAAGACATTAAGTCACCTAGGCTTTCATGGGACAGTGCTATCCTGGCTGCAGTTCTTCTTAGAAGACCACTGTCAACGGGTCTTCCTTCGACCTCTTTCATACTAATCCAAACCACTGGTTTGAGGAGTGCCACATGGCTCAGCCCTCCGCCCACTGCTTTTCAATGTATATCTAGCCCCTTTGGCCACTCTTATTGAATCATGTGGTGTGAAGGTAGTTTCCTATGCTGATGACACACGGGGAACAACCTTTACAACGCAACTTTTACAACGCACTACCTTTACAACGCATTTTTTACAACGCATAATTCATTACAACGCATGACATTACAACGCATACCATTACAACGCATTTTTAAAAACTACCTTTACAACGCATTCCATTACAACGCATACTACCATTACAACGCATACCATTACAACGCATAATATTACACTACACTATCCAACACTTACCCTACTGTTGCACCCCCTGGAGTTAGAATAGTAATTTTTACCCCTATACTATCCAACACTTACCCTACTGATGCACCCCCTGGAGTTAGAATAGTAATTTTTACCCCTATACTATCCAACACTTACCCTACTGATGCACCCCCTGGAGTTAGAATTGTAATTTTTACCCCTATACTATCCAACACTTACCCTACTGATGCACCCCCTGGAGTTAGAATAGTAATTTTTACCCCTATACTATCCAACACTTACCCTACTGTTGCACCCCCTGGAGTTAGAATAGTAATTTTTACCCCTATACTATCCAACACTTACTCTACTGATGCACCCCCTGGAGTTAGAATAGTAATTTTTACCCCTATACTATCCAACACTTACCCTACTGATGCACGCCCTGGAGTTAGAATAGTAATTTTTACCCCTATACTATCCAACACTTACCCTACTGATGCACCCCCTGGAGTTAGAATAGTAATTTTTACCCCTACACTATCCAACACTTACCCTACTGTTGCACCCCCTGGAGTTAGAATAGTAATTTTTACCCCTATACTATCCAACACTTACCCTACTGATGCACCCCCTGGAGTTAGAATAGTAATTTTTTCCCCTACACTATCCAACACTTACCCTACTGTTGCACCCCCTGGAGTTAGAATAGTAATTTTTACCCCTATACTATCCAACAATTACCCTACTGATGCACCCCCTGGAGTTAGAATAGTAATTTTTACCCCTATACTATCCAACACTTACCCTACTGTTGCACCCCCTGGAGTTAGAATAGTAATTTTTACCCCTATACTATCTAATACTTACCTTAAATGTAATTTAATATAATGCGTTGTAATGGTATGCGTTGTAAAGGTAGTATGCGTTGTAATGGCAATGCGTTGTAAAGGTATTTTTTAAAAATGCGTTGTAGTGTCATGCGTTGTAATGTCATGCGTTGTAATGGATTATGCGTTGTAAAAAATGCGTTGTAAGTGCATGCGTTGTAAAAGTGTGCGTTGTAACGTCATACATCCATGACACACAGCTAGAGTGTTCTTTTAAAGATCCCTCTGCCACAGCCTCCCATAAGTTCAAGGAGTGCCTGAAAGATATTTCTAATTGGATGAATGGTAATTTTCTGAAACTTAATGCAGATAAGACTGAGGTTCTGTTCCTTAGTCAGGCGTCACCTCCCTCATCACATCTTTTGTGGCCTGCAGAGCTGAATCCGCCACTAATCCTCAGCGAGAAATCTGGGAATCAGACTGGATACTGCTCTCTCCTTTATGGCGCAAATCCGGCAGATCTCTTTATCTTGCTTCATGAAGTTAAAATCTATCAGAAAGCTACTATGTTTTCTCCCGGAGTAGAGCCGCAAGATCACTGTCCACGCTTTGGTGACCTCTCATTTGGATTATGCCAACAGTCTATACTTGGGAATTCCAGTTTATCTGACTCACAGATTGCAGATAATTCAGAATGCGGAGGCAAGGATAATTTTACGGGTATCTTTCCGACACCATATTTCCCCCCATCCGAGGCAGCTCCACTGGCTCCCTGTGGCCAAGAGGATAGAGTTTAAGGCTCTGACTTTTGCCTTTAGAGCCTTAAGGGGCACAGGGCCATGTAATCTCAAACAGAGGCTCAGCTTATATCAACAGGAGTGTACCCTGAGATCTAATCATCTGCAACTGCCCCGCATTCCAAGATCTGTCAAAACTCGACAAGGTGGCAGGTCCTTCGTGGTAAGGATGGCTATTGTTAGACCTGGCACCTTGGCGTGGGTCTCTCTTCCATTTTTTGCTGTTGCCTAATGTGTTTTTTCTGATGTTAGATGCTCAGGGCACTGTGCCACTGCCGTCCAGTGCCACAGTGCAAGTGCTCCCTATTGTAAATTGATGAATGAATTTGTGATTCCATGATTGGTTGGTTTGGTTTACCTGTTATACCCTAGTACAGTGCACCAGGAGTGCCCAGGGCTTGTAATCCAAATGCTGCTGGTGGGCTTGCATCACTGGTTGTGCCACCCACAGAAGCAGCCTGTAAAAGTGTGTCTAAGGTCTGACATTGCAGACCCTGCGTGCAGTCTGGTGCTGTCATGCTGACTGGGCAAGTGCATCCACTTGCCAGTCCCTAAACCTTCCCTTTTCTTCATATCAGACACCCCTATGGTAGGCCCAAGGGCAGAGTGCATTGTAAGGATAAGGTAGGACATGCCCTGGTGTGTGTGGCATGATCTAATAGTGAATTACAGCCATTTTCGTTTTTCACTATTGCAAGGCTACCTGTTCTCCATAGGCCAGAATGGGCAGTTTGGTTATTACATCTTATAATCTTAACTGACTCAGGTAATATGGTAGAAATTCGAATTTAATATGCCTGAACTCAGAATGATAACATACATCTTTTAGTGAAGTTGGTTTTAACATTCTGTGTTTGAAAATACCACTTTTAGAAAGTAGGTATTTTCTTGTCTAACCATTCAAACTTGCCTCTGCTAGGCTGTGTATTCCTTGTCTGGAGTTTGAGTGACAGGGCTGGGCAATTCCAGGAGACAGGGTGAGGTGGCCCAGTGGTGAATAGAGAGATCTGCATCTAGATGGGAGGAAGGAGCTGCACCTGGGACCTGAATAGGGCTGTGCCTTCCCTCCACAATGCCGACTCCACCTCCTGTGGTGCATCTGATGTCTCTGCCCTGCACTCTGAAAGGAAAGAAGGAGTCAGGTAAACAAAGTGCTCCAGGACTGACCAGAACCGGTTTGAACAAGGCAAAGGCCCCTCTGCCCTCAGAGGACAATAGATTTTGGGGTATAAGTATTGGGACCCTGATCCCAAGAATTTAGATCATTTTGGGAAAGAAGAAGACAACTCTGCTGAGGAGAGGAGCCAAGAAGAAGCTGAGGAGAAACTATCCCTGAAACTGGGGGGATTGGCCTGCAGTGGTTGCCTTACTGCCAAAGGGAGGAGAAAGGAACTGTGTGTGTACTTTTGCTCAACTTGTGAAGGATCTCCAAGGGCTTGGAAAAGAGCTTGCGTCCTGCTGAAGTCTCAGGGCCAACCGACTTCAACTACCAGCTCCCCAGAGTTCTTTGGAAGTGCCTGCTGATTTTTTGGGGCCTTCTGAGGGACTGCGTGTCGCAAGGAGCTGGAAGCGCGACTCAAGAAGGAGAAGTGTGCCCCTGTTGGAGCTGTTGTCGTTGCATCGGATAAAGGGTGTCGCCGTTGCAGTTGTCGCATCGAGTGGAAGCGTCTCGCATGATCGAAGAAGTGTCTCACAACGCTGAAGAAGCATGTCGCCATCGCAGCCATCGTAGCTGACGCATTGCACCGCATCAAGAGAAGAGCCTTGCATCGAGGAAGAAGCGTGTCGCCGTCGAAGCCGCTGCCATCTCATCTTGGATGACGTCGCTGTAGCAGTCGCATTGCACCGCATCAAGAAAAGCACCTCGCATCCACGGAGAAGTGTGCCACCGTCGGAGCTGTTGTCGTCGCATCGCATAAAGGGTGTCACCGCTGCAGTTGTCGCATCGAGCGGAATAGTCTCGCAACATATGAGAAGAGTGTCGCCGCCAAAGCCGCCAAAGCCGCCAAAGCCGCCGTCGTCGCATCGCATAAAGGGGGGCCGCCGCTGCAGCTGACGCATCGAATCGAGTCTTCTCACAACATCGGAGAAGCGTGCCGCATCTGGAAGATCTTCACGTCTTTATTTCTTTGCACCAAGCTTTCATCGCATCAACATCGTTGCAACACTTTCATTGCCCTGCGTGTCGCATCTAAAGGTACATTGACTTAAAGTGTTGCATTTAAGAACTAAAGAGAACTAAGCTAAATTCTACCATCTTAAAGTAACAGTATTGTGGATTTTTGTCGTTTATGGTCTTGTGGTAAATCTATATAAAGAATACTTATTTTTTATATAAAACCTGTGTGGTGTCCATCTGTAGTGTAGTCACTTAATTACTGTATGTGTTCACAAATGCTTTACACACTGCCTCTGAGATAAGCCTGTCGGCTCGTGCCAAGCTACCAAGGGGGTGAGCATGGGTTATTTTAGGAGTGTACCCCCTTACCCTGACTAGAGGCAAGGGTCCCTATTTGTCACAAGTGCATACCTGTGCCAACTAGAGACCCCCAAGTCTAACAGCTAAGCTCTGGAAGTCTCTGCCTATCCATCTATGCCGGATAGAGACAGAACAGGTATTCAGGAAGGACTTAAAAACTTGGCTGTTTAGTAAGGCATAGTCTGGCTGGCAGGTCTTTTCTTCAGTCTGGCTTCCAACGCCGGGACACCTCTATTGAGGTAGCTGTGCACTCTACAAAGGGCTTTTGATTGATTTGACTGATTTGTATGGGGATGCGTGCAGGGGGGTACAACATGTGCCCCCCTGTGTGCATGCACCCCAGTTCCTGACTTTTTTTTGCGTTCCCATTGTGGTGCCCACTTTTAGAGGCACCACCGCGGGCCGCCAAAAAAGGCCAGCAAACACAAGGAAATTCGTAATCAGGCCCTTAAAGTTCCTACATACTGTCACTAGGTGGTGTGCTATTATTCAGGGATGAAAGGTAGAGCTGGTCTGGCAGGAATTCAGATGCATACCTTCAGTTCACACAAATATGTTTGCTACCAGCAATTGAATCCTCAAGCAGCCTTGCCATTTTAGCTCAACTTTTTGGTACTCATTTTACCTACTCTAGAATGATGAAAAGCTGAATCACCCCCATCCTCAAGATGTTTAAATCTTTATCATGCAGGATACGCTTTGATCACTACAGCATCGACTTAACAGCCTGGGCTATCGTGCTGACATTATAAAAGTATCCAATGTTTGCCTCTTTAACATCACACAAAATTCACAAATTTGAAATTCTAAAGGGCTGCTTTCAATTGGCACATTCACCATCTTTCAGATCAGAGTGCACGAACCACACAATAGGAGAAATATAATTGTGATATGCGTGTCAGTCCGGTGCTATGAGCAGGTCCCAGACACACGAGTGTTTAGTAAAATGCAACAAACGTCAAGGAATTATTTCACGTGGAAGGGGTGGAAGTCACTAAACTAAAAATATAATGCAGTCAAATATTTATCATAATGAAACAGAGTTGCCAGCTTTGCAGAACTACTTTGCCTCATATCCGCAGTTAGCCTTTAACTCACAAATCCATTTGTGACAACAAAGGGACCACCGGTGCAGTCCCCGTAAGTAGTGCAGGTACAGCTCTTAGATGTGTGCAGAATGCAGTAAATATAATTACAAATTCTCAGTATTTTCCCCTCCACCTTCAGTTTGGTGGAGGTCAGTGTCAGCGACATACAAAACACCTCCAAGCTACTATGTCAACTAGACATTTCATACATTGAAACTTTAATACATACATTAAAATATTTTGGATATCATGGCACATAAAATATATTATAAACGTGCAATGTTTTTGAATATGAATAAAACATAGCAAGAAGCAAAGGAAATGATGGAAGGAGTGTTGAACATTGCAAGCACTCACCCCCAGTCAACTGATCTGGGTTTTATCCATCACCGTTCTTTAGCCCACTCTGCCACCCCAGTTTAGACATGGCCATATGCAAATCAGTCTGACCCTGTGCCTCATGGGAAAAGTCGAGCCCGAACTGCCAAGACATGTCTTCCCTGGACCGGAAACAAGCTTCCTAGGACCGGTTTCTGGCATTTCAACCGTCTTCAGCCAGGCTTGCTTGAATCCAGTGGCAAAGTGAGCAAGGGACTCACGTCTGAGCATACCCTGCCAACTTATGGTGAACAAAGCAAAAACCAAAGGCTTGCTTGAATCCAGTGGCAAAGTGAGCAAGGGACTCACATCTGAGCATACCCTGCCAACTTATGGCGAACAAAGCAAAAACCAAACATAACACATGGGGGAAACTTTTCTAAAGATTAAGCAACGCAACGCAATGCAGCAAAGGGAGTTGCTGTACTGCGTAGTGTGAAGGGGAAAGAGCTGAACCGCTCTATGAGGCTTATTATACAACCCTGTTGCGCCACCGGTGAGTCACTTTTAATGTGGAAAAAGTGACAAACTGGTGGCAAAAGGGGCTTGTAAATAAGCCCCTCTATTTACAAGATATGGGACTGTTCAGCTCCCTGTCTGCGCTTACACACTTGTGTCTGCCTAGTGCCAAGACAGACACCCTTGCATCATGTCATAAGGGTGGCTGTGTTGTGGTCATGATACTTTTTGCGCAGGAAGGGATACCTCATTGCACAAAAACAATCTTCAGAAGTATATTCCTCTTTCTATGTGTGCTGAAGGACACATCACACACAGAAAGAGCAAGGAGAAATGAGGATATTTGTCTTTGTGTACATGTCTCTCGGGTAGGCACACCATTTCGGCGCAACCCCAGATGGCCTTACTATAAAGAGCAGGGACGGACTGGGAACCAAAACCGGCCCTGGCAAAGTGCTCGGCCGCCCACCCAAACCCCCCCCCAACCCCCAGCTGGGGGTGCCGCCGAGCTCTTTGCCAGGGCTGGTTCTATGCTGCAAAAACGGCCCTGTAACAAAAACGGCCCCCGGGGGACAAAACCGGCCCCCACCCTTGCAGCCCACCGGGGGATTGCCCGGTGCCCGCTACGGCCAGTCCGGGCCTGATAAAGAGCACCATTGGGTGGGCGGGGCACTGTGCTGACACTTATTGTGTGCTTCTTTTCTACAGTCGCTCAAATTAAAAGGACCATCTAACAAAATTAGAGCAGTTCCATCTACTGTGTGTGTTTGTTTCATTTGCTTTTCAAGATTTTTTTATATGAATGAAAGAGCTCCATTGTAATTTGATTACAGAATCAAATAGATGTTGTGAAACCAAACATGATGAACACTCAGCATAGACATATATTTATATACACATACCGCAGACACACAAGTTACACATCTCATAGACACACATTCCTATACATTTCACAAATATGCAGCACACATACACACACTATAGGTGGACAGCCATACTCAAACAGAACAGGAATACACTTATACAAATGTGTAGATGTACCTAAAAAATACAGGCACATAGACAAACACGCACGCACACACGGATACCACAAACACCATCTACAAAATATTTTGGATAACTAGGAATGTATCTATGGTATAGAGCATTGACATTCAAATAACTTTAGTGAACACATTCTTTTCAGCACAAACTGCAATGTTCAAATAGCTTTAAAATGAATCCAGGAGTTTTCTCAAGAGAAACAACCCTTCCAAGAGGTTAAAACGAAAACTTGTAAACCATTCCTCACCACTTTAAAATTCTGGTGTCCTAGAATTCTGTCAAAAATGAAGAACAAGACAGGACTACAGTATTTCTCTTTGTAGCTACAAATGTGGCCATCAACTGAAACAAGGATGGATGCCCTTGACACAAAGGAGTAATGTAATATGTTGAACTCAATATTTACTAAACAAATAGAAGTAGTTCAGTGCTTTGAACTTTACAAAGTCCATGTGCAAGTAACCCACTCATCCCAGGATTTTACTTTGTATTTTGGGGGTAGGTTTTTTTTTATCCCAATTCAGGACATCAAGTACCAGAATCCAAAGTAAATGTTGGATTGGAACAGATGGAGGGCCCAGGAAACTCACAAACTCGATTAAATGTTAATTTTAGGAAAATCGCAGCTACACTTTCAAACGGCTTGGAAAGAATTTTTAGGATTTTAACAAATATATGAGTCAATAGTTATTTTAACAATATACGAGTCAATAGTTACCACTAGGGTGCAGCAGGGCCAACTAAGACCCAGATTTACAAATAAATCACACAATGACGTGCAGCAAGTGAAGTTGCTGTGCTGTACTCCGTTGCATAATTGGGAGAGAGTAGGACTGCACTATATCTGCATAGATGTAGGGCCATTCTGCTCTCCCCCTGCGCTCGCTCACCTTATGCTGCCATGCCAGGGGCGTAAGACAGGCCCCCACATCCCCCGCAGTGCGGGCGGCCCCCAAGCTCCAGGGGGCCCCCTCAGCACTGCACTTCGGCCGGGGAGCTCCTGATAGAGTCCGGAGGGGGCCCCTCCATGTACCTTGCAGGGGGGCCCCCTCAATTATCGTTACGCCACTAGCCATGCGCTCTTACAGACACTCTTGCACCACAGTGCAAGGGTGTCTGCATTGCAGTCTGTATACTTTTTGGGCAGGAAGGGGTGCTTCCTGCATAAAAACTATGCTGATTGGCAATTTTCTGTTTATATGAATGCCGCAAAATGATACAGGGAAAGAGAAAAAAAAATAGGAGATATGCAAATATTTCTCCTTGTTACACCAGTCTCAGGTATGGGCGGGATTTTGGTGCAAATCCATATCTACAAGTCTTTGTAGACATGGTTTTGGTTAAAATCCATGGTTGGATGCATAGGAACACCGAGGCGCCACCCATGGAACGCCACAATGACTGCACTGCACTATGTTACTTTGGGTTAAAATCCAGGACACATCGTGATTTGCGTTGGATTATAAATACGAATCCAAAATTTTGCATCGGGTCAGCATTTAAAAAGTAGCACAAATTTGGTGCAAAGTGTTTATAAATATGAGCCTAAACGTAAACATGGATTTCTGATTCTTCAACCTGGGAAGTGGTTTCTGGTTTTCAGGAAGCAGACCTTATACCCTCAAGCACAGCTTAAATAGGCAAACTACCATCTACTCTTTCTACAGAATTGGCTTCTGCTACTACACCACTTATCTGTGGTTGTTTCAGGGGATAAATGGCCATCATTTCTCTGCTTCTATAGGCGGTAAGAAAACACGGCAAATACATAAAATTTGGCAGAATTACCCCTGTTAAGCACTATGAAATGGAACAACCACAGTAGATATATTTTAAAAAATGTCCGCTATTACTTTTAAATGGGGCATATTATCAAGAAACAGCATTAACATTATTGCCGCATTGGCGGCTGAAAACTGCTGCTAAAGCGGCGATAATGGGCTTGATGATATGCCCTTGAGAATTCCCATCGAAGCCCATGTTCTGGTGTCAACATGGGCTTCTATTGGAGTTCTCTGCGGCATATTATCAAGCCCATTGCTAAAGCGGCGATAATGTTAACGCCGTGCTTGATAATATGCCCCAAATGTCCGCATTAATTTGCTCCCTTCATTATAAGCCTGCCTAGCTAGTCATGGCGATGTTTCAGATTGAAGCCCAAATCCTCCCGTTAAATTAAAGTAAGGCAGACAAACGTTACAGGTTTTGCCACTCTTCTCAAACTGCAAATCCATTTGTTCGATGTTACTATCTACATTTAAAATGTTACATTGCCACACATTACCAGACCTATTGGCATTGCTTATGGGGTTTTTTCACATACAAATCACACTGCCACGCTTGCTCGATCGATGCAGCCGTCAGCTGCTCACAATTGAATAGCTGTTCTCCTGAACATGATTATGTTTGCACAAGAGAAGTAGATTGTCTCATTAATAGTGTTGAGTTTACTCAATTAGTTTTCCAGGGGGGAATGGGGGGGGGGGGGGCGATAAAAGTAAAATAATGAATCTTTGTGATCATGTTTTGTTTCTAATTTACATAGGTTTTCAACGCAGATAAGCTCTGTTTCAAGGTATAATTCATTTAACAGTGAACAGTCGTGAAAAGATCACTCAATCACTCACCAAATTTAGATTACATGAGTATCTAATTAATAAAACCAACGCCAAGTCCCCATAATCCCCAAAAAGTGGCTATGCACCACATTCACAGGTTTAAGCTATACCTTGTTCTACCAGTGGCGTAGCTCGGCCTTTTGCCGTCTGTGGGGGTCCCTGCCTTTGCTGCCCCGTAGTGGCCATGAGAGTGGTGGAGGGGGGGGGGGGGGGTTATGCTGCCGAATAAATCCTGCGTTTGCAGCCCCGCGCGGCCACAGGTAAGAGCGGGGGAGGCTGATGCCCCCAAAACTTGTGCAGCCTGGGGCGGACCACCCCCCCCCCCCCCCTTGCCACGCCACTGTGTTCTACGTAGGTGCCGTACCAATAGCTGACTGTACATGCCCAGACCAGTTTGATGGTCCACCGTTTGTTGCATCAGCAAGCAGTAGTTGGTGCAGGCATTGTCTCACAAACATATATCCAGTAGGATTGTTCTCTTCGCCAATATACTATTCCAAAAACCTCCAAGTACATTGATGGGCTACTCAATGCTTAATCTGAGCAGGTGGTTACACCGGTACTCATTTTTTGGGAAGCTGCAATTATTTTTCCTCAACATAATTTGAGTCAGAGGACAAGAGAAAAAAACACAAATGGGAGAAGGAAGGAGGAGGGGAAAGATAGAAAAGCAGCAACAAAGGAAAAAAGCTGAGACGAAAAGGGACCTGCACGAGTAATTTAGAGAAGCTGGGATTGAGCGGTGCTGGATTAAAGAGGCAATAGAGGGAATTAAAACTACACAGCCTTCGTATTCCAGTATTCCACACCCTGATCCTTGATAGTGCACGCTGAGGGTTCCTAAGAAAAACTTTGGGCCCCTGGCTCTTACTCTTTCACAAATAAAGTATCCAAGGTGGATGATGGGCGGTGGATAAGGGACGGAAAGGTGGGAGAGTAATACTTTGTGTTCCTAGTACTTACCTTTAGCCTGTGGATTTATCAACCACTGCTACTTTTGGCAAGGTGCCGAAATCCACTGATTAAATGCCTCGTCAGAGAAAATAAGTAGGGATAGTTGTGGTTCCAACCTTAAACTTCATTCAAACCCTCAAGTTGCCTTTGTTTGAATTTCCCTCCCCGACGACTTAACATTCTTGCAAAGGCCAGAGTTCTCCCATAATGTATTAATCCACCCTACAATAAGAACTGTTCTGCTCTCCATCCAGGACACAAACTCTGGGATACATTTGTACAAAAAAAGTGGATGAAGATCAGAGTGAACATCACCTTGGGGAATCCAGAAGAAAGTACTGGGAAAAGATCTTGAGCAATTTATCCTAAAGTGCCACAGCCACCCTATAAAGGGTCTCCCTGTACTATAGTGAAATTTAAAGCTCAAACTTTAAGGCAAAACGTTAAAATGTACAATTGCTGCAGCAGCTAGATTAGTTGATCAAAAAAATCATAATTTTTCAACCTGTGTCTGACTCAAAACCTATTAGCCTAATCGTTGAGAGTTAAATAAAGAAATGGCAATGCCATAATTTAGGGGTTTGGGTTCTAAAATCCCTACATTCCCGATGAGCTTGGTTTATTTCTAGTCCCATACTCCCTAGATTCAAACCCACTATGCTGTTTGTGGCGTCAACATTATCCTTCGTACACCTCGTCCCCGCCTTTCCAAATAGTAAATCTGTGTCATTCACCTAATGTAATGATGCAATCAACTCACAGCTCTATTGTGTACTCAAGGTTAGACTCTGATTTACTGCTGCAAGGGTCCAGTTCAGTTAATTTTAGTTGTACTCACAAAGGACCTCTAAATCAATCAATGTAATGTCATATTTTGGATCGTTGCACCCTAGGTGGGATTCTGAGCTCCCTCTCATCACAAAATACACATTACATTGTGCAGTTCCACCAATGTCTGAGGGGAACGAATGAAAGAGATAGCCACTGTTTATTAAGATACTCACAAGTCTGGGGGAGTGAAATCAAAGATGGCCGACGGTTGTCATACTCACCAGGGGGATAAGAGCCTGCAGCAGCAGCAAAGCCACAAGGAGATGGAGATGCATCGTTCTGGGTTGCTGTGAACTTGGGCTGCTACGGACATCTCAACCTCCATATATAGCTCAATTCGAACCGGAAATAATCCCTAATTAATTATTTCCCGGATTAAATCAACAGAATCGTGTTCTCCACAGTGGCAGAGAATGAAGGAAGCTCTATGGACGGCGCAATCAGAAGGACTCTCCTGTTACCTAGTCTTAATCTTGGGAAGACCTGCATTCTCTCCTTGTAAACAACTCTGTCTGGGTTCTTTATCAGGGAAATAGGATTGGCGCCAACACCGCACATAAATAAACGCACATTAGTTTATACAGGTGTAAGCAGCCAGGGATAAGGTCTGTGCTGGGAGTCTAATCCAAGTGCATCTAATTGCTGCTTAAACTGACGCACTTGCCTGTGGTTGCGAAATCTGAGAAGATAAAAGTGAACTCTAATCTGTTGTCATTTCGAAAGCACCTAAAAACACAACTTTTTAGAAAGTACGTAACAATCTAGGGGGTGAAACTTTGTCCTTTTCCAAGCCATCAGGCTGGCGGGTCACCCCCCAAAGTCAAAAGGAAGCCTTTACTTAAAAATCTGAATTGTAAATGCGGTTGAAAATTCATTTTTTTAAAACTTTGAACAATAAAGTTTATTCAGGTCAAGTAGCCCCATAAAACCAGTGCAAATAAGTCAAGTGCAGACAATGTAAAGTACCAAAAAATGCTCAAACCTCACATTCACAACAGATAACAAAAATTTTAATTGACTAATAACCATGTCACAATAAATTAATTGGGCTAGATTTATGGCATCCATATGTGGAGTGTTAAGGGTATGCAACTGTAGCCGACTGTTTTTAATTGTACTTATAGCTTGTTATACGGGAAAAGTGTTCTCACATACATTTTTTGATTTGCAAAATGCATGTTCTGTACCAATGAAAATACAAATAGATAGTTCTCTAAAACAACATGCAAAGACAATCTCTAGTGACCCCGACTGATAGAAAAAAAAACCCAATCTGATTCTACGAGTGACCTCCCCAAGGCTAGACTTTGGTTTATAGTTGAATGATTAGTTTGGATTCTACCTTCACTTGTGGATCCAGCTTATGGACAGAGGATCAAGTATTTATGAATGACAAAACAACTTGGCAAAACATTTAAGATTACGCCCATTACAGAAATTAATCTATGCCCAGCTGGGGTTGTATAACAGAGGCACGTATGGCTAAACCAAGTTGTGCCTCTACCAGGCAGCCCAAACTATGAATGCATCTGAACCACACATTTCTTTACTACTCATGCCTTTACAACGCATTTTTGTGGTTAAGGCAGAATTGGTATAGGGATGTGTGGTAAAGATCCCACCCTGAGTCCTAAAAACTAGCCTGACCCCCTGAGTCCTAAAAATGTCTCAGACTTCCCCTTAAGCCCTACAAACCACCCCACCCCCCTAAGCCCTAAGAACTACCCCGAGCCCCACTCAACCCTAAAAAGAACCCCAACCCCACCCTCAGGCATAAAATCGAACCCAACCCCCTTGAGCTCTAAAAACCACTCCGACCGCCCGTGCCCTGAAAGCAAGCCCACCCCCCTAGCCCTAAACACAACCCCACTCACCAGCCCTGAAAACAACCCCCACCCCCTAACCCTGAGACCTAAAAATTACCCTACCTTTAAAAACGACCCCCACCCCTCAAAACCCAGCCTCAGCCCCACTTACCTCCTCTCTCAATCCCTTCTGCTCCTGGGCCTGCCCATCTCAGTATCTAGACCGTGCATATGCCTTAACCATGCTGCGTGGTTAAGGCATATGTGTGGTTAAGGCAAGCATGGTTGCGTTTGCGTGGGAATGGCATGCATGACTGTTGGACTTGGCCCTTCTGGCAGGTTCACCCCTGAACTTTTTGCTTTTTATTGGTGACTTGGTGTGGTGATTTTTTGGTTTCTGCGCACTTTCCCTGTGTCCCAGAGGAAAGTGCGTGCGCATTCTGAGTGCATGTGGTGAGATAGGCCTGCCCTCCCATAGGAATGCATGGGGAATGTATGTGTCCCTAGTAGTTCCTGATGCGTGGGGTGTGCAGGCCCGAGTTTGGTATGTGCGGACTCGTGTGATTGAATGCTGCGCGATGATGTGTGCGGCGTGCATGTACCTAGTGTGGAAGTGCCACTTCTAGAAGTGGGCACTTCGGTGTGCAGTGTAAAATGTGTGGCTTGTCTGGCGATTGGCTGGTGGAGGTCATGTGACGGGCTAGGGATTCCCCAGAGTCAGGATGAGTCACCCAGTGGTGAATGGGGAGATCAGCAGCTAGATGGGTGGGAGGAGTACACCTGGGTCCTGAATAGGGCAGGGTTTTCCCCACACAATGCTGGCTCCGCCCCCTGTGGTGCGACTGACGACCCTAGCCCTGCCAGTGAATAGAGTGAGGGGCTGAGCACATCAAGGGTGCTCCCCAACCAGCTGCGACTGGTTTTCCCCCTCACCCTGAACCAAGAACAAAGACTTTTACTGTATAAAAAGGGGCTGTGTCCCCTTACAATTTGTTCTCTTCCAGGATCCTGAGGGGGGCTGCTGCTGCTGCTGGAGGCCAGGAGGAACCGCCACTTGGGACTGCCTTCCTGCCCTGGAGGGCCCAGTGAGCTGGCCCCTGGCCCAGCCTTGCCCCCTGCCTACCTTCCTAGAGACTTTGCTGGACTTTGTGCTGGTTCTCCTCTAAAGCACCGGGAAGTGCTTTTCTTTCCCTCATAGCGCTGGGAGCGCTTGATGTGTGTCCCTGAGCGCCTGAGAGCGCTTTCACTTTGGCCGTAGCGCTAGGAGCGCTTTATTCTGGAGGCCGGTGCCCACCCGGCATTGTGGTGCGCTTGCGGGTGCCTACCCCGCTTATTTGTTTATTTTACGGCGGGAGCCCACCCCGCCGTACATCTGCCCAGGCGGGAGCCTACCCCGCTTATGTAATTATTTGGGTCGCGGGTGCCTACCCCGCTTTGTTAGGGAAGTGATATCCCTGGCGGGTGCCCACCCCGCCAGGGACCTGGCCACTGTCTGAAGTGGACTAGCGGGTGCCCACCCCGCGGAGGAACCACCGCCGCGGCCCGAGCCGCAGGAAAGGAAAGTGACGCCGGACTCGAAGCCAGGGGGTTGCCCGGCAACCGGGACTCCAACCGCCACGTCATTCCGACGCTGAGCGGAAGTAGGAAGTCCCGGCTCCCGGATTCCGCGGCGAGGAAGGAGAAGTCCCGCAGCCCAAGAGAAGCCAGGCGGGACCCTACCCCGCTCTGGCAGACGCCCCCTCAAGCCGCCAGCAAAGAGGGAGAGCCTCCGGCCGCGACCGGAGACAGGATCGTCGATCCGGTGAGTGCGGGAGGGTGCAGGTTACTGAGCGCTGGTGCGCTCCATCGAGGCTCCAAAGTCGGGGGCATTTTGTTTCGTAAGAGGAGCGGCCCCGGAAGGCAGCGGGCTGCTCCAACATTGGCCCCCATATTGGTGTAGAGCCCTACAAGGCTCCAACGTTAGGGGCATGGTGGTATTTGAGCGCTCCTGCGCTCCAACGCTACGGGGGCATTTCTCCCTGTCTAGAGCCTGAGGGCTCCAATCCATCGTGGGGGCATATTATTTTAGAGCGCTCGTGGGGCTCCAACACCCCGCATGGTTTTCTTTGAGCGCTGGTGCGCTCCACGTTATTGGGGGCCACATTCGTTTGTTTAGAGCCCAGGGAGGCTCCAACACTTGCCCTATTTGTCCCAAGAAGGCACAGTAGTGCCCACGCTCATTCCTACAGCTGCCCAGCACTTAGTGGGCAGCTGCCACGTTTAGGTTGGGCATTGTGCGCCTGGCTTGCGCAGCCTGCGCAGTCGCGCCCTGACAGTATTGGATATTGGGTATTTCTGCATCCTGAGAGGCCAGTTGGCCTGGGGACAGTTATCTTGTGTTGTGCCCTCCCCTAGGGCGCTTGGTGATTTTCATACATGTACTTTTTGCGCCTGCGCAATGCCTTCATGATATTTTCTGTCCTGAATTGTGTCTACACCTCTGAATGTTTTTATGCGTCATGTGTAATGTGCGTTTACCCCTACAGGTATTGTGATACTTAGGTGGTTGTTTGTTTTCTCCTAGTACAGGTGGTACTAGTGAGGTCCTGATTCCCTGCGCAGTATTTTCTTAAGGTGGTTAGGGTTGCGTAGGTGGTACTTACCTGTTACCAGTAGTTACTGCTTGTGTGCTACCTGTTCTATTTTTAGTGCTACAGTGATTGTAGGTGCTATGTTCTAAAGTATTATTCCTACGTTCTAAGTGTAATTTCTACAAAGTGCTAATTCCTGACAGTGGTCCATGTGGCCCTGTCCCCTGTACATATAATCCCTTGTAATTTCTGCCCGTGCCTGTTGGCACATTGTAAAGTGTGTGTTTTTATCTGATGTGTTGTGTTTAATACAAAGGCTATTTTTATAGAATACCTTGTGTGGAGTTTCCTTTGTGGTGGGCCTTGGGTGTTGTTGCTGGGTGCGCGCGCAAACGCTTTACACATCGCCTCAGGGATAAGCCTGTCTGCTCGTGCCAAGCTACCAAGGGGGTGAGCAGGGGTTATCTTTGGCGTGTAACTTCCTTGCCCTGACTAGAGTGGTGGTTTCTGCCTGACTTTGGCGCAAGCCTCAGCCAACCAGAAATCCCATTTCTAACATTGGTGATCAGCGGTGGGATTTGGACTTGCGTTTGCTCTGTACCGCAGCGGCAACTGGCCGCACTACAAAACTCTGCATTTAGATAAATCACATGGTATAGGGATTATTGTTCTAAGTTTGTTTTTAATTGTCATTTCTTTGGAAATGTGTTTTTGTGCACTGTGAATTAGAGGTCCCTAGCTCGGGAGGGTAGATCATCCCCCCAAGTGCATTGTGTTTTCTGGATTCACCAGAGGGTGGGATCCAGTGGTGGCAGCGTAATAGTGTCCTGTACATTTGTCCCCCGCCCTGCGCCCAGAGTTGGTACCTGTGTCACGTGGTGGTCAGGTTGAGGAATCAGGGGTGGTAGAAACTGCCTTACCAGTCCGAGGGGAGGGTTGTGTGTGGATGAATGGTGTTTGGCACTAGGCAAGTGAGTGTGAGTTCTCTGGGATAGAGAGCTTGCTGAATCCTTTTTTGTGAATTGTGTGCTCCTGTGTTAAACGCAGACCCCTAGGTTCCCTGTGTGATCTTTTTCTCTAGAACGTCTGCCAGAATGGAGCCTGCTTTTGATCCCAGTGATCTAGTTTATTACAGTATGCAGGAGTTGGAAAGGTTCTGTAGAGAGAGAAACATAGGGGTGAGAGAGTCAGACACTGTGTACGAACTGAGGAACCACATGATTGGATGGCAAGCAGGTGAATGGAAACGTGAGTGCAGTGAGGAAGACAGGGCCCGGGCCTCTCACCTGGAGGGTGGTGGGTCTGTGGGGAGCCCTGAAGATTCAGAAGAAGATGACAGTACCTGGACGCCAGTAGAGAGTGAGGACCCCGTAGGTAGGGAGTCCCTTGCTGGGTCCAGCGTAGGAGATAGCGCCTCATCCCTTTCCCTGTCCCCTGAGCACAGTGGTAGTTTTCTGGATTCCCCAGTGAGGGTGGAGTGCAGTGGTGGCAGCGATATAAAGTGCAGTACAGAGAGTCCCAGTCCCAGTTCCCCGAGTGTGTTACCTTGTTCCCGAGAGGAGGAATGTAGGTTGAAGTTCAGGGGCAGTAAGAAGCTGTCTCACCAGTCTTGGGAGGAGGCTGTGGAGGAATGTCATGATGCCCTGGTGGACTGGCTGGTATTTAACCCGGAGCAGGATTTGGATGGAGTACTCAATATGATTATCAAAGAGCAGATGCTCAGTAGTTGTTCTCCAGGGTTGCGCCAACACCTGTTGAGGTATAACTCTTTTTGTCCATGGGAACTTGCAGAGGAAGCAGAGCGCTGGGAAAGGGCCAGAGGTTCTCTAGAGTCATTAGTGAGTGATTCCAACAATAGTGGGTCAGAGATCCTCCAGCCCAGTGTGGTGGAGGAGGCTCAGTGTAGCCCAGCTAGGTCCCAGGATAGCGAGGAGGGTGTAGGGGCTTACTGCCTGGCTCAGTGGAGCGGGAGTAAGGGGGTGACCGAGGGTCCCCAGATGCCCGAAACCCTGCCTCAGGACTTGGATGGTTTCATGAGGGAACACCAAGTTGGGGACCTAGGCTGTCCTGTTAGTCTACTTGAGGAAGATCTCTTAGTGAGTAGAGGACCTGGAGCGCCTGTAAACAGGGCTCCTGTGGATCTGGAGTCTGGCAGTACCGCTCCGGTAGGGAGGGTACAGGAGTCCAGCGTGAGGACTGATTGGGGGATGAGTTCCCCAGTGGAAGAGCCGGTGGGTCAGGGACTTCCCAGTTGGGCTAGGATCCCGTGTAGTGACCAGGGTGACACCACTTCTGTTCTGGGGGATCTCCGCGCACTGTCAGGTGGACAGGGGACGGGAGATCAGTGCCAGACAGACAGTCGCTCGACATATGTGTCATTTGATAGCCTCAGGGGGATGGAGTGTAAATCCCCCAAAGTCCTGGAGTGCCAGGCGATTATTCCACCAAAGGTTCTAGGCCGGAGGTTGGAAGGCCAGGTTCGGGATCAGCCTGACCTGAAGGGTGGGACGTCTGTAATCAGCGTCCCGACCGGTTCTTCTTCCAGAGGTACCGCCCCAGTTGGTAGGGAGCAGGGTTCTGGAAGGGGGTTCAGAGGGTGGGAGAGCCCACCTCTGGCCCCGGTACAACCTGAGGGGTTAAACCCTGGGTTGGAATGGCGTTCTAGGTGTACCCCTCGCCAGAGGAGGAGGAACCCTAGGAGAAGAGGTAGGGGGAGGAGAGCCTTCCTTGAGACTCCTGGTCCGCCTGAGGGTGTAGACCCTAGGCTGGAGAACCAGTGGCAGTCTAGTCCGGTCTTGCAGAGAGGAAGAGTGGAGAATGGCCGCTATGTGCCAGGGGTTACTACCCCCCACTCTGTGATTAGGCAAAGACCAGGGGCACCTGGGTGGCCTAGGGCCTGGTCTTGGCCGCGGACGGCTTGGGAGTACCAGTGGGGTAGCCCAGTTGGTCCAGACAGTGGTGTTAGAAAGAATTCCATGGGTTCACCGTGGCGTAGAACCGGAGGGTGTCCCTGCAGTTGCGGGCCCGCGTCCGTGTTCTATCGCCCCAAGCAGGGAAGTCCATCACGGTGGTGATTGGGCTGCCCTGCGTTTTGGCTGGAAGGGGGTTGTGTTGGACTTGGCCCTTCTGGCAGGTTCACCCCTGAACTTTTTGCTTTTTATTGGTGACTTGGTGTGGTGATTTTTTGGTTTCTGCGCACTTTCCCTGTGTCCCAGAGGAAAGTGCGTGCGCATTCTGAGTGCATGTGGTGAGATAGGCCTGCCCTCCCATAGGAATGCATGGGGAATGTATGTGTCCCTAGTAGTTCCTGATGCGTGGGGTGTGCAGGCCCGAGTTTGGTATGTGCGGACTCGTGTGATTGAATGCTGCGCGATGATGTGTGCGGCGTGCATGTACCTAGTGTGGAAGTGCCACTTCTAGAAGTGGGCACTTCGGTGTGCATTGTAAAATGTGTGGCTTGTCTGGCGATTGGCTGGTGGAGGTCATGTGACGGGCTAGGGATTCCCCAGAGTCAGGATGAGTCACCCAGTGGTGAATGGGAAGATCAGCAGCTAGATGGGTGGGAGGAGTACACCTGGGTCCTGAATAGGGCAGGGTTTTCCCCACACAATGCTGGCTCTGCCCCCTGTGGTGCGACTGACGACCCTAGCCCTGCCAGTGAATAGAGTGAGGGGCTGAGCACATCAAGGGTGCTCCCCAACCAGCTGCGACTGGTTTTCCCCCTCACCCTGAACCAAGAACAAAGACTTTTACTGTATAAAAAGGGGCTGTGTCCCCTTACAATTTGTTCTCTTCCAGGATCCTGAGGGGGGCTGCTGCTGCTGCTGGAGGCCAGGAGGAACCGCCTCTTGGGACTGCCTTCCTGCCCTGGAGGGCCCAGTGAGCTGGCCCCTGGCCCAGCCTTGCCCCCTGCCTACCTTCCTAGAGACTTTGCTGGACTTTGTGCTGGTTCTCCTCTAAAGGACCGGGAAGTGCTTTTCTTTCCCTCATAGCGCTGGGAGCGCTTGATGTGTGTCCCTGAGCGCCTGAGAGCGCTTTCACTTTGGCCGTAGCGCTAGGAGCGCTTTATTCTGGAGGCCGGTGCCCACCCGGCATTGTGGTGCGCTTGCGGGTGCCTACCCCGCTTATTTGTTTATTTTACGGCGGGAGCCCACCCCGCCGTACATCTGCCCAGGCGGGAGCCTACCCCGCTTATGTAATTATTTGGGTCGCGGGTGCCTACCCCGCTTTGTTAGGGAAGTGATATCCCTGGCGGGTGCCCACCCCGCCAGGGACCTGGCCGCTGTCTGAAGTGGACTAGCGGGTGCCCACCCCGCGGAGGAACCACCGCCGCGGCCCGAGCCGCAGGAAAGGAAAGTGACGCCGGACTCGAAGCCAGGGGGTTGCCCGGCAACCGGGACTCCAACCGCCACGTCATTCCGCCGCTCAGCGGAAGTAGGAAGTCCCGGCTCCCGGATCCCCCGGCGAAGAAGGAGAAGTCCCGCAGCCCAAGAGAAGCCAGGCGGGAGCCTACCACGCTCTGGCAGACGCCCCCTCAAGCCGCCAGCAAAGAGGGAGAGCCTCCCGCCGCGACCGGAGACAGGATCGTCGATCCGGTGAGTGCGGGAGGGTGCAGGTTACTGAGCGCTGGTGCGCTCCATCGAGGCTCCACAGTCGGGGGCATTTTGTTTCATAAATGGAGCGGCCCCGGAAGGCAGCGGGCCGCTCCAACATTGGCCCCCATATTGGTGTAGAGCCCTACAAGGCTCCAACGTTAGGGGCATGGTGGTATTTGAGCGCTCCTGCGCTCCAACGCTACGGGGGCATTTCTACCTGTCTAGAGCCTGAGGGCTCCAATCCATCGTGGGGGCATATTATTTTAGAGCGCTCGTGGGGCTCCAACACCCCGCATGGTTTTCTTTGAGCGCTGGTGCGCTCCACGTTATTGGGGGCCACATTCGTTTGTTTAGAGCCCAGGGAGGCTCCAACACTTGCCCTATTTGTCCCAAGAAGGCACAGTGGTGCCCACGCTCATTCCTACAGCTGCCCAGCACTTAGTGGGCAGCTGCCACGTTTAGGTTGGGCATTGTGCGCCTGGCTTGCGCAGCCTGCGCAGTCGCGCCCTGACAGTATTGGATATTGGGTATTTCTGTATCCTGAGAGGCCAGTTGGCCTGGGGACAGTTATCTTGTGTTGTGCCCTCCCCTAGGGCGCTTGGTGATTTTCATACATGTACTTTTTGCGCCTGCGCAATGCCTTCATGATATTTTCTGTCCTGAATTGTGTCTACACCTCTGAATGTTTTTATGCGTCATGTGTAATGTGCGTTTACCCCTACAGGTATTGTGATACTTAGGTGGTTGTTTGTTTTCTCCTAGTACAGGTGGTACTAGTGAGGTCCTGATTCCCTGCGCAGTATTTTCCTAAGGTGGTTAGGGTTGCGTAGGTGGTACTTACCTGTTACCAGTAGTCACTGGTTGTGTGCTACCTGTTCTATTTTTAGTGCTACAGTGATTGTAGGTGCTATGTTCTAAAGTATTATTCCTACGTTCTAAGTGTAATTTCTACAAAGTGCTAATTCCTGACAGTGGTCCATGTGGCCCTGTCCCCTGTACATATAATCCCTTGTAAATTCTGCCCGTGCCTGTTGGCACATTGTAAACTGTGTGTTTTTATCTGATGTGTTGTGTATAATACAAAGGCTATTTTTATAGAATACCTTGTATGGAGTTTCCTTTGTGGTGGGCCTTGGGTGTTGTTGCTGGGTGCGCGCGCAAACGCTTTACACATCGCCTCAGGGATAAGCCTGTCTGCTCGTGCCAAGCTACCAAGGGGGTGAGCAGGGGTTATCTTTGGCGTGTAACTTCCTTGCCCTGACTAGAGTGGTGGTTTCTGCCTGACTTTGGCGCAAGCCTCAGCCAACCAGAAATCCCATTTCTAACAATGACTCTTCCCGCGATGTTCAGGCCATTTCCCCCAGCAGGGTTTGACCGAGAATCTTTTTTTAAATATAGGTGGCTTGATAATTGCCTCATGCCACATTTCTGTAACATTCCCATATTATTGTACTTGGTACAAAAAAAAAAGAAACCTGGTTGGTACCTCATTGTGAATTAATTTCAGTGAGAGAGAGGTCAATGTCAGGTTCTGCTGTACAACTCAGGTTCACTGAACATATTTCTTAACTTTCATTACAGAAATATCGAACAGAAATTCTTCATCAACTATGAATAGCTATGCTAAACTGTAAACATCACTCAATAGATATTGTACACAAAGTTAATTGAAGGTCTATTGGGGAGCAGACATTCTAATCCATTATTAGAAAAAGAGAAACATATGTTCACGATCTGCCAAAATCCATCACTAGCACCAGATATACTAATCTTTTGCATATGTTGCCAACTTTTAACTTACATTACTGCAAATTTTCAGTTCAAGTTCCTTGACTAGTGATGATAACATTGATGCCATGCCTACTACCTTTACTCACTAGCTCATCTTTCTCCAGTTCAACCATCTCTACATTATCACCCACACACCCCTAACTGGCCAGAATAATGCCAGCATAAATCAAGGAAGTTTGGGCTATACAATGGAATAAAGCTACTCAAATACTGACACACTCCAAAATACTTTGTGGGGCCAAGCTCACTACTCTTCCATTAACCACCACCTTCATGAAAAACATCTTTCCTCTGCCAGCAAAGCTCCTAGTCCTGTCCAACTAGAGCAAAACAACAGCTTATAAACCAAAACTCTTCCGAGAAGGACTTGACCGCTCATAGGCATGGTTTGCATGAGAGGTGTGATTCTTCATCTCATACTTCATCTCAACCACTCAATGGCTAGAGCACAAATATCCTATACACTCCCCAAATTTAACTGTTTAACATCAAAAGGATGTTGGATCGCTTGCATGAGATGACGCAATGTCTTGCTCTCACATTTTCCATTTCTCTTTCTCGCCAGCACTGTCCAACCAGCGACTGCCCCTGGGTTTCAAATGACTCAACACATTTTCACTTAAAGACTCGATCACATTTTGAAGAATTTCTTAGTTAACATTACTTCTAACACATCAAACCCACACACATATTCTGTGGTCTCAACATATCCCATTTCCACACTATCTAGAGCTACACACCCAAAACATATTCGAAGATCAAACTATCACTTGTGTGGGTGAGCCTAGCCCCTGCGATAGGAAAGGGCCCAAAACGCAACATGAACACTGAAAAACAACCATTTTTTGTAACTGTGGATTTTGGAATCCAGCTCACCCAGCACTGAGGGAAACCTATCAAACCTGCACATTTCTAAAAACTTGATACCCGGGAGAGGCCAGAGTGATGTTCCATGGATGGCTTTCACAAGGTTATTTTACCCAGAAGTCCTTGCACACCTCAATCACTGGCTAAAAACACACATTTTCTTCACCTTTCTGTAACTGGAAGATCTGCAATTGGCAGGGAGCCACAAATTCCTACCACCCAGCTTTCCCCCAAGTCTTCTGTTAACAATGGTTCCTCAGTTGTCTGGGTGGGCCTAGCTACGGGACAAGAAAGGACCCAAAACCCAACATTGACACACCAATTTATTCCACAGAAAAACAACCGATTTTTTAAATTTGGTTGGCTGTGGATTTTTGGCCTTAGCTAAGCCAGCACCTAGAGAAACGTACCAAACCTGTACATTTCTCAAAAACTAGACACTTTGGAGAGTCCAATGTGGTGTCACTTTGGTGGCTCTCACAAGGTTATTTTACCCAGAAGCCCTTGCAAAATTCAAACTTTGGCTAAAAAGTATATATTTTCTTCATGTTTCAGTGATGTACATTTCTGGATTCTCTGGGGAGCCACAAAGTTCCTATTACTCAGTGCATCACCAAGCCTCCAGATAAAAAGTATACCTCACTTGTTTCAGTGGGTCTCGATCCTGCAAAAGGAAAACTCTAAAACGCAACATGGACATATCATATTTTTCCACTGAAAAACAAACCTTAGTTGGATTTTGGAACCTAGGGAAACCTACTAAACCTGAACATTTTTGAAAACTAGACACCCAGGAGAGTTCAGGGCAGCATGAGTTAGGTGGTTCTCACAAGCTTATTTTATCCAGAAGCCCTCACTAACATCAAACTTTGACAACACTCACACCGTCCCCTTACATTTCTGGGATGGAAACTGTTAGAATCATTAGGAACTCCCCAACCAGTGGTAGAAAAGGGGGCCTCTTGTTGGCAATAATTTGCACCTTTGTCCAAGTAGGGACCCTTCTTGCTAGTCAGGGTAGGGGGTATACGCTTCTAAAATTACCACTGCTCACACCCTTGGTAGCTTGGAACGAGCATACAGGCTTATCTCAGAGGCAGTGTGTTAAGCATGTGTGCTCACATACAGCAATACAGTGAAAACACTACAAATGGATACCAGACCAGTTTAGAAAAATAAGTAATCTTCATCTAAACCAAACAAGACCAAAATGACAAAAATCTGCAATACAGTTCTCAGAAATTTCAATAATCAAAAATGGACTTAAAATATAGTTCCTTGAAGTCGATAGCTCCGTCCGGGGCTATCACGGTGTTGTGATCAGCAAATCCAAACAGTTCTGGCTGAACGCAGTGTTGCGGGCCAGCTACGGTGTCAGGAAGACCCGCAAAACAGTACCTTTCGAAATGAAGGGTGTCGGCGACCTCTTGTTGAGCTCTGAAGAGCCGGCGTCGGCAGGCGTCAGTTCCATAAGTCCGCGCAGGAGTCGTCGGGCCCTTGAAGTCACATGCGTTGCAGATCGAACTCCTCGCAGTTGTAGTCTGGAGCATGGGCATCGGCAAACGTCAGGGCTGAGGAGCAAAGTGCACAGTGCGGCGTGCAGTGCCCTTAGGTCATGGGGCAGGGTAGCGGCTCGGTGACGGTCATTCAGCGGCGTCAGTGAGACCAGGCCTGCGGTTGGAAGTGATGCAGTGCTGGCAGGTCATGTGCAAGCAGCTGCATCGTTGATGCAGGGGCGCTTTCGCCGGCTGACGAACTGGAGTTGATGGCACAGCGTCGGCAGGCGGTGCAAGTCGGGGCGTTGTGTCATGCCCTTCACAAGCGGTGCCCACCACTTCGGTGTAGGTTACGAAGTCGCTTGCAGGCGTCAGTGTTGCAATTTCCCTCTGTGGCAGCTGAAACAGCAGATCCAAATGCAGACGGACAGACGACATGAAGTATTTGTGTCCCTGGGACTTCACAACAGGAGGCAAGCTCTACTTTAAGCCCTTGGAGATCTTCTTCAAGCAGGATACACAGCATACAACAAAGTCCTTGTTGTTTCCTTGGCAGAAGCAGCCACTGCAGGCCAACCCCAGACAGCACACAGCAGTGGGGAAGTACTTCTCCTTCAGTTTCTCCAGCTCTTCTCCTTGGCAAAGGTTCCTCTTGAATCTTGAATCCCAGAAGTGATCTAAAAGTGTGGGGTCTGGGCCCCACTTTTTATAGTACAAAATCCTTTGTTATCTGTAGGCAAAGAGTGTCTTTGCGCAGCCAGAACCAGTTCTTTCCTCTCTGGCGCAGCTGCCCGGCAGGAGGTGAAGACAACATTATCCAATGCAGACCAAGGCCCATTCAGATGTCAAAGAAATCTCCTCTCCCTATTCTGAATGCATCCCAGGTCTATTCAGCCCAGCCCTGACTCATCCTGGAAAGGAAGGACACACACTCACCCCCCACATGGCCGTCTGAACAGAATGCACATCCCCAGCCCCTGCCACTCCAAAACCAGACAGTCAATACCCAACAACTAGCAAAAGCACACTGGATGGCTAAGCAAGAAAATACTTACTTTCTAAAAGTGGTATTTTCAAACCCAGAATGTAAAATCATCCTGACTAAAAGAGGCATCTTTGGATTCTGAGTTCAGGCATACTAAACTCTATTTTCCAATCTTGTTCCCATGGGCAGTTATAAGATGTTATAAGTATCCTTCCCATTCTATTCTATGGGTCAGATAGCCTTTCAATAGTGAAAAACGAATTTGGCAGAATTTCACCATGAGGACATGCCACACACATCAGGTCATGTCTTACCATTCACCTACACTGCACCCTGCCCACAGGGGTACCTTGGGCCTACCTTAGGGGTGACTCACTTGTACGAAAAGGGAAGGTTAGGGTTTGGCAAGTGGGTGCACTTGCCAGGTCGACATGGCAGTATGAACTGCACACAGGCACTGCAATGGCAGGCCTGAGACCCTTTTGCAAAGCTGCTTGTGTGGGTGGCACAATCTGTGCTGCAAGCACTAGCAGCATTCAGTTTACAGGCCCTGGGCACACACAGTGCACTGTGCTAGGTACTTATCAGTAAACCAAATAAGCCAATTGTGGAAACACTAATCATTACAGCACTTTACAGAGGGATCACTTGTACTTTGCCACTGAACAGCAGTGGCAAAGTGCCCAAAGCATCTGACCAGCAAAAACGAAGTCCAACACACAGTAAAAACACAGGAGGCAAAGGCAAACATACAGGGGAAACCCACGCCCAGGATGTCAGCTCTAACAGCCAGCATTCACCTACTTGTCGCAGTAAAAATGCTGCCTCACTTGTCGAGGTCAAGAGGGTCTTCTAAGGAAAATGTGCAATGCTAGTTAAAGTTTGAGGTTTGCAGGGCATTGGGGGTAAGAATACATTGTGGGACACACTTCACTGGAGGTCCCTGGGTGTCTTGTTTTCAAAATGGCTGGATTTAGTTGGTTTCCCTATGTGGTAGAGCAAGGGCCCAAATAGAGCAATCATTCACATGGAAAGTTGGAGCAAATTTAGATTTACTCTAATCTGCCGGTCCAAATATCAAAACTACTGCCAAAAGAATAAAAATGTCCTCTTGCTTGCCACAGAAATGGGGCTCTGCACCCCAGGTATGCAGAAAGACTGTTGTCGTTTTAGGGCTGGAGGATAGGCCCAACACGAGGGTGGTCCACTCAAACACCATATTTGTATTTCTACAATGGTTAAATATAATCCTGGTGTCTAGTGGGCTTCCTGCACAGGCCCATGCCCAACGGGCTTCTCCCCCCAAACAGCCCCCCCCCAAAAAAACATAGCAAGGAACAATTCCTTGGTGTCTAGTGGGCTTTCGGTCCCTCTTGGGCGGGGGCAGATTAGGGCTGAACAACAGCATCCACCTGCGGGGGCAGAAACACTAATGAGGCCTGTGGTGGGGGAGCAGAGGTCCATACTCGGGAGGGGAGGCAGCTCCTCACAAAAGAAATACAGCAACAAAAAAATACCCTGGTGTCTAATGGGCTTTCTGCCCCCCTGGGGGGCAGATTAAGGGTAACACCCCATCAACCCCTCAGAGGGACAGAAAGACTAAGGAGGCCTGGAGCAGGGAGGAGCAAAGGTCCAAGCCTAGGGGGCCACTCCCTCAAAACAATGCAGCAATGAAATAAACCGTGGCATCTAGTGGGCATTCTTCCGCCCGAGGGCAGATTAGAGATAAATATCCCCATACATCCCCTGGAGGGGGAAGAAAGACTAATGAGGCCTGGGGCCTCTGGGAACACAGGCTCGTGTCCAGGGGAGCATCTCCGCCTCAAAAAATACAGCAAGGACAAATGCCCTGGTATCTAGTGGGCTTTCTACCCCACTTGGGTGGGCAGATTGCTGTCAAACACCCCGACCACCCACCGGGGGGGTAGAATAACTAATGAGACATGAGGTATGGGAGCACAGGTCCATGTCCTGTGGGGAGCTCCCTCCTTCACAATCCTATTCCCAGGTGTCTAGTGGGTGGGCCCTTGCATGGGGGATCCCATTCCTGCAGCATCCACCAAGCAGGGATCCAGTAGGGAAAAATATAATTGGAAAGGGGATATTTTCCCCTTTTCAATGATACCTCCCGTAGTGAAATTGGTACTCGGGGGCTGATATATACCACCAAGCACTGATTCAGTGAAAGTGAAAAGAGCTGATTAGATCATTTTACTTTCACCTTCACTGAAAGGATGTCAGCAATGATCATCATTTCCTAATAAAAATGAAAAGGACTCAGGATGCTACGGAAGCTGGCCTCAGCAGCCCGACTTAAAAAAATGAAAAAAAAACCTCTGTTGCAAGCATCAGAAGGCCCTTTAAAGCCCGCCTCAGCATCGGCCTATTGCCAATGGACGCTTTGAGTAGGGAGAGCGGGTCTCAACCATTAGCCTATGCACGCATTAAAAATGTCAAAAGAATCAGCTCATTTCAAGCCAGTGATCCATTTCCTATGCATCACAAACAGTCTTCACTACTGTACTGTAGGTTTGTGGTTTCTAATGCAACTTTCGTATCTGCTCTAATCCAAGATAATACTACACTAGCAGAAGCTTGGTTCTCCTCATCATTCGTTCCATTATTTGATCTTATCCCAGTACCAAGATACACCCTCGATATTGACTTACTCTTATCCACGAGGAGCACTTTGAATAAAAAAATCTGTAACTCAATATACTCCTTGTGTCAGTGTTTTTCTGAGGCTATTGCAAACAGAACACTTAAACAAATGAGGCTTAATCAACTTCTCATAAAGCTCACCGGGCATCAAATACTACGGTGATTGTGCATCTTCTCTACGGGCTCTAAGGGCTCTAACCAGGACCTTATTTGCATTAACAAATTCCAACTACAAACCTCTATCCATCTCAGATTGGAGTTTTCGGACCACTTCTCCACTCTTTTCAAAATTTCCTCATGCTAATCTGGAGATGGAAATGGTAAAACATAGAGAGTGCAAAACGATTGAGAGAAAGGTTTTGCACTCCTTAATTTGCTATGTAAAACTACAAACAGTGGTAGATTTTGACCACTCCAAGCAAGTAGAGAAACATTGTAATAAAGAGTTATCCAGTATTATGGACAAACTAGCCACCACCATCTCAAAACCGACAAGACAAAAAAAACTCAAATTGGTAGCATGGAGAGGTAAGCAAGATGTGAAAAACAGCATGAAGGTCTGAAAGATGTTGAAGAAAATCTCCCACATTTTGCCACCGCCTTAAACTCAAAGTTGAAAGAAAAGGGTGCAAGCAAACTATATACTGTGCAAAATTCTCCTTCCTCAAATATCGATCAAGTGAGCTGTTTCAAAGCCCAAATTAAAAAAAATCCTCCCCATCTCCTCCCACTGTAATTAAATGTTACATTTTAGCCTTCAACTTGTGCAACAAAATCATGGCAATCAGGGAAGGCATAGCCTATTCACACCACCATCAGACGGAATGTTGGTTACTGTTTAACCAATAAATATCCCTTAGTATTCTAAAGTGTTCTCACACACATTACCTTGAACAGATTAAAGAAATTCATCCCTTATACTCTAAGGTAAACCTTCAAATTTCACATGAGACCATGTCCCATCATCTCCAGACAAGACACTCTCCAATATTCTCTCCCACTATAACTGCATGTCTTGCTTAGTTCCTTATGATGGGCGATGATTGTCATTTTATAAAGAAACCTAATGGTATGTGGAAGACTTAGACAATTGCAAGCCAATCACAAGCCTCCCCTTTTGTTTAGAGATTCTTGAAAGGTATGTTGCCACCAAACTGGTAGAGTACACCAGTTACATTCATGCCCTAGATGACTTCCAATCTGGATTTAATTTGAACACAGTACCAAAAGATTCATCTTTTAAATAATGGATGACACTCTTCATCTAGTTAACACAGTAAACATGAGCCTCTTTGTCCTTCTCACACTCAAAATATAATAGGGCAACCCTGTATTCCTGGGAACCTGGGCAGATGAATAATACAGAGAACAGTGGTTCCCTTGAAAGAAGTGTAAGCCTAACCGTCCTTGACTAATCGTATATGAACATCAATTGAAATGAGAATACACAGTTAAATGTATTCACTGCGTAGCCATTACATTCATGTGGAAAAGACACATTCCATTGTATAATTTGTGCACCAACAAGCCTGCACAATGAAAGTCAATAGTAATATAAGTGAAAAAATGTGTACTGGTGCTGTATCCAAAACATATCAACAATGCTAAGAGCTGACACAAATGTATATTCTCAACAATACGACTCAGAATAAGAGTACAGTGTGTACCGTATCATAGTTAAAATCAGTCTACTAGTGCAATTGTCAATGTTTCTACCCTTTAACAATTGTTTTAAACAGGGTTATCACCAGGTCCAAAATGTGGTAGCAAATAGTATTGAGCAATGAATCAATACAGAATATGGCTAAAATGCAGGTCCCCAATGTCAGGACATTGTAAGGTTGGATCCAGTGGGAGGAATGTAAGATGTCATCGGGAAGCTAATATCAGGGACCATCAAAGGGTCAGAATTGACAGCCCTCATAAGTTGAGAGGCTGTGAGGAAGATGCTGACAGTGAAAGATGCTGTCTCCTTGTCCTTCTCAGCCTGTGAGTGGCCTTTGACCCCACTGACTATGGAACCCTTCTAAAAAAAACTTAGAGATAAAATGGGTATTGATGCAACTTGTTCAGATTCTATCAGACAAATCACAATCAATCAATCAGATAATTATTTTTCCAACTCTTTTAAAAATCCCATAAGCAGTCCCTCCAAGCTCTATTTTACCCCCTAACATTCCAGTCTTTAGTGTAACTCCTAGGTGACGTCTTAACAAAGCAGGAACATTAAGTTCTCTCATATGCTAAAGACAACCAGAAATTTATCGAGATTGAATGTGCAGCCCCAAGGCTTTAACCTCCTTTCTTAAAGAAATTGAAGACTAGAAGCCAAATATGACACTTGAGCTGAACCCCAAAAGACATCATGTTCCTTCTCTCCCTTAACACATGCCAAAAATAACATATGGACAGAACAAAGCAAGTTAAAGTCATGGGTCTTTCACCAATACAATCACCTCCACTAAATACCTTGGTTTAAAACTTGACAATTTGCTCCACTGACCCTCAAGTTAAAGAGATGCCCAGAAATGTTAGCTGCTGCAATACCTTCACCATACAGACTGTTAAGGCAAAGCTGAAAATAAAATGGAAAAGTCATATTGAAACAGACTATCTATTGAAGCATTATAGCAGATAAGATTTAACTGCATTATTACTGATTTACTATAGTCAGTTTTGTAAGATAAAGTTGAAAGTAAATGGGAGGCCATCTTGAAATAAACAGTTTAACTATTGTTATATTACAGATGTTAAGAAAAATAACTGGATTATTACTGATTGTCCATACTATTTCGTTTTTTGAAACTTTCAAGATTGCCGTCACTGTTCTGAATAAATACAAATTTAAGAGACCTTGTTTCAGTTTGGCAGAAGAGCCACAGAGGACAATGATTTTGTAGTTCCACTTTCCACTTTCCAAAAATTGTCAAATGTACTGTCAGTTTCCATGCCATTCCAGATACCTACAATCATCAATGCAACCCATGGATTGACTGCGACCAATGCAGATAGATATAGCATTTAAGCACACCAACGGATTGCAGAAGCGTGTGGCTTAGCTTCAACATTTGCTGGGGAAGGAATAGGATAGATGAGGTTGAGAGACCTTGAAAACTAAAGCCCAAATCAAGGAACTGTCATCACAGAACCAAAGACAAGATGAGTAGTCAAACATATCATGCTAGCAGGCGCCATCTTTTACAATGCCCGGGCTGTAATCCTTTAGTAGTTGGTGTGGGTGGAACATTGGTGTTTATCTCATGCTGGTCTTATCACCAGCTTCAGAGAGGGGCTACTGTGAGGGAGACATTAGAGGGGCTGAATAACAACTATCTCTATGGTAACACCGCTTTCCCTCACTTGCTTCTTTCCTGGAAGCCCTCTGTAACTCACACCTCCTCAGTGACGCATGATATCTGAGGAGCTGAGCATGGTGTTTTGCCTGGTGTGTAATACCACCTCCTTTCCCTTTGTATCTTGCCTATCCTGCCTTAAAGGAAGTTCCCTTCTCTACTCTCACACCATCACACATAGCATCAGGAAATGGCAAATGAAACGTGCTCTCCGACATGTTCTGTCCTCCAGCTGGTTTCAGCCTTCTGTTTATTTGGCTCACCAAACCAAATTACTGGTAGAAAATGATATGAGGTAAGAATTTGTCTGAAACATTCTGAACTGGGAGTGTCAGTTTCTTAATTTCTTTGAAAACCTCGTTCTTTTGTTGGAATCATCTTCCTTCATAGAATGTTACTGAAACAGCCTTCTCAACTTATCCTTACAAACTGTAAACAATATATATGAATCATAACTCAGGGAATGCAACTTGCGCCAAGCTGCTCAACCTTACAGTCCTGGGGCTCTTCTCAGGTACAGAGACGGGGTGCATCACAGCAGCAACACATCTGTCAATTATTGGACTGGCTTGTGTTAGTGCTTAAAGACAAACTTTCAAATTCTAGACGCTTTTTCATGCAGATTAAGCTAATACTTTATTTAATTTGCATTTCATTGTATTATTTGACACACTTTGTGTGCTGGTAGTCATCAAGTGCAGCTAAAGGCCGATTAAATTGATGGGGCTGTGTCTATACCATTCAACGGTGTTACATTTACCAGAAAAAAAGGCCAGGAAAGTCGAATTATGGTTTACATTCCTTTAGTTTACATTTATTTACAATTTGTTTTAGCTGGGGCTGCTACCATTGTCGCGACAAAGAAAGATGCTAGGCTTGGCACGGTGTGACCAGATACAAGCACAGGGTTGGTCTCTGTGTGTTGCAGACTCTTCTCTTCTGAATGATGTGCTCTTGTGCATGTACGTTATTTGGTGGTGTGTTTGCGCAGAATCTTTTATGTTTGCGGTGTAAGTGTATAGTCCACTGTTCTATGGATCTTATTCAGGGTCTTCTCTTCTCCATGTGCAAAAGCAGCTCCTTTGATTCTAGTCCCTTTTGTTGCCACAGTCCCTCCTAACAATTCCTCCCTATCCTGCTTCAAGAATGCATCTGTGTACTGAAGAGTCTGATTAATTTACAGTGCTATGATGGCCAGCTCCTCCATTTAATTTTTGTCCAGAATTAGGAGTAATAAGTTGCCTGACTTGTGTATGAGTCAGGTTCTTGAGTGCCCGTCGTACTGTGGTCAGAGACAGAGCCGGGACTGGTCTTAAAAGGTACTAGAAGATGGGAATTTTTGTGAGTCAGAAATATTTGCATATTGTACATTCCCATGTGCACTCTGGTTGCCCTGCAGGCAGTCCATTTTGAGACCCAGCTCAACGTTGTTCCTTGGAGCATGTGTCATCAGACAACATAAAGTTTTCAAGTGCTAGGACCTCATGTTTAGGGTCTGGTGGTCACAGCTATGCTTACTCAGTGGGCTCTGTCTTTTGTGAGTTGAAAGGGATCATCTCCACTCAGTTGACTGAAGGTTTTCCTAAAAGGCATAATATTTAGCTCTGCCTGCCAGGGACAGTACATTACAGATTTCTTTGAGTCTTGACAGAGCTTAGGGGAAATAATTTGAGTAGCAATTATGCAAATTAACACTGATAGGAAAGACGGGGAAATGATCAGTGCTTTGTAAGAAGGACTCCAGGGTGCATACAAAAGTCAATTATGAAAGTACCAAAGCTGATTTGGTAATGGCTGTTCACTGTCTAGAGCAGCATAGTGGAAAGATAGCTATGGACTGGAAAGTGACCCGGCAATCACTAGTGGCTGAAATTAGTTCATGCATTCCACCCATCACGTATTTGTTCTCCTCTGTGTCATGACCTAAATGAGATGGGTATGCCCAGATATGGGTCCCATGTTCATTGTGCCATTGCAATTAAGGTCGCCCTCACTGTTGAGGCCTTAGTAGGTCGAAATGGGTCTTGGAATAATTTTCTTCCCAACCGGAGGGGACCAGGTCCGGCAGTTTGGGATTTACTGTTCCTATTGTAGAAGAACCAAGGCTGATTTGCATATGGCTGTTCTCTGTTAAGAGTGGAATAGTGGGCAAAAATAATTAAATGTAATGGAGGGTTGAGTAATTACCGGTGGCTGAGATTATTTCACACATTCCACCAATCACCTTTTTTTTTCCTTAACAATCTCCAAATCAAGATACAAGTCAAGATGTTTCTGGTGGCAAGAAGCAGATCAGGAAAGCATGGCTAATCAGGACCAGAGAAACATCCCTCCACTTTACATAAAAGAGAAAAAAATGGGAAAAAAGAGAAAAAATCCAAACTTCAAGTCAGCGTGATCCAGAGAAAGGCCAGGATAAACCTTTCACACATCAACGTATCATTCGCAATGAGCCCATATACACATTCATATTTCCTGACTGTTTCGCTGGGGGTCAAGTTTTATTTTCTTAGATCTGAATTAGTCAATGCCTAACTAATCTTCACAGATCAACACTCTTCCTTTGGTCAATGGACCATTAGTCGAGTAGTTGATGGTGATACTTACAAACTCAATAATTTATCGCATAGCTTTTCAATAAAATGATCAAAGACTCCAAGTAAGATTCAAAAGATTTTATCAAATAATTCAATCAAAATGAACGCTCATTTGTACAGATTCACAGTGCAAACTCCATCAACTTTCTTGGGAGAGAAAACTAATTTATCAAATAACATACACAAATGCATCCAACAATTTCAATGCATTAGGAGTGACAGATGAAGAGACAAAAGGACATAGTATCTCATAATTTGCAATGAAATATTGAAATTCAAGATAAAATTAAAATTACCTCATAGTGAAATGGGAAACCCAACCCCTGGCCAGAAGGGTTAGTGGAGGTCACCTGATAAAGTCAAGAGACAAAGACTGTAGGACAGGTGCAGGATAGGATTATACTTACGACACTTCTCTAAGGCCAGACGCACCTCCTCGATACTCTTCCGCAAATCTTCAATCTATTTAGGGTGTCTTAAGCACTGAATCTTCTTAGTCTGGTCTTCCCAGTAGCAGTTCTCGCCCACTCCTCACTCAGCATCAACATCTCTTTGTAGCAGCAACAGCTCTATCTTAATCTTAAATCACTCAAGTTATACCCTTTAATTTTGCATGTCACACCCTCGAAGGTTGCAAATATCTGTGAATCATGAACCGTGATTGGGCCGGGGCAGGGGAGTTGTCATCACCTCATGTGGTCATCCTACAATTCTTAACTAATTCTTTGTTTAGTAAACCCTTCCCACTTAATTTATTCCATTTTTCAGAACACTTCCTTTCACATGCATTTATGAAATAGAAAGATACATATTTTATATAATTTTCTTCTTCAGTTGAGGAACTTTTCCCAAGCACACGTCCTTGGGTCTTGGCAGCCGATCAATGTCCCGGTCAGCAGGTCATTCCAGGACTCCACTGTGCAGACTCAACTTGCGTTACATCTCATCCGCCATCTTTTCTTTCGGCTTAGCACATCAGGCCCAAAATGTTCACGATCGATGAAAGAATCATAAACAGATGTTAATTTCTCAAATATGTTATAATCACTGTTTACCTCCCCTTCTACTCTAGCCATTGTTATTTTCATCTTTGTTAAGCAAAGTATTAGTAGCGAAAAACTTCTTTTAAAATCTAAGTGTGCATCTGCCAGGCATGCGTTACTTCAAGACCTACAGTTAGCAACTCCTTGTGCATGCATGAGACTTTTCTTCTCACATGGGTTAACCACGTGGTTATTTATGCGGGATGAGGTCGCACATGGGCAAGGCGATTTTTAGTTTCAAGCGGGATTTCATTTACGTAGCACATTATTCTTTGTTATTTAAGCAAACAGAAAGCCTTCTTCCCCGTGTATGAATGTCGTGTGTATGTTACTTTGCTTTCAAGTTTCTATTATTTACTTGTTAGTACTTGTTAACGAGGGGTTGATTCAAGCAAGTTTCTTTTCTTAGAATCCTTGCTCCATCAAGTGCATCCTGTCAAAAAACAGTTTTGACAATGCTATGAAGGGATGTCACTTTTTTAAATCTCGAGTTCAGTGGGAATAGGAAATGGAGAGAAAAAGAGCAAGAAGTGACTGCCAAAAATTGCAAGAGCATACGTGGATTGGGAGACCTTCAATGGTAGTCAATACAGTGGTTTACCAATTTGGGCTGGTTACAAGACGTTCTGCCTTTTGAGAGGTTGTGTGAGTAAACAGGAATAGGAAGTGAAAGACAAGAATGCAAGGGCAAATTGGCTGGAAGAGCTTGCATGGGGACCTTGACTGTAGCTGACTTCATAGCTTTGTTACAAGTCTTGCCTTCTAGAAGTTTGAGTGCCAGGAGAAAATATTGCTAGAAATACTTGGTATCAAAAGCCTGTGGGCATTCCTGTTTCCCCTACAGCAGACTCCTTCTACCCCTACAGTTAGCAACTCCGATGGAGGCCACTCAGGAGTGGCAAATGTGCAGCTGGGGTCGGAGGTAGGTATTCCAACATCCAGCCACACCACAGTAAACCAGCAGTAATAAACCAGCAGCGCTTAAGTTGCAGTGACTACAGGAGCACTCAAGTGTAGCCCTCGTAGGGAGCCCAGAATACTGCTGGGAGGAGCTCAACTTTTTCTTGAATCTATGGTTTATGAAATCTGAGTGTTTGTTTTTGTCTTCTTACGTAGGTGATTTTTATGGTTTATTAATGATCATTAAAAAAGAAACACTTGATGGGCAGAATGCTGGACAATGCAAACATTCACCCCCAGTCACAATGATCTGGGTTAAATCCATAATTCTTTTGCTCACCACACCACCCCAGTTTGGACCTAGCCATGTGTAAATCACTCATGACCCTGTTCCATGTGGGAACAGTCCAGCCCGAAATGCCAAGCCAGGTCCTCCCTGGACCGGAAAGAAGCATCCTGGGACTGGTTTCAGGGCATCACCCTTCATCAGCCAGGCTAGCTTGAATCCAGTAGTGTAGTGAGCACGGGACCCATGTCTGGTCACACTGTTCCCACTTAAGGAGACATATGCAAAAGAAACAATTGATGGATGGAATGCTGGACAATGCAAACATTCACCCCCAGTCACTATGATCTGGGTTAAATCCATAATTCTTTTGCTCACCGCACCACCCCAGTTTGGACCTAGCCATGTGTAAATCACTCATGACCCTGTTCCATGTGGGAATGGTCCAGCCCGAAATGCCAAGCCAGGTCCTCGCTGGACCGGAAAGAAGCATCCTGGGACTGGTTTCAGGGCATCACCCTTCATCAGCCAGGCTAGCTTGAATCCAGTAGTGTAGTGAGCACTGGACCCACGTCTGGGCACATCCTTCCCACTTAGGGTGACATATGCAAAAGAAACAATTTATGGATGGAATGCTGGACAATGCATACATTCAACCCCAGTCACAAGGATCTGGGTTAAATTCATCATTCTTTTGCTCTCAACACCACCCCAGTTTGGACCCAGCCATATGCAAATCGGTCATGACCCTGTTCAATATCGGAACAGTCCAGCCCAAAATGCCAAGCCAATGGTCTTTAACCACGATTTAGCTGAAACACCTTCTGTTAATGGATTTAGGCAGATTTGATAAAAAAATTAGGATCTCGCTGGGACAAAGTGTGGCACTGTGTTCTCGAGGTCTTTGGGTCTATATGACCCACAAGTCTTTTGCAGATGCACTTTTGTTCTTCAAGATTGCCACTAGATACCTGAAGAAAATAAATCCAAATTGATCATCATTTGTAAACATATAAAATAGAGTCTTATTAGCTCACTGTGTAATTCAAATAGCTTTTCTATATGTAACTACAGTCTGTGATAGTGGGCAAAGCCCAGATCCACAGGGCATTAATAACTGTTTGAGTAGGCAGTCCATAGCAATAATGCTTTCAATGCTGTCTGGGCTGGCTCAAGGAGCCGAGTCATAAGCCTGTGCTTATCAAATCCAGGGGCAGATTTGCTAAGGACTTGAATTGCCCTTGCGTGACTCAGGTCGTCGCAAGGCAATGCAAGTCAATGCAAATCCTTTGCGGAATTTACTAAGCCACGCAATGCCACATTACGTGGCTCTGCATGGTTTCATAAATCCAAACTAACTCAATGCAGTGCATATTGCTGCCTTGCGTTACATTGCAACAGGGAGGTGTTGAATGGGTGGATCATAGTTGTTCCCATACATTTAAACATGGTTTCTGACGCTATTTCAGATTTACAAAGGTCTGTAAACCTGAGATTGTGCCAAAATGGTACGCCTTCTTAACCTAGGTGTAATGACGAGAAATACCTTTATTTCTTCTCATTACTTCATCTTTGTATGTGTACTGCATTCTACAGCTAACATACAAAGAGGAAATGCCTTATAGGATCGTTTTTGTGCAGGAGGGCGTCCCTTCCTGCAAAAAATCAATCCTGCCCATAAAGCAAGCACTCTTGCAGCAGGATATAAGAGTGCCTGCAATGGTGGTGGGCTGCACACAGTGCACCTGCGCAAGGAGGGTGCAGAAGTGCTTATTTCTTCTGTCTCTGTTTCACGCAATGGAGTGCAGCAAGTTGCCTTGCTGCATTGTGCTGCATGGAACCTTAGTGAATCTACCCCAGGTGCCAGGAAGCATTTGGATTTCTTGTTCATGAAATAATTATTAACCACCAGGTCATTGTAATTGAAAATTACAAGCTAAGAAGTGAAAAAACCAGAAAAAACAAGATGACAGATCTTTTCCATCTATGCACCCCGGATCTGGAACAACATTCTTGTATCTATCGGGACCATCCCAACACTGCTCCAGTTTACGAAAGAGTTGAAGATTCACCACTTTAAAGAAAACTACATCTCAATAAATTAATCATCCTCAACCCAGCTTTCTCTATTACCTGTTGGCTTTAAGCTTGCCATTGACCATGTACAGCGTTCAACTGCCTTTTGGCTAGGTTTACACTAAAGAAATACCACATACCAAGCTATCTACATACATACATATAAAATGACTTTTAACTCCATGCAACAAACCCCTTTGCATCCTCTGATTCTCACCTTTATACCCATCAATCCACCCAGTCATCTGTCAAATACTGTCCTACTCACACTTTTCAAGCCAAACTGCCCTATATTTCTCCTTATATACAACTACCTAGCCATCAATCCTTTCATCATTGCATTTAACCAACATCCGTGTCTGCATGTGCCAATATGATTGCTGAATGACTGCATGTTTGTCTGTGTGTGTGTGCTCTAGGTGTGTGCATCTTGTTCGGTTTGCATATGGTTCCCTGTATTGTGTGTTTTTGTTTGATCATCGAAACATATGACACAATTTATGGCCATTACACCACAAACATACACCATAAACAAGCCAGACCTACTGGTTTTGCCAGTGCTTGTTCAAAATAAAGTTGATGAGGGTAATCATCAATTACTGTTTGCTTATTATGTGCATTGTCTGTGAATTTTGGGACTTTGTGTGGGAGATTATGTAATCAGAATGTTCGTTGAATTGTGTTTTTTCCACAATTGGACAATTTTCTAAAGTTACCACAGAAATTCATCCATCTTTACTTAAATCAACATACTTTGGAAATCTTTTCTCTATAACTGTAGTCTAACTTATTGCCACACTCCTTGTTGTACATTAATTACGCAGTACTCCTGGTGTATTGGTGTTTAAATGTATTTTGGATGACAAGTGTGCAGCAATAGCATGAGCTGGTCACTTGAGGGTTCCCATTGAGGAAGATGAGTGAAGGAAATGTCATTTTTCCTTTCTCCTTCTATTTACTATAATCTGTTTCTTGTTTATTACGTTTCTATCTTTGAATTTCTAAACAGATGCTAATATTATGCGATGGAGTATGAATTCATATTACACAGGCTCTATGCTCACTTTTAATGACCCCTTGATAACATAATTGGGTCTGCAGAAAAAGCAAGTTAGGTTTCTTTTATTTTTTATTTAGAAATCTGTTTATTAAGTTTTAAGTTTTGCAGCAAAAAATCATACAATGTAGTTCAGAATGGCAAAGAGCATAATTACAACTAATGCACAGTAAGGTCTCAGAGCATATCACATGTAATCATAACACTTTACACCAATTGAGGGGCGTTCAGTTTTGACTAAAGTTGTAACCCGTGAGTCTGTAAGGACAACTATCATCACGCGTGATGTTGCAGTCTCTGTGCTAGCTGAAAGTAGCAAGTCGCAGTCTCATTCGCCAAAGACGTATGCTGCCCAGTGTACCCCCTGATCAATAATCAAACATCTCTGTGCTCCCTTACTGCAACTGAGGCACTGTCCTTCCTGCCACAGAACAACGAAAACAACATCCAACAGCAGCTCTCCTGTTTTAATTCTAGGCGTCCTTCCCCCTCAAACCCCCCTCCCGTCGCGTCCCTCCCCCGGCCCCCACCCCCAGGAATGTCATGTGTACTATCATCTGGGCTGCGACATGCAGGGACGCCAGAATCCAAGCAAACCAACCCCACTCTGCGGCACCCCGTCGGACTACCCCCCTGCAGCTAACGCGGTTCCTGCAGCTCGCCCTCGTCCCCAGCCAGAGTCACCCCATCAGATTGTAGCAGGACCTGCAGCATCTCTCCCCATTGGGATGCGATCGGTGTCATCCGGAGGCCCAGTGTTTCCTCCCTCCGAAGTGCCACCTCCTCCGCCTTGGCCCAGACTAGAAAAGAGCCGCGCCACGCCCGCACATGTGGCGCAGCGTCTGCCTTCCAGCGTTTAGTGATGAGTCGCTTTGCCACTATGATCCCCAGATCTATAAAACGAGATGCTACCTTAACCGGGGGCGACCTATGAAAGAGGTGCAACAGGTAAGTAGGCCACTCAGGGGGGATCTCCCGTCCCGTACACCTACGGAGCATCCCGTGTATCGTCTGCCAGTATGTGCTCAGTTCCGGGCAGCCCCACAGCATGTGAAGCAGATCAGCATCAACCTCCGCACAACGGGGACAGCTGGCATCCACACGGTGGAAATATCTATTAATGGCAGCAGGCGTTAGGTAGGCCCTATGCAAGACGAAGAACTGTATTTGGCGGAATCTCATATTTCTAGGTTCCCTCCTTGGCCCTTGTAACACCTTTTCCCATTCTTTGTCCGCCATGGGGCGAGCAAGGTCTCCCTCCCATTTCTCGCGTAGTGCACCCAGACTTGGCACAGCATGTGTGCGTAAGGCCGCGGCAAACCACTTGATCAGGTGTCCCCCTCGGCCCAAGACGTGGAGGTATTGCATCACCAAGTGTTGTTCCGGCTCCTCCCGTAGGGCTCCACAGTGCCCTGTGAGCGTCTCCACCAGGGCCCGATGGCGGAGGAACTGGCCCTGCGCCAGCCCCGTCTCCTCCACAAGGGTCGCAAACGACAACAGTTCTCCCTCACGGTAGAGATCCTCTAAAGTGTGGATATCCACCGCATGCCAGTCCCTCAGTTCCGCGGCCCCAAGTGTGTCCCGGCCACAAGGGGAACCCTCCAGGGGCATAGCTGGGGCATAAGGGATCCTGGCACTGGTGAGCCGGAGGCTTCTACGGTAGCATTTGCACGCCACCGCTAACAGCACCGGTGCTGGTCGTGAAGCACCTGTCGTCGGGTGAAAGATCCGCAGAAGCTCCGCCACTGCCATCGGAGGACCCTCCGCCATTGCAGTTTCCTCCCGACACCTGTCCGCTAGCCACCGGGCCACCCATTGCAACTGCGCCGCCAGATAGTAGTGTTCAAGACAGGGCATGGCGAGCCCGCCCTGGCCAATGGGAAGGCATAGTTTGGGCAGCGCAACCCTGTGGCGTGCCGCTCCCCATACAAAATCCCGGAGGGAGCACATGAGGCCTGCGAAGAAAGACGCCGGTAAGTACAACGACAGATTGGCAAAGTAGTACAACAACCGAGGCAGCACTACCATCTTGACCAGCGCTATTCGGCCAGTGACAGACAGGGCAAGCGTACTCCAGAACGCCATCTGAGTCCGAAGCGCCGTCACGGCTCGTCCCAGGTTGCCCTCCACCAGGTCCTCTGGCCGGCGATAGATCTGGACTCCCAAGTAACGAAAGGTGTCCGGTTGCCACTGCACTCGTACCCCACCAAGCTGGTAAGCGGGATCCTGAGTGTCGTCTCTAAATGCATAGAGGCAGGATTTGGCCACATTCACCCGGAGTCCCGAGAGCTGTTCAAAAGTAGACAAGACACGCTCCAAGTCCGCAGGGATAGAAGACACATCTCTAACAAATACTAGGAGGTCATCCGCATAAAGGGATACCTGGTGTACCGCATCTCCCAGCGGAATGCCGTCTGCCAAGTCTCTACGAAGCGTCGCCGCCAACGGCTCCATTGCGAGCGGAAACAGGAGGGGCGACAATGGGCAGCCTTGCCTGGTGCCGCGTCCGACCTTGATGGGTTCCGAAACATACGGGCCAGTACGCATTCTTACCGTCGGGCCCTTATACAGAAGAGCCGCCAGCTGGAGAAAGCCGAGCCCCAGCCCGAATCGTGACAGTGTAGTCACCAGGTACCCCCATTCCAGGCTATCAAAGGCTTTCTCCAGGTCTAAAATCAGACAGCCTGCCCGGGGCCAGAGGCGGGTGCTCTCCGCCATGACTCGAAAGAACCGCCTCAAATTGAGAGAGGTGCTGCGCTTGGGCACAAAGCTGTTTTGATCACTGTGTACCAGCGCAGGCACCACCGGCGCCAGCCTCTCCGCCAGTATCTTCGCCAGGATTTTATAGTCTGTATTGAGCAGGGCGAGCGGGCGGTAAGACCCCAGCTGGGTGGCATCGCGACCCGGCTAAAGTAGGGAAATCAGATAGGCCTCCTTCATCGACTCCGGTAGCGTGCCTTTCTCCAGAGCTGTTAAGTAGGGGCTGTGGAGTTTTGGTATCAGGGACTCTCGGTAGGACTTATAGTATTCCGCCGGGAGCCCATCCGGCCCCGGCGCCCTCCCCGTCGCCAGCGAGGAGACAGCATCCCCTATCTCCTCCACTGTGGGGGGGCCCTCCAGGAGCTCATGATGCTCCTCCGGCACCACGGGCAGTACTACACTGCCCAAAAATTCATCCAAGTCACACTCTCTTCTCCTTCCAGTGGACCGGTACAGAGAGGTATAGTACGCCGTGAATGCTTGGTGAATTTCCCATTGGGTGTGGACAAGCATACCATCAGGACCGGCAATGGCGCCTATTGGGGCTCGAGCGGTCTCCTGCCGAATCAGCCAGGCCAGGAGCCGCCCGGCCCTATCCGACGTAGCGTGCACCCTAGCCGAGTGAGCCGCATAATTAAGGCAGCGTAGTCGGTCTAGAAGTTCGGCATGGCGTGCCCTGAGTTCCAATAAGCCACTTGAGTCTTCACCGCCACCCTCCCTGAGTAATTCACACGCGAGGAGGCGGGATTCCAGGTCGGCGAGAGTTCGCGCCAACTGCCTACGAATATTCCATGTCGCACCCAAGCAGTGCCCCCTAATATACACCTTATGGGCGTCCCATTCCAACAACTCACTATCCGTGGTGCCCTCATTTAGATCAAAGTATTGTTCGATCGCCGTACCCAGGGAGGCACGAAACTCCGAGTCCTCCAAGGCCACCGTCTGAAGGTGCCAGGTCGGAATCGGAGGTCTATCCGGTCGCCACCGAAGTCCCAGGATGAGGGGATTGTGGTCCGAGTGCGTCCGGCCCATATATTCCGCCCGAACCACCCACGGAAGCACTGAATGGGTACCCACCACCCTGTCCAACCGAACATGGAGGCCGTGAACCGCTGAATAGAATGAGTAGACGCGGTCGCCGGGGTGGATGCTTCGCCACAGGTCAAGCAGGGTCCACTGCGATAACCAGGCGGCCAGGGCCCTAGCGTTTGACCCCACCTGTGTGCTCCGCAGGGGTGGGAAGGACCGGTCTAAGTGCACATCTAGGACGGAATTAAAATCTCCTCCCAAGAGCCAGGGGAGGCCAGCGTATGGCGCCAGTACCGCCGACAGACCGGCCAAATAAGAGGACTGTTCTACATTTGGCGCATAAAGGGACCCCAGCAGTACCTGTTGCCCATCAATCTTCCCGTGCACCAGGGTATACCTCCCCTCCGGGTCCACCAACACCTCCAAGCAAACAAATGGGGTACCCGCCCTCACCCATATCAGCGTGCCTCTAGCGTGTGCCGAGCATGTACTGCCATACACCTGTCCCCTCCAGCGCATGCGCAGCCTGTCTAGTTCCCTCGATGTCATGTGCGTTTCCTGTAGGAGAGCTATGGCCACTGCGTGTCGCTGCATGTATGCATAGACCGAGTACCTGCGCGCCGGCGTGTGCATACCCCGGACATTCCATGTGACTACATTGGTAACAGCCATGTGTAGATCCGAAGTGTAGATCTGCGGCAGGGGACAGGGACACCGCCCCAGAGCGGGAGGCAGAGGGCCGTCACTAGACTATGTAGGGAGCTGCATTGATAACCCATCAGAACAACATCGTATAAACGTACAATCAAACACAAAACCAGACCAAACAGGCCAAAGTAACCATCAGGGCAAACCCCTCTACGGGTGTTCGTCCAAACCATGAGGCAACGCTCACAATATTAAACTGAGCCTAATTGTGGCTAATGGGGCGGGCGAGTGGTAGTCGCTGCGCGTGTGTGTTCCCCTGTAAAGGTGCCTGTGTATATGCGGTGCAAGGGACTCCCTGCCCAGGGTGCAGTGTGAGCCTGAGGAGCGCGCGGCCCCACAACATGAACCCGCGGTCGTGAACGTCTAGCACCACAGGCGCGCACCCCACTACAGAGAAACACGAGCCCGGCCGCCTCTTCCTCATCCCATCCTCCCCGTCAACCCCTCCAGAAACCCGACAACAGGCCTCCCCCGGTCCACCTCCCACCACTCCATCCACCTCACAGGCCCGGGCCAAGCGGCGTCAGCCCACAAGAATCAGGGCCCATCGCTGGGGAGTACCCTTGGCGATGACCCCAACCTCCTCACCACCCATGCCCTACATTACGTGGTCCGATGTCTGTGGGGTGACCAGCGGCAGCAGCTGGTCATCCGATATTACAGTGGACGGGGAAGAGGAGCCGCTGGCCACCAGTCCACCCTGCTCCCGGGCAGCTTCCCCACTCCTGCTGTCCGGGGACCCGAGAGTGGCCACCGCCTCCAGTGCCTCTCGCCGTTCCATTCTGCTCCTCTCCGGGCTGGGAGCCACTCCCAGGCTCCGTCCCTCCTCTCGCCGGTGTCCTCTCCCCCTGCGTTGCCGAGACCTCCTGTTGCACCGCGGAGCCACTTCCACGTCCGCCGGCCGCCGGCCATCGCTGCGCCCAGTGTCCTCCAACCAGTCCCAGACCTCAGATGGTGTATCGAAGAAGCGGGTGCCGTCGGCGGTGACCACCCGCAGACGGGAAGGAAACAAAAGGGCATATGATATCTCCAGCTCACGCAGGCGACGCTTGACCGCCAGATAGTTGCTGCGGCGTTTCTGCACCAGGGCGGTATAGTCCGGGAAGAATTGTACCTGTCCGCTGCCAACGGCGATGTTACCAATCCGCCGGATCTCCCGGAGTACCACATCTCTGTCCCGGTAGTTAAGGAGCTTAAACAGGAAGGGCCGAGGTCGAGACCCGGGGCTGGGCCTCTGTGTTGGAACCCTGTGGGCCCGCTCCACTACAAAGTGCGGCGAAAGCTTCTCTGGGCCGATCAGGCCGCGCAGCCATTCCTCCACGTAGTGCTCCGGCTGCCGCCCCTCCTCCCCTTCCGGCAGGCCCACCACGCGCACATTGCTGCGCCGTGAACGTCCTTCGGCATCGTCCACGCGATCCTCCAAGGCATGGACGCGGTCAATTAGGTCCTGGAGGGTGGCCGTGTGGGTGGCCACGACCGGCCGCACGTCTTGCAAAGCCTGCCCCTGCAGCGTCAACTTGTCCGCCAGTTTGCGATGATCCGCGTGGAGCAACGTGAAGTCAACCGTGACCTTATCAATGCGGGCCTCCAGGGAAGATCTTGTTTGCTCGAGCGAGGATCCGATCCGCTCCACCTCGGCCAGCACAGAGTCCAGCTTAGCCGCCAGTAGCTCAGTTTGTGGAGTCGGGCCAGGGTCCCCAGGCGCCGTAACCCAGCCCGGGCCGGCTGCCGGCGGCTGGCCATCCCTCTGGGCATTGCGCAGCCGACCCGTGACTAGTTGTTGCGCAGTGGGCATCCGACCAGCGACCAAGTCCAGCCCAGCCCAAGCCGGCCTTCCCTCCGCAACGGCGCCGTCACCACTGGCTCACCGCGAGTCCACAGCCCCAACAAGAGAATAGGGGGGGGGGGAAATGTCCCAATCCGACTCGTGCCACCAGGCAGGCAGCCCCGTGAATCCACTCGCTACACTCCCACGCAGACTCTCACGTGTGGGCCTCCACGTCGGTAGTCGAGCGCCTGGGCACCGCCAGTCAGCCCCCAGCAATGACCCTGCATGAAGCGTCGCACTTCCAGGACACACAGCGTGGGCAGCAGTGGAAGAACCGCTATCTGCGGGCCCCGGGCGGCGTCTCACTCCCCGGCCCTCCCGTTACCTTCACAATAGTCCTCCACTGGGGCCGAGGGTTCAGGGGCGCAAGCACTGCCGAGTCAGGGCCGTCTCCCGTGTCCGCCTCCGTCTCCGCAGGGCAGGCAGCCGGGTGTCGCAACGGGGAGCACCTCCCCCTCCACAGCAAGGCAATCATGCTTCAGTGGGCTCCGGGCCGCAGGATGGCTCCCGCTGGGGTGTCAGGCCTACCCCGCTCCCTCCGTGGTCGGCCAGATCGTCCGCCGCTCAGAGCTGCCCACCGTCTACACCGTCGGCGCTCGGCACCTTTCTCCCCGCGTGGCTCCTCAATGCCTGCTCTTCACTGCGCGTGCACCGCACTGGCACCCCTGCGGATCCGCTGCACTACCTCAGGGTCCCGATCTCCGGCGCCGTAACTGTCGCGGCCCAGAGGGCCCTCGCCAAGCTGCGGTGTCCAGTCGGGCACACTGCCGGGCGCCGAGCTCCAGCCTCACTCCTCAACTGCCGGCCGTAGCTCGCAGGCGACCCCAGCTGTCCGCACAATGCCCACGCGTGCCGACCGCCACGCCGATGTGTCGGGGGGTGAACGAGCCACCCCCGCCGCAGCCCACAGCACCCAGGAGGGGCCCCCTGCAGGAGAATCCCCAGGATAAGGGCACCAACAAGACGGAGCTCTACAGGGCTGCGACCATCTTAGTCGCGCGCCAAGCCACGCCCCCCAAGTTAGGTTTCTTTTATATGTGAAATCTCAGCTTAGGGGTCAAATAATTCAGCTAGACGCTGTATTTTCTATGCTCATAGAAGATAAATGATGGCCAAAAGAGTTTACAGTTCCACCTGCCATTCAGGGTAGCAAGTTCTTTCATCTATTAACAATATCACATGGTGCAGAAGTCCATAACAACATTAATAAACAAGGACCATGCCTCACAAAAATGAAGCTATTCAAAATGTGGATATGAAACACTCACTACTCAGAGTGGCATTCTTCTTCACATGGTCCGCTCCTCACTTCACTCAGATGTTTACATCAATGTTGGGATCTAAAGGTCGCGTGCCTCATGTTTACAGTGCTTTTACAAGTCTAATCTGGAGATGTGAGCTCTGCAACATCTGAAGATCCCTGATCACCATTCAAGAGAATATCCCTAATCCATCCCCCCTCACTGGTAGTAACCATAGATGACAGACGAGTAGTGTCACATGCAAAAACAACAGTTGATGAACAGAATGCTGAACAATGTCATACATTCACCCCAGTACAGAGATCTGGGCCTAAATCCATCGTTTTTTTGCTCACCATGCCTTTCCAATTTGAACCCAGCCATATGCAAATCAGTCTTTACTCTGTGCCTCATGGGAACAGTCCAGCCCGAACTGCCAAGCTAGGTTCTCCCTGGACTGGAAACAAACATCTTAGAGCCGGTTTTGGGGTTTCACCCCTCTTCAGCCAGGATAGCTTGATTCCAGTGACATGGAGAGCACGGGACCCACGTCTGAACATACCCGTCCCACTAGGGGTGAAAAATGCAAAAACAACAGTTGATGGACAGAATGCAGAGTAGTGTCAGCGAGGATCTGAAAAGCAAGTGGTCCAATGTCTGTGGTCTGCAGCATCAGAGGACAAACAGTCCCCCAGCATGAAAGAACTACAGACCATTCCTCAAGGATGATAGTCCATACGTAACCAGAGGGCTTGATCATTGGCTCTGGATCAGATCACTCAGGAAATTTTCACCTGTTTGAAAGTGGAGCTCTCCCCACTGCAGTAATATATCTTCCAAGAATGGCACATTTGCGCGCTGAGCCAATGATTTCCATCCTTGCTCCAGTACTGCTTCACCCAAAAGCTTTGCTTCCGATGGGGAAATGAAGATGCTTTAGTTTTGCAAGACAATCTATAGTTTTCTATGCCTTGCATAATAGAGATCATATCCTCAGGCATGGGAAATAGATTTTTCCTCTATTTCGCAACATGCCTAGAGTGTGTTTTTTCCTGATTCCTGAATCACCACAGGTATTTATTAAGAGAGGGCAAAAGGGCTGAGGGCTTCGCTTCAGAAACTGGATCCCTTTGAGATTGTGGAGCTTTCCCATGTCTGGTTCCTTATGAGACTGATAATAATTACAGGGATCAGTTTGGGCGAGTAGATAGGAGAGATTTTTTGAGTCTTGGCTTGATGTGTCACTCGCTTTTCAAATGTTAACATGCCTACTGAAAAGTTGAAGGATTACAGGGTAGTTGCTTACACTCAGGTTCCTTCCTAGAATATGCCATTGGTGTGCCAGGCTTCTGCAAGTTGTCGCTTTTCATGTGGTAGCCATTTCCTCTGCACGTCAAGTAAATGGATCATTTGCGTTTTTTGCTTGACGAGGCCGCTTTTCAACCTAAAACAGTTTTTAAATCTAAGAAAACTTTATCTTTTTATCTGGGGCAGCATATTTTCTACCATTATTTTGTCTGAGCACAGGTTCCCTGAAGGAGCGCTTGTTGCATTGGCTAGAGCTTTGCCTATTTACATCGAACGAACATTGAGTTGGTGTGAGACAAATGAATTGTTTTTTGCATTAAGAAAGGCAAGAAGAGGGGAACACGTTTCATAATTGACTCTTGGAATATGCAGTTTATAGGTAAAACTTAAGAGGCAGCTGAGTTTAAGCTTCCAGGAAGTGACAATGGTAAATCACCTTCATGGATGGAAGTAACTGAGCCAGAAAGACAGTCAGTGGGAGTGAAATGTGCAATGTTACCACGTGAGTAACACTTGTTACTTCTGCACACTGGGAACGCCGGTTCTTGATCTCATCTGACTATCTACAAGAACCTACTCAGGTCGCCAGGATCTTTTTACTTGCAGAATAGCGTAGAGGGAATAAACACAATTATCAAATCGTATTTACCGCAATTGGACATCTCAGAAAAGAAGACTCATAATCTGGGAGGTTGACCTTTTATTATCAGCAAAAACATCTGAATATATAGGCACCTCAATACAAGGCACAAAAGATAAATGGGGACTAATACAAATGCTAGTCTACGAAGTATCCGCATACGACTAAAGATAAACAGGATTACAGCTTCCAAAAGCATCAAGTACCCTATGGCAATTGTGATATCAAAGTTTAAAGTCATGAATCAAATCATTTCTGTCCCTACTCTATTCTAAGGTGACATCCCTACTCAACATTCCCTTCGAGGTGAGGATCGCATAAAGGTGTCAGCAGTGAAACTTCCTAAGAAGTCTTCCCCATATGAGAGCTCGATCTATAATGCTCCTTTCAGTCCCTCTCCTAAGTCTCGTCTGCCCAACCCATGGGGCTCTGTCCCTAATACAAAACCCCAAAAACTGTACACGCCCTTCAGCACAGCCCTTCAGGCAGCTTCTTCCTTCAGTAGATTTCCATTTGGATCCTTTCATCTTCCCTTCCATGAATTCGACCTCGGGTCCCAGGCCTTCTCTGTACCAGGAGTTGCAACTTCACATTCCAATTCACTCCCCTCATGTCTACTCCTTCTGTCTCCATTCCAATTGAACAAAGACTCATTCTAACTAACAAGCTGCATGGCCTTGTACCTGTAGCCAAAAGATGAACAGAAAAAACCCCTAACATCATGAGGTTTCACAATTCACTGCAATTTAAGGTTTGCTAAAATCTTGTCGTCCTAATAAAACATGGCTAAAATAAACGAAGGCCTTCACTTTACATACATGGTTAGGCCTCAAACCAAACACACTACAATTACCAATTCTAATTATTCGTCTCATACTTAAGAGAACTACCTACTTCATTCTTCTAACATGACTTAATGTCTCTTAATGCATGACATTATTATAGTAAGCTTTACACATACACCAATACATTTCAGAATAACTGGTGGCCTTTCTCTTCTCTCGAGGCCTGTTTACATTCTACTTTTCTGTTTCTATGAATACATTTCTATTACTCTTTGATAGCATGCTTAGTTATATGCGGGTGCTGACTAACACTGAATATGGTGCACCCCTACAATTTTCGCATCAGCAGCGCTCTATCAGTTTCCCCCTTTGATGACAACTTGTCATCACTCAAATCCATTCATATAGAGATGGTAACCATCCCATTGTGTCGAAAACCCTCCATTCTTTTTAGGTCCTGATATTGATTATCTTGCATATGCGCCATTCGTCTTTCATATCCCCTGAGAATCCTCTCAGCTCTGTTTCCTCGGTACCACTTGTACGCTCTCACAAGTCCCCACAAACAGATCACACAAACCACCACAATCAGGATTGGTTTCAGCACATATCCGAGAATTCCCTTCCCTAAATCTGCAAACCAGCTTCCCACATGTCCAAATCCTTTCCCAATCTTCTCCCACACATTCTCTTCTGCCAATATTGCAGCTTCTTCATGAAGTGTGGTAATGATGACTATATATTTCCTCAGCTCTTTGCTGTTGTCTGGAATATACGTGCAACATTCTTGAACCTTCAACAATTTACAGACTCCGCCCTCTTTTGCCAATAATACGTCTAATGCAAGACGATTCTGTAAAACCATTGTCCTGATCGATAACATTTCTCCATCCACCAACAACAATGACTTCGCCGTGTTCATTGACAGCTCATCAACCACGGTTGCTAGCTTTCGTATTTACACATCATTCAAAATCATACCTAGACCGGGTATGATTGCTCCAAAGATATCACCAATCACAGATCCTGCACTTGCATCTCTCCGTGCTCTAGAGTGGTGTCCTGTCTCTAGCAGAGTCAAATCCTCGGCATGGTATATCTTCGGAAAAATAACAGCCAAATAACAAGTCCCGTACCACTGCTCAGGCAACCTCACGTATGCATTCCTTCCACACACATAATACACTGTCGGGATGACCTGTATCTGACCCTGCAAAAAGTTCTTAGCTGAATCTTCCATAGTAAAGGTATGGGCATATGTGCTTTGTCCAACCCAGACCTTGTCCTTGTCCGACTGCGGACGAGCAACACACAGATTTCCCCTCTGTACTTGATCTAAAGCTATGGGTCCATAACTTCCCCATGACTTATGCAGTTTCTCTTCCTCTGTCCAATCTGTTGACTTCTTTCCCCCATCCTTATCTTGGGTTAATTTTCTATATCTGTCTTCAACTTGGCCAATAAATTTCTTTTCAGTGTCTGACACTGAACATGTCAAATTATGTCTATGTGCATAAGCTGTATCCAAACTTTGAGTCGGTATGAAATAAGTCCAAAGTCTTTCTTGTGACTTATAATAATCATACTTATTCAAATGCTTAAACGCTGGTACGTCAGGGAGTACTGTGTCATAATTAGAGATATAGTACTCAAACTGTTTCCTTTCGTAAAACAGACTAAGCAATAGACTGCAAGAAATCCCATAAGTCAATGGAAGGTGATGGTATCTAATACCCTCATCTACAGATGCAGGCAACTGCATGCACACATAGCAATCTTTCACATCCATCGCATCAACGTACTCATACAACAATTTTGCATATGCATTGAGCTTGAAATCACCTCTCGACAAATCCATATGTAGCATACTACTCTCTTCTATCATCATCGCCCTTTTATCTCCTGAGATATCACTCTCGGTACTGGGAGTGACAGGTGTAGGTGTTCCCAGCATCTTCCCCTCTTCCCTGTGGGCCACTACATACGAAGTTATGACTACTGCAAATATAACAGCTATGACTACTCCTAAAAGTGTACCTATCACTGTCTTTGCCCTACGGTGTGAATTTCTAGGCTCTGCCATTTTTCCCCCACGCTCAGAATCCAGTTCAATAACAATGGGCGAGAGTCTCTTCCTCATTCAGGCTTGTATCTTAATGCAACAATTGTCCTCTATAGCCAATGTTCTCTTCTAACGTTTCAGTTTTCTACTTATTTCGAATCAGCAAAGGCTTCCTTCCTTTAGCTCCTTTTTCGACAAAATCCCTCTTTAATCCAAAATAACTGCAGGTCCCAACAACTCTAGGACTCCTTGCAAAATGTCAAGTTTGAGAGTTTTCAGTTCTTGGGGAGAAGGTACAACAGCAAAGTTCGGGAAAGCCAATGTATCCAAAATCAGACCACGAATGTTACTCAGGAGTGGCGGATCTGGAATATGGAGAGTCAGTACTCCCTCGATCTCCAATCCTGGGATCTTCAGCAACACTTCCGTCCTCAGAGCCGGTGTACCGCTGACAAGAGTAATCGACCCCGTACTCATCGGTCCTAGAATTCGTTGCTACGTACGTCCACTCAGGTGAAGCGTACCTGTGACACGGTACTCTGGCTCTCCTCGACCTTCTCGGAGCTTCCGGATCTTGTTCTTCCTCACTCTGCTCTGGCTCTGTCACCTCCGATACCGGGGCAAGATCTCTTCTCGGTGTCCCTCTCGAATTTACCCATCTCAGACTCACGGGCCAAACTCTTTCTGCTTCTGAGACACCCCTGCTCTCCCTTCTGATACCCTGTGCACTGCTTTCTTCCTCGGCAGAATTAGGCTCCACTCCGCCTACTGCACCTTCTTCCGCTTCTGGTTCTGATTCGGAGTTTCTCTCACTCTCGCTTATAGCTTGTTCCAGTGCACAACCAGCTGCGTCAGCCACCCTTACAGCTTGACTTGCCCTCTCTGATGGCTCTGCCACCCCAGCTGGGTTTTCGTTCACGAGAGGGGCTGTATCTTCCAAGGGTGCTGGAACTCTACGGGTATGGGAGGCATGCACCCAGTTCGGTAGTCCCCCACACTTCACCGCTGTATTTGTAACCAGAATAATCTGGTACGGGCCTCTCCAGCGAACATCCAAGCAGCTTTTCCTCACGTGCTTTCGTACCAACACCCAGTCCCCTGGGCACAGGTCGTGGCACAGATCACTTGCGGCTGGAACAGCTACCGCCTGCACCTGCTGGGACACAGAATGAACCACATCAGCCAGGCCTTTACAGTAGTCGAGAATTACATCATCAGTGATATTTATCAATGCAGAGGCTGGTATTGCTGGCACACGCATCGCTCTCCCCATCAATATTTCGTGGGGTGACAATCCAGTTCTCCTATCAGGCACACTTCGGAGACTCATCAGAACCAAAGGTAAGGCATCTGGCCACTTCAGAGGAGTTGAGGAGCACACTTTTGCCATTCGGGCCTTCAATGTCCCATTAACTTGTTCTACTATCCCAGAAGCCTCTGGTCGATAACTGCAATGTAACCTTTGATCTATGTTCAGGGCAGCACAAAGCAACTTCATTAGTTCGCTGTGGAAATGCGTTCCTCTGTCTGATTCCAAAGAGGTCGGGAACCCGAACCTCGGGATCAGCTCTCTCAACAGTAACTTAGCTACAGTTAGAGTATCACACCTGCGTGTCGGGTAAGCCTCCACCCATCTAGAAAAGACACACACTACGACTAATATGTATCTCAACCCATTACATTTTGGCATCTCAATGAAATCTAACTGCATCCTGTTGAAAGGGCCACCTGACCTCCCTATGTGACTCATTGTCACAGCTGTCCTCTTCCCTACATTCATTTGTTGACAGGTGACACATCTCTGACATACAGCTTCGGCTGCTGCCCGAAACTTCGTATTGTACCATGTTTGACGAAACACTCGCACCATCGCATCCCTGCCAAGATGCACAGCACCATGTATCAATCGTGCCATTGGATTCAACAGACATTCCAGTAACACCGCTCTTCCATCACTCGAAACCCAAACATCCACATCTCCCTTCGCACATCCAGCTCGCACCCAACTATCCCGTTCCTGGTCAGACACCTCATCTTGCAATTGTTTTAACTCTTCCCATGTATCGGCCATCTCCAGCATCACACTGAGGTCAGTTGTCTCTTCATTTCCCCTTATGTGTCGTTCTGTGAAGTCACACCCCTGTTCTGCACAAAATTGAGCAACCTCATCTGCATAATTATTTCCAAGTGATACAAAATCATTTCCTTTCGTATGGGCAGAACACTTTACCACTGCGATTTCATCTGGGCCTTGCAATGCCTCTAACAATTGTCTCACATAATCTCCATTTCTAAAGGGCGACCCAGATGATGTCATGAACCCCCTCTGGGACCATAACTGTCCGAAGTCGTGAACGACACCAAACCCATACTGGCTGTCCGTATAAATCGTTATACGGATCTGGTTAGCGGCCAAACAGGCACGAGTCAAAGCAATAAGCTCAGCCACCTTTGCGGAGTATACTCCTTCTAGACAAGCGGCTTCGACCACTCCGGTGATGGTACAGACAGGAAAGGCTGCTCTCAACTGACCCGTATTGTCTCTTAAACATGAACCGTCCACAAAGAATATTTCATCTGGCTCTGAAAGTGGTTCATCCACAATATCAGGTCTGGGTTTGGTGCACAATTCAGTCACATCAAGGCAGTCATGATCCTCACAATCTTCATCATCTATATTCGGGATCGGCAACAATGTGGCAGGATTTAAAACAGAACACCTCTTCAACGTTACATTCTCAGCAGCTAGGATGACTTGTTCATAACGTGTCAATCTAGTATTTGTGAGGTGTTGTGTCTTAGTCGTGGTCATCAACAGTTCAACAGAATGTGGCACATGCACAGTAAGCGGATGACCCATTACAATGCTCTCACATCTCTCGATACTGACACCTGTTGCAGCAACGGATCTGAGACATCCGGGCAACTCAGAGGCTACTGGATCTAGTGTAGCCAAAAAATAGGCAACTGGTCTACGGACATTCCCATGAACTTGAGTTAACACTGCCAATGCGCAACCTTCTTTCTCACAGCAAAACAATGCGAATGCCTTTTTGTAATCAGGCATTCCCAAAGCTGGCGCACAGCACAAGGCTTCTCTTAGTTTAAAAAATGACCTTAAACAGTCTTCATCCCATGGTACCGGATCACTCACATCCTTGCGCGTCAGCCGCTGTAAGGGCTTTGCTTCAAAGGAGAAGTTCGGGATCCATTGGCGACAATAGCCAACCATTCCCAAGAACATTCGAACTGCCCTCTGAGTCGTAGGGACGGGCATTCTCAAAATCGCATCTATGCGATCTGGTGATATTTTCCTTTTACCTTTCTCAATCCGATGTCCTAAATACTGTACTTCACTCAGACAGTACTGTAATTTATTTGGAGACACCTTATGCCCATTCTCTCCTAGGAAATTCAACAGTGCTACTGTATCAATCCTGCAAGCGTCCTCAGTTTTTGACGCCACAAGCAAATCATCAATGTACTGGACGAGAACAGACTCTTGGGGAAGCACCAGACCTTCAAGGTTCTTTTTCAAAATCTGATTGAAAATAGACGGGCTCTCAGTGTACCCCTGTGGGATACGACACCATGTTAACACACGATTTTCCAGCCTAAACGCAAAAAGAAATTGGCTCTCCTCATGCAGAGGAATCGAGAAAACGCTTGACACAGGTCAATCACGGTGAACCATTCCGCATCACAAGGGATTTGGAACAGGATCACGGATGGATTCGGTACCACGGGACAGCATGGGATTACGATCTCATTAATTCTTCGCAAATCTTGCACAATCCTGAATTTCCCACTCGGTTTCTGCAATCCCATTATGGGCGAATTACATGGACTGCCCCTGATTTCTCTCAAAATTCCTTGCCTAAGCATGGACTCAATTACAGGTCTAATCCCCTCAATAGTTTCCGGTGACAATTTGTATTGGGGAGTTACGGGTACTCTACATTTGTTTTGACTCTTATTTTCACTGGATCTACGCCTTTAACTAGTCCGATCTCTTCCCCACTAAGGTCCCATACATCAACTGACACAGACTCCCTCAGGTCTAATGGGAGTTCCTCCACCGTGAGTGCAGGATACATTTCCACGCACCAACGCTGGTTCGCAACCTTAAAGGTCGCATCATCGTCTCTTGTCTGGACTTCCACTCCATTCGGGGTGCAATAGATGGTACAATTAAGCTTACACAATAGATCACTCCCTAACAAACAGACTGGACTAGAATCACACACCACGAACTGGTGTCTGTCACTGAAGTTCCCAATCCTAATCGGTATTGGTTCCGTCAGTGAGCTAGTCAATTTCTTATTCGCTACCCCAACAACTTGGATTGTTTGGCCAGAAAGGGGTAGATCCGGGATCACTGCGGATCTCACAGTCGATCTTGTAGCCCCTGTATCAACCAAAAAGGTCGTAGGGTGGCCATCGATCTCTGCTTCTACAAAGGGTCCCTTCTGATCTACTTCTAGGACCGCTCTAAGCGTACAATCATCTTCTCCTCCCCAGCAAGATCTTGTTGCTGGATCGTAATCATCTTCCCCATTCACTTCGAATAGAGTCATCTGTACATACGTCCGAGCTCCCTGCTGCATATTCTGTATTCTAGGCGGTCGGGGAACCTGTACCTGCGGAACATTCGTCCCCCCTTTTGTCATTCTAGGTTGTGTCACTACAGGGAGTGTGTCCGCCACTGGAACATGGGTCAACTCTTCTTCCTGTTGTATTTTATTTAACGGATTAAAAGGACACTCGCGTCTCCAGTGTCCAATCTGGTGGCAAAGGTGACAAGCTGTGGTCTTTTTCAACACTGCCACATCTATTCCGGTCTTAGGATCTACTCCTCTCAGCCTCGCCTGTCCTTGAGCATTCTGTGCTCCTCCTTGATAATTTCCCTGCCTCCTTCCCAACGTTCCTCCGGTAGACTGACCCTGAACTGCGGTCTGCATCTGTACTAATAGCAGATTATCTTTCAATTTCTTGTGCTTAGACTCAATCTCATCGCTGCAATATCTAGCATATCGGAGAATCTCATCCACAGGCTTATTCTGCCAACAAATCAAATGTTGCTGTATCTTTAGACTAACCTCTGGCCTCAATCCCAACACAAACTTGGACACAAACTGTCCCATATCTTTAGTATCAAACGCCTCCAACCCACTGTACTGTTTAAAAGCCTGCAAAAGCCTCTCGTAAAATTCATGCACTGTCTCCTTCGGCTCTTGTACAGTCCTATCTATCTTCACCCAATCAGTGTCTTGAGGTGAGACCTTCGATTTCAACCAAGTGATTATCTGTTCGAATTTTTTCATCACTATCGGCGACGGGCCATGTGTAATCAAATCCCTGTCGGGCTCTGAGGCCGGCAACTCAATTGCAACGTTACATGCTGACCACAGATCCCCCGGGATCACAATGTCAAACAAAGTATTCAAATCAATCCACAATACCTTCGAGATTTTGACAAAGCGATCAACTTGCTTGTACCACTCCACAGGCTTTTCCCTTAGCCGGGGAAAATCATTTGTGAAGGCAGCCAAGTCCCCTCTACTCCAGGGTACATGTACGTACCCTCCATTCTGTACCTCCCTTAAAGGGAAACTCCCTATTGCCGTCGTGCCTCCACCCGGAGGTGGCGTCTCTCCCACTACTCCTCTAGAGCTTTTCTTCTTTGACCATCTTTCTTCCCACTTATCGAGCATGATCCATGCCCGCATTGCTATAATCAAATCTTTGACATGGGTTCTCAATCCCATGAGTCCCTTGTCTTCCAATTCCTGATCACTATACTGTAGCCGGTGATCTCCTTGCAACGCTTTAGTTTCGACAAATCCACCCCATATCTTTTTGCCAGCTCTGACAATTTCTCATGAGCCGTGCGTGCTTTACGAGTCACATCTTTCGCTAAAAAGAGTAACTCATCTTGTTCGTAGGTTAGTATTCTTTCCAGGGGTAGATTTCCACCTATTATCTCATCCAACTCTGCCTTTATCCTTACGACATCCAACATTTTCCCTCTCAAAGCTCCCCTCAGAACTTCTCGGCAGGCTGTACCATCTCTGTCACTGTACTCACATTCTCTTTCTTGTGGCCTACCCTCTCCTGATCTGCCCATGGGAACAGAGCGATTTACAATCATCCCTCGATCCCTCTCTGCGTCTAAAACACCTTGACTTTGAGTTCTCACCGGTGGTGTCCACATTCTCAAATCTGATCTTGACTCAACTAAAGACCTTGGTCTAGTAGGTCTCGATTCTCCCTGTCCTCCAGAGGAGTCAGCTGTAGCTGGCATCGGCGTACTCCATTCTATAGGCTTCGGAATCCGCTCCATTCTCCTCGCCAATCCATTTTCCTCTATTCCATTTCTCGTCCTGCCCTCTGATTGTTCTAAACTCCCTGCCGTTTCTGGCTCAAGCTCATACATCGACTCAATAGGTCCGATGATAACCGGTATTTTCAACGCATCTGGTAACCTCACTCCTTTCTCCACCTCCGAGCTGCCTACAGACTTATACCTAATATTCTCGGTTCCCATAGAGATTTTTCCTTCTACTCTTACTTCTGATCGGGGTACTGCTCCCCTACTCTCTTCTTCCCTTGTCTCACTGCCTTCTGAGGCATCTGGATTGTATGGAGGTGGTCTCTCGGATAACAACCTTTCTACCAGGCTATCATCCGTGTCACTGTCTTCCTCCCCGTCTACTGTCTTTTCCTTTGACTTTTCTGTCGTCTCTAATAAGGGATATAATTTATGTCCCTCTATTGCCTGCATTCTCCATCTTTTCTCCGCTGCATCCCATCTAGCATCTTGGAAAGCCTGGACTGACCTTTTCACCCTTTCCTGATTTCTGCCTCTCTCCTTATCATGCGCTGCTCTAATCCACGCATGTAATGCTTCAAATTGTGTGGGCCTCGGCATAGGTCGTAAAGCTGCCATCACAGTCTTCAGCTGATACAACACCGCTAATCTGAATGAACCATACCGTGGGAACGCTAACTCTCCTTCACCTTGAGTCATTTTATGCCACTTCTCAAGCCAAACTATGGTATGCAACCCTACATTTCTTGCCATGTAGTGTGCTGGCGTGTCCTCAGGAGGGGCCTCCGCACCCTCTCGAGTAACCACATGTTCATCCCCTCGACACAATTCTCGGAAAACTTTAAAACATTTCATAATGACCAAATGCTAAACGCACACGATCTCTGTTTACTTCCTGGTATCTGTCCACCAATGACAGCGCAAACTACACCAACCAACCTATCGCAGCGACACCTTCTTACGTCACTGTTCCTCCACTCGCAGCAGTTCCCCTCCTGCACACCGCTCGTCTCACCCTTGCATTCGTCCCATTCACACGCTGAAATAAACGTTTGTCCCAAACAAGTTACTCCTCTGGCTGTCCGTCCACAGCCTCTGACTGTCCGTTCACAGTCTCTCGAAATTTTCGACCTCGGTTGGTTACTGTCTGTCCCTGCCGGGCAGACAGATTGCCTCTGATAGGTTACAAATACTCAATTCCACGTACAACAACCCACGACCAGCGTCCGGTTTTCACACACTCATACATTCGCTCCCCCTATCTCGGTCCAGGTGATCGATGGTACCTCACGATCAATGGTCAACAAAATCTACCAGGGGTGTCTTCTACACCCTCTCGCTTAGGCTTCTCATTGCCTAAGACTTTCCCGGGCTGCGCGCGCTCACAGCCTGATCTCACAATCACACAACATTCACACCAACTCCACAAAACATCTCATACAATACAACACCACAATCTACAACATCGTAGCCTGTTCATACTCACTCTTCGAGCTTCTGCTTGCTGCCGCACTGCTACTCGCCATCTACGTCCGTCCGCCAGGCCGTCTGCCGTTTGCCCTCCGATGATTCAACCTCACTTATCATTGATGGGCCTCAAGGATCACTTATCCTAATCTCAATCTTCCCTCGCTATCAGAAATAAACCATCCGTGTCTGCTACCAACTGGGAACACCGGTTCTTGATCTCATCTGACTATCTACAAGAACCTACTCAGGTTGCCAGGATCTTTTTACTTGCAGAATAGCGTAGAGGGAAGAAACACAATTATCAAATCGTATTTACCGCAATTGGACATCTCAGAAAAGAAGACTCATAATCTGGGAGGTTGACCTTTTATTATCAGCAAAAACATCTGAATATATAGGCACCTCAATACAAGGCACAAAAGATAAATGGGGACTAATACAAATGCTAGTCTACGAAGTATCCGCATACGACTAAAGATAAACATGATTACAGCTTCCAAAAGCATCAAGTACCCTATGGCAATTGTGATATCAAAGTTTAAAGTCATGAATCAAATCATTTCTGTCCCTACTATATTCTAAGGTGACATCCCTACTCAACATTCCCTTCGAGGTGAGGATCGCATAAAGGTGTTGTAGTAACTGACTCCAGGCTGGTTGTAGTATTTCAGGAGTATTTATTGTATAAGTTACATGTCCAGTAGTTCAGCCCCACCAGGAGCAGCCAGCATGCTGCTCAGCCCTTCTCCAACTGTAGCCTCTCACTCCCAACATTCCATATTACATCATTCTGAGAGAATCTCACTGGCAGAGCATGAACCACATTGAAACAAGGATACTACATATCCTCCTTTCTTCCAAAAGGAAAACAGAAAACATATCCAAAAATGATGAAGAAGAAGGAATACCCACAAATACAGAGGAACAGAGAAAAACAAGAAAAAGGGAAAAGGCTAAAAGAGACCAGAAGGAAGACAACAGAAAAAGCATAAGGAAAGGCAAAGGAAACAACAAGGGAAACTGAGGATAGAGATAAACATAATCCACTACCCATCCTCCCTTCCAATATAATGTTGACAAAAAACAAGAAACCTGGAAAAACAAACGCCCAGTGTAACGTTGACCATGCACTATGGAAATGAGGTTGGGACCCAAACCATACACCCAATAAGAGTAACAACTCGCTTGTGCAGGGGTAAACTCGAGAGGAAGTAAGACATTGTGCACTGTTGCAATAAAGAAACACCCACACTGTAAAATGTGCACTATGTAATGAAAGTAAGAGAAAGGTCAAATGCTGTGCACTGAGTAGTGGGACAATAACCCACACTAGACACCTTACGTAAGGTAAAAACATGCACTAAAAAGTGAAGATAAAGGTAAGCGTATGAAAATCCATAAAAAGACGCACCTCGAATGGAGGTCATGTGTTATGCATATAACGATGGGAGAAGACCCAACAGATACACCTCACGGAGAGGTCAAGAGCTGTACATTGTAGGAGCGGGACTACAGTCCACGCAACCCACCTTGTATACTTTAAGGTAAAACATTGTGCACTGTAACAATGGCCGTAGAATCCATAAAACACTCCCTATAAAGGGCAACAAAACAAGAAACTTTGACCTTGTGTGGAGGTCTGTTGACGTGCACTGTAGAGATGGGGTAGACCCATGCTTTACACCATACGTGGGGTAAATGTATTTTTGAAGAGTGTAGTAATGGGAACAAGACCCACACTGTACACCCCGTGTGGGGTAGTGGTATACGAGAATGTAGAACCTGAAACGAAAACTGAGTCAAGACTAGAGATAGAATGACTGTGTGCAATCAAACTCCACGGGTCAAGAAATGGACTGTGCATGGATGGAGCTAACAACCTATCCCTCGCCTATGCTTTAGGGAAGAGAATACACGTGAATGCCACTAGAAGAAAAACTAGAAAATTCCTTGCAAAAGAAAATATAAAGTGTGGCATTACTAAAAAATGTGATGCAATAGTCAATTATGCGCAATAACTCTGCACAAATTAAAGTAACATAATCTAAATGGTTCTGTAGTTGAGCATGCATAAAAACACTAATACAGTGTATATTCTCTAGGCAAGGCAACCCATACTGAGGAAGTTGCGAAATGTATGCTGTGGACGTGAAATTCCTCTGAAACAAAAAAAACATTAGTAAACAAGCTCTGTTAATAAACAAGGTATAGAAAACAGTAGCTATAGGAATTTATATAACAAATGTCCACGCCGGTGAGCGACTTCTCACCTGAGATGCACATCCACTGCTTGTGTAACAGAACAAAGGTAAACAAATCATTTCACCCACACTGTAACAATGGATGAGAAATTATGTCACCAGGAAGAGAAAGTGGTCGCATTCAAAGATAGTTTCTTCTATCCTCCACAGGTCATTGGGTAAGTCAAACCATAGAAATGGTAAAGTCATGTGACTCACAGTCGGATGCAGGAATATTACAAGAGGTTCATCAAGCAGAAACAGTACCTGCAGAGCAATAAAATAATCCGTTGCACAGATGTCCTGAAGCACGAAGATCACAGAAAAAGAAACATGGCTCTAAAGTGTAAGTGCTGACTTCAAACGCAAGATGGAGGCATGTCCCTGATGCCGAGCCGGATGGCTCACGGCATGCCAGTGCTCCCCAAAACATCTTTGACAGAGGAAGAGCACGCATCATAGAGGAACCATGACGAACATAGCAGGACTGCAGAGAACAAGTAGGAGAGAGCGTTCTGAAAGAGGCTCGCGCTTACATTTCAAAAGAAAACCTAGCGGTTGAAAATGCAGGGTTGCTCAAACGACCCCAATATTAAACAACAAAAATTGTCTCAAACCTTTCAAATTGCTGCCGATCTTAAAACACACCTTGGAGGTAGAAGAGACGTTCCGTGTCTCCTCACGAGCGATAATTCATCTCTCCTTACTTCTGAGCCGGTACCAGTGAATGGGGATCTCGATCCCAGTGTGGGGAGGCAGCAGGTTGAAACAGGTTGAAGGCCCCAAGCTGCCACAATCGCACCCACGTGGCGCACACCAAGCACAGTGACCGTGAAGCAAAAGCTTGTATGTAGAACAACAGCTTACTTTTCCAGTTGTGCAGTTGAAGACTGTAGGTTAGATAGGAACACTTCACGGCACACAAGAAATACAAAAAAGGTCATTAAATTACCTTTCATGCAGTGACTAGAGCTGTAGTTGAAATCCAGTTCCAGTAGATGCGGTCACAGAAAACATGAGCACCTCAACAACAATAAATCGAATACAACTGGGCTAGAGCGTAAAAACTAAAACTAGAACAATAGAAACGCCCAGAGTAACGTGTCCCATGCACTGTGGCGACTAAACCACACACCCACTGAGGGCAAAGACATTTACATGTGCATAGGCATCCTCGTGTGGAGGTAAGAACATGTGCACCTTTGAACAAAAAAAAAACTGACCAACCTTAGAAAACTAAGAAAAGTAAATGTGCTCTGCCATGAAGGCAATAGACACATAATGTGATGTCCACCTACGGACGCACCTCGTGTGGAGGTACAAAAAAAACATTATGCACTAGATAATGGGTAAAGACTCCAAAACACACCTCCGGAGAGGTCAAGAATTTGTGCATTAAACACGGGAAACACGTCCGTGCGACATACCTCAATTAGAGATCCACTGATGTGCACGTAAAAATGGGACGAAACCCCAAAACACACCTCGCGGAGAGGTACATAGATTGTGCACGAGTGTGCACAGGATAATGGGAAAATAAAATCCACAACACACCTCCGGAAAGGTCAAGAAACTGTGCCTAAACACACGGGACACACGTCCATGCGACACACCTCAACTAGAGGTCAACTGATGTGCACATAAAAGTGGGACAAGACCCCAAAACACACCTCGCGGAGAGGTACATAGATAGTATACGATTGTGCACTGTGTGCAAATTTAAAAACCTACTGGTTCTAAAGATTGACTCCTCACGCAATTGAGCGATTAATAAGCAGTGACATACATTGTACAAATAAAGAACATTGAACAGAACTCAATTTGAGCTTCCAGATTGCACACAAAAACTCCAAGGTAAAATATTGCCCATGAAGCCTCAAATTAACAATGTGACAAAATGTCACTAGATGGCAGCGTAACACAGAACAGTGAAAAATCAAATGCCAACTACAAGATTTCACACTGTTAAACATCACAACGCTGCACTAGAGTACAGAAATGCCACCACACAAATGAAACAAGTCACTGTTGTAGATTGAATGTCACTTGGTTCCGTAAAATCTTCAAAGCAAGTTTTGCTCATTACCTTCTTGCTGAAGTATCATGAAACGCTGAAATAACATAAATACTCTGTCAGCTCAACTTCCATCTTCACCTCGGAAAACGTCACGGACTCCACGAGCAGAAATAATGTTGAACAGAGCAAGTTGTAATTGTTGCTCCCTCCGCTGACAAAATAAAGCTTGAATTGACTTTATTAGCACACCCCAACTGACAAACGTGGTTGGCAAGAATTACCGAAGAGGAATATTTCACATTCCCAAACAAACAGCTTGTATGGTTGAATCCTCCAAGTCCAAGATGGCCTCACGCTATCCCACGTCGTGCAGGGTGGTTCGCGGCACGCCTTTGCCACCAAACGTCGATGGGAACCTCGGAAAACGTCACAAGAGGCTCGTGAGCTGAAGAGCGCGACACCATAGATGAGGTAAGGTGCGCGAGCACACAATTTTAAATTTAAAATAGTGCGCAACTGCCAAGTTTTACAGGCATTGAAAAACAAACATGCCTTTAAATAAAATAATACCTTACCAAGTCAAAAATATCACGCCATTCTTCAGCAGCAGGCAGGGGACCTTAAGATGACACTGAAAACCAGCCGCAACCAGGCAGAGAAACGTCGCACCTCCAATTCAGCACAATATAGCCCAGCACATGTAATTTGGAAAGCCTCCAGGCTTACAGAAACCCCAGTGTTCACGAAGGGTGCGAGTTTACTCAAAATGCCATACACTGCAGCTTGTCATTCACTGATGCCAAATCCAAAATGAAGACGCTGGTTAATGCGGAAATAACGCAAATGCAGCGCTAATAACATGTCACAGATCCAAAGAAATATTAACTCCAAGATGTCCTTAGATTACCTTCGCACTTGCTGCGGAAACCCCCAAAAAAAAATGTTTATGAAGTAATTCAGAAAGCTGTAGACGTAGGTAGGCTTATCCTCTGAGGGCCAGTGGCGTAACGAAACTTGAGGGGGCCCCCCTGCAAAGTACATGGAGGGGGCCCCCCATTCTCCTCGCCAGTCAAGAGCCCTCAGGCCAGCGACCCGCCATACTGCAGGGGCTCACCCCAGCCATAAAAAAAGGATTCTGGTTCCTTTATTGGTCACATCCGCCCTCTCATCGAGCGATTTACATACATCAGTAAATGCTGCTGCGCCCTCCAGCAAAGTTACATAACACTGCCTCCAGCCGGCCCACCAAACACATCCTCCTACTTGATGAGCCACCTTCAAGCGAAGCCCTCTCAGTTAACCACCTCCAAACTCAGATCACTTCCGTCGTGCCTGCTACTAACTCATCCATTACACTCTACCCTCACCCCTATGAAACCCGCAATTATGCTTTTCTGCCCGCCTTTAAAACCACCCCTCGGATGTCACTGCAAACCTGTGACCGCCGCCTACTGCTCCCCTGTCCATCACCCACAGAAAGACTGATGACCGGTCACCATCTAACCACTGCCTACCAGTAAAGACAGAGCCTTTCAGCTGCTGGCCTCCCCAATGCCACTATGGAAGTTTTAAAAATGTTGAACAATCTCTGCAACTGACCACCTCAAAACATTTCTTCCTGCTAGCCTATACGGCATCAAAGCCGTTCCTGCTACTTTTCATCCTCTGCATGATGCACACAATAATATCAAATGTACAAAGGGTCAGATTTTTGTTTCCTCACGCCAACATTAATTTACACTATGTACCCCACTAAACCATACCTGCTGTCAAAGGCAAACCAGATCCCATATGTAGCACCAGTCAACAAGTACCCCAAGGACAAACACCAGAGAGAATGAGCGATTCATGAATTAAACCTACAATGACAACGTAGCATTTCCCCACCAACTGTCAGACCAGCGAAGTCTGCAACCGCACAGTAGCCATCAATACCAGCAACGTCTAAAGCGCATTTCCACTTCCTTTCTTTGGCAGCTCCTGATACATATACGTATGCCTTCTGGGCGCCATCTACCACAGACCACATCATTCTTTGTGTCCCTAAGACTAACCGAATGCTGTCGGTGAACGCTTCTCTTCCCCCTTCCTTACTAATAACTAATGGAGGATAACGAAAAAAATATATAGTATTTTCTTATGCAAATAGCGTATCAAGCACTTGCTGCCCGCAGTCCTCGCCAGATCCACCCAAATCAATATTCTGCTATCGCACCATCCTGTCACCCCTATTATTATCTGAAGATATTTTTTTATCCCTTCCTTGAACTGGGAAAAGCAATACTTTGCACAAAAACAAGTCCTTTAAAACCTTTGCTACTTACAGACTCGCAAAGCACTTCCTTGTTTTACTAACTGTTGTAAAGCAAACGGATAACTCATTCTAGGATTGGGATTATTGTTTAGAGGTGTGGAAGTTAATACTGAGACATAGGATTATTTTTTGCATACACTCGTTCTTCCCTGCATGCGCACACAAAGCGACATTACAATTTAGCTAAACAAATTGTTCAGAAATGTACCGGAAAGGTAAAGAAACAGCCCAAATAATTTTTACAAAGAAAAATAGACAATCGTCAACTTTATACCCCATGACATAAAAGCCTTAGCGTGCACAGCTTGCTCAAATCCACGCTACCTAATTCTACCAAACTCAGCACATTTGAACATCTCATAATTCCATGCCACACAATTCAACTATAAATAATTTAACCCTACATTCCATACCACATAATTACAATGAAAAAACATATATTTCTACTTCACTCCATACCACATAAGTCCACATCACATAATAACATTCCACACAACTTAATAGCACTCCAAACCACATAATTACACTCCACACAACAAAATTTAAGTATACATAATTCCACTTCAACCTATATATTTATACGTCACACAACATATTTACACTCAACTTTAAAACACAGAATTACCCTCCACAAAATACAACTCTGCAAAATGCTACATAATTCCACTCCGCACAATTATACACCACACCATGCCACATAATTCCACACGTCACAATTCCACAATTCATCCCCACACAATTCATCACACATAATTACTCCACATAATACCACTCAGCACCACATAATTAACCTCCACATAATTATGCTCTCATCCATATTGCATAAATACACTCCACATAAATCCAGTCTGTCACGTAGCAACATTCCACATAACTACACTTCACACCATGCCTCATAATACCACTCAACATAATTTTCACCCAGCAGCGAACACTTCCACGTCACACATTTCAACTCTACACATTTCCATTCCACACCACATAATTCAACAACAAACTACATAATTCAAACCAACAACAGAATTACATAACACACCACATACATCCAATCTACACCACAAAATTCCACATCATGCTATAATATTTAACAGCACACCACATAAGTAAACTCCACTACATACTACTCCACAACGCAAAATACCATTCCAGATAATCTCATTCCAAGACACACAATCCCACTCCATGACACACAATCCCACTCCACATAATTCCTGTACACTCAATACCACACAATTACTATCCACATAATTACATTATTTCACTACACAGATCCAATCCACACAATACAATTCCACAACTAACAATTCCAATCCAAACCACATATGTCCACTTGACACCACACACATTCACTCAACTCCAAGCAGAAAACACATAGGTAAAATACACTGTCCTTTACAATGTCAATAGCTCTAACTCTCACAAATGCGAGACCAATTGCATTGCAAATGCTTGTTTACCTTCCAATGCGACCGAGCAGATCCTGTTCATTTTTTTTATTTTTATTTATTTTATGGAGTTTTATATAGCTCGAACTTGACCCGTATCGGGTATCATAGCGCTTTACATGAGCACCAGTTGCGTTACATGAGGACACATTCATATTTGTTAGGCACAGGTAGATTAAGTGATTTGCCCAGAATCACAGGATGTTCAGCGTCATTGTTGAAACTCGAACCCAGTTCCCCAGATTCGAGGTCGACCGCCCTAGCCGTTAGGCCAACTCCTCTCCCAAGTATGAGTAAGAATAGGCATAAGAAGGGCTAAGCAGAAGAGCTGAAGTATTTAGATGTAAAAGTAGTGGAAGGTAGGTTCAAGTAGGAGTATGCAGGAGTAAGAGTGCAAGTAGGAGTAGGTAGGACTAAGTTAATGGTAATAAGGGCATTGGTAAATACGGTAGCAAAAGTAAGAATAGCAGTTAGAAGACGTAATAGGAGTAAGAGGAGAAATGAGTAAGAGCAGAAGGAAATAGGCGTAATAAATTGTAAGTGGAAGCAAGAGTATGTTGGAATAATAAAACGTAAGAGTGGGAACAAATATGAGGTGTAAGAGAAAGGTAAAATTAAGAGGTTACGTAGCACAGTAAGAGGAAGTATGCAACATATGAGTAGAAACAAAAATCAGCAGTAGGCATAAGTAGGAAAAGTTAGTAAATTAAGTGCAAGATTAATGAAAGTAAGATTGAAAGAGACCAAGATGAGAAAAGAAAGACGAAGACAGCAAATCCTTCCATATTCTTCTACGACTCCAGTGCTAACAAAGCATGACATGCTTTTCATTTTATGTACACATCAGATGAAGAGCAAGGACCTTCCATTAAGAGCTATTGTAACACGCTTCAGTTGGTAACTTGCGTGCAGCTGAAATAGGTAAAATTTATGTGTTTTATAGCGCTCACAAACAGCATAAGCGTGTTTCTTGGCACTATTTCAACAAAAGTTAACACTATGCCACTGGCAGAGGTGCAATTTGTTTTATTAATGGGTTGCACACAGACCGGTCTCTGTGACGTGCTGTTCGACGAAAAAGTGCAAGAAAAGACTTCTTAATACCACGTGAGCAGCACTTCAGAACTGTTTGGATAAAGCTTAGCCGATGCCCGGGAGCCGAATAGTGATTTTTGTGTGTCTCTGGCGCCCAGTAGCAGTGCGTTTACCCTGAGGGCCACATTTGGCATGTTCTGATTTGAACTCACCATTATAGAGAGAATGTAATACTAGGTCATTTATTGTCACATGCAACAAGGGTTGTCAATCCCGGCCCCCTTTCTCTGTAGTCCCCGGCACCTGTTTAGAGGTGGACAGGAAGGAGCCCTCTCTCCTTCCAGCACAGCAAGCAATACCACAGACCAGCGCCAAGATCAACACAAACGGCTCCCGGTAGCTCAGCTCATGTGCCCCGGTAGATGTGAGGCTGTGAGCTGATGAGTAAGAGGTTTAGGAGCAGGGTGAGGAGCTGGCAGCCTACACCAGGGTGGAGCAACAGCACCGAGGCGTCTACAACAACAGGGGACGGGTCTCCTCAGCTCCGAAGTGTGAGGCCAGCACGTGGGAGCCATGCAGCGGCAGCCAATGCTTGTGAAGCAAGTAATCAAGCATTGGCAAAGGTAAAATAAAACCAAGCTAGTGCCAACTAACACGAAGGGTGGGACGGGGAATGGTAAAATTGGGGGCAGGAGGCAGGCCCGGCTCCAGGAATTTTTATTTGGGTGGGCCAAGGGTACATTCGGGTGGGCCACTGCTGGCCCAATTTATCGCTTATATATCTAGCCATGCCTGCTTCTGGGCCCTCCTTTATCTCTCCTTACTCTTACAAGGCACAGTAAAACGCACTCTTTTCAAAGTCTCTTTCTAAATGTTATCACTCTCAAAAAGTGCTTTTCTTCCATGCAATGTCCCTTTGATGGGAAGAGGAAGTTTCTAAGGTGGGAGTATCAAGCAAGTGACACTACCCGGGCTTCCTCTGTGCGAGCCTTCAGGGAAAAACCCTCTTCATTACTACCTCCACCTGACCTCTGACTCTGCAGCGCACTCTCTTACAGGCTTGATTATCCACTTTTCTACCACCCTTCTCCATCACACCTTATCTCACACCTGACCTTGGGCCCTAGCCCCATATCAGCCACCATTCAGTTCCACTTTCACTATTCCCAGTAAAAAATAATAGTAAAATCACCTTCAAACTTGAAACATTGAATATAGCAGTAAAAATAATTAGCATGCATGATAAAGTATGCTCCACAGTTGTCCTAATCGCCTGACTGTTAATTAAATAAATGAAAACAGAAAGGCCATGACAGGGCCGGCTTTATTGCTGGTGCAAACGTCTTTTTGACCTCTTTTTTGACCTCTTTCTCTGTAGATAGCTTAACTATCACCCTCCAACAGTACCCTTCATCTCGCCATAGCCACTCCCCCTCATGGCCTCCTCCTCAGACTCCCTAACTACCACCCTCAACCAGTGTCCCCCATCTTTCTGTAGCTCCCCCACACCCCATGACCTCCTCCTCAGATTCCCTCACTGCCACCCTCCACCAGCGCCCCTCATAGCTTCGTATTTCCCCCCACTCCATGACCTCCTCCTCGGATTCCCTGCCACCCTCCACCAGTGCCCCTCATCTCTCTGTAGTTCCCCCCCCATGACCCCCTCATCAGATTCCTTCACTGCTACCCTCCACTAGTGCCCCTCATCTCTCTATAGTTCCCCCACCCCATGACCTCCTCCTTGGCTTCCCTCACTGCCATCCTTCACTAGTGCCTCTCATTTCTCTGTAGCCCCCCCACCCCATGACCTCCTCCTCAGATTCCCTCACTGCTCCCTCAACCAGCGCCCCTCATCTCTCTGTAATACCCCCGAGCCCCATGACCTCTTCCTCGGATTACCTCACTGCCACCCTCTACCAGTGCCCCTCATCTCTCTGTAGTTCCCCCCCACCCCTGACCTCCTTCTCAGATTCCCTCACTGCCACCCTCCACCAGTGCCCCTCATTTCTCCATAATTCCCCCCACCCCCATAACCTCCTCCTCAGATTCCTTCACTGCCACCCTCCACCAGCACCCCTCATCTCTCCGTAGATCCCCTCACCCGTGACCTCTTTGGATTCCCTCACTGACACCCCTACTAGTGCCCCTCAGCTCTCTGTAGTTCCCCCACCTCATGACCTCCTCCTCCGCTTCCCTCACTGCCAACCTCCACTAGTGCCCCTCATTTCTACATAGCCCCCCCACCCCATGACCTCCTCCTCAGATTCCCTCACTGCTCCCTCCACCAGTGCCCCTCATCTCTCTGTAGTTCCCCCCCACCCCATGACCTCCTCCTCAGATTTCTTCACTGCCGCCCTCCACCAGTACCCCTCATCTCTCTGTAGTTCCCCTCCACCCTGTGACCTCCTCTACGGATTTCCTCACTGCCACCCTCCACTAGTGCCCCTCATCTCTCTGCTGTTCCCCCCACCCCGTGACCACCTCCTCTGACTCCCTCACTGCCACCCTCCACCAGTGCTCCTCATCTCACTGTAGCTCCCCACCCCATTACCTCTTCCTCATTTTCCCTCAATGCCACCCTCCACTAGTGCCCCTCATCTTTCCGCAGCTCCACCCCCACTCCAGGACCTCTTCCTCGGCTTCCCTCACTGCCACTCTCCACTAGTGCCCCTCATCTCTCTGTAGTTCCACCCACCCCGTTGACCTCCTCCTCTGACTCCCTCACTGCCACCCTCCACCAGCGCCCTTCATCTCTCCGTAGCTCCCCACCCCATGACCTCTTCCTCGGATTCCCTCACTGCCACCCTCCACTTGTGCCCCTCATCTCTCCATTGCCCCTCTCTCATATCCATTCCATTTGTTGTACAGCGCTACTCATATGAGTGTAGGGTGTCAGTACTTTACATAACAGCACGCATTATACAGAGACAATAAATCAGTCTATGGGGAATGTCACATAAGCCAATGAGGATTACAAGGTGTAGAAATCACGTCATCCATACTGGTGGGCAATATATTTTACGGGGTTTGGACTGGAGAAGCACAAACTCAGGATTTAAAGAGTACTCCAGTGGTTGGGGGTCAGCTTTACTGATTAAAATGTATAACTGCGAGGAGGAGCCAAGATGGCGACCGGGACGGCAGCGTAGGCTCCCGGCTCCGCGACCCTCCGCATCCCGCACAGATATCCTGCATTAGATCCTTAGCCTGCGCTATGTGCCCGTGTTGGTGAATGAGAGCGGCAACCGATCGTGTGACTCCGAAGTTTCTGGCGGCGGTATCGCCGGAGAAATATCCATTTGAAGCTTGCGGCCTGTGCAACCCTGGAACCGGGACCTCGAGTGGATAACATGGCCGGGCGGCAGTTCAACAACAGCGGCCTTTGGTGACTGGGTGGAGTCGGACTAACCGGAGCGGTGCGATTATCGGCCTACATTTCGCCGTGGTCGTTCCTACCACTAAGCGTAGCGGAACGAGTGCACGCCCGAGGTGGCTAATCCAAGATTCCCCGGTGATTGCCTCAGCCTTCGCCGGTGAGCTGCCCGGCCGCCGCCCGTAACTCGCCCTGATTCTTGCGGACTGCTCCCGGATTTTCGCGGGCGCAGATCCGTGGTGGGGATGACTGTTGCCCGTGATCACACATCGGATATATTTTTTGCCTGCCCCCGAAACCCTGATTCCAGTGACATGGAACCTGAGGCGCTTGTCCCTGAGTCCTGGTCCCAATCTGGGTTGGACCTACCCGGCGGCCATCTTGACAGGACGAAGTCTACCATCCTGTACACTGGGTCGCAGCACGATTGGAAGTGTGCGACTATGAGGAGCGTAGCGAAGCGAGCGCCGAGAGCTGTGCTGGGGTATGGTGATCTTCACTCCACCTTGGTTCACGGCGCCTGGGTCTTGGGGAGTAAGCTTGATGGGGTGGCATCAGCGTCGGAACAGTTGCTGCCTGCCTGTCCCCAGGTACACGGGGACTTCCTACACTGCACACAGGAGGACAGTGTCGTGGCCGCCCCTGTGGATAGTGACCAGCTGGAAACTCCGGACAGTATACAAACGTGTGATCGGTTGGCTGTGGGTCTGGTCTGTTCCGGAGGTCTTGGACCTGAGTGGGGGGTGGTGGCCTTGTCCCGTGCGCGGCCTCCGGCGACCCAGGCAATATTCACGCAACGGTCGCCTGCTCTGGCTGATTTCGCCTTCTTGGACCTTGTGTGCAGTGCAGATCCTGGAGCAGCACTGGGAAAGATGACTCTCCATACTGCTGACTGTGTTGGGATTCAGAGACTTCCACCCTACCTGTGTGTGTCGCTTCAAGTTCCTTTTTGGACGCTCCTCTTCTTTGTAACATTGGACATGGCACTGGGTCGATGGGTATGCATGGGTAGATTCGCAAAGAGTGGCCAAGGATAAGGCTAATCCTTCAGAGGTGGTCATCTAATAAGCGGGCGGGCTCTGGGGTTGCGTGCTCTCACGGCATAACTGTTAGTGTACTAGGCGCATAATGCTCCCCATTCTTCTTTGACATGGTCGATTCGGTGTTGCTTATTGTTTGCTTTGGGGGAAAACATATTGTGCGGGAGGGAGAAGCCGGGGGCATGTTTTGAAGGCCCTCCTCCAGTTTATTAATATTCTCTCTACCCCCCCGTCTGGTGGGGTTTTTTTTCTTACTCCTCTTTCTCTGTTTCTTCTATATTTCGGGTCTGGTTCCGGGGCGACAGGCACACTGCTGGGGGGGGGGCCGTACTCATCTGCAGAGGTGCAGGGTGGGGGGTTGGGGGAGGGGATCTTTTAGTCTTTCACCCTTTTTTTCCATGGCCTCCTTTTTCTTCTCTTATTCTTCTTTGTCTTTCTTTTCTGGGATCAGCATGGTAGAACTCCTTCGTTGTTAATCGTTGCGTTTTTCATGTGTGCCACAATTTCCGTGGTGTTTTCTGGGTTTTAGGGCAGGGGACTGCAGGCGCAAATGGCCGTGATATTCCTCCACATCCTGAACTTCCTGTTTCAGCGCCATTGACTAGATAAATTGCTGTTTATCGTTGACGTTTATTATTCTGCCTGCCATTTCTTGCTGCTGGGAAACTGTTTGGCACCTGATCCTTCCATCCTCTTTTATTATAAAATGAAAACCTTTTGGATCCTGGTCTCCTACTTGGGCTGGCCAGTGGCCGAGAGTATACTAGCATGGAGATTCTGCCCCCCGAGGTGCTGCCTGTGATAAATATTGTTTTTTGTTACTCTGACTGCTTAGCGGCCGGCCCCGGGGGTTGTAGGCCCATACTTGTTATTGGTTGAAATGTCAATAAAGGTTTTCAAAAAAAAAAAAAAAAAAAAAAAATGTATAACTGCCCAAACAAACTCTTTTTGGCAACATTAGAATAATGAAGGAATGGAGAAGTTCTAACTATATCACAATACAAAAAAGTGAAGTTTGTATGCAGCTCTTTAAAGACAGTTCATAGGTCACGGTCCTATGTTAGGATAGTAACTTCTGAACTGCAAGTAACACAAGGATATCTGTGACAGAGGTAGTAACCCACTGAGCTATTCCCATAAAATTCAGTTTATCAGCACTTAAAAACTACCAACAGACAAATGGTTACTCTGCAGCAGGATCGTAAATGACCAGTTATCTGCACAGTTTTAATTGTAGTTGTACATCGGTGGCAGATTCACTGGGAGGGCCATGGCTCATGTTTGGGTGGGCCAGGCTCATGTTTGGGTGGGCCTGGCCCACCCGGCCCACCCGGCCCACCCCACCCTCTAGAACCGGGCCTGGCAGGAGGTAACATATCCTGCACTTGTTAGTGGTGTGAGACAAAGAAAAGGGTCAGCGACAGGAGGATATTTACAGCTGGGACTAATTAAAGTCCCAGATAACCTATCTGTAGAAATGTAAATGCTGCATTTTAAAACATATCAGGCATTTGTTATCAACCCACAACATAGCATGTTTTTTGAAGGAGCTCACAATGAAAACTCACAATTAAAACTGCTAGACTTACCGACAACGCTGCAGAATGTTATCTGTCCTGCTCTTTACAAGTCTAACCTCTCTCCCTGAAAGCCCCGGTGTTTCTGAAGAGTGCAGGGCCCCATCCTTTTTCCGCCCAGGCTCTGACTGAAGAGAAACAATGTAACTTGTTACTTTGTTTCTCTTCAGTCCTGCCCTGGGTCAGCGCGAGGAGCTCTGAGCAGGCTGCAGACTGCACCTGCTTTCTAGAGCAAGCATTTCTCTCCCAGCTCTTTACCGAAGAGCTGAGGGGGCCCCCTTCACCTAACCGAAGACTGGGGGCCCCCCGCACCGCGGGGGCTGCGGGGGCGTTTGTTACGCCCCTGCTGAGGGCACAGCACAGAACAGGCCGAAGTAAACTGTCAAGCTTACCCTCTCCTGAGGGCACAGCACAGGCTTACCCAGTCTTCAGGGCACAACAAAAGGGCACAGCGCTTGATATAGACGTTTGGCTTACCCTCTCATGAGGGCACAGCAGAGGCTTACACCCCTTGAAAGCAACCAGAGACTTGAACTGGAGTAGAACCAGGAACTGGCACTGTAGCGTAGAGGGCGACCGTTGTAGGGGTCACTGGTGGGGCTATGATGTGCCAGTTAGTTGAACATTCGCAGATGTGGTTACTTGAGTTGCTTGTAGTTGCTTGAGCTTGATAGTAGGGACTCTGGACTTGAAGAAGAAGGTTACAGAGGTAGCAGAAGCAGGTTCTTTTAAATCGTCGCCATAAAATTGTAGTAACTGACTCCAGGCTGGTTGTAGTATTTCAGGAGTATTTATTGTATAAGTTACATGTCCAGTAGTTCAGCCCCACCAGGAGCAGCCAGCATGCTGCTCAGCCCTTCTCCAACTGTAGCCTCTCACTCCCAACATTCCATATTACATCATTCTGAGAGAATCTCACTGGCAGAGCATGAACCACATTGAAACAAGGATACTACAGGTGTCAGCAGTGAAACTTCCTAAGAAGTCTTCACCATATGAGAGCTCGATCTATAATGCTCCTTTCAGTCCCTCTCCTAAGTCTCGTCTGCCCAACCCACGGGGCTCTGTCCCTAATACAAAACCCCAAAAACTGTACACGCCCTTCAGCACACCCCTTCAGGCAGCTTCTTCCTTCAGTAGATTTCCATTTGGATCCTTTCATCTTCCCTTCCATGAATTCGACCTTGGGTCCCAGGCCTTCTCTGTACCAGGAGTTGCAACTTCACATTCCAATTCACTCCCCTCATGTCTACTCCTTCTGTCTCCATTCCAATTGAACAAAGACTCATTCTAACGAACAAGCTGCATGGCCTTGTACCTGTAGCCAAAAGATGAACAGAAAAAACCCCTAACATCATGAGGTTTCACAATTCACTGCAATTTAAGCTTTGCTAAAATCTTGTCGTCCTAATAAAACATAGCTAAAATAAACGAAGGCCTTCACTTTACATACATGGTTAGGCCTCAAACCAAACACACTACAATTACCAATTCTAATTATTCATCTCATACTTAAGAGAACTACCTACTTCATTCTTCTAACATGACTTAATGTCTCTTAATGCATGACATTATTATACTAAGCTTTACACATACACCAATACATTTCAGAATAACTGGTGGCCTTTCTCTTCTCTCGAGGCCTGTTTACATTCTACTTTTCTGTTTCTATGAATACATTTCTATTACTCTTTAATTGCATTCTTAGTTATATGCGGGTGCTGACTAACACTGAATATGGTGCACCCCTACAATTTTCGCATCAGCAGCGCTCTATCAACACCACTACGCCTTAATATTAGAAGCACTCACTCCACTTCTTTTGCTGAAGGCATGTTAAACGCAGAGGAGACTAGACATTTCAATGATATATAGCACGCTGGGGTGTAGTTATCCTGAATGGTGGGAGATAGTTTTGCACTGAGTCAGTAGCTCTAATGCTTACTGAATTCTCTTGAACATCGACTTTGATGAAAATTGGGCAAGGTTGTAATAGGTCAACTACTTACCTATAATCTTCATTACTATGATTATGAGGTATTATTAGCACTGCTCTTTGTTCCCTTCTTCCATCCTCGACTGTCTTATGCTCAGTTGAGGTATTCTATACAAGTGTATCAGAAGTGTTTGTAGGACCCGGGTCAATAAACTAGATTCAGGACCACTTCTTCAAAGTATTACATTATTATATGTATAATTTAGAATTCAAAATATCCTCTAGGTAATGAAACATCTTATGCCTCTGTGTGCTATATCCATGGAGTTGCATCATAATTAATTAAAAAGTGCAGGTTTGCTTTATACATCTATTAATATATTCTCAAGCAAGAATACTTGGTCTTGCAAAAGAGCTGGGGGAAGAATGCGCCTGCTACGCTATTTTGTGATGGCCCTTATTCTATGGCTCACTTGAGAGAGAAAGTCAATTATTATCAGGATAAAGATGCCAAGGACAATGAAAGGAACTGAAAAAAGTACAGAATCTATTTATATGAGGTGCTATCTTTTAAAAGAGATAGGGTAAATGGACTGCTTGTTACCTCGGTGAGAACTCACCTCATTAGGGTGTAGCCACATGTAATTGCCGATTTTCAGGTTACATAAAAAGTGTGGAGTTTTCACCATTTTGCATATCACAACATTTTTGCATGCTTTTTTTGCATCAGTAAGAAAGATTTTCTGCTTACACCATCCTCCTTCCACTTTCTGAACGAACTGTTGTATTGCAAGATGTTCCATCCATTAGAGAAGTCATGGAGGTCAGGTCAAAAACGTTTTACGCACCAAAATTTCCGGAGGTGGGGGGGGGCAATATTCATGCAGATTACACAGGCCCAAATGAGATAGGTTTGGACTACTCATTCTATTTTCATACTTCATTAGTTAATGGAAGCCTTCCTCTTATTCTGATGGCGTGAGGAGGAGCTGGAGGATTTGAGATACAAGCTGATTACTCTGGCCAGACCTGTGGCTTCTTGACTGAGAAACTTAAACTGAATAAGGAAGTTGGCACATATCCGTAAACAATATTCACTGTGAAACAAATGAACAATAGGCGGTTCATGTTTTGAACGTAACTTACCCTGCACGTATTTGAGATGACTAGTCTTAGAATTTTAGTGGATTGTACTTCCAGAAGCCTCACATTAACTTAACTTGATCCCTTTAGTGTAAGTCAATATTTGACGTTATGAGCTTTAACACAGTATCGCACTGTATGGGAAATCACAATATAAATGGATGGGGGTATTTTAAAAGTCAAGTCTCCGATTTGTCTTAGGATCTGTCTAACTATGTCAAACTGTTACAATAAGAAAAGCAAGGCAGGTGTCTAGTATCCCCGTGTTAGACCTGGAAGCCTTGGCATAGTTTCCCCTGACTTTCTGCCTTCTGACCTCCTGTTTTGTTGACTTCATGTTTTCTAGCTTTAGGACTCTGGGCACTTTATCACTGCTGACCAGTGCTAAAGTGCATGTGCTGTTTCCGTAAAACAGACACTATAATTGGCTTATCCACAATTTGCTTCTTTAATTTACTCATAAGTTCTTAGTAAAGTGCACTAAATGTTCCTGTGGCCTGTAAATTAAATGCTATTAGTGGGCCTGCAGCACTGCTTGTGCCACCCACTTCAGTAGCCCCTTAAACTTGTTTCAGGCCTGCCATTTCAGAGCCTGTGTGAAGTTCTAAACTGTCATGTCGACCTGGCAAGTTAACCCTCTTTCCAGGCCCAAACCTTCATTTTGATACAGATAAGTCACCCCTAAAATAGGCCATGGACAGGCCCAAGGGCAGGGTGCAGTGTATTTAAAAAGTAGAACATGTACCTTTAAGTTTTACATGTTCTGGATGGAGAGAAACTAGGAAATTCGTTTTTCACTACTGCAAGGCCTATCTCTCCCATAGGTTCCCATTGGGATTACCTTATGACATTTTATTAGTATAATTTCCAATTGGAAAAATATAATATTTTGGATTTGATGTCTCTCGACTCATAATTTAAAATCACAACTTATGGTAAAGTCAGATTTTAAGTTGTGGGTCTGAAATTGGCACTTTTAGAAAGTGTGTATTTAGTTACATTAACCATTCTGTGCCTCTGACTATCTCTGAATAAACATCAAGAGTGGCTGACAGCTGGGCATTGGGTATCCCTCTAGACAGCCACATACAAAGAGAGCTTAGGTGTACCTGATGGCCCATTCACATGCTGATGAGCCGTCACCAGGCTGCTTGGTTATCCTGGGCAGGATGTGTGGGAGGAGCTGACACTTGCACCTTAATAGTGCATGTAGCCACACAGAGATCTGCTTATTCACTGTAGTGAGTGAGGAAGGCCAGGGACTTTGTGTGCATCAAAGGTCTCCCCTACTTCAAAGACACAACTGGTTATAGGAACTGGACATCAGACACCAGCTAAGTGTGAGTATGCCCAGCCATGTGGTGCAAATCCAGTCCTGAGTCCTTGGAAGTGGGTTTTATGAAGTTTGGCAAAAAAAAAAAACAAATCGCTGTTGTTCACAGTCATTGCTATTGAATGCCACAGTGGCCGCATCCTACGGTTGCCCTTGCCTTGATTTATCTGCATGTCTCTTACATCAGCCACCATAAATGTACCTCTCTATGTCACTTTTTCATCACTTCTTTCTCCCCTTTTCAATATTTTCCTATCTTTCCCCTGCATTTTCTTTCTATCCTTCTGCCTTTCCCTTTAGGTTGAAGCCTGAGGATGAAAAAAGTACCAGTCCATAAAACTAAGTGGCAGTACCCACCACCTGCAAGCACCGGCACAAATTAAGCACTGGCAGGAACGTAAGATTTTTTTCTTAAACTAAAAAGTAGCTCTCCATCCAAAAGTGGTAGAGATAGTGCCTCCAAATAGGTAGTAGATTTAGCTAGCCAATATTCTCTACTGATGCTGCAAGAAGTGGGCTCTATTTGCATAGTTTTTCCATTGAAAGAAGGCAAAATTCCCCTTTAAATCCCCCACTACTGTGGACTGCCACACAGGGTAAAAAATGTATGTACTAAATCGGGGATTGTCCAACAGGAAGCTACACAATATAAAGGAACGTGTAGACTAGCCACATTTAACAATTAGGAAAAACGATTGCCACTCTTGCTTTGTCCTCATATATTACCATATTGTATATTCTTGTCTAGAAAAATAACATAATTTGTAGTTTGTTGAAAGAGTATCATAACTGTTATGGTACAAAAATCATCAAGTAAAATGGAATCTCCTAAAAAAAATAGCTACATTACCTGTGCATGTTTTCAGAAACACAGCCACGGTCAGGGTGCCTTCATCTGCCACCTAAATTACGACTATGTATGTTCTGCACGTAATCTAGATAGACCCCCTTTTACAAAAATGTACACAGTGAAAGTCGCGCTCATTTCAGCCTTCGTGGTAATATACCAACTGGATGTAGTAAATCCAGTGTCCGATTTACCTCCATAGAAAAGCAGAGATTATTGATATCAAGTGGCATAATATTAAACAGTTGCTTCATCCTTGAGCCATGAGATGGGGTGCAAGAGTGACACAACTCTTAAGGTAAATTCATCAAGCCACGCAAGGGCATCTTGCGTACCTTTATACATTTAGAATTACGCAAGGCAGAGCAAATGGCTGCATTGTGTTACCTTGCCCCGGGGAAGCACTTAATGGGGGGAACGTGGGTGTTCCCACGCATGAACCCATGAATATTGGCACATTTCCAGATTTACCATTACTGGTAGACCTGGGAATGCATCAAAATTCTATGCCTTTCCAGCTGAGGCATAACAAGGAGAAATATCTTAATTTTTCCTTGTTGCTCCCTCTTTCTATGTGTGCTGCTCTCTGCAACACACATAAAAAGAGGAAAATGCCTATCAGGATGGTTTTTGTTCAGAAGAGTGCCTGCGTTGGTGCTAGATAGTGCAGGGGAAAGACAGGAATGCACCGTGTTTTTTGGAGCACACTTCCTGGCCATCTGAAGTGAAAATCTATAAAGATTTGTGCTCGTGGTATGAAGTCCATCTATGTTGTGTTTTGAAAACTAACATTGCATGCACAGCACAAAATCTGTTATAGGTCAAGTGAAAATCACAATATCGACTATGTATATGCAAAGAAAGCCACGCAGCATGATGCTCTCATCAGGCACGCATGCCAAAAACAATATTTGTGTGTGTCTCTTACTTTCTGATATCTTGAACAAAGAGGTAATGTGTGTATTAATTTGACTCTTGTTCTCCCTTTATTTTGCAGGATACACATTAAACTAATCAAAAAGATGATGCCAAGATGGGCAAATATCTGTCACAATTGCATAGAACATCCACCAATGACAATGGTGCAGCAAGTTGCAAACAATAATCAGTAGGATGAAGTAAATCAAGGCCATCATTTTTATAGTCAAAGAGAAATACATGTTTTACCATTATGCTTGCTGAGAACCGTAGAAGATCAGAAAAACCTCACAACTAATTATATCAGAGTTGAGAAAATTTACTCTGGTGAGCAAGACTTAATGAATTAGAGTTAATGAATTCAAATATCTGTCAGCGCAGGAATAATGCCATTAATAGTTCAGCATTTGAATTAGAGTGTATGTTTTGATATTGTGCTGTTTAAGTAGGTATATTTTGTCTGAGCAAAAATCAAAAAAGTAGCTTAGTGAACCTAATCACTCCTCATCCTATTGCAGCACAATGCTTTGATAGCACAGAAAATGAGTATCAAATTTTACAGTTTAACCCGTAACTTGCAATGAGGATCTCCAACTCCGCATCAACTCCTACTCAGGTCAAAAGGATCTTTGCCACTGTTTTAGAATGGAAAATCACATTAAAACATCTCAAATAACATCAACTATTAGCCTTAATTTATTGGTCAATGATGAAAAGTTTGGTAAGGATTTCAAAACATTTATTATTCATTTAAGTTTAGTTTTTTGTCTTTCAACATTTTATTCAATTAGTAAAGGTAAATCCATTTCCAGAAATATCAAGGAAATAGGCCCTATCACAAAACTAGAAGAGTATGAAGTCTATCAGAACCTCTAAATCAAATTCCTTTGAAAAGAGTAATAGTTTTGGAGCTTGCAATTGGTAGCTACGAGAAGTCGAACTCCCCATAAAGAGAAGTTCTAGAAACTCACTCTAGTCTCAAATAGTTGCAGTAACAACTGTCTAAATCAAGTTAGTTACCTTACAAAGGGCCTCATGTAGGTAGCCAAATACCGGTCGGTAACGGCCGATTTTCGGTAAATATGCCGTTACCGACCGGTATTCAGACAAGTGAGATGTAGGAGTCCAAAAACCACTTTTCGGTAAATATGAGGCGGTAAATACCGATTCATATATTCCGAATTCTAAAATACCGATTCAAATTTACCGAATACAAAATTAACGAATCGGTAAACATGAAGTGGTAAATATAAAGTGGTAAAATTTTAAAATGACATGTAGGAGCACTCGGTAATTAAGAAATCCTGTAAATTCGTTAAATAAGAGTCGGTAATTAACACGGATGAAAAGCAGGTGGTAACCATCAACAATAGATAAATGCAAACCCAAAATGCTACAGCGTGGACAACATGGCCGCTATGTACGTCATTGCAAGGCGCCTACGTCTACAGGCAGCAGGACTGAGGGTGTGGCGACGGGAGGAACAAATCTACAGACAGCGCATCACACTATTCCAGCTGACTGATGCAGAGATACATGAGAGGTACAGGCTAGACCCCGAAACCATCATGGACTTAATCAGGGACCTACACCCACGCCTGGACCAGCCAATAAGAAGGGCGCACGCCATACCCCCACATGTGCAGGTGCTCTGCAGCCTACATCTGCTGGCATCCGGCAGTTATCAGGTGGTGATAGCTGCGGTGGGTGGGGTATCCCAGAGTTGCCTGTCACGTTTCTTCAGGAAGTTTCTGGATGCCATGATGCAGAGAATGCACCACTACATCAGCTTCCCCAACACACAGGCTGCACTGCAGAAAACAAAAACAGACTTTTATCACATGGCACAGTTCCCCCATGTCATCGGCTGTATTGATGGTACACACATCCCAATCTGTCCACCAGCTGATACAGAGCACATCTACAGGAACAGGAAGTCCACCCACTCCATCAATGTGCAGGTGATCTGTGATGCAGGGAACATCATCACAGATATTGTTGCAAAGTTTCCTGGGAGCACCCACAACTCTTACATCTTCCAGAATAGTGGGATATACACACGACTGAGTGCCGGAGAATTTGGAGAGGGATACCTGCTAGGTAAGTAACAGTGACGCCCCTTGAAACCTGCAAATCATAGTGTCATGAGGCATGTTACTGATGGTTCCCTTTCACTCATCCAGGCGACAGTGCATATGCATGCCGGTCATTCATCCTCACTCCCTACCTACACCCAGCAACCCAGAGTGAGAGACGATACAACGTGGCACACAAAACAACACGCAATGTGGTGGAGCGCACGTTTGGACTACTGAAGAGCAGGTTCCGCTGCCTGCACAAGAGCGGAGGCGCACGCCAGTACAAACCCATCACCTGCTGCAAGATTATTGCCACTTGTGCAATGCTGCACAACCTTGCCACGAAAAAAGGGACAGATGTGGAACTAACATATCATGAGGACAACGAGGATGAGTCAGGCCAGCCAGAGGGCAACGCAGCTAGAGTGCCAACTGCAATCGATGGGAGAGAGAGACGGGCAGAGATCACAGCCAACTATTTCTGAGTAAGTAAGGGGACACAGCGAGTTGTGAGAAGTCATGACGTAGTTTTAATGTGGCACCACGCCATGAACACATGAACAGGCCAATCTGGCAATATACCATCTATACAAGTAGTATGTCCAGGGTTACGTCACCCAATGGGAAGTGGCAAAGCAGGGCAACATCAATGTTTGCGCATACGCGCTGCAGTGGTGGGTTGCACGGCCTGTGCATCCTCACTAGAGCCAACCCCAAGCCGCCTGCTGCTCCTGCGTGCTTCTGGGACGGGGGGTGTGATGCTGCTGCTGGTGTCGATGCTCTCCGCAGCATCCCCTGCAGCAGTTGTCGACGCCTGACTAGGCAATAGCACCCCTAGTGCACTTGTCACCTGCACCATCCCCCGAGACAGGTCGCTGCAGCACTGTGTGAGGCCCTCCTGCATCGTCACAGAGCGCCGGCACAGTAGAGAAGTCGCAGTTGCCAGACGGTTGAGTGCCCTGCTGGTGGTGTCCCTTCTCTGGCGTTCCCGGCGCCGTGCTTCGATGTCAGCATCTAGTTTGCTGCACAACTGCTGGATAGACTGGGACATGTCCCGAATGCCCGCAGCCATGCCGCTAATGTTAGTGTCCATGTTGACTAATGTTGTCGTCATCACCCGCATGTGCCTCTGGACTGACATGACTGCCTTTGATTGCAGGCGCTGTTGCTTTAACATTTGGCCCTCGAGCCCCAAGAAGACACCATGGCCGTCAGTGGGTGCTGGTGGACTCTGGACACGCGACCTGCGGCGCCCTCTTGCTTCCGTCTGTGCTGCCTGTGAGGTGTGGGGCACAGTGGCATGGCTCCCTTCCTGGGGCCCGGTGCGGTCTTCTGGTCCCATGCTGTCGTCTGACGAGGTGTCTAAGGCTCGTAGCCTGGCTGCTGGACGCCTCCTCATTCTCACGCCTGCAAGCGGGGATGTGGCTGGTGATTCGAACATGAGTGGCGATGCTGGCTCTGGTGGTGGTGATGCTGGCTCTGGGTGAGGTGATGCTGGCTCTGTGTGCGGCGAGGCTGGCTGTGTAGGTGGTGCGGCTGCCAGTGGGCCTGCTCCCTGGTCTGAACATGTGCTGGCTTGCGGCGATATATGTGGCCGGTGTGCCGTCTCTCCTGCAGCATGCCCTGTCCTGCATGGTGTCACATCTGTGGACAGAAATACAACATTGGCTCAGTGTCCCCGAAGGGCTGCATTGCATGCGTCACAATAAATCATTTCACATTCCAATATGTCCCCTGTCTCCTTGTGCCTCGAGTGCGTGACATGCCTTGTTGCCCTGTAACATTTACGTCATGGTTAGTGTTGCCCTGACTACATCTCCCGGAATGCATTGCCTGTCTGCACTGACACGTGTGGACTGCAGTGTGATTCTCGATTCACAATTGGGGGATGTGGGATAGGGGTTGGGGGGGCTACATTGCTGTGCTTTCGTCTTACCTTGGTGTGTTGCGGCTCTGGCAGAGCTGTCGGCGTCCCCAAGTCCCACGACGCTCTCTTGCTCGATTGTGGCCGCCACCAGCTCCTCCAGTTCGGTGAGGGCAGGTGCCCTGTTGGTTCCACCTCCGGTCTGGCTGGCCTCCTTCTGGATGTCGCCCATCTTCCTCTTGGTTACAATCCGGAGGTCATACCAGCGCTTTTTGAGTACCTCAATGTCCCTGTGGGTCACTCCCACAGCATTGACCTGCGCCTGGATGGCCAGCCATATGTTGCGCTTTTCCACCTCAGGCACTTGCAGGGATTGCCTTCCGAACAGCTTGTGGTGCTGCTTCACCACCTCCTCCACCAGCACCTGGAGTTCCTTGGGGCTAAATTTCAGCTTCCTCCTCCTTTCCCCTCCGTCTTTCTGTGTTCTCTGGCTGGACATGCTGTTCGTTTACCCGCTCGCACATGCAACGGCTCCTTGCCTCTCCTCTGCACTCCAAGCCTCTCCAGGGTCGGCTGATTATGTACACCTGCCTGGGTGTGGCCACTTCGGCTAATTTTGTACACCTGCCTGGGTGTGGCCTGTTCCTTGTTGGGTGGGCTGTCGTTGCACTTGATTAGCTGTTTCGTCAAGTCATGTGATTTTCTTTACCGAATCCGTACATGCCGATTCGGTATTTTCCGATTCGGTATATACCACCTCGGTATTTTCCGAGTCGGTATATACCACCTCGGTATTTTCCGATTCGGTATATACCACCTCGGTATTTACCGATTCGGTCATTTCCGATTCTTAATTACCGAATGTTACCGATTCGGTAACTGTTACCGAATTTTTACCTACATGTAACTTACCGATTCTTATTTACCGATTCGGTACGGCTCGGTATTTTAGAACCGGTAAAATTTATTTACCTACATGAGGCCCAAAGTGTCAGGCAACAGTGAATCGCTGCCAGCAGTAGCTCACAACAATCAGTCAAAGGGAAGAAAAGCACAGTGAAGTGCAAGGGAGCATCGCCTCATCAGTCTAGGGAATAACTCTCCAGCTAGAAACATGTATATACAATATAAAAACATATGTATCCATGCAGCAGTGCGTGACGTCATCTGGGGCCAATAGAGAAGAATCGTCTGATGGTTTGCTGTTTCTTCCTTCGAATCCCACGGTAAATAGACAAGATGACATGGCGCTATCTAAACGTTACTAAGCATTCATACAATGGTTGCATCTCGGTGAGGTTCTCATGAGAACCTCTGCAAACCTACTCTGTTAGCTGTTCAGTGTTCCATTGTGTGACAGTGGACTGTTCTTTAAAATGAAACATTTTCTTTTACCACGTGTCGTGGTTAGATCACAAGAATCAACTTTCAATAACATTATTTATTATAATATACTGTCTTTCAATTCTAACGTTCTGAGCAAAGCATAGAGAAAGTATTTTAACTTACGATGATATCATAGGATGTGTGGAAGGAAAGGAATACATTTTTAAACAGTACTTTTCAAAGTGATGATGAGCTGTAATCATTAAATCAGCATGGTTCAGTGTTTTCTAAAAGGTATTTATTTTAATAAAACGAGATAGGAAAGAAAGAATAAACAATGAAAACCTGGGGCTAGCAGTAAAAGCAAGGTAAAAATTAGAGGTTTTTGCAAAAATTAAAGCTGCACGTTTACACTTTGCACATTAAAAAAGGGCACATTTTCTTCATGTTCTATTCAGCATGCATTTTCCACGTTAATGTCTAGGTAGTTATCAGCTTAAATGGGTGTTTATTCTAATGTACATCTTTCTGCTAACAGTTTCAATGTGATTCAAAAAATTATCATGGTTGCAATGACTGTTGCATAATTCTGGAATACTCGTTTTTAAATATTCAGAATAACTTTGAAATGATAAGAATTTGACAGTGAATGCTGGATATAAGGATCACAGAACAATCACAATACAAAAACACAGAAGATTGTGTAGCTAATAAAAAAAACTATTTAGCATATCATATTCTCCCCCCAAATCCCATCCCTCTGAAAAGGGCATTCTAGCCAATGTTCTTTTTAACCCCAACAGCTCACTCCTCAGTTCAAGAGCTGTGCCTTCATATGCCACCCCTAACATAACTTGAAAAGGTCAGCAGCTCAGCCTAATCTCTAACCCCTGATACAGTAACACAATGCCCCGACTGCCCTTACTTTTCTCATTAAACTCACCATACCCTCAAAAATAGTAGGCCATTCTGCCCACTTCCCTTCTCTCAAATACATAGAGTCAACAGGGTTGAAAAGATAACTATATTTGACAATGGTGTAGACCCTGTAGAGTGCATACTCAAAGCACTCCTCCATTGTGTACTCTGGGGGTTGAGTAATTAGAATAGCCAAACACTGTACATGGACATCGATAGGAGGACCTGCCAAATTAAGAACGCAACTGTTTTTAATCCAGACCCCTCAACTGTGCTCCTCTTCTGGTTAGGGACTGGGCTCATTCACTTGGTGGTGATTGTGGGCACAGTTAGCTTTGGCAGGGGGCTTGAACAGTGTAGGGGCTTTTATCCTGGAAAGGATCTTTGTCCAGAGCAAGGGACTTTTCCTGCCCTAGCTCAGGCTGCTGCCGCTATTTCTGCACAGGCAGTCAACCCATGCTGCATATGGCCATGGGCCCCCTTTTTCCTTTTGCAATTTTTCTTTACAGTCTAATGCCCACAGCTCTATCATAAATGAGGTGTATCTTGAGGCCCTCATTTTCCTCATCATTCTAATGTTGCCTGAAATCTTGTACACCTCTACCCCCGGCTTTGCCTGCATAGCAGGGCCACCCCTTGCAGTATGTAGAACTGGTGGGGCTTTGCAGTGAGCCGTGGCTGCTGCCATGCTTTCACCTTGTCTTCAGCAGCCTGTGACTCCTCCTCTTACTATCCTCAATCTGGTGGAGTTGAAATATTACTAAAGTACCAAACTAAGGATTTATCAGCATGAAATCTAGATGCAACTTGCTATTAATGTTGGAGGAGAAGGAAATGCATTGCAAAAACATTATGGATAGGCTTTCCTGTTTTCAGTTTCTTTTTTTGGTAGATTCTGGTGGGGGTTTTCAGTGTTTTCAAGGGATTTCAATACCTTTAAAAAACTGTGGTTTTCAGTGGTTACACATTTTCACGCCATTAAAAACAACAGAAACAGTGTTGGTCCGGTGTTTATGGAATGTTTTGCTTTTATTATTGCTTGCTTTCTGCACTGATAGTGCATGGTATATAGACAGTGTACATACAGTGTATACGAGGTCCAAATATATTTTTGCAAATACTTCTTCAGTGAGTCTTTGGTCATGTGCGCTCACTCTTTCCTTCCCATGTAAAGGTTTTTATGTGAAAAGACCCTCTCAACATTGCCACCTGAGACGGGCAACACCAAAACAGTCAGTACACAATTTGCTAACTATGGCCACTGACCTAGCATTCCATGCCTTTACTGGTGCACTTGAAGATTGTGATTCTCTGGGCAGGTTCTGCAACATTTGCGTTGAACTGGGCGCTTATGCCCTCAGAGTTATTGAAGCAGTCAATTCTAATTCTCTACAGTTTATAAAATATTTAAACAAGACCTAAAACATGCTTCAAACCCTGCATCTTTAGATCAAAGACCACAAAACTAAAAAATAGCGAAAGGAAGAAGAAACAATATTTTCGTGACATCCCTAAACAGCAAAACTCAAGCAGAGTAATGTTAGCATAGTCTTTCTTGCTGCTAGCTTGTATTACAAAGTTACACTGTATTGGCCCCTTCTAGAAGAAAAAAAAATGACTCACTCACTCTCCTTTTCCTTTCTTTGAATGACATTTAGTTTGTGGTTGTGCAGGTGTCTTTTAAGAGTTTATATGTTTACACTGGTGAGGACTATTTCCCTTTCGGTGGGGTTTTATCAGTTATTATAGGTTTAAACCTAAAACTGGACAGCCCAATTAGAAATTAAATCTAAATGTATTTGATTAAGAATTGTGAATCATATCTAGAAATAGCATTTTCTTTAGCAGTCACAGAAACCTACAGTATGCTTTTGTAATTCACCATGGTAAAAGGTTGATGCTGTCTCTCTTCACGCTTGCACCCCACAGCAATTCTATCACCAAATGCAAACATATTTTTTCAAGCTACATTTTTTTGCACAATGTCTATATCTTCTTCTACAACATTATGCTACTACTCACACCCCAAACCTCTGCAATGAAAAGTTATCAAGGAAAGTCTTTGGGTGTAAAAATCAATCACTAAAAGAATTGCAAGAGTGTGTATTTGTCCTGCAATAAATAGTTGTTTGTACTACTGCAAAATGTGTATGCCACTCAAGGGGTCTTTTGGCAGTGGCAGAATACATTTCACGGAAAAGATGTATTACAAGGTACACACAAGAGAATATTTCCACCAGGATGGGGGTAAAATGAATTGTATTTGTCCATCAACTTAATATATATTTTAGGAATGAACAGTAAAAAAAGTTAACCCTCATTTTGTCCCAAAAATATCTTGCAGTATGATATATCATTGTTTATTGTTTAAATAATACAAGTTGTCTATTTTGAAGTAACAGTTAATATAAGGATAACCAGTATAATTATAATACTGCATTACTTATAAAAATGATTACCAGTATCAATAAAATTCTGAATGTTTTATACAGAAATGAAGGAGCAGCTAAACAGGGAAAGGGAAAATGGGCATGCAATACCATTACAAAATAACAGACATTCTTTTTTAAATACATACATTTCAAGACCAATACCATGTATTTGTTGATAAATAACTTAAATAACACCTTGTACAATAACATAAATATACAATAAGCAATAATAAATACCTCTCTATCAAGGAGATTTGACAACTTCATGTTCTCTGTTCAGCTCTTCAGTAAGATATGACAGGGGAGGGATAAATAACTTGTTAAGGGAGACCATAACATATCTGTGTTCATTGCTAATTGTAGTGATGGCCTATTCAATCTATCTATTTTATCATTTAAACTAATACCATTTTACAATGTGGGACAGTTTTGTGTTATCTTTCCGGTTTAGAGCTACTTGTTGAATAGCAACAATTATAACTATAGCAACATTTTCCTATTTTTCAACAGAAGGTATGCACGCCTTCAATCAGACTCCCCAAAAGGCAATTTTTTTACTGAGAGCTGTACATTATATTTATGTATAACATTGATCTGTCTCCAAACTGGAATCCAAAATAGATGAACTAAAGTACATTAAATTATGTGGACTAGACTTCCAATTTGAGAGGAGAAAGAACAACACTGCTCAGATATAGATACATTCATTTTATGAAGGGATATTGGAGTACAACATCTATTTTACTGAAAGTGCAATGTTTGTGTGCTGTTGCCAGCCCAGGAAGTTGATTGCATTTTCTGTTCGAAGACTAATGCAAAATATAGGATGAGTTTAGTTTTGCATATACTCTTCCACATCGGGAAAACAAGAGGGTGGTCACTAGGATAGACATAAAAATACTTGGAATTAAAAAGGGTCAATAAGCACTTAATCTAACTTAACACAAATTGTTATTTCAACAACATTAGATGATCTTAACCAATGTCAGTCTTATTTTGAACAAACATATGTATAACATAGGGAAAAGTTTGGAAGCCAAGCCCCAACCACTTCTATAGATGTTCTTAATCAATATAAAGACATTTGTGCCTTCTTGTTATTAAAAGAAAATGTAGACATTATTCTATCTATAGTTTTAAAAAATGATTTGAGAAATGTAGAAAAAGAATACAGGATAAATGGGACAAGTATAATCTTTATAAAATCTAAGCGACCCTGCCATGACATATTAAGAGTATAGAAATTCTTATCTAAAGACTCTACCTTTCTTTACTATATTGAATTTAATGGTGTCTATAACAGTGTTGGAAAATCCAGACTATTAAATATTTAATTTTTGTAATATTCCACATTAAAGTATTGTCTTTAAACATATACTTAGGACAGAACCTATTTAGAGTCAGTACTTCAGATTTACTAATGCTTAATTTATATCCAGATACTCTAGATTACTCACAAATGTTCGTAAAGAACGCAGGTAATGACCGTTTAATATAAGAGAATATCATCTGCATGCATTGAACATTTGTTTTCCTTGGTCGCAAATTTAAATCCTTAAAAATGTGGGTTTTGCTAAATTTTTGACTAGAAAGATTTGAAAGTAGGAATTGATAGAAAAGGGGATACATGACTATGCTTTCTAGCAACTCTTTTAATATCAATGTCCGGTCTTATAATATTGTTATCAAAATTTGAAGCCTTAGGTGATTTATATCAAATTGATAAAAAAGTTTAAACATTTAGGCCCAATACCATGCCATTTTAAGTCCTTTTCCCATAAACCTCCAGATGATAACATTATTTCTAAATATCTAAAGCAAAAGCTTTGAAGGGGACTTTAAGTAAATAAGCTCTCTATTTTATTTTACATTATTTGCATTGTGAGGTTACAGTCTCCCTGTAACAAACCTCAACCATTCATTTGTCATTAAGTTCAGGATGAAAGATTATAGTCTTATAGCAAGAACCTTTCCCAATATCTTACAATCATTACTGATTACAAATATTGTGTGATAAGTTTCACACACAATATAAATAAAAAATATTGGTTGTTTGTCCTAGGTGCTTGGGATAGTAGTTGCAATATGTATACATAAAATTAACTGGTTAAGCTGTTTATACCTGGTCCGCTCTTGTGATTGTACATACTGTATTTTACAATATTTTGATCCTGTTTTTTTTACTGTGCTTTTATGGTTTTATCAACATGAAACCGAATAAAGATATTTTGATTGATTGATTGATTGATTGATTGATTGATTGATTGATTGAAAGTGGTCATAAAACTGAATTAACTTAGGTGCTAATGAGTTGGATAAATGAGAGATCAGAAGAAAACCCATCAGACCAGGGTACTTTTCCTTTTTTAGAAAATGCTATTGCTTCAAGAACCTCATCAAAGGCAGTATCTTTTTCCCAAAAATAGGGATCTGTTATAGAATACATCCATCTTGCTCATGACACAGCCAGGTCTACCACAAGCCAGTTGGGACACTTCAGAGAAATGTGGTTTTTAAAATATAAACCACCATTTTGTACAAATCTTTCATTGGCCCATTGCCAAGTGATGGAGGCATTGCTAGGCTGGTTCAGTAAAGAAACTCGCAAACTCTTGCGAGAATTCAGAAATCTTGCAAGAATTCTAAGATCTCTGCAGCCATCTTGAATATAAAGGAATACTGCCATCTCAGCCAATTGCCAGTGTTTGAGCAGTGCTGCCAAGATACAGTTGTATTATTGGAGAGATCAAGAAAATCCTAGACGTCTGGTGGTGAAGTCTCAAGCAATTGGCGGTAAGGAAGGTGATGCTGTAGAAGCAGTTTTGAGTGTTTTGCTAAAAGATCCGTTATTTTTTCTTGACCAATGAAGTCAATTGGAATAGAGTGACTGAAGGATTCTTATGCTTATTCTGCGAATAGGAATTAATGCACATCGCATATTTCAGTGAATAGGAGGTTCACACGTTATTTAGCCCGAACTAGAACAATTAGATACACTATCCCTTGTATAATTTTGAACTTTATATAAATCATGAAAATATTTACAATTTAAACAAATGAGGAGGTTAAAGAGATTTGCATTTAAATGTGTGTTATCATTTAAAAAATAAGACACAAGAAGAGTACTGTGATATTTCTACAAGAAAGAGTTAGAACTGTTGGGAACATCAGAACTGTAAACTATTTCAGAATTCCCAATTTGACACTCTGTGCTACTCATCCACAATCATTCAGATCTCCCTCTCCACAGTACCCTTTCTTATTCCTTTACCCTGATCTTCCCGCTCTGGTACTCAGTGTAATAAAGATCTGAGTTGGTACTCTCAGAAGATGTGGATTTTGGGAGATAATTCTCACAAGGTTTGCAACTTCCCAGAGGCCCTGACGAGATAAAGGGATTTCTAAGAATTTCTGGGAATTTGATGGAAACATTTAGTAATGTCCTCAAATATAGCAGCTAGTTTTTTACTATATAAATCCTTCTAAAATCTTAAAAACAAATAATATCAGAATGAGCAGCTTTTACTTTGACATTTTCATCAAGTATTGATTTAATAAATTATCTTTTTTTCCTTTACTTTAAAGTAGTTGGGTCAAAGTTTGCCCCTTTTATTACACCCACCACAATATTCAGGTCCTTGTAAATTTGCAAGGTTCTCCGTATTATACCTATTAACATCCAATTTGGATTCAATTTTTGGTTTGAGTAAATTTTACTATTTAGATGAAAAACATCCATGTTTTAAGGATTTATTATTTTCTAGAATTTTCCGAGAAAAAAAATCATAACCTTTCTTTTGTCTTTAGAATAAAATCTTTATTTGCAGCACAAGTGTCCCACTTGTAAAATGAAGTATCCCAAGAAATGTTACATTTAAAAAAATAGTATTGAAGTGCAAACATTTGCATTGAACTGACTATCCTTCAGAAAAGAGGTTCTGAATCTTCATCTGTTGTTGCCTTTCCTAGAAGGAAACAGGTCAAAGTCACATATCGATGATGCACAATCAAATAAAAGAATCAAATCAATTGAAGACTGTAATAAATTGGCAGTTAAGCTTTTGCTAGAAAACAAATCTAATCTATTGTTGACCGAGAATCATTCACCACTGATAAAAATATATAAATTGATGGATGGCTGAGTTACAAACCATTCAAGTATCAGGCAGAACTCTTCGAGTAAGTGCATTTTTAAGTAGCATCTGCATCTTATTGGGTATATATTTACATTTAGAGCTCTTATCATAAAAGGTGTCATATATCTAACTACCCTCCTCATCATCTTATCATTCAATATTTCAATTACTTAATGCTAATACTATTCCAGAAAGCCAAATTAGTTTAGTATTTGTTAGAACGCACAACCTTAGGGGCGTTTTTGCCTACCTTCTCCATTTTTTCTCACCTTGTTTTTGCTGACTTTAGGGCTCTGTGCATTTTACCGCTGCTAACCGGTGCTAAAGTGCTTGTGCTCTCTCCCTAAACATGGTATTATTGGGTGATTCACAATTGGCGTATTTAATTTACTTATACATCCCCAATAAAGTGCACTAAATGTGCCCAGGGCCTACAAATTAAATGCTACTAGTGGATCTGCTGTCGAGGAGAGATTGACGGCGTTGGTGCAACAAAGAACCAGAAGATGCACTCACGAAAACCAGGGATTTAGTGCCGCTGTTCAGACGGCGTGACTCAATATAAGAGAGTCGCCTTCAGATTCAATTAGAAAGACGCGTCCTTTAAACAGAGGAGATTTATTGCTGCCAGCACAGATGTCTTCAGCTGTTTGATGAGAAACCAGGGATTTAGTGCCGCTGCTCAGGCGGCGTTACTCGATATAAGAGACTCGCCTTCAGATTCAATTAGAAAGACGCGTCCTTTACACGGAAGAGATTCATTGCTGCCAGCACAGATGTCTTCAGCGGTTTGACGTAACTCATCCCCCACCGCCATGCATGCTTCCAGTGCCGCGCGCTCCAGCAAGCGATATTCACTGAGAAAAGACATGTTACATGAGTCACGCCCTCTAAACCTGAAATAAGGCAAACTATACTCAATTGAAAGTGGCAGACACCTTGTGGTGAAAAGGGTCTTCACAAAAGCTCGTTCCATGTCCTGTGGAGAACCCCACTCAAAAAGTACCTAAAGGGGTTCGAAACGCATAGACCTTTTTTCCTCTTGTCCAAACAAATGCATACCTAATTTGTTCATCAGGTTAACCCTTGGCCATTAACTATTTATGCAACCATTGAACACAGGACTGGTCTTGGTTACCTGAATTGTACATGTTTGGCAAGTGCCCTGTATGGGGTTGTGTTGTTTTTTTATTAAAGAAATATGAAAATGTTTTAAACAACTTCTCAACCTTGTCCCCCTTCCGGGCTTTCTCTTTCTTTTTTCGTTGTCTCTAATTGTGTTATTAGTCTGTATCTTTTATATTTTGGAACTAGAGCTTGCTCATGAACTAATTTTTGTTGTTATAAGTGAGATGGAGTTTTGTGCCATTTATGTGACTGTTGATTTATTTTTCATATAAGTGTTAAATGTTATGTGGTTTATGTGACATCGATTTGAATTGTTAATTGGAATAATAACATGAACAGATGAAGTTCTGACAAAATTGAATTTCAAAAATTTAAATATTTCTTCTTTTTTTTTTATAAATTAATTTTTTCCAGTCACTATGAGGGTCATGTGTGATTGGGCTAAAGAGTGTGTCTAGCAAGTATCAGTATTGGCAATTGTGTTGTTGGCTGAGCAGTTAAATTTGGCCTAGCTTTATTGCTTATGACCCAAAACCCTCTATTGTTCTTACTAGTGGATCTGCAGCACTTGTTGTGTCATCCACTTAAGTAGACCTTTAAAAATGTCTCAGGCCTGCCATCGCAGAGTCTGTGTGTGCAGTGTACCTCTTACCATGCCCAAACCTTCCTTTTTAATACATATCAGTCACGCTTAAGGTAGGCCCTGGATAACTTGAAGGGCAGTGTGCCATGTATTTAAAGGGCAGGACAGATACTTTTAAGTTTTACATGTCCTGAAAAAACACTCAAATTCGTTTTTCACTACAGCAAAGCCTATCTCTCCCATATATTAACATTAGGATTACCTTATTACATTTTATAAGTGTAATTCCCAATTGTGAAGACATAGACTTTGTCAAGTTTTGGTGTCTCTAGAATCACAATTTAAAATCACAACTTATGGTGAAGTCATATTTTAAATTGCAATTCTAAAAATGCTACTTTTAAGAGCGTTGGCATTCATTTACTTTAGTAATTTGGTGCCCACTGCCTATCTCTGATACACACGTGGGAAGGTTGACAGCTTGACTTTGTTTATTCTCCCTAGACAGACGCACACAATAGGAGCTTTGGTGCTACTTATTGGGTCATCCTGGCAGGATGGAAGGGAGGAGTTGGTCCCTGCCTCACTTACACCTGAATAGGCTGTGTCCTGTCTCCACCCAAAGGGATGCACACCCTCCTGTAGTGAGCCTGGCGCCAGGGCAGGAAGGGAAAACCTTAGTGCACTTTAAAGACCTGTCTTTGAAGTCTCCTCCACTTTAAAGGCAAACCTGGGTACAACTACTGGACCTCTGACACCACCAGTTCAATACACCTCTGGAACCGTGAAGACTCTGCCAGGAGGAAGGACTGCTGTGCTGCTGAAGGGTTGCCCCTCTGCTGGACTGCTGTGTGGTGGACTCCTGCCTTGCTGTGCTGCCCTGCTGCCAGCTGCCTGGGTGAGAAGGACTGGACCTGCATCACTTGAACCTAGATTGACTCCACAGGCCAGCTTGCTGGCCTCCGGATCTGAACTCTCAGGGACATAGAAGACTTCTAACTTACCTGCTTCTGCATATTGACTCTGCCATTTGTGATTCTGCCTTGCCAAGTCGAGCCAACCCAGTCATGGACCCTTGGAAGTGAAGCTTAATGTGCTTTATTCAACAAAACCCATCCTGTGTCGAACCAGCTCATCGTCGTTGTTGCGTGGCTCAAAACTGATGCATCGCCCCTGCTTCGTGGATTGAAACCGGCGCACCACTCCGGTTGCATGGATCAGAACCAGCACATCGCTCCTGTTGCAGGACCAGAACTGGTGCATCACCTCTACTGCTTGGATCATCCCTGACACATCACCTTCAGAACCACCACTGCCATTGACAGCATACTTGACGATGATGACAAATCTCCACAGTGCAGCTCTTCACTCATTGGAGCTGATGCATCATTGCTGCTGCACGGATCAGGACCAACGCATTGCTCCCACTGCAGGGGTTGACATCAATGCATCGCTTCAGCTGCAGTCTGCATGATCTACATTTATCAAGGTACTTTTGTTCAGTGGGCCTCACAGCGTCTCTGTATCTGGCCCATGCTCCATTGCAGTCGGCATGAACTTTTGACTTTGTCCCTATCCGGCTCAACTGGATATCCCAAGTAAGTGATCATCACCTCTAAGTGCTATTTCACAGTTTATTCTTTATAAATTCATATCTCAATTTCTACTTATTACATTTGTGTTGTTTTGGTCTTGTTTTATGAATTAAAATTAATTAATAATTTTCTAACCAGGTGTGGAATCTTTTCGTGTGGTGTTTTCACTGTTTTACTGCTTGAAGTGTTGCAAAAATACTTTACACTTTGCCTCTAAGTTAAGCCCGACTGTTGTGTGCCAACCTACCAGAGGGTGAGTGAAATGTTAATTTAGAGTTTGCCTTACACTTACCCTGACTGGGATTGTGGTTGCTGCTTGACTATGGGTTAAACCCCACTAAACCAACAACCCAATTTCCTAACAGAATTATTTAAATCACGTATGTTAAACATAGATAAAGGACCCTCCTTCAATTTTAATTCCATAATACAACATCTTGCTCGTGCGTTAATATCTTGTTAAATAACATAGGGTCCGAATTATTTCTTGACGGGCATTTCTCCACCAGGGCAATGGAGTAAATTTGTCTGTTTCCCTGACTGAGGTGCTGCCCGCCAAATTTAGAAATGTCCACAGGCCCAGCTGATATTTCTATCTTTGGAAGGAACTTCTGTCACGATGGTTCCTGTCAGTGCATTGTAAATTTAACAGCTGGATCCATCAACATGACGGAGCCTTACAACAACCTTCCAATGCTTTTTTTTCTTCTCTAAAGAAAGTCCCAAGGCAAGTTTTTTAAAATGAAAATTAAAGAAAAAACAATGCCCCCCTCACAATGGGAGTTTTCTGCTATGGTGAGGGAGTCATTAAGCACTTTTCCGTGCCCCTTGCTGCCAGGTTTTTCCTGGGGGTGATAGGCATTGAAAATAAGCAGTGTGTCTGTTTAAAATTAAGTGAGCAAACATACGAACCTCTGATGGCCCTTACTCCTTCAGGTCGTTGGATGGTATTTGACCACTGCGAATCCATAGTTTTATCCACCGTTATCAAACCTATGCTCTGCCCCATTCTAAATCAGGTAGGCAGAACATCATTTAGGTGGGGAAGGAACACTGTCACTATTATGATGATATTCCTGCTCTGCCAACATTTAAAATATGCCCATAAACATTTAGAGATTCAAGCAATAAAATAACTCCATTTGTCTTACCTAGAAGAGGAGAGCCAAAAACCTCCTGAACCCAAAGTTTCTTAAGTTTGAGGTTCAGCTTCCGAAAGGTGAGTCTCCTAAATTAGAGCAATGTAGCCTTTTATACTGTCCACATGAGAATGTACTCTCAGTCCGTTAACCGTATTACCAAGACCCTTGATATTCCAAGACACTACTCGGAGCATTACATCCAGTTAGAATATAATTAGCGTAAGTTCTTCATTGCTCTAAAAAACAGGAGAGAAAAAGTAAGCAATTAATCAATTGAGTAAGTAGCGTACTACTCGAGAGTTGACTACCTAGCATTACCAAAACAACAAACATCAAGATAGTGAATAGGGAGAGCCACCTAAATATGCAACAATGACACATAGTCATATATGAACTGATAGACTTCACCTACACAATAAGAGATATGAGAATTCATAATCTAGATGAATAAGACACAAACACCAATTTGAGTATAGTGTCACAACACTATTTTATTGACCATTGTAAAGAAACCAAAATCAAACATTGTAAACAAAAATGTACTTCTTGAAATATCCATCCCATCTTTCTTCTTACCAAATATTAAAAGTTTCAACTTCACAGGATCTCTATGCCATTATAGTCACATACTTATGGTTAAACTTAAACAGACATTAGTGAATTAGGCAAGCATTAAGAGTCTTTAGAACTGGTTCTAGATCTAAAACATTTTTGCCAAGCGGCAGTTGCTTTCACCCCCCCCCACCATGAGACATCAATATTTTATTAGCAGATCAGTTGAGTGGTTTATTTTCTTTAGAAGCCAGAGTTGTTTACATAAAATCTGTATACTCAAGAAAAAGAATTGACACCTGTGGGCTCAGCCGATTTTCTTGCAAAAAGCTTTTCCTTCCGCAATTGATGTGCTCTCTGTGTTGCACAAACTGAGTCTCTGGCTCAGCTCTACACGGTTTGTTTTCAAATCCACAAGTGAACATAGTCCAATGCACCAGCGCTGAATGTGAAAGACAGGTTATCGTATCCCGGCAGAACTCCACCCAATATATAAATGAGGTGGTGTCAATGTTTGTGGGTTACTGACAGGGAGTCGGTGCAATCCAAGCAATCGTTCATTAATGATTTACACACTCAAGATCATTAGAAACTGAATATGTATTTCAACATATTTATGTAAAAATAGTTATTCTAAAATGCTGGGATCTAGTGCACGTGTCATGGTACCAACACTGCAGGACCCTCTATGCCCCTTTAGTTTAGGTATACTACATTTCCCCTTTTGCCTTGTTCCCTCCTCCTTCCCCAAATTGCATGTTCACTTTGTGGTGTGGTTGCTGTGTGTTCCTTCTCTGGTGGGAACTATTGGCCTCAATAGACAATTGACTAAACTCAATAGTCTGCTCAGTAAAAGTCCATAAGAACACTTCTCAATCTTGGTAACAGTGACAAGTGCACCTATTAATCAAATTCATGATTCGAAACTGTCAAGACTAATTGCTCTGCCCAAACTGAATTTTCCATTACCCTGGGGGCAGCAGCAGATGCACTCGAAGACTAAATTGCTCAAGTTGAACTTTCCATGACGCTGGCGGCAGCATCAGGTGCACTTGCCAATCAAACTCACATAGAGTAACTACCAAAAATCAACAGGTGTTGTTTTCTGAAAACAGTGGCCAGCTTCTATTTCAAGGCTGCTCCCACCCTGATTCCTGCTAGGACTCTTTGTCACGCACTCACCTGCTTCCCTTCATGGAGCCTCCTCTCGCCCTTCCAGTCATCTTCTGTTCTCCGCTTCAGGCTGCAGCAGGTCTAGACTTTGTCCTGAACTGGCGACCGCTCCAGCATCAGGTTCCCTACAGAAAGGAAAAGACAACAAAGAAACAATCTGGCATCAGGTATTTTGTTAAAAACTGATATCATTACTTGTGCTCTGAGCTCAGTAGCGGTTATTTCTAAGAAATGAAATAATCCTTTGATATTTTGAAGCACGCAGTAGACTCTCACCACTGGCAGGGCTTTAACAAGAATAAACCCTTCTATAGCCCTTAAACGTTATATGCACCCTAGGAGTACAAGTTGGGTATATGCTGACTTGACACACAGGCTACCATTGGGACACCTATGACAAGTGGGTGCCAAGGGATTGCTTGCGCTGTAATTGGGACACTATAGGATAATTGTGACTACATCCATTGAGCAATCCATTGAGAATCCTTACTCCAGCTCCAAGGTGGCACAGGCCTTCTGACCAGAAAGACAGAGCACTATTAGATGTCTGTTTGGGGTATGAACTCATGGCATACAAATACATTTTGATTATTTTGTTGAACAACTACATTGCAAGTCAAATCACTGTTCTTGTACTTCGCAGATACTCCTCTGACCGGCGTTCACACAAGATGGGTAACAGGTTTTTTGAGACCCCACTGTGGCTGCCAAGGAGGAGTACCACAGCATCTTGTCTATCTTTCTCAATCCCAACCTCCTTTCCCCTTAAGGCCTTACCACTGGTACAATGTTGTTTACTGTCACCGGAGGTAGAACCTAGGAGGAACTCATGGAACTAGTATCGCCCTATTGGAACCGTCTGGCATTCAGGTGAGTGTCCCTCAACAAGGTAATATTGGTACCATCACAGAAGATAATAAAAAGCAGCTAAGCTTTTCAATAACATTAAAAACAGAAAAAGCATAACATCATAATTTATAGCCCTTAAACCCTCACTGTGCTAGGTCTAAGCTCTATCCTACTTCTAGCAGAGTAGAACCAGGGGATTGCGTCTATGAGAGAACCCAATCCAGGCGGCAGTTCATGAAAGCAGAATGGAATGCTTCACCGAGACTCAAAGAGTCTTGCTGGAGGCTTCTTCTATCGAGACGGAATCTGGTGCCGTGCTCTTCTGGATTTGCGTCTGCAACCTGGGTGAAGTTTCTCTCCTAACTTAGTGGTCAAGTTGTAGTCCTTATATATTGCATTTTATCTAAGATAGAATTTGCAATGTCACCTTAGAAATATTTTGACATAATCATATACATCAGTGGATGTACTAACAAGGTAAAAATATGTCACTATAGACTACATTTTATGGGTTTAAGGGGTTGATATTTACCCATGAAAAGACACCTGTACCAAGCTGATGTTGTGCTAGGGGTTTTGTTGATGTTTGTATTAGAATGACTTGACAGTTCTTGGAAAGATAGGCACAGATGACATCTGCGTCAAGGCAGACATGATGATGATTCTGCATAATTTGAGGAAAAATGGCAGCCTACAATGGCAAAAATGGCATCTTCCATGGTCTAAGATGGCAACCTTCATTACCTAGGATGTACTTGGGGACAAAAGTAAACAAGCTGGGCAGGCTAACTTAAATGAAGACTATAGTGAAAATAGAACCTGTCCTGTATGTGTTTAAGAACCTAAAACTAAAAGAAAGAAGCCTAAATACAAGTGATTAAAATAGATAAAATAATAGAATTCGGGAGGGAAACAGTCATAAGATTTGTGACATGCCTGGAATAATTTTTAAGTTAAATAGTCACTAATTTATCACTGAATGAGTTTTGATTGACATGCAGAATGCAGCATACATGGAAAGAGGAAAGAACAAGGCTGAATAAAGATATTTCTCCTTGTTATGCCTTACTTGGAGAGGTGTAGCATTTTGACACATTCCCAGGTCTACCACTAATGGTAATGCACCAAAGTCCATGGGTGAAGGCATGGGAACACCCATGCTCCACCCATGAAACCTCTCCCTGGGGCAGATTAATGCAAGGCAGCGATTTTTCGCTGGCTTGTGTTACTCTAGATTTATGAAGCCATGCAGGGCCAAGAAGGTGGCCTTGCGTGGCTTGATAAATCTCACTTAGGTTTTGCGGCTCCAATGTGTCCCCTTTCATGGTGCAAGGATGACACAAAACCTTGAAAGAAATGGGCCCACGTGGAATCCATGGACTGAAGTTAACTTTTATCTTCAATAAGGCCATTTTTTCAATGTTTCACCGCTTACCATTTTCCAGTTCCAGCCACATGTACGTACTCTTCTGGGTGGACCATATGTATTCAGCTCTTGTCATTGTTTTGCTTGCAATTTCATCCTCACAGAACCGCCTGCGTTCAAGGCTAGCAGTTTTCTTCAGTTTTTTTCTTGACATTTTAGTTTCCCACATTCTGCATGTATTTTTTTACCTTGTGTTTCTTGCCTAGTGGGATAGTAGTATTTGTTTTGATGAAGGGACCTATCCGTCACTGGCTCATGTCATGTTGCTTTCTTCCTCGCATGAGTTTCAACAGTGAGGCACCCACAGCCTTATTGGTGGTTCACTTCTATGCTTTAAGCATGTCCCACACTGCTGTTTTTACATTCATTTTGCAACAGGTTGCCATTTTCATTATGCCTTTCGTCATCCTAGTCATCCTTTGCATCAAACCATCATTACATTGTGGAAGTAAGGTGTTCGTGCTTGATAGTATTCTATAGACATTTCTTCATTTGTCTAGAAGCGAATTGGACACCAGTGTCAAACTCCATTTTAGTTCTTGTTTCCTCTGGGATTTCATTGAAGTGCTCCAGGTGATTGGCTTTTTCTAACACTGTAATAATTTCTGAATAACATTCTATACACTTCTGGATATTTTCCTTCATGTGCTTTTAAACATCTATTCAAAGTGCTGCTTATAATAATTTATGACGCTATTAAAGGTCTCCACCAGTCTCTATCCTCTTAAAACTACCCCATCGTCTATGGATTATTCATTTATTTCCCAAAATGTCTCAGTTGAGATTTCTGTATTGGTTGCAGGCAAGACAATGGCTGTAGCCATTTCCTTGTCCCATTCCTCCATTGTTATTCTCGACTCTCTTCCACAAACTCTCTACTACAGGTTCATATTCCGAATTATGTTCATTCCTTGCTAATGTTGTGCTTGGAAATCTTGTGAAGCAGTCTGCAAATTGATTCTTAAATCCAGGCATGCACACTATTGTGTATTGGTAAACCTGTTATTTTGACACTAAATGAGCTAGTCTTCCAGACAGTTTCTCTAATCTGCCTGGTTCTAAAATTTACAGCAGGGGCTTGTCATATAATCACTTTGTAAACTGATGTCACCACAGCTACGACCTAAAATTAGAATGTGGCCAATACATTAGCAAGTGTTCCTCTTTCAATTAATGCATACCTCCTTTTTGTGTCTCCATGTGCCATTGAGGCAAACACTACAACTTCTTCACTTTTGTCACTTTTCAGTTCAAGTACAATCCCTAGCCCATACCTGCTTGCTTTTACTGTGAGTGTTGTATGTGTCGTCATGAAAAATGTTCTCTGTATTCCTGCTTCTAAGATCTTTTTCTTCACATTCAGAAAAAATGCTGTTTGTTCTTTTCCCTATTTTTAAATTTTGCCCATCTTTGAACAGACTGTGCTGCAGTTCTGTTATGGTACTATAGTAACAGACAAACTTAGAATATTGTTTAGCTAGATCCATAAGTATGTAGGCAAGATATTCGATCTCCTGCATGTTGACTGACATTTATCTTTATTCATGGTTAAAACTGTTTTTTCTAATCTTTCCATCACTTTCTCTAAGTTCAAAGATTGCTTTTTCTTATCGGCACTATATAGCAGTGTATCATCCTAGAAATACTGTACTTGTTTTTGACTTTTTTATATAAACTTCTCATCCGTTTCTGAAACCGACACTGAACCTCTAACCCAAATTACATTTTTTGTAATTCATCTGGGGCTGCCTGTGTTCCCATTCAGGGTGGGCACTTACCTTGTCACTTTAGACTGGACTGTTCACAGTGGAGCAGAATCAAGGCTGGTTTGCGTTATGTGATTTCTGTCTGAGGTGGAATGGTGAGGGAAAACAAGTGGCTAGAATGTGGCGTAGTTATTTACCAGATGCTGGGATTAATTCAAGCAATCCACCCAACACTTTTTTGTTTCCTGCAGTCTCTTGAATTGATATAAACCGTCGGGCATCAAAAAGCCAGTTACATATCTTGAAGGTGGGTGCAGCCTAATCTGATGATAAGCCTAGCACATATCCTATTTACACAATACTCCTTTTAGGGTCATTAACTTCCATTAAATTGGGTAAAGAGTAACTGTCTAACTGTAAGACTATGCTTACACATCTGTAATCAAGATAAACTGAACTTTGCCATTTCCGTGCTTTCCTATTGAAATTGGTGAGAGGCATTCCGTTGCTTCAACTTGTTTGATTGTCATGGCCTCACACACCACGTGCCTTACTCATTTCCACATGCATCCTATTGCTGTGCTGCCAAATTACACATATTATGCAGTGCAACTCCAGCAGTCAAACAGCCCTCCCTCCTGCAATGTTATATTATATTGCTGGATCTTGTAGGCTGGCTTTGGCTCCTAGGCGCAGAAAATTGATTCCGCCCCTAATCTCTGACGCAGAGACTTAAAATAATCTTCTGGTAGTTCTTGTACTGACTGTGAGCGATCTTGTGGTACTCATTCTTTGCGAAATCTCTCAAGATCATCAAAGTCAGATACATTTCAGATGTGAATGTGAAGACTTTTAGTCAAAAGAGAAAGAAAAGGCATACTGTAACATAAATCCCAGAAAATGATTTTATGATTTTTGTCTATGATGCAACAGATTATAGATCACAGAAGAAACAAAGAGACCGTGCACAATAATATACAGAGATGTTGTACGTACTGCACATTACAGACACCCGATGCATGTTAAGTAGTTAGGGCCCGATTCACAGAACAAACTTAAGACTAAATCCTAAACTTAGTACCATTCTGGTATTCACAGAATGCACCTAGTACTTCTGGTATTCACAGAATGAACTTACTACTTTTGCTATTCACAGAATGAACTTAGTACTTTTGCTATTCACAGAATGGATTTACGACTCCTAAACTTACGTCCGCACTCGGGCCGGAAATTCCGGTCCGGAGGCGGAGCTTCCGGCCCGGAGGCGGGGCTTCCGGGCCGGAGGCGGAGCTTCCGGGCCGGAGGCGGAGCTTTCAGCCATAGCTAAATCGGCCGGAATCCCCACCTCCGGGCCGGAAGCTCCGCCTCCGGCCCGGAAGCCCCGCCTCCGGGCCGGAAGCTCCGCCTCCGGGCCGGAAGCTCCGCCTCCGGGCCGGAATTTCCGGCCCGAGTGCGGACGTAAGTTTAGGAGTCGTAAATCCATTCTGTGAATAGCAAAAGTACTAAGTTCATTCTGTGAATAGCAAAAGTAGTAAGTTCATTCTGTGAATACCAGAAGTAGTAAGTGCATTCTGTGAATACCAGAATGGTACTAAGTTTAGGATTTAGTCTTAAGTTTGTTCTGTGAATCGGGCCCTTAGTGTTTACATAGAATATTAATAGTGTGCCTTACCTTGAGTGAAAATTGTTAAATCACAGAAACAGAAAGAAGATGTTGGATAGAAGACAGGTAATTTTGAATTGGTCATACAATAGTATAATAGTTTGAGGTAGAATAATAGGTGGTATTTAAATGTCCTCTTTTGTCTACGGCTTAATCCCACAAATTAATGGAAAGCCTGGACTGGAATGCAAGCAGCAATCAGCTAAGCCCAGTACAGCTATCCTGTTTCTTTCTCCTCCCATTGTGTTTTCTGCTGAGTATATACAGACATCAGTTTCAATTTCAGGAGATTGAAGGAGGAGGTCGAGCTATCTTCACCGGATACACACGTTAGTGCTTGTGTCCATGATTATATCATCACTTTTCATGTCCTTGAGCATTTTCTAACCTCATCCTGTTTTACCACTGGCACGTCTCAACGGATGGTTCAGTGGGTATTAGTCCGTCTTTCATTTATATATGGTGCTTCTATCTTTTCAGTTCACCCACACTATCTGTAAATATGCTAGCTACTTCTCCAGGATGCTTTCTATGCTCCTATGAATGACTTGGGGCCAGATGTACGACCCTTTTTTGCGCACGCAAATGGGAGGAGATGAGCCCGTTTGCGACCGCAAAAAAGAGTAGTGGAATGTACGAACGATATTTTGTGAGTCACTCACTCGCAAAATAGCGTTTGCCACTCTCACTATTAGGAAGGGGCGTCCCTTCCTAATAGCGAGACTCACTGCCATGTACTATTGTTTTGCAACCACATTTGCGGCCGCAAAACACTCGCATTTTACCACCTACTTCAAGTAGGTGGTAAGCCACTCGCAAACGGGAGTGGGTCCCCAGGGGACCCCTTTCCCTTTGTGAGTATGTGAGAAAATATTCTTTATGAGCAGACAGTGGTCCTAGGGACCACTGCCTGCCCTCAAAAAATGAAACTGAAAAGTTTCATTTTTCTTTTTAAGGTCATCCCATTTTCCTGTAAGGAAAACGGGCCACATCTAAGAAAAGAAACCTGCTTTATTTAAAAAGCAGTCCCAGACATGGTGGTCTGCTGACACCAGCAGGCCACCATCCCTGGGAGTGCAAGCCATTCCCAATGGGGTCACAAATTGCGCTTGCCTCATAAATATTGATGAGGCATGCAATTTGTGACCCCATTGGGAATCGCTAACAGTTTCCGTGACACTGTTGTACATTGCATTTTGCGAGTCGCAAAGAGACGCAATTTGCGTCTCGCAAAATGTAAGGATGGTACATCTGGCCCTAGATGTTGTTCCTTTTAACTAGGTCTTAAAGTCATTTGCCAATTCAATTATTGTCTCCCTCCTACAATAGCTGGTCCCTTTTGTGCAACGGACATAGATTCTTTGCAATGAATTGCTTTTAATTCAATTCCTGCACCCCAAGAACCTACAAGATGTGTTGTCCCACCTTCATGTCAGTGAGTTACTGAAGGGCTACTTCTAAGTGCTATCTTGTGCCCCCATCTCATTGTGCAGGGTTTTGGGTATGAGGGTGAACAAATATCCGCATCAGTATCCTATCCAACCTCTTTTCCATCTGGATTAATAGTACATCGGGTCACTTTATTTTTCTACCTTTTTTATTTCCTCATCCTCTACACGCAACGCCAATGCTCTGGAGCTTCATTACATTCTCTTTATCTTCCTTTTCCACACAAGCTGCTCATTGCTAGTTCTGAAAGTCTTTCTGCACATTTTTGTAAAAGTGACCTCTTCAGCTAGTATTATAACTTCATTTATCCTGCACTGGGCTTGTCCTGCTGTAGGTAAATGTGCTGGGCTTCCTCAGCGATAGCAAACCTTGCTACTTTGTCTGTCTCTTTTCATCATTCAATCTGTTTGCATATATCTTGCCCTTTCTTTTCTCATTTTATTTAGCTTGTATTTTTTTTACTTCGTTAATTCCTTTCAATATTTTCTTCTCTTTTATGTCTAACTCCTTTAAACACCTTGTTGATTCCACTTGCAACTTTGTAATAGTTAATGTGTGTTGTAGCATCGGATTCCTGCTGAGGTATTTTTTCTTAAATCTCTCTAATTAGTTAATCCAGTCATTACTACAAACTCACAGAAGGCTGTCATCTCTTTCAGGTTTGACTCGAACTGATCTATTTTTCTTGCTCTCTCTGAGGTTGTGTATAATAAAACCTATGCCTGACCATGACTAGAATGACCACCTTTGTGTAATGTATATTTTGAGACTTCTTGCCTCCTCAAAAGCATCAAGGGTTACAGTTTCTGCAGCATCCATACATTCATGTGAAATTAAAAGGCTTTCTGTCCCTCTTCAGCCGACAATGCCCTAAATAATGTTTCTTTCTTCTTAGGTGGTATCCGATGGCATCTAAGGCTTCTAAGTAATTTTGAAATATTGCCTTCCAGTCCTTCTACTGCAGTGGTCATTCTCCAGGTGTTTGTAAGAAAAGTGCTGGCTTACTCACCTAAGTGCGACTTTGCACACTTGTAAGTGTGCCAGTCTCAGGGCCTCCTCAGGCACTTGTACTGCAGTCTCTTTTAGACTTCTCTATCATCAATCGTTGACCCTGGAATCCCCGGGCACCTCCACCAGTCCCAAGCGCAGACCTCCTGTCTCATCTTCACCATCTAGTCAATAATTTGGTCTGTCCTCATCTCCAGAATGAAGGGACAAGCTGAACATGGGAAAAGTGAGGTATAAATAACTTGAGTGGTTAAAGTAAATATCAATAAAAGGAGTTAGACCAGGGAGGAAACCAAAGACAGGCTTCACAACACTGCCAACTTCGTCTGTTAATCTGCCGCCCTCAGTAATGTTCCACGGCCCTTTGGAACATTCGGGAAAAAGACAGGGGCCTGGACAGTAATGGAAAGCCAAGATAGCCCCTGAACCTTTTTATGACTCAGTAAGAATTTTCTAACTTCTGAAAGGGCTTTTGAAGAACGTAAAAAGGCATTTTGCAATTGAAACCTTGTGATTTTACCAGTCAAAGAGTGCAACTGCAAAATATATTTATACATCATTGCCATTGTGCCAAACCTGTTTTTTAATAACAGGTAAGACTTCACTTTTGACAGTTCTCATCAGCTCAGTACCTTTTGCAATCCTTTAATTGCTAAATTCCAATATAAATCACACCATTCAGAGATGAATCTAGAGTCTAGGTAGGGAATCATGGATAAAAACACCGTCCTGAGTCGAACCGTGAAATACTTTATTCCAATGCCACCATGATGCTGGCAGGATGATACCTGAATGAGAAATGTGCTTTATCATGTTTGTTTCCCATCTCCCAGGCAGACAAAGGTCCCCCTGTTCCGGCTATCATCTCACTTTCCACCTAAAGAGCCTTAGCCGCGTAATTCCATAAATCCTAAGGATGTGTGTTTGAGGCCTTGAGTGCTTATTTGTTCATTACAGGATTTGCACCTTTTGACAACCATCCAAGTCATATCATATTTCAGTCCAAAAACAAGGATTGCTCTCTCACTAGTGATGCATTAGCAGATAAAAGGTACCACTTGACTACATTGAAATGTAAAAAGTTATGTTATGTTGTTATATAATATTGGTTTGTATTGCACACTAATCACAGAGAGGGTATCCAGGAGCTTTGGCAGGTTTTTTAGTTGTTAGGTCCCCAAAGAGTTTATACAAAGAGACAGGGCTTCAGCTTCTTGCAGAACTCAATAATTGAGGAGGAGGCTCTGATGTGTTGAGGGAGGCCATTCCATACCTTGGGTGTGATGTAGGAGAATGAACGACCTATAGTTTTGCTTTTGCAGATGCGGGGAATGTGTGTGAATGTGGCAGCGCTCAGGTATCTGGTGGGTTGATTGAAAGTGTATGCGGCTGTTCGTGTATTCTGATTCTGTGTTGTGTTGGGCTTTGTATGTTAATGTGAATGCTAGGCGACATTTGTATAGCGCATAATAACCAACGGTCTCTTAGCGCTTATGAGAGAATTACAGAACCATACCAGCAGTTACCTATCACCAGGCCTACACAGTCAGAGCTCATCTTGTCCCCAGGCCTGTGTGAACAAAAAAGTATTTAGTCTTTTCCTGAATGGAAGGAGAATGGCTTCCCTGCGCAAACTCTCCGGTAACTTATTCCACAGTTGGGGAATTAGAACTGAGAAAGCTCGTCCGCCCAGGGTGACTTTGTCAAACAGTGGACAGGACAGCAAGCTTGCCTCAGACGAGCGGAGGAAATGTCCCGGCACGTATCTCCTTAGGTGGTCCTTGATGTATTCCGGTGCCAGCCCTTAGAGAGCTTTGTGTGCAATACATAGGCCCTTAAACCTGGCCCTCTGCTGAATTGGGAGCCAGTGTAGTTGTTGCAATATTGGTGTAGCATGTGAACGTCTTGGGAGCTTGAAAATTAATCTCGCTATGTCGTTCATTACTACTTGAAGCTTACCTAACAGCTTGTCTGGTAGCCCAATTTATAGTGCATTGCTGTAGTCCAATCGCAATACAAACAGTGACGTCACCACAGTGCGCAGAGTTGAAAGTGATACCAGTTTCCTGAGTTGCCTCAAAGGGCCCACACAAGTCCCTACCACAGTGGTCACTTGGTTTGACAGTGTAAGCTTGGCATCCAACTTAATGCCTAAGCTCTTCACGACAGGCACCGGTGAGGGTGTGCGTGAGAAGTTTGAATTGGCGAGGCTTGTGAATCGGAAGTCAATGAAACTTCTTGTGGTGCAGTGTAATGTGGTTGCAGCATGGGAGGTCAAGTATGAGTTTTGCAGCAGTGTTTTAGATGGTCTGGCGTCTGTGTAGGATTTGTTTGGAGATTCCGGTGTAGAGAGTGATGCCGTAGTGTAGCCTGCTGATGATGAGTGCTTCGTAGCATGCACAGAATGTGGAAGCAGAAGGTTCACATTGCATTGACTTGAGCCGTCATGTTGTGCTTGTCCTCTAGGATGATTCCTGGATTTCTTGTGACGTATGTGAGTGTGGGTGTGGGACAGTGGGAGTCAATCCTAGCTCCGATGGTCACCAGGTGGGGTCCCCTGAGGAAGTCTTGTTGCCAAAGACCAGTACGTCTGTCTTGTCAGAGTTGAGCTGTAGGCAGTTGGTCTGCATTCAGTGTGCTACCATGGTCATGCAAGTGGTGAAGTTGGTTTTGATGCTGATTGTCTTTTCCATCTGGGAGAGGATGAGTTGGGTGTCATTGGCATAGGAGATGAAAGTGATATCTTTTGATCAGATGATGTTGGTGAGCAGTATCAGGTATATGTTGAAAAGTGGGAGGTTAATGGACGATCTCTGTGGGACTCCGCATATCAATCTCATGGTCTCTGATGTGAGGGGTGACAGCCTGACCCTTTGGGTTCTTCCCGTGAGGAAGGAACAGATCCATTTGAGAGCAGATCCTTGTATTAAGCCTGGGCGGTGAACTTTGCTCCGTTCATGGAGCTTGCAGAGTTTTTTGCACGCCGCACTCTGTGGAGCTCGTGGATTTCCAAAATACTCCACTCCACGAAGTGAAGCAGAGTTTTTTCCTTGCTTGTACACACCTATGGTAAGTTGATGAGCAAGCAAAATCCAACCCTAGACCACTTCCCAAATAGATTTCTCAGTGTGGGTGGTCACGGATGGTCGCAGAGAGTCGCTACTGCTCGCATTGAGGAACCTTCCGTTAGCTTTGAGGAAGTTAATGCTCAAGTAGAACTTCTATTCAATGGACAGAAAGAAACAGCATCCTCTTGCACCTTGTAAGATGCCGTTCACACTGATTTTGCAGAACAAGACAAACACCCGGCACTCAAAATAACTGCGAACGGCACAAGGTAGCCCACTCCACCACTCGCGGAACTCCGCGTAGCTTGGTGGAGATTTTTTGCTATTACATGGAAGTCCGCAAACTCCACCCAGGCTTACCTTGTATGCCAATCTCATGGAGTCACCTGATGAGGGTGTCATGGGGGACAGTATCGAAGGCCGCAGAAAGGTCAAGCAGGATGAGTGTCATGGTTTCTTCTCAGTCCAGGATGATTCAAATGTCGTCAGTGTCCATAATGATTACTGTTTCAGTGCTGTGGTTTTTTCTGAATTCTGATTGAGTGTTGCCCAGAAGATGGTGACGTTTGAGGTGGATTGTGAGTTGCTTGTTGATGTCCTTCTCAATCACTTTGGCTGGATAGGGGAGCAGGGAGATGGGTTAGAAAATTGCTCAGTTGATTCCAGTCAGCCGATTGCTTCTTGAGGATGGTGTTGATTTCTGCAAGTTTCCATTCATCCAGGAAAGTGGCAGGCGTGATGGAGGTGGTCAGGGTGGTGCTTATTGGTGATGTTCCCAGGTTGTAGATGCAGTGGGGGCATGGGTCAGTTGGGGCCCCTGAAAGGATGGTTCGCATGATTGCCACTGTGTTGTTTCTGGTGAGGGTTGTCCATTCGATCAGGTAGCCATCTTGGTTGGTAGTGGGTAGGTAAGCAACGATTTCTCTGGGGTTGTGTTGGCATGCAAAGTTGCTGCAGATGTTTGCTACTTTGCTGGGGAAGGAGTTGAATGGGTTGTCGAAGAGTTGTTGGGAGGCAGTAATGTTGTTGAAAGGGGCTAAAGGCATGGTAAAATCCCTAACAATTGAGAAAATCTCCTTACAGCTCTTGGAGCTTCCTTCGATTCAGTCCGCTAGTGCTTTTTACTTGGTTTCTATTCCTTACTGGTAATAGCATCTGAGTGCAGCCTTGTAGGTAGTTCTGCTTGTGGTGTTGTGGTTGGTTCTACATTTCCTTTCTATCTGGTAACAGTGTTGTTTGGTGTCTTTGAGGTCTTCTGTGTACCAACTGGCCTGCTTGTTAGATCTGCAATGCTTGTTGGGTTTGATGGGTATGAGGGAGTCAGCGCAGTGCTTGATCCAGTTGTTGAAGTTATTGATGTTGTTGTCGAGGTCGTCTGTGGGTTGGGTTGATACTTGCTGAGGCTTCTAAGGCAGTCTGCTTCTATGATTTTTCCCCAGCTGCGGCTTGGAATGCTGCTCCTGGGTGAGGGATTGACTTGAAATGTGTTGATTTTGAAGTGGATGATGAAGTGGTTGGTTCATGTGAGTGGTGTGGTGGACTTGTATTTGATTCAGTTGCTTGTGGTGAAGAAGGGGTCCTGTGTGTGTCCTGCAGTGTGTGTTGGTTCTGGGATGAGCTGGGTGAATCAGATGTTGCTCAAGTTTTCAAGGAGTGCTGTGGACCAGAGGTCGTTTCGGTCTTCCAGGTGAAAGTTGATGTCACAGAGGAGAAAGTACGCTCTGGATTTGATCATGAGTGGAGTGGTGAAGTTGGTGATGAGGTTAGCAAAGGTAGCTCGTGGTCTGGGTGGTCGTTAGGTGATGGTTTGCAGCTTGAAGTGCAGGCTTTCTATCAATAGGGTGGCATTCCGTGTGGATGTTGTGCATTTGATGGATTCTGTATAGATGATAACAAGTCCTCCTCCTGCCTTGTGAAGGAGGTGCTGTCACATGATCTTGTAGCCTGCTGGTATTGCCGTGGCGATGTCGGGAGCCGAAGAGGGGTTTAACCGGGACACTGTGGAAAAGGAACTTGGTTAATGCTTAACTAAAACTAATCATTTTGCAAAAACTATGCTAAATATTACCATAAGTGTGCTGTTAAAAAAATGCTAAATTTGGAAAGTAAAATACAGTGAAAGTGAGAAGAACTAATGTATAGATTAAGCAAGTTACTTTTACAACAGAATCCCAGTTAAAGCAATTGCTTATGAGGATGACTGTACATTTTTTCTTCTTGGTTTTAGAGCACCATGAACACTGGGGGTTTATAGTATTGCTTGTGGTTTCTTCATTAGCACAGGCTCAGTTTGGGGCTAATTAATGAGATTAGTTTCACCTGATTCTCCTTATGGACCAGACATTAGGGGGGCTGGGCACTTGTTGTCAGATTTCAGATCCTTTTCTTACTTCAATAAGATATGGCCATCGCAAATTCAACACATTTTAAGTGGATGGCATTATACTTCTGTAGCTTTGCACGATTGCTGGGGTCTCTCTTCGCAGTAGAATCAGTAGAATTCAGCATACAAGTTTATTATAGTATGGCCGCGGGCTTTCACAGCACGTGAACAGGGTTTTAAACATGCAGTTTATGTTCTGTTTTGTTGATTCAGGGAGGTTAACGTGTTCTATCACGTGATGGGTTTTATTTGGATTCATACCTTGTTTCTTGTTCTAAGCTAACCATGGGCATTTGTTATGGGGAGGGTTATGCATGAGTTGTGTTATAAAACTTTATGTCACACATTTTTGCTAGGTAAACATCACGTACTTTATGTGCTGACAGGATTTGTTTCAACCTTATGTATTGTAGTTACCCCTGAAGAAGGGAATCTTCCTGAAATGCATTAGTTACACATTAGAATGGATGACAGTTATATCGTCATATGCAGTTAAAATATGCTTGAAGCGGCTGTGTGCACATTTTCTGAGCACTGCTATTTGCAAATAAAACATGGAAGATCTGGAAATCCTCATTTAGTTTCAATTAAAATCAAAGACGTGGACAAAACTATAAAAATAATTAAAAAAATGTTTGAAGAATGGTGAAAATGATGTAGTGATGTTGTTACGGCTGTGCATCCTGGGACTTTTGCACCATTTGGGCACCAACTTTTTGATCAAGGCTTAATTAGAATCATGCTGGGTGTCTTGGAATTATATTTTACATACTCTATTATTGTTTTACCATTCAAAAACTGCTTTCTTCTTAATTAGCTGTCGGCTGACTTTGCCTTTCATGCCTCCACTTTGTCTTTACTCTACAACAAAGGGGGGTATGATCCAATAAGGCCTGTCTGAGGGGAGGGATCTATACAATATAGTACAACAAATATGTACCCCAAGAGGCCATCAATCCACATTCAATTTTCAACACAACATCCACTTGAATTAAGTTTGTTTAAGAGTTAATCTCATAATTTATTTTTTACATTCATTTTTCTCAAGAAATGTTTTTCATTTTACCTTGGTCTCTCTTGATCTACAAAATATGTGCAAAATCAAATCCAATAAATCAAGACACAATTAATTAGCAATATATATACAAAAAGAAAAACCATAACAACTCAAAACTAAATATTTGACACAATCCAAAATTCTCATGAAGCTCTGTCTTTGACATTTCACCGTTGCCCCTTTTTGGTCTTCCAAGACGGTTTTTCTATTTCGAGCTTTGAAGAAACCAAAGCAAAAATTAATTACTGTCACTGTTCCTGTTTTTATTTATTTTCTTAGACGAAAGCTCTATCATGTCCCCATAGCTAACATTTCAATTATTTTATTTTTAAAGAACAAACACGAAAATAGCGAAAAATCCTACTAATGTGAAGCTATAATGTCACTTGTAAATGTAGCTTTGCTCTCAGAACTGCAACTCATGCTCTTGATACTCCCTTCAAAACCAGTGCTTAATTTGTGACAAAATAAGTACCAGGGGCCATTGCAGTTTGCTTTACCCATGATCCCTGCCAGCACTGCCATTGACAGTACTGACACAACTACTAACCATCACACTCCTACAAGTGTGACAATCAGACTATTCTATGCCCCTAAACTATAAAAATGACTTGTCAGGTACTCATCATTTTGAATGAATACTGAATTAATGGATAGTTTTTTTTGGCTCATCTCTAAAATAGACAAACAACGCCATCATGTGGCTGACTGTCGTAAGTGCCAGTGTTGATATTTAAGTGATGGTGCCGAGCACCGGAAACACAGGCTCAAATTCAGCACTGTCCAAAACACTCCTTTTTTCTCTTTGTAGTGTACTTGTGTAGATTTCACATGTGCATACTTAGAATAGAGAAAGTAGTGGCTATAGTGTCAAATAGCTTTAAACATGGAGGCTTCAAAACCATAGTCAGGAGCCTGGAGCAGTAGAAAGAAAAGGCTGGGCTGTTACTGGCTGCATTACATTCAAAAGTGGGAGGGAACCGTCAGGTCAAGCTGATACTGCACCCAACCCCTCCAAATGCAATGCATCGGGGGCTGTCTAGAACATTTTTGCGCAAGTACCCTCATCACTCCACTAAAATATATTGTCATGCATATTTACCTCATCTGCAGGATTGCTCAAGATGTGTTGCTCTAGCAGCATTTGAATAGCTAGCACTCACCTGATTACATCTTTATGTAGTGACTCAGGCAGTGTGAGTAGGACTCAGAGAAGAGGTGACTGAAGTTCCCATGGAAATCTGCTCTGGGTCTGGCTTTTTACAATTGATGTCTCTTGAGACCCTTACGGGTGAGTAGTGTGCTCTACAAATCCCTGATCGATTGCACATGACCCGTAAACATAATCACAGTGTATATTGAGAGACACACTGCTGGCCCTCAGAGCAGCAGTCAGCACTCAGAGAGCCAGTTTTGAGGGAGCGCACTGCAGTAAGGAGCAGTGCTCAGCCAAGTATCCAGCTCCATGAGACCCAGCAAGTTCAAGGCACTTGTGCTCTGCTCAGACCTTCAGGTCAGGTGAACTGTCAGACAGGACAGTCAAATAGCAGCAGCCCACCATTTGCACCAATACTGCGTATGGAACTGTTAGGCAGCATAGTGGCCCTGGTTCGGAACCAGGTGATGCATTTCAACAGTGCAGTCCTGTTTACATTTCACGTTTTACTTCAGCCTGCAGTCCTTAAGAGAATATGCTTTAGCAGATGTACTTATGTAGCCTATTTCCAAGCAACATATTTCTCTATTATAGTGCATAAATTGAACTGAGTTGCCTCTAGGTATCTTGGAAACTTCATGTTGTGGGTGGTTGCGCATGACGGAGTACAATTTAAATCTCTGGCTTTGAGGCTTTAGTCACGGAGAGCCTCATTTACTACAAAATGACACAGAGCTGTGCCGCAAGCCATTTTGCTGTGCCGAGCTGGATGATTTTAAAAGCACTGGGATGCATCATATTAACAACAATACGACACAAATGTGTGCTTTCCCCTGAGCTGGTGCACAGGCACCTTTGCGTCATGTTGCAAGGGTGCTTGCGTTGCGGGGATGATTGTGTTTGTTCAGGAAGGGACAACTTCCTGCACAAAAACAATCATTGATGGTATTTCTCCTTGTTGCGCCACTCCTACACCTGTCCTGGGGAGGTATAGGATTCTGACGCATTCCCAGCTTTACAAAATGTTGTAAATCTGGGAATGTGTCAGGTTCTATGGCTATAGCATCGGAACATCCACAGCAACACCCTGGAATGTCCCTTTCAGGCACAGTAAAGTGTGAAAGGGGCCCTTATTTACAAGGCTCTGAAAAGCCATGCAGGGTGACTTTTTCGTGGCCTTGCAAATATGGGCAAGCTTGTTGCACCGCCGGTCTGTTGAAAAAAGTGACGCACGAGCGGCACAGTGGGCTTGTAAATGAGGCCCTGAGAGTTTCTCACAGTGCCTTTTGGTGGCTTGCAATGATGTCCAAACGACATGGTCATCTAATCATTGGCCTTTCTATAGAGCACACAGAAGAATGTTAAACCCTTCCTTAAGGTAATCCATGTCAGTGATTCAGTACTGCTTTCCATTCCATGTTTTACTTCATCTTGCATTCCCTAAGAGTCAATTTTCCTTTTCTAGATGATTTGTCTCTAAAGTTGTTTCCATGCAACATGTGACTCTTTTATAGTGCATATACTGTGAACGGAGTTACTATCATGTCTCAGATGGGTGTGTGTGAAGGGGCCTGATTGAGAGATCTGGAGTAAGGGTTGAAGTCAGTGAGACTTTCTCAGTTTCTATCAGCGAGTCATACAGTTGTTTTAACTGCATACTCTTCCAATCTGAAGCCTCTCTGTGCAGCCCACAGACCAAGTGGCAAACATGATGCTATTGTAATTGGAATCCAGAAACCTGGCCCTTCAGAAGGTGAAAGCCCCACCTTCTTGTGAGTCCAAGAATCTCCAGTTGTCATTCATAGGTGTATTTATTTCTCTGCCCAAGCCCTTAAGAATTGCAGACGCGAGTCCCTGGGTTATTTTATTTTAATGTGGACTCCCTCTTTCAGTACACATAATTCATAATTTCTCCACAAATAAGCTTGATTTTCTACAGTGCTGAAAAAAAGTACATTGGAAGCTGTTTCTACCCATGCCATGGTCCTATCAAACAGACCGTTTTTGTAATTAAATAAATCGGATGCCATTAACAATATAACAACTCCCCAAATGTCTGCTCTCTCATGCATTTTGTGTAATGTTACTTCAGAAAATGTCACCATTACTTTCAGTAGGAAAATGTCAGTTTTCGCCTTTGAACTCAACTGCAATATTGAAATTGTCAACAATTGAATCATGACTATGCTAGATTAGATAGCTCCTTCCAAGAAATCCTGAAAGCAACACACAAAGGTTCCAAATCTTTAGCCACCCCGGAACTTCTCTCAATAAAAAAGCTAGGTAAAAATTACAATGTTTTGTAGTGTTCTACATACAGTTGATAAGCATCACAGAGTTGTACAGCTGTCACAACAGTGAACAGTGATGAAGTTCAAAAGTTCTGGGACACAATATAAACAAACTAAAGTTCTTGAAGGCAGCTACTCATGGAAACTGAGATGGCAAAGCCTTGTTTGAGGATCAATAAACATTGTAGCACAATGGAAAGGTTTCTAGGCTGGTCAAACATAATCCATCAAAGAGGCATGTGTACATGTGAAAACTATGCCCCAATAGATTAGTAGTTATGGAGTGACTATGAATTGTAGGCCAGAATTAAGTAGTGGCAGCTTGCCCACTGGGCAGTTTAGGAGCTTCTTTTTTTCTCTGTTGGTCTGAAGGTCTGAAGGGGGCCTGAAGATATGTCATGGACAGCTCCAGAAGCATGGAGAAACAGAAGGAAAGAAAAAAGCAATTTGTGAATGTCTCTTAATATGAATCCTTTAATATAAATCACTTCGGATCGTTTCACGTCATTAAAATGACCACACTAAAAGTAACAATAAAGCATTATGGCAAAAAACATTGGTGTTTTAAAAACAGTGGGGTGCTGACCATTCATGCTTGGGACCAGTAGAGGGCCTGCTGTTACACTTAGGCCCACTTTACAATTTTCCTGGTAATACAGATTTGATTGGAAACAGAGCTTCTGCCAAATCGGTACCATGAGGAATGTGGAACTTCGCATGCGGCATTACCACATGGAAAACTACCGTGGGTGATCTTGGAGATGAATGATTCAGGTCAAGCCAAGAGGAATGGAATGTAGAAATAAGTGCAGGACAACAGATTTCTGATGTTAGCCCACATTCTCAAATGGCGTCTATATGGTATTTCTCTAATAATTATGCATTCCAGACTTACAGACATGACTGGTATCGGCAATTCTAGGTATGACATGTTTACACATTAATTACCATGGTACCTGTGATTGAGTCCTTACAGCGTCATTCACAGCTCATGGCCTAATCAGCGAGTTGGTGCTGTGCCTGCCAAATCAGAGGATTTGCAACTGGGATGCTTGAATATAGTACATCAGAGCAAAGAGAGAGAAGAAGCAGGAGTAGTAGGACCCTTGGCGCTCCCCAGTGAAGGATGACAAAAAAAATGTTCAAATAATATTTACGCTGTGTGTATGTTTGTGGGTGTCTGTGTGAATATGCAACACTCATGATTGTTTGTGTATGGGCATGCTTGTGTGTGCTGGGCGACTCACACTGTAATATTTATAGCAATTCTTGATATAATGCGGCACTCCATGGCATGAGGGTGCCTAACCCTTACAATATGCTGACCATAGCATATTGATGATGATTCTTGGCATATTGGGTGGTTCTACTGCATTGCATGATGGTGCATGCCCTTGGCAAAATGTTGACTCTGGCATACTGATGCTGATACTTGCCACATTGAAGTCATCTCTGGCCTGATGGTTCCCACCACATGGAAAATATGGGCCTTGGCATACTGATAGCAATTTTTGCCATAATGGTATTATCCATCCAATGATGGTGCTCATCCTTGGTAAAATATTGGCCTAAGTGCGAAATTTCCCATGCTCACTGGGCCACAAAACCAAAACTACACCTCATTGACACACCTATGAAGGCTGTAAACGGTCTGGGTTGCTTGCGTTCCCTTTCGGAGGGACCCTAGCCTGGCAGTTTGAAGTGATTGCGCTCTCTCCCCTAAACATGGTAAAAATTGGCTTACACCCAACTGGCACATTTAATTTACTGTTAGACCCTAGGGATATGGAACTACATGTACCCAAGGCCTGTAAATTAAATGTTACTAGTCAGCAGCAGCTTTAGCACTGGGAAAGCCTCGTGCAGCAATCATTTTAGCGCCCCTCACCATGACCTCCTCCTTGGATTCCCTCACTACCACCAAGCAAAATTGCCCCTCATCTCTCCATAGCCCTTCTCTCACATACATTTCATTTGTTTTAAAGCACTGCTAAAGGTTGGCTTTACTTATAAGAATGCAGATCTACCCAAATGGACTCTTTTTAGCAACATTAGGAATAGGGAATGAAAGACTGGGGAAAAAACATAACGTCCTAACCTATATTGTGCAGCTTGCCTGCAGCTCTTTGATGACAGTTTGTAACAGTCACTGCTTGATATTAGGACTGTATCTTATGAACTGCGGTAACAAAAGGATCTCTGTGATAAAGCAGTAATTCACTCAGATATTCACATAAAATACAGATCTGTGATTAGCACTGGGGCATTTTTTGCAGCTGGCATATTAACCATCTGAGCTACTTTTTGGTGAGTCAAATCTGCCATGAGGCAAAACTCCTTCTCTCTCTCTCTCTGGCAGGGACATTATTCACAAGAGTTATTTTGACATTTTTATTGCAACCTGAAAGCACTACACACAAAGTACTGTGCTGCAGGTATTTTTAAATCGTACTTTATTGCTAAACAAAGCACCCCCTTGAGGTCAGTGCCCCTATCCCCAGGTCAGCGCCCAGTGCTGTCACACCAGTCTAATCACCTTAAATCCAGCACTGCTGCAAGTGGGTCTGAAGTACGTATTGTGCCACCCACTTAAGTAGCATTTTAAACATGTTTCTGGCTTGCCGGTGCAGCTTGTGTGTGCAATTTTAAACAATTATTTCCCCATATAACATCCACTGATTTTAATATCATATTGTTACCAGTCATATTAAAATCCATAATTTGATAACTATAATGATTTTTACACTCACTCACTTTCTCACGGACACCTACTTAGTTTAGAAGTGCATACCTGTCGTCAGGCGTATGCCCGCCCGCTATCAAACCAAGGTTTTAGAGGGCGAGGACTGGTCAATGATGAAGCATGACACCTGGTGGTGTGCGAGACCAGTCCGTCACATTTTGTGAGATGCCTACACTTACAATTCAACCATAATTTCACAGTGGTCACTACACTAGGAGCAGCTCTTGTTGTGGTTAACATTTGTTGTTGGAGGCTTCTAGCTCCTAGAACCCCGTGCCTCTAGTTCCCCTCCCCACGCATCAACGTGGGGCTATCTTGTGATTATGATAGCTCCTTGGTAAACCAGACATCGCTTGGACTACTTGTGCCATAGCTCCAGGATTCTGCAATGCTCTACCAAATTAAACGACTTGTCCAACATACATTTCAAATTATCAGAAGCCTAGACATATTTTTGCAACTAAAAAAACAATCCAGGGATGATTTTTGTTTCTGCACCCCCTTTGGCAAGCACCTTGCTTCTGAATCTGTTTGTCCACTACTGCGTTTTCCTTCAATAGAATACACAAATTAAATTTGCACACAATCTTTTCTGAGCAATGAATGGGGCTTGCTTTCTTCCAAGTTGCGAGGAGTTCCCCACCAATACCTTGTTTTTCCTCAACTGTGATGGGATATGGTACATTTAAGATCAACCAGTAGCTTGCCAAAATTTGCACTTTTCTGTAGGTTCCAGGAAGCATCTAATGTATAAAGACGATTACATTATTTTGTTTTTTTCTAATTTTGGAATTGAAGAACAGGGGCAGGTCTTACAATACGTCACTTTTAACTGAGTTTAATTTAGTTGATTCTTTGAAAAAGTTAGATTTCAATTGTCTGGTTAGATACCTCCTGATGAAATTGGAGTGAAAGCTCTTCTGTGATCTTGACTGCATTTTAATAACCTCTGTCCTTTATTTTGCATCACTTCTTGTCAGGTTTAAACCGATAATGTAGCCGCTCTTGTTCTAAGTTGGAAATTATTTTTCAATGTGACCAGTTTGCTGTTACACGTGTTAAAGGCGAGGGCTTTGATTGTTGTTTTTTTCAGTTAGGTGTAGGACAGTTCATCCAATGTTAAAATTAACATTTTCTAGTAGGACTTGTGGGTCTTAAATATCAGAATCATTCATTGTAATTCCACAAATGTCACAGCAAATCTACTAAATCGTATTTTGAATCAGAGTCTGCGGAATGAGTGGACTGGCCAGAAGTGTCAGAGCTCCGCTGGCAGACGCCGGGAGACTCGTGTTCTTAAAAATTGTATAAAGTGATTTTAGCTGTGTAAAACTTACCAGAAGCCTGTTGCTTCACTTTCCCTCAGTTTGAAATCCAAACAGCGTCCTTGCGACGACTGCAACGACCCCCAGCTCGCCTCCCCGGCGACGCACAGGCCACGCCCACTTTCGAGGCCACGCCCTCCCCCGCCCATATCATGTGTTGCCAGCGGAAGCGCAGCGGACGAGCGCTGCGGGAGCGCCTAAGGCAAGCCCATCTGCGCCCGTCCGCGGCAGACCGGGGCACGGGGCTAGACCCCCTGGTCCTCACCTCCCAGATAACCGCTACGACAAAGAGGAACTCCTCACCCTTCGCACCAACTCCCTAAAGGTATGTGAGCACAGTATGGATCTCAGTAGACCTACTAATTCCTGCGATAACTGTGGCTTCACCCTCAATAAACATCCCAAAGCTAGCACGCCAAACGGCAATGTCCAACCAGAGCACAGTAGAAAAATCAGTGGCGCTCTACTTAACTGTCGCTCCCTCAAAAAGCATAAACTCGAAGTATTCGACCTTATAATCGACAACAAATGGGACTTACTATGCCTTACTGAAACTTGGCTGGACGAAGACTCAGACCCTGAAGTCAGGGAGGCCCTGCCCCCTGGATATGCAATTTGCAGGCAGGATAGACCTAAGGGAAGGGGAGGTGGCATTGCCATAATCTATAGAATGAATATGACATGCTCCCTCGAACCTGTTACTATAACAGATAGCGAAACTGGAGCTTTCTCCATCGGCATCGACAAAAATATGGTCATCAAAGGTCTACTGATCTATAGACCCCCTGGAGGTAGTAGAAACTTTACGGAAAGTCTTATCCAGAACGTCACCCCATTGGCTATGAGATACAGGAAGTTCCTTGTATTAGGGGATCTTAATCTCCACATTGAAGACCTTAACAACTCAGCTGCTCAAGAATTATGCCAAGAGCTGCTAACCTTACAATTAGTCACTGCCTCCCACCTCCCGACTCATCGTCAGGGGCACCTTCTTGACCCCATTTTTAATAACTTAGAGGATCTGACACAGGATACTCCCATTCCTTTGCTGTGGACAGATCACTTCCTAGTCCCTTTCCACTTCCTAGTCATGACTCATCACATAAAAACTCACCATTGCGCCAATAAACTACAAAGGAAATGGGCCCGGTTTTCCATGGACTCTTTCGAGCATCACTTCCGACTAAACGGTTCCCCAGCAGACTTAGGAGTGGACGTGGACAGAGCTTGCATAGCCCTGGACGGACACATCACTAAGGCCCTGGACATCACTGCCCCTTGGGCCAATAAGGGCCCAGAGCGACTAACTAAAACTGCACCTTGGTTCAGCACAACTCTTAGAGAAACCAAGGCAGCCTGTAAGAGACTTGAACGAGCCTGGAGGAAGAACTATTCACTAGAGGCAAGAGATGTATACAGAGCTAGCATTAAAGAATACCACCTCCAAATTAGGAAAGCCAAAGCGACCTTCTATGCGGATCGAATAGATAGTGCTAACTGCTCATCCAAGGAACTCTTCAGGATTTATAAAGAGATTACTTCACCTCCCCCTGCTTTAGAGCAGGCCGACACATCAGCACAATCATGTAACGCTATCGCGGAATTTTTCCACAAAAAAGTACGCGACATTTACAACAGTTTCCCGGATGATGCAAGAACTGGCTCTAACCTTCTTCCTCCTCATGAAGAAGCAACCTGGGAGGCAAAGATCGAAGACTGCCTCACAGTATATCAAGTTCCGTCAGAAGCACTCCTGATAGCCACTGCTAAAGGCATTAAATCAGGCTCCCCGCACGATCCTGCCCCTGCCAAATTCCTGGCCAGTGCCATGAGTCATCTGGCACCTTATGTTGGCCACATACTATCTACCTCTTTCAACACTGGCAAAGTCCCTCACCGGTGGAAACAGGCAGTCGTACTGCCTCTGAAAAAAAAACCCAACATCAGTGCGTCCCAGCTTAGCAATCTCCGCCCCATTTCGCTTTTACCCTTCTTCTCTAAACTGGCGGAAAAGCTGGTGAACCAACAACTATCCGCGCACATAGAGTCCAGAGGCCTCCTGCATACCAACCAATCGGGATTCCGAGCACGCCACTCCACGGAATCAGCCCTCCTTTTTTCGACTGAGGCACTGAGGAAGCACGTAGATGCAGGACATGTGGCAGCTCTAGTGCTCCTGGACCTCAGTGCAGCCTTCGACACTGTAGCACATCATACGCTGCTGCAGTGTCTGAAGAAAGGAGGGGTGACAGGCATGGCCTGGTTATGGTTGGAATCTTTTCTCACCAACCGTAGCTTCTCGGTAGAGCAAGGAGGAGCACGCTCCGATACCTTTGACCTTGGTCAAGGAGTGCCGCAGGGCTCAAGCCTCAGTCCAACCCTTTTTAATTTATATGTCACCCCCGTGGCTACCACTGCGGAACGATACGGGGTGGAAGTAGTGACATACGCAGACGACACACAGTTGGTGGTCGCTCTGACCCAACCTGCTGAACAAGCCGCCGCTAACTTCTCAGCATGCCTCCAGGATATGGCGGGATGGATGGCGAAGAATTGCCTCCGTCTTAATGGTGACAAGACTGAGGTGCTGATTGTTGGAAAACCCCCCTCAGTCTGGTCATCTGCTTGGTGGCCGCAGACCCTGGGGCCCCTTCCTACCCCTAGTGATCAGGTCAAGAATCTGGGAGTATGGGTGGACTCAAAGATGGACTTCGACTACCATACTAGACGGGTAGCCGGTTCGTGCTTCTCGATTCTACGGAAACTCCGCAAAACCATCGACCTGCTCCCAGAATCATCTAGGAAGACCCTGGTCCACGCCCTTGTCACGTCAAGACTGGACTACGGCAATGCCCTTTATCTGGGAGCCAATGCCACTAGCCGGCGGCGACTGCAGACAATTCAGAATGCTGCCGCTCGCCTGGTCCTCCGGCTGCCCAGAAGAGCCCCTTCAAAAAAATCCCTACGAACTCTGCATTGGCTGCCGATCAATGAGAGAATTGATTTCAAAGTCCTTTGCATTGGTCACAGGATCGTACATGGCAAGGGCCCGGCCTTCCTTCGGAACCTTCTTTGCCCCTATACGCCCACTCGACAACTCCGCTCGTTAGGAGCAGGCCTCCTCGCTGTCCCCAGACACAAGAAAGCCAGAATGGGAGGAAAATCCTTTCGTATTTTGGCGGCACATAAATGGAACTCTCTCCCCCTGAGCTTAAGAGTGGAAACTTCGGAGCTCATCTTCCGGAGAAAGCTCAAAACATTCCTCTTCCCTAAAGACTAACCCGTCTTGTCTGACTGACGGAGTAGATGGCTCTTCTGACAGCGCGGGGACACACTGTAAGTGTAACCATGCGCTTTACAAATTCAGAAATAAATAAAATAGTATTATTGAGTCGTACAACTAGGATTGTGATAGCTCAATGTTATTTGCTATTAAAATATAACTGGCCTATGGTGTGTTTGACTGTCTTTCTTTTGCCGTTTTCTGATTGGCAGGTTGTTAGAGTATACACATTTCTCTGTGTGCTTTGCAAGACTTGACAGCTGATAATGTGACTATAATTTTAGAATGTATAACGTTACAACGCATACATTTACAACGCATGCCTTTACAACGCAGTTATTACATCGCAACATCCTTTACAACGCATTCTTTTACATCACATGCCATTACATTGCATTTTCAGAAACTACCTTTACAACGCATTCCATTACATCGCATTAGACCTTTACAACGCATACCATTACAATGTATACCATTACATCGCATTTAAGGTAAGTGTTGGATAGTATGAGGGTAAAAATTACTATTCTAACTCCAGTGAGTGCAACAGTAGGGTAAGTGTTGGATAGTGTCGGGGTAAAAATTACTATTCTAACTCCAGTGAGTGCAACAGTAGGGTAAGTGTTGGATAGTGTAAGGGTACTTGCGATGTAATGCCTGCGTTGTAGTGACATTCATTGTAATGACATGCGTTGTAGTGACATGCAATGTAATGGCTGCGTTGTAAATGTTGTTTCCCATCATTTTAGGGAGGGTACTTTCAGATAGGATTTTCCTACATATGGTTTGCCAAACAAAATTTCGATATATATGCATAAAAGATCAGTGACAAATAGACACAAACACAGATCCTCAACATTGTTTGTAGGTCTCATTGACACACAGCTTTAGGTGTCTGTTGGCTAAACCTATGTTTTCCAATATGCATCAAGTGGGCTTTGGGCAGCCCTTTGCTCATGAACGAATGCCTTTGCTTTCTATCGCATTTGTCTCCCCCCTAGGTTTGTGTTTGTCCCACCTTGGAGAAAAGTGTTCTGATTGGTTGAGTTGTATCCTTCCACCGCTGACTCTGCTTGCGTTCAGGATACTGCAATTTTTTCTTCAAGCAGTCTACAGGAGTGCATTTGTTTTTGCACGCACCCATATGTGCTGCTTCCTCCTACGTTTGTACCACCACTTTCGCTCTACATGTCGCTTCCCCTTCCATCTTATCCTTGGCTTCCCTGTCTCACCCCATTCTGCTCATAATTTTAGGGCTGGGTTGGCAGGGCAAAAACGGCCATCTTATGCGATCAACAGAAAAAGAGATACACGAAGCAATACTAAACAGGTCCTTTGGCTTCTCCCACATGTTTAAAAAAAAGGTTTTCAATTTTCACCCAATATGCTGCACCACTACACATAATACAAACCAATGAAAAAACACACAGGTCTATTGCACATCACAGGTCTTAAACAATAATATCACAGTCACTATACATGTCAATGGTATTTGTGCATGAGATCACAATACAGAATATGTATCCAACTGGGCAAAGTGTCTCACGAGGTGACAAGTGATTATGTTCACAGAGATAATGTGCAGGCATATGGTAACTATATCTGTCACGCTGATGGGGGAGGGGAGTACCGACTCATCCAGGCCCACCTTCAGACACGCACTCAACTTCCACTGCTAACTGGTCGGGTGTATTCGACCCAACCATACGCAGCCGGGGTCTGGATCTGAGTCTTGTGCAGATTCTGTCAAGTAGGTGCGAAGGGGACCCATATTTCTCTGCATCTTTTACTACCACATATACTTCACATTTAGTGCTGCATGAGACCAGCAGTCTGCATGAGTGTGGAACTGGAGCTCTCCCAATATATAGCAATTATACTACAAGCTAGTAATAATGTAAGAACAGCCAGGCGGCGCACTCCCGTTGGCAACTCCATAACATAGTTGAGGAGTACTACAAGGGGATGTGAGTTCACCCTATAGCCCAATATGTCTGACAGGGTATCTGCCACCTCCCTCTATAACATCTGGATGGCACAACATGCCCAAGCCAGGTGCAAGAAGTCCACATAGTCCTCACCACATCTAGACAAATTGTGAGGTCTGGTATTATCTATATTGGCCCATTTAGCAGGTGTGGAATAAGTGTGGTGTAAAATTTTTAAATGCAACAATTTATGACGGTCATTCAGGGAGATTCATTTAGTCTGCATGCAACAGAAGCACCACTGGGCCTGTGTAATGGTTACTTCTATACCCCGGTCTAAGGCTCTCCTCATTCGGTCTGTACGTTGCAGCTGAAGTGTCAGGCATAGTGAATAGAGTCTGGAGACCCAGTGAGTGGAGCCTGTAAACTGGATGAGGGGGGAAGTTTGCTGGTTCCTCTGGGAATAAACAAACAAGTCAAGAGTAGTCATCCTATAGGTCGATTTTGTGCTCTATGGATTTAAACATCCCTAGGTCATACAGGGATCCAAAGTTCTGCCTTCCCCAAGGTTGCAAGGTGTTACAAACCAGCTTCTCTGCAGTTAAGGACAGTAGAGGGTTTTGCAATAGAGGGATTGCTGGGGAGTATGGGGTGAAGTACCCTGTCGCTGGCCAATTTCCTCCATGTCCAACAAGTCCTTGTCAGTGTCTTGATCTCCCTATAGTCAACGGGCGAGCCCCGAGGGAGTAGCAATGGGAGGGGGATGTGCCCATCTGGGCATGCTCAGGCTTAAGGTATTGTATTCTGGCATCTGGATGATACCAGTGTCGGCCGAACTGAGCCTGTGTGACCAAATAACACAATTTGAAGTCAGTGACTTCAAGCTAGGGTGACCAGATTCTCAAAACAAAAAACGGGGACAGGTCATAGACATAGAAGTAGGACTACGGTTTGCAGTAACCATCGACATAAAGGTAGGACTATTTGACAGCTGCCATGGACATAGAAAAAGGACTATAAAGACAGCTCCCTCCACAGACCGAGATGAAGCATTACAGACGACAAATCAGAGGTCTTTTATTGGCTGTAACCATTAATTCCATTTAAACAGACTTTACCTCAACATTTGCTATAGTTGGTGACCACGGCTTTAGTGCTGGTGGCGCCCTGTGCGACAGTGTTTGTTGGCGCCCCCCCAAGACCACCTCCACCACGGATTCTCTCACTAGCACCCTTTAACAGTGACCAAGTCTCCATAACCACACTCTCTCAGATGCATTGAATTAGTTATATAGCGCCACTCATACCAGTGTAGGGTGTCCGAGCACTTCGCATCACACACACATTACACAGAGACAATCAATCATGCATGTGTAATCAGTGTATAGGAAATGTTACATAAGCCAAAGGACTAAAAGTGTAGGGAGTCACATGTCATCCATACTGGTAGGCAGTATAGTTTAAGAGTGCTTTGTGTGGAGAAGCACAAACGCAGAGTTGAAAAAGAAACAGCATAGTTGGGAGTTTTCTTTAATAATAAGAATCGATTTCTAGCCAAATTATCCCTTTTTGCAACATTAATCAATGCTCTAATAATGTATACTTTGCAGTGTGTATGCAGTTCTAGGATGAAAGTTAATAGCTCACTATTCTATATCAGGACTTTAAGTTATAAATTGCAAGTAACAAAAGGATATCTCTTTTGAAAGCAGTAATCTGCTGATCTGTTTACATCATACGCACTCTGTAATCTACTTGGTACAGGTTCTTTGCAGCAGGCATGTTAACCCTCTACACTAACTTCACCGAAGTCAAAACCTCAACTATACAAAATGCTGATCTCTCTCCAGGAAGATTATTAATCACACGAGTTATCTTGACATTTATGTGAGGCCTGGTAATTGCTGGGGGTAAAGAAACGCTGCAGCAGGTGCTTCAAAAGCATAATAAACTTTAAAACACGGCGCCCCCAGGAAGCCAGCACCCGGTGCGGTGGCACCGCTCGCACCGCCCTAAAGCCGGCCCTGGACACGAAGTACAAACAGGTTACTGTTTCTAAACAAGGATATAAGCAGGTCCTGCAAGTAGGCTTTTACAAAATAAAGACATTCAAAGACGCACTGCCATCAGTAGCTGTTGGAGCAGGAGCGCTGCATTAACAAAACAAAGGTATCTCTGGAAGCACCCTAAGTGACCGGCATTCAGGTGTGAATGTATGCAGATGACATCCTTTGACTTCTTGGCCTGGAGACAGAGGTCACATTCAAAGCGCTGAACCTCACGCTGTGGAATGAAAGGAGCACCTCCCCCACCCCCCATCCCATTCAAAGCCCGATTTCCCTTCCTGCTACAACGCTCACCTAAACGTCACGCTTTAATCAGTGCAAAGAGAGCATGCACGCGCATGCTCAACCAACCGAAACAAATGAAAAACCGGGACATTTGTATGTTTAACCCGGACACTGTTTAAAAACCCGGACATTTCATTGAATTGGAGAAAAGTGTCGGGACACGGGGACACTTCTCCAAAAACGGGGACCGTCCGGGGAAAACCGGGACGTCTGGTCACCCTACTTCAAGCCCCCCCCCCCCTTCTTTTAGGACAGCGTGAAAGTCCCCCAGCTGACCCTGGGCTGCCTACCTGCCCATATTAATATTAGAAGGGCGCTCCTGTGGGTGCAGAAGAAGATATTTGTCTGTGAGATTGGGAGGTTTATGAAGAGGTAGAGAAAACAGGGCAGTATTATCATTTTCATGATGGCAATTCGGCCTGCCAGTGATAGCGGCACCCGTATCCAGAACCCTATCTGCAACATAAGTTGGTCCATGGCGGTACTTCACAGTATCTGACATCTAGCGTATGAGGAGCTCCAGGTCAACTTGTGGAGTGTTTTCCATGATGGGGAATAGCTTGGAATTTGCCACGTGGCTGACAACCCAGGGAATCCAAAGAATTTAGTGATATCGTGGATTATGGGAGCAATGTTTTTTTGCCGGGTTTCTCACAAAGGCAAGATATCATCCACATACATGGACAGAAGGAGGCAGCCAGATGTGAAGACAAGCCCTCTGTGGAGGTGATTCTCCACTAAGAGCCTCATAAGCTGCTCCACTGCTAGAGGAATAGTAGTGGGGAGAGGGGGTGCCCTTGCCAAGTGCCTCTATATATATAGGGAAGAGATCGGACATAAGGGCATTAACCTGAACCCTAGCTATGGTCTGCATATATAACAACTGGACTAGGTCAATAAACACCCACTGCCTTCCGACTTTGCAGAGTATGTCCATAAGAAATGGCCACTCCAATGAATCAAATGACTTTTCTGTATCTAGGAGTACCGCTGCCCTGGCTAATTCAGGATTTAACTGATTCAGTATTGTAAAGACTGTGCAGAGGTTGACAGCTGTTGATCTGCGGGGGACGAAGCCAGCAAAGAGAGTCTAGGAGCTAACACCTTGGCCAGTATTTTATTACCAACATTCAACAATGACAGGGGTCTGTACTGAGCTGGTTATTTTGACAAGCCAATGACAACAGCTATCAGCGTGATTGGTTCATTGGCAAACGTTATGTCCAACGCCATTGGTCTGATTTGCTTATTAAGAAAAGTTAAAACAAAAGCAGCAAGATTGGCTTATTTTTGTGAAAGCATGTGTTAAAGCCAACAAGCTTGGGATTACTGTACTAAGTATTTGATTTTGTGTTGTTATCCCCTACGACAAACCCCAGGGGTAGAACATCTGCACTGTCATAATCTTTGTTAGGCCATTTTAGAAGGAGTTTTATATTTTTTGCAAACAGTACATATTTGTATTTTATGACTGTATTCCTGACAGCTACTTTGTAAGAAAGCTTTGGCTTAAAACAGTAGCATTGATTTTTTTTCATGGTGACAAGTTTATGATAAAGGCACTAGGCCTGAGCAATTCAATGGAAAATATTCAGTCTGATGCCATTGAACTGATCTGTTTCTTACCTAAAGCTAAAACAATGAAAGTTGGCCTGTTTATTTATTGTGTGAAGCATATGTTAACAACAAAAGCCCCTTAAGGGTGGAATATTATTACTCTCTGTTAAAGGCAGTGGACAGGTATTTTGGTGTTAATAACCATCTCTGACAAACTCTGGGAGTAGAAGATTTGCACTGCAATATTCCTCGTCAGGCCCTCTGGGAATGAGTTCTATATATATTTGGAAAATGTTGTTCTTTCATATCTGACATTTTATGACTATGTGCCTGATATATGCCTTGTGCAAAGTGTATGCTGCTAACTGTTGCCCTGAATTGGTTATGGTAACACTCCTGATTGATTCATTGGTAAAAGTTGTGTCAGTTGCCATATATCTGATCTGGTTATTATATAAACTTATGACACTAGCAGTAAGCTTGACTTCTTTATTATGCCAAGCATATGCTAAAGACAATAGGCCTTTTAAGGTAGATTGTTAATATACATGTAATTGCATAGATTACCATGTGAGGCAAGGTTTTGGTGTTGATTACCCCCCTCTGAGAAGCCCTCATGGTGGTGGAACATCTCCATTATGACAATCCTTGTTAGATCCACTTAGGAGGGGGTAGTATATTCTTTTGACAATTATAATTTGATACTCTTTTTTTTATGCATTGCATTTAACAGTGTGTGTAATAATGTATGACTTACATTGTGACAGCTGTAGCTGTCTGCCAGTCTCTTGCAATAAGGAGTTGGCCTAACGGCTACAGCAGTCGACCTCAAATCTGGGGAACAGGGTTCAAGTCTCGGCAAGGGACGCGCAACATCCTGTGATTCTGGGCAAATCACTTAATCTCCCCGTGCCTAACAAAAGTGAATGTGTCCTCATGTAACGCAACTGGTGCTCGTGTAAAGTGCTCTGATACCCGATACGTTCGGGTTAAGTTCGCGCTATATAAAACTTCAAAAATAAATAAAGGCAAACATATACCTATATAGAGTGATTTTGAGTCAACCCTCTTGAGGCGTTGGTATTTTTATGTATTATTCACATTATGTTTTGCCCCACACCAGCATATGGCAAGGGGCAATTGGTCAGCTTAATTCGGCTATTGGCTCTATAACTCTCTCAGTGACTGCATTTTCATTGATGACATGTGCACATACACCTATAATTAAGCGTGCTGCAGTGCTTAGTTTGCTTTGATAGGTCCCGCTTTTTTAATTTCTTTTTCTTTTTATTATTGTCGGGGGTTTTGGAGAGATTTTCTGCTCTATAGACAAAACTACCTGTCTCAAACTTTGTCCAAATGGACAGCCACAAGAGGGGTGGTCGGATTTTAATAAAATAATTGACATAGTCAAGGCCTACTTCTGCATGACAGATATGGGTAGCGGTACTTTGAGGGACCGCTAGCAGTTCTTTGAGGCACCTGTTTTCGACTCTCTGTATGGTAGAATAATTCTTTGAACCCCCAAAGCCAAGAACCATAAGTTGCCATTGCTAAGCATTTAGCTTTATACACTGCCACCTGATCCCTAAGAAGTTTAGAAAATACATTTGTTATAAACTTAAAAAGTGCCTCCACGCATCTAGCAAAATTTGCTGTCATGATAGCAGCTAATGGGTTTCAGATACAATTTTCACAAAAAAGCACACCCAAGTATCAGAAACGCGATTTTTACTTCCATTAACAAAAATAGATTGTTCTTATTCCTCCTGGGCCCATAAATCATGATGTGAGCTTTGGAATGGTTTACTGTTAGCTCCAAGTCATTCAAAAAGCTAACCAAGTTTCCAAGCAGCTTCTGCAGCCCAAGTTGTTAACTGGCAATAAGGACAACATATTCTGAGTAGAAAGATACGGGAATGAAACGAGTCCCTAAGCGTGTTACGTCCACATTTAAGTCAACAAGATGTTTTTCCAAACCATTTATTTATAGCGTAAAAACATGGTGCCAAAACGTAGCCTTGTTGCACACCCAGGAAAGATTAAAAGGTGCAGTGATTTACCCCATCAAACAATACCCCCTACTGGCCAATACTTCACTATGTAATTGCCTTAAGAAATTAACAATGTCTGCCTTGACTCCCATATCCATCATTATGTTCCTGAGCTTTGTGCAATTTACATAAAATAGTACCTACATTTAAAAGAGCCACTCGGGGAGGCAAGAGTTTGCAGTGGCTTCTGTCAAACTCTGGAACTTGATGCCTCTGAAACTAAAAAATCTGTCTATCTTTTGTAAGGTTCTTAAAACCTGGCTGTTTAATAATTAGCTCAGCACCATCATTACTTTCTCTGTCCTTCATATGATGACTGGTTATATTCTTCACCCTGGTCTAACCACTGGGAGTCAGCTCCTAGACACCTACGGGTAGAAGTGTGCTTTAGAAATCCTAATTTCATTTAATTTCACGTGATCAAAAGCAGATTTGAAATACATAAAGGCAAGGTCAAAATTCCCCGACTTTGCTATAGGTTATCTGTAAATTAATAAGTGTAAAGTGAGGCACTGCTGAACAGTACCTCGTCTCACCCAAAACCCAAACTGCAGTCTTGATATTATTATCCTGAGCCCAGACCTCTAAGTGAAGTAAAAGTTTAGATGTAAAAGTATTCTGTCCATGATCTTAGCAGTAGAAATGATTTTGGGCCATTTCTATTTCCCTGTTTGTAAATTGGCACTATTATAGAATGTGACCAAGATGTAGGTGGCCGTGTCGTGCAAAAAAGATTAAAAACATTAGTCAGCAGGGGTGCCCAGAATTCAACATTTTCTTAAAATGTCTGCAGTGACCCCATCAAGACCAGGTGCTTTATCCACAGGGCACCTATTTATGGCTGCAATACCTTCTTGCAGCTCAATCCTCAATCCTGTACCATTGTATTGGCCTCAATTGTGGCACAAGGATAGCTCAGCAAGTCAGAATTACCGTACACCTCAGTAAAATGATCAATCCCAGTCTCAATCCCTGTCTGTGTGGAGGTATTAAGGAAAGGTTAGTTAATCACCTTCCAAAAAGCCTAGGAATCTTTCAAATCACTGGCCATTACTAAAGACTCATTGGCCTCAGTTCCAATTTCATTTTTAGGTTTTGCCTGCACAGTGCTTGCACTCCGCTTGTGAAATCTATTATATTTAATTTAACTTAAACAGGGACTTACATCCCGCTTTCTCTTCGTATTAGTCTGTGTGCTTGTCACTTTACTTTTCCTCATTTCTATTGGTTATAGGCGTTCTGTTCGTGTGTGTTTTTTATCAGTTTCCCATTGTCTCATCCTCATCTGCCTGCTTTGATGGGAACTCCACAAAGGCACCATCCTTGACCTGATAATCTCCAGTTCCCCTAATCTACAGTCATACAACCCCATTCCAGTTGACTGGTCTGACCATATGCAGATCATATTCTCCCTAGCAGGCTCTTATAGAAAAATGTCCGGACAACCCAAGAAAGAGAAAATATGGTTGAGGGGCACATCCAACCTTGTCACAGAAGCCATGGCCATCATGGCCCTTCCTACCCTAATTTCGATTACACCCTACCTTGCTTGATATTAATGATGCCACCGACAAATACATCTCCTATATGGAATCCCTCATCGTCAAATTTGTACCCCGATGTTTAATTTATCTAGACCAAAACCCTTCAATCCTTGGTTCCCAAAAGAACTTTACGAAGAAAGAAAGGTCATCAAAAGTGTGAGAAAGAATGGAGATTAGCACCCTCTCACCTGAGTAAGCTTTGCATATCGCAAAACAATACAAAGACTGAATCCTTGGAGCCAAAACTTCTCACTTTAGAGCACTTGTGAATTCTGCAAAGAACAGACCAAAGGCTGTTTTCGAGGTTCTCGCACAACCTATAAACCCCTCCACCACCTCAGCTCTTGAGCCATCAGTGGCCCGCTTCTACAACCTTGTGGATTTCTTTGATAGAAAAGTCAGAGACATACATATCTCACTACATACTAGTGAACCTCCATAAACTGAGATTTCACCTTGCAAGGCACTTCATTAGTGGTCCTCTTTCTCCCCCGATTCCAAACAAGACCTACAGCGAACTAACTCCAAAGTGAAACCATCAGACCAGCTTCAGGATGCTATTCCAGGATCTATGAACAAAGCTCTTGCCACACACCTTCTCCCCCTATGGACCAACATGGTCAACTCCTCTCTTCAACACGGCCTATTTCCAGAATGGCTAAAAGTGGGTCATGTCTCTCCTCTCTTGAAAAAACAATCTATTGACCCAGAGAACATGAACAACTACTGCCCAGTCTCCACACTTCCATTTTTAGGTAATGCATTGAAAGTTGCATTGCTTCACAGCTCACTTTACACATTCAAACAAACACCCTCCTAGACTCTCTCCAATCAGGTTTCCGTCAGGGCCACAGTAAAGAATCTGCGATACTACACATAATTGACAACTCCCTTAGAATCCTCGACTCCGGGAGCTCCTGCCTCCTAGTCACCCTGGACTTGTCTGCTGCATTCGACACTGTCAACCATCTGGACCTCCTTCACACTCTTGAACACATGGGCTGTGGAGGCACCGTCCTCAATTGGTTCTCCAGTTGCCTAACCAACCGCTCCCAAATTGTGAAAATGGGTAGCTCGTTCTCAAGACGAGTCAGTGTTCATCAAGGGGTCCCTCAAGGCTCGATCCTCTCCCCAACCAACTTTAACCTGTACCCTGAGCCACTATGTGTGATTCTCATATTAACTGGGATTCTCTTCCACTTTTATTCTGATGACACTCAAATATACATGAAAATCTCTTTCCCTGAAGTCCTTGCCCTCCTTTCAAACACATTCCAAAAGATTCAAAATTGGATGTCTAACCATCATCTAAAACTCAACCCAACTAAAACAGAATTTCTTTTGATGTCACGCCTAGCCCTCTAGACCTCACGGAGGAAGAAGTTTTAGACCTCCTCATTAGCTACGAATCTGCTCTGACAACCCCATACTAAAGGGGATGATGGACGGAGCGCTTGAGCAAATCAAACACTCACCCCCAGTCAACTGATCTGGGTTTAATCCATCATCATTCTTTAACTCACTGCACCACCCCAGTTCAGACATGGCCATATGGAAATCAGTCTGACCCTGTGCCTCATAGGAACAGTCCAGCCCGATATGCCAAGCCATGTCTTCCCTGGACTGGAAACAAGCAACCTAGGACCGGTTTCGGGTTCATAATCCTCATCAGCCAGGATATCTTGAATCCAGTGGCAAAGTGAGCAAGGGACCCAAGTCTGGGCATACCCTGCCAACTTAGTGCGAACAAAGCGATACCAAAGGGGATGATGGACAGAGCGCTTGAGCAAATCAAACACTCACCCCCAGTCAACTGATCTGGGTTTAATCCATCATCAGTCTTTAACTCACTCCACCACCCCAGTTCAGACATGGCCATATGGAAATCAGTCTGACCTTGTGCCTCATGGGAACAGTCCAGCCCGATATGCCAAGCCATGTCTTCCCTGGACCGGATATCTTGAATCCAGTGGTAAAGTGAGCAAGGGACCCACGTCTGGGCATACCCTGCCAACTTAGGGCGAACAAAGCGATACCAAAGGGGATGATGGACGGAGCGCTTGAGCAAATCAAACACTCACCCCCAGTCAACTGATCTGGGTTTAACCCATCATCATTCTTTAGCTCACTCCACCACCCCAGTTCAGACATGGCCATATGGAAATCAGTCTGACCCTGTGCCTCATGGGAACAGTGGAGAAGTGTGGCTCACTGGTTAGAGTAGGCAGACCTGGAAGTAGAGGTCAGCCTGGGACCAGGGTTCAATTCCCGGCTCAGCTGGGTCTTGAGTCCATAAATTGTCCATGGTCTCGATAATTCTCGCTCCAGTGCATACTCAATTCATGGGTTCACACTCTGCGACTCTGGGCAATAGCTTGCTTAATCTCCACAATGGCCCCTCGCGGCGGGATGCCTGGCTTTCACCTTGTGGATGCCCTGCTGGGTTATCTCACAGGGTAATACCAGGACGGGTTCCCTAAGCAAGCGCTTAGAGACCAGTTGGTGATTTGCGCTATATAAATATCTGTACATTTACATTTACATTAACAGTCCAGCCCGATATGCCAAGCCATGTCTTCCCTGGACCGGAAACAAGCATCCTAGGAACGGTTTCGGGTTCATATCCCTCATCAGCCAGGATATCTTGAATCCAGTGGTAAAGTGAGCAAGGGACCCACGTCTGGGCATACCGTGCCAACTTAGGGCGAACAAAGCGATACCAAAGGGGATGATGGACGGAGCGCTTGAGCAAATCAAACACTCACCCCCAGTCAACTGATCTGGGTTTAATCCATCATCATTCTTTAGCTCACTCCATCACCCCAGTTCAGACATGGCCATATGGAAATCAGTCTGACCCTGTGCCTCATGGGAACAGTCCAGCCCGATATGCCAAGCCATGTCTTCCCTGGACCGGACACAAGCATCCTAGGAACGGTTTCGGGTTCATAACCCTCATCAGCCAGGATATCTTGAATCCAGTGGCAAAGTGAGCAAGGGACCCACGTCTGGGCATACCCTGCCAACTTAGGGCGAACAAAGCGATACCAAAGGGGATGATGGACGGAGCGCTTGAGCAAATCAAACACTAACCCCCAGTCAACAGATCTGGGTTTAATCCATCATCATTCTTTAGCTCACTCCACTAACCCAGTTCAGACATGGCCATATGAAAATCAGTCTGACCCTGTGCCTCATGGGAACAGTCCAGCCTGATATGCCAAGCCATGTCTTCCCTGGACCGGATATCTTGAATCCAGTGCCAAGTGAGCAAGAGACCCAAGTCTGGGCATACCCTGCCAACTTAGTGTCAACAAAGCGATACCAAAGGGGATGATGGGCGGAGTGCTTGAGCAAATCAAACACTCACCCCCAGTCAACTGATTTGGGTTTAATCCATCATCATTCTTTAGCCCACTCCACCACCCCAGTTCAGACATGGCAATATGGAAATCAGACTGACCCTGTGCCTCATGGGAACAGTCCAGCCTGATATGCCAAGCCATGTCTTCCCTGGACCGGAAACAAGCATCCTAGGACCGGTTTCGGGTTCATAACCCTCATCAGCCAGGATATCTTGAATCCAGTGGTAAAGTGAGCAAGGGACCCACGTCTGGGCATACCGTGCCAACTTAGGGCGAACAAAGCGATACCAAAGGGGATGATGGACGGAGCGCTTGAGCAAATCAAACACTCACCCCCAGTCAACTGATCTGGGTTTAATCCATCATCATTCTTTAGCTCACTCCATCACCCCAGTTCAGACATGGCCATATGGAAATCAGTCTGACCCTGTGCCTCATGGGAACAGTCCAGCCCGATATGCCAAGCCATGTCTTCCCTGGACCGGACACAAGCATCCTAGGAACGGTTTCGGGTTCATAACCCTCATCAGCCAGGATATCTTGAATCCAGTGGCAAAGTGAGCAAGGGACCCACGTCTGGGCATACCCTGCCAACTTAGGGCGAACAAAGCGATACTAAAGGGGATGATGGACGGAGCGCTTGAGCAAATCAAACACTAACCCCCAGTCAACAGATCTGGGTTTAATCCATCATTATTCTTTAGCTCACTCCACTAACCCAGTTCAGACATGGCCATATGAAAATCAGTCTGACCCTGTGCCTCATGGGAACAGTCCAGCCTGATATGCCAAGCCATGTCTTCCCTGGACCGGAAACAAGCATCCTAGGACCGGTTTCGGGTTCATAACCCTCATCAGCCAGGATATCTTGAATCCAGTGGCAAAATGAGCAAAGGACCCACGCCTGGGCATACCCTGCCAACTTTGGGCAAACAATGTGATACCAAAGGGGATGATGGACGGAGCGCTTGAGCAAATCAAACACTCACCCCCAGTCAACTGATCTGGGTTTAATCCATCATCATTCTTTAGCTCACTCCACCACCCCAGTTCAGACATGGCCATATGGAAATCAGTCTGACCTTGTGCCTCATGGGAACAGTCCAGCCCGATATGCCAAGCCATGTCTTACCTGGACCGGAAACAAGCATCCTAGGACCGGTTTCGGGTTCATAACCCTCATCAGGCAGGATATCTTGAATCCAGTGGCAACGTGAGCAAAGGACCCACGTCTGGGCATACCCTGCCAACTTAGGGCGAACAAAGCTATACCAAAGGGGATGATGGACAATCCCATGCCCCTCAGACCTGAGTGATGAACACCCTATCTGCACTGTTGCAACCAACCCCAACAGATCAGCTACCCTCCGCAATAGAGGAGTGGTTAATAGCAACCTAGCGCTAGTACCCATCTCTGCCACGACCCACGACTCACACTCCAATCCCCTACTATCCGGCCTCCTAATTAACTGCCGCTCAGCAGTAAAGCATGCCTCTGATGTCTCTGATCTCATCCTGAGACAAAAATCGGACTTAGCGATATTGACTGAATCTTGGCTCATTAAATCCTCATCGCCTGCCTAGACCTCTTAGGCCTGCCCAATTACAACATCGTAAGGCTGGACAGGAATAAAAAAAAAGTGGGGTGCATTGCCTGCATCTACCGCTCTGATCTCCTTGTTACTGAACTTCAAGCTGATCCTTCAGAATCCTGCGAAAACTTTGCACTCTCCATTTGCAACAACACCACCCAACTGTGCAAACTGCACATCTTTTACCACCCCCCAGGCAAGAATGACACCTTCACTGACCACCTCAAGGAAATCATCACAGCCAAGGCTTCCCCTAACTCTAATGTAATTTTCCTTGGCGACTTCAACTTGCGCTGGAAAAACCCCAAGGACCGTCAGGTCAACACCATCAGAGAATTCCTGACCGACCAACCCTTACCCAAGCCTGCTCACTCCCTACTCACTCGAAAGGCACCACTCTAGACTGGATCATCGCTAAGAAAGCAGCGGTCAAACATATCTCTATAGACCCATGTGATTGGTCTGACCACCACGCTATCTCCTTCCTTGTGCCTGGCACCCACAAGACATGGACACCACAACCCGTGATTCCCATACAAGTTAGGGACAGTGGTGTCTCTATCTTCTGGGTTAGAGACACCAAGAACCTTGATCACGGGAAATTGGCTGCGTGTTGTGAGACTGACCTCCCACCTCCCCCTCATTTCACTTCGGTCAATAACCTCACTGATCATTATTCTTCACCGATATCTGACATTCTCGATGACCTTGCTCTGCTAAAACTAAAAAAAAACAGATCAAAGACAGGAATCCCTGGTTCAATGGATCTCTCAACAAAGAGAGGAGATCCCTTCGTCAGACAGAACGTACTTGGAAACAGCACCCGTCAGCAGCCCATCTAAAACTTCTCCGCCAGGCTAGAAATGCCTACAGTAGGAAAATCCTTAACTCGAAATAAGAATTCTTCAGAACAGAACTAGAGCACGCCAAGAATAGACCTCGCAAGCTATTCGATTTGGTCAAACACCAATCCAACAAACTAGCTAAAACCTCCAAAGAAACCCCTAAATCTCTAATATTATATGAGGAATTTTCCTCCTTCTTCTGCGACAATATTGCTGCCCTAGGAAACAAACTTAAATCTGCAGCTTTCTCGCAAACTCCGTCGGCTCTACCTCTTCTCTCTGTGCTGTCCTCCCAGACTTCACCCAAAAAACAAGCGCACTGGTCCAACTTTAAAGTCCATGACGAACACTCTGTCTCGAATATTCTATCCTCCTTAAACCCGAACAATCACTTCAATGATCCTCTCCCCTCGAACTGAATAGCCGCCGCCTCTGAATAGCCACCGCTATAATCCCTTCCTGGACTGCAATAATCAACACTTCCCTCCTACAGGGTTCAATACATGACTCTCTTAAAGCCGGCCAAGCCGTCACCATCTTAAAAAAACTTTCTCTGAATCCTGCTTCCCCCTACAACTATAGACCTATATCTAACCTCCCGCTCCTAGCCAACGTTCTGGAGAAATTTTTGCAACAGCAGCTGAGCCTACACATCACCAATTTCCACCTACTATAAGACTTCCAATCCGGGTTCAGACTTGGACACAGCACTGAAACCCCCCTCTCCCACATTGTGGATGATGACCTTCAAGCCCTTGACTGAGGCAAAACCTGTCTCCTATTCCTCCTAGACCTATCCTCGGCTTTCGACACGGTTAACCACGAAACACTCCTTGAACGCCTCAAACTCAGGATGGGTTTGGATGGCACTGTTCATGAATGGTTTAGGTCCTTCCTCCAGAATCACTCACAGAGAGTCCTAATCAAAGTTAACCTATCCGCACCCTCTCAGATCATGGTTGGAGTCCCCCAAGGATCAACCCTGTCCCCTACCCTCTTCAATCTTTACCCACCGCCAATATCCCCTACCATATGTATGCCGACGACACACAGATCTACATTAAAATCTCTTCTCCTGAGGACATTCTCTCCCTGAACGAGGCCTTGAAGCTGACTGTTCACTGGCTCACCTCTAACCAGCTCTAACGTAACGCATAAAAACAGAGTTTCTTCTAATCTCCCCACCCAAAACCAATCCAGACATCCAGGAATGGAGCAATGTTATCACAGTGCTAAACTGTCCTCCCACCATTATGGATTCTGCTAAATCCCTTGGAATAACCCTAGACGGCAGTTTGAACGGTGGTTAGTCAAAAAATCGAATTTTAAATATCGACCTACATTAATATCGAGTTTTTAACATCGTAGGGACAGAATATCGAAGTCAAGAATATCGTTGACCAGAATATCGACCCCAAGGTAAGTAATATCGTTTTTTTTAATATCGAAGTAAGTAATATCGAAGTAAGTAATATCGTTAGCAAAAATATCGTTGTCAATAATATCGATTTTTTTTTAGTGTTATGTATTTTAACATGTATTTTATATGTATGTTAAACATTTTTGTAATGTATTTGAATAAATTTTAAAATAAATGTTTAGAAATTAGTAATTTTGTTAAAGTAAATTTTGCGTTTTAGTATCAGAGTGGGTTGTGGGTTTATAGGGGAGTAGGGTGGGAAGTAATTTAATTATAATTAATTAATTAATATGTTTTCTTTAATTGGTATTTAGCATTAATTAATTGTTAATTAATTAGTAATTGTTAATTATTTTTATTAATTAGTTAATTATATTAGTTATAATTACTTTATTAATACATTTTCTTTATTGTCATTGTTAATTAGTTTATTGTTAATTAATAATTCATTGGTGATTTATTTTTATTAAGTGATTAATTGATAACTAAATTAATTATGTGATTTTTATGTGTAGTGGGTTGTGGGTTTATAGGGGAATAGGGTGGGATGTAATTAAATTAAATTAATTAATGATATTTTTTATTGGTATTTATTATTAATTAATTGTTAAGTAATTATTAATTGGTAATTAATTGTTATTACTTAGTTAAATATATTAAATATAAGTAATTTATTAATTATTTTTATTTGTTGTTATTGCTAATTAATGTATTGTTAATTAATAATTAATTGGTGAATAATTGTTATTTTGTAGTTAATATGTATTAACTAGTTAATTTATAACTATATTATTATAAATAATGTATTATTAATTGTTATTAATTGATTAATTGATAGTTAAATTAATTGTGTTTTTTGTATGTGTAGTGTGTTGTGTGTTAAAGGGGGAATAGTGTGGGATGTAATTTAATGTTATTTAGTTAAATAATTATTTTAATTTATTGGTATTTATTAATAATTATTTTGTAAATTAATTATTAATATGCTATTTTTAAAAGGGGCTCACCTTTGCTCCCCGCTAATTACAGACCGATCAGTCTGATAGACGTCCCACAGAAACTTATTGCGAGGCTTCTGTTGGATCGACTTTTGGACTGGATCGAGGAGAGGGACATTTTGAGCCCTCTTCAGGCCGGGTTTCGCCAGAAGACTTCTACTATAGATCAGGTATTCAGGCTGTCCCTTCTACATTGGAAAACAATACAGTTGGAGGGTGGCAGCCTCTATACTGTATTTGTAGATCTAAGGGCAGCCTTTGACCTGGTCCCACGCGGCAAGCTCTGGGAAGTCCTTGCGAACGTTGGGATGCCAGCTGACCTCCTGAGTATGATCATCCGCCTCCACACAAACACCTATGCTCGTGTGAGGTGCGGTGGACAGGGTGCACTCTCAAATAAGTTTCCCGTTGAGAGAGGGGTAAGACAGGGGTGCGTACTTGCACCGACCCTGTTTTGCCTCTTTGTCAACGGTGTCATTGACCACCTTAACGGGGTCCCCAATTCGGATGTCCCGAAGTTGGCGGGAAGGAGGGTCCCAGCAATTATGTTTGCTGATGATACCCTCCTTCTCTCCAAGTCACCTATGGGAATCCAGCGTGTGCTGGATGGATTTGGGGACTTCTGTAGAGAGCATGGATTGGAAATAAACACTACAAAGACCAAATTCATGGCCTTCAATCCGCCACCCAGGTTCCATCGTATTCCTCGTATAGGGGAAAACATACTCGAACGAGTAAACACCTTTGAATACCTTGGTGTTACACTCAACGAGGAATTGGGGTGGGGTCAACACCAGGAGAAAGCGAGGTTGAAACTAGCGCAACATATTGGTGGAATATTAGGGATGGTGGGGAAGAACAGGTCGACCCTCAAACCCATAGGCCCTCCTCTTCACATTTATAGGGTCCAAGCAAGAGGAGCAGTTACCTATGGGAGTGAATTATGGGGTCAAAAAGTACTGGACAGCTTGACAAAGGAGGAGAACAGATTCCTCAGGTGTCTAGTAGCTCTTCCTCCGAGTACACCGCTAGTGCCTTTACGACTTGACCTAGGCATTAGACCCCTGGAGGAAGAGTTGGCACTTCGTCCCGTGATCTATTGGCGCAGATTGTGGACGGTGCCCGAACTGACTCATTACAGACAGGGCCTCCAGGAAGTTCTCAGCTTCCCAAATTCGGGGAACATTGCCTGGCTTAAATTCGTAAGGAATAGTTTGGTGAGCCTAGGTCTAGATGCACTATGGAATGATCCTTGCAACGCCTGTCCCAAGCTTTCCAAAAAAGCTTTAACCAAAGTGTATCATGATTCCAAGGCACCTTTACTCCGACCTTCTAAATCTTTAGGGTCTCTAACAAATCAATTCCTTCTTATGAAGAGTACTTACACCTTTTAATTGGCCCTTGACAATGTTTACCCTATAATAATCAGGAAGCTTTATTTGCAATGGAGGCACGGGTCTTTGCCAATTCGTGCTTTTACTAGTTCCTGGTCCCTGTCGACACCCAGCATTTGCCCGGCATGCAGATTGGGGGCCTCATGTAGGTAAATAAATTTTACCGTTTCTTAAATACCGAGCCGTACCGAATCGGTAAATTAGAATCGGTAAGTTATATGTAGGTAAAAATTCGGTAACAGTTACCGATTCGGTAACATTCGGTAATCACGAATCGGAATTCACCGAATCGGTAAATACCGAGGTGGTATTTACCGAATCGGAAAATACCGAGGTGGTATTTACCGAATCGGAAAATACCGAGGTGGTATTTACCGAATCGGAAAATACCGAATCGGTATGTACGGAACCGTTAAGTAAAATCACATGACTTGACGAAACAGCTAATCCCGTGCAACCACAGCCCACCCAACCAGGAAGAGGCCACACCCAGGCAGGTGTACATAATTAGCCGACCCTGGAGAGGCTTGGAGTGCAGAGGAGAGGCAGGGAGCCGGTGCCTGTGCGAGCGGGAAAACGAACATCATGTCCAGCCAGAGAACACAGAGAGACGGAGGGGAAAGGAGGAGGAAGCTGAAATTTAGCCCCAAGGAACTCCAGGTGCTGGTGGAGGAGGTGGTGAAGCAGCACCAGAAGCTGTTTGGAAGGCAATCCCTGCAAGTGCCTGAGGCTGAAAAGCGCAACATATGGCTGGCCATCCAGGCCCATGTGAATGCCGTGGGAGTGACCCACAGGGACATAGAGGTCCTAAAGAAGCGCTGGTATGACCTGAGGATTGTAACCAAGAGGAAGATGGGCGACATCCAGAAGGAGGCCAGCCAGACTGGAGGTGGAACCAACAGGGCACCTGCCCTCACCGAACTGGAGGAGCTGGTGGGGGCCACAATCGAGCAAGAGAGCGTCGTGGGTCTTGGGGACGCCGACAGCTCTGCCAGAGCCGCCACACAACAAGGTAAGACGAAAGCACAGCAATGTAGCACCCCCTATCCCTATCCCACATCCCCCAATGTGAAACGAGAATCACACTGCAGTCCACACGTGTCAGTGCAGACAGGCAATGCATTCCGGGAGATGTAGTCAGGGAAACACCAACCATGACGTAAATGTTACAGGGCAACAAGGCATGTCACGCACTCGAGGCACAAGGAGACAGAGGACATTTTGGAATGTGAAATTATGTATTGTGACGCTTTCAATGCAGCCCTTCGGGGACACTGAGCCAATGTTGTATTTCTGTCCACAGATGTGACATCATGCAGGACAGGGCATGCTGCAGGAGAGACGGCACACCGGCCACAAATATCACCTCTAGCCAGCACAAGTTCAGACCAGGGAGCAGGCCCACTGGCAGCCGCACCACCAACACAGGCAGCCTCGCCGCAGCCAGAGCCAGCATCACCTCACCCAGAGCCAGCATCACCTCACCCAGAGCCAGCATCACCTCACCCAGAGCCAGCATCGCCACTCATGTTTGAATCACCGGCCACATCTCCGCTTGCAGGTGTGGGAATGAGGAGGCGTCCAGCAGCCAGGCTACGAGCCTTAGACACCTCGTCAGACGACAGCATGGGCCCTGAAGAACTCTCCAGGCCCCAGGAAGGGAGCCATGCCACTGTGCCCCACACCTCACAGGCAGCACAGACGGGAGCAAGAGGGCGCCGCAGGTCGCGTGTCCAGAGTCCACCAGCACCCATTGACGGCCATGGTGTCTTCTTGGGTCTCGAGGGCCAAATGTTGAAACAACAGCGCCTGCAAACAAAGGCAGTCATGACAGTCCAGAGGCACATGCGGGTGATGAAAACTACATTACTCAACATGGACACTAACATCAGCGGCATGGCTGCGGGCATTCGGGACATGTCCCAGTCAGTCCAGCAGTTGTGCAGCAAATTGGATGCTGACATCGAGGCACGGCGCCGGGAACGGCAGAGAAGGGACACTACCAACAGGGCACTCAACCGTCTGGCAACTGCGACTTCTCTACTGTGCCGGCGCTCTGTGACGATGCAGGAGGGCCTAACACACTGCTGCAGCGACCTGTCTCGGGGGATGGTGCAGGTGACAAGTGCACTAGGGGTGCTATTGACTAGTCAGGCGTCGACAACTGCTGCAGGGGATGCTGCGGAGAGCATCGACACCAGCAGCAGGAGCAGCATCACACCCCCCATCCCAGAAGCACGCAGGAGCAGCAGGCGGCTTGGGGTTGGCTCTAGTGAGGATGCACAGGCCGTGCCATCCACCACTGCAGCGCGTATGCGCAAACATTGATGTGGCCCTGCTTAGCCACTTCCCAATGGGTGACGTAACCCTGGACATACTCCTTGTATAGATGTCATATTGCCAGATTGGCTTGTTCATGTGTTCATGGCGTGGTGCCACATTAAAACCACGTCATGACTAATCACAACTGGCTGTGTCCCCTTACTTACTCAGAAATAGTTGCATGTGATCTCTGCCCGTCTCTCTCTCCCATCGATTGCAGTTGGCACTCTAGCTGCGTTGCCCTGTGGCTGGCCTGACTCATCCTCGTTGTCCTCAAAATATGTTAGTTCCACATCTGTACCTTTTTTCATGGCAAGGTTGTGCAGCATTGCACAAGTGGCAATAATCTTGCAGCAGGTGATGGGTGTGTACTGGCGTGCGCCTCCGCTCTTGTGGAGGCAGCGGAACCTGCTCTTCAGTAGTCCAAACGTGCGCTCCACCACATTGCGTGTTGTTTTGTGTGCCACGTTGTATCGTCTCTCACTCTGGGTTGCTGGGTGTAGGTAGGGAGTGAGGATGAATGACCGGCATGCATATGCACTGTCGCCTATATGAGTTGAAGGGAAACATCAGTCACATGCCTCTTTACACTATGATTTGCAGGTTGCAAGGGGCGTCACTGTTACTCACCTAGCAGGTATCCCTCTCCAAATTCTCCGGCACTCAGTCGTGTGTAGATCCCACTATTCTGGAAGATGTACGAGTCGTGGGTGCTCCCAGGAAACTTTGCAACAATATCTGTGATGATGTTCCCTGCATCACAGATCACCTGCACATTGATGGAGTGGGTGGACTTCCTGTTCCTGTAGATGTGCTCTGTGTCAGCTGGTGGACAGATTGGGATGTGTGTACCATCAATACAGCCGATGACATGGGGGAACTGTGCCATGTGATAAAAGTCTGTTTTTGTTTTCTGCAGTGCAGCCTGTGTGTTGGGGAAGCTGATGTAGTGGTGCATTCTCTGCATCATGGCATCCAGGAACTTCCTGAAGAAACGTGACAGGCAACTCTGGGATACACCACCCACCGCAGCTATCACCACCTGATAACTGCCGGATGCCAGCAGATGTAGGCTGCAGAGCACCTGCACATGTGGGGGTATGGCGTGCGCCCTTCTTATTGGCTGGTCCAGGAGTGGGTGAAGGTCCCTGATTAAGTCCATGATGGTTTCGGGGTGTAGCCTGTACCTCTCATGTATCTCTGCATCAGTCAGGTGGAATAGTGTGATGCGCTGTCTGTAGATGCGTTCCTCCCGTCGCCAAACCCTCAGTCCTGCTGCCTGTAGACGTAGGCGCCTTGCAATGACATACATAGCGGCCATGTTGTCCACGCTGTTGCATTTTGGGATTGCTAATATGCACTGTTGAAGGTTACCACCTGCTTTCAATCCGTGTTAATTACCGACTCTTATTTACCGATTTTCTTGGATTTCTTAATTACCGAGTGCTCCTACATGTCATTATCATTTTTACCACTTCATATTTACCACTTCATATTTACCGATTCGTTAAGTATGTATTCGGTAACTCTGATTCGGTATTTTAGAATTCGGTAAATATGATTCGGTATTTACCGCCTCATATTTACCGAAAAGTCGTTTTTGGACTCCTACATCTCACTTGTCTGAATACCGGTCGGTAACGGCATATTTACCGAAAATCGGCCGTTACCGACCGGTATTTGGCTACCTACATGAGGCCCTAAGTGACGAAACTGAGCTGCATCTCATATTCTTTTGCACGGGTTATACTGAGGCGCGCAGAAAATGGATTATCCCTATCTGTAGGAACCTGGGCTTCACCAGGTGCCATTAAGCCTTTAGAATTCTTAAGATCGAAACGGCCGTGCACATTATGTTCGCAGTGGCAAAATTTTTGGGGGCTTTTTGGCACAAACGGAAAAAATATCTAAAAATGCCAATCTGATTCATTGTATGTAATTAGCATATATTAGCCGTGTGGCTGCACTATTTTTAAACATTTTATCTATTGTCGTTAAATGTTTTTACATTCATTTTATGTACTTTTATGGAGTTACTCCGAAATAAAGTTTTCTTGAACTTGAACTTGAATTTAATGTTATTTAGTTAAATAATTATTTTAATTTATTGGTATTTATTAATAATTATTTTGTAAATTAATTATTAATATGCTATTTTCTAATAACAAATTATTTAATTGATTATTATGTTCATTTAACCCCTACGCTATCCAGCGCTTTCCCAACTGTTGCACTCTCTGGAGTCGGAATAGCAATTTTTACCCCTACGCTATCGAACGCTTTCCCTACTGTTGCACTCACTGGAGTGGGAATAGTAATTTTTACCCCTACGCTATCCAGCGCTTTCCCTACTGTTGCACTCTCTGGAGTGGGAATAGTAATTTTTACTCCTAGGCTATCCAGCGCTTTCCCTACTGTTTCACTTATTGGAGTGGGAATAGTAATTTTTACCCCTACGCTATCCAGCGCTTTCCCTACTGTTGCACTCTCTGGACTGGGAATAGTAATTTTTACCCCTACGCTATGCAATGCTTTCCTTACTGTTGCACTCTCTGGAGTGGGAATAGTAATTTGTACCCCTACGCTATCCAGCGCTTTCCCTACTGTTGCACTCACTGGAGTGGGAATAGTAATTTTTACCCCTACGCTATCCAACGCTTTCCCTACTGTTGGACTCACTGGAGTGGGAATAGTAATTTTTACCCCTACGCTATCCAACGCTTTCCCTACTGTTGGACTCACTGGAGTGGGAATAGTAATTTTTACCCCTAAGCTATCCAGCGCTTTCCCTACTGTTGCATTCTCTGGAGTTGGAATAGTAATTTTTTCCCCTACGCTATCCAACACTTTCCCTACTGTTGCACTCTCTGGAGTGGGAATAGTAATTTTTACCCTTACGCTATCCAACACTTTCCCTACTGTTGCATCCTCTGGAGTTGGAATAGTAATTTTTACCCCTACGCTATCCAACACTTTCCCTACTGTTGCACTCTTTGGAGTTGGAATAGTAATTTTTACCCCTACGCTATCCAACACTTTCCCTCCTGTTGCACTCTCTGGAGTTGGAATAGTCATTTTTACCCCTACGCTATCCAACACTTTCCCTACTGTTACACTCCCTGGAGTGGAAATAGTAATTTTTAGCCCTAAGCTATCCAACCTTTTCCTTACTGTTGTTTTTGTTGGAGTTGGAGTAGTAGTTTTATTCTCTCTGATATTTAATATTTTTTTTATTATATTAGCTAATGTAATATATAATTATTAATTAAAAATATTCAAATTAAATGTCATTTTTTAAATTTGTTATACATAATTATTTAATTTTTATTCATGTTATTGTTTTATGTGTATAGATGTATTGGTAATTTATAAAAAAATAAAATAAAATTATAAGTTACTAAAATAATTATTAAAACTAATTATTAAGTAAGTATATATATTATATATTATATGTATATGTTTAATTCATGTTTTATTAAATTGTATATATATATATATATATATATATATATTAATTATTAATTTTAAACATTATAAAATATATTTAATTATGTTTATTTTATTTATAAGTATTAATTGGTTTATTTTAAATATTTTTTTAAACTAAAGAAAAAACGATATTTGTTAATAACGATATTTTTGACATCGATATTTTATTTTCGATATTTTTGTACTTACCATGTTGTAGATAGGATGTCGATATTCTTAACATCGATATTTCTGCTCCGATATTTTTGTAGGTCGATTTTTTGACCTTCGATATTTTGTCAGTGATCCAGTTTGAACATGCGTGGCCATATCAACTCGATGGCCAAAACTGCCAGATTTCACCTGAGATACCTAAGAAACTTGAAACCATTCCTCAACATGCCCGACCTAAAAGTGGCAATCCAGGGACTCGTCATCTCCAGACTAGAATATGGAAGCTCTACTCTCGCAGGTCTATCCAAGATCTCTCTGGCTCCATTGAAAGCCTGCCTCAACGCCGACGCCAGACTCCTAACCGGTTCAAAGAAATTCAACCACATCTCTCCCCACCATAAAGCTCTGAACTGGCTTCCTCTCGAGGCCAGAATCCAACTTAAGCTGGTCTGCATCACGCATAAGGCTCTATACTCCAATTCCCCTGCTTTTCTTGCCCAGAAACTCGCGATATCCAGAGGTGCCTGAAACTCCTGGTCTGCCAGAGACCTTTTGCTCCAACCAGCTCACTTCAGTAAAAAAAAAACCTACAATCGGGCCTTCCCTGGGGCTGCTCCAAGAATATGGAAATCTCTGGCGCCCGCCATCAGAAGACTTTCGTCTTTGCACGCTTTAAAAAGGAGACCAAAACTTTCCTAATGGGCATATTCCTCGCCAAATGATTGCATACAATCACCTCAGCGACCTTGCTCCACCCACCTTTACGGCATTATCCATGGCTTTTCTGGGTGATACCTTCCCTGCACTTCTGGGCTTTCCACCGGGAGTTGAGACTGCTTGTTCTCTTGTATAAAGTATCTACCTGTTTTTATCCCTAATGTGTCCTGGATTTGAAACTGCTTGTTTTCCTGTATAATGTATCTACCTATTTTTATCCCAATGGTATCCTCCCCTCCTAAGTCTTTTGTATACCACCCGTCTATCCTGTAAAGTTCTCTGATACCCTCACGGGTCTGGTTCGCACTCAATAAATCTTTAAAATAAACAAATACCTCCGAAAGCAAATACCCCAGTACAAGAATGAATGTCCAACTTTCCCTCTCTGGATGGTTGCCCTGTCATTGTCCAGAGTGCTGGATCCCTTGGTGTCACCCTTGACAATCATCTAAACGTCCACAGCAACAAAGTGGCGTAACGAAAGTTGAAGGGGCCCCCCTGCAAGGCACACAGAGGGGCCACCGCTCCAGATTTAATCCAGAGCTCCACTGCGTGAGTACAGTGCTGAGGGGGCCCCCTGCAGCTCGAGGACCCCCACACTGCGGGGGACGCGGGGCCTGTGTTATGCCCCTGCAGCAACATCCCAACCATGGCCAAAAGCACATGACACTAACTCAGGCAGCTGTGAGGCGTCAGACATTTGATCCCGGAACAAGACCTCAAAACAGTGGTGCAGTCTCTGGTCCTCTCCAGTCTAGATTGCAGAATTGCCCTTCTCTCAGGCATTCCCAAAGTTCATCTAGGCCTACTGAGAGCAACCCTAAATACAGCATCTCTCTTTGTGTTAGGTCTCAAGAAATGTGACCACATTTCTCTGGCCTGCTAACCTTCCAATGGATTCCCATTGAAGCTCTGTCCCAATTCAAAAGCACTTGCATTACCCACAGAAGAGCTGCACTCCTCTTTACCCTCCTATCTAAGTGGGAAACTGAAAATCTCAGGAGCAAATTGGGGTTCCAGGAATGTCCAATCCCTGCTCCTGGAACCCCCCACCTTCAGGCGAGAATGATACATGAGCCAGTTATTCTCTGGTAGTGTCACAACAATCTGGAACTCATTACCTCCCTCCCTTTGTCTAACAACCTGTATAGGCACGTTCAAAAAGGACCTTAAGCTCGCCCTGTTTGACAGACGCCTGGGTTAATCACACTTGACCATACCAAAGTGCTCTATCCAGGAGACAAACTACCTTCACTGTGTGTACCCACCATCCTAATCGATGCTTGAACCATGTACTTCCCTTGTCCAACAGCTGCATTTGTCCTGGCCGCAGCTACCGAGGCAAATGTCTGAACGTAATTATGTTAACTGTAACTTGCTGTACCCTTGTATCATGCTACTGTTGTAAAGTGCTCTGGCTTTGGGCCATGTCCGTGCTATATAGGATTAGAAAAATAAAAGTTTCCTGCATAATTTTTTATTGAAATAGATGTTTTGGCTCCCTCTAGTGATGACTTGGTGCATAAAATATGTTCTGCAAACTGAAACGCTTATATAGGCATTTTGCTGTAAGTACGGGAGAAAATAAATAGTATATTTGAACATTCCAACCTAAAATATTTCAGTCAGAAAATTAAGACGCAAGCAAATTCTGGTGTTCATTGACAAATGCCCACTGCTTGCTTGACTCGTTCAAGGCAAGGTAGACCAAAAGCAGAGATTCAGGAATATATTCGAGAACTTTGAACGGCAACGCTTTAAGTGGATACTGAGGTATTTGGGGCCATATTATCAAGGAATGGCGATAACATTATCGCTGCTTTAATGGCAGGAAACAGCTGCTAAAGCGGCGATAATGGGCTTGATAATATGCCCTTGAAAATTACCATAGAAGCCCGGGTTCTGGTGTGAACATGGGCTTCTATGGGAATTCACAAGGGCATATTATCAAGCCCATTATCGCCGATGTAGCGGCAGTTTCCTGCCGCTAAAGCGGCGATAATGTTATCGCCGTTCCTTGATAATATGGCCCTAGGTCTGTAGTGAACATTTCTCTTGTCACAATCTGGACACGTGTGCCATGTAGCGCTGCCTCGTGCTTTCCACACAGCTGATTGTGTTCTACCGGCAGACATATATCAGACTGCCCTAGTGGGCACATTTCTATTCTTCAAAAATAGGGTTCACTCCTTTATATGAATGTACTAGAGCTGGAATTGGAAAACTTTTCGCCAGGAACCCATAAATTGGGGGTCAAGGTGTGGCAATAATAAGGGAGCAGGGTAATAAAAATCTGTTTGACACTGGGAAGGCGTCTGCACATCCACCCTCCTCCCACTCTCGGTTGTGTTACTTCTGTTTGGTGCTGCGGAATTGTAATTATTTTTTTTCCACTCAGAGCGAGTCTTGCATTTTCAGTACAGAGGTATCACAACATCCTCCCACTGCGCCTCATAATGCCTATACCTTGTGGACGTTTCTATGCGCTACATAGTTTTAGCCATCATCTCTCTTCTTCTATAATGTGAAAAGCTTAGCCAGTGCTCACTACAGCCTGACTTGCAGCTTCGTGAAAGAGTCGTGGACTAACTAATGTGCAGAGCTGGTGACTTCGGAGCTGTGGGACTGGGTTTTGAGTCCTAGTGTCAACTGTACTACATCCTCTGATTCTAGGCAAATTTCTTAATCTCACTGTTCCTGACAAAGTCTGATCTTGAGTAATGGAACCAGATGTTCATGTAAAGCACTTTAATGAATTTGGACCAAATTTGCGCTGTGTAGAAAAAAAAGGGTCTGTCAACTCTTCTCAGTTTAGATTTGCTGTGCATTTTTAATTTGGGAACAAGGAGATCTCCGTCAGTGTAGCCACATATAGACTAGCAGCATCCCATGCTAGTCTTCATTGCAGTAACTCTGTAAATGTATCTGAACCCAGACCTGCTGAACCCTAGTACAGAGCACGCTCTGCCATCGTCCATGACCAGAAAGCTCTTGATGGCTATAACGTAACCTTAGGACTGGAGCTTGATTCTTATAGCACCAGAAACAATTATATGTGTTGCCACTCATCTACCCCCATGCATAGTACTACCCCATTTAACAAATCTTCCCACTTTATAATACCACCAGTAACAGCACAATATATTGCCTTTCTTAAAAAACAAGTCATAAAACTTGAGCGGAGTTTCAGTAACATATATTGAACAACTATTTACCAAGCTATACACAAAAAACAGCTTAATTTTAATAACAGACTAAACCTAATGCATTTACCAATGCTTGCTCCTACTTACTATAGCCAATTTATAAGCCCCAAACACTTACTAACATGACCAACATTGCCCGGTACCATTTTATTAGATTTTCACAACTCTACATGTGTTTTAGAGCAGTTAGAATCAAAACATTTAGGAGGTCTCTGCAAGCTGTTTGATACTGGCAGGGTCAACAATTCCCTAATCAAATTGCACAATGAATAGTAGCATGTTGTGATCTCAAGTGGTCCACCTTCAATATTCAAGCACTTAGAGCGTTCCTCAAGTTCAAGTTTAAGTTTATTTGATTTAGTTCTCAACTGAGAACAACAAACTTTTTACGTATAAAATGTACATTTAAATAGTAAAATTATCATTCTAATACAAAGTTAAAAATAATTTTAAAAATTTGATACTAATGCACACAAATTCATTAGGCGGTTCCTTACAAAGAAGAATCAGATTCTGAACAGTGTTAATTTTGCATTTTGTTCTAATTGGTTTTAAGAATCTTTTCCTAGCCTCTGCGACAATCCCGTTTGGGCAAGCTAATAACACATGTTCTAAATCTTGCATTCCGCCTTTACATAGGTCACAAAGACTAGACGCCTTTTCATTTGGATACCGTGTTTTAAGTTAAAAGAGATATACTGTTACGTTTTCTTGAATACAATAGTTTCCGCATATTGCTTATACAAAGATAGTTTGGTGCAATGTTGGATATCAAGATCCATACTTAACCTTGGTGTTAGATGTTTTTTAAAAAGTTTCAGATTTGCTGGTGACCATGATTTTAACATGTCGAGGGTAACTGTAGATAGTTTAAAAGCAGTAGAGACATTTTTACACAATACATAATTCGAAAGGTCTTGCTCAAATGTTTCTATTTTTAGTAGGAATCATAAAGTTCCCCGATCCGCATGAACAAGGTTGTATGCCCATCTTATTATGTTAGCGATCCCTCTTGCAAAAGAGCTGACTAATGAAAGTTTGAGACGAAGAGCTTGTACCGGCACAGCTTGTGACGTCTTGGTCAGTTTCTGGAGGGCTTTCCCTTCTCTCAGGTCGAGTTGTTTCCATTGGCTTATTGGAATATATTCTATGGCGTATGATGGATGATGAAATCTTTGAGCTATATACTTGTAGAAGTGATTAAAAGTTTATTTGTCCAGTGGAGGAGTAAAGTCGTTGGAGGGCCCCTAGGTGGACATCAGCCTTTCGGCCCAGGTTTTGTAAGTGGGGCAAGTTTTGCAACGATTGTGAAAAAATTCTCCCTAAATTTGTATACTCCTTTACTATTTCCAGCGGTTTTCCCCCTAGAGACCAATTGTAACTTAACATATCTCTTCCTTCCTGTAAACGGGATGATTTTTGTTTTAGTGGCATTAGGTGTTAAATAGTTTTCTTCTGTATACTTAGTGAGTGCCTGTAGATTCCTTTGCAGACCGAAAGGAGTCAGATCTAGAATGGCTACGTCGTCTGCGTACATCAGACTATGGATTTTATAAGATGCCATTTTAGGTGAGCTGATTAAGTCTTTCCGGCAAGTCACTATGGTATAGAGAGAACAGTAAGGGAGATAGGAGGCACCCTTGCCCCAGACCATTAGGGGTAGGTATTCGGATGGTGAGACCCTTCTCCCTCCCCATTTGGACTTGACACCATGTCCCTGAGTACAATGATATTATTAATTGAAGGAGATTATCCGGAATTCCCATTCTTTGGAGTTTTTTCCATAGCATGTCTCTGTCTACCCTGTCAAATCCAGTCGTAAAGTCGACAAAGACTGCGTACACTACCTGGGATTTTTTAATGACATATTGTCCATTATTATTTGTAGCACTGCTATATTGTCAGTCATCGAGTGTTTAGTTCTGAACCCGGCTTGATTTACCGGAATTGCTCCAGATGAAAATGCCCACTCTTTAAGATGATCTAAAACAGCTGCTGCAAATATCTTCCCAGTTGCGCCTAGAAGAGCTATGTGCCGATAATTACAGGGCAACAGTCTTGATCCCTTCTTGTGTATTGGGATAATGATACTCCCTTTTCAGGACTTTGGGATTTCCCCTGTTTCATATATGTAGAAAAAAAGGCTGGCTAAAAACTTGCTCCATTCTTTAGGACCTTGATGGGAATTTGGTCTGGTCCCATTGCTGCCGATGATCTTGCCTTTTTTATGTAACCTTCGATTTGGAAAGGCGATGGAGCCTCTTTACCCATACCGTCTTCCCTTCCACTCTTGCTTTGCAATAGTGTCTTGCTTTCTATCTTTTCATTTGTTTTGTATAAGTTGGTTAAATGTATTTCCCATTCCAATGGCGGGACTGGATTTGCTTGCCGTAATTTTTTTGTACCCATTTCAGTAGCAATTATATTCCAATAGGAGCGTTTATCATTTTGTTTTGCTGCTGTTTGTAGGTCCACCTATTTTTTCTCCTGTGTCTTTTTTTTCTTTTTTTATGTATCTCTCCTTCGACGTTTCTTTAGTTTGTTGATTTCACGTTTTCTTATTTCAGAAAATTGAAGAAATTGTGCCCTTATTAGTTTGTTTAATTCAATTGACTGTATATCTGGGCTCAGTCTGTTATTTTTCCGTTGTTTTAACGTTCGCTGTTTTGAAATTTTCTGCATAAGTTGAGTCAGATAAATGACTACAGCCTCAAAGTTTGTTATTGGATGTGTTGAGTGAGTAGTCTGTAAAGGTTGTTCCATCTCTATTATTTGTATAATTTTGTTAAATGATCTAGGATTCTACAGCAGCCGCCCTTGGGCCTGATTTACCAGTACTTTACGTTCCACATCTGTAATTTGCCCAGAAGATGTTGGTTTTAGTCTTAAGTCTGTTTTTAAATGTAATATTGGATGGTCACTTCCTTTCTAGAACTTGATGTTTGACTGTAAGGCGGATCCGAACATGTCTAGACTACAAATCATGTCAACAAGAATCGAGAATTGTGGTTGCCTTTTCGTGTATAGGAGGCTGGGATATCTCCTTCTATATTGCCATTTAATATTACTCCGTTCAGGATAGGAAGTGATGATAATAAATTAGAGCGTTCCTCTTTATTGAATGTAACAATGGTGCTAAATAATTTCGATCTGTCAACCCTTTCCCATTTCTGCAGCACACCTTTGTTTTTTTGCGGCAACTAACGGTACTGACTGGCACCCTGCAAGTCTTCATGAGGGGTTCACTGCAGTGACAAAATTGAAAGCAGATAGTGGTCACTGATGACATTATCTAGGGCTGGTTGTATGATGGAACCCCACAGACAATTACCCCGCACGTATTTACCATACAGACAGTACCCCGAGTGCAAAGTTGCCACACGTCACTTTACCATTTAAGTCATTAAAAAGACTTGCTTTAGGGGGCAGTGGACTTTGGAATAGTATAAATTGCTAATCCAACTCCAGTCTATGCAAGGGATGATGTTGGATTTAAAAATGCAACACCAGTCCAACAACTAGCCCCCTACAGCAAGTGATAACAACGTGTGTGGTAAATTAACACGTGGTAACATCGCATGCGGGGTACCAACCTCGTTGTAAAGGAACGTCGGTGTAAAGACTGCGTGGTAAATGATGTTTAACTATAGGACCTCATATACAGAAGGAAAACCAAACAAATCCTAAGAAAACAAAACAAAATTGATGATACTAAAATGTTTCCTACACGTATATGGTGGCTTCAACACAGGGAATTTAGTGAATGAGTCAAAGGCAAAATGAAGATGGGGTTTAACAACAGAAAGCTGGTTAAGGGCATCATCATTGGGGTTATGGATGAAATATGTTATTAGTTCTCCGTGAACATCACTTAAGCCGCAACTGACTGTACCAGCCCGATCACAATATCGAGTGTTTAAATAACCCATCCACAATAAAAAGACTTTCTCCCCAAAACAAGTACAACATCTCTCTACCTCCCTGTTCACAGCATGTTGCAGTTACTACCCTCAAAGTAGTCTATAATAATTTATTAACAAAATCTTTATTGAACCATACCCTAACCAAAGTAGATGGAAGGCAATAGATCCACTCTAATAACTCAACCAGGAAATATATTGGCTTTCAAATTTACTAAACCACCCATGGGCCTCCCTGGGAGCACTAATATTGTTAGTGTAAAATACAACGTATAACCCTGAATATGACACAGATTGGTAGAGCATATCTCTCGTTATGAGATAATGTCATAGCTACCTATAAGATCTAGCCATTGTTGATTGCTCTTTAGGTCGAGCCTCGACAGCGCTTGCGCTGTCTGCAAGACCTGTTGTATCCTCTTCTACTCTTCTATGGGCTTTGGCACATCCACCAATTACCATTGGTTGTTATCTTTAGCATTCAGAAATGCTGGGTTGTTCTTGGTGCATTTCTGTAAATGGCCCTCTTTTGTGTGCTTTACTCTCTTTACTCTCTTTACTCAGAGAACATTTTGGTTGGCCATCACACTGTATAGTGTGTAATGAAAAGGTGGTGTTCCAAGATAGCGGCCACGTTTGCGGCACTTGCACACGCTGTACCAGAGTGCGGACAGAGCAACTGAGCTACTGCGCACAGAAGGAACTCACGCAGAAGAGTCCCGGGTGCACTAGGGACAGAGGAGTATTAGCACAGTACCTGGTGCATTGCTCTTCATGGTACATGGTATGTAGCGTACCCCCGGTTTTATGTTCCTGACAAATAGGTCTCTTTTCGAGAGACGTGGCTGTCAGAAAACCACCAGTCAATCAAATATCATTGCGGTGGCGAGGGCCCGGGAATGCTCGTGAGAGGAAGCACGGAATTTGGCGCATGCTCTGCTAATCTCCATGCCTCAGCTCATCACAGAGGCGGGAGAGTTGCACACCACAGAAGCATGTGAGCCTCGCAAATGAGGTGCTATAAATAAACAAACGTGCTTGTGTTGCATGTTAAAGGTAAACAAAAATGTTAAGCACAGAAAAAGCATGCCTTGGTGGCGTTTACTGTAAAAGGTCATGAGGCAAACAGATCCTGGATAGAACAACTTCGAGAAACTTCTTCTTCATGAAATTCAAGTTGCTTTATTGGACAATAACATCAGTCCGCAAGTAAGTACAGTTGTGCGATACCAACTGCCAGGAAAGACCACTGTTGTCAGCTAGCAACGCAGGTAAAGAACAGAGAAGGCTGACAATACCGGAGGCAAAAAAGGCCTGAGGAGGTGGTGACAGGAGCAACAGACTGCCTGACCTCAAGATGGTGGCCAGAGGCAAGAGAAAAAGTGAGGGGCGAACCAAAGAGTGAGGCGAGGAGAAAGAAGTCTCAGAGGAATAGCCCAAGAGGTGATAGGACAGTGGTAGAGTCAGTGGCAGTCAACTGCTGGGTAGCCTTGCCCTTCAGATGGAGAGGAGGGAGAGCGAGTGAGAGACAATGCCTGACTTAATCATGGTGACCTGAGGTTCTCACAGGGGCCTGCTGGGGTCATTTCGAGAGATTTGGAGGGGCCAGCTGAGGAACAGAAATGCCCTAAGCAGGGTGGGGTGCTTCACTGCTGCCTCCCACTCAAGAAACATTACAAACGAGAAGGGGATAACTCCGAGAAGGAAGGAGCCGTTTAGTTTAGCAGGAGTGTCATCTATGGTGAGGAAGTGGAGTAATCCTTCTTTTCCCCTGCAGTGAACACGAGAATTGGAAGGGCTGTTCCGGAATCCTGCTTGTAGCCTTCTGCCATACAACCTGTTGCACAGCAGATCTCGTTATGCTGCCAAAAAAACAGTAGAGAAACAGGGTATCCAGCTAGTTTGCCCCCCGGAGGCTGTCGAGATCCGACGAGGCCCTGGAGAGTGGGAAAAAATGGCAGTTACGAAGGAGGACATCCTTGCTTCTTTAAGCTACTTCAAGTAGGAGCTATGGGTGGAATTCAAGGGGGACATGGAATCCTCCTTGTAGCTGTTGAAGGCTGATTTCTCTGAGAAACTGATGGCACTACGATAGGATGTGGATTCAGCAGGGAGTAGGGTGGTGGACCTGGAAACCAAAACGGTGGAGTTAGAACAAACTGTGAAGCGCATGAAGGAAACTTCCACCTCTCTTCAAACCCAGCTGCGGGTGACTATCCTGAAGGGGGAAGGTTTAGAGAACAGGTCTCGCCAAGATAACACTACGATCCAGCACCTGGAGGAAGGGACAGAGGGACTGGATCGAGAGGCCTTTGTGGTAGGCCTCTTCACTGAACTGTTAGAATCACTCACAATTGAAATCAAAATAGATTAAGTACACAGGGTGGGAAGATTGTGCCTAGGTGAGAAACAGCGTCCGAGAGATATCCTGGCCAAACTGCACTCTTTTAAAACAAGAGAGGCGATCCTGCAAGCTTCCAGGAAAAGACAAACTGTTTCATTTCAGGGAGCCACCTGCTTGCTGTTTCAAAATGTGTCCCCGGAGACGCTGGCCCGTCGTCAACAGTTCCACCCTGTCACGAACAAAAAATTATCAAATATCGCTGACATTCCATTTGGTTTGGCTTTCGAATTTCATAACAGAAACCACCACTTTACAGAATTAGATGAGGCCTTGAAGTTCCTGGGGGTGGCCCCTCAACAAGACGGGGACACAGATCGCGAACTCATAGCACCTCAAACAGCCTCCCCGAGAGCTACATGAGGGGGCCCTTGGCTCTCCCAGCGATTCCACAAGCAGAAGAAGGGTTGAGGAGATGATGACTTGGAACTGACATAGGCTCAGAGGTGGTCGAAACAATATGCAGCATATATGGGACTATGCCTCCAAAGGAGTTATAATATTCACCAAGGGAATTGCCTTCCTCGATCTAGCGGGGACGTATACCCCCAATGAACATTTGCCGGACTTCCAAACTACAGAAATTTGCGGCTAATGGGAGATTGCCATGAATAATTTTGCAGCACCAAATATAGATCTTGCATCCGATAGCAACAATAGAGGCAGGGTGGCGTCATTGGTCCAAATCACCTCCCATGGCTAGCAACTATGGTACAATTGGACTAGCACGGGGACCTGTTGTCCCAATTAGTTCCACTTGGGTTTCTTCTTTTCTGTTTATTTTGTTTGCAGGTACTCAAGGTGCATATCAAGATGTGAATCATGGGATATAAAAGATTTGGGCGGTGAAATATTGGAGGGGGGAATGTCTGGAGGGGGGCAGAACGAGGAGCAGGTCCAAGGAGGAGAGGATTGCTGGGGAGTGGGGTTGATCCAGAGGTAGGAGGGATTTCCACGACTAGCATAAGGGTACTTACAGTACTCACATGGAATATTAGGCGGGCTTAACACCCCAATCAAACAACACAAACTGTGGAAGTATTTATTAGACCAACACTATGACATTATGCAGGAGACTCATCTCAAAAGATCGAAGGACCACACGCTAAAACAAAGAAAGTACCTCTTTATATACAAATCGTCTGTCTCTACGAAACATAATGGGGTTGTGCTCTTATTCCACTCAGCATTAAAATCCAACCTGAGGCCTATAAACAGATAAAGAAGGGAGAATAGTCATCATGAAAGGGAGAATTAGGGGGCACTTAGGCACAGTAGCAGCAACCTATGCTCCTAGCGCCAATCAGCCAACCCATATCTCAACCTTGTTGACACTTCTAGGAGGTTTTGCAGAAGGAGATATCACCATCCTGGGAGACTTTAATCTTACCTGGCACTCTGGTATGGACAGTACACAGTTGGCAGGGTATGCTCAAACGTGAGTCCCTTGCTCACTTTGCCACTGGATTCAAGCAAGCCTGGCTGAAGACGGCTGAAATGCCAGAAACCGGTCCTAGGAAGCTTGTTTCCGGTCCAGGGAAGGCATGGCTTGGCAGTTCGGGCTGGACTGTTCCCATGAGGCACAGGGTCAGACTGATTTGCATATGGCCATGTCTGAACTGGGGTGGCAGAGTGGGTTAAAGAACGGTGATGGATCAAACCCAGATCTGTTGAATGGGTGTGAGTTTTTGATTGGTTCTGATGCTCCGTCCATCACCACCCCCTTTTGTACCACTTTGTTTGCCATAAGTTGGCAGGGTATGCTCAAACGTGAGTCCCTTGCTCACTTTGCCACTGGATTCAAGCAAGCCTGGCTGAAGACGGCTGAAATGCCAGAAACCGGTCCTAGGAAGCTTGTTTCCGGTCCAGGGAAGGCATGGCTTGGCAGTTCGGGCGGGACTGTTCCCATGAGGCACAGGGTCAGACTGATTTGCATATGGCCATGTCTGAACTGGGGTGGCAGAGTGGGTTAAAGAACGGTGATGGATCAAACCCAGATCTGTTGAATGGGTGTGAGTTTTTGATTGGTTCTGATGCTCCGTCCATCACCACCCCCTTTTGTACCACTTTGTTTGCCATAAGTTGGCAGGGTATGCTCAAACGTGAGTCCCTTGCTCACTTTGCCACTGGATTCAAGCAAGCCTGGCTGAAGACGGCTGAAATGCCAGAAACCGGTCCTAGGAAGCTTGTTTCCGGTCCAGGGAAGGCATGGCTTGGCAGTTCGGGCTGGACTGTTCCCATGAGGCACAGGGTCAGACTGATTTGCATATGGCCATGTCTGAACTGGGGTGGCAGAGTGGGTTAAAGAACGGTGATGGATCAAACCCAGATCTGTTGAATGGGTGTGAGTTTTTGATTGGTTCTGATGCTCCGTCCATCACCACCCCCTTTTGTACCACTTTGTTTGCCATAAGTTGGCAGGGTATGCTCAAACGTGAGTCCCTTGCTCACTTTGCCACTGGATTCAAGCAAGCCTGGCTGAAGACGGCTGAAATGCCAGAAACCGGTCCTAGGAAGCTTGTTTCCGGTCCAGGGAAGGCATGGCTTGGCAGTTCGGGCTGGACTGTTCCCATGAGGCACAGGGTCAGACTGATTTGCATATGGCCATGTCTGAACTGGGGTGGCAGAGTGGGTTAAAGAACGGTGATGGATCAAACCCAGATCTGTTGAATGGGTGTGAGTTTTTGATTGGTTCTGATGCTCCGTCCATCACCACCCCCTTTTGTACCACTTTGTTTGCCATAAGTTGGCAGGGTATGCTCAAACGTGAGTCCCTTGCTCACTTTGCCACTGGATTCAAGCAAGCCTGGCTGAAGACGGCTGAAATGCCAGAAACCGGTCCTAGGAAGCTTGTTTCCGGTCCAGGGAAGGCATGGCTTGGCAGTTCGGGCTGGACTGTTCCCATGAGGCACAGGGTCAGACTGATTTGCATATGGCCATGTCTGAACTGGGGTGGCAGAGTGGGTTAAAGAACGGTGATGGATCAAACCCAGATCTGTTGAATGGGTGTGAGTTTTTGATTGGTTCTGATGCTCCGTCCATCACCACCCCCTTTTGTACCACTTTGTTTGCCATAAGTTGGCAGGGTATGCTCAAACGTGAGTCCCTTGCTCACTTTGCCACTGGATTCAAGCAAGCCTGGCTGAAGACGGCTGAAATGCCAGAAACCGGTCCTAGGAAGCTTGTTTCCGGTCCAGGGAAGGCATGGCTTGGCAGTTCGGGCTGGACTGTTCCCATGAGGCACAGGGTCAGACTGATTTGCATATGGCCATGTCTGAACTGGGGTGGCAGAGTGGGTTAAAGAACGGTGATGGATCAAACCCAGATCTGTTGAATGGGTGTGAGTTTTTGATTGGTTCTGATGCTCCGTCCATCACCACCCCCTTTTGTACCACTTTGTTTGCCATAAGTTGGCAGGGTATGCTCAAACGTGAGTCCCTTGCTCACTTTGCCACTGGATTCAAGCAAGCCTGGCTGAAGACGGCTGAAATGCCAGAAACCGGTCCTAGGAAGCTTGTTTCCGGTCCAGGGAAGGCATGGCTTGGCAGTTCGGGCTGGACTGTTCCCATGAGGCACAGGGTCAGACTGATTTGCATATGGCCATGTCTGAACTGGGGTGGCAGAGTGGGTTAAAGAACGGTGATGGATCAAACCCAGATCTGTTGAATGGGTGTGAGTTTTTGATTGGTTCTGATGCTCCGTCCATCACCACCCCCTTTTGTACCACTTTGTTTGCCATAAGTTGGCAGGGTATGCTCAAACGTGAGTCCCTTGCTCACTTTGCCACTGGATTCAAGCAAGCCTGGCTGAAGACGGCTGAAATGCCAGAAACCGGTCCTAGGAAGCTTGTTTCCGGTCCAGGGAAGGCATGGCTTGGCAGTTCGGGCTGGACTGTTCCCATGAGGCACAGGGTCAGACTGATTTGCATATGGCCATGTCTGAACTGGGGTGGCAGAGTGGGTTAAAGAACGGTGATGGATCAAACCCAGATCTGTTGAATGGGTGTGAGTTTTTGATTGGTTCTGATGCTCCGTCCATCACCACCCCCTTTTGTACCACTTTGTTTGCCATAAGTTGGCAGGGTATGCTCAAACGTGAGTCCCTTGCTCACTTTGCCACTGGATTCAAGCAAGCCTGGCTGAAGACGGCTGAAATGCCAGAAACCGGTCCTAGGAAGCTTGTTTCCGGTCCAGGGAAGGCATGGCTTGCCAGTTCGGGCTGGACTGTTCCCATGAGGCACAGGGTCAGACTGATTTGCATATGGCCATGTCTGAACTGGGGTGGCAGAGTGGGTTAAAGAACGGTGATGGATCAAACCCAGATCTGTTGAATGGGTGTGAGTTTTTGATTGGTTCTGATGCTCCGTCCATCACCACCCCCTTTTGTACCACTTTGTTTGCCATAAGTTGGCAGGGTATGCTCAAACGTGAGTCCCTTGCTCACTTTGCCACTGGATTCAAGCAAGCCTGGCTGAAGACGGCTGAAATGCCAGAAACCGGTCCTAGGAAGCTTGTTTCCGGTCCAGGGAAGGCATGGCTTGGCAGTTCGGGCTGGACTGTTCCCATGAGGCACAGGGTCAGACTGATTTGCATATGGCCATGTCTGAACTGGGGTGGCAGAGTGGGTTAAAGAACGGTGATGGATCAAACCCAGATCTGTTGAATGGGTGTGAGTTTTTGATTGGTTCTGATGCTCCGTCCATCACCACCCCCTTTTGTACCACTTTGTTTGCCATAAGTTGGCAGGGTATGCTCAAACGTGAGTCCCTTGCTCACTTTGCCACTGGATTCAAGCAAGCCTGGCTGAAGACGGCTGAAATGCCAGAAACCGGTCCTAGGAAGCTTGTTTCCGGTCCAGGGAAGGCATGGCTTGGCAGTTCGGGCTGGACTGTTCCCATGAGGCACAGGGTCAGACTGATTTGCATATGGCCATGTCTGAACTGGGGTGGCAGAGTGGGTTAAAGAACGGTGATGGATCAAACCCAGATCTGTTGAATGGGTGTGAGTTTTTGATTGGTTCTGATGCTCCGTCCATCACCACCCCCTTATGGACAGTACACACCTGCACAGGACACAAATGGGTAGCTACACAAAAGGCCTAAAACACGCCATTCATGATCCGGGTTTGCTTGATGCTTGGAGGGAGAAACATCCTAGAGATAGGGACTACACATTTTTCTCCCATGTCCATCACACTTACTCCAGGTTGGACTATGTATTCCTAAGTCAAGCTCTTGTGCACGAAATTCAGGAGGCGGTAATCCACTCAATCACCAAAGTGAACAATGCACTGGTTAGCGTCTCACTCGAGTGGACCAAGCCCCCATCGAAAAGTAAATGTCGGTCCTTTCCTCAGGCCTTACTTAGAGACAGGTCGTCACAAGACAAGCTCCGCAAAAATATTAGAGAATTCTTTCAAATGAGCACTCCTCAGAATACATCTCCCTCCGACAACTGGGATGCATTTAAGGCGGTCCTGAGAGGCCACTGTGTGGCGCTAAACTCATCCTTAAATAAACAGAAGACCAAGGACAGACTGATCCTAGAGGAGCAATTAGGCTCCTTAGAGATGGCCCACAAGCAGACACCTACCCTGGCCGTTTAGAGAAAAGTGACAGCAGTAAAGGGGAAACTGAATGCAATCTATGCTAAAAGGGCAGAGCTCGGTCTTCTTAGGCTCAAGCAGACACCCTACTCACAGGGCAATAAGGTGGGGGCACACCTAGTGACGCAACTGAGGTTAAGTGGAGAAAATGAATATATTCAAGAGCTCTGCCTCCCAATTAGGAGAATTGAAAACCTCAGAACAGGGAAAGGCGCAATTCTACTCAACCTTACATACCGCAGTTAGGGTGGATCCACCGGCTCAACAGGATTACCTACATGTGATAGATCTGCCGCAAGTGACACACACGCAAAACAAACTCTTGGAGGAAGCCACTAATGAGGAAAAGGTTAGACAGACCATCGCCTCATTAATATTGCATAAATCTCCAGGCCCGGATGGCTTAACAGAACATTTTTACAAAATGTATAGCGCAGAACTGATCCCTCACCTAACCTCCCTCTTTCCTCACAAAGCAAAAACAGGGATAGTGACACCAACGATGAGAGAGGCACTCATCCCAGTCTTGATGAAACCAGGTAAGGACTTGCGGAACTGTGGTTCCTATCGGCCCTTAGCCCTCCTTATTCTTGATGCAAAGCTCTACTCCAAGATCTTAGCCACACGTATAGAGGATTTGATGCCAAATTTGATCCATCTGTATCAATCGAGCTTTATTAAAGGACTGCAGACCCACGCCAATGTACGGAGAGTAATGCACTTGATTGAGAAAGCCAATAAAAAGAAATCCCAGCAGTACTACTCGGTCTAGACAATGAGAAGGTGTTTGACCAGGTGGATAGGGCCTTTTTATTCAGCACTCTGAGGTGACTTGGCTTCTGCGAGTCCTATATAACGATAATCCAGGCTCTCTATGTAGCTCCCTGTTCCAGGGTAATAGTAAACAGAGTGAATTCAGAGGCGTTTCAGCTCGGGAGGGGGGCGAGACAGGGGTGCCCGCTTTACCCCTCTTCTTCGCACTGAGCAGGGAATCTCTCAAGGCAAAGATAAGGGCACAGCAAGCGATCAAAGGAATACATTTTGGGTCAGTGGATCATAAGATCTCACTGTTAGCCGATTATATCTTAATGACTCTAACAACTCCCCGAAATTCCCTGGCCACATTACAGGAAGAACTTAAGCTCTTTGAGGAAACAGTGGGCTATCGTGTCAATCTATCCAAATCTTCCATCCTTAATTTATTGCTACCTAGTAAGGTGATGGAATGGCTGATCTCACGACTCCCTTTCAATGGGTGTGGAAGGAGCTTACCTCAGGATCAGCCTGACACCCAAGATTACAAGTTTATTCACAGACAATATTCCTCAAAGTACAAGGTGATCTAAAGTGCCGGGCCCGATATATCTCTCATGGTTAAGCAGGATACATGCAATCAAGATGGTAATCCTGCCAAAGTTCTTGCATCTATTTCAGAGTTTGCCAATTCCCATGGAAAGAGAAAACCTGAAATCACTCCTCACTCTCCTGATGAGGTTTATCTGGCAAAATAAAAGAGCCCCTATCCCTTATAACTCATGCAGTGTCTGAGGGACAAGGGGGGGCTAGCACTTCCAGATTTCCACCTCAACTACAAAGCTACCCAATTATACATCATTGCAGAATTGTCTCAGAGAGAATCAGACAAGCACTGGCTCCATATGGACCGGCCAATACCAGGAGGAGTCATTTGGGACTTGCTGTGGAAGCTGAAGGCAGACTGCCCACATAACAAATACATTAGCACTCCCACAAGAACATCCCTACCAGTTTGGGATGAAGTGGTCAAAACGGCTGACTGGATGACGCTCTCTACCCCTTTCACTCCTATACATTACAACTAAGCCTCCCCACTGGTGCAGCAACAAGGACCTTTCGATGCATGGAGGGAGAGGGGTTGCTCGTACTATCCCACCTATTTCATAATTGGGACATTTTCACCTTTGAAAACTGTAAATGAGATTTTGAGCTATCAGACTGCGAATAGTATCACTACTTGCAACTACGACATTGGGCCCTACAGCTAAAGGTTAGAGAGACGGCAAAATGGGAATTCACGCAAATCAAGTACTTCGCCAAAGGGGGTTAAAGTGAATAAGGGCACAATATCTATTCCGTATTCCCTACTTCTTCACTTGCTGCGTTTCCCACTACCATGACACATGGCTTTTTGGAAGCATACACTGGGACATGAAATACAAGAGGGCAAATGGAGGTTGTTGTGGATGGATATAGTTCGCCACAATCACTCCATAGCTTGTGGAAAGCACAGTACAAACTTTTCTACGATTGGTACCTTTACCCTGCTAAATTACACCAACTTTTCCCCAACAGATCAGATTTATGCTGGAGAGTTTGTGGCATGTTGGGTGACTTTACTCACATATGGTAGTACAGCCCCACGAAAAGACCCTTTTGGGCTGAGATTTTGGACCAGATCAAAGACATGTTAGGATATCCACTCCCATACTCCCCGAATATGCTTTGCTGGGCCTGCGAGACTCTTCTTTGAAATGTCAGACAGGGTCAATTCAAGATGTGGTTTGGCTCTGCTTAGGAGAAGCTAAACTGGCGATTGCTGCGACATGGAAGAAGAGGGAGGCCCCCACTTAGACACAATGTCCCTCTAGGTTGTGGCAAGCAGTCACAATGGAAAGAATGAACGCCATATTTCGAGATGATTTTAAGAACTTTAAATATGCATGGGGCCCGCTGATAAGCTAGCTCTCAGGGGCATCCTGCTTGTAGCCTGCCCCACTAGAATACGAGCATCACATCTATTCCAGTTCTGAATAATCACCTTTAATAAAAAGTAATATGCTTATACATATGAACATGCGAGCATCACATCCAAGTGCCTTGTTATATTTTTTTCTTTTGATTCATGTTCAAGGGAGGGCAGAGAAAGAGAGGGAGGGGTTGTTATAGGGAAACGATTGGAGTTATACAGCCTCAGAGTGTGAGTAACTAGCGATAACGAATCTGGCTAGAGGGTTTCCATGAGAAACTGGGGGATGCTGTATACTATTATAGCGGCTAGAAGCCTTCTCATGGTTTTGTGATGTGAGCATGACTGACCTATATTGAACTTTTGTGAGTTATGTCCCAGAATGATAATAAAAAGAACTTTGACAAAAAAATAACAGCTGATGTTTTCATTGGGTTTGGTGGTGACAACCAGCAGCATGCACATCAGAGCACCTTTCTGGCGGTAAACAAGAGGTATTTCCCATGACAAAATATATTGCTTGCAACCCACTCACTGCTGTAAATGAAAACTATCGCAGACCAATAGAAAATGTCTGGTAGCCCAGCATAGTGGCACGTTTAAAAGTTCGATCTACTTTGTTGCTCGACTGTAAAACAGTCTTATTCCTTTGAAAGCAGAGAAAAGCAGGGCATATCAAGGGAGAGCGCCACAGTAGTAAACGCCAATTGTACGTTTGGGCAAGGCATTAAGAAGTGAGTCAGGTGATGCCTGCAAACTGCAGTGTGCTCTTGCCAGGTCTATTCATATACGCTTAATCCACTGCGCTATGTTGGGTTTTCTTTGAACAAATAATTGCTTTGTAGGAGTTCTGCACTTTGCTTCATTTGGTCCACTTTGAAAAACTTGATAACAGTGGTTAAAGGGAAAGCTCAGGAATGAATAAATGTTCTCCGGCGTGCAAGGAGTGTTTTGGCAACAATCAATATGATGTGTTAGTCCTAGAGAGATGCAGGAACTTAAGTGCAGTTATACATATACATTATTACAGCAAAGAGGCCAAGGAAGGAATGGGCATGCAATGTGCATTCTATTGTCTCCTACAGGGGATCAGTCCAAGAAGGGAAAGGATTGGATGGCCATTAGTATTCCAACAAACACTTTCTGCAAAGAAGAGTCAACGACTGAATGTGCATTGACACTGTGCTACTTTTGCACCTGAACAGGGCGGATAAATGCTAACTGGCATGAACACCTGGCTCACACTAAGATGAAGAAAGTATCCTTTCACCCGGCCATATTTAGTTAAGTTTAAGTGACTACTCATGCATTCAGAAGAGAAAGTACAATAACACTGTACCTTATGCTTTATTATGTTTGCTGTTTACCGCATTCTTCTGAGACTCGCTGATTATGCAAATTTTTGTGTGGGGTTACCATGCTCTGTAGTGTAGGGGTCAAGGGTTGTAAGACCAGCCCATTACAAGGTTATTGGAGGTACGTATAGGTTTATTTAAACATATTTAAATCGATACTTTGGGAGAGCGCCGGGGAAACGTCCGCTCCGCTCGCCGGCTCCGGGCGATCTCACGTCACCCAAGATGGCCGCTGCGCTCTACGTCATCACGCCGTGTGTGAAGACTGGAGCGCGATGCTACATATCTCCCTTCTTTATGGATAAACATTTTTCACATAAGGTAAATCTGACAGTCTACTTGTGGGCTGACTCATTCTCATCTCCCATCTCAAAGTCTCTATACTTCGACGGTCTTACCACTGCTCTCCCGGTGCGGGTGTGTCTCACTGGGGTGCCATAAGTGTACTCAGTCTCCTCTTGGGAGTTTCTTGCCTCACCACCTTCAGTACTCAGGGGGAGTCCTCTGCTCGGAGATCCACTGTAGTTTTCCGCCAGCTCCGAGGCACCGGGATCGTTCCCGACCTCTGCTTCTGTATCTCTCTCTCTTTCTCCGGGGTTTCCTGTGCTTGCTTCGGCTGGGTTGGCTTCAGCTTCTAGGGTTTGGAGAGGTATCACCTGTCCTCTTTCTCTTCCGTTCCATCGCAGAATCTTGTTGCATTTAGACATCCTGTCCTGTGACCAAACTTTCCCATCGCTCAGTAGGGCTGACCGGTTATATAACTCTTCCACTTGCAAGGGTGCGCTGAATTTGCTGTCCCCTTTCCTTCTTAACTGGGCTAGTTTAACTCGAACCCACTCTCCTCTCTCTAGCTCCGTCTCCTTGACATTTCTTCTTTTTTTAAAGTGTTCCGTGTACAGTCTTTGCGCTTTTTCTAGGTTGTGGTGCACTACTGCTGGGGACCACTTGCTCGTGAGGGTGCGCTCCTTCCATGCTACATTGTCTTTCGTGAATGGGTCTCTACCCCTTAGGATCTGGAAAGGGCTGTATCCTGTGCTGGTCGGGGTAATCCTGTAAGCCCACAACATGCTCTTCAATTCCTTCTCCCAGTCCTTTCCTGTTCCTATCACTAACTGTACTGACCCCATGATGACTCTGTTAAACCTCTCGGCTAGTCCATTTCCTGCCGGATGATATATGGATGTGTGTTTGACCTTTATGCCATTCCTTCCCATGTATGCGTTCCACTTGTCTGATACAAACTGAGGCCCATTGTCGCTTAGGATGGAGCATGGAATACCTTCCCTAAGGAAAACAGCCGTTAGGAATATCAATATTTTGTTCGTGTCCATGTCTTCCTGTACGCCCACCTCCGGCCACTTGGAGTACCGGTCTACGAGTATTAACACGTATTTCTGGATTCCCTGACCATCCAAGATCGGACCCAAAATGTCTATCGATAGATAGGTCCTCCCATGGGTTATCAGGGTTGTCAAACTTCCCTAGGGGTGGTCGCATAAGGCTCTGGGACTTGTCCGCTCTTTGGCACTGGTCACACTCTCGCACATGCCTTTCTATCTGGTTGCCCATCGCCGGCCACCAGTACATCTGCTTCGCCCTGAGCTTTGTCTTTACGATGCCCAGGTGTCCCTCATGAATGAGAGCCAGTAAATGCGGGATCAACTTGTTGGGGGGAACTACCTTCTCTCCTCTCCTCAGGAAGATCCCCCGGTCACAAACTGATAATTCCTCTCTTACTTCAAAAATTTCCTGAGCGCCACCTCCATATGCCTCTTTTCCGGCCATCCCTTTAGTAAGCAGTGCTTAACTGCTCCTATGTCTGCGTCGGGCTCGTACGCTTCCTTCCACTCAATCTGTAGAGCTGCACGATTTGGCTTAGACCGACTCAGAGTTTCCAAATGCCGGTCGGAACCAATTCGGAATGACCGACTGGTTACCTTTCCATCGTAATCAGTCGGTCGGAAACATAGGTTCTGACACGGTTTAGGAAAATTCAACTGCCATTCAGAGCCTTTCCGTCTGACATCGTAATGAGGCCCTCAGTAGTTACAAATGTACTTAGCCCCTTGGGATGGCACATTCTGCTGTAGCAATCCATACTCGCTATCGTTCTTCAGGGATGCCGAAATAGACTCCACTCCCTTCTTGCATTTCTTTTATTCAATCCTCTAGTCCTCTTTTCACTTTCATTCTTCTCCACTGCATCCACGCTATACTACCTTAAGTTCTTCCTTCCATCAGATACTCCTTCCTTACAATTACTCTCTTCTTCCCTTCCTTCACTCCTTTCAGTTTTTCTTACCTCCTTACCTTCTCTTCATTACTTACATCACCTCTACCCCATTCTCTTCTTCTCATGCCTCCTCTATTTCTTGTTCACTAATTCTTTCTTTTCTCTCACAAAATTTCTTTAATTTTCTTTCTTCCTTAAACCTTCTATCCCTCTTCCTCCCTTCTATCCTCCTTTTTTGTCTCTTCCACGATCAACAACACAATTACACAACACACCACATACATACAACCCACAGAATCCACACAACATAATTCCACTTCACACCAAAAAATCCAACAGTCCTCAATGTAATTAAAATCCACTACATAACACTCCAACACAAAATACCATCCCACATAATTACTCTCCATAACACTCAATCCCACTCCACAGAATTCCAATACACTACATAATTACTATCCACATAATTCTGCTGCACACCACATACATCCACTCCTCAACACATAAGTAAAAAATATTTACATTTACAGCACCAATAGCACTAACTGTCATTTTCTAAATAATCACTTCACTGCAGACGAAAAAACATCAGTAAAAAACATTGTCATTTACAATGCCACTAGCTCTAACTTTCACAAACGAGAGACAGGTTGCATTGCAAATGCTTGTTTTTTAAACACAATCCAGTAAGATTCTAAGATCCGAAGCTCCCTAGTGGTTGTCCCACATTACCTGTGATTTTGCTATCCTGTCCAAAATAATGAGTACCGTGCATTTCATTGATTGTACCCTGATGACTAACTGGGCCCTCAGTGACCCAAAGCTAAGATCTGCCTCCATTTTAAATGGGTGTAGATATATTATTGTTTGTCAAACCACGTTTCCACACTGGCAGGAGCAGCGGATCTATTGTGAAGAGGGAACGGGGAGCTAAATTAAAAGTGTTCCCCTACCCAAGAGCACCGATTAAAGCAGGCGGAGAAGGAACGGACCTTAACCTATAAAAGAACCCCAAGGGGACCACTTCAACTCTGCTTTGGCTCACTTCTTTTTAAAGTATACTTCTCACAATAACCTCATTTACATATGCAACTGTTGCATGGCTAAACACTTATAATATCCCAAAGGCAAGACCTATTGGCTATGCCAATGCTTGTTCTTCTCTGCAGGAGGTGATGTGCACAAAGAACCAGTACTTGTCTTGGTGGCCTGAATATCTTCCTGCGCAATTGTAAAGAGTGCATAGTTTACACAGGGATTGTCCCTTATCACTCTACTATTGAATCAGTTAGTGTAGACAGAGCATTGACTGAACTCAAAACAGCAGTGTCATTGCCAGAAATGTCCCTATGTTTCTGTATGTTGGCCATGTGACCATTTAAAAAAAATATATATATATATTTTATTAGGTTAGTCTCTACATCGCACACACTGTACCAATAACAAATTCGAACAGTTGAACCATCATCCCATGCATGTCGCAAAACTGCAGTAATTCCATATAGAGAGACCTCTGTGTGCAGAACATCACAGTTGGAAGAATAGGCCCTGTGACAATATTTATTTTCAGTTAAGGATTGTGACATTGCCCACATTTCAACTGCCCCATGTTCAATGACCCTCATGGCACTTGTTTAAAAATGTGCAATTTAATTAGTTGTAGATAGTTGTAGCCTTACCAGCAGGTGGCAAAGCATCCCTTTTCCACATGGCCCCTTGTGTTTTGTGAAATTCAGGGAGCAATTAGTGGCGTAATACAGAGATGATTACCTGGACCAACACTCTGGGACCAGCCCAGCTTCTTCCAGGCTCTGATGAGCACAGACGGGCAACCCCTTCACTCAGACTTTGCCCGCGTGCCTCCCGGGTAGTAGGTGTATGAAGTGCGCTTTATAGCACCGGTGTTGTTGAGGCCTCCTCCTTCCTCCCCCTCCTTAATGCACCAAGAATCATGGGACAGGTAGTCTCTTCACAATCAATGCATCCCGCCAGCGGGTGTACGAAGTGTGTTTTATAGCACCAGGTGTTGCTAGGACCTCCTCATTCCACTCCCTTCTTAATGCACCAGGAATCCTGGGACAGGTAGTCACATTACCATCAAAGCGTCACGCATAGCGGGTGGATAAAGTTCGCTTTATTGCGCCGCTATTGCTTGGGCCTCCTCCTTCAGCCCCTTCTATAATGCGCAGGGAAACCTGGGGCAGGTAGTCCCTTTACCATCCATGCATGAGGTTATGAGCAGTGCATAGTGGGGGCACAAGTTATAGCAAGCTCACTGAAGTATAACTGGCAAAATGTACGTTTTTTTTTTAAAGTATTACGTTGTACGCAACTCCGTCACTTAATTATAATGTCATTTTGTGATTTTCAGTGAATTTCAATCTTTTTTAGTTTTGAAGATGAGGTAAGATCTTTTTACCATACCTAACTATAATGTCACTTTAACCTTTGGTTTTTATTCAGTGATGTTCTGTATTACCATACCTAACCATAACTTATTTTCAACCATTGTTTTTTTCTGTTAATATTATGAGGTTTTTGGATCATATTCATCAAAAAACTCAGACTCTGTAAGGCCTTCGGCCAAGCACATGGGGAGTTTACATAGCCACCCCCGGGCTGCCAATCTCTGCTATGTGGACAGTGGGAGGACCAACCCCTCATGGGCACACAGCCCCGGCTGTGCATGGACTGTGCACTGCAGAGTGTTGGTTGTCCAAAGAGTCTGCTGCCCCAGTCTCCCCTGCCCATCCTCCATTGTCAGCTGCATGACTCTTCCCTTCCCATCTACCCTCCATTGTCAGCTGGCTTCCCCTGCCCATCCACCTCCCATTGGTGGTCTCTTGTGCTGTCCCTTCCCGCCCTTTCTGGTCATTTACACTGCCCAGGCCCCATTAGCCTTACATCTCCAATGCAGATGCTGCCCCTTCCTCCTCCATGGCAAATTGTGCTGCCCCAGCCCTTCCCGCTTCTCTCTTACATCAACTAGCTTCCCCTGACACCCTGGCCTGCCCTCCGTGGGGTGTGTGCTGCCTTGCCCCCTCCATGGTCCACTGTGCAACCGCTGCCCATCCCTGATGTCCCCCGAGGTCCCTTGGGCCACCCCCCATGGTGCGTGAGCTGCCCCTGAGCCCTCTGTGGTCCATTGTGCTGCTCCTGCCCTTGTCTTTCTTCACTGTCCTCTAAGGTAAGCTTGTTGCCCTTGGCCCCCTACCTCCCCTCCATGGTGCATGTGCTGCACCTGTCCCATCTGTGGTGAATGTTTTGCTCTGCCTCTCCCTGTTGCCCTCCAGTGTGTTGCCCCTCCCGCTGGTCTTGCATTGTTAATGTGCTCATCTTCATCTCACCGGGCCGGTCGTTCTGTTTTAAATATTTTTTTTGTACCATGGTACCGAATGCAATTTTGTTTTCATTGATTTAATCAGTACCACAGTACCAAAGAAATCCAAATTATTTTTATTTTTTCAAATAATGCAAAGTTCTCAAAAATGGCTGAATGAGTTTACACTAAATCACAAAAAGCACACTTTTGGATTGAAGGTCTAACTTTTTGCCAAATTTGGTGTAATTTCAGTCAAAAGTTTTTTTTCTTTTTTCGGCGAGCAAATTTTCCTACTGAATTTGCACTCTGGGATTCCCTCTTTTTCTTGGTCTTCACTAATGGATTGGAGTGAAACTTTTCAGGAAATGAATGAACTTTATATTTAGAACATTTCATGAAGATGACGCAAAAGGCATTAGCAAGTTACAGGGGCGGTTCCTCCACTAAGGCGGAGGAGCGTTACCCCACAAGAAAAATAAAATGATAATAACAATGTATTATCATTTTACTTTTCATTATTGGTTATGTAAAGTTGTGGGCAAGGCTGTATTTCATGCTCTCCTAAGTGCGCAAGACGGTTTGGGCCAGCCGTCTCGGGCCAGCCAAACCGTCATGCGCTCTTGGCATGTTCTCCACTTAGCTGTGTTGTACAGCCCGATGGAGAACATGCCCAGCCTCCAAGTCCCTCTCTGAGTGCCGAACCACGGCGTTCAGACCAGTCACAACACTGTTGTTAGGCAGCGTTGTGAATGGTCAGGGGAGTTGGGAGCCTGGGAGCTTCCGGTTTCGTAGACTGAAGAGGACAAGGAAGGAGGGAAGGTGGCCGGGAAGGTAAGTGATTTTTTTTTCTTTCTCCCATTTTTTTTTAAACCCCCCTCCCTCTCTGCCTCACCACTACTGCCCGGTAGCAGCCGCTACTGTCAACACAATGAATCTACAAGAATGACGCCAAAATTATCAGCAAGACAATACATCTACAGGAACCTAGATTATGAGTGGCATTTTCTGGTGAAGCAAGTCACAAACAATATAACACACAAAGCTTTCTCCAGAACCATGCGCATTAATACCTACGGGGTCCGGTGTACTCTCACCCTTTTTTATGTGTCAGATTGGAAATATATTTTATATATATTTCCAATTTGACACATAACATTGTCTCTTTGACAGGCACTCCTTCTCATCTAAAGAAAACTTTCCTGAACCTGAGAATATTTGAGACCTGAGCATAATTCAGTTTGTGTGAGAAAGTCAGTCTCTGTACCCTGAAAGGTCCCTATGGGGTTCAATTTAATGCCAAATCCCAAGAGGCTCGTGTTTCCTCCTTTCTAAATAATTTTTCCCCGGAGCTCAACAATATAGAGGTTCTTCTGGCCAGGTGTTCCCTACGACCAGAGACAGGTCATATCTTCATTGTAGATGCTTCTGCAGAAAACAGACTTCTTCATTCCCTACAGATTGTGGACGTTTAAATACATTTGTTGCAGATTTTGGACATTGTGGATATTTCTTTCTAATTTTCTATCTCTGAATGAATTTGCACAAAGAAGGAGAATGTGCAGATGCATCAAATGAAAGGATTGGGACCCTACAATGGGGCAACAGCATCTGATATCAACATAGTCTTAGGAAATTGAATGCTTTGACAAAGGTGCTCATTTATTCTGTGAGCTTAACTGAGATGGCGGCTGGTCTGCTCATGTGGGTACCCGTTTAGTGAACATGAACATTTAAGATCAATGAAAATAAAGGTGCTGGCTGTTTTTTTAAAATAAACTTTGCCTTTGAATTCAGCAACATGAAAATTCATTTTCACTGGTATTTTGCAGGTTTCTGAGGTTTTCCTTGCGGATTAAGGGGCATATCATCAAGGACCGGCGATAATTATCCCTAAGCGCACTTAGTGCTAGGATAATTATCTCCGGCTAACGTGGATTTTTATCGCTGAGATAGCGTGCTATTAGCAACGCTTATCTCAAAAGCAATAAAAATCCTATCGCTAACGGCCAAACGTGAGATTATCACTGGAAATCCAGCGATAATCTCACAAAGTTTGGCGTTAGCTTGATGATAGGGAAAGGCAAACTTAGCCATGATATCCACCTTCCATAGGATATCATGGCTAAGTCAGTCTTGAAGCAGGCGTAAGGAAAGTAGCGATAACAGGGGTTATCGCTACTTTTCCTGCCGCTATGCTTCATAGCGTGGGGCTTGATGATATTCTCCAGTCATGTCAGGGCAGGAACGCCCATTTTGCATCTCATTAGAGATGCAAAACTGGGCGTTCATATTTCAGGCGCTAATGCAAGGTTTCACGCGATTGCGTGACCTTGCTGATTAGGCGATAAAATTATCCCCGCTTTTCGCCCGAAAACGGACGCAAAAGCGGCGATAATTTTTTATCGCCTTGTTGATGATATACCCCTTAGTTTTTTCCAGCTCAAATGCAATTGTATTTCTGCAGATTTTCAGATGTTTCCGAAGGTTTGGACTGCTGCCACCTATGACCAAACAACACTATCAACATGGAGGAATTTATTACAGAATCCTAAAGAGACATGGCTTTGATTTAATTTGATCAATACATTCTCCAAATCGAATTCCATTTTAGATCCCTAAAAGGCACATGTATTCAGCCACTCAAACAAATCTTACTTCAGACTGTGATACAGTACACATTCTTAAACAGTAGATGTACGCTGGGATCATACACAGGTTACCTTCAGAGATTATCAACAGCTACTGAAAATATGTGCAGACTTTTGCAGTCTACCGCAGACCTAGGTAATTTGGGGCCACGGGATAGGGAATCGAAGTTCAAAATGCAACTGACCCCGACTTAAAGCAGAAGTGAAGACACCGCGTTATGTAATGCAAACCACATTTTTTTGCAAAACCTTGACTTGTGCAGGAGCAAAGATTCCTTTTTAAAAAATACGTTATTTCATTTTTTCACTCTAAAGTATGTAAGGGTTCATTACTAACATTGCCACATTTCTTTTACATATTTTGTAACAGCAAAAATAAACTTTACTTTTAACAAATCATAGCTTTTACTCAGCTTCGGTTTAGAAAATGAAAGAGGATAGGGAAACAATTTTAGTAATCCCTAAATTCTATTTCAATCTTGTTGATATACAAAATGTGTACCCTGATCTTTTCCTAGTGATAATGTCCTATCTTTTTAAACTGTGGTATTTAGTTTCCTTTCCTACTATCTATTCTTTTAATACTAGTTCCATCATTGGTGTGAACCACATCCACTCAATTGGTTCTCTTGTGTTTAACACTTCTGTGTGGAGATCTCCTTCTAGATTTATACTTATGAGTCTCTATTATTCAAAGGAGAGGGTAGAGACTCTTATGACCAATTTTCTGACCATATAGTTACTTTTAGTAACTTTCTGGATGTTTGTGGATTTCTCTGCCACCAGTGCAGAGATCTCTCTAGAGAAAGTAGCAGGGAATTTTATAAAAATGAATGCTAATTTAAAAAGAAAACATTTGTCTAACTCCAATTAACAACTACCACAATAGCAATGGACAATACACCTGCACTAAACCCAGATTGCATTTTAACATGATCTTTAAAGTTAGTATTTTTTTTAAAAATATTATTCAATTAAATGTTAATTTTCTCAGCCTCATCCCTTGCAGTATCACTTGCACTGAAATTGTGACACTTTGAGATGCAAGTTAAATGTTATTTGATTTGTGGTTGGTTTTTAATATATTATTTTCAATGTATTCCTTATATTATTATAATGTATATTACAAATAACAGTTTTTATTGAAAAAATATATATTAATACATTTTATGCTAAAGTAAATTAAATTTCATTTGAATGGTATTTGATTTATTTTTTATCTTTCCCTATGTGTTAGTTTTTTCCCCCGCCTAAACTGATTTCTGTGTGAGCGTGTTGCAGTACCAATGACAGGCCACAAATGGTACTTGACCTACTTCAAGGCTGAGATGGAGAACATTTAAGCCTTTTTTGTCAATATTAATGCAGAAATAAAAGTAGGAATGTATTTTGTGAACAAGTATTGTCTTACTCTTTTGTGGGTGTGCTTCTATTTATCATGGACGTTCCTGAATACTTTCTTTAATTTCCCTAAACCTCACCATTTTGTCATAATTATTCCCTATTCCCTATTATCTGACCACTCTCGCTTATCCCTCCCACATTTATTACTAAAACCTACAGTACAAGAATGGAGATCGCTGCCAATAGAGCCAGGATCTTCATATAGAATTGCTAGACAAATTGCAAGCATTCCTCCCATCACCTTTTAGGTGTTTGATGTAACGCCCTGAGTGGCCAAAGATATGCTCCGCGGCAATGGAGCCAAGCTGTACCAGACTGAAGACGCCCAATCAGTCCGGCCCAATCAGTCTTGGGTTGTCAGTTTTTTAGTTCAGAGAGGACCTGGCTTGGCAGTTTGTGTTGGACTGTTCCTATTGGAGCAGCGTCAAGACTGATTTGCACAAAAGAATAAGTTACTTACCTTCTGTAACATTCTTTCTGATAGAAACTCTATCTAAGTGTAGATTCGTCACCTTTTGAATAGATTCCTCACCTTTTGAATATTCCCCAGACATCAGAATTGTTCCGGAAACGTTTCAGCATTAACTCTGCATGCTGGAAGGTGGCATCTTGTGGCTGCGCACTTATGCCGTTCCACTCTGGACATTGCGTGCGGGGCCTATATAGGCCCCACTCCCGCACACTAAAGTCAGTTGCTTATGAGACTGCTCATGCCTCCAGATGCAGAGACCCCAAAAGCAAATTGATGCTGATTCCTAGACTTGGAATCTTATTTACGGATAGTGTCCAATCACAGAATGTGGAGGATGGGAGGGTCAGTGATAAATCTGTGATTCAATAGAGTCTACTAGAAAGAGCATTTCCACAAACCTGCTTCTCTGGAAAGATGACATTGTATGGTGGATTGAAACAAAGAACTTAAAGGACACTCACATGCCGTGCCGAGCTGATGGCACTGGGGAACACAGTCTTGATAGTAAGAAGCCATAAGAGACAGCTGTGAAGCTGTGGAATTGCACTTTCTCTGTGGCGGTAAAAGATCGAGCCAAGGTTCTCCCCATTCAGGTAGAGACCTTGTGCCACCTCCAGTTATAGCTGCTATTTGTGATCCATTAGACTTTGATGGCAGAGCTCATCCATCCTGGAATCAAATAACCCTGTCAGGTGGTTGACCACCAGGAAAATTCCTAGGTGATCCAGCCATTTTCAGAGGCGCAAGGCCTCCTGGCACAAGGTCCATGGCCCCTTTCTACCCTGTTGGTTGCAGTACCACTTGGCGGTGGTGTTGTGCATAAGCACCTGTTCCAGCCTCCTCTGGATGGACAGCAGGAAGGCTTTAAATGCCAAATGAATAGCTCTCAGCTCCAGTAGGATCATGTGGAGTGTAGACTCTGCCAGAGACCAGAAGCCTGTGATCTCCACCTCTCCCAGGTGGCCACCCTAATCCAGAAGCAATGCACCAGGGTGGGGAAGGAAGAGGGGTCTGCCACTGACCCAATCGCAGTCAGATCATTTGTAGACTCTTTTGAAATATGAACATGGTTGGAGAGGTCCCCTTGATGTTTGGCCCACTGGGACTTCAGATCCCACTGCAGAGCCCACATATGCCACTCGAAGTGCTCGACCAGCAGGATGCCCTTCCACCTGCTTAAAAAGAGGAGCAGCCCCTCTTGTATGTGCTTGCCATTTGTCCATCAAAGGCAGCCTCCAGGTTGAAGCTCACCTTTTAAGCTCACACCCTGTGTGGCTTTTTCTGACAGTAGTAATTAAGATATCCTTCCTGTGAAGATCCTTTGTATGCTTTCCTGGGAGTTGTTTACACTTCTTCCCAGGAGGCCAGAAGGCTATTTCGAGGACTGACATTTGTGTGCAACCATAAACGGGCATTGGAAACCTCAGGCAACAAAGTTACAACTTACTAAAGTTGACCTTTGCCCACCAGGGGCCTTAAATTAAATTTGACCATTAACTCATATTTAATACATAGATTCTTTTGATTCCTTGAAGTATCACATTTAGTATGTCCATTCAGAAGTTAGCAGTGTTGAGATGTCAGCATTCATCTCTGCAATCACCAAATGGGCTAGCAGCCTTTCAATTGTGAAAGAAAATACATTGTCGTTTTTTTTGCTTTTAAGACCTTAATAACATGAAACGACAGATCCAACCTTGTAATATAATGTAACCTGCCTTTGGGGCTCAGTAGGCCTGCTTTAGGGGTGACTTACAAATAATAAAAAGGAAGGCTTGTGCTTTGCCATGGCTTGAAATGCTAAAGTCGAGTTAGCAATTTAGAACTGTTCTGCGAGCCAGCAATGGCAGGCTGGAAGTCACGCTTTTGCCTTGTCATATTTGTGGTGGCACGACTATTGCTGTAGTCCATGAGAGATACTTTAACTTACAAGTCCTAGGTACCTCTGGTACCATATACTAAGGACTTATGAGTAAGTCAAGATATGCCAATTGGTGGTAAGCTAATTAAACATGCAACTTTTTAAGGGTCAGAGCACGTGCACTGAGTCCTGATTAGGAGGGCTCAGGGCCTTTCAGAGACACTTCACCAGTACCTTGTACTCAAAACAGGGGCGAAAAGTGGGGATGAGCCTGAAAAATGTTTCTATCTTCACAGCACTTGTCCAACATGATCCCTTGTCAGCCCAAGAACAATTGGTGGATTCTGTCTCTTACCGGATGGGTGTCCCAAGGAGCATACAAGAAGCGTCCCAACAAACAGCAGGAGCTAACATGTCAGAAGGTCAAGCCGGTGGCAGAATAGACATGTTTGACAAATGTTTCCACTCGCTTAGATTCTCTATCAAGGGAGTGTTGGGAAATGTGTTGGGATTAGAGTAGCCATTGGAATCTTGCAACACTAGGCTTTCTGGTGAGGGGTTCTGAGAACGAAACGTCATGTCTTCAGGAGAATAATGATGGTGCCTGACAATATGTCTATTGACGGGGGCATCAAGGCTTTGTCCCAATCCCCCAATATGGTATCCTTCAGTGTCTGGTTAAAGGGAAGACAGTGCTAAAAAGTTGTTTTTCCTGGTTGGAGGACTTCCGTCAAGACATTAATCTTAACCTTCAAGGTGGGGAGCTGGAGGTCAAGTACTTTGGCCACCCTATGCTTCATCCTCGCATTGGAGGCCTATTCCACTGTGGCTGGTCCAGGGTGAGAAAAAAGACTTGTCTTTGGGAAGGTATTGAGGCCATTAGCATCCTGTAAGTCCTCGTAACAGTTGTCAACTTGGTAGGTCTGAGAGAAATCCTCACCCTCGTCAAAGTCATTATCCGAATAAGTTCCATAAAGGGAATACAAAGGGGCATATTTACAGGGGCATTGCACCACAAGAACATCACTTTAAACGATGTTCCTGTGCTGCAATGCCCTGCTCCATCTTTACAAAGCGGTTTTAGGCCGCTTTGTAAATATTGTACCCTTTCACGCAGGTATGTGTGTGAAAGGCGCCTTGCAATAGGGTTGCTGTTGGCGTTCTACCTCAACATCCATTGCTTTTTGACACTGCCCCAGATTTACAAGGAGGTTTAAATCTGAGGCAGCGCCAAAGACTAACGTCATGCAAGAGCAGACATTAGAATGTTGAAACGAGGAGAAATACTTCTATTTCTCCTCATTTTTGCTTTTTATTTGGGTGCTGCATTTTGCAAATTTGGCTCTGCTCCGCTCTCCAACATTTCATTGAAAGTGTTTGTCACGCCTGTGGTAATTGAAGTGGTGGAAGTGGCACATGGGTTGTATTTGGGCGCAATGTTGTTGGAAGTCAGACCGCCCTCAGCTCTACATCAGAGAGCACAATTGGGGTCACTTCTTTGGGTGGCTTGGCTTTAGAACTGGGGGTCTCTATTTGGCAGAGGTAGGTACCTTTGTTCAAATAGGAATCCTTGCTCCTAGTCAGTGTAAGGGGGATACATACTTTAGATAACCCCTGCTCACCCCTTTGGTGGCTTTGCACAAGCAGACAGGCTTATCCCAAAGGCAATGTGTAAAGTATTTGTATTCAAAACACACAGTAATATGGTTGAAACACCATAAATGGACACCACACCAGTTTAGCAAATTAAAGTAGCTTTATCTAAACTCTACAGGCCCAAAACGACAAAAACCCATCATACATGTAGTAAAATACAGCTTTAGAACAGATATTTCAAAACTAGAACTTGTGGAAGACAAATAACTCCACTTGGAGCTATTACAGCGTTGTAACAGCAATAAATCCAAAGTACGGCGCTGACTGCGAAGTGTGCGGCGTCGGGCACAGAATCACTCGGAACCCCAAATAAACAGTAACTTTGAAACGATATCTCTGACAGTGCACAGTGTCGTGGAGGTGTGGCGTTGGTGCTGAGGTCGAGGCCGGTTCCCTGGCTGCCATGGGGGAGGCTAGGCGTCGTGTCCCAGAGGAGGCAACGTGTTGAATACAGGACAGGGGAACGTGGTTGCATCGGAAGTGAGGCGTCGGTTCCGGTGAGGCGATGAGAAGTCGGCCAGTTATGGAGCCACCTTCGGCGATAACAGGATGTTGGCGATGATGGAGTTGATGCGAGCGCTGGTGTTGGGAAGGCCAATCACTGCAGGCATCAAAGGGTGTCAGAGCTATGGTGCAGGCCGCACGGTGCATTGTGTACTTCACAAGCGGTGACCCTAGACACTGTGCAGGTCGCTGCGTCACGGCAGTGTCGCTGACGGCATCGTAGATGGCATTTCTTGCTTCTCTAAGGTTTCTTCCAGCTCCCAACAGCAAGAACAACCTCCAGAGACCTAAAACTGGAACAGGCACCTCCTAGAAGTTCAGAACTCTCAGCAATAGAGACACAGGGGAGCTGGGGTTGAAGTCTTTTTGTCCCTGAGACTTCAGAACAGAAGACCAGCACACACAGGCCCTTGGAGATTCATCTTCAAGCAGGTTTCTCAGCAAAGTTCCAGTCTTTATCCTTTCCTTGGGAGAAGCAGCAACTATAGGCCAACCCCACACAGCACACAGCAAAGGGGCAGTACTCCTCACAGCTCTCCAGCTCTTCTCCTTGACAAAGGTTCCTCTTGAGTCGAGAAGTGATCTAAAGTTCTGGGGTAAAAGGTCCACTATGTATACCCCATTTGGTCTTTGTTCTTCATTGTGCAAGGCTCTCTGAGCCCCTTCCAAACCAGTTCTGCCCTCACTGGAGCAGTATGACCACAGGGGGTGGAGAACGTATTGTGCAAGGGAGACAGGCCTTATTCAGGTGCAAGGAAAACTCCTCCCACTACTCTAAAAGCAGCCAAGGTCTATTCAGCTCAGCTCTAAGACATCGGGAAGGGCCCGACATACCTCAACCCGCCCAGTGGCTGTCTACAGTGAATACACATCCCCAGCCCCTGTCACTATAAAACCAGACTGTCAATCCACAAACAGGAAGAGTCACACAAAATGGTTAAACATGAAAATGTCTACTTTCTAAAAGTACAAACAAACCCGGATATATATCCTGGACACTAGGTGCACTACTATAGGTCACTATAAAAGTGTACACAATGTTAGCAGCACAATGTGAAACAAGTTTTTCAAAATCAATCAGTTCTAAACAATAGAAACAGCAGATGAATCTGTAAATCCATTTAGCAATCCAAGCAGTGACAGACGTTGAATGTTGCTTAATCTGCTTTATTTCCAAAAGTTGCAGATGCAATAAAGTTCATTGAAAGAAACTTAATTCCATGATAACAAAGGTAATGCTGTCAAGACGGTTAATCCAAATGCATTTCGGGCATTACAAAGCCCTTCATCAGGGGCATCTGAAACATCAATGTCATGAAATGAATTGAAAGACTTACTGGTCCAAACATACACTTTTTTTACTCGGTTAGCTGGCAGAGCCACTCCACAAGGTGCACACTTGCTAAATATTTGTGTTTGGAAATTGTTTTTACATTGAATATTATATATTTAACAGAGTGCATCCCAGCTGTATATACTTTGACTTGTACTTTCTAAAAGTGGCATTTTCAAACACACAATTTAAAAACCATCTTTACTAAAAGATGTGTTATTACATTCTGAGTTCAGAGAGCCTAAACTTTAAACCTCCATCTTGTCCCCATGGGAAGTTATACTTGTAAGATGTAACAAAGTATCTCCCATGCTATCCAATGGGTCAGGTAGCCTTTCAATAGTGGAAAACGAATTTGGCAGTATTTCACTATCAGGGCATGTCACACACACCAGTACATGTCCTACCTTTCACATACACTGCACCCTGCCCATGGGGGTACCTTGGGCCTACCTGAGGGGTGTCTTACATGTTAAAGAAAAAAAGGGAAGGTTAGGGCCTGGCAAGTGAGTGCTTTTGCCAGGTCGACATGGCAGTTCAAAACTGCACGCAGACACTGCAGTGGCAGGTCTGAGATACTTCTTTCAGGGCTACTCATGTGGGTGGCACAATCAAAGTTGCAGGCCCACTCGTAGCATTTGATTTACAGGCCCAGGCACACTCAGTGCCCTTTACTAGGGACGTATCAGTAAATCTAATATGCCAATCATGATAGCAATTTACACAGAGAGCATATGCACTTTAGCACTGAATAGCAGTGGTAAAGTGCCCAGAGTCCTATAGTCAACAAAAACAGGTCACGAAAAAATAGGAGGAAGAAGCAAAACGTTTGGGGATAACCCTGCAGAAAGGACAAATTCCACATTTGGTTAGCATCGGCGTCGACGTGCCTCAGGCTGGAGTGGTCTTCAGCATCAGCAGCAGAGTCAGAGGTAAGATTTGCGGAATGTTCAGCGGTGCCGAGGGAAAATCCACCAGTTGAATCCCAGGTGGAAGGTCTCTTTCTCCTGGGTGCCTGAAGTCATACCAAAGGGAATCATCAGGGTTCCAAAGAGCCAGAGCAGGGGGGATCTCTTGGATTTGGGGCAGCATGGCTGAAGGTGCAGAAACTAGGTTTGTGTTGGAACCAGCTACTGGATCAACTCCAAAGTTGGCTGACTTGAGGAGCGAGATTGGGAGAGGTGGGGCCGCCCCAGTGCTTGCTCAGACGAATGCGAGTGGTGTGAGGGAATGGAATTCTGTTTCTACTTTCGTGTTTATTATGCTTGCATGAGGACTTGGAACATGACAAAGACCTAACTCTGGAGTGGCTCTGTCGAGTCCAGGAATGGGATCAAGACTAAGACCAGGCCTTGGTTGCTGAGAGGGACTTGGATCGGTCCTGTTGCTGGCTCTTCTTATGTTTGGTGTCTTAAAGTTTCACCTCGCATTCCCTGGTGGCCTTAGGGTTCAGCAAAACACATAAGATGATGGACGGAATGTTGCACATTGGCAAAATATTCACCCCCAGTCAAGGGTTCATCGGCGCACAGTCACCAAAGGAGTCATGGCTCGACCCAAGGCACCACAGGAACACCTGATGGGGATCTGCCATAGACATTTATTTGAGATATTCCCTTCCTCGAAGGGGTAATATCCCTTGTGCACTGTAGAAATTATGTGATAATATCGAGGTAAGTGTTTCAGAGAGATGAGAGGGAGCTCTGAATCCATGTCTGGTGGCGCAGAAAGAAAGGAACAGATGTCAGCGCATGAGAGTGGCACTTACATTTCCAGAGTGGAACAGTGTCAGTGCGGAGCTGCAAGGCGCCACTTTCTGGCACACTCACATACTTCTGAGAAGTTTCTGAGTCCAGTCTGACTCCTGGGGAATATTCAAAAGGGGAGGAATCTATTCAGCAGGTGAGGAATCTGCAGCCACAAGTAGCTATCAGAAATGGGACTACAGCGACTGCTTTCAACAGTCTTAGGGCATTGCTGGCATTGAATGAGGTACTCATTTATTCTAATTGAAGATTGACTGAGACGGCAGCTCGGTTCATCAGTGGGCATCTGCATAGTGAGCATAAACATTTAAGATTGTTGAAAACAAACACCGATCTTTTTTTTTCCATTCGATTCAGCAACATGAAAATACATTTTCACCGGTATTTCCACAGGTTTCTAAGGTTTTCCTTGCAGATTTGACCTTTTTTCCAGAAGAAATGGAAATATATTTCTGCAGGTTTTCAGATGTTTCTGAAGATTTGGACTGTTGCCAACTATGACCCAAAAACATTCATTAATTTATTACAGGATCCTAAACAAACAAGGCTTTCTTTTCACTTGAGCAATACTTTCTCCACATGGAATTCCAATTTAGATCCCTAAAAGGCACATGCATTCTCCGATCAAATAAGTCTTTCTTTAGACTGTAATACTGTACACCTTCTTAATCAGTAGTATCTGGGATCAAAGCCAATTTAGCTTCAGACATTAAAAAACACATGAGCTCCTTCACGACAGCAGGACAGTGTTTCATGCGTCATACAAGATAAAGAGAGGGCATATGTCACCCTGAGATCAAGAACGATAAGGGACCATCACATGCTATCTTAAATCATTCTCTAAGTCCAAAATGTGTACAGCTTTGTCGGAGATACACAATGAATATTATCAACGACTCGTGCAGACTTTTGCGGGCCCTAGGTAATTTGTGTGCCACGGGATAGGGAAATGCTCTCAGGGAAACGACGTCCAAAATGCAACTGACCCGATTAAAAGCAGAAGTAAAGACACCCTGCCTATTATGTAATGAAAACCACATTTTTTTGCAAAATCTAGGCTTGTGTAGGAGCAAAGGTCTCTTTTCCATAAATACTTTTTTTTACATTTTGACTCTCAGATATGTGAAGGTGCATTACTGACATTGCCACCTCTCTTTTAAATATTTTCCTTTGTAAATCAACGTTATTGCTTTTTTTAAACGGTCATAAGAACCATTACAGAGATTATCACAGAAGTTTTTCAGGTATCAACACTTCGTTTTGAATATCCCTATAACAGGCGATAATATTACTAATTGAATCATTTACACACATAGGCGATGATATTCCCTCCAGCGACCCCAAATGTTCTCATGTTTGCTGGGGCAGTCCCTAGTTTAGTAGATCGGTTTCTGCAAATTTACACACCAATCCCTGGCACTGCGCAGCGCCACCCTGATAGTTTGGGTGCTGTCCAACACCGGGCGATGTCTCATTTAGCTAGAACTGTGGCCAATCTCACTAGAGTTTACTCGGTTGGTGCTCCTCCGAATTTTTCCAGGAATCCCAATAGAGCTATTTAAGGGGTTATAGATACTTGTGTTGCCAGGACTAGGGTAGGGATGGCTCTCCAGTACTCAGCAATTCCTGGGCAAGACGGCACCATATGAAAAAAATCAGCGTCCTAGTAATCCATCTAAAACAACTCAGAATGGGCACCCGACGGGCACGCCAGAGAGGTAGCGGGGGTTAAGATAGGTGGCGTGTATGTATTTCAACTGGATTAGTCAGAGACAGGAGGAGATGTCAATAGTACGAGGGGCCATGAAGACCTGCAGTGGATATCGTCTAATTAACCCACCCAATTCTCCCATTTTTGCAGGAGGGCTGGGAATTTGGTCAGAGCATTAATTACTAAGGACAGATACAATTGGAAAATTCAACCACCCCTTCCCATCTATCCCATTAAGAACTTAGCTTCAAGGGGATTGTATTCTGGGGGTCTTGTAGTGCCGCGTGGTGACTCACCAGTGCATGGCAAAGTTGCAAGTATTTATAAAATTGTGTTTTAGAGAGTGTAATTTGGGATTATAGGTCATCATGAAATGATTTCGGGCTTGAACCCTGCCAGGCAGCACCAAGAGTGGTAATATCAATTCTATCCCACTGCTGGAATTCTTTCAATTGTACCATGTGTTGCAACCACTTCAGCTCCCACAGTGGGCTGTGCATCGTAGACTTTGCATCCCAGCCTGTCCTACAGTGTGCAGCTTGTAAGACTAGGAACACCACACCGGTGGGTTCTGGAAGATGTCAGGGGATGGGCCTCTGATAAGGTAGGCATATGATCGAGTCTATGCCTAGCAGGGACAGTTCTGTACGATAGCCCGAGTCATTCCAACACCTGCACAGCCAGTTGTTTATCTCAAGGAGCTGGCACACCCAATTATATAGCTGTAGATTTACCAAGCCTAAGCCCTTGTAATATATTGACTGGCGACATTTGTCGAGGACAATCCGTGGGGGTCGGCCAGCACCAAGGAAGGAATGAACCACGGCAGTAAGGCCACAAACCCATGTGGTTGAGGTCATTAATGGGAAATTTTGGAGGATATAAAGAAAACAGGGAAGGGTCATCATTTTGAACACTGCTATGCTGCTGAGGCTATGAAGTGGGAGTTGAGTCCATCGTTGAAGGCCTAATATCACTCCTGTCATGGGCGGAGTGATGTTAACCTCTTCAGTGCCCATGACGAGATAGTCTCGTCATGGAGCACGGTTGTGCTGTGCCCATGACGAGACTATCTCGTCATGAACCCCACCCACTAGTGCAACGCCCAGCACAGGAGGGGGAAATGGCGTGGCACTGAAGGGGTTAAGACTCCAGGTGAGGTCCAGTTCAGTTGATGCATAAATACCCAAATACTGGTAGCTGAGTTGCTTTATGGGGATTAACACATTCAAGAAAATAGTATTGTTGTCGCCATTAAGCGAAAATAGTAAGGAGTTGGACCAATTAGTGCAGAGTCCCCAGGCATCTTCATACAGCGCAAGGATGTGAAGTATCTGTGGTCCTGATTGTTGAGGATGATGTAATAAATACAATGAAACATCGTCAGCAAATCATGCCACCCCATCTTCCATCCGCCCTTCCCAGCATCAACCATGCATCTGCGCTATCTCACCAGCTGGGCTAGAGGCTCTATGGCTAAGGTGAAAACTAGAGAAGATAAGGATAACCACTATGTCGTGTCCCATCGAATAGGAAATGACTAAGACAGCACGCCATTAATTTGCAACTGAGCAGATGGGTTTGAGTAAAGAAGATTAGTAAGTCCCTGAAATTTGGGGCCCACTCGCATACGTGCAAGGACATTGTCAAGGAAGACCCAGTCTACAGAGAAAGGGACATTTTGAGCCCAGTAGGCAGTTTTCTTGCAGCATAAGATAGGCAGGCATAGTTTGATGTATCAAAGGACTGCCGTTCTTTCAACACGGTCAAATAACCCATTGACATCACCAAGTATTCAGCAATGTGAATTGTGGGTGGGGCATGTATGGGTAATTGCTATCTCAATCGGTCTGGAGTTGCTCAAGTACCAGCCAGACTAAGCAGCCGTGAGTAGGTAACGAGTGCATGAAAACGGATGCTTGGAATGTCAAATAGATTTCCAATTCTAACATAGGAAAATGACATGCAAACCGGTATAGTCTCTAACCAATAACCCCCCACCCCACACTCCCATCCCAGAAGCATCTGTCACCCAACAACTGCCCATGAAACCAACACAGTAAGAGCTACAGTAGGGCATTAGTATTCGACTTCCTCATATGTAGGCTATGGTGATTGAACAGTATTTGAAGATTACAAGATGAAATCTGCCAGGTCCACCTAATAGGGTTTGAATGCTGCACATTGGCAAGGTCTATTACCCCTCAGTAACCTGGGGGCCATCAGGTAGGAAGTGGTCCCTTCAGGGGAGAGTTTCACTATATGGCTTCGCAATATGGACATCCGCAGACCCAACACGACTAGACAACATGTGCGACTGGGCACTGAAATCTACTCATGCTTGACTTCTATCCGTATAAGATGAGTCGGGGAATCTCTCTGGGCACCCCTGGCCTCCATGGGATCTTGTTTTCCTTCCAGGCTTTGCACAGTAAAGATCAGAGGATGCCTGATTTAGTCCCCCCCAGTGGGATCTAACCAGGAGAGGAGTACTGTGTAAGATCACCTTGCTTGGCTGCCCAGTCCCAGGCCCCCTCTGGGGTTCACTGGCTCTAAGTGAGCCAGTGAATATGGATTACTTTCAGTTTAGCTTTAAAAATCATCATATATTGTAGATTCATGGCTCGAACTTTCTACTTGGGATCTTCAAAGGATTTCCTCCGCTATTGGGCACATTTTGTGTAATCCGGGAAGATCATTATACGTGTGGATTGGAAAAGCAGGTTCTTATTCTTTTGGGCTTCCCGAAGACTGGTATCTCAGTTTCAGAAATTCAGTAATTGGGCTATTACAGGATGCAGAGGGGGCTCCAAATTAAGGATCTGTGGGTTCTTTTGACAACAAACCCTGGGGAGAGGGCACCTTCAGGGACCAAGGACTTGAGCCTGAGTTCCAGAAACTTCTCTGGATCAATGGATTGAACACTTTTAGTTATTCATAAATTATATTGCAGTCTGGTTGACATACAGAGTTTGTTTTCTGATCCTTACCTAGGGATAATGTTCCGACTTCTTCAAGATGTGCTATTTGCTTAACTTTCCTACTATCTTTTCTTTTGATACAAGTTCCGTAAGTGGTGTAAATCACATCCTATCCATTGGCTGACTTGTGTTTAATCTGTTAAACACATTAGAACCTTATTACAGAAGTAAATATACATGCAGAAATCTCTGCAAATGGTGAACTACACCTACATCTAGGAGTAGATATCCTCATGGATGGAACTCGCCAATTTCGTATGGAGAGCTCCACCTAGAATTATATTTACGAGTCCCCACCCCTCAAAATGCCTCATGGAGAGTCTTCCAATTGACTTCATGACCTTAAAGTTACTTTTATTGACTTTTTGGATGTTTGGGGCGCTGTCTGCCACCAGTACAAAGATCTCCCTAGAGAAAGTAAAAGGGAAGTTTACATTTTTTAATTTTAAATTGAAAAAAAGAAAGACATATTTTTTATATTAAAAATGTTACAACACATTTCCCTAACACCAATTTACCTACAACTACCAAAATAACAAGGGACAACATATCTGCACTAAACTCAATTATATTTTTAAATACTTTACAAATCTTTTGTTTAAATTATTATTTAAATTACAGTAAATTAAATATTCAGATTTTCTCCCTATCCCTTAGAGTATCACTTGCATTGAATCCTTTTTAAATTATGATATAATTTACAATACATTTCTTAAAGCATAATAAGGTATATTAAAAACAACAGTAAAAATATATACTAATACATTGTAAACTCATTTAAATTAAGTTGCATTTAAATGTTATTTAATTTAGTTTATTTTTTATGTTTCACTATGTGTAAGTAGTATTCCCTGCCCAGACTGGTTTCTGTGGGACTGTATTGCAGTACCCTTGCTAGGCCATGTGTGGTACTTGACTGACTCCAAAGTTGAGACAGAGTGAAGTTAAGCCTATTTTGTTACTAGGACTGCAGAAGTAACTGTAGTGGCCTGATTCACAAAGGTAAATTTAGACCAAAAGTCTAAGTTTACATCGAAAGTCTAACTTTACTACTTTTTGGTATTTACAAAGGGACTTACGAGTAGAATCTTTATGACAGCGGAGATTCTGCACTCTGGGAGGAATCTCTGCACTCGGGCAGGGCAAGTGTAATTTCATACTCCTGCAGACAATTAATGTCACCTGCAATCAATGCACTACAAACCACATAAAGCAGCACACATCCAAAGCTCTGTTTTTTCCATAACCAGACTCCACCTTCTTGGCTCCTTGCCATCAGCATGCTAAATGTGAGGAGCAAGAAGAACTTTACTGAGAAGGAGACCCAGTTGATGGTTAGTTTTATAGCAAGGAACATAAAAAAAACTGCAGGCTCTTCCTCCATACATCAGCAGTGCAGCACAGAAGGCAATCCTATCACAAAAGTTGGCTACTTCAGTCAATGCACCGGGGGAGGATGTCCAGTCCGTCAAAGAAATCAAAAAGAAGGGGCAGGACGAGAGGTGGCCAGAGCAATCCCTGGTGGACTAAGTGGACCCCTTCTCTGTCTAACCCCACTTGAGAAGGATGTCCTCTCCACCATGCACCCCCACCTGCTGCATGGGCTGCCTGTGAATGATGACCTTAATGTGGTGTCAGGTAATATGTGGTGAGTTAAACAATGACCTGATTTGATAAATGTGTACTATAAGCTACAAATGTGACTATGGAAGTCACTTCAAGTGAGTGCAAATATTCATGGTGATTTAGACTCTCATGTGTCTCATTTTGTCTATCCCACTACAAGTCTCAGAATCCTATGATGGAAATGTTAACTTCCAATTTCGTATTCACAAACAGTGGTCAATCACATCTTGCACCGCCGCTGGTATACACGCACTGCACTCCACTGTAGAGCACAGCCATGTCTCTCTAGATTTGGCTGTGCACTGCAATCGGGGCAGTAATTCTGCACTCTGGCGGGGAAAAAAGGAAAATACACAGGAAGTTACATACCGGCTATAAAAACAGGAAGTTGTATACAGGAAGTTGCAGGCAGCCATTTTATGTCACCCTGTGCCATCCTCACCTCACGGCAACATCCTCAGCCAACATGGCTGAGGGACTTGAGAACAAGGCACCCCCTTTCAGTTAGACTGAATTGAACGTCCTAAATGAGGGGGTTTGATAAGTACCCTCAGCTTTATGTGGGCTCTGATGACCAGCTGAATAATGCAGCACACACTCAAATCTGACGAGATATTGCTGCATGCTGCTATGCAGTGGGTGTGTACCTTAGGTGGCCCAAGATGTGCCGTAAGCGCTGGGAGGAGGGGTTAGTACAACATTAACAGCTCATACAGTGCCAGAAACTCCTTGCCAAATATCTCACATGGTACCTGATAGTATCTATGAGACAGGGATATATGATAATAGGTGAACATTAGAACTGTGTGTGTGATGCGTTCAGCATTACAAACAATACAAAATGAGCAGCCTTTTTGATTGTCCTGCTTTTTTCTTGCGCAAATCCTTAATTATACAAAAAAAAGCAGCAGCCACAGAATCCCATAATTCCACTCACCCTGGATATGATTTAGTAGCGTTAAGATCGTTATGGTGGAAAAGTCATCAAGCTATACAGCAATCATTAGTTCACTAAGGATCAATCCACATTAGCACAATGGACATAGGAGTTCCCTTTCTGGCTATATTCCTGTTAAAGTGAGTTGCCCTGTTCTCTGTCTAAAGCATGCTATACAGTACTAGTTAAGGTAACTTCTGAATTAATATTAACAAAATATTACACAGAAGTATTAACTTATGCTAGTACATGCTTATGATGGAAGGCTTTGGAATTCCCTTTGCCATTATGCATTACATTATGCATTGAAATGAAAACTGAGAGCGTTGGAGTTCTGAAGTGCTAATTGGTAGAAACCCATAACGTTGGTAATGTGATAATGTCAACAAAATCTAAGCAGGATGAAAGTCTAAAAACACTAAGAACAAAAAAAGCATCTCTAGTTCCTAGACAAGTTGGAACCTGTGCAGATCTAGTTGCGTTTTGAACGTTGGTCAACAGGTTTGTCGCATTGCAACTCTAGTTGAAAATCTGCATTTGTTTTACTAGTCCCAATAGAGTCTTCGGGTACAAAACCACAAAATGATTGAGAAGCTTGCAAATTGAATCCTTAACATGATAACTAAATAACGTTACTTGGATGTTGATCTTCCAGCAGGAACTGTGAAAACGGAGGCAGATGCTGGCCTGGAACTCTGAAGCTGATGAGTCCTAGCACCTTGACACTGCGGAGTACCATGAATCGCTACAGAAATGCATGTGAAGTGCTGAGATCAGATGGTCTGGAATATAAAGAGCTGGAGCCTGAAGAGGTGCTGCTGCATCTTGGACACAAGCCTGAAGGGCAAACAGAGAAATCCACACCAGGTGTGACTATTATACTGAGTTGCAACCAAAAGAAATAGCCACACTGAAAAGCTAGAGTAAGAGGATGTTTCACCGGTAATCACTGCATTCCAGCCTGGATGTGGGTTTCAAACTGCATCAACCCTGAGGTCCACAAGGAAAGGGGACAACAACTGCATATTCTAAAACAAAGTAGTACTCCTGTGTGATAATCCTTGGTAAGGATTCTTGAGAAGATTCTGTCACCCAAATTAAGTAACAAAATGAGCAGTTATGATGGCTGTGCTGTTGTCTTAACTCCTCAAAAAGTATTGGTTCAATTATATTAGCTGGTGTTTTCTATGCTTCTTTTAGAATAACAACCAGGCCCATAGTTTCCCTTTTGGGCAAATATATTATAGTGCTTAAAAGTTTAGGTAGTGTGATTGGTGAGGTTAATAATGTATGTTCATTGTCAGTAATATACTTGGCTGGAGGGTGGTAGACATTGCCTTAAGAAACACAGTAACAATGAGAGCATAGTTGTGAATAGTATTGCTGAAAGATTATCAGGATCTGATGGGTGTCATCAATATTCTGGCTTCTGGGACCTCAATTGCATGCATCTGAATTTCACATGCTCATTTAGAGCCTGTTGTGTAGTCTGCAGGCCATAACACCAATGTGAAGTCATTAACTCTGTCATTTGAGATGTCATCAGTGTAGTCACCAATTATGTAATTTAACATGTCATATGTACGGTTATAAGCATTGCATAACGGGGTTCGTGCTATTGTTAGTTTACTGAAACATAACTGACACACTGACACATTACAGTGTTTTTTCTTTTGTTTTGTAATCAGAACTTCACCTTACCTACTTTTTCTTTCACTGAATTCCTAAGGTTGTTTTAAATATATTTTGAGATCTTATAACCAAAGCTAACCATAACTTCACCTTAACCTTTGGATTTTTCAATGAATTTTGGGCGTTTTTCAATCATATACTACATTAAACTTCCCTTGCGTTTAACCACATATTTACAGACAACCGTGCCTGCTCATGCCCTTCAGACATGTGCAAGGTAAGTTGGCCGCAGGGCCTGGCCCTGCACCAAACTCTACATGGGCAGCTATCCCAATGGTCATATCTTCTGCCCTCTCTTCCATTTCTTTTTTTTTATGTTCATGATTTGGTGACCCTAGCCAAGGGTGAGCAAAATCTAGCTTGATCTTGGTTCCTTCATGGCCTTCCAGCAGGATTCGTGGATCTGTTTCAGTTTATGTGAACCCTGTGGGAGAAACAACAAAAGACCAGCTCCTTGTGTTGCAGGTTTGCAGACCTGTGGCTAGATTTTGTGGAACTCAGCCGTCATGTTGGGATAGTCTCAGTCTGCTGCAGGACCCACGAGCCCCGTTAAAAGACATACTTATACAAAAAAATGTAAATGCTCCCTTGGAAACCCTTTCTCTATGCCAAGGGGCCAGAGGATGCTATTCCTTTCCCCTTTCTCCTCTTTTCAATTTATGTTTCAGGAGTAAGGGACTGATTCTGTGAGTCCTGTAACACCAGCCGCAACAGACTTTTCTCTGTTGTGATCAGCCAATGAGAGAGGTTTGGGCCCATGAACCTGGCTTTGGATTTGCGAATCTGAAATAGCCATCGGGAGAAAAAGTTCCTTTATCCGATCATGTTTAAATATTTTTGAATTTTGGGATTGCAGGATGTTGACAGCTCTTGGGTTTGTGGACCATCTCAGATTATCAAGCTATCACCATAATTTTACTTCTTCATGCTTAGACTGAAACAATCTTTAAACACTTGGGGTCCGGTTTTTATGTTGGTGAAGGACCTTACTTCCACCAGTGTGAGACTATTCCACCTGCCAAATTTATAAATGACCGCCATGCACAAAGCATTGGCAGAAACAGTCGTCACAGAGGTTCCCATCAATTAATTTTCTTCTTAGTTGCAGGGAAACATTGGCTGGACAGAGACCTACACCAAAGGACTGCTAGATGTGTCCTTTCCCACAGATTTCCATTGTGTGTAAGAAACTAGTACATCCAATTATTTTCCACTATGAAATATATAATGAGGACTATGTTTGAGCATAACTTTTATTTTTGATTGAAAGTGTAAGATCAAAAATGAGTGGCCCCCAATAGAAAAAGTGGGACAGTTCTCAAATGTAGATGAAGAATTGTTCTAAATCACATCATTTTTGGGAGATTTCAAAATGGCACATTTTTGCATATTGGAATTGAGGAGCCCGGCTTTTAGAGGGTGGTGATCCTAACAGATCTCCAGGCTGAAAGGATGCGCATTCTTCAGTAAACTGGGTGCACCTATGACTTGCTGTCATCAAAGCTGTGTCTGTTATTTCCACAGAGTTGAACACATATTTATCTTTTAGTAACCCCTGAGATATTAAAAGTTATAATTATGCCTTTTAACACTAGAAGTACACTATGTGAAATTTATCTCTGAAGAAACTGCAGGAGTATGGAGTTCTGGAACAGATATCCAACGAAGAGTTATGGGCATTGTTTCTTGGTTCTGTAATTGCTAATAAATAACAAAGCTTAACAATACCTACTAAGATATGCAGTGCCTTCATTAATAGAATGATAGATATCCAAACCCTAGACAATGAATCTTGAGGACTTGTATGTACTTTTCCCCATACATCTCTCCCTATTTCACAAATCTCCCACCTCATCTCTACCTGTGTTCTCCCTCTACTTCACCTCTCTCACTAAACTATTCTCTTTACCTCTCTGTCCATCTCTTCACACCTCATTTCTCTTACTCATAGTATCAAATTACACCAATGGAATGGTGAAAATCCTTGGAATAGATCTTTCATTTTGACTGTTGAAACTAGATTACCTGTTGTGGAGGATGTATTTCCGATTACGAATATCTGGCAATTTCAAGAAGTATTTGCATATTTCTTACTTCAGTATAGGACCTTAGTCTATTAACCATCCAGGTTTATCTTTACATTGTAAACCCTACAAATAGAGGAACAGGCTGTCAAAAAACTCTAGATCTGCATAAAAAGTGACCAATTCTTGTTCAAGCTTTCTTTTGATATAATAGGGAGGTGGATGCAGGTAAGCTTACTCTTTCTGCTATTTTTGCGTATTGTGTTTCTAATCGTTTAACTCAACATAGTTTGGCATAATGAGAGCTTAATTAATTGAAAATGAGTAATAAATTCGAAGTTGTTCTGAACTGGGGGCTCCAACATATGTGTTTCCTAGGGCCACAGAAATGCTGGCAGATGTCACTAAGTCCTGTAGGATTCATTTTAAATATAGTATCAAACAGGTATTTCCCTAGAAAATATGAGTCCATATGGGGTTGTGATCACTTTTCCCTTAGACCTTACGTCAGATCTTAACACAACATAGATCCTTGAGCACCTGCATGCCTTCATTCAAACAAAGCCTTTGACACAAACATAGATTTGAACAAGACATGAAAACAATTTAGACCTCTACCAGGCCCATATGCCATTTTGCACAAATGAAGCATTTTCCATACTTCAACACAGTACGCTTTCATCGGGCAGGTATTTGTTTAGACATTAACAGAGCATTTTTTCAAGCATGATGGGCAATCCTTCAACTTTGGTAAATATTTGCATTGAGCAAAGCATTGGGTCTTTACTGAGTGACTTTTCCTTCTCACTGCAGCAGCTCTGTTCTGCAAAATGATTTCAATTAAATGAAGAAGAGAGAAAACATTGCACATTTTGGATAGTGGCAACTCCATTGTACAGTAACTCTTGCAAAATTCTATAAGGGACAACCTGCAAACCACCTCAGACAAAAAAAATGAAGTTCAAACAATGTTTTATAAGTTCAATGGGATTTTGATACAACAGTAATAGGTATACAAATAGGAACACTACAGTTAATTGAAGTGTACTTTTGACTGACTGCATACAGCTAATGTAAATTGCTCTGGCAATTTCTGTTTTTGTAGTAATATGTGGTAAGAACACACATGCAATACACCATGATGAAATTCAGAATGAAAGCTAGCACCTTAAGCAATTCAAACCAAACCATTTCGAAACTTTGATTTGCAAAACAATACAAGGCCGTTAAAATTGTGTAAATCCAGTTTACATGATTTTTGTAAAAGTAAAAAGAATTATAGTTGTATAATCAGGGGCAGCTCCTCCATTATAGCGGAGGAGCATCACCCCACTTAAATGCCCCCAGAGACGAAAAATAAAATGGCAATGAAGCTAATTAATTCCCATTTTATTTGTCATCGCCCCATCCCAAATGGAGTGTCAGTACGGGGCGGGGATGCTTCTGAGTGACAGCACCTGCAGGGAGGAGGGTGGGCTGCCTTTTGCACTTCTTTAAAGTTTGCCGACAGTCTTGCAACGGCCAGCCACAAAAGCACACTTTAAACCTCTCAACCCAGCTGTTTTAAGGCTCTTAAATCAGGGCGCTCCTCTCATGAGCATGAAAACAGCACCAGGATTGGCTTGGGAGCCTACCTTGAGGAGAGAAGGACTTTGACTTGTTGCAGGAAGATACGTTCATTTAATGTATTATTATTATTTATTTTTTTTGCCACCCGCCCCACCACTCTCAGGACATGCCAGGTGCCACTGTGTACAATTGCACTGTAATTTATAGATGCACAAGTTCACTGTAATTCAACATATACCTCAATAACTTGGCTTTCAAACCAAAACCCAGAAAACCTCTTCTAAGACTACAAGTGGGTGAAGGGGGGCATACTTGGTAAATTCCAGTACCAAAGCATCTTTCAAGTACTGGGTTTGGTAAATACCTTGTGGTGTTTGGGTTTTTCAGCTTTCGTATTGTATTTGGTCAGTGCTCTTGTTTTAAAGGTCATTTGCGGAATCTTCCATTTTACCTGTGCATGTATTCCATGTATTATTGCATTTGGAATGAATGGGTTATGGTCTGGAACACCGCTGTGCCAGTTGGTGCTGCCATCCTGAGCCCTCATTACTCATGTACCTTACTTCTTCCTTTATTCCCAATGAAACTCCTTAAAACTACTGAAAACTCTTGGATAGTGCTTTTCTACGATTGAAGACTACTGTTGACTACATATGAACATTCTACAATTTTGGCGACAAGCTTGGGATACGATTATTTTTATCAGCCCAGCGTTTCACCTTGTGACCAGATTTATGCTTCTCCCTAAAATACTGTACATCTTTATCATTTACATTGAGGGCTCAAGGATTTGTTTTTATTGTTTAAAATTTCTTTATTGATTTTCACAAGAAAAAGAAGAAACACAAAGCTCAGCTGAACAGTGTGCAATGACCAACCACCTTGTGGGTGAAGCTTCAAGGTACAGAGAGCAACAAATACAACAACATTCCCCTCTCACCCACATGACCCTCCCCTATTCCTCCCTCCTCCCACACCCCACCAATTCCTGTCCCATCCGTGGTCAAACGTTCAAGAGGCTTCTTGCTCAAGATCAGTAAGGCGGAGCAACCACAAGTATTTAGGGCAGGTAAGTTTGTTGAATTCTGAAGACAACAATGCCAAGAAAGGGCCCCAAAGTTTAGAAAAGGAACTGCCTTTGTTAGTCAATGTGAGGGATATCCTCTCCATTCCCAAAATGTACCACATACAGTGCAGCCATCCTGTGTGTGTTGGTATGCGAGCCGAGCCCCAGTGGGTGAGTATGCTCTGGAGAGAGGCCCCCAAAGCAAGTGCGATTTGCCGACCTCTGCGAGATTTAAGGGGAAACATGCGAGCATTCGGCAGACCCAGGAGAATGTATATTGGCAGTTGGGCTAGCTCTGTGGCGAAATGAGTGTCAATGTCTTGCAGCACCTGTTTCCAGTAGGGTTGCAAGAGTGGGCAGTCCCACAGGATATGAGTCAGCGTACCCGGTGATCCACACCCTCTCCAACACCTTGGTTCTTTAGACGGGTTACACTTGTGGAGTCTAACTGGCGTATAGTATCAGTATTGTGCTATTTTGGTAGCCATTTCTATGTTAGCTACGCTACGCACAGAGTGCCTGGCCCTGTAATAAATATTCTCCCAATCCCATTGAAAGAAAGTAAACTCCAGCTCTCTCTCCCACCTTTTTTGGCTTGGTGTCTTGCTGGGGAGGCTTTTCTTATCAAACTGTAAAGTTGAGAGATGAGATGGGTGTCATCTAATTTGGACAGTAGCCACCTTTCAAAAGCTGTGCGGTGGTGCTGCACTAGAGGAGGAATCTCGGGGTGCATCATCCAGTGTCTAATTTGCTGATAATGGAAGCTTTCCCCTTCCAGAAGGTTTTGCTGACTGCGGAGGTCTGCGAAGGTCAGGGGGCCAGTCTCGTCAAATAAGTGCCCTATTGTTCTGCTGCCCTCCCTTGCCCAACATGCAAAGCATTTCTCATCCATCCCTGGGGAGAAAGACGGATTGCCAACAATGGGTGTCAAGGAGGATGGAAAGGTGGTGAGGCCTCTAACGGCCGCTATCCTGTCCCATGCTTTAAGGGGAACCCATGTAATGCAAGAGAGGTACAGATTCTTGGGTCTCTCCAGTTTCATCAGAAAGGGTATCTGCCACAGTGCGCGCCCAGCCAATGCCCTGTCTATGAAGAGCCAATGTTTTTCTGATTCTGTGCGCGGCCATTCAACAAATATCCGGATCTTGGTCTCCCAGTAATAGTCCTGCACATTTGGAATCCCTAGCCCTCCCTCCCCTGTGGGTCTGTAGCTCAGGACCAGTTTCATTCTAGGTTTCTTGCCCGCCCATATAAACGATCCATCTCCTGCTGAAGCGTGCAGAGCATGCCTAGGGGTGGGTCTATGGGTAAGGTTTGGAAAATAAATAGGATCTTGGGTAGTATAGTCATTTTGATAGAGGCAATGTGCCTGAGCCAAGATAGCGCATGTGGCTTCCATCGTTGCAGGTCTTCCTTCACCTGGCATAACAAGGTGTTGTAATTCAAAGATACCGTATAGGTGATAGACGCCGATAGTTGACTCCCTAAATAGGGGATAGCCTTGTTGGCACAATGGAGGGGGCGGTCAGCTTTTAGGGAGGCTCGTGTGGAAGGTTTGAGATTCAGGTTTAGGGCTTGGGATTTGTGTATTTTTATTTTAAAGCCCGCCGCTCGGGAAAAGGTCTCAAGCTCCGTTAGAACCGCCGGGACAGACGTCAAGGGGTATTCCAGGGAAACTATCACATCGTCCGCATACAAGCTCAGTGTGTGCAGGTCCCCTCCAAAGCGGATGCCTGAGATCAGCGGGTTGTCCCTAAGATGTTGAGCCATTGGCTCCATGTATAAGGCAAAGAGTAGCGGGGAAAGGGGGCATACCTGCCGAGTCCCTCTTTGTATGGAGAAGGCAGAGGATGTAAACCCGTTCACCCTTACAGTGGCCGTTGGGTTGGTGTAGCCAATAAGACCCATGCTATGAACCATTCTGGGAGGCCGAAGTGCCTTAGTGTTGCTTCTAGATATTTCCAATTGACCCTCTCGAATGCTTTCTCCACGTCCATGGCCAGAATCAAGCGTTTGGTATCAAAACATTGGGCTTTATCGATAACATGCAATATATGTTTGGTATTGTCAGTGCACTGAGGTCCCGTAACAAAGCCGGCCTGGTCTGGATCGATCAAGCCAGGTAGCAGTGGTGACAGCCTCGCCGCCAAGACCCCCGTGAACACCTTAAAGTCAATATTCAACAGAGATATTGGCCTGTAGGAGGCGCACTGCTTTGGATCTTTTCCGCCTTTAGGTATCACGATCACTGAAGCCCCGAGCATGGAATCGGGAAGCCTGGCCGAGGTCCCCACCGCGTTATATACCCTGGTCAGGATGGGAGCCAAGATGAGGCAAAAGGTTTTATTAAACGTTCCCGTGAACCCATTCGGCCCTGGGGATTTTAGAGGTTTCAATTTTGCAAGCACCGAGATCACCTCCTCAATTCTGATGGGAGTCTCTAGCTCTTCCACCTGATTGGTACTTGCGGTAGATGTGGGGATGCCCTGTAGATATGCCGTTTGTGTTTGTGCAGGGAGATCTTGGGCTGTATAGAGTTCAGCATAAAATTAACGGAAAGTGTCAGCAATGCCCTGGTTCGTGCCTGTTTCCTCTTCATTAGAAGCTGAGACGGAGGTGACAGTGGATGACTGTCTTTGAATTCGTAGATTGTGTGGCAGTAGACGCCCTGCCTGTCTTCTCCCATATAGAAATTATGATGGAGCCTCATTGCCGCGTAGTCTGCCCTATCTAAGTCCAACGCAGCGAGCTGGGACCATGCCACTTCTAGTTGTCTCCAAACCCGGGGTGCCCCTGTCCGCTGGTGTATCCTCTCTAGCTCTCGTGTCTGTTGTGTTAAGAGCTCTCTCTTTTACTTGCATGCTTTGTTGTCTGAGGATGCTATGGTAATAAATTCCCCCCTATTGACGGCTTTTAGTGTGTCCCATAGTATAGGCAGAGAAATATCAGGCGTATCATTAGTTGCCATGTACTCTTTCAGGGTTTTGGTGATTCGCTGGACCACCTCGGGTTTATGTAATAGCGTGTCACGAAGGCGCCAAGTGTGTGGAAAGAGAGGGTCGGGCAGTAGTGTTAGTGCTATGATTATTGCGGAGTGGTCCGACAGGGATCGTGGGTGAATGTCAACTTGTTGTATGTAGGGGAGCAGTCCTGGTGTTCTCAAGAAGTAATCGATACGTGCGTATGTCTTATGGGAGTGTGAGTAAAAGGAGTATTCCCTCGTGGTGAGGTGCTTCTCCCTCCACATATCTAAGAGTCCTACCTCGGCCACTAGCTGCTTCCCTGCATCCGACAGAGCCCCCGTCTGTCCCTGTCTCTGGGCTGATCTGTTTAAAGCTCCATCAAATACAATATTTAAATCTCCCCCTAAAGAAACAACCCACTTTGGGATATGCTCAACTCCTGCACTACCTTGACCAGGTATGCTTCTTGTCCCTCGTTGGGAGAGTATATGGACCCTATAGTGAGGGATTGTGGACCCACTAACAGGGAGCAAGCTAATAACCGCCCCTTTAGCTCAGCTTGTTTTGACCCGATCCTCCCAGAGCAGTTCCTGGAGATCAAAATTGCTACCCCCACTTGCTTATTTGGAAGGGACGAAAAGAACTGCTGCGGGAAAGCTCACGAGCGCATCCTATGTGTGTCTCCAGCTAGGAGGTGCGTCTCCTGGAGTAAACAAATATGGGCATCTGAGTGTTCAAGATGTGCCGACTGTCCCCCAGAGTGTCTGCCTTTTTCCCCTGTGTATGATCGTGTCCCCTTTTGCTTTTTTGTATCCCAGAGTGCCTGCTTTCCCCGTGTGATCGCGCTCCCCTTGCCTTCTGTATCCCTGAGTGCCTGCTTTCCCCGTTGTGATCGCGCTCCCCTTGCTTTTTGTATCCCTGAGTGCCTGCTGCCCCTCGTGCCCCCGCCGCCCCCCTCCGTCCTTCCGCCGCTTTTTGTCATTTTGTTCATGCTTTTCCGGCTTTTGTACCCCTTCTAGGTACTTTTCCGCTTTTTCGGGCCTCCCCGAGGCCCTTCGCCGATTTTCCCGCTCTTTTTCCCCCCTACCCGCCCTCCTCCCGCCTCCCAGCTGTCCCCGCCTCCCCGGCTACCCCTTATATGGCAGCCACTGCGAGGCAGTGGTAGCGACCTTTGACCCCAGGGTAGGTCGCTCCCCTGCCCTCGCGGCGCCACCAGATCCTCTGTGCCTGCCTTCTGCTCTGTTGTTGTGCCGACTGTCCCCCAGAGTGTCTGCCTTTTTCCCCTGTCTATGATTGCGTCCCCTTTTGCTTTTTTGTTTCCCAGAGTGCCTGCTTTCCCCGTGTGATCGCGCTCCCCTTGCCTTCTGTATCCCTGAGTGCCTGCTTTCCCCGTTGTGATCGCGCTCCCCTTGCTTTTTGTATCCCTGAGTGCCTGCTGCCCCTCGTGCCCCCGCCATCCCCCTCCGTCCTTCCGCCGCTTTTTGTCGTTTTTTTCTCGCTTTTCCGGCTTTTGTACCCCTTCTTGGTACTTTTCCGCTTTTTCGGGCCTCCTCGCCTCCCCGAGGCCCTTCGCCGCTTTTCCCGCTCTTTTCCCCCATACCCGCCCTCCTCCCGCCTCCCAGCTGTCCCCGCCTCCCTGGCTACCCCTTATATGGCAGCCGCTGCGAGGCAGTGGTAGCGACCTTTGACCCCAGGGTAGGTCGCTCCCCTGCCCTCGCGGCGCCACCAGATCCTCTGTGCCTGCCTTCTGCTCTGTTGTTGTGCCGACTGTCCCCCAGAGTGTCTGCCTTTTTCCCCTGTGTATGATCGCATCCCCTTTTGCTTTTTTGTTTCCCAGAGTGCCTGCTTTCCCCGTGTGATCGCGCTCCCCTTGCCTTCTGTATCCCTGAGTGCCTGCTTTCCCCGTTGTGATCGCGCTCCCCTTGCTTTTTGTATCCCTGAGTGCCTGCTGCCCCTCGTGCCCCCGCCGTCCCCCTCCGTCCTTCCGCCGCTTTTTGTCGTTTTTTTCTCGCTTTTCTGGCTTTTGTACCCCTTCTAGGTACTTTTCCGCTTTTTCGGGCCTCCTCACCTCCCCGAGGCCCTTCGCCGCTTTTCCCGCTCTTTTTCCCCCCTACCTGCCCTCCTCCCGCCTCCCAGCTGTCCCCGCCTCCCCGGCTACCCCTTATATGGCGGCCGCTGCGAGGCCGCGCAGCGGACGCGCGCAGCGGGCGCGCCGCTGGCGCGCCAAAGGCGCGCCTAAGGCAAGCCCGTCTGCGCCCGTCCGCGCCTGGACCGCGCCCAGCACCCGAACCTCTGGCCCCCGTGCCCCCCGCCTGACCTACGACTCCGCCTTCCTCGCCAACCTCAACCCCGGCCGCAAGCCGGGCTGCTACTGCGCCACCCCGAAACGTACCCACGGACCCTTCACCTGCAGCAACTGCCGCTTCACCTGCCTCCAAACCCACTCCGCTCCCGCCAAGAACTACTCCCCCGGAAACAACCTCCACTGCATCCTGGTCAACACCCAATCCATCCACAGGCACACCATCGAACTGTGGAACCTCATCAACTCTACGAACCCGGACATCGCCTTCCTCACCGAGACCTGGATGAACCCCTCCTCGGCACCCGACATCGCCATAGCCATCCCCGACGGCTACAAAATCATCCGGAAAGACCGCACCAACCGCATCGGAGGAGGCATCGCCATCGCACACAAAAACTCCATCCGCATCTCGATCGACACCGACAACTCACTCCCCGACGCCGAACACCTCCACTTCATGATCCACAGCGACCCCAAAACCACGCTCAGAGGCACCCTCATGTACAGACCACCAGAACCTCGCACCAAGTTCAGCGAAGACATCGCAGACTTCGTCAACCCTCACGCACTCTCATCCACCGACTACATCCTCCTAGGAGACCTCAACTTTCACCTGGAGAACCTCACCGACAACAACACCACCGCCTTACTGGACAACCTCGCCAACCTGGGTCTGAATCAGCTAGTCAACACCCCCACCCACGACGCCGGACACACGCTCGACCCCATCTTCTCCTCCAGCAAACACATCACCTTCAGCCACACCACCGAACTCACCTGGTCGGACCACAGCTGCGTCCACTTCATCTTCAAGAAGACCACCGTGCCCCACCACACCCAGCAACCACCAAGAAGACACTGGAATCGTATCACCACGGAACAGCTCGCATCAACCCTCTCCCAGAACTAACCCACCAGCACCACCGACCCCAACGTAGCCGCCAACAACCTCACAAACTGGATCTCCGACTGCGCCAACCTCCTGGCCCCCCTGAAGACTCAAGCCAGCACCAACAACCACAAGAAAAACTCCTGGTTCACCCCCGACCTCAAGAACTCCAAGAAAGAATGCCGCGCCCGCGAGAAGACGTGGCGCCTTAACAAGACCGAAGAGAATATGTCAGCTCTCAAGGACGCCACCCGCCAACACCACCAACACTTCCGCGCCGCACGAAAAACAGCCTACCGGAACAGACTTGACAACAACGCCCACAACAGCAAGGAACTATTTGGCATCGTCAAAGAGCTCTCCAACCCAGAAGCAGAAAACAACTCCATCCCTCCCTCACAGGACCTCTGCGACTCCCTCGCAACCTTCTTCCACCACAAGATCACCGACATATACAACAGCTTCCCGACCGCCGACACGAGCCCCCCTCCGGAACCCGCCACCGACACCACCACCATCCCCACCTGGAACCCTACCACCACCGAGGAGACCACCCGCATAATGAACTCGATCCACTCCGGATCCCCATCGGACCCCTGCCTGCACCACATCTACAACAAGGCCGACGACATCATCGCACCGCACCTCCGAGACGTCATCAACGCCTCCCTCACCGCCGCCACCTTCCCGGAGAGCTGGAAACACGCAGAGCTCAACGCCCTCTTAAAGAAACCTACAGCAGACCCCACCGAACTCAAAAACTTCCGGCCCATCTCTCTCCTGCCGTTCCCCGCCAAAGTGATTGAGAAAATCGTCAACGCTCAACTCACCAACGCCCTGGAAACCAACGACTCCCTCGACCCCACACAGTTCAGTTTCAGGGCCAACCACAGCACCGAAACCGCCCTGATCGCAGCAACAGACGACATCAGAGCCCTGACCGACAAGGGAGAGACCGTGGCCCTCATACTCCTGGACCTCTCTGCAGCCTTCGACACGGTCTGCCACCGCACCCTGATACGCCGCCTCAGCAACGCCGGCATCAGAAGCAAGGCCCTGGAATGGATCATCTCCTTCCTCTCCGGAAGGACTCAGAGAGTCCGCCTTCCCCCTTCAGATCCACAGCCACGGAGATCATCTGCGGCGTACCTCAAGGATCCTCCCTCAGCCCCACTCTCTTCAACGTCTACATGACCCCCCTGGCGAACATCGCACGCAAACACGGACTCAACCTTATATCATATGCCGACGACACCCAGCTCATCTTATCCCTCACTAACAACCCCATATCAGCTAGGACCAGACTACATGAAGGAATGAAGGAAGTGGCGAACTGGATGACAGACAGCCGTCTGAAACTGAACACAGACAAAACGGAGGTCCTCATCCTCGGCCCCACTCCCACCGCATGGGATGACTCCTGGTGGCCCCCCGCCCTAGGCAGTACTCCCCAACCCACCGACCACGCACGCAACCTCGGCTTCATCCTGGACTCTTCCCTCACCATGACCAGACAGGTGAACTCGGTGACCTCGGCATGTTTCAACACCCTCCGCATGCTCCGCAAGATCTTCCGCTGGATCCCCACCGACACCAGGAAGACCGTCACCCACGCCCTCGTCACCAGCCGCTTGGACTACGGGAACACCCTGTACGCCGGCATCACCACCAAGCTGCTGAGGAAACTCCAACGGATCCAGAACGCTGCCGCAAGACTCATCCTGGACATCCCTCGCCACCACCACATCTCCGGACACCTGAAAAACTCCATTGGCTACCCGTCAACAAGCGGATCACCTTCCGACTACTCACCCACGCACACAAAGCCCTTCACAACCTTGGACCCAAACTCATCAACAACCGCGTCTCCTTCTACACTCCCCCGCGCACTCTGCGCTCCACCGGACAGGCCCTGGCAGCCGTACCCCGCATCCGCAAAGCCACCGCCGGAGGAAGATCCTTCTCTTTTCTAGCAGCGAAGACCTGGAACTCTCTGCCCAGCCACCTTCGCGCCATACCTGACCACCTCTCCTTCAGAAGGCAGCTCAAGACCTGGCTCTTCGAGCACTGACCCCCCCCCCCGCCCCCCCCAGCGCCTTGAGACCCTTGATGGGTGAGTAGCGCGCTTTATAAATGCGATTGATTGATTGATTGATTGATTGATTGATTGATTGATTCTGAGGGACTGCGTGTCGCAAGGGGCTGGAAGCGCGACTCACGAAGAAGAAGCGTGTCCCCATCACAGCCGCTGCATCGCATCACTGAACAAGGGTGTCGCCGCTGTAGCTGTCGCATTGCACCACATCACGAGAAGCACCCCGCAACACTGAAGAAGCGTGTCGCCATCGCAGCTATCGTAGCTGACGCATTGCACCCCATCACGAGAAGAGTCTCGCATCGAGGAAGAAGCGTGTCCCCGTCACAGCCGCTGCCGTCGCATCTTGGATGACGCCGCTGAAGCTGCCACATTGCACCGCATCAAGAAAAGCGCCTCGCATCCACGGAGAAGCGTGCCACCGTCGGAGCTGCTGCCTTCGCATCTTTGAACAGGGGTGTTGCCGCTTTAACTGTCACATCGAGCGGAAGCATCTCGCATCGCTGGAGAAGAGTTTTGCCGCCAAAGCCGCTGTCGTCACATCACTGGACAAGGGTGTCGCCGCTGTAACTGACGCATCGAGCTGAGATCTCTCGCACCATCGGATAAGCGAGCCGCATCAGGAAGATCTTCACGTCTTTATTTCTTTGCACCAAACTTTCATCGCATCAACATCGTTGCAACACTTTCGTTGCCCTGCGTGTCGCATCTACAGGTACATTGACTTAAAGTTTTGCATTTAAGAACTAAAGAGAACTAAGCTAAAACTACCATTTAAAGTAACAGTATTGTGGATTTTTGTCGTTTATGGTCTTGTGGTAAATCTATATAACGAATACTTATTTTTGATATAAAACCTGTGTGGTGTCCATCTGTAGTGTTGTCACTTGATTACTGTATGTGTTCACAAATGCTTTACACACTGCCTCTGAGATAAGCCTGTCTGCTCGTGCCAAGCTACCAAGGGGGTGAGCAGGGGTTATTTTAGGAGTGTACCCTTTACCCTGACTAGAGGCGAGGGTCCCTATTTGTCACAAGTGCATGCCTGTGCCAACTAGAGACCCCCAAGTCTAGCAATTACATTGTTCCTTTACTCATCTTATATCACTTTGTTCTATCCTCTCTATTTTCTCTCCTCACATTTTTTTCTTTTCTTGCCGGTACCATGCAGTCTGTTACTCCTCTTACACATTTCTTACAAGAACCTTGAAAACCCCCTATTAAATGGCGTCCTTGGTATAGATCTTTAGAGGCGTACCTAGGGCCTATTGATGGTTTAAAGATTCAATTCAGAGAGAGATACGCCTACACCCTTTTGGTGGTCTGCTCATGGCGCTGCTGCTCTGTTTGTAAAACGCTACTATTTTAAACGCTGCTGCTTTTAAAACTGTTGGAATCTTTTAATCTTTGTAAAAACTGTACCTTGTATTTTTGCACTACCATTGACCCGCGCCCATCGCTCCCTCACTTCCGCTAGAGCACTTCCACTTTTCTCACAGTCTAGTGCTCGGGGACAGTCAGCCGCTGCACAGCAGGGCTGATTGGTGGGTGGGAGGAGTCTAATCGCTTATTAGCTAAGCTGAAGCAGGCATGCTGCAGTGCGCTGAAGGCCCGCCTGCGGCAAGCCTGTCTGCGCCCGTCCACGCCCGACCGGGACCAGGGGCCAGGACCCCTGGCCCCTGCCCTCTGTACTCCGCAGAGGAACTCCTGGCCTTAGGTCAAGGTACAACGCTCCTTGATGTTAACGTAGCTGACGCACTCAGGTCGGAAGGGTTGTTAAGGTCACAAACGGGAACAGGAAGCCTTAGTCCTACAACCCATTCCCTCAGGCCACCCAGGCTTACTGGTCCACAGGGACTAAGAGTGGCTATCCTCAACACCCGCTCCGTACAGAAACATAATCTTGAGGTCTTCTCTCTCCAACAGAAAGACCCTCTGGATATCCTAGGAGTCACAGAAACTTGGCTTGAGGAGTCCTCAGCTCTGGACTTAGTAGCCGCCATGCCCCTAAACTATGCAGCACTCTGCTACAATAGACCGGACAGCACCAGAAGGTGTGGAGTCTCGATTCTGTATAAGCAACAGCTAAAGACAGAAACCTTATGTGCAGAAAGCATTGAGGGGGCAGATGTGTTGTGGGCTAAGATTTTCTCCCTGACCACCTGTCTTGTCATTCTGATAGTGTACCGTCCCCCACGAACGCCATCCAAGTTTGTTGAGCTCTTTACCGAATTAGTCAATGATATCTGTTCACGGTATCAATGTATTCTGGTGATGGGGGATTTCAACTTCCACTGGGATCAGATTCCTAGAGACAGCCAGGCCACACAGCTGGATGAGGCGCTCATCTCTCTGGAACTCAAACAATTGGTGAAGGATCCCACCCATGAGAAGGGCCACATACTCGATTTGGTCTGGACATCCCACCCATTTACCAGCCCAATAGATATCAGTCCCTGCGCCTGTTCTGATCATCATTTAATCAGAGGCCAGTTCCCACCCACTAAACAAGCAGTCCGCCCCTCCCCGGGGTGGAAAGCGCTGCGGGGTTGGAATAAATCAGAGCTGACGACCTGGTTAACATCCTACACAAATCAGCCACCTTAAATCCAACACTGGGAAACCTTGACGTATAAAGCGCCACCCTGTCTAATAGGCTGAAAAACGCCATTGACATAGTGGCCCAAAAGCGTAGGGAAAGAATAAGGGACAAAGGCAAAGGGGCCCCTGGTTCAACGAAGCTCTAAGAGACATGAAACAAACCCTCCGCTAGCGTGAGAGAGCCTGGCGCAAAGCTTACGACTCAGGTGCCCGGTCAGATTATCTCTCTATGTTTGCAGTCTATAAAAAAGCAATCTTAACAAGAAAAGCAGAATTCTATGAAACTAGGATTGTGGCTGCTGACAATACACAAAAAGAAAACTTTCGGATTCTAAAAAAGCTAAGACAAGCTCAGGAACAGAAGACCCCATCCTGTCCGGAAGATTGCAATAAGTTTCAGACCTTCTTAAAGAAAGTGAAGGACTTACTGACGGAGATTCATCTTACTCCTTTTGTCCACTGTCCTTTAACATCAGAACCTCTGCCCCCGCTTATGATAAACTTCTCACTGTTTTCCCCACACTCACCCGCGACTCCCTGTCTCCCTTAATGGGGCCGGTTAAGTCAGGGTCACCCATGGACCCCTGCCCACCGAGGATCTTTAAGTTGACATTACCAGGGATAGAAAATGAGGTCCTCTCGCTACTAAATCAATCTTTGGAATCGGGCCACGTCCCCACCAATTTTAAGGAAGCTCATATTATCCCACTTCTAAAGAAACCAGGGGCAGACGGGAAGAACTTAAAAAACTTCAGACCGATCTCCCAATTCCCCTTTCTGGCGCAAGTGCTGGAACGGCATGTGCTGAAATCCCTGTCTCACCACTTAGAAGCTAACAACCTTCTGCAAAACAATCAGGCAGGGTTCGGGGCTCATCACAGGCAGCACGGAAATGGTAATGGTAGCAGTGCTGGATGAATTCAGGCTCAGGGCTGATAAGAAAAAGCTGTGTGCCCTGGTTTTGCTGGACCTATCCGCGGAATTTGACACAGTCAACCATGACCAACTTCTGTCGCGGATCTCGGAGCTAGCCATCCAGGGCACGGCCCTTATGTGGCTCACATCTTTCCTCAGCAATCGATCCCAGAGAGTACAGCCGGCTGACTTTGTGTCTGACCCAGGCAAACTCTTGTGCGGGGTACCACAGGGCTCAGCATTGTCACCCCTCCTATTCAACGCCCCTGATAGCCACATTGAAACTTATGGAGTGTCAGATTTATAATTACGCCGATGACACCTATATTATCATCCAGATAGACAGCTCCCAGGCCGCCCAGACAAGAATGCAAAACATTTTAAAATTTACTGTCAACTGAATGACAGCCAACTCCCTCAAAATCAATCCTGATAAGACCGAGATATTGGCCATCACCACAGATTCCAATCCCTGGAGCGACCTCTTTTGACCACAGGAGTTGGGCACTAACCCGAACCGGCCTCGGTCGTAAAGAGTTTGGGTATCAAAGATGATGCCAAACTCTCTATGACCCATCAGGTGTCTGCAGTAGTTTAAGGGCCTTTGCATTGCGCATAAAGCCATCTATGGCCAAGCCACAACTTACATTAAAGAACGTTTAACCCACTACATTCCTAGTAGGGTGCTACGGTCCTCAGAGGCTGGCTTGCTGGCCTGCCCCCACTTTGGAACAAGCTGCTGGAGAACTTGCGCAAGGAACACACCCTTCTCCCTTTCAGGGAGAAGCTAAAAACAGTCCTTTTCGCGGAAGCCTTGGGCACACCCTAATCAATAAACATCCCCCCACGTGCCAGGGTTTGGCTCTCTCTGACAGTGCTTAGAGACCTGACGGTGATAATGCGCTCTACAAATGCGAATTACAATTACAATTACAATTATAAACCCGATAGAAAACGCAGGCTTTTATACTATTATTTGGGTGTGGAGGGGCAGAATGTTTTTGATCACCTACCTGTGTATTTAGGTCATGATTTGGGTGAACTTGACGAATTTCAATTGGCTGTACAGAAATTATTTATTTACTTTGAAGGAAAACTTAACCTGGTGGTTCAAAGGCATAAGTTCTTTACTCGTATTCAAGGTCCCAATGAATCTATTGACACCTATGTAACATCTCTGAAGGTTCCTGCTGGTTACAGTGATTTTGAGAATTTTACTTCACAACTAATTAGGGATCAAATAGTTTCCAGGTGTTATAAAAAAAAATTCAACAAAAATTGTTGTCTTGCAAATATCCCTCGTTCGATGAGGCTATTGACATAGCAAAAAGCATCGAATCTTCTCAACTTGATGCTAAGAAATTAGCAATTGAATCTTCGGCTACAAGTGTTGTCAATTCTTCATCCAAAGATTCACACATTCCCGATACTACTTCAAATAAGTCAAGGGTTACTACCTTTTCCAACTTCAGAGGTCGTAGAGGTGTATTTTATGGCCGTGCTAAAATGCAATGTTTTAGGTGTGGGTCGAATTCTCATGTATCAAACTTTAAGAATTGTCCAGCTGCAGCACAAGAATGCTGGAAGTGCAAAAAGATTGGCCATTTTGGCAATACTTGTAGAGGAGGCAAACACACTCCCATTTGCTATGTTCAAGACCATGCCGTGGAAAATGAACATGATATAGAAGGAAAGAAACTTGAAGAGTTACTTTTGGCTGTTGATTGCATGAATGTTAACAATGTTCACACTGATAAGGCTATCAGTGATCCGTTAGTTCAGATAAAAATTTACAGTGTCGACATTCCTCTTCTCATTGACTCAGGAGCAAGAATTACTATTATTTCCATTGATAAATACAAACAGAACTGGGCACATAAAGTTTTATTGCCTCCTGACGTTATCACTACAGCGTTTGAAGGCAGTAAGATCGACTTGGCAGGGTATTTCTGTGGTAATATTACTTACAAAACCAAAACCATTCATGGGAAAATTGATGTGCCTATAAAGGTATCAACATACTGGGTTGGTGGCATTAAGCAGAATTTGGCATGATCCTCAAGCCAGGACATAAACATACTGTATCTCTTACTAATGCTATTTCTGATCATACTTTATGGAAGGAGAAAATTGGAGATGTGTTTTGTGATAAAATTGGTTTGATTAAGAATTTCACTCACATTATTAAAGTTAAGGAAGGTGTCTCTCCAGTGAAGCACAGGTTACGTAATATTCCTCATATTGTAAGAAATTAACTTACCCAAATGTTAAAAAACATGCAAAAAGTTGGTATTATAGAATAAGTGGATGCCACACTCTGGCTTTCTCACATTGTTCTTGCCAGGAAGAAGAATGGCGAGTTACGCTTATGTGTGGACTTAGGTTCACTTAACAACGCCATATGGGTGGAGAATTTTCCCCTACCTCGCATTGATGACTTAATCACAGCTGTAGGCCAGTCCAACTGTTTTTCTAAATTAGTTCTACGGGTGCTTACCATCAGGTGGAACTGGATGAACACTCCAGACATTTAACAGCCTTTGTCACACCTGATGGTACATTTCAATTTCGCAAAATGCCATTTGGACTGACGTCTGCCGCGTCTGTCTTTCAGAAGGTTATGAGCAACATGTTTAAAGGAGAGCCAAATGTTGTTGTCTTTCAAGATGACATTTTAATTCATACCGTTTCAGAGGAGAAACACAATGATGTAATTGAGCAAGTGTTGACAATTTTACAAAGTAATCAAGTCACTGTCAGGGAGGATAAATGCATTTTTGCAGTTAATGAAATGGAATATTTAGCCCATCTTCTTTCCAAAGATGGTGGAAAACCTAAACCGAGTATTGTGGATGGCATCATTAATGCGCCACATCCCACTGATAAGGATCAGCTATGTTCTTTCATTGGTTTGTGCAAATGTTATTCAAAATTCATCAAACATTTTGCTAGTCTCACTGAATGTTTTAGGAGCCTGTTAAAAAAAGGTACTGATTTTGTTTGGACATCCATTTGCCAAGAGCATTTTCAACCTATCAAAGAAAGCATTTTCTCTGCCCCAGCTCTTCAAGCATATGTTGAAGGTTGTGATACTTACATCACTGTCAATGCCAGTTCTTATGGTATGGGCGCTGTTTTGTCACAGATGATTGGCGACAATGAGGTTACCATTGGATTTGCCTCAAGGAGAATGAAAGATGTGGAGTTGAGGTATTCTTTCATTGAAAAAGAAATGCTTGTGTGTGTGGGGGGAGTAGAGAAATACAAATCTTATTTGTGGGGGAGAAAGTTGTGGCTTAGAATGGATCACAAACCGTTAGTAGACATCTTGTCTGGCAATAAAATTAAGAAAGTCACCGCTAGATTAGCTAGACGGACTACCAACTTTCTGGTATTAAATTTTTCCATACAACACATAGCTGGAGGTAAGAATGTCAAGGCTGATTTCTTATCCAGACTTTCCGTTCAAGATGTTGAGTGTAATGGAAAAGCGGAGGAGGATATTGAAGAATGCATTATTGCCACTGTTGATGATACTGTGATTTGTGCCAATATGGAAGATTGGCGCAAAGCTTTAGCAAATGATACAGTTTTAAAACAGGTGATGAATTTTGTTGTGGAAGGTTGGCCCAAAGAAAGATCTATTGAACCGGTTTTATAACCTTTTTGTAAGGTTGCCAATGAGTTATCTATTGAAAATAATTTGTTAGTTAGAGAGGGAAAATGAATTCCTCCTTCCTGTTTCAGGCGAAGAATTCTGGAAACGGCTCACTCCGGTCATTTAGGTATGACTGCAAATAAACGCAGAATTCGCAATGTTTTTTGGTGGCCTTCTGTTGATCGTGAAGTTGAAGTTTTAGTGAATGAATGTACCCAATGCTTGTACAGCGATACACATTTATCTACATCCTCTCCGTATTCCAAGCCTGTTTTGTCTCCAAGCAAAGTTTGGCAAAGAGTCGCCTTGGATTTTCTAGGACCATTTTGTGTTCTTCCCAATTGCATGAAATAGTTCATTGTTTTGATTGATCATCTATCCAGGTGGGTGGAAGTCAGAGGTGTTTCTGAACCTAACACTACATCTTTTGTTCTTTTTCTTCAAGATGTTTTCAGTAGAGAGGGTATCCCTGAAGAACTGTTAACCCGACAATAGGTTGCAGTTTACCTCAGCTTGCATGCAAGAAGTTTTAGCAAATATGGGTGTCAAGCATCTTCACACTCCTCTTTATTTTCCCCAAGCCAAAGGTAAAGTTGAGAGATTCAACAGCGTTTTGGTTGAATGTATACAAAGTGCGATCCAGGTGGAGTGGATTGTGAGACTGCTGTCAGAGATGTTGTGTGGGTGTACAGAACTACTCCTTATTCTGTTTCAGGTTCTGTACCTTTTGAGGTAATGAGAGGAAGAAAAGTTGTTTCCACTCTTAATCCATTTTGGAAAATGGAGCTTTTAAACAAAGAGTGCAATGTGGTGAAAGAAGCTGTCAAAGCCAAAGTTTTGAGTGATGAAGCTAGTCTCCACAGGTATGAAAGGTCAAAACTTCCTGTTACCAGAAGAGAGGTCAAATTCTCCATTGGGGACTGGTTTTATCTCAAAGATCCCTTATTGTTACAAAAGGGTAAGTCAAAATTCAGAGATCCTGCATGCATTGTTAGCATTAGAGGTCATGCTGTGAAACTCGACAATGGCCAGTGGTGGAATGTTAGCTGCTTGTCTAAGACCAAAAGAAATTATGTTCGCTCTAGTGAACAAAAGAAAGTTCAAAACCATCCTGTTGTCAGACAAAGCTCAAGGGCTAAGTGTATTCCCAATAGGTTCAAATGATTAATATTTTTTTTCTTTTTTTTCTCTCTTTTTCTTGTTAAATGGGGAGATATGTGGTGTTTGAGTTTTTCTGCTTTAGTATTGTACTTTGTCAGTGTTCTTGTTTTACAGGTCATTTGCGGAATCTTCCATTTTACCTGTGCATGTCTTCCATGTATTATTGCATTTGGAATGTTTGGGTTATGGTCTGGAACACCGGTGTGTCAGTTGGTGCTGCCATCCTGAGCCCTCATTACTCATGTACCTTACGTCTTCCTTTATTCCCAATAAAATCCTTAAAACTACTGAAAACTCTTGCCGAGTGCTTTTCTACGATTGAAGACTACTGGTGAATACATATGAACATTCTACATACCTGCTTCAAGTTTTTTTCAGAAAAACAAGGAATTACATGCACATTTGTTGCTTTACACAGCATATTCCATATATATAGAAATTTACTGTGTGCTTTCCTGCATGTAAATATCTGCAGGCTAGACCTTCTGAAATTTAGCAGGGCAAAATTGAGGGAGAGTGTTGTTTACAGCAAGTGTCAGAATGGTGATCCTTGAGCACACTCAAATGTTATCCTCCTCCACCCATTGAGAAGGTCCTTAGAATTTAAACTGCCCAGAAAATGCAATGTTTCAGATGTTTGCTTGTACTCTGACAGTCTCTTCTTGCTTCCAATGGTCTTCCACAGCTCCCAAATCCCTCTTTTCTAAGTGTAAAAGGGTGTTGTCCCAAACAAATCATGGTATTGCAACATATGGATGTTAACATGAGCCCAGCATTTTGAAGGAAGTTTACATGCCTTATTATCCAATCTTAAATTTAAAAAGAGAATCTAAATCCAGAAATCTGCCAACTCCCTCTCTTAAGCCAAGTTCACATTGTTCATGTGGAAGCATTATGGTGTTTATGCTTTTTTCCCAATTGAAAATTAAACTTTTGCCTAGAAAAAGTGATCAAATAGATATGCATGACTTGCAAACACATGCATAAGGGGAATTTACATGAGTAAGTGTTTTTCATGTTTGAGTAATGCCATTCTCAAACTCACAAAATACCTTTATTCGGTTCAAATGGACCATAAAAGCTTAACATACAAAAATGATACTTACAATTGACGTATCCAATTTATACAATAATGTAGCTCTTCACTCTAAGGGTAAACACTTAAAAAACATTGTTTCTTAAAAACTGCATAAAATTGAGAAGCACCATTTTAATTTACAATTCATACCGTTTTCTTATAGAAAGTGCAATTTTGATAAAATGTAAAACAGAAGTAAAAATAACAACAGTAGATAAAGAACGTAAGAAATTAAAACCCTCTTGATAAGTACAAGGGCAAATTTCTCTTATGATTGGAATGAGGAACCTTGCCCTCGACTCCTTGTTGAGTGTGCAAAACAGCATAAAGTGCAAGCTGCTTTGTTGAGCTAAATTATTGCAGGGTCAGGGAATGAGATTGTCACACAATCCAGCCTTCTTAGGGAAGGCCACAAGAAAGTGCAACGTGCAAAGTCGAAACCTGGTCATAAAAAATCAGTACTGTACATTCGTAGTAAAAGACAGGTAAAATTATTGATGTAAAGGGGACCCATCAAAATGGTATTGCAATCCTTGTTGCCGGCGATGATTGGTCAATACTGCAAAATATGCTTCTTTTATGACAGATTTCATGTTTTTGTGGACACTTGCAGGATTATCATAGTAGTGCCCGAGACCTATTTCATTAAATTTTTCTTTAACAAATCGAAGCCATGGAATAGTCAGGGCGTTATCGAGGGTCATACAATCCTTTATAATTTCCCTTGAGTACTTTAAGTCCTCAGACAGCCACATTTTGGCCCAGAGGACTAATGGGGCAATGTTAATTCAGTCCTCTATGAAATCGAGCCCTACCTCGGAGTGGCACAAGGCTGTGGGAGCACTTTTTGGGATCATCAGCAATCTTTTTATGAACTTATTTTCTAAGATTTGTAATTGGGTACTTTTATGGTGACCCCACACTCCTGCCCCATAGGTTGCAACAGACAGGCATTTGGATTTATATAATGTAATCAATTATGCTACCGGCTTATGGCCCAGCTTACAAGCGAAGCGGAATAGGCCCTCGACTATGCTGCTAGTATGCTGTACCCTAGCTGTTACAAGGTGGTCCCAGTTCAATTTGTTGTTAAAGACATTCCCCAAATAAGTAAAATTGGACACCTTATCAATTGTCTTGCTCTTTACGATAAATGTTCTTGTTTTAGTTTGCTTCGGGTCACACACCATGATATAGGATTTGCTAAAATGTAATTTTAGGTCCAGTGCTAGCATAAAATCAGTAAAAATATTCAAGGATTTCTGTAGGCTATTAGCGGTTAAGGCCAATAAAACCGTGTCATCCACATACGCCAACAAAGGGACCGGGTTGCCTCCGATTTTCGGGAAGTCTAAAGCCTGTTCTATTAAAGCTGACTCTAGGCCATTTGTATACAGAAGGAAATGAAAAGGGGCTAATATGCACCCCTGTCAAACTCCCTCTGTAGAAACAATAGGCACAGTCTTCTCTCCCCAAGGACCAAATCGTATGGCGACAGTAGTGGGTAATTAGGGGTTTCTCAAACCCCATTTTCCCCATCTGGTCCCATAATTTCTCTCTATTTAACGTGTCAAAGGCACTAGACAAGTCCATGAAGGCAAGGTGGATTGACCCCTTCCTTGCCCTCATGTATTTGCCCATGATCAATGAAAGGTTAAGGCACTGTTCGTTTGTCACCATGCCCCTTCTGAAGCCATATTGTGTTTGGGACATGAACCCAGAGGCTTCTGCCCAGGTCTCGAGGCGTGCTGGAATGACCCTCCCCAACACCTTGGCCATGGCGTCGATTAAAGAGATGAGCCTATACCAGGCCGGATCGTCCCTATTTCCTTTTTTGTACACGGGTACCACTATTGCCTCTTTTCAAGACAATGGGATAGGGCCTATTATTACTGCTCTAAAAACACTTATCAAGAGGGGTGCCCAAATTTGAGGATTGCTTTTAAACAAATCCAAAGGTACCCCATCCGGCCTGGGGCTTTCAGGCATATCCCTTCGCAAGCGTATCCTCGATCTCGCTCACTGTCAGAGAGAAACTCAGTTGGTGTGCGGTAAATGGGTCTATTGGGATGTCTAGGCAGGTCTCCTGGGGTGTAATTCCATTCGGATTAAATATACTACAGAAATGAGATTCCCAAACTTTCCCCGGTATTATTGAGACCATAACCCTTACATCCTTCGAAAATAGAGGGTGGTTTATTACCTCCCAGAAACTTCTAGAATATTTAAATGCGCTTGCTCGCTCTAAATCTTCCCAGGCTAATCTTCTTTCTTCTCAGTTCTTCTTTCCTCTTGTTGACTGTGTTTTTATAAGCCTGCCTTGCATTTTGATTAAAATTTTATCTCGGGGAATTACATGCAACGCCTTCTTGAGGTCCTTTTGGGCCCTTGAACATTCGGCATTAAACCATTTTGTTTCCTTGGCTTCCCCTCTTCCTATTGTCTTTGTCAGGCTTGTGGATACATCCCTACAGATTAGTTGGAAACCCTTTATTACCATATCTGGGGGAGAGTCTTGATCCAGGCATTCCAGAATGGAGCTTAGATTGTTTTTAACTGTGTTCTCCTCGAATTGGGATGGATTTAATCTACTCCATTTCAATCTCACCCCTTGGTTTAATGTATACTGAAGAGGGCGGCCATCCCCTTTCTCCTCCTGAGCTGTTACATGTAGGGAGGCTATAAGGGGATTATGGTCGCTGGCGTTATTGGGCTCTATCTCAAAGCTATCAACCCAAAGAGAAAATTTCCTGGATGTCAACATAAAGTCAATGACACTTTCCCTTCCTCTGCCCAAGTAAGTAGAGTACCATATTTGGGGACTGCTAACTAGGGTATCAACCAAAATCAAATCATTTACAATAATAATAGCATTTAAGGCATCACCCTGCGGGGTATGTATGAAATGCGTCAGCGATTGCCTCTCTGTTTCCATTAGCCCACACACTTGTTGTGAACCATGCCGACATAAGAACTAATTAGGTAATGCCATTCAGAAGGCTTGAATGTTTTTAATTTCAGCCCAGCAGTCATATTATCTATATATCTTGAACCTTAATTTCTCAAAAACGACTGAACAGATTTACGCCATATCACAATTCTGGGAAAATATCTAGCTTTTTGATAAATTTGCACACCTCCCCAGGACCAAAACATACATAAATGGGGAGAGGGGCTGTAGCCCCCCTCCCTAATCCCTAAATAGACCCCGGGAACTCCATCCCTCAACAGGCCCCAGGGATCCCATTCCCTGGGGGCTGAATTGCAATAAAAATGGGAGGGGGCTGCGTGGCCCCCCTGCCCAAGCCCACACTGAACTACTGTGTCCCACAATGAGCTCCCCGGTATACTGTCTGTAGCCGGCCCCATGGGGCCTGTAGAGGCCCAGGGAAGGGGACCTTGTGCCCCCCTCCCTTTCAAGTTCTACTTGGCCCAGGTAGATGGGGTCTCCGGGCTATTTTAAGGCTTGGTATGGGACAACATGGCACCCCTTCTCTTTTTTTGTTGAATTCTGTCCAAGGCAATGCGGCCTCCGGGGTCTATTAAGGATCGGGGAGGGGGACTGCAACCCATCTCTCCATAATATCTAGAAATAATTTGCGCTGCCAACACAGGCCCTGACCTACCCTGAGAAGAGGGGTATAAAGAGTAGCAGGAGAACACACGCTTTTTTTAACTCCTCTGTGAATTTGTGGTAAAATACCCAAAAATATTTTTGACCCTATGTGGGGTCCCCCTGGGACCTAGGGGGTCATGGTACCCCTAGCCTGTTGTTGTGTCTTTTTTTACCTTTTTTAGGAGTTGGGCTGATTCCTGAATCCTAAGATGGCTGCCACCACATCGGTGTTGACGGGGTTGCAGCCAATTAGATCTCACCATGATATCTTTCGACACCAGGGATCCTCTGTGGCATGCTTTATACACATCCTTTGAGCATTAATTGCTCAAAAACCACTGAATGGATGTTCACCAAATCACAGAAATCTCTCTTTCTGGACCAAGGCCTAGCTTTCTGCCAAATTTGGTGTAAATCCATTCTGCAGTTTGGGCTGTTGCTCTGTCTAAAGTTCCTATAGAAAAATGAATGGTGAAAAAGCATTTTGGGACCCCGCTCATTTTTCTCAGCTCCTGCTTGACAGATCTTCCCTGAAACCTTCCAGTTAGGCGCTGAGGTGAAGTAATATTATTTTTAGAGTGTCATCATGAAGATTGGTCAAGCAGCGCAACAGATATTCCCAAACCAAAAAATGCATTACCTATGGAAACACAATCCTAACTAGAACTACCCAGTGGCAACCGCCACTGGGTAATATATATAAAACATAATACAGTACACATTAAAACATAGTTGCACATTTTGTTTATCTCTAGGCCTATGTAAGTTGTTCCTGATATACTTTATAGAAGCATAAAGGAAGACAAATTTGCGTTGAGGACATCATCTAGGTGAATAAATGTCAACAAGTTACGCTTCTACTTTACTATATGCATACTAAATGCACAAGTAACACAGGAATGTGTATGAACATCAGTCTTTGAGCACTGGATGCAGGCCTGAAAAAGGTAAACTGTCACCATTACTGAAATGAGAGCTTAAATGTTGTGAGGCTAGTTATGGCCACTGTGCAAAAATCAGAGGCAGTTGATAGGCTCCGTGTTGAAATGTACTTCAGAAACCCATCATGTTACCATTACATTACTGCTAGCACATGTCAAGAGAGCTGACATTCTTTTAATGTACTTCAAACCAGCATTAGAGCTGCTACTCCACAAAAGGACTGTAGAATGACAGTCTGCATTTCTTAGATACACTGAACAAGTAATGCTTCAGGCTACATTGTATCCTCCCAATTAATGTGAATCCCCACTTTGTTCTCGCCTACAGCCATTAGGTATTTTCCTTCTTACTTCTGTCTTCTATTATCCATTGGCCCCCTTAGACTTGATTATCTGCCTTTTATTTTGCGTATGCCTAAGTGTACTCACTGAAGGCAGATGACCGCTAGGCTATCTCCCTATTTGTTTCTCATAGGGCCTACCAATGGCCAGGGTCCAGAACCCCCATCCCTTATTCTTAGGTAAAAATCTAAAAATTTGTCTTTCATCCCACTTACATAATGCAACCCTCATCCTCACTTGCAGATGAAAACAACTCACTTCCATTGAACATTCATGCGCAGTCAAACCTAACAACCACATGAGGATCTCACTCATCACCACTCATAACATTCATTGAGTAAATGCTTCACCATATGCTAATCAGTACCCATTTTGCTGTTCCAAAGAGACAATTACCTCACACTGTCTTCATCGTAGAGAAATGACTCACACCTCCTTCTCACACAGGCTTGAAGTCATCTTCCCCACAGATTACAGCACACAACACAATGACCAAACACAAAAGACCAAAGGAGTTTTTAAAGCTATCCACGCCACATTTTGGTTCTATACCCTTCAAGGATTTTTCAACTTTAATTCTAAGAAGAGTATAGAACAACTAAAAGAAAAAAATAGGAGATGCTATAGATATAAATGACAAAAGGGATGACAGTAACACAGTCCATCCTAGGAAATCTCTTCAATTGACATTTCATAATGGCATTCATATTCATGTGAAGGAAGATTTCAAAGCAGTCTATCTGGACATATCTTAGATTCCCCCTTACTCTTTATTGTTGCATGTTACTTCTAGCGGCTCCATAAGATTACAAAGTGGACAACATCTTCCTACAGTCAGCTTAAGGAATAGGATCAAGAACATAAAAGATAAACTACGAACACCACAAAGGAACCTACAGAGCTAATGAATGCTTCCAACCTAACACATATTTTTAAAATGTTCACCTATCTCTCACACTTCCTCATCTATCACACTAAGTTCTGCATCCCATAAAATGATAACCGCAACTAGATGGCAAACATGCAGTACACCTAAATACTTTCCAGATAAGCTCAAAGCCAAGACAACACTCTTCCAACTACACACCTGGACGGTGTAGAATGCTATACAAGTGGACAGGCACTTCATTAACCCACTAAGATGTGACAAGAGCTATGCATATATATAATACAATATGATGAGAGAGAGTGAGTGAGAATGTGAGAGAGTGGTAGGGGAAACATGTGAATGTATATTTGAATCTGAAAGATAAATTGGGAAGGGAGTGAGAATATATGAACTTTGGGGAAAGAGATAGTCACTAACAGCAAGATTGCGTGCAACAGTGAAGGCTAGATTGAGTGAAAAATTAAGCAAAGGAGTATCAGATTGAATCAGGATTTGAATGAGAGAAAGAGGGAGTGAGAAAAAGTAAGAATGAATGAGAGAGAATGAGCTGGACAATGTAAAAATGCATGACTGAGAGAGTAAGTCTTAGCAAGAAAAAACAGACATCAAGCATGAGAAAATACTTTCTGGGGGTAATATCATTAATAAAGTTCAGAAAGAGTGCTTAGGGGAAATGTTAGATTGCTTATCGATAACGGCATTACTCCGATTGGGTCCTTTGCCTGGATTAATTATTTCTTGTAAGGTAAACAGCCTCAGACACACCTGCTTGCCTGGTCCTGAACTTATAATTAATCCAGGCAAAGGACCCAATTGGAGTAATGCAATTAACAGGAAATAATCGACCATTGCACCCTCAAGAGCTGTTTGCCTTGATTAATTACTTCTTGAGATATAGAAAGCAATGAACACAAGACCAGGACACCAGAGGGTTATGAAATACCATTTAGCCATTTTAATGAAGTTTGCATCTATTCATATCATAGCTAAAAGAACTTTAGTGCCAAACAAATTCTGAATCTTCAATTCTTGGAGAACTCTGTAATGCTTAACAAACGTGGAGGGTACTGCCCACGTAACTGCCCTACACATTTCATCTAAAGAGGAAGTAGCCATGCTTCCTTTTGACTTCCCTTCAATCCCCACATGAGGGATCTGACCTGGTTCCATATATGCCAAAGAAATAGGAGACCTAGTCTGTCTACTAAGAATTTGAACTGAAGGTTTATGACCCTTTCTTCCAGAAGCAAAATTAACAAAAACACTTGAAGAACCATGGGATCTGATTCCCTCAACTCTCTCTAGATACACAAATAGAGTTCTTTTGACATTCAGACAGTGGAGTGTTGCTTCATCTTGAGATTGGGTATTAGAATAGAAAACTTACAAAACCATTACTTGCTCTGTATGAAACAACATATTAACCTTAGGAACAAAAGATAGATCTAAATGCAAAACTATTCTGTATTCAAACGTTCTTATAAAAGGAAATCTAAATGAAGGAGAAGCCTGCTCCACCAAATGCCTGGTAGATGTAATACCCATTAGCAAAAGGGGTTTGAAGGTTAACAATTCCAGAGTTATAGACTCTATAGGTTCAAAATGTTGCTGGGACAGAACTCTCAACACCAATGTTAGATTCCATAGTGGAAGTTTGGTTCTAAATGAGGGTCTCATGTTGCTAAAACCTTTAAATAATCTACTGACTAAATCTAAATCTTTCCTGGACTCCAATACAGGGTCTCTGAAGACCCTTATCGCTGCCCATTGGCAACATTAAGTGTTGCTCCTATATAATACCAAGTTCAAACCCATCTTGTAAAAACTCCAGAGTCTGCAAAAGAGTGAAGGAAGAGGGAAAATCTGTCTTTTCTCACACTAAGTGGACAGTGTTTTCCAATGTCTTCTATAATGTTTTCTATGTATTAATTAAAATTAAATATATTACTAAATATGTTCTCTTTTTTTTAGTAGTTAGAGAAATTTAATTTATTATATGTAATTTGATTTTTTCCTTTCTTTCTTTTTTATTTTATAATTCATTGTTTTTTATTTTTTAATACATAAATATTTTTATTATTATTTAATAATGTTTATATTAGGAGTTTAATACTCTTTCTACACGGATAGGGTTGTTCATATATGTAATGCAGTTGAAGTGAAGTACCTTCCCTACTGCTGCTTAGATTGAAGTAGGGATAATAAATCTAACTCCTCCGAAGTCCAACACTTTCCCTGCTGTTGCGCTGTTTGGAAGGGAAATAGTAGGTTTATCCCCTCTGAATTCTAGAGCTGTCCCTACTGTTGCTTGGACTGAAGTGGGAATAGTAAATTTAACCCCTCAGAAGTTCATCATCTTCCCTACTGTTGTGCAGAATGGAGTAGGAATAGTAAATCTAACCCCTCTGAAGGTCAACACTTTTGCTTCTGTTACATAAACTGGAGGGGGGATAGTATATCTAATATTCCCAGACTCTAATACTTTTCCAAATGATAGTTAAATATATTTTATAAAATTATTTGTTTATATTTCATATTTTATTTGTTTAATCTTTATAGTATTTTAGGAAATTTAGTGTTTGCTAAAATGTTATATTTTATTATTTGGCTTAATTAATTAATATATTTTGTAATTGAATTGTTTATGTTTTTACATTTTTTTAATCTGTGTATCGAATATATATATATGTGTGTGTGTGCTTTTTATAGTAATATATATATAAAATATAAAAAATAAAATGAATACAATGTGAAATCTATATTTTTAATACGGTTGTATGATTATACAACTACCTCCTAAATCACAAGTGCCTAAACCACGAAGGCTAAACAACGATCAAAGCCAAACCACTAAGTATTGAACCACGACTTCCTGAACCACGAAACATATTCAACTTACATATTTAGTGAATCTACCACTACCATCAAAACAGAACATACCATGAGCAACTTGCTTTCTGGCTGCGCTTTAGCGGACTTGCAATATTTAAGTTATCTTGCTTCACTCATTTGCAATGAACCTTCAGTGGGCCTCTTTGGCAACGACCTGTGTTACATTTTTGTAAAATTTGAATTCCACTATACCATCTTCAATGTGCCAAAGGATTTTCCTCCTGAATTTCTATCTACAAGGGTGAGCCCCGGAGACACTGTTTATTATACAAAGATCTACTGGGCACTTGAAGCCATGTGAGTTATCAGCGGTGTGCTATTTTATGTTGGAGGTCTGCCTGGTACTTTTGAAATCAGTGCTGAGTGCCTAACTCTGCCTGTTATTTTGGGGAATTGCTACAATTCTTCCTCTGTGTGTGGAGATTACACTGTGGGCCTCCTCTCTAAGGCGTAACTGGTCTCATGATAGACGACACACTCCCCCATGCCATGCCGGCCTTTCAGACCAGAACAGCCAGTTTTCCCTCTAGAATAGTCATTATTAGCGTTATTATTATTACTGTTCTCATTATTTTATTACTAATTATTACAATTACTATTAGTAGTAATACTCCTATTGTCAGTAGTAGCAGCAACCGCGTTGTTCCTCCATACACTTAAATCTGGAGACCCCCGCCTTTTGCCGGGAGCTGCTGACGTGTTCATACATGAACAACAGCCTGGATACTCCACACACAGAGGAAGAAAGGCAGCATTTCCCCAAAATAACAGGCAGAGTTAGGCACATCACGTGAGCTTTGACCCCTTTGCCATATCACAGGAAGTGGCATTTGTTTTGGTCTCAATGATATCGCACATCACATAAGGCCGCCTTTGTCTCTGGGGAAATCTCAGAACGTCTCACACATTTTATGACATTCTGATATGTAACTTCAAATGATCATAAAAGCAGATAAAAAGCCATCGCAGGAACCAGAAGAATAGCATGGGCCCGATTTCCAGGCTCTGGTAATGCTCTGAATAATGCAAATGTTGCCCATGCCAGATGTGTATTCCCAGCAAACTTGGCATCGATCCGTCATGGAAGCCACACCCCCGAAGTGACTCTCCTTACTAAACAAATAAATATGTCTAAGAGGTACTCACCTATTACAAATTTACAAATAAAATGTTACTAGGCAAATGTCAGCATTAATCGGTGTAGAATAACTAAGGAATAGACTATGATTCCCATTACAATAGTAACTCTGTACATTTCTTGTATACATATTAATTTAAAATTAATCTAAAATGTGTAACCAGAAAATATATCTCCCCTGAATGGATGATGGCTGCCTCTGTTAGAGGTTACATAAGAAAATAATAATTAAACTTACCTTTGAAAATCGTTGCTCAATAAGTCGTTGTAAATGAAGTAGTGGTTAAGGAGGTCGTGGTTCAGGTCAAGGTCGCTGTTTAGGAATCGTTGTTAAGGCTACTCGTTGTAAAACATTTGTTGTTAAGGCCGTTTCCCTTTTAATACTTGTGTTCCACTATGCGTATATATCTATGTAATATATATATATATATATATATATATATATATATATATTCACTTAAAAAACCATAGGTTTCCCATATGTTATAGTTAGGTGGACATTTCAATCGTAAAAAACCAATGAAATTCCCCCGTTATAGTTAGTTCAGATAACTATAACTCGCGCCCCCGCAATCCACCGCTCATGACGTCACATATTACATCACTCATGACTTGGTCAGTGGCATCACTCATGACATAACTGATGATATCATCCTTGTGATAGAGTGGCGGTCGCGCGAGTTATAGTTATCTGAACTAACTATAACGGGGGAATTTCATTGGTTTTTTACGAGTGAAATGTGCACCTAACTATAACATGTGTGAAACCTATGGTTTTTTAAGTGAATTTGCAAGGTTTTTTTACATGCTAATTCCTAACTATAACGTGTGTGAAACCTTTGTTTTTTTCAGTGAATTTGTACGTTTTTTTAAATGCTAATTTATGTATGTATTATTATATTTTTTATATATTTATTTTACGATAAACTACATATTAAAAAGTTTATATTTTTTTTGTAGGGTTTTTCACGGTGCGAGCACGGTGCGCGCACCCTGCGATTTTTTGAAAAAAATTAAAATGTTTTTTTCTGCCTTCGGGGTCCTTCAGGGACCCCCTGACAAAGGCTAGGGAGGCAGGAACTCTCTACCCTGCCCCCTTTTCACGTTCGCCACCTTCCTTTTTCACTCTCGCACTCAAAACAAACAAAATGGTGGCCGACACTTCCTGATTTCGACCGACTAGAACGTTGGCTGACATTTAACGACCAATCAGAATTACTCTCGCGCACGTTAGGGTGCGCGCACGGTGCGCACACGGTGCGCAGCTATAGATATTTATGTGCTTTTAACTCAATTTTCTCAGGAACTACTGAACAGATTGACTCCATATATGCAAAAGGCACTTCCCTGACCTGAGGACTACCTCTTTGCCAAATTTCAAGTAATTCTGTTCAGCCGTTCGGGCTGTACCTTCGACTAAAGGTCCTATGGGAAAATGCATGGGGAAAACGTGTTTTGGGACCCCCCTTTTTCTCAGCCCCCGCTTGATGAATCCCCCCGAGACTTTCAGGGTAGGAGCTGAGCGGAGCGCCCCATTAGTTTTGAAAATTTCGCGAAGATTCGTCAACCGGCGCCAAAGTTATTCAAAATAGAATTTTGAGATTTCCTATGGAAACACGGTCCTAACTATAACTATCTACTGGCGACCGCCAGTAGATTATATATATATATATATTGATATATAAACACTGACAAAAACAAAGGTTAGAGTGACATTATACTTAGGTGAAAATGTCAGTTGAAAAAATGCAGTTTTAAACATGCAAAACTACTTAACTTCACCAGTTATGGTTATCTCAAGTAACTCGTGCCCTAAGGTAACTTTAGCTCACGCCCTAACATGCACAATTTTGTCATCACTAATTTAATTACAAATGTTGCAGCGATATTATCAATGATGTCATTGAAGATGTCACTAATGATGTAATATGTGGGGTAATTAGCAGTCCATGGCGAGGGTGTGAGTTATAGTTACCTTCGGGCCCTAGTCATAAAGACTCGAGATGACAATAACTGGTGAATGTAATTGGTTTTGTACTTTTAACCCGTTCGTTTTGCCTGTCGGCCAACGGCCATCGCGAGCACTACCTCGGTAGTGCTGCGCACGTCCATTGGCCGACGCGGCCCCCTCCCACTCAATGGAACCCCCCGCACCGTGGAGGAATTACCGCCACGGTAAACGGGTTAAAACCGCATGTTTTCACCTAACTATAATGTCACTTTAACCTTCATTTTTCCCAGTAAATTTGCAGGTTTTACAAAAATGTAAAGTAATATTTTCTTACCATGTGTAATTCATGCCGGTGGGGTTGACCCTGCACCCAACCCCCACAGGAAGCCAACCATCGTGCGGCATGGACTCTGAGCAGCCAATTCTACGCAACGCATAGCCTTCTGCAACACTAAAATATAAAAAGTCAGCATATCAATATATAAAGCAGAGTTATCCTCTTTCTTTAAAAACCACTGATAATTGTATTCAAATTAATATTTTAATAATTCACATAATGTAATGTTTATTAATGTTGATTACTAAGGAAAAGGTTCAATAAAGTTTTTTTTTAACTATGTCTGTGTCTCTTTTTTCATGGGTTTTAATTATTACATTTTGTGAGTGAAAAATCTGAAAGTATATAGTAAGAGACATATTGTTGTATTGTAAATCAAAGATGTCCCTGTGTCTTTCTTTTAACATTTTTCAGTCTAAAAAAATGCAATAAAAAACCAATGACAAGAGGGCCTTTTTCTAAAAGGGGGGGCGAGTGCCCCACCTCCCAGAGCTTCCTTGGGTCCTGAGAACCCCACCCCTCGGGCCTCTTTTATTAATTAAAGGGAGGTGTCACTCTGCCCCCACTCGAGCCTCCTTGGGTCCCACTCCTTTATATTTAAATATGGGAAGGGGGTGTGCACCTCCTCCCTTGCCTCTTTGGACCCAGGGACCCCATCCCCTGGAGCCTTTCTTTTTTTGTGGTTGGGAGCATGCGACCCACCTCCTCAAGCATCCATGGACCCGGGGACCCCATTCCCCGGGGCATCAGATGAATGTTTTGGTGCCCAACCGGGGCACCATAAAAACACTACGTTAAAAGTGCGGGCGAGCCACAGGGCCTTAGCTGACACAGTCAGCTACCCACTTCCTGCGGAAGCCGGCATTGCTCCCACCCGGAGGGAGCTGCTGTTTTTGCTCGCGCCTTCTGGGGTGGAGCAATGTGTGTTTCCCTGTCCACAGGAGTGTTGGCAGCTAAACAGAAGTCTTTTCCCACAGGCGGGAGCATTTTCATTTTCAAAGCTCCCGCCAGGTGGGAACACACTTTTGCTTCCCTGCCCACAGTCTCAAAAGCAGGGAGATCACTTTGTCCTGGGGATGGGTTCCCAGGGCACAATGCATGAACCAGCCCTGGGGATTGGAGTCCCTAGGGCCTTAAGAGGCTCAGGGAGGAGGATTCTGCAGCACCCCTTCCCTTTTGTGAAACCATTGGCCCTGGGAATGGGATCACCAGGGGTTTATCAGGGTTCAGTGAGGGGGCTGCGTGCCCCCTTTCATTATTTAATATAATGGCTCCTATGGATGGAGTCCCCAGGGGCCTCAATGAGGCTCAGGTAAGGGGTCACACACCCCACTCTCCTCTAAACCGAACGCTTAGTCTCCCCAGGCCCCGGCTCATGCCGAGGGTTTATTAAAAGTGCGGGAACCCATGTTTTGAAAATAAAATTGCCATGGATTTGTGGATCCTCCTAATAATTTCTTTTTTTTAAGTTTTTGGTCCCATGCCGGGTCTCTTTGAGACCCCACCATCAGGCCTAGGCAGTCAGGGTACCCATACGTGGCCCTTTATGTTTTAAAAAATTTTTTTTCTTAGGATTCAGGACTGAGTACCTAGTTCTAAAATGGCTGCCGCCAAATCCCTGTTGACGGTCTTACCATGAGATCTGCCTGCCTGCTCCACGACCTCAGAGTTGCTCAAAAGCTAAGACCTTATTTACGCCAAATCAGAAAAAGCACTTCTTGCAGACTACAATCTAGCTTTCTGACAAATTTGGTGCAAATCCGTTGAGTGGTTTGTGCTGTAGATTTGTCTAAAGTTTCTATGAAAAAATGAATGGGGCAAACCCATTTTTGGCTCCCCCTCCTTTTTCTTGTCCCCCACCTGATGGATCATGGCAAAACTTTTCCAGGAAGGAGCTGAGGTGAAAAAAATGTTTTCGGGAAGGTTTTGTGAAGATTCGTAGAATAGCGCCAAAGATATAAGAAAAGCTAAAAATGTATTTCCTGTGGAAACATGGTCCTAACTTTAATTACGCAGTGGCGACTGCTACTGGGTAATATAAACACACACATTCATATGTGTGTGCTTATATAAGTATATATTTATATATAGTATTGAATATTAATTGGATTTATTTAATTTATATTATATTAAGGTTATATATTATAATATTTAAGATGTACTACTGTAAACTCTATATACATATATATACACACACACACACACATATATTATCTACTGGCGGTCGCCAGTAAATAGTTATAGTTAGGACCGAGTTCCCATAGGAAATCTGAATATTCTATTTTGAATAACTTTAGCGCTGGTTGACGAATCTTCGTGAAATTTTCAAAACTAATGGGGCGCGCTGCTCAGCTCCTACCCTGAAAGTCTCGGGGTAATTCGTCAAGCGGGGGCTGAGAAAAAAGGGGGATCCCAAAACGCGTTTTCACTATGCATTTTCCCATAGGACCTTTAGTCGAAGGTACAGCCCGAACGGCTGAACAGAATTACTTGAAATATGGCAAAGAGGTAGTCCTCAGGTCAGGGATGTGCCTTTTGCATATATGGTGTCAATCTGTTCAGTAGTTTCTGAGAAAATTGCAGTTAAAAGTACATAAATATCTATATGCGCGCACCGTGCGTGCACAGTGCCGTGCGCGAGCGTAATTCTGATTGGTGGTTAGATGTCAGTCAACATTCGAATCGGTCGAAATAAGGAAGTGTTGGACACCATTTTGTGTGTGGCAGTGAAAAACAAAGGTGGAGAACGTGAAAAGGGGGCAGGGTAGTGAGTTCCTGACCCCCTAGCCCTTGTCAGGGGGTCCCTGAAGGACCCTGAAGGGTGAAAAAAAAATTTTTTTTTTTTTTGAAAAATCGCGTGGTGCGCGCACGGTGCGCGTGCGGTGCGCGCACGGTGGCAAAAAGTTCATTAAAAAAATAGAATTAAAAATCAAGTTTAAGTGTTTAGATGTTGGTTGGCTCTAAAAAGAACCGTTGTGTTCATTGAGTGTTTTTTGTTACCTTTAAGTAAGTACCGATGCAGAGTCTTTAGTTCAAGAGGAAGACTCTGTTCCCTTCATCTGTGAAATGTACACCGTCTCCTCTATAAATGCCTTGCCACTCCCCTCACTATTTCTTCTTATTTCCTGGGAAAAGGAGCTGAACAGGTATCAATTTTACTTGAAAATGGCAGAACAGCAGTCTACTTCAGGGAGTGAGGAGGAGATCTGGATGCACTCAGATGCATTGGTTCATAGTAGTTTGTGTTCCAGAATCTTCAAACACCACACCCACTCCCCTCACTATTTCTTCTTATTTCCCGGGACAAGGAGCTGAACAGCTATCAATTTTACTTGAAAATGGCAGAACCGCAGTCTACTTCAGGGAGTGAGGAGGAGACCTGTGAGGAAATTCAATTTTCGATCACAATCGTATTGAGCCTCCATTTTGTGCTCCACCGCCATTTTGTGTTGCCCTCACTCAGGCAGCACAACAAACTAAGTCTTTTCTGCTTTTCCTGCAATTTCGTGTCAAAATAGCCTTGTGCCTCTGTTTACAAAGCTGGTGTTAGAGACTGGCCGAGTACACTAATCCATGTCTGGTTTTTCTAATCCCTGTCTCAACTATCTGTTGGTTCACACTATTCTCTTCTGACTTTATCTTATCTCCTGGCCTTCACTGTCCTCTGCTCGTATTCTCTCGTTTCACAACTGTCCTCCAAAACACACAAACGTATCTCGCCACCCGCAAGTCAGTTACAGACACGTTAATACCTTAACCTGTGGGGAGGGGTGGCAAACACAGTTGGAGGAGAGGCTTCTTCGGGTTACTCGATACTTTTGTTTTCCAATTCTTTCTATTGGCTCTGACTTACTTTCAGACTATTCTTATTGGTTTTTCATGTATGTTTTAGGTGTGTCCTTCGTTAATGTATATCTCACCTATGTACTATAAAAGATTGTGCGCCACGGAGTGAAGTGGCAGTCTCCTGAGAACATACCGTGTGTACTTCTAGGACAACTGTACTAGCTGCAGCTAATAAAATCTGATCTTTTACGCCAACAGAGTGTCCCCGTGTCTCTGTTAGCTGAAGCAGGTGAACCCAGGAGATTAAGGCGTACCCTGCACCGCCAGGCCCATAATGTTTCTGGTTCTTCACCTGGATGCACTGAGAAGGTGTCTTTCAGTAGAATGACAATATGAAAAGAAAGATAGTTGTAAAATGGAGGCTTACATACTTTTTTTAAAATAAAAAGAACTCATTGGCTGTTTCAGACCATTCAACACTAAAAACTAGGCTGTATGTTTACATTTTTAAAAGCATGTTTTGTATTGGTTCAGAAAAATGTGTGCCCACAGAACATTACTTTGGATTTGCTGTTAGGTTTGAAAAGTCAAGCAATCTTGCTCTTTGGATTAGAAACATTGTGTGCTGACCTTCTGACCTCTCTGCTCACACCTGTGTTCTATGATCTGTTGCTATGCTAGCAGGCAGAAGTCATGTTGGGGGTAGGAATCATTTGGAAAGGGTTGAAATTTGCAACCAATAGAAATATGTGTTTCCATTTAAAAGAAAGGTGGAGAACGTGAAAAGGGGGCAGGGTAGAGAGTTCCTGACCCTCTAGCCTTTGTCAGGGGGTCTCTGAAGGATCCTGAAGGGTGAAAAAAACATTTTATTTTTTTTCAAAAATTCGCAGGGTGCGCGCACGGTGCGTGCACGGGCAAAAAATTTGTAAAAAAAATAGAATTAAAAATCAAGTCTAAGAGTTTAGATGTTGGTTGGCTCTAAAAAAAACGTTGTGTTCATTGAGTGTTTTTTGGTACCTACAAGTAAGTAACGATGCACAGTCTAAAGTTCAAGAGGAAGACTCTGTTCCCTTCATCTGTGAAATGTACACCGTCTCCTCTATAAATGCCTTGCATGTTGTAACGCAAGTTGTTGTGGTATATAGAACCCATACCATAGTCTCTGAGGAAAGTAGAAACAGACGTATTGACGTGCTTTCTTGCTTTCTCAATCTGCGGACAATTGGACTAGTTCCACTTTTGCCTTTGGCATATATTAGAATATACAAAGGTAGTTTGTGGAAAAAGTGACATCAATTGCACAAAGGTGTCCTTAACAAGCATTTCCAGACCTACCCCAGTTAAAGTGCCTAGGTCATTTCCACCACAGTGCATAATTATAAGGTTAGGCTGTGGGCGATGTAGAAAGGATTTCACCAAAGGCAATAATTGGTGCCACTTTAACCCTCTCTGACCAATCCATTTAATGTCTACATTTGGCAAAGCAAGGTCTTTCACAATACCTCTTTTTTCTGCATACCTTTCACTCCAGAAGACATAGCTATGACCTACAATCCACACTGTGAACATCTTTCAAGGAGATCTGGATGCACTCAGAAGGTGTCTTTCAGTAGAATGGCAATATGAAAAGAAAGATAGTTGTAAAATGGAGGCTTACATACTTTTTTTTAATAAAAAGAACTCATTGGCTGTTTCACACCATTCTACACTAAAAACTAGGCTGTATGTTTACATTTTTATAAGCATGTTTTGTATTGGATCAGAAAAATGTGTTCCCACAGAACATTACTTTGGATTTGCTGTTAGGTTTGAAAAGTCAAGCACTCTTGCTCTTTGGATTAGAAACATTGTGTGCTGAACTTCTGACCTCTCTGCTCACACCAGTGTTCCATGATCTTTTGCTATGGTAGCAGGTAGAAGTCATGTTGGGGGTAGGAATCATTTGGAAAGGGTTGAAATTTGCAACCAATAGAAATGTGTGTTTCCATTTGAAAAAATGTGGGAAGCAATGTGATTTGAAGTTAAAATGTATATGTGTGAAAGAAGAGAGGGAAAGTTTGCCATTTACTGGTTCTGGTGAGAGGTGTACAGCTCAGAGATTCTGGCTCTGATAATCTGCTGTGTGAGTGCCACATTTCTTTCTCAACTAACTACTTTTAAAGGTGAGTTATGAACTTGAGAGGGGATGTATGTGGTGCATTTTGATATAAAAAATAGAAATGTGTTTCTTCTTTTAAAGTTGTGTTTTACATTTTATGTTTTGGAAGATATTTAACTGCCTTGGACATGTAAGATATTATGGAGTTAAGTTAAGGTGTACTGGTATCACTCAGGAATACTGTTTTGTGCCTAGAATCACATCATGAGTCTGTGTGCACACAGAAATTGTTGTCAGAGATTTAATTTGTTTTGCTCTTGTTCTGTAAGACTTGCACTCGCAGAAAAGGGGCAGCTTGTTTTCTTGAAATGTGATGGTTAGCATTCAGCACAAATCAATATCTCACAAATGAGAGGCAAATGCTAACACATTTGAAATCAACATGGTAGATTTTCCTTCCACTCCTGCAGTGGGCGAGGTAGTTCCTACATGTTCAAAACTCCAATTAACCCTTACCACACATGTACTCTTACATACATCTCTGCAGTCTTCATGCAGTTGTGCAAGCGTCCATGCAGATCTCTCTTGCACCTGACTATACACATTCTCCAGAAGCACACTCTTAGCACACAGGCAGCTGATTTTCCTGCACTCCCATGCTTACTAATCAGCACTGTGTGGTATTTCAGATAGCAGTGTGTAACGCTAACACATTCAACGTCACCAAGGCTCATTTCCTTTGCTCTAGTCTAATCACTCACACAGGTTCCACATGCTCATGGTCTCAAGTAGCTGTTAGGACATGTGCTCTTTTCTGCCTCTCTAAACTATAAGGAAAATGTGTCAGGCTGTTACAGTAATTATCACTTGCTCTACCACAGTAGTAAATGTGCTTTGAAATTGCCAATCAAATATCGTTTTCTGCCTAGAATCACACCATGAGTCTGTCCGCACACAGGAATTGTTGTCAGAGATTTAATTCGTGTTGCTCTTGTTCTGTAAGACTTGCACTCGTAGGAAAGGGGCAGCTTGTTTTCTTGAACTGTGATGGTTAGCATTCAGCACAAATCACTATCTCACAAATGAGAGGCAAATGCTAACACATTTGAAATGAACATGGTAGATTTTCCTTCCACTCCTGCAATGGGTGAGGTAGTTCCTACATGTTCAAAACTCCAATTAACCCTTACCACACATGTACTCTTACATACATCTCTGCAGTCTTCATGCAGTTGTGCAAGCGTCCATGCAGATCTCTCTTGCACCTGACAATACACATTCTCCAGAAGCACACTCTTAGCACACAGGCAGCTGATTTTCCTGCACTCCCATGCTTACTATTCAGCACTGTGTGGTATTTCAGATACCAGTGTGTAACGCTAACACATTCAACGTCACCAAGGCTCATTTTCTTTGCTCTAGTCTAATCACTCACCCAGATTCCACATGCTCATGGTCTCAAGTAGCTGTTAGGACATGTGCTCTTTTCTGCCTCTCTAAACTATAAGGAAAATGTGTCAGGCTGTTACAGTAATTATCACTTGCTCTACCACAGTAGTACATGTGCTTTGAAATTGCCAATCAAATATCGTTTTCTGCCTAGAATCACACCATGAGTCTGTCTGCACACAGGAATTGTTTTTAGAGATTTAATTCGTGTTGCTCTTGTTCTGTAAGACTTGCACTCGCAGGAAAGGGGCTGCTTGTTTTCTTGAACTGTGATGGTTAGCATTCAGCACAAATCACTATATCACAAATGAGAGGCAAATGCTAACACATTTGAAATCAACATGGTAGATTGTCCTTCCACTCCTGCAATGGGTGAGGTAGTTCCTACATGTTCAAAACTCCAATTAACCCTTACCACACATGTACTCTTACATACATCTCTGCAGTCTTCATGCAGTTGTGCAAGCGTCCATGCAGATCTCTCTTGCATCTGACAAAACACAGTCTCCAGAAGCACACTCTTAGCACACAGGCAGCTGCTTGTCCTGCACTCCCATGCTTACTATTCAGCACTGTGTGGTATTTCAGATAGCAGTGTGTAACGCTAATACATTCAACGTCACCAAGGCTCATTTCCTTTGCTCTAGTCTAATCACTCACCCAGGTTCCACATGCTCATGGTCTCAAGTAGCTGTTAGGACATGTGCTCTTTTCTGCCTCTCTAAACTATAAGGAAAATGTGTCAGGCTGTTACAGTAATTATCACTTGCAAAACCACAGTAGTAAATGTGCTTTGAAATTGCCAATCAAATATCGTTTTCTGCCTAGATTCACACCATGAGTCTGTGTGCACACAGGAATTGCTGTCAGAGATTTAATTTGTGTTGCTCTTGTTCTGTAAGACTTGCACTCGTAGGAAAGGGGCAGCTCATATGATAGGATTTGAAAAGCTCAAAAAAAATATAGTAATAAATTTAAATTACATAAAGGTATTTTTTTTTTAGTTTCTTTTAGGTATTGGTGAACAACACTGACATAAATTAAACATGCCTATAAAATCAAGAAAGAGAAAAGAACAGCAAAAACATCTATATTTGAAGACAACTGGACAACACAAATTAGTTGAAGAACCTCATGTTGGAAAAAAGAAAAAGTCTTCTGGTAAGCAGACTAAGGATTTTTAAAAAAATATCTTCAAACATAGAAAATGTGTAAAAAATATACCCACTGCAAATAGTGTTTCAAGTAGAAAACAACAAGACAATAGAAAGAGAATACTAAATGCTAATGTACAATCAGAAGCAAGAAAGAATGACTTAAAAAGAAAAACAGAATTTCAAAACATTCGTAGAAAAATGTATCAGAGAAGAGTGATGTTCAATTTGCTAAAGGATGTGAAAAAATATGGGAAGAAAGCTAAATTTTATAAGAAAAAGAAACATATTGAATCAATTGTTGCAAAGGCTTTGGAATTAAAAAGAAAACTATTCATTTTAATTTTGAACAGGATCCGTACATTAGATAAAATAGTCAATGTAATGAAGTCAAAAAAGCAAAAGGAAAAGAGTAGTGAAAAAAAATAACTTTTGTAAAGTGTTCTTAGAAGAATGGAAGCATAGTTCAAGTACTGAACCATTTTTTAATGAAGAGAGTTATCTTCAAAGTAATAGTTGGCTGCATGCAGTTGACACCAGTGGTCAAGCATATGAAGTTAAAGATGGTTGTGTAATGGAAAAGGTGAAAATGGTTCCAAGAAATGAGGAAGAAGTGTTAGCTGATGAGGTTATGGGGAAACGTCCTAAAGCCCTAGTGTACACTTGGAATTGTAGTAGTATTTGTACTGTACGACAAGAATCTATTGATAAATTACGTGACTTTCTAAGAGAATATAGTAAAAAAAAGTGTCAAACAGAAGATTAAGGTGCTTCAAAGACTAGATCCATGCACAGTGAAAAAGAATACTGGTTTGCAAGGACATTCTCTGGTTTGTCTTTCTAGGAAAGTTTGTCAAAGTGTTTTTCAACATTTTAGGATGCTGGCAGTACATCATACTGAAATAAGAAAGTTTGTGAGAAGATTGTATTTTGCTAAAAGTCCAGCACTAAAGTTAAATGAGTTGAATAGTGCTCTGTTCCGTGGATCTGTATCAGATGTAGAGAAGGTTATTGATGATATTCAGTTTTGTTACTTTGGTCCAGCGCAAGAAAGTGCAGGAATTGACACAGTTATTGAGGAAAATGTGGAAGAGAATGTAGAACTCACTGTTAGTAAAAATTTTGAAGATCAAATGACAAAATTTACTATCATCTCTAATGAAAGACCAAATATTACTTGTATTTGTTGCCAGAGAAGCCATTATAAAACTCAAATAAGGAATGTTGATCTCTATAAAAAAAAGTGAAAAAGAAAATAATTATGAGTGGAAGGATTTTGCTGCATATTTATGGAAAATTGTTTTGATTTGGGTGAAGATCAGCGTATTTGTAAATACTGTTATAACAAGTTAGAAGAAAATAAAATGCCATCTAGAGCTGTACATAATAATTTAGAATTGGTTCATATTCCTGCAGAACTTAGTGATTTAAATACGTATGAGTCTATACTCATTCAATGTGTCTATCCGTTTCAGACTATAGTACGTATGGAGCCCAAAACAGGTAAATTACCTCCTTCAGATTTACAAAGAGGTTTAAAAGGAAGAGTTGTCTATTTGCCATTAGATTTGAAAAAAACATATTGAAACAATTGATGCAGATAGTTTGGAAACTGAACCATTAGTTATTCTGGTTAATGGTGTACCTACGAAGAATAAGAAAATTTGGCAGGAGCTAGTAGATGTAAGAAAAGTACAAAGAGCAAATTTATATTTGAAAATAAAATAATAAGTACTATGAATCAATTTATATGGATGAAGATGAAGAAGTTTTTCTAGCAGACACAGGAATACCAACTGGGCAAATTGAAAAAGTGGATTAGTCAAAAGAAGAAGAAATTTATGAACATTTCAGCATACATCCTCTTCATTCTAAAGAAGTTATGGGAAACACTATTGATCTGTTTCAGATGAAAAAAGCAAAAGGAACTCCCGTGAGTGTATGGGAGGAGAGCTTGGAAGCTCGTTGTTTTCCCCAGCTGTTTCCTACAGGAAAAGGTGGACGATATGATGAACGTCCAGTACAGATTCCTGCTTCTCAGTATCGGACTACAAGATTATATGCAGAAGATCCAAGATTTCGTCAAAGTATTCCTTATTTGTTCCATCTTTTATTTGAAAGTGACACCTGTCTTTGCTAAAGTGAAAAGGGACTTAGACAGGTTTGAGAATCTCCATCTCTCAATTGTGGGGCGTACCAACATCATAAAGATGTTGATCCTGCCTAAGTTATTATATCTCTTCAGAGCAATACCATTATTATTTGAATCAAGATGGTTTAAGGAATGTGAAAACATGATTAACAGATTCATTTGGGCAAAGGGAAAGACAAGGAGAGCTCTTAGGTATATGGCATTGCCTCGAGATAGGGGAGGATAGTCGCTCCCGAACTTAAAATTATATTACTGGGCAGTGGCCCTACAGAATATGGTGGGTCTGATAGGAGGGGCAGAGACTGAAGGACAGAATGAGTTTGGCACATTGGCAATTTATTTATGGGTTAGTCATGGGGGCAGAAGCCAAAAACGTATTTTTGAAACATACTGATTTCTCTTATTTTAAAAGGACACGGTTCAAGACGATATTAGCGGCTTACAATGTATGGAAAGCATTTTCAAAAAGTTTTGGTTTGGGGAAATACAATGCATATACTAGAATGAGCGCGAATCCCACCTTACCAGTAGATATCTTCTCAGGTTGGGTCTTTGGAGAATGGGGAAGAAAGGGGATAAGGATGCTGGGAGACATTGCGACTACACAAGGGGTAACGCAATTTTCGGAACTGCAGGCAAATTATGGTATAGAGAATAGACATTTTTTTAAGTTTTTACAAATAAGAAGTTATATTGAAACAAAGCGGGGGGGCCCGACTGGGTTCGGCAGGATTTCAATTATGGATCTAGTACAAGCAGGAACGAATTGCACGATCAGGAGGTTCTATTTGGAACTGATAAAAGCTAAGCAGGATGATAAGGATAAAATGGCGCAGCAATGGGCAACAAAGTTACAAATGGCAGAAGAGTGTTTTCTTGTTTCACTAGAGCTGGGACAGAGTATTCTATGCTCTGCATCCCTACAGGCACAGCACTACAAAACTATCTACCATCTCTACTATACTCCTGCGAGAATTGCACAGTGGGGAGGGGCCTCGGGGATCAGATGCCCTAGGTGTGGAAGTTTAGAGGCGGATCTGATACACATGACTGCAACTTGTACCCATCTGCAACCAACACAAAAGAATATTGAGGAATTTCTTTCCAGAGTTTTGGCTGCTGAAATAACCCTGTCTCCATCGATAATTCTCCTCGGTGTTAATCATAGCGACATTAATATGAAGGGGGGATATTTTATATTTGTCGCAATGGCAGTATTAAGATTATGCATAACTTCCGCCTGGTTAGATCCGATACCGCCAACATATCACCAGTGGCTTGCTCGACTATTGGTAATATATAATTTAGAAAAGGCAATATATGCTAGAAAGGGGAATAGAGGGAGAAAACTGGGGAAAAAAATCTGGGATCCAATTAAGCACTGGAAAGAGGAATCTAATTGACTCCCTATTGAAACTTTGCAGTAATAAGAATACTTATAAGTTATATTGCATTACTTTGCATAGTAAGGATAACTATTTGGTTATTGTTTTGTTTTTTACTTTATCTCAAATGTGTCGTGCCTTGCACATATATGTTTAAATATTCATGTAAGAAAATCAATAAAAATATTAAAAAAAAAAAAAAAAATGAAAGTGTCTTTTCTGCACTATCTTACGCGGTAAATCACAATTTAAAAACTGGAGTACATCTACGTAATGTGTCTGCAAAGGATTTTATGAACAAAGTGAACCAGCGAGATGATCATTTGGAATCTCAATTGATTAATCTGATGCCTTGTCAGCGTGGAACTAATGAATATTGGTACCGGCGCCATGGAGAATTGAAATGTATGTTATGGAATTTACTCCTACATGGTTCCTTACCCTAAGCTGTGCTGAGTACGCTTGGGATGATTTACTGGATTTTCTTCGAGAGGCAAATTCAAAAATTGAAAACATCCAATACAAGACAGCAGGAGAATTGTGCTCATTGGATCCGGTTAATGTTTGCAGATATTTCAATCATAGATTTGAGGCTATGATGTCCTTCATCTGCAATAAAAAAAATCCACCTCTTGGAGAAGTTGTGGATTTCTTTTGGAGAAAAGAGTACCAAGCAAGAGGTGCTCCTCATATTCATATGCTGTTGTGGATCAAGGATGCCCCAAAATTTGGAACAGATTCTGATGATGCAGTTTTATGTTTCATTGAAGAATATGCAACATTTGCTATACCTAAAATCACAGAAGAAAAAAACTTAACAGAGCAAGTTTTACATTTCCAAAGTCATCGGTGTGGAAAATACTGTCGACGAAAGTACAAGAGTAAAGATAAATTCTACATACAATGTTGATTTGGATTTCCACGACCTGTTCTTTCAAAAGGAAGAGTAAACAGTTTTATGTCAGCTGTGCGACATACCATTAAAAGAAAATCTCTGAAAAATACCTACAACCTAAGAAGAAAAGAAGAGTCAAAATATATAAATGACTACAACCCAGTCATTTTATCCATGTGGAATGCTAACATGGATATTCAGTATGTAGCTGACAATTCTATTGCTGTTGCTCGGTATGTCACATCTTACATTACTAAATCTGAGAAAACGGAATTGAAAGAAATGTGGGAAGAGATTTCTCACAAGATGACTGTCAGTAAAAAGCTATACAGTTTCAGTTTAAAGATGTTATCGCATCGAGAAATTGGGTCATACGAATGCTCAGATAGGTTATCATCTGCAAGTCTGTACTCCAAATCCAGAAGAATAATTTGGGTAAGTTTAGGCCTTGCAGGAATGCGAAATCGGGTACTGAAATCTATTCGAGAAATTGAATGTTTAGCAGAGAACGAACCAGAAAGTACAGACATTTTGAAAACAAATATGTTGGACACATATTACCCAAACAGAATTCATCATCTTGAGAACATGTGTCTCTATGAAGTGCTGCAGAACTACATTTATAAATGGAATGCCACAGAAGACATCAACAATGGAAAATATAAAGTCATTGGTGAGGAAGGATGTTTGGTGAAACAAACAAAAGGAAGTTTGATTAATCACAGGAAGCTGAGTTGCGACACTACTGACAAAAAGGAATTTTACTACTTAGCACTTTTACAGCTGTTTAAACCATGGCGTTCAGAGGATGAATTACTTGGAGATTTTCAGAGCTATGAAGATTCCTTTAATGCATGCAAAGATAACATAGAATGCAGTACTTTCTCAAATTATGTACAAATGTTAAATGAAGAAATTGAACAAGAAGCTACAATTGCAGCTGAAGTAGCTAGAGACAGTTCTCAAGACAGTCAAAGTTCTGGTACGCTCAGTCAAGATCCTCTAGGACAACCAATCGTCGAAAATGAAGCTGCAATAGCCATGACTGAAGTGGAAACAGCTATGAATCAAGCTCCGGAAGATTTATTAGACTTACCGAATTTGGAACAACAACTGAATGATGAACAACAACAAATTTATGAAGAAGTCACAAAACAAATTGATCATGGATTACTCCATGAAAATAAAGAGTGTGTATGTGAGTGGACAAGCTGGAACTGGAAAAAGTTTCTTAATTAAAGTAATTAGAAGCTACCTACAGAAAAAAACTGATTCAGCTTTGTCTTGTGTTGTTACTGCTCCAACTGGGTTAGCAGCATATAACATAAAAGGAATTACCTTACATCGTTTGCTAGTGTTACCAGTAGAGCATGAGAACAAAATAGAATACCACAAGCTAACAGGAGAAGCATGTTTTGAAGTTTCAAGACTGTTGAAGAAAATGAAAGTTCTCATTATTGATGAGGTAAGCATGGTATCAAACTTAATGCTTGCCTTTGTGCATTTAAGAATGCAGCAAGTTCTAAAGACAGACTATGACGTGTTATTTGGAGGAAAACATGTTATAGTTTTTGGGGATCTACTGCAGCTCACTCCAGTTAAAGGACAACCAGTATTTAATACTCTTACACATGAAGATACGAAAAAGTCATTAGGAAGTATAGGTAATGTGAATATTTGGTCATACTTTGAGTACAAAGAACTCATTACCAATATGCGGCAAGCAAATGATGATGATTATGCAAGTATTCTCAAAGATTTCAGAATTGGACTACTCACAGAAAATGGCAGAAAAGCTTTACAGAGTCGATTGCTATGTAATTTGTTTCCAACAGAACAAATAGTTACAGAGAAAATATACAAGAAAATTGCAGAAAAAAATACTGTACTTCATGAATGCTCTATATTCAATGAAGAACTTTTGAAATTGGAAAATGAAGAGATTATGAAAATGGAAGCCGTGGATAAAATACAGCATGAAGGAATAACTATTACATTGACAGGCAAATTGAAAACTAAATTGGATTCTCTAGAGAAAAACATATCGAAAACAGCTGGTTTAGAAAATTATCTTTATGTATGCATGAACTGTCGAGTAATTTTAAGACGTAATTTGAATGGAGAAAAAGGTTTAGTGAATGGAGCTATGGGTAAAGTTGTGGGTTTTTTTAACTACCAGAAAAAAGATGGAATTGAATTTTTAAAAATAAAATTTGATCAGATTGAAGAGGTTAAAGACATTAGTCGTTGTTCAGTTCGTTTTTTGCTTGTGAAAGAATTATATGTACGTAGGAAGCAGTTTCCATTTTCTCTAGCATATGCTGTAACTATTCACAAATCTCAAGGATTAACTGTAGATAGTGCTTTTGTAAACATTGGATCTAGTGTGTTTAAAGAAGGTATGGCATATGTTGCTTTGTCACGAGTGAAAAAATTATCTGGTTTATTCATGATAGACTTTGATGACTCAAAAGTTAGTGCTGATGCAAATTGTGTAAAGGAGTATAATAGATTAAGAAGAAGCTATGCTCCTCATTTAGGTCAGTATCCTGTGTTTGAAAAACGTGTTGTTTGTCAGAAAAGGAGAATTGAGAATATCTGTAATGAGGATGTACAGAAGAGAAAACAAAAGGAGAGTGATGTGATTGCAAGCAAAAAGAAAAAGGACAATGTTGAAGAGGTTGTTGGTTGTCATTTTGAAAATAGCTCTGGTGTCAACTGCTATGCTAAGTGCTGAATGTTGTATTTTATCTTGAAAGTTTGCAAGAGCAGATAATACTAAATCATGAAAAAAGATTTTGTTCTCTGCTGAGTTTCCTTTATGAGAAGCTGAGTAATGATAAAACTAAAATAGAAAGTTCTTCTGATGTTAGAAATCTTTTAGATGTATGTTCTGGATGTACACAGTTTACTGAAAATGTCCAGCAAGATGCACAGGAATTCTTAATGTATATGCTTATGGTACTGGAAGATGAAGGGGTAGAAATAGAAAATATGTTTGGTCTCTCTTATAAATGGGAACATTGTTGTGAAAACTGTATGAACACATGCAGCACTAATGTTGATTCTGAAAGGTTCATACATTTAACATTACCAGAGAGTAAAGCAGTGACTTTTAGTAAATTAGTTAAAGATGCAAATCACAACATGTAATGTTCTCAATGTAAATCAGAAATGTTATCAACGTTATTTTTAAAGAAATATGGACAGTATATAATTTTAATGATGCAACGTTGTAGAGCTGATGGAACAAAATTGGACACTTTAATAAAGAAGTTTACAGGAAATCAATTATCAATATCAGGAAAGACTTTTGTTGCAGTTGCAATAATTTTCCATGATGGACCTTCTATAACTTCTGGTCATTACACAGTTTATCTAAAATGTGAAAAAGGCTGGACACTGTGTAATGATTCTCAATTGATTTTCACGCAACGTTTGCCTGCAGAATTACCAAATTCATACTTAATTTTTCTAAAACCAAAATTTTAGATACAAATTGCAGCATCTGAAGAAACCATTATTTCGATTTTATAAGATTACCATTGGATATTTCACCTAAAAAGGGTTTAAAAATTACCATTTGGCCTCGTGGAAAGGTAAATATTTCTATTGTGGACTTCTTTGACAGATATTATTTTGGTGTATGTGCTTAAGCAACAAGATTTACAGACGTTATTTATTGCAAATAGTTATTGTTCTTAGAAGATATTTTTAATATATATGTTACATTTCTATCAAGGTATGTTTTACTGAGGATAGATTCAGGGCTTTTTTAAACAATCTTTCAGATTGTTTATTTTTTTGCCCGCTGTTAAGTGATGAATGCAATTGATATCACTATTTTCAGTGAAGTTCAATATATTCTGAAAACAGCAAAAAAAGGGCAAAAAATTACTTTGTTAAATTTAAAAATATGTGGACTGTATTCTAAAATGTATTGTTAAATATTACTACTTTTTTTCAGATCGAGAAAGAAAATTTAGGAAATTGAATCCTTTTTTCTTGCAATTAAAAAAAACATTTATTTCTAATTAAGTTATTTTGTTGGTCAGGTAAGTTTAAAATATCTGTATTTCTCACCCCTTCACTTTCATGCTCCCTTTTGTTCACTTCTCCTCACTCTGCTTTTCTCATTCCCCTTCTCTCTCTCTTCTTCCTTTACTGCTCTTTTGTAACTCCCTCACTCCTTCTCTACTACTCCCCTAGGTTTACTGCCTCCATCATTATTTTTTCAACCATGTTTCTCTCCCTGTCTCCATATGTCTCAGTCATTCTAACTGCCTTAGTCCTTCTCAGTTCCTTGCTCTCTGTCTCTGTTTCTGTTTCTCTCCCTTTGTCTGTCTTACCCTTAATTTCCTTAACATCTCTGGGGCAGATTTACAAGCCCCCTGCGCCACCACTACGTCACTTTTCATGACGTACTGGTGGCGCAGGGGGCTCCTCCATATTTACAAGGAGAGGAAAAGCCACCCTGCTTGATTTTTCCTCTCCTTGTAAATACAGCCACTTCACACGCAGCACTGTGCATTGAAGGGGCGTTCAATGGATGTTGTTGTGGGTGTTCCCACGCAACACCCATAGAACTAGACACATCTCCAGATTTACGAGAAATCGTAACTCTGGAGATGCGTGTGAATGCTATGCCACCCTAGAGGTGGCGTAGCGAGGCACGAGGAGAAATGTTTTCATTTCTCCCCGTTTTTTCCTCTTTCAGTGCGTGCTGCATGCTACAGCACGCATTGAAAGAGGAAAAAGCCTCTTGTGATTGTTTTTGTGCAGGAAGGTGTCCCTTTCTGCAGAAGAACAATCTCCCCACCACGCAGGCATCCTTGCAGCATGGTGCAAAGGAGCCTGCGCCGGCGCATGGCTGCAGTTTGTGCGCCAGCACAGGGGAAGCATAGAGATGCGATATATTCTTGTAAATATGTCGCATCTCTGTGCTTCGAAACTAACGCAGCACGGCGCAGCAAAATTACTTGCTGCACCGTGCTGCGTTAGTTTGTTATAAATCTGCCCCTCTGTTTCTACCACTCCTCCTCTCTTCATCACTCATTTTCCATCTATGTTAATTTTTTAACCTCCTCCGTCATTCTCCTTCCCTCACCTTCCCTAACTGTCACTATCCTTTACTCATAGTCACTCCTATTCTCCTACTTCACTTCCTCCTGTCTGTATCTCACACCCCTTCACCTTTTCGCATTCTTTCCTTCACTCTCCCTCACTCTGCTTTGCTCATTGAAATCCTGACTCCCTTTCTCTCACTCCAGTTTCCTAAATCCCTCCATCCCCTCACTCCCCATCTCTCACTTTCTCTTACCCCCTTTTTTAATCCTCATACCTGTTATCTCACCATCACTCCACTTCTCTTACTTTCAATTCCTTTACCCTGCTGTACTTCATCCGCTTTGTCTGTTACTTCCTTTTCCTATCTCTGTCCCTTACTCTCCTTTTCTCACTCCCCCCTCCCTCTCTCTCCATTACTCACTGCCATTCCCTTACTCATTTACTCTTCTTACATGTATCTTCTACCCTCAGTCCTTTTGTTGCAGTCAGTCTTTCACTTCCCTTTCATGACTGATTATACTTTCCTTTTCTCACTCATTCTGTCAGTCCTTTCCTCCTTGAAAGTGCCTCAGCATAGTATAAATGCTAAAGGAGTATTTTTTTTTGGGATCTCCTCTAGAAAGGACAACTCCACAAACAGTGCAGGTGACTTTTGGGGCATTCACCTTCTTCTGCCCCTCTGGAAAAGTAAAGAACTTCCAGATGAATGAGTCCTTTTGTTTCCTCTGGCTTGGTGTCACAAAGGTCTCCTCTTCACTCTCTGTAGAAGATTGCTGTTCTGCCATTCTCACGTAGTGGAAAAGCTCTCCAGCTCCTTCTCCCAGGAAATGAAAAGAAATAATGAGGGGAGTGGGTTGGGTGTGGTATTTGAAGATTCTGGAACTGAAACTACTATGAACCAATGAAAAGTGTTGTTTCGTAATCACATGACTTGCCGTGCGCGCGCGCGTGCGTGCACGGAGCACGCACACATGCGCACATGGAGCACGCACGGAGCACGTACGCATGCACGCACAGAGCACGTACGCATGCGCGCACGGAGCACGCACGCATGCGCACACGGAGATGGTGCACGCACAGTGCGCGCACGGTGCGCACCGTAAAAAACCATTAAAAAAAAAAAAAAAACTGTTTATAAGTTTATGGAAGATATTAACTATGCTGTTCAACTTTATCCAAATTTAAAAAAAAGAGCTGAGCCATTCCATATTACAGGATACAGTCAATCTATAACTATATATATAGGTAGTTTATTGTAAAATAAATATATAAAAAATATAATAATACATACATAAATTAGCATTTTTAAAAAAATTCAAATTCAGTAAAAAAACATAGGTTTCACACGCGTTAAAGTTAGGAATTAGCATTTAAAAAACCTTGCAAATTCACTGAAAAAACCATAGGTTTCCCACACGTTATAGTTAGGAATTAGCATTTAAAAAACCTTGCAAATTCACTGAAAAAACCATAGGTTTCACACACGTTATAGTTAGGTATTAGCATTTAAAAACCTTGAAAATTCACTGAAAAAAACATAGGTTTCACACATGTTATAGTTAGCTGGACATTTCACTCGTACAAAACCATTGAAATTCCCCCGTTATAGTTAGTTCAGCTAACTATAACTCGCACGCCCGCAATCCACTGCTGATGACGTCACATATTACATCACTCATGACATGGTCAGTGACATCACTCATGACATCACTGATGACATCTCAAATGGCATCACTGATGACATCACTGCTGACGTCATCCATGTGATAAATTACCACATCTTCTCACACCCTAATATAACCTTTGATACACCGACTCAAAATTTCACAGTTCCATTCTCAAAACCATACATACTCCAATACCAATAACTACATACCCACTTATTAACTCTTAGGTCTACATACACCTCCACTCATTCACCTTTACAGTCACTCATACTTACAGTCACTCCATACAAGACTATCATATGCATATATAGACACTCACACACCACCAATCATCCATTGAGGTACTCTCACACCTAGTCAGTCATGCAAATAATCACACTCCCATTTACTCACCTATGCAGTTATACACACTCAAGTTCACTTACTCATAAAAATAGTACCACATTCTTACGCTCTTATAGAATCATTGATACAAGCACACACTCAGTCAGTCAGTCAAATATCTTTATTCGGTTTAAGTGCAAACCATAAAAGCATACTACAAAACGCGATATATAAAAACAGTTGTAGGTACGTGATTCATTTAACACAATCATGGCTCATAAAAACTTATAGAGACATTCAATAGAACCAATAAAAACAATTTCATTTTTGACACAATTAAAAGAGGATGTACATGATATAATGTTAAGTTCATTTCCTCAAGATTCTTATAGCTGCTGATAAAAAATTAGCAACGTTAAAAGTTTCCCAAACGTCAGTTAACATTTGCAAGTAGAGAAGGGCAGGTCTCACTTGCACAAAGCCTTTGTTTTTTAAAATAGGGAGAATAAAACGTTTCCTAATGACAATAAGGTGTTCACAGAAAAAAAGGAAATGTATGATGTCTTGTTGCGAAAAATTATCGCAAGTACAGGGGCCAAGATCTTCTACCCTCTTCCATCCTTTCTGTTCTCCAATAAGAAGATGCAGTTGATTAAATCTGAATCTAGTCAGTAAAAAACGATGACTATTGTTTGTGACATAGCCTAGATATGGTTCCATGGATAGTGTTGTTTTACATAGCTGGTGGGCCCTTACTGTCACCTTTACCAACTCTCTCTCTTCCCTATCCATTGTGGCTATGCGCAAAAACCTTTCCTTACACCATTTTATGTCTCCCTTCACTAGAGCTTCTGGTGAATGATATAATTCTGGACGACCCAGCTTTACTGCCAGCCTCTGAATATATTTGAGCCAGGGTATACACAGCCCATGGTCGAGTGACATACAGTCTTTCAAGATGGTATGATTAAGCAGTAAGTCAGGGTTTAACCAAGTAGCTATCCATTTCAGTAGTGGTGCCACAGCAATAGCATCTTCAACAAAGCCAATTCCAAGCTCCTGATGGGTATTGTAATTGGCTGTTGTTTTAGGGACAGATAGGAGGTTCTTTAAAAACCTATCTTCAACAGTCTGTATGTTCTTTACGTTTTTTGTGCCCCATAACTCGGCCCCATACATGGCCAGTGAAATGCACTTGGCTCTGTATATTTGAATGAGGGCCTTCATTGGCCTGGCTCCTAACTTTCTGGCAAAACCCAATACAGCCAGGGTTGCTCTTATCAGTACAATTTTTTTCGCTGGGATTTGGGTTACCCAGGATCCTTGGTCGTCGAAAAGTACACCCAAGTATGGGAACGACGACACCCTGGTTAATATATGGCCCTCACAATAAAAAGTTTTAGCCTTTGGGGATTTCTGTCCAATAGCCATCACATGCGATTTTGAAAAATTTACGCTTAAATCTAATGACTTCATGAAGCTAGAAAAAGAGTCTAACAATAATTGAAGTCCCACTGCCGTTCTTGCTAGGAGGGCGGCGTCATCCGCATATAAAAGTGCGGGAATCAGGCATTTCCCTGCACAGGGAATATCTTTACAGGAGGCAATTAGGGCAGTATCTAGGTTATTGATGTATAATGTAAAGAGCAGGGGCGCCAAAATGCACCCCTGTCTAACTCCATTTGATATGGGTATACCTTCCGTACAATTACCCTGTTGGTCATACCTCACCGTTGCAGATAAATCCCTATGCAGGTCGGCTAAGAAATAGACGATGTTTTTGTCTACTCCACAGGTTAGGAGCAAGGACCACAGCTTTGACCTGTTTACTCGATCAAAGGCCGAGGACAGGTCCATGAAGGCTACTAATAGTGCTCTATTCTTTGCCACCGTATATTTACCTATTAGTAGTTGCAAGTTCAAGCATTGGTCCATTGTGCCCATCCCTTTTCTGAAGCCGTACTGGGCCATAGAGAGTTTTCCAGATTCCTCGAGCCAGCCGGTCAGTTGGCCAAGGACCACCCTACCCAATACTTTCACAGAGGAGTCAATTAAGGATATTGGGCGGTAACAAATCGGGTCACCTCTGTTACCCTTCTTATATATGGGTATAATGACAGATCGTGCCCATGTGGGGGGCAGGCCCAATTGACAGGCGTTAACAAAGACATTATATAAAATCTTTGACCAGGTTTTTACATCTGATTTAAAAAGGTCTGCCGGGACTCCGTTGGGTCCCGGAGCCTTATCATTTGCATAATGGCATGTGTTACTTCTAATTCTGTGAAGGTCAAAGAATATTTCTCCATATTTAAGACTGGGCCTTCCAACATCACATTTCCATCATAAACCTGTTTAAAGTGACTATACCATATTTTTTCCTGGATACCACAATCAAGCTCGCTGCTGCTTTTATCCTGGAAAAAAGGCTTATTTATCACAGTCCAAAATTTAGCACTATTTTTAATTACATCTATTGATAAAAGCTCGTTCCAGGCTTCCTGCCTAATTTAGTTTTTTCGCTTTCTTTGTGCTTTTTTATAATTATTCCTAAGGGCAGCAATTTCCGCTTTATCGGGCGGGTCAGCTTGCAGCGCTACCATCAACTTCCGTTGGGCTATTGAACAGTTGTGGTCAAACCATTTTTCCCCGTTCCTAGGTTGCCCCTTAACTGCTTTTTTAAGATCACTATCGACCTGGGCGCAGAGTCTGCCATAGGCTACTAGGACCTCATCCCCTATGATGCCATCTTTCAGACAAGTGGTCATATAATTCCCAACCTTTCCCAGCAAATTTTCCTTGAAGTCCTTTGGCACCACACGGCACCATTTCAGGCGTCGCGCTTGATCGGTGGGCCTTATGTCAAGGATTCCAGCAGTCAGATTGGGTTTCACTTTTTTCCTTAGGTCATCTGTCAGAGTCACCTTTACAGGGTTATGATCTCCGTAGGGAGACCAACTGACATTATACTGACTAACCCTACTTGCTAACTTTACACTCACAAAAATATAATCAATAGTTGACCCAGAGCCTCTTCCTTTATAGGTTGGGATGTCTCCTGTAAATTTGGTGGGGTAGATCAAGTCATTACCTACCACCAAATCTTCTAAATACAATCCCTGCGGGGTGTGTTCAAAATTAATATTATCTTGGTTTGCTGGACCTAAGCTGTCCCAAACAAAACAGTTACGTTTACAACAATGAACATTAAAATCTCCAAGCACAATAACCGAATAATAATTCGTACTATTAACATTATACAATTCCAAAAAATCGTGTAGACTGACTAAATGTTCATTAAAAATACTCTTATCAAAGGAGTTATAAAAGTTGACAATGAGCCAATTCCCAGTTAATTTAGTTAAAATTTCCACTGCAAGGCAATATGGCGTGCCTGTCTCTACTTTAGTATAAATCCCCTCAAGTTTTAATGAAATGAGGGTTAAAAGTCCGCCCTTTGCCCTCCCCATGGGGGAAGCAACTGCTGCCAACCAGAAAGCCGCATACCCATCCAAAAAAAAGGTATTCTCCGTGTCCCAGGTTTCTTGTAAACCGATAATTTCGCAGTCTGTCAAACAGTCCCTCCATTTTGCATCATTTGCTTTACTATTCAGCCCAGCGATGTTCCAACTAAGGACCCTCGTTCCTAGACGTGGGGCACTCACTGCCACCATACCATCAGTGGGGCCACCTTGGACATCCCCCTCTGTGTTCATGACATTTGGGGTACCACCCCCATAAGGGCTCACTGAGTTTCCATTTAACCCACATTCCTCCTCCACAATCAATGTAGAAGCTTCTACAACAGGTGTGGGATGGTCCCGGCCGTGTTCAAGTCAATCATTTGAATCTAGATCACTCAGGGGTTGATAACGATTGAATGTGGCAACCCCGCGGCCGGTAAACCCTACAGTGCCAATTCCTCTGCCCCTACATAGGTCATTAATGGGCTGCTGAGTTAGATGTCTGTAGAAATATCCCAGTGAACGAAGTGTGATGCCTTGATCAGTATGTGGCAGCGAGGAAGCTCTTAGCAAAGCATTATTAATGAGAAGTGGGTTACTAAAATTTATGATGACACAATCCCCCCTAATATTCTTGTGTGATCGTCCTATCCATGAGACTCTCCTGGTGGTTAGTAGTAATAACGTGATAAACCTACTGGGAACCCACACTCTCTATTTAGCCACGATACAGTTTTATTCTTTAGGGATTCATGGGATTCATGGGATTCTGGCTTGTTTGACAGGCCACCCTCTACAAGAGGTGGAACATTTGTCAACACTGCGACAAATGGGGCACATTCAGGAGGTAAGTCTGGTTGTGCACTGACCGTGCAACTGGTCTTTACTTCTGCCGGCCCTCTCTTACTCCCTAGTCATGTTACTGGTGGTGGAGTTTTACTCGCAGTTGCCAGGGATACAGCAGCTGCTGGTTCTACTATACTGGGTCCATCCTTAATGGGCTTTGGTATCTCATTATTAGCCCTAGGGCCCTTTTCGGCAGTGCTATCACTTACAATTATATCACTGCGGGGTCCCAGGAGGTTTCCTAATCTCACAATTTCCGCAGACAACGTGTCAATTATGGCCACAAGGGGTTTAACTATCTAAGTGATTTTGGCCTCTAAAATGCCAATCAGGCAATCTATTTGCTCTGTGTCTATTTTAATTGCGGCATTGTTAGCCAAAGCCTCATTTAGGCTTTCCCCACTAGTAAGTGGCGGGTCTGTTTTTTTGTTTGTGTTTCGGCCACCCCCCCTCCGTTTAATTTGTGTATACTTGCGAGATCTCAACACTCTCTGTGTTACTGGGGCCGGGGAACGATCTGGTGGAGCATCATTGATGTCATTTGGGTCGGCCATATTTTCCTGATTCTGCACTAATTCAGAGGGCAGCAGAGCTAAATCTGCCGTATTTATCAAATCGTGTTGATCATGGCTACAGCTATCACCCTGAATAGGAGAAAACAATGCAGTGGGCGAACTAGACAATGAAAAAGAACTAGTCCCCTGGCCCAATGATTTACGTCTTTCACTGTTAATTTTAGTTACAACTTTCACCAGATAATTATCTAGTGTTGCAGCTGCAGGAAGTATTTTGCCTGTTGTGGATTTCAACATTTTCAGCGGTAACAAAGAGGCCTATAAAAAAATAAATGTAGTGCCTAGACAGAAAAATAATAACAAAACAATAATAAGGGGTATTTCAGCTCCTTATCCTATGACATAGCCACACATGCGCTATTAAGTTAAAAAGTCTCACTAAGTCCGAAGTGACAGGGGACAGCAGCGAAGTCCTGGAGCCAAAAAGCGTGGCCCAGCCCAGCCTCCTTGTGCCTCTGAGGGCCTCAGAGGGCCCGCCCTTCGCCCGGGCTTAGCCCGCGCGCGGTCCCGCATTGCGGGAACAATGGATATTTAAATAGTGGAAATGGGCGTGGCCGTTAGCTCCGGCGCAGGTGACTCTGACCGCGAGGCTCCTGGTCCCTGGAGTCCTCGCGTTTGCCCCAGATGCTGCTGTTAGGGGCTGGCTGCACACTTCAAGTGCCCCCGGTCTGCAGGCACACACACCGGCAAGCTCCAAAGTCCGCTCCAGACGGGGCAGTGGTTGAGGTTATTATTGTAAACAAACATTCCAGAAACCTTCGAATAATGGAAGTGTGAGAAGGAAAACAATAAGGTTCTAAAACAGAGTCTTGCAACTTGCATCCAGGTTCATAGCTCCCGTCTCTTTCCCCCGCCGGCTCCTTCTCTTCTTCCCTCTGCCCCGCGCTGTCTCCTGCTGCGGGCACTGCCTCCTGCTGCGGGCACTGCTGCAGCTGTTTGTGGGACAATCATCTCCACGGTCGGTGATCGCCCATTGAGGTACTCTCACACCTAGTCAGTCATGCAAATATTCACACTCCCATTTACTCACCTGTGCAGTTATACACACTCAAGTTCACTTACTCATAAAAATAGTACCACATTCTTACGCTCTTATAGAATCATTGATACAAGCACACACTCATCCATACAGTCACTCTCACAATCACACACTCTCACATCTACCCACTTATATACTCTTACACGCATATATACTGCCTTTCACATATGTAGTTAGTCACAGATGTACCACTGAGATATACATTCAATCCCTAATACACCCATATATACACTCACTCAACCATACAGTTCATCACAGATGCACTCTTAAAACCATGCACCCACTGAATCACCCACTCACACATCTAGTCACAGAGTAACACACACCCTACCCACACAAACAATCAGGAACCCATACAGATACTCAGACAAGCAATCAATAACTCATATAGACACTCATATAGCTATTCACAAAACCATGCAGCCACTTATACACCAACATACAGACACATACAGACATTTACACAGTTTAGTCAGTAGTCTGCAGTAAGATACATTTAATGACTCACTTATAGAGTCAGTTACGCACCACAGAAAATCATCCATTTACACACTTGTACACCCACTTATTCTTCAACAGACCTTTCCCTATATATATTAAACATATTAAAATTGTTCAGAAACACATACTCAATGGATGATGTCATCAGTGATGTCATTTGAGATGTCATGAGTGATGTCATGAGTGATGTCACTGACCATGTCATGAGTGATGTAATATGTGACGTCATCAGCAGTGGATTGCGGGCGCGCGAGTTATAGTTAGCTGAACTAACTATAACTGGGGAATTTCAATGGTTTTGTACGAGTGAAATGTCCAGCTAACTATAACATGTGTGAAACCTATGGTTTTTTCAGTGAATTTATATATATATATATATATATAGAAGAAAATCAATATTTGTGGAGGTTTTGGATGATACAAGTGTTAACAAAGCATTTTTAAAAATATTTTTGTACATATCATTATGAGTATAGGAACACAATATTGTAGTAAACAATATATTTGACACAATTTTTTTTGTCAACTTTATCTTTTACCACACTATTGTGTCAGTGATCAGTGGTCAGTGGTCAGTGACGGAGCTCTGATCCTGTTTGTCTATCTCTCACCCAAATATGGCTTCCTCTCCCACAACACTGGAGGTACGGCTAACTCACCCATAGTGTATGCAAAATGCTGGAGGTGCCACCCTATGCTTTGGAGGCCCATCCATTATTACTTTATATTGTCAATTGGATGCTACAGGATCACAGAGGGACCATGGTGGGACTCTATGTCACATTGGCAGACATTCTCTTTTCTCATCAAAATGACCACAACCTTCATCACTGATGGAAAGTCAGGTTGGCCCTTTTAATGTCTGAGGAGGATTGGTTGACTATCCTAGAAGACCACAACAGAATGCTGTGGCAAGTCAGGTTGAAATTTGTTTACTTTAAGGTCCTTCACCGATGGCACAGGACCCCAACCAACCCAACGGGGCTCACATACAAGCTGTCTCTAAGTGCTAGGGATGTTCTGTTCCAGATTGCAAGATTGTCTATGTCCTATGGGAATGTATAATCCTTTGCCACTATTGGCAGTCAGTATGGGCCATTTTAAAGAGTGAACTTGGGGTACTGGAACATCATTAATTTGCCTCCACCCTTTCACCAGGCCATACATATATATTTACACATGGCCTCATATACTTGTGTGATGTAACATTATAAATGTAGTGCATTTATATAGCGCTCCGCACACCCCCGAAAGGGTCTCTCAGGCGCTGTGCACATACCGCTGTGGAACCCTTCCTGGCCTTTCCCTGTGAAGTGCCCACTCCTGGGCACCCCCAAGGTGAAGCCAGGCATCCTAGCGCTGTTGGGGCCATTGTGGAGATTAAGCAAGCTATTGCCCAGAGTTGCAAAGTGGGACCCATGATTAGAATAGGCAACGAGGCGAGAATTATCGAGTCCGCGGAAAATTGAGCCCAAGAACCGCCGAGGTGGGAATTGAACCCTGGTCCAGGCCAGACCTCTGCATCAGGGTCTGCCGCTCTAACCATTGAGCCACACTTCTCCACGCTAACATTATTAGCATGAACGGATACAGAAGGTGCATTTACTGTGTAATCTTGACATTTATATGAGTGTGCATATTAATGTTTTCCCTGCAGTAACATTGAATTGCGGTTCTCCAAAATATATCTGCATTTGTGTGATTTGCATAATATTGTTAATTCTTATATATTCCCGTACTCATTTGAATAATACTCTGGATTTAATTCATAACTGAAAATGTATCCATTTGAGTAGTACTCTACATCTATATTATAAATGTATGCGTATCTATAATTATGGATTGAAACATGTTTTGAGATGCTTGCCGCAGTAACTTGACCAAAGGCCGTAAGCCTTTGGATTTCCTAATGTTTAACCTTCAGCGTGAACGTTTGTTTTGTATGCAATTTTTTTCTCTCCTCTGCAGGTGCAGTTGTGTGATCTTAATAATGGAAAAAGGCACACTGTACAATAGACATAGTGAGGCTAGGAAAGATTATCTTTTAGCAAGGACGGGAGCCTTAACGAACAAAGGGAGGACTACTGTCGGGGAACAACCTTTACAACGCAACTTTTACAACGCACTACCTTTACAACGCATTTTTTACAACGCATAATCCATTACAACGCATGACATTCCAACGCATACCATTACAACGCATTTTTAAAAACTACCTTTACAACGCATTCCATTACAACGCATACTACCATTACAACGCATACCATTACAACGCATAATATTACACTACACTATCCAACACTTACCCTACTGTTGCACCCCCTGGAGTTAGAATAGTAATTTTTACCCCTATACTATCCAACACTTACCCTACTGATGCACCCCCTGGAGTTAGAATAGTAATTTTTACCCCTATACTATCCAACACTTACCCTACTGATGCACCCCCTGGAGTTAGAATAGTAATTTTTACCCCTATACTATCCAACACTTACCCTACTGTTGCACCCCCTGGAGTTAGAATAGTAATTTTTACCCCTATACTATCTAATACTTACCTTAAATGTAATTTAATATAATGCGTTGTAATGGTATGCGTTGTAAAGGTAGTATGCGTTGTAATGGCAATGCGTTGTAAAGGTATTTTTTAAAAATGCGTTGCAGTGTCATGCGTTGTAATGTCATGCGTTGTAATGGATTATGCGTTGTAAAAAATGCGTTGTAAGTGCATGCGTTGTAAAAGTGTGCGTTGTAACGTCATACATCCCTACTGTCTGTGCGGAGCTGGGAGACAGTAGGAATCCAAAGACGTTCTGATGTGGGGACCAAAGGAAAGGAGTTTCAAGAGTAGTTGCAAAGTGTTACTGTTTGAAGGTGGAAAATAATGAGACACTTGATATGGAATTCTCAAATATTATTTTTGTGGGTATAATTGATGATCACACTTCAACTAGATTCATGCTGACACCTTTCTCCTTTAATGGATCTAATTAGGGTTTCCTCTTCCAGTATTATTTAGAGTAGATTTATATTGGGAGATTTAAATGTTCCTAATGCATGATAGACAAGAGGACCTCATATCAGATACTGATCAACAAATCATATTTTTAATATTCTGCATTACAATAACAGAATTTCATGTATGTTTTATGTCAATACGGCTAAACTTAATTTGTTGTTTTGGCCTGCCTGTTATAATCCTGTATTGTTACAATATATTCCTGAGACTTGTGTATATCAGTCTGACTTTGAATTTGTAATAAATCCATACCATTGTTCGACTCATAGTTTTATTGTGTAACCAAATGGGTAATAGTGTAATTGATAAATTGTAGTTGATCCTAACTCCTTTTATTCCTGAGGCATCTCACAATTTCCATTGTAGCGAGTAAGGGAAAAGGGACCCAAATACTATGCATTAGCAGATGAAAGCAGAGGATGGTTAGGTCTTGAGATAGGGGAGTCAGGAGATATTATATGAGAATAATTATAGTCCCAGCCCAGTCCTGGTCCCAAAGCCCATGTTTCAATTCAGAGGATCGATGGAGTTCCAATGGTTTGTGGTGGACTGGTAACAGTGGAGGAGTGAGTATCAATAGTGTTGCATGTGTATGGCGTATGCTTAACTTGCAGAGTTATAGCAATTGTGTGATGTTTGACGGAGGCATTTTGAATGTTGTGTGAATGTAGTGTGAATGTATTTGATTTGGAGAAGTTGAATTTGTTAATGGGTCTAACATGGCCTAGGATCCAAGGATGATATCAAAAAGCATGGAAGACACTGTATTGTAATTGTATGCTAAGGTTTTGTGATGTCTGTCGTGAGATGCCGTTGACAGCTCAATTGAGATAGGGACATTTATTTTTATGTCTGAAAGTGAGGTATGATTAGTGTGGTGAACCTTTTGCACAAAGTGAAACTCTACTGATCAAGGTGATTCCCTGTAGGTCAAGGTTTCATTCAAATGTGTGTCAGAGTAGATCAGAAAGCGTTGTTCCGAATTATTTTTTGCATGATTGTATTCTGTCGATTTCTTTAGTGAAGCAGAAAATCATTATTTCTTTCCTTTGCATTGAATTTGTTTGCATGTGTATCGCTGCAGAGAGTGTGTTTGTGAAAATTGTAAAGGAGGGTGAACCGCTGCAAGGAGTGAGACTGACGTCACAGTGTGCCACGCTGGGAATGGTTGGTTGGTGGAAAGCTGTCCTGCTGTTGGTTGTCTACGTGAAGGAGTGCCTTGCTGTTATTGGTTGTTGATTTGGAATGAGAATTGTGAGTAAATTATTGGGTCCTGCTTTGAAACCAACAATTCTAATTGTGAAGTTTGTCATACATATTCAAAACTAAAAATGTGAAAGTCATACGAGATTTGATTATGGGAGATGTGATGATACCTGTTAAACAAGAAGATGCACCGCCCGAAGACACCGCAGGACATTATTTGGCAATGACTGTAGGGCTACGCACCTGTATTTGGCTTACATAATGGCACCAGATCATTGAGAAAGAAGGTGCACTGGTGTTTCTATGTTATGGTACATTTAATGTGAGAATCATTGAAAACCTGGGGAGGATTTTATATGAGGGGAAAACACAGCCTAGGCACACAGTTTGAAGTGCTCAATGCTTGGGAACGTGCGGCTCAAAAGAGAGATATCAGGGAATAGCTAGAAAGGCAGTGCACACTTATGCTGACGTGAGGTGGGATGCAGAACATAAGAAGTGGAGAACCAACATGATAGAGGGAGATACATTGTATTTGGCATTGACTGGACAGGAATTTGAGAAGTGCAGTAAAGAGAAGAAAAGGAGACAGAGAGGAAATGAGAAACGGGAAGCAGGTGAGAGAAGTTAAATAGTGACAGTGATACTAGTGAAAGTCTTTTAAACGTACTATTGTCACAACACCTGCCTCCATATGATGAGACCTCAGTAATGGGGAGTGGAAGCACTAATGCTAGTGGAAAATCTAGAATTGCTATTGCACCAGTAAAGTGAATGCTAATGCAATGGGGGCCACCACTCTGGTTATGGATCAAAACCCAATGGGAGGGAGTTCAGAGATTCAGGTCCCTCATACCTTCTCAGCTCTTAGTGTTCCAGATGCCGTTACTGTTACAGTTACCATTGGACCAGTGGTCCCAATATAGAACCCTGGTTCTGCGGGAAATGGGATTCATAGTTTTCACCCCAGTACATCGATTTGGGGTGGCATGGTGAGCAAAAGAACGATGGATTTTACCCAGATCTCTAGACTGGGGGGGAATGTTTGATTTGTTCCACATTCCGTCCATCATTTGTGTGTCTTTTGCTTTCTCACCCTATGTACACCGCATAGGCCCAGGCATGGGTCCTGGGCTCACTGTGCCACTGGATTCAAGCTAGCCTGGCTGATGAGGGTGAATCCCCAAAACAAGTCCCAGGAGGCTTGTTTCTGGTCCAGGGAGGAGCTGACTTGGCAGTTCTGGCTGGACTGTTCCCATGAGGAGCAGGGTCAAGACTGATTTGCATAAAGCTGGGTCTAAACAAGGGGTGGTATGGTAAGCAACAGAACAATGGATTTAACTCAGATCTCTTGACTGGGAGGGAATGTTTGATTTGTTCCGCATTCTGTCCATCATTTGTGGGTCGTTTGCTTTCTCACCCTAAGTGTGCTAGGTATGCCCAGACGTGGGTCCTGGGCTCACTGTGCCACTGGAATCAATCTAGCCTGGCTGATGAGGGGTTATATCCCAAAACCAGTCCTAGGATGCTTGTTACCGGTCCAGGGAGGACCTGGCTTGGCAGTGCGGACTGGACTGGTCCCATGAGGAGCAGGTTCAAGACTGATTTGCACATTGCTGGGTCTAAACTAGGGTAGCATGGTGAGCAAAGGAACAATGGATTTAACCCAGATCTCTAGACTGGCTGTGTATGTTTGATTTGTTCCGCATTCAGTCCGTCATTTGTGTGTCTTTTGTTTTCTTGCCCTAAGAACGCCAAGTATGCTCATACGTGGGTCCCGGGCTCACTGTGCCACTGGATTCAAGCTAGCCTGCATGTGGATGGGTGATACCCCGAACCCGGTCCAAGGATGCTTGTTTCCGGTCCAGCGAGGACCTGGCCTGGCAGTTCGGCTTGGGCTGTTCCTGTGGGGAGCAGGATCAAGACTGATTTGCATATGGCTGGGTTTAAACTGGAATGGCATGTGGAGCAAAAAACAATGGGTTAGGCCCAGATCTCTGTACTGGGTGAATGTTGAACATTGTTCAACACTCTGCCCATCAATTGTTCCTTTTATTTGTCACCACAAGTAGGACGGGTATGCCCAGACGTGGGTCCCATGCTCTCCATGCCACTGGAATAATGCTAGCCTAGCTGATGAGGGGTGAAACCCCGAAACCGGTTCCATGTTGCTTGTTTCCAGTCCAGGGAGGGCCTGGCCTGGCAGTTTGGGCTGGACTGTTCCCGTGAAGAGCAGGGTCGAGACTAATTTGCATATGGCTGCATTTAAACTGGAATAGCATTGGGTGCAAAAAACCAATGGATTTAGGCCCAGATCTCTGTACTGGGGGAATGTTTGACATTGTTAAACATTCTGTCCATAAATTGTTCTTTTTTGCATCTGTTCCTGATTAAGGCACTGTTCTGTAGTGTTCCATATCACTGTCACAATACTTTGTGCAGGACCTGTTCCAGATCTAGTCAGAATATTTTTATTGAGAAAAGGCTTCAAAGTGTATTAATGGCCATTAGGGTACCGGTACAGGGGTTTACCTGTTGTAAATGACTGAATCAAGTGTGGCATGAGGCACAATACACTTTGCAGGTCTCGCCATCAACCTTCGCACCATGTTTGTTGTCTCTGTGTACCCAGAATTTCAACAGTGTAATGAATCCAGGACAACGATAAAGAATACAATTTAAATGAGCCCTATGTGGCATGGTCGTGGTCGGAGCTATACGCCCTCTTGCCCCATTACTTACTGTTTTTCTTCCTTGAGGCAAAACCCACCAAGTGCTCTCTGCTCCTTTGTCAAGTCTGGGTGTGTTGTGTGTTCAGTCTCTTATTGGGATGTAAAACATTACATGAAGTCGTTCATCATGTGTCTTAGCAAGCTTATAATTAACCAACATTACAGAGGTGTGCTTTAACAAACATGTGCAATTAAAATATTACTGTAGTCAACCCCCTTCCCTTGGAGAGATACACCCAGTTGTGAATAGGGATTGATTCTTTATTAAAGCTGTCTTGGGTGGGTTTTATAGGCTCTGCCTCTGTTCCCGATAAGATTTGCAGTTCTCTTATAGCTCTTCCTCTCTCTTCTATAGTGGCAGTTAGCCCGGGCTACGTCCTGGCACCCCTTCCATGTTTTCTGTATCCTCTTTCACTCCTCTTCTAATGCAGAGATGTGGCATATTGTGGCCCTCAAAATAAACCATAGAACAAAGGAAATAAAAATGCTAGGGGCTTTTTAAGGGAGTTCTCCCCAAAGTGCCGTCACCGTACTCGGGGATAAACTTGGGCCCGCTATATCACATGTGCTTCTCCTTACCCAAGTGACCTCGCGGCAGGGACCGTAGACCAGTTCACCACCTCTGTGAAGTAAACAGATGAAAAGCAGGGACTTGCTTAAGACAGAAGCCCTTTAGGGCTGCGGCGTCTGGAGCCAACAGCATCCGCCTGCACTCTGGGACCGCAGGACTTCCGGGCAGTGCTGATACAGTGGTCGTCCTGTTTCCCCTGTTCGCCGCATTCTGCTATGATCTCCTCTCTTTCCACATCCTCTTCTAGCCCGTTCTCAACATCTCATCTCTCTCTCTCTCTCTCTCTCTCCTCCTGACAGTCTCCATTCTCTGTCACATCACTTCCTGGATACCCCCCAAGGTCTGCCTCCTCTGAAAAAATGCCCCTCTCCCCGAACTACGGCAATCCATCCTTTCTGGTGCTGCCATGCCATGAGTCCACGTGATGCCCTCCCAAACAACTGGAGAATTGTAGTTCTCCCTAGCTGGATTGATGACGTCAGCCATCTTAGAAGATCCAGGCATAGCAGTCGCTAGACTACAATTACCTTAAATATTAATTATGGATCCAAACAATATTAACGCTAAGTTACCTATTTTTCTTTTCGGCTGATGTCCAATTTTAACTACTATTACAATAAAGGATATATTGTTTTGGATACACTTGGAGCTCATTGACTGTTCTGCTGCACCTTCCTTCTCTTTACGAATTTACCTATTTTTCTGTCCCTTGATGGCATAGCTGCAGAACGTTCTACATCAGGTTGCGGTCATCCTAAAAGGAGGAAAGAAAACAGTCACTGATTAGTAATTCTGACTAGCTCCTTTCTCATTGTTTTTCCACCAGTAGAACTTTGTCCTACTATTATATTTTCTCCTCCCCCTTCCTCATATAGCTATACTCTCAGACATAGGTGTGCCCACAATATTGCAAATGTTAGCCCTTCACTAAGATGGACAATGTTTCCTCACTACATTTTTCAATTACAATTCAATTCAACAATTTTGTCAGTTATAGCAAGAGTGAGATAATAAGGATGGTTAGGGGAAATGATGAGTTTTCACTTTCTTTCTGAAACTCATGATGATGTTATCCGTTCTTATGCTAACCGGCATGGAATTCCAATCTTTAGATGCAAGGTATGTGAAGGAGCGACCTCCACTTCTAGCTCTCTTGGCTCTGGGAACCACCAAAGGATCAAGATTGTTGGACCTAACATCTCCATTGGTTTGGTGGGAGGCAACCAGCTGATGGAGAACCTGTGGGCCCACTTTGTGTTTTGCCCGATGTGTAATACATATTGCCTTGAATTGTATTCTGCAATTCATAAACAACCATTGGAAAGTTTTATGCGCTGCCTGTGCTGACTGCATTTTCAGGATAACTAGCAGTATTCTCACGGCAGCGTTCTGAATGATTTGAAGTTTCTTAATAACCGAGATTGGGCTGCCCAGGTAAAGTGATTTGCCATAATCAAGGTGAGAAAGAATAAGTCCTTGAATCACAATTCTGTGTGATTACATCAGGAGCCATTTCAGAATCTTCCTTAAGGCTCTCAGGAGGCCAAAACAGCTGCCTGCTACCTTCTTTGCTTGGGAGGCCATGGAGAAATGCTTGTCCAAAGTAATCCCTAGTCTCTTTACTTCTGGTTTGGGAGGGAGGCCAGATTAGTTGGTCCCAGAAGGCTGGATTTTTCCCTAGTACCAGGACCTCTCTTTTGGCCCCATTTGGTTTTAGGCAGCTGGCTGCCATCTATTTAGACACCTTCTCTAAGCAATTATTGAGTCTCATGGAGGTGTAATCTATATCAGTAGATAGTGAGACAATCATCTGAGTTATCGTTCATATATTATACCATCATAAAGCCAAATGCGGAGATGATATCAGGTAAAGAGTGGACATATACATTGAAGACTGTAAGGCTCAGAGAGGAGCCCTGTGCTACCCCATATTTCAGCTAATGGCTGGTTGATAGGAAAGGCCCCTCGCTGACTTGAAAGCTTTGCTTCTCCAGAAAAGAGGCAAGCTATTTTAAGATATTTCCCATAATGCCTGCTTCTTCCAACTGGTAGAGTAGGATGGGATAGAGGACCATATCAAATAATCAGGGAGGATCAGTGCTGCTGAGCCACCTTGATCCAGTAGCATTTTGAGATTTTCGGTGACCCTTAGAAGTGCTGTATCTGGGCTATATTAAAGACGAAAACTTTTTTGCACCGCAGACTCACCACCCCCCAGCCCCACCAACATCCTGGACCCATGTCAACAATGACAACACCATCAAGACCATAAACACCATCCACTCCGGGTCACCATCCGACCCCTGCCCTCACCACATCTTCAACAAAGCAAACCACACCATCGCACCCCAACTACGGAAGATCTTCAACAGCTCCTTCGAGACTGCCACCTTCCCGGAAAGCTGGAAGCACGCCGAGATCAATGCTCTACTAAAAAAACCCACAGCGGACCCAAAGGACCTCAAGAATTACCGTCCCATCTCCCTGCTTCCATTCCCGACGAAAGTCATCGAAAAGATCCTCAACAAGCAACTGACTCACTTCCTTGAGGGCAACAACATCCTGGATCCGTCACAATCTGGATTCCGCAGCAATCACAGCACCAAAACCGCCCTCATTACTGCCACAGACGACATCAGGACCCTACTGGACAACGGCGAAACCGCGGCCCTCATCCTCCTGGACTTCTCGGCTGCCTTCAACACCGTCTGCCACCGCACCCTACGCACACGCCTACACGATGCAGGAATACGTGACAAAGCCCTGGACTTGACCACCTCCTTCCTCACCGACAGAACCCAGAGGGTTCGCCTCCCCATTCCATTCTGAAGCCACCAAGATCATCTGCGGCGTACCCCAAGGTTCATTCCTCAGCCCGACCCTTTTCAACATCTACATGGCACCTCTTGCCAACTTTGACCACCCACACAACCTCAACATCGTCTCCTACGCTGATGACACTCAGCTGATCCTCACTCTCACCAAGAAACCCGCCACCTCCAAAACCAATGTCCACAGAGAAATGAAGGCCGTTGCCTACTGGATGCAGAACAGCCGCCTGAAACTTAACTCAGACAAGACAGAGGTCCTCATCCTGGGCTCCACGCCCTCCGCCTGGGACGACTCCTGGTGCCAGCCGCTCTGGGAGCTGCACCCACACCCACCATCCATGCATGCAACCTAGGGTTCATCCTGGACTCTTCACTCTCAATGACCCAGCAAGTCAACGCCGTCTCCTCCTCCTGCTTCAACACCCTTTGCATGCTCCGCAAGATCTACAGGTGGATCCCCACCGGAACCAGAAGGACGGTCACCCAGGCTCTCGTCAGTTGGAGACTGGAGTACGGCAACGCCCTCTACGCAGGAACCATGGCCAAACTCCAGAAAAGACTCCAGCGCATACAGAACGCCTTTGCACGCCTCATCCTCGGCATACCCCGCCACACCCACATCACCCCCCACCTGAAAGACCTGCACTGGCTCCCAGTCAACAAAAGGATCACCTTCAAGCTCCTCACCCACGCCTACAAAGCTCTCCACAACGCCAAACCAGCATACCTCAACAAACGTCTCACCTTCTACTGCCTGAATCGCCAGCTTTGTTCCGCCGACCTTGGCCTCGCCGCTGTCCCACGCATCCACAGGACCTCCACCGGCGGCAGATCCTTCTCCTACCTCGCTGCCAAGACATGAAACACCCTACCCACACATCTGCATCAGACCCAGGACCTGCTGACCTTCACGAGACTCCTCAAAACCTGGCTGTTCGAGCAGTAGATGCACCCCACCCCCCCCCCCCCACCCCCTCAGCACCTTGAGGCCCTCACGGGTGATTAGTGCACTCTACAAATAATTGATTGATTGATTTTGAGTAGGGTGAAGGATGTTATTGTCTTCCAAGTATTCTGTAAGGCGTCTGTTATCGTCTTCTCCAAGATTTTGCTGACTTCCAGAAGTAACTATACGAGTCTGTAGCTTCCTACCACCTCAGGGTCCAAAGTGGGTTTCTTATGCAAAGGGAGAATAATAGCGTTTTTCCATTCCTCCGGAATGCTATATTTTTTTAGAGACAGATTATACATATCACATCTTCCCCTTTCAGTAGGATATCTATTGGAGCGGGGTCAAGAGGTGAGCCTGATTGACTGAGCTTGCCACCGCAATGACTTCCTCCTTGACCAATTGAGGAAACATGGAGAGTTCAGCTTTGATGTTGTTAATTGTGAAACATTCCATTTATCTTGTCATTTTGGTCTGTTGAATCTGATGGGGCATCAAAAATGTTCCTCACTTTTCCAACAAAGTGATTCGGAGTAATTCACAGAGCTCAATAGATGGAGAAAGACCAGTTTCTGGTATATCAGGTTTTTGAAAGGCGTTTACAATAATATAAATTTCTTTTAAAGAGTTTGAGGATTGCTTAATCCACTCTGCTAGGTCATTCATCCGGGCCCTCCGAATGGCATGTTAATATTTTTTCAAGGATGTTTTGTAAGCCTGTTCTCATTCCTCATCGTAATCGACTCTCCACTTTCTTTCACATTTTTTACATTCTTTTTTTAGTTGCCTTAGTTCCTGAGAGAACCAAAGGATTTTATCCTGCGGTTGCCTTTTCTTGCTTGTTTTTAATGCGATTATTTCATCAATTTTTAAATTCTACATATGAGTAAAATCTCTATTTTCTCTGTTAGACTTGGGATTGATTCACACAAGGCTTGCTCTCAATTGACAGGATCCAACTTGGACCATTGCTGAGTGGTCTTGGAGTACGTGATTATAGGTGTAAGTGACCCTACTTTCACAATGAAAAACCAAATAATATGATGGTCCGTCCATACAACTGGCAGAGGGGGATCTGCTACCATGCTGGGTATATTTGTAAAAATAGGGTCTAAAATCGGACCCTTGTTATGTGTTGGGGAGCTAACCAACTGAGATAGATGAGTCATTGACAGGATCTACACAAAATGTGCAGCCTGAGTACATGCTGTATCCTCAACAGGAATATTCAGGTCGCTTAGTAGTGTGAAATTGTCTTTCTGGAGATTGTGGACTGCCAGTACATCTAGCATGTTCTTCATGAACTCTGTAGCTGATCCTGGTGGACGTTAGACCAGCATCCCTGAGAATATATAAGTATGGGAGAATTTGATAGAATATGACAAGCATTCACTGCCTGGGATTGAGACTGGGGAAAATTTACAGTCTAAAATCTTTTTTACATTGATAGCAACTCCTTCCCCTATCGTGTTGGCCCGGTTGCACCTGGTGATAGTATAGCCTGGTGACAAGATTACTGCTATTTATAGCAAGCTGTCCTCGTTTGGCCATGTTTCTGTTAAGAAGAGCGCGTGTGGCTGGGTAGCTTCCAAAAAAGGTAAGCAACTCTGCTTTGTGCTTTGGGAGGGATCTGCAAGTACTTGGGCTGTATCTGAGACAAATGTACACAGCACACCTTCCCCAACCCTTATCCTTTCAGCCTAAAGTCCCTGAATGCAGAAGGACATGACTGAAAGGAAATGTTTCCCCCTCTGTCAATAAGGTATTTTCTTAGCTTCTTGAGCTGCAGTTCGGAAGTACATCAGTACCACCACGACGTGTGATGAACAGCATCCTTCCCATCCCATCGACACATGTGGTCACATGTACTCCACAAATGGGGAATCAGCGTTTCAGTTGCTCTAGTGTCAGGGGAAATGCTGGCAGTTATGCAGGCACTTTTTGCTACCTCTTTTTTTATTGTTTTATATTTCAAAAGCTGTGCCAAATACAGAAGCCGGACAACGATTGAAAAAAGATGTGAAATTGTGAGACAAGATTAACAACTCCATGCACTACCAACGATGGCAGAGCGTGTGTTGAAAAATTGGCAGGCCATACACACAAGACTAATTGCCTGCATTTTTTAAACTATTTAAATTAGCATTTTTTTTTAATGGCTTACTAAATTTTGCATCAATCCCCAGGCCGAGCGGCTGAAGTAGGTCCTCTCCCATCTAATATCAGCCCGGTGGTTTTGGATCTGGCACAGGTATTGTGGAATATTGGTTTTGAGAAGATTCCCCAGCTCACATGCCCCTACTGGGCACCCATCTCTGGGATTGGATAGCTCTTCTCAGGCCGGATATCTGCCACTAACATATGGTGGGGCTGTTTGGAAACAAAATGTTGCCACCTCCCAGCAGAGAAAATGTTACACTGCAGGGCAGTGGTAAGTCTTTTGCCAGGGCTTTATGTGGACGGAGTCCCTCCAGGTCTCAGACCCAGCAGTAATTACAAGCATTGGTAAAGCCAATAGCTCTTTCCTATGCAAGATCTAAAAGGCTTTGTCAATGGTTTTAGCCATGTTGTGCAGAATGATTGGGAAAAAAGCGCTATGGCACAGCCAGCATTAGTCACGTCATATTGCTATCCTATTTATGTACCTTTACCAAGCTACACAGTATCCGCAGTGCTGCAAAACATAGCTTTAAAACCATGGTCAAAGCCAATAAATCTGGCATAGGGAAGACCTATTGGCTTTGCCAACGCTTCTTTAAGAAAACCTCTGATCAAGTTTTATTGAACGCACAATCCCATCTTCAAATTAAGGGGAATATCTATAAGCACCTTTGTATCGCTCCTGCACCATGCAACGTGGTGCAAGAGCAACGCAAACGTCAAATGAGATTTATGAAGCCATGATAGGCCACCTTGCGTGGCACTGCATGGCTTCAAAAATCTTGAGTAATGTAATGCAGCGAAAATCACTGCGTTGCATTACTCTGCACCAGGGAGGTGTTTCCATGGGTGTTTTCCTTGGGTGTTCCCACACAACATCAATGGGTTTTGATGCATTCCCAGATTTACAAGAACAGTTAATCCCAGGCGTGCAGCAAAATGATTCGCCTCCCGAGGAGAGGCATAGCGAGAAGAAATATCATTATTTCTCATAGTTTTCTCCTCTTCCTATGTGTGCTGCATTCTGCAGTACACATAGAAAGAGGACAAAGCCTCTCGAGATTCTTTTTGTGCAGGAAGGGGCCCCTTCTTGCACAAACAAAATCATGCCTACAGCACAAGCACCCATGAACCATGGTGTAAGGTTGCCTGCATTGGCACTAGGCAGCCGAAACGGCGCAAGGGAAAAGGACAGGAATACACTGTATTGGATACATCTGGTGCATTCTGCTCTTCCCCTATGACACAGGGCAGCACAACAAAGTGACTTGCTGCGCTGCCTTGCGCCACAAAAGTCATAAATATACCTCTAAAAAATGTGTATGAGCACTACTTACATTCAAATTTAGATTTAGTCACAATAAGACACAATTGTTTTGTAAATTTGCAAATGACAAATGTTATGCTAGCAGTATCTCTTCTTGATTACCAGCTTCCCCAACACTACAGCTATCTTAGAATAGGATTCTATATTTGTGTAATGAACATGCAGACATTGAATTCCAGACGCTGGAGGTGGGGATTACAAACGCAGTCAGCCTCGTAGTCACAATGTATTGACACTGCAATCAGGAGTGCTACCGTCCATCAATAAACAGCAACCACTCAGCTGTGAATGGGGGCTTGTTGTTGACAATCAAGCTGGATGGTGTAACGCTTTCCTAAAATGCAGTGTGAGCATGTCCCAAAGAATATGTGAGACGCGGTTCTCAGGTGAACGCAGGGGCGTAACACAGCCCCCCGCAGCCCCCGCGGTGTGGGGGGCCCCCAAGCTCCAGGGGGCCCTCTCAGCACAGCCTTCCGACAGGAGAGCTCCTGATTGCATTGGCGGCTCCTTTGTAGAGGACAAAAGGGTGGCGACTCCCCAAACCCTCATGCCTTACTCTGCACCTAATTGCTATATTACAGCTTTTACATGAAAGAAACGATCATACCGATCATTTGTTTGCATTTTAAAAGCTGTAATATCACCCTTCACCATAAGAGGGCTCCCCGGGGCTGTATTGCGCATGTCAGGCATGGGCTGTTCCAGTGGTTGTCCTTGTCACCCTAGTCTTGACCCAGTGGTCTACCTTCTTTCAAGTAAAGTCCAGTAAAGTCATGCACATTGTGTCCAGTTAACCAACCATCCAGTGTCTTTACTGAGTAGTCTACAAAATTAATCCAGGACTGGTTTTGGGTGCCCCCCTGAATCTAATTCTGTTCTCCTCAGTGGTGAGTCCAAATCCCTCAATCAGAGTTTTCTTCATGAGATCATAGGACCCTGCATCTGGCCCAGAGAGGGTCAGAAGCCTGTCTCTGCAGTTACCAGAGAACAGTTCCCACAGGAGTGCCCCCCAGAAAGTTTTCTTCACCTTCCTCATTTCACAAGCCCTCTCAAAGGCTGTGAACCATTTGGTGATTTCATCACCCTCCTCAAATTTAGGGACAAACCCTTTGGGGATTTTAGGATCAGAGGATTCCTCCCTGTGCTTGTTTTTAGGATTGCTGCCACCATTGATGGGTGCTAAACCCATCTCCTCTCTTTCTTTCTCAAGCGCCAGGAGTCTGGACTCTAGCTCCAATCTTTTGGCCAGCCTTGCTAAAAGGCTGTCCTCCTCATTGAGGCTGTCCTCGATGCCCTCACTGGTACCTGTACCACCTGTGACCTCCAGATCCCCAGGGGTTGATTCTTGGAGTTAAGGGTCTGGGGACCCTTTCCTCCCTAGGGATTATTGGGGGGGGGGGGGGCTATCAGCCCTGTCCTCCTCATCCCTGTCCTCATCTGACTGGTCATCACCATTCTCAGATGGGTGGGCCGTCCATACTCAGCCAGGAGCTCCTGGAGCCCTTGTTTGGTTGGATGCAGGCCCATTGGTACCTTTTTAATTTTACATAAAGACCTTACCTCCTTGAAAGACAAGTGAAGGTAAGGGGTGAGGTCGAGCTCCTCAACCATGTCCTGTATGATATCTTGGTCATCTTCACTAATAGCCGAGTTCTGTTTTTGAGACATTCTCACAAAAAAGTTCTAACCCCTCTACCCTTGACTATAGTGACTTTTATTTTCAAAAATTCTAAAGGGACTTAAGGAAAAAAATGCCAATTTGAAAAAATCTGAATTCTAAAGGCAATTTAAGAGTTCTGTTGTGTGATCAGATAGTAACCAGGTAGTCTAACAGATGCAAGTTTGTATCCCACCAATGTAAGAAACTGGCTCTATATATACTGCACCAAAGTGAGGTACAGTGTGTATGGAGTCCAAGAGTCTCCAGAGGTTTGGTAGAGGTTAAAGTTAGATAGAACCTTACTCTCTAAAGTGATAGTTTGGTCGAGCATTAAGGCAGTATCAGAGGACAGTGTAAAGCATTTGATGTACACCCTCAGTCAGCAAATGGTCTCACACACTCTTGGGTCAAGCAAGCCTGGTACAGGTAAGCATATAAATTCTTTGCAGTAGTAATTTACTTGTTTGAACACAGTTCGGAATTGCAGTATAACTGGTACTGGTTTTGGCTACAGGTTTAAGAAAGCAGATTGCAACACATTGCAGATATAGTACATTCAATTGAATGGGCTTTTTAAGTAAAATGCAGTTAATTACTTTTCAGATCACTTTTCTAACCACAGGACTGGATCCTAGAGTCAGCCCTGGGACATTTCCTGAAAACAGGTGAGTAAATGCGTTTTGGGTAAAGGTATGATTTTTAAGGAATATTATTGTATTTCAAAAGTTGACACTTAAAAACTCTTTCACATAGAATCACCAATGTTATTCTATGGGAAGAAATTCACTTAGCAGGTAAGTTAGGTTATCGTTACTTTTTCTTACTCAGTGCTGGATCCTGGATTTAGCACTGGGGCATTTTCTGAAAGCAGTTGAGAAAATGCGTTTTGGTTAATCGGCTGATTTTTAAGGGATATTTGCAGTTTTCAAAAGTCGACACAGAAACGTTTTGAGAGAAAAAGTGTCAATGTTATCCTATGAGGAAAAATGAGTTATTCGTTTCAAGGTAAGTAATCGGTCTTTTGAGTTAGGGTTCTGGGGTTAGACTCAGGGGTCTCCCAGGGTCAGTGATGCACTCTTGTTGCCCCTTCAGCGGCACTCGGACGGCCGGGTGCAGAGTGTTGAGGCCCAATGTTATCCTATGGGGGATAGGGCCACTTCGGTTGGTGGCTGCTGGCAAGCAGGCCACAGGGTTGTGGGAGCAAAGCTCATAGGGTTAAGCTCAGGGCACGTTGGGGACCAAGTTAGCACCAAAGGGACAACCTCAGCGGCGCTAAGGCAGCCGGGTGCAGGGTGTAGTTTTGAGGTCGGGTGCCTTGTTGAATTCAATAGAGATTCTCTGGTACAAAGAAACACTGCAGGCTCGGGGACGAAGAACTTCCAGGAGTGACCAATCACCACTTCGAGGGGTAAGTTGGGATGTAGAGGGATGGTCAGGCACCACTGGGTTGGGCACACAAGGCCGTGGGGTGTCAGGTGCAGGGGTGCCTTTAGACGTCGGATTTTCTTACCCGCTCTGGTCGTGGTAGGGGGGTCTCCTGGATTGAGGCTGCAGGCGTCATCTGGAGGCTTGAGGCAGGTCAGGGGTCGCCGGATCTCAGGTCAGGATCGCCGGGGGGACCTCCTCATGGTGTTTGTTCACTCCAACACAGGCCGGGCTCGGCGGGTGCAGAGTATGCTGGATTCGCGGTTTCTGGCTGGCACCAGAAGCCGCAGTTCAAACACGTCCGGTGTTCACGGGAGAAACAGCATGGAAAGTGAATGCAGGCAGGTCCTCCGGGGTTTTTGAGGTTGCTGGCTGCTGGACATGCCGGGATTTTGCAGGAGCAGGTTCGAGGGTAGACAGGCCTGTAGGGCTGGGGCCAAGTCAGTGGGCGTCGTCCTCTTGTTAGCTCTGCACGGCTTCTCATCCTTCTTCTTCTTCTTTTCTTGTGGTTGCTGGATCTGAGGAAGGAAGGTTCAGGGTGCTCCTAAATACTAAATTTAGGGGCGTTACAGGTAGGTAAAGGGCAGGGACCAATGGGTCCCTTCCCTGGGGTGGGTACACCCCCTATTCTGCCACTCTCCAGTGGGAGGGGGCAGGAGCCTGTCCCTGGTTGGCTGGGTCCCCCATCCTCAAGATGGTGGGGACTCAAGGTTGTGCTTCACCTTGCCTCCCCCACCTTAGGGGTGGAGTTGGCAGAGATGGGCACACCTCACTTCCTCACTTTGTTTTTCCCGCCGGGTCTCTCACCCAAAGTCGGGGGTAGAACTAGTGGGGACCAGTTGCTGAGTACAGCAAGTGGTCTGGAGAAGCTCACAAAGGTGGCATGCCTTTGAAGCTTCTCCTTCATGAACCCTGCCCATCCTGGGGGAGGAGGCTTGGCACCTCGTCCCAGGATGTGCATTGTTTCAGGCCCCTAAGAGCAGCAAGCTCTCGCCCCAGGGGTCCAGAAACATGTCTGGTGGTGGCAGCCTGCGCAGCCACTCAGTCAGATCACTGGGAGTTGGTCGAGCTTCAGGGGGTATCTCTAAGATGCCCTCTGTCATGCATTTTACATTAAATCCCACACTGGCATCAGTGTGGGTTTAATGTGCTGAGAAGTTTGATACCAAACTTCCCAGTCTTCAGTGCAGCCATTATGGTGCTGTGGAGTTCGTTATGACAACCTCCCAGCACCATATACTCTTAATGGCAGCACTGCACTTACAGGGCCCTGGAATGGACCTGGACACTGTAGGAGTACGGGGCTCATGCACCTGTACCCTCACCACTGGCATAGGGCGCCCAGCTAGAGGGGTGACCGATGTATGCCAGGGCAGTGGTTTGTGGGCATGGCACACAGGGATGAGTGCCATGTCGTCTCTTTGTTTTGTTCTGCACCCAGACACTCAGCCTGCAAAGGCAGTGTGCGTGTGTAAGGGTACAGGGCCTCTAAGGGTGGCACAATAAGTGCTGCAGTCCTTAGGGGCCTTCTCTGGTCACAGTGCCCTGGGTACCTAAGGTACCATTTGCCAGGGGCTGACATGTGGCCAGAGATGCCAATTGGGTTTAGGCTTCAATGCAGTTTTAGGGAAGGAACACAGACCCTGGATACCTGATTGGCAGGAGCACAGGGCACACTCAGTCAAAGTACACCAGCAATTCAGCAAAAAGTGGGGGCATACCATGCAAGAAAGAGGGCACTTTCTCACAGCATCCCTCAGTAATGCACTGACTGCAGTGGCACGGGGTGTATGCTCTATAGACCACAGAGCAACAGAGGCAAAACCTAGTTATAGTGAGTCAGGGGGTTTGCTAACTAGAGTACAATAAAGAGTAACAGAAGAGCAACATAGAGGAATACAGTTAGGGTATATGCATTATAGCGTCCACCCAGTAGAGTCAAGGTAGATTTTCCAAACAAGCCCCTTTATACAAAGGCCTGATGACCAGGCCCTGCATCATATATAGAGCACACTTCCTTCTTTGCTCCAAGGCGCACCTTTCGAAAAGTGTGCCTGGTGCAGACTGGGACAGTTGCACCCTATAATAATGAATGTGCTGTTCCCAGGGCAGCTGCAAACTCGAGTCTGCCCTGGAGGCAGCTCATTAGATCAAATACAGAGAAGCTGCTTACACAAGCCGCTCTGTGTTTCACTGTCCAGGTAGCAGTTGCTTGCACTTTAAAGGATGGCAGAAATTCCCATGAAAGTTGGTGCAGTGGGTGACTGCACCTACCTGTAGGGAGATGAGTGTGGGGTCTTTGGGACACCCTTTGCTGTCCCCAGAGGGTTGCACTCTGGCAGCACACTAACAATCCACCACTTTTTTATGGCACCTTGTCATCGCACCTCCTAAGAGCCTGTTTATCTCTAAACCAGCATCCGTCCGTAATAGGGCGCTGGCACAGAGGCAAAGTAATTCCGTCATTGGTATGGGGCCACGCCCCCATGTGAATGAGGGATCGCCTTCTCAAGATAGCGCTGACACTTCATGTGCACCAGCTCTTTCAGTATTACAGAAGGGGCCATACATGTGTCTGTGATCCATTCTGTAATACCTGGTGCCACAAGGGGGGAGCACACATCTGTTGTGTTACTGTGCCACTATGGTAATATGGCCACTGACAAGCAGGTAGTGAGCCACTCTGATAGTTGCTTGGTTTAAAGGCAGGGAATGAACACTCAGATGTTTCTCTCATGCTGAGGCACTGGAAGATGGTGCTTGGAGTCATCATACGTGAGAAGGGCCATGGATGGGAGGGTGGGTGGAAATTTGACAACCCAGAGGTCACAATGGTCGGCAGATGAAGATATTTGGGAGGGACACAACCACCTCTGGGGTCAAAATACAAGCAAACCTAAAAGTGAAATTCAAACTTCTAGCCAATTTTCCAACTAAGTCACAATAAATAAAGGCGCATGGGACTGCAGCTCATAATTGACTAGTGCTTATTAACTATGTAAGTCTGCATGCCTAAAGAGTGTCTCTTATTTCAGTGCATGGGCAATGAAGTGAAGCAGCCATGCACCACTACAATAAAGTGGTGTTTGTGTCAAAGTGTTACCACACTCATGTTGATTCTGCACTAAGGGTGAATTAGCACTTCTATTTATTGTCAGCCAAATGTGATGTCATTCTGATGTGGTGGTGGTATTGGTATTGGTGGCATTGGTGGTGGTGGTATTGGTGGTGGTATTGATGGTATTGGTGGTGGTATTGGTATTGGTGGCATTGGTGGTTGTGGTATTGGTAGTGGTGGTGGTGGTATTTGTGGCTGTATTAGTATTTGTGGTGGTGTTATAGGTATTGCTGGTGGTGGTACTGGTATTGGTGGTATTGGTGGTGGTGGCATGGGTGGTGGTATTGGTAGCCATTGTGGTACTGTTGGTATTGGTGGTGGTGGTGGTGGTTTTGGTGGCAATGGTGGTGTGGTATTGGTGGTAGTGGTGGTATTGGTGGTGGTGGTGGTATTGGTGGTGTTATTGGCAGTGGTGGTATTGATATTGGTGGCATTGGTGGTGGTGGTATTGGTGGTGGCATTGGTATTGGTGATGTCGGTGGTATTGGTGGTGGTGGTATTGGTATTGTTGGTGGAATTGGTATTGGTGGTGGTGGAATTGGTGGTATTGGTGGTGGTGGTATTGGTGGTGGTGGTGATATTGGTGGGGGTGGGGGTATTTGCGGTGGTGGTATTGCTGGTGGTGGTGGTATTGGTGGTATTGGTGGTGGTAATATTGGTATTGGTGGTGCTGGTTTTGGTGGTGGTGGTAGTATTGGTGGTGGGATTGGTGGTGGTGTTATTGGTATTGATGGTGGTGGTACTGGAATAGGTGATGGTGGTATTGGTGGTGGTATTGGTATTCGTGGTGGTGGTGGTGGCATGTGTGGTGGTATTGGTCGTCATTGAGGTATTGCTGGTAATGGTGGTGGTGGTGGTTATATTGGTGGCAATGGTGGTGCTGTATTGGTGGTGGTGGTGGTGGTATTGGTATTGGTGGTGGTGGTATTGGTGGTGGTGGTATTGGTGGTGATATTGATGGTATTGGTGGTGGTGGTGGTATTGGTACTGGTGGTGGAATTGGTATTGGTGGTGGTGGCATTGGTGGTGGTATTGGTATTGGTGGTATTGGTGGTGGTGGTACTGGTGGTGGTGGTATTGGTGATGATATTGGTGGCATTGGTGATGGTATTGGTGGTATTGGTGGTAGTGGTGTTGGTATTGGTGGTGGTGGTAATGGTGGTGTTGGTGGTATTGGTGGCGGTGTTGGTAATGGTGGCAGGGGTGGTGGTGGCATTGATGGCATTGGTGGTGGTATTGGTAGTGGTAGTGATATTGGTGGCAGTATTGGTATTTGTTGTGGTGTTATAGGTATTGGTGGTGGTGGTACTGGTATTGGTAGTGGTGGTATTGGTACTGGTGGTGGTGTCATGGATGGTGGTATTGGTAGCCATTGTGGTATTGTTGGTATTGGTGGTGGTGGTATTGGTGGCATTGGTGGTGGTGGTATTGGTATTGGTGGTGGTATTGGTGATGGTGGTGGTGGAATTGGATTGGTGGTATTGGTAGTAGTGGTGGTATTGGTGGTGGTGATCATGGTGGTGGTGATATTGGTGGGGGTATTTGTGGTGGTGGTATTGGGGGTATTTGTGGTGGTAGTATTCGTATTGGTGGTGCTGGTATTGGTGGTGGTAGTAGTATTGGTGGCGGTATTGGTGGTGGTGTTATTGGTATTGGTGGTGATGGTACTGGAATTGGTGGTGGTGGTATTGGTGGTGGTAATGGTATTCGTGGTGGTGGCATGGGTGGTGGTATTGGTAGTCATTGAGGTATTGTTGGTTATGGTGGTGGTGGTGGTTGTATTGGTGGTGTTGAGGGTGCTGTATTGGTGGTGGTGGTATTGGTGGTGGTATTGGTGATGGTGGTATTGGTGGTGGTGGTGGTATTGGTGGTGGTGGTATTGGTATTGGTGGCATTGGTGGTGGTGGTATTGGTGGTATTGGTGGTGGTATTGATGGTATTGGTGGTGGTATTGGTATTGGTGGCATTGGTGGTTGTGGTATTGGTAGTGGTGGTGGTGGTATAGGTGGCGGTATTAGTATTTGTGGTGGTGTTATAGGTGTTGGTGGTGGTGGTACTGGTATTGGTGGTGGTAGTATTGGTGATGGTATTTTATACAAACAAGGGAACCCGAAAAATGGCTAAGGACCACTGGTATCAATTATATATGTAGAAAACAATGGTCCTGAGCAGACACTAAATTTTACATAAAATTAAATATAGACCACAATGGGGTACCATACACATCCGATGTCCAGCCGGACAGGGGATTTTTATTTTTCAGATACTAAAGGATATGGTCAAGGATAATGAAAACACTACATTTATCGTGGGGCACAATCCTGCACCCTACAGCATGGGGAACGTGCGGGGGGGAAAGGGAATAACAATACAGACAGTTTAGGACAAACAACAGTTACAGGCAAAGACTGAGAGCTGTTGCAACTTGCAGGCATAAATGAAGTTGTAGCAAGTTTGACAAAATAGAGACCACAACGAGTAAGCACAATGGATATTTGTGGCACTATTTTTAAAAAGTCGACGTTTCGATCCCAAGCTCATTGATTAACGGGATCATCTTCAGGACTAAATTTATAACATTTGCCTGGTTTTTAATGCCTGTCAGAGTAAAGAAAACAAAGAAAATAGCTTGTGTGAACAAGGAAAAACTTAGAACATATTAAGATTACTCGAAAGTTAAAGCATGTCAGAAGGTCAAGGTTATCAATTGTGCACATGGAGTTGTGGTTAAAACGATCGTGCTCGGGCCTATTCTGGTCAAGTGAGTGGGGATTTGTTTGTGAGTGTGCTATGGCAAGCAGGATTTAATAAGTGACATTCAATGGGGGAATGATGAATGACTGGAGGTGTTTGGAAGTTTAAGGCATCGGCGGGCTACCTAGTTTCTACGTAAAAATGGTTTAAAAACTAGAACCACGTGAGTTATTAAAGGTGTGTGAATGTGCATTCCGATCGTGAGCGGCATGGGGGACAGTCGTATTTATTAAAAAATAAGAACCGGTATTGGGAGGACGTGAAGTTATGAGAAACACGTAACCGGGGGTGTTAACCATTACGGAATGGCGCGTGACTCAGTGAGAAAAGTAAGTGTAACATGTATGCTTACCCCAATTGAGGACATAGGGGTATCACATATGGCAGGTCAGAGTGGAAACTGACAATGAAGAACAGCGTTGTTGCTTTTGGTTTGGTCGCTGTGAAAAAAGTTACATTGCGGTTGGATTTGGTGTGTCATAATCGATGTGGGGTTGGGATGTAAATGAGTCTAGGGCACATACCTTGCAGTTAAGGTTTCTATAAAACTTAGTGGGCGCTGGAGCGTGCTGCTCCTTGCCTGGATCGGCTGTGGGGTAGTTAGACTGTGGTGCAGATGGGCCACATTTCAATGCGCCAAGGTATTGCTTCAATATACTAATATTTTACAGTCCAAGCTTGAAGGAATTGAAAATAAGGGGAGGTTTTAGTCAAAGGCTGCCTAAGTGAGGAAAAATCCTTAAAACAGTCAATTACATCGGGGTGAGGGGTTGTCTTACCTGTGGAGAGATACAGCAATGGAGATCTCTGTCCTCAGCAACAATGTGCTGTGTAGTAACCGTCTCAATGGCAGGCACTGGGCGCTGGTGCTTAGTGCCCTCCTTTAATTAGAGCGGGAAACCACTGAAGGACCTCAGAGGGGTGCCAAAAGGGAGGAAGGACTATGGATGGGTGATAGGTGTGTGTAACAGCGGTGGCCATCTTGGGTGAGTGAAAAACCAAGTGCGGTTAGTGTGAAGTACAATGCAAGGGCATGCGTAAGTGTCAATGTGTGACAAAAAAGGAGTAATTTACGCATTAACTTATTGCAGTTATTTACAGAACATGCTTGGGATAATGGCCTGCACAATTGGAAGTAAAATTTGAACATGTACTGACGAATGTGGTATATACAGTTGAAAGTCACAGTTTGTGGCATATACAGGTACAAGTCAAGGTTAAGAATTTTGGTAAATTGCACAATAAAAGTCAAAGCTTTCTGCTACAGGAACATCACCAGATCCACTGGGGATTGTGTGGTTTTCTCTTAAGTCCATGAGCAAATGGATTATTTCAAGAGTGTGCTTAGGTCTCGCAAGGGATATCCATGGAACGTGCAATATAAAACACCAACCCCATTACCCTTCAGAAACGCCTGTAAAAACAATTCTTTTCAATGATTTCTTCTAATTATTGCACTGTAAAATGTGCTATTTGGGGAATTTGATTGTGCCATTCAGCTTCTTTACTCTGCTCGATCAGTGTTATTTTGTTGGGTGTCTACATTCTATTGGCTACACCTGAAAAATACTCACTACCATCTGCCAAAATGCAGAAAAACCTGTTGCTGAAATAGTCAATGCACTTCTCAAATACATTCAACAACAATTCAAAAACATTTGCACAATTTCCTCTTGTGTAATTACTCAAAATTTCGAAAAAAAGTATGTGAAATACAAAACCTGCATTTAGCATTATAGTTTAGAGTGAAATATGTCCTTGTGTCCGTTTTGAACGTACGGATGTGTTCTGCTTAAACAATTAGCACAAAATCACAGATCCGGGAAATAGCAGCTATTCCAATTCCAGTTGCTCGCATTGTTCTCATTTTCTCTAAATGTTTGCCAAGATTAGGGCATAATAAAACAATTGTTGGACTTGGCCCTTTTTTCAGGGTCATCCCTGAACTTTTTGCCTTCCTCCTGTATTGTTTCTGACCTGTTTTTGTTGGTTTTAGGACTCTGGGCACTTTACTACTGCTGATCAGTGCTAAAGTGCCTATGCTCTCTGTGTAAATTGGTATGGTAATTGGTTGTCCATAATTGGTATGTTTGCCTTACTAGTAAAGTCCCTAGTAAAGTGCACTATGTGTGCCGGGCTGGTAATGCAAATGCTACTAGTGGGCCTGCAGCACTAATTGTGCCACCAAGACATGTAGGCCTAAAGAGAGAATTCAGGCCTGCCACTGCAGTGCCTCCGAGCAGTTTGCTAAGTGCCATGTTGTCCTGACAAGTGCATCCACTTGCCAGGCCTTACCCTTCCCTTTCCATGCACATCAGACACCCCTATGGTAGGTCCAAGGTACCCCCTGGGCAGGGTGCAGTCTATGTGAAAGGTAGGACATGTACTAAGGTGTGTACCATGTCCTGACAGTGAAAAACTGCCAAATTTGTTCTTCACTGTTGCAAGACCATCTTGCCCATAGGACAGAATGGGGGAGGCTGTGTAATATGTTTCCAGCCTATCTTCCCATAGGTTTAAGATGGAGAGGTGAGGTTTAGTGTGCCTGAACTCAGAATTTAATAACATATCTTTTTGTGAAGGTGGTTTTTGAATTGTGTGTTTAGAAACCACGCTTTTAGAAGTGGTTGTTTTTTTTGTTCTAACAATTCTGTGTGTCTCTGCCTGGTTGTGGATTGACTGTATGGATTTCAATGTGATAGGATCTGGGAGTAGGTGAGACAGCCATGGTTGACCTGCATCTGGAGTGTAGGGGGGAGGAGTAGCCCCTGGAGGTGAAGAGGCCTGGGCTGCTGCCATATAACAATGGCTCCATCTCCTGCTGAGTGATTGAGGATCCAGACCTCCACTATCAAAGGAAGAAGGTGTCACTGGCAGGGAGACACCCAGAACTGGTTTGGACAGGGGTCTGCGCCCCCTGAACACAAAGACTTCAAAGACATTTAGGGGTATAACTATGAGAGCTGAAACCCCTGGACTTTAGACTGATCGAGAATGAAAAGGATTGAAACTACTTCGCGGTCAAGAGGAAACTCTGCCAAGGAAGAACAACTGAAGAGACTGAAGAGAAGGACTGACCCTTGCTGTGTGTTCTGGGGCTGGCCTGCAGTTTGCTGATTTAACTAAGGAGAGGCTAAGGGACTTTGATGTGTGCTGTGTCCCTCTGCTTGAAAGGACTTTGCTGTGTGCTGTGTCCCAAAGAAACGTGTCTCCGAGGGCACGAGGAGAGCTGGCTCCCTGTTGTGGAAACTCAGGAACATAAAAGTTTCCAAGTGTGTCTCAGTGACGCTGTTTGCATGTGCTTTTTGCAGCCTGAGACCTTCGTAAGAACTGCCCCGTGATCGTGCGCACCTGGAGTTCAAATGAGTCTCAGCGATGCTGTGTGCATGTGCTTCGTGCAGCCTGAGACCTTCATGAGGATTGCCCTGTGATCGTGTGCACCCGGAGTCCAAGTGAGTCTCAGCGTCGCTGTGTGCGTGTGCTTCGTGCAGCCTGAGACCTTTGTGAGGATCAGCCTACTTAAGCCACTGTTTGACATCACTTTGAGGCACTGCATTTTGCTCTCTCACAAGGAGCACATGCGCATACAAGCTAGTCCCCTTTGGTGCCAGTGTTTTTTTTTATTATTACTATACTGTGGTGTTTGTGTTTAGAGCCTGATGTGGTAGCAGGACACTTCTGATGCACACTCCATCTTTATCAGATCCTACCTCCTGCCAATGCTTTTGTAATTTCCTTTGGGGATATTTTGCTTTTCTGAATGCTGCTATTTCACAGCATACCAGATTGTGTCCATTTGAAGCTGTTCTGTATTGTTATCGTCTTTCTTTCTTTCTTTCTTTCTTTCTTTCTTTCTTTCTTTCTTTCTTTCTTTCTTTCTTTCTTTCTTTCTCTTTCTTTTGTTTTTCTTTCCATCTCCTTCCTTCTCTCTGTCGTTCTTTGTCCTTCTCTCTTTTTGTCTCTTTGTCTTTCCTTCTTCATTTCTTTCTCAAAGGCAAGAGGCTTGCAGCCATTGCCAGACTGATTAACTTTTTTAGGTCTATGTCAGACAAGACCTTTTGATTTTACTAGAATTATCTGTAGAACATAGATACTTATAGGGGTTTCAGCTAAACTTCATCCATTGGTCTATGGTTAGCTTCATTCACCTTTTTCTTCCACCCACCCTAGCATGCATTAAGGGGCAATGTATCAGTCCACTTCATCCATTGGCTTACTTAACTAATAGTTACGGTATGCTGCCCTAACACACGGAACACATTCACACACAAAGTAGTTCCCTTTAAGGAAGTACTATGGTAATACGTGTTTTTTAGACCCAAAAAAGCATTTTGACTGTAAAAAATGTTTTTAATTTTTTTTTAAGATTGATGAGGTCCCGACATATTCCCAAACAATAAAGTTGTACTAAAACCATGCGAAAACAAAACAAAAATTGCCAGAGGGCAGGCAGCCAACGCCAGACCTAAATGCTTTGCCAATGCTTGTTAAAACTTGATAATGAGCCCAACTGGAGCAGCAACCACAGCCTCGGTTCACCCTGTCCTTTGTTCATTGTTCAGAAATGGCTTGCGCAATGTCACACAATTTTCAAATGTCAATCGGGCTGGGGTTTAAGAACATACAGTGCCCTTTCTAACTGACTGCACATGAATGCAGTGAAACTTCCTGTGTGTCTACATACCGTCCATGAATTGGGCAAAGAGTGACGCAAGATTAGTGATAAAATTCAGGAAAGTTTGTTCCAGTCACTGCTTTGTTTATCTGTCAGCCTTTTATCAGTTTCTCCTTATAATTGTGTTCTTGGCAATGTTAAACCAGATAGGAGATATTATGACGACATTAATGCCTTATTAGGTTTGTTAAGTCAACAAATTAGGCCATTAAAAGAATGTCACCTACTTTCTAGACAGGACTCCCACGAACTCACCACCTGAGCTTCCTGACCTCGTTTTTTGTGTGCTGACCCCTTTTGGTGCTTGTTCAAAGATATTTTAACAGCAGAGCTTAAAGCCTTTCCATTCTCATTACCTTTATGTACACATATTGATACACTGTTTGCAAAAGCTTCTTTACAAAAGGATGCATGCCTTTTTTAAATAAAATGAAAACTATAATAGTTCCATTGCTGTGCAAAAAAGTCCTTTCCTCATCAACACATCAGTATTCTTCCACCAATCACAGAAGCCTAAATTACCCACTCGCACGCAGCGTAATGCTCAGCGAAAATCAAAGGCGCACTGTTCGAATGAATAGTTTATTTGTTAATTAAACCATTGCAAAAATTATAAAATCAGACATAAAATGTCATTTTATACTTTAGGACTAGGGAGAGGGAGCTCTCAAAAAAAAGTACACTCAGTACAGGACGGACTCTATACATTAGAGAAAATAAATGATGTTAGTCACAGTGTGTATTGAATTTGTTTACAAAAGTTAAATTACCGAAAACAAATCTGCACATGGTCTAGAAATTATGGGGCATATTATCAAGCACGGCGTTAACATTATCGCCACTTTAGCGGCAGAAAACTGCCGCTAAAGCGGCGATAATGGGCATGATAATATGCCGCAGAGAATTCCAATAGAAGCCCATGTTGACACCAGAACATGGGCTTCTATGGGAATTCTCTGTATAATATCTGTATTGTGTATAATTGTGTTAAGCTAATCGTGGACGATGATTTATTTACACCACTCGTATATTTTAGGACTCTAGTAGTTTTGGCCCCTTTCAAACATTGAATCAGTGCACGTCTGCAGGTTCGAATTCACAAACGATTCAGTGGATCGGAGAGCCCATTCTTGCCAGCAAATACAAGAACAGGACATGCACACCTTACCAGCTAGGTTATTTCACTGCACTGATAACTCCAGATGGAAAAAAACTTTTACCCATTCTAAGTGTGTCTACGCCTGAAATTATCAGGTCTAAAAACTCCAGACCGGATCAATCTGGACCCGGAGACATGAAGGTAAACAAAGGTAAACTTGAAATCTAACTATAGAGCTGAAGTCTAAGTCTAGAACTGAAGGATAACTCTAGAACTAAAGTCTAACTTCAGACCTGAAGTCTAAATTTAGATCTGAAGTCTAACTTTAGACCTGAAATCTAACTTTAGACCTGAAGTCTAAGTTAAGAACAGAACACTAACTTTAGAACTAAAGTCTAACTTCAGATCTGAAGTCTAAATTTAGATCTGAAGTGTAACTTTCGATTTCAGGTCTAAAGTTAGATTTCAGGTCTAAATTTACATTTGTGATTCGGGCCCTGGGTCTGTAAGCCTTGCTGCAACATAGGGGCTGCAGACACCAGCACTGTCCGGTTCCTGCCTGTCCCCTGAAGCAGTCACGGGGAGATGATAATAACAATGAGTCCTTCCACTCGGAGAGGATGACTTTGAGACCGATTGAGACCAAGATGTCCCATAAAAGGCGGTCTTCTTTGTTCAGAGCATATTTTATGTATGGGGGAGGATTCCTAGTGTGATGGAAGTAAGGTTAGGAGTCCAATTTGTATGTAGAATTTGTGAAATGGTATTGCTAATGTCCAGCCAGAATTTCTTAGCGAAAGTACATTCTATTAACGTACTTCAAGTCACCTGGTTCTTTCTTGCAACTCCAGGGCCGAAGTCTGAGTTTGCATAGTCTGGCAGTGGTCCAATGGGCCATATAAGCCACCCAGTATCGACTTTGCGCTTGTGATGGAGTAATTTTGTTAGGCATTATGTTCTCCCATATGGACGGCCAGCATAGTGTCTCCTCACACAGTTTGAGTTGATGAGTATGGCTTCCCATTTATTTTGTATAGATTTGGTTAGAGTGGAATTTGTAGGGGAGTGGGGTAAGTATAGTTTGGGTGGTAAGTGTCCACATTTGGTGTATAGATGTAGCGTGTTTGGTAGGTCAGGAGGAATTGGTGTTTTGTGTCTGGCTATGACTGTCTTAATCTTTAGGAAGTGGAAAAAGTCTAGTCATTTAAGTCAAAGTAAGTTTTGAGTTGGGGGAAGGGTATGGAGTTGGAGGGAGAGCCGATATCCTCTACTGAAAGTATGCCTCTTTGTGCCCATTCCTATATAAACAGGGTGTTGCGTTCTAGTTTCATTTTTTCATTGTACCATAGGAAAGCTAAGTGTGATTCTCACATTTTATTAGCAAGTTTGTTGTCGACTTTGTGCAGGGCCTGTCCTGTGCTTGAAAGGATGTTTGCAGAATGGTATATTTCTTTTTTTTTTTATAGTAGCAAGGGATGCAAGGGAGAGTGGCTTAATTATTTTTCAATAGCATGCCATGAGGCGTAGGAGTTGTTACCAGGTAGGAACCAGTGGCTTCCCTGATTTCACTAGGAAAGTGTGTTGGTATCTCACAACTGTTTTGTACTTCTAATTCTTGACATGTTTTCTTAAAGTAAGCCTATCTGTCTGCTGTGTACCGTAGCTACCATGGGTTGAGCTCAGGTTTAAATTACTGAAACCTTTACAACATTATTACATTTGACATTATTACTTTTGGTGGACTTCCATCCACCCCAACTATTAATCAATTTTCTCACATTCTCCTTATAGGCTCTAGTCCACAGATGACGACTGGCTGCTGTAGAAGAGCCTGAGGATGAGGCTGCTTAACATAATCGACCAAACAAAATATCAGATACAAATCTGACTCATTGCTCGATGAGAGCAAGTCGGGGGGTATAATTGTGACCTTGCTGCAACTCTTCTACAAAGGACTGAAAGTCTCTTAAGAGGGTCTGGACCATATAGGTTGCATAGGTTCCTGCTCTTAAAGCAAAATTGGATGCCCTATTTGCCCTTTTGATGACTCCTTCTGTCTACTGATCTACCGAAACAGCTGGTGCAGGATCTTCTTAGATAACTGTACCCTGAAGGAAATAACAAACATTAATGAGTCTACCTTGACAGTTGCAGTGAACTCATTCTGAAAACCTTCCAGAAGATGCCTCCCTAGATAGGAATCTGTCAAACTGGATTTTTCGATGTCCACCTAGTCTCGAAAGAGAGCCGTTCTTATTGCCTTTTGCACTAGAAGACACTCTGGCTCCTTTCTTCTTTTTGTAAATGTTATTTGTTTAATTTTTATTTAGAGGATAAAACACAAAATAAAATGACACCAATAACATCAATAGGAATACAAACCAAAAATGACAAATTGCCCAAAAAACATCATGAAACACTACAAATATCCACAAAAAATTTAAATGAAATAAGGAAGATACATCATCATATTACAAAAACCATAATTCACATAAAACATTTACCATAATATATGTAAACGAAAAGAGGGAAAAATAAGTGCGTTCCAACACCTAGATTGTGAGTCATGACACGCTGTGACAAAATATGATATATAGGATGGCTATGGTGTAGCATTCTTGTGTATGGGGTGATGCGCAGTGTGGGCACAGGACCTGAATGATGACGATGATGTCTATTCGACTGTTCACCGAACAGCCAGGGAGGCGGTTGGAGTAGAATTAGTCTGTGCCGCGAGGAGTGTGCGCTGCAAATGTGTGCGGTAAACGCACCAGATGTACCGGGGCCTGGTGGTTGGGGGCTGAAGCGTTGCATATATTTCGGATGTCACGCTACAATATGCCAGGTTTTGAAGCCAGGCAGCTTTGGTTAGTTTCGCCTGTGACCCCCACAAGACAGCAATCTCACGTTTGGCCAAAAGTAACGCTCATGCTGTGAACCGCCTGTAATAGAGTTTAATGTGGTTGACCAGCCCCAACAGACCTAGTTTTAGGGAGGGTACCAAGGGTTTATCTAAGAATTTCGCCAGTATCGCAAAAACTTCTCCTGCCAAAAAGCCAGTATGGGGGGACAGGCCCAGGACATGTGTATGAAATCGGCATCCAAGGCATTACACTTAGGGCAGTTTGTGGTCTTAGAAGGGTCAAACTTAGCCAGCTGGCTAGGGGTTACGTAAATTCTATGGATACATTTGAAATGAAGCAGTTTGTGTCTGTGGTTGGGAGACACCCTGTGGATTTGCTCAAGACAGAAGGCCCATTCTTTGTCGGTCAATGGATGTCCAAGATCGTCCTCCCACCTTTGTCGAGTCCCCTGTCTCGCCCCACGCGAAACGCTAAGCATGCCTTATACAGTTTGGGGACCAGGTGCGACCCGGTCTCGTCCGCGATGAGCAGGGTAAGCGGAGGGAAGTCCTCATACGGGGCAGGGAAGGTAGAGAAAGTGGCTCAAAGTGTCCCCTGAAGCCGGGCCACGTTGAGGGAGTCTGCGCCAGTTAGCCCAGTAAGCTGCGACATGTCAGACAATTTACGTGCTTGACCATCTGGGAACAGGGACCAAAACGGTGTCCAATCCCAGCTTGGAGAGAGTGGCCAAAACCCCCCTATCAGTGGTAAGAGGAAGAAACAGATTATGAGCAAGTGGGAGGGCGGGCGAGTAGAGAGGGCCAGTACCAAATAACCGGTTTAGTTTACGCCAAGCCCAGCATGTGGTAGCCAAAGGCTGGATGTCTTGTGAATCTAGGGGGATTACCCTTTGGAGTAGCGAAGCAAGAGGAGTCGGAGCAGCCAATTCCTTGTCTGTTTTTGTGTAAGGTATCCGGGCGTCTGGGTGGAACCAGTGGTGTGTAAATTGGTCCTGCGCCACCAAGAAGTATAGTTGAGGGTCCGGAACCGCAACCCCCCCCCACGCATACGGCAGTATAAGAGTGTCCCAGGCAACCCTGGGCCTATGACCCGCCCAGATCAGCCGGATAAGAAGGCCGCGTAACTGGGTAAAGAAAGCATTGGTAATAGGGATAGGTATGGTGCGGAAGAGATAGAGAAAACGGGGTAGCACCTTCATCTTTATGAGTGCGATATGGCCAGCCATGGATAGGGGTAGTTGTATCCATCTTTCCACTTGCGTGGCGAGGTGGGCTATAGCAGGCCCGTAGATGAGCTGTATGACCTGGCCTTTATCTCTGTGGAGGTGCACCCCTAGATATTATGTGGTCTCCTGATCTACCTGCAAGGGGTATTCCATCTCATCCGCCACCGCCGCATCCATGATGGGAAACAGCACCGATTTCCACAAAACAAGTGTTTTTCTTGCAGATGTTGGACCAAAGGGTCCATTGCTATAATAAATAACAACGGGGACAAAGGACACCCCTGACGCGTGCCACGCGTAATGGCAATGGGGGGAGATATGGAGCCATTAACCCGGAGGCGGGCCATAGGAGAAGAGTACATCAGGGGGATAAGAGCAATACAATTAAAAGGGAGGCCAAGTTTAATTTCGAGGGAATGGAGCTTCAACGCCGTGCGGCCATGCAGGTCGACGGCTTGGCCACGCCATTGGCTCCTTTCTTCTTTAATAACAAAAGAAATGATCTTTTTTTTATGTGTGAAAAAAAAAATTGTGTCGGGGTGTCAGGAAAACCCAGATAAGTTCTTAAATGCTGAATAAGCTCAGCTAATTCAACACCCTGCACACATCTTCTCTTTCCAACCTCTTCCTCTGAGGTACCACCAACATCTTGAATTACTGCAGGATCAATGAATGTCCTTTTGACAGGAAGAGGGCCTTCGCTTGAAAGAAAGGCTGCCTCTGCTGTCTTAATAATCATCTCTTACAGTATTTTAGTGATAGGTAAATCTGCATGTGGCTGCCTTGAATGGATGCTCCCCATGTTGCCCTGTATCTAGGCAACAAGATAATGCAACCTTGCCGCCATTTTAGAATCAGGCGTTCTACAATTGCCTATAAAGAAAATAGGAATGGTACCTATGCCATCTTAAACGTAGGTGCTTGGTACCGACCGCAACAAAAGGCTACTTCTCTTGGTAAAAAAGGGCAAGCAAGGCATAATCGAGGGGCGAAAAAAAAGCGCTGTTTACTTTCCTTCATCTGCAATAAGAGACTGACCCCAAATGATAGCTAGTCGGTGCCCCCCACAGCTCACCATGGAACACTGTGACCGCTAATCTGAGTGGCACAGAAAGGTATAATTCGAATTTATAATCAGACTGCTACAGCAGACCTATCTGAATCTAACACAGTAATAAATAATTTAATACAGTTATAAGAGATTAATAAATTATACTTATCCATTTCAGTGAAGCTGTATTCCTAGATCACTTGCCTACAGAGGAAAAAAAACAGGAAATGTCATGAGTTGACCCTCGCCATTATGGTCCAGGAAAAGTAAGGGGCAGATTTACAAGCCCCATGCGCCACTTTTGTGTCACTTTTAACATGGTAAAGTGACGCAAAAGTGGCGCAAGGGGCTTATAAATCTGCCCCTAAGTGTGGCCATACTGGTGTTATTGATACAAGTTTTTCTTATTAACACCTAGGTGAAATGTGTACCCTTTTTAAAGCACAGAGCTCATTTCGTAAATCGGTAATGTTTCCAGCTGTGGTAAAGATTTAGCAGCCCTTAAAGAGAGAAATTTGGGAAGCTCGCAAAGTTTGAAAATAAACTGTGGTACAGCTAGTGGGCAGACTTTGCACCTTCGCATACTCCTTGTTTCCAGTTTAAACTTGTCTCAGAAAATCAGTTTAGGTAAGGAGGGCTTTAGGTTTCAGGAACTGGTAAAACTATGCTCTATATGTGTACTCTCCAGTTGTTTAACAACAACGATTAACACATTTTTCTCACCACCAGCAAGTATGTTCATGTACAGAACAAATTATAGGGTCTGTATTCCCTCCTCACTGTCTTCATACCATCCGCGCTCCTGTAAGCACCGCTATTAACCGAAACCTCAGGCACATTCTCGAAGATTTCTCTGCACTATTAACAGGCGTCCAAACAGGCACAGACAGCAAGGAGCATATTCTCAAGGATCTATCGCCAAGTTATCGGCACTTTAGCACAGCCAAAGTTGCGATAAATTTATCGCACCATTCACAAGCTGATGTTAACAGCCCATATCACCAGTTTTCCCGCGATAGCAGCCGCAAAAAACATCGCCACAGATGACCCCGGCAAATGTCGCTAATGAGATGCAGAGTAGGCGTTCCCGTGCAAAAAGCCGCGACAACACCACTCCGCAACATTTTCAACAACCCGCCAGATCGGCGATAAGAACACAAAACATGCGATAAGGCGCGTTAGCTGCAGGAAATTAACACCTGCTCTGACCTGGTGTAAAGTCGGACGTCAACCGGTACCAGACAAGGGAGCACAGCCCAGAGCCACACATGAAGTACAACAGATGCCATGGAGCTACTCATCATGCAGCCCAGAGCCCCAATAGGGCAACAACACCCACCGCCCCCACCCTGCCGCCCTCCTTGGACAAAGATATTGCACATCAACTCCACGAATTCTTGAACCACACAATTCGCCAGTAGCCACACAATCACAACACCTAACATACATGTGTGGTCAGAAAAAGGAGACTCATATATTCATCTCAGAATATCCAAATAATCTGTTTATTATAGAATAAACCCAAAACAACAATTCGGAAGAGTCATGGCGAGTCTTCTAAGGACATTCTGTAAGTCCCAGCCTGCAAGACAAAAACCTAGATAAGAAGGTGTGTCATGCGCTCATCAAAGTACACAGAGAGAGAGAGCGAAAGATAGAGAGATAAAGAGAGAAAAAGAGGGAGAGAGAGAGGGAGAGAGGGAGAGAGAGAGAGGGAGAGGTAGAGAGAGAGAGGGAGAGAGAAAGAGGGAGAGAGAGGGATAGAGAAAGAGGGAGAGGGAGGGAGAGAGAAAGAGGGAGAGAGAGGGAGAGGAAGGGAGAAAGAAAGAGGGAGAGGGACAGAGAGGGATAGAGAAAGCGGGAGAGGGAGGGAGAGAGAAAGAGGGAGAGGGAGAGAGAGGGATAGAGAAAGAGGGAGAGGGAAGGAGAGAGAAAGAGGGAGAGGGAGAGCGAGGGATAGAGAAAGAGCCAGAGGGAAGGAGAGAGAAAGAGGGAGAGGGATGGAGAGGGATAGAGGGAGAGAGAGAGAGCGAGAGAGAGAGAGAGAGAGAGAGAGAGAGAGAGAGAGAGAGAGAGAGAGGGAAAGAGAAAGAGTGTGGGAGAGAGAGGAAGAGGGAGAGAGGGGGATGGTATCCAAGAGAGAAAGAGGGAGAGAGAGGGAGAGAGAAAGAGGGAGAGGGAGAGAGAGAGAGAGGGATAGAGGGAGAGAGAAAGAGAGAGAGAGGGAAAGAGAAAGAGTGTGGGAGAGAGAGAGGAAGAGGGAGAGAGAGAGTTCCAACACTGCGGACCCAAGCCTCACTGCTCACCTGCTGCCACCGGTGTGTCTCCAACCACGTGCCGGTACACACTGCAGTCCCCCAGGTCCCTCATCTGAAACAGTTGCCAGAGACATAAATGGCAGAGTCCAAACAGTAGCACACACCATCATCGCTTGCCTGCCCCTGGACACAGGCTGCTGCACCCCAGCCCCTCCCGCTGGCCAGCGGAGATTGCCAGCCCCTGCGCAACCAGGCATCCCTGAGGGCCCACCACATGCCAGTGGGAGCTCCAAGCCTTGATTCTGGGTTTGATTTCGCTATGGCAGAGAACATATCAGTGCACATGGCATCATCACAGGCTGCACACCCGCTCAGCCCTAGAGGTGCCACTAACTTGCGAGGCGACGCCACTTGTCGGTAGACCCACACTGCCCGCTGGCTCAGGCCTACACTGCGGTCCAGCAGGGCTCACACTAATGCCACCATTCTGGACCACCTGGACGGCACATCATTGCAGGCTGCACACCCGCTCAGCACTTAAGGTGCCCCTACCTCAGTGCACCGAAAGACACCATCCCATGGCGGTGTGCCTGCCGCAGTGTATTCGGTGCTACCAAGTCGGTGCACTGCAAGCCATGGACCCTTTATGATTGAGTCCCGTGGTGCGAATGCCATCATGTCACCCCTGGCACTGGTCAATGTGGGTATCTTTTATGCATGAGGGCCCTAGGCCCTCATGCATAAAAGATACCCACATGGAGACACCCAGTTGGAGAGTGGAAATGGCATCCAGCACATGCACCAGGTCCTTTTTATTGGCAGGGTCACATGTCCTGTGATGCCGGTGCTGAATGGGTGTGGTGTGGGTGTGAACCAGCTGTGAGGGAATGGCTGTGGCATGCTGCCAACTAGACCTGTGAGCAGCAGATCCCTACAGGGAAGACCTGGGACATGTAGCGTTGTCCCCCCCGTGAGCGTAAGCAGAGTGGGCTGGCCTGGCGTATGCCAGTCCAGCGTAAGGGTGTGAACAATGACACCGGGGCTCTGGGCGTGCTTCCGTTCTGGGCTGGACAAGGAAGTAACTAATGCGTGTGTCTCCATTCTAGTGTCGGTGCCACCGGGAACGCAATCGGCAATGTGTCACCCTCTGACTCAAGTCCCACAACATGAGCAACATGGACGTAAGTGGGAATCATTGACCCTACATTCATCCATACCTCTACACTTGCAAGATCATAGACATGACACATTGGTGTGACAATGAACGTTTAATGCACATTCAATGGAGTGTTGTAGCTGGAGCAGTACAGGGCCATGCAAACCCCACCTTGCAGCGTTGGCCGGTGGAGGGCCAGCCAGAGTCTTTCAGGGAATGACAAGTACATCAGAAGAGGAGGAGTTCAGTCCGCATTAATATAGCTGTGTCATTGGTGACCAAACAGCATATAGCAGTCCATGTCGAGGTCCGAGGTGAGTGTCACAGAGTGCATCGGGGGACAGTGGAAGGTGATGATGCAGAGGGCAGAACCAAGCAGAAACAGGCCATATGGCGGAGATGCATGATACTGCGTCCTTCTGACCACGGAGGCAGATTCATATGCATCTTCGTCCACTGCTGTTGCATGTGCCTCACATGTGGGTGGTGGTGTCTGTCTCCAGCACTGTGTGGCAGTGACACCTCAGGGGCCGGAGGTGGAATGTCCGCCACACTGTGTGGCACTGACACATCAGGGGCTGGCAATGTGGATGGAGTGGTAACATCAGCATGCATCAGCGCAGGCCTTGTGGCAGCAATGCCATGAGGATGGTATTTAGGGCATTGAGGGACCCAGCTACCTCTCGCTGGTGTGCAGCCGTGGCAGCCTCTCTTTCAGCCTGCGTCTGCTCCATGTTATCCACGAGCCTCCACATGAGTCCCAACTCCCGGGCGAGCTTGCTGGAGTCACTCTGACTGGACAGTCGTTCTTGTCTCTGAGTCAGGACTCTGGCGATGTCAGCCATGGTTCATTGGAGGGCATGGAGTGGACTGTGGGTGTCCGTTAGGGACTGTGAGTGGTCCGTGATGGGCCTTAGACACCCACGTATGGCGTCTAGTTTGTCTGCCATGCGGTCGAACCCCACCTGCACCTGTCCAGCCAGCTTCTCCTGGCACTCCAACACACAGAGTTGGAAGGCCATGTGTTCGTTGTGGGGGTCCTTGGAGGCAGCCGTGGTGGTGGGTGCTGCCTGCTGTGTGTACTGTGCAGGGGGTGGGTTCTCCTCGTGGCAGCTGGAGGTGGGGTGTGGAGACTCTCCACGAGCTGTTGGAGGGCGTCGAAGGTGTGGTGGTCCTCTTCGTCATCAGGGGAGAGAGGTTGGGACTGCTCTGCAGGAGGTATTGAATTTCCCTCTGCAATGTGAAGGGGAGATGCAGTTTAACATTGTGTTCACATGTATGTTGACGCATTGTGCATGTTTACATGCAGACTGAATGACAGTGCACATTGTGACTGTTAGTGCGGAGCTGCCTATATGATGCTGGACAGTGGACATTTTGACAACATCACGGATGTGTGTTTGTACTTGCACATTGTCAACTCACATTTCCCTGCGATGCCATATGTGATTGGCCAGTTTCTGCACACAAGCGGCACCAGTTGTGTCCTCTGTTCTGTTGTGGATGTGTTGCGGATTGTGCCACATCGTTGTCAATGTTGATGTGCTCTGAATGTGATGTGTGTGTGACGCATTTTGGGGGAGTCACCCCTGCAGCTGCCCCTTATCCCTTACATGTGGTGTGCCTCTGACTTCTGTGCTTATACAGTGCTGGGATGTTGCATTCTTGGGTGCATTGGTCTCTTGGTGGGAGTTGGGGGTCTTGGACATGGTTTGTCTGCAGATGTGCTATGCTTACTTGTGCATGTGTGCCATTGTGCCCATCTCCCCCCGTCCCCCCAGTCCCTGGTCGTTACTCCCCCTGTTGCTGTTGTGTCCAGTCATGGTGAGCAGTGTCCGGGCCCCCAACTCCTGCCACTGTCTCCCCACTGATGACTGTGGACACCATTTCCTCCATCTCATCCAACTCCTCCTGTGGCACTGGGTTCCCACCTCCAGTCTGCATAGCTGCCTTCCGGTTGTTTGCAAGTTTTTGCTTGGTTTTGCGCTTGACATCATTCCAGCGCCTCTTGACTTCTTCCATTGTCCTCTTCAGCACTAAACTGCATTCACCTTGTCCACGATGGTCTGCCATATTCCATTTTTGGTTCCCAGTGACCCCGTGGAGGTGACGAACAGTAGTTGATGGTGTTCTATCACCTCTGTTATCAGGATCCTCTTTTGCTGCGGACTGAACCTTTTCTTCCTACTCTTCTTGTCCTTGCCTTTCCCTGACCCCGAAGTCCCAGGCTGGTACTCCGGAGGGGCTTGTGGGGTTCTGGTTGTCCTCTGCACTTGCTCCGGCTACCTCCATTGGGCTTAGCTGTTGTTTGGCTTTGGTCTGTGGTTTTTTTCCGACTTTTGTGGAGCATTTTCCCACATGACGCGTAGGAATTGCAGGCCTGTGGCTGGTTTTCGCAGATTTTTGTATCCCAATTGGCCTCATCGCTGTTTTTTTGCGTTTGTGTTTCACATTTTTTCGGCGTCGCATTGATTTTAACACGTTCATTTGACGCGTTGTCGTGTGACCATCGCATGGTGCCGCCGGCTTGGGAATACCACGTTAACACGGAGTTATTTTCCCGCGATAGACTGCGATGTGAAGAGTTGCGTTAATCTAATTTTGCGATGAATATCACACGTTCTTGAGAATATCCCCCAAGTTTCTTTACCTAACTTTCCGCAGCTTTATAAACATACTTGGTTGGCAAATAAGTCCATAGGCCAAGCGGCGCGTCAGGTTCACAGCGGAAAATGCATTGACGTCATACCACGCTTAAATTGTTATAAAGCAGTTACCCCATGGCATCATATGGCACGTTTAAAAGCAACAAAAAACACCTAAAAAAATAAAAGAATAAATATCTGTCTCAGATAGAGACAAGATATAGAGAGGAAGGGAGAGAAGAAAGAGAAAGAGAGACTGACACACCTTTCACTCACACGCAGGAGGTCTTGCATATAAGTGAAAGTCCATGCAAATAAGAAATGTGTGCTGGGATGTTTCAAGGCAACATGACGCTCCTCAATCCATACTTAAAACAACTTTGGCACTTTGGGCCACAATTATCAACACTTTAAACCGGTACAAAGTCCCCAAAATTGCTGCAAATCAACGCAAAGTATTGATTTCGGATTTACTTTGTAGCTCCAAACTTGTTTTGGGAGGGAAAGTGGCCCTAAAGTGGTTTGTCCAACTTTGCATCATGGGGTCGTCCCATTAGCGGTACTTGTGTGTTTGCATGCAACCACATATGGTTTTTAATGTAAAACCCTATCTAATAACATTTGTACACAAGACTTTACGGTAAACATTTACGCCTCCTTGAGAAAGGCATAAAGCTGGAGAAAAGTTTTCTTTTCTCCAGACCTTTCTAACTTTGTGTGCTGTAGTTTTAAGCACACATACAAACACAGTGGGACACATTTTAACCTATGTATTAGTGTAATATTTTGTACTGGAAGGCTAGCCTTCAAGTACAAAAGCCTATTCTAGACATCATAACTACCCTTTACACAATGATGGAGGGTGTGTTCGTGGCTCTAGGGAGCAAGAAAGTGCACCAAAACAGGGGATGGTAGCATCAGTGCCATATTTTAGTAGATATGGGGCATATTTACAATGAAATGGCACAGTCTACCTCTGCAAGCAATTTAGCTGCGCTGAGCTGCATCATTTAAAAAATGCTGTGATCCTCCGTATTAAAAAGAATATGGTGTACCCCTGTGCTCTCCCCTGCACCAGCGCTGAAAAGCCTGCCTGGTACCTGCGTTGCAGGGATGATTGTGTTTGTGCAGGAAGGGACACCTTCCTGCACAAACACAATCATTAATTGTGTTTTTCTCCTTCTATGGGACATGTCTGTGCTCCCTCTGAGAGCAATCCAAGCACTGGGGCTGGAAATAGGGTACCAGGGCCTCTGCCCACCACCACCCCTCTTCCTACTCTGGGAAAGAATGTGGGAGCCTTCTCCCACCTACTACACTGGGACCTGTCCGAGTCACTGCAACCCTCCCCCTCATTTTGATGGGGAAAACCTGAGCCACTCCCCTTAGGATTACTCCCCGATGCCTCTTCAGACCCTCCGGCATCTGCCAAGAGGTCTGCCTGTAGTGCAAGCTCCCTAAGATCAGAGAACTAACACTCCATTGGGTGTTGGCCTAGCTCGGGAAAACCGTCACTGAACATATGCTCTCCAACTATCAAATTGACTAGCTCCTCACATGTGTTCACCATATTATCCTGCACCCAACCATCCAGTGCCTTAAAAAAGTACCCTAAATCATCCTCCCAAGACTGCTGAGACAGTATCTGACTATCCCTGAAACTCAACCCATATTCTTCTGGGGTGTCTCCATACTTCCTTCCCAGAGCTTTTATCATGGGGGTACACCTCTCCCTATCACTCCCTTATAGGGCCAGTAGAGGTTCCCTCCCACCAACTGGAAAGCGACCCCTATGCCTGTTCCCCAAATCTCTTCAGGGATCCTGCACACCTCTTGAGTGACCTCATATGCCTGACCCCTCCTGGTGTATGTTATCCCCCTACTTGCAGTCGGGAACTACAACTCTGGGTATGTGGACATTCTTTTCAATACCGTACATGGTACGCTTGCTGCCCCCATCTGTGCTGGACTCAGGCCTCTTGGACTCCAAGTCCAGCTTCCTTAACTTCAACTTGTGAGCTGAAAACATTTCCTTTTTCTTGGATAAGGCTCCGTCTGCCTCAGCCCTCTTCTCCTCCACCAGGGCTTTGCTAACCTCAATGCTTCTCTCCTATGCAGGTGGTTGAGCTGCAGCTCCAGGTTTCTCTCATCCTGTCTGTCCTTGAACTCCTCAGGGGACAGGATGTGGTAGGCAATACTGCTCCCATCAGCAGATCCAGTAGGGGACTCCCTCTCTGTGGGCTCCCCTCTCTCCTCTGGAGCCTCTGCAAAATACGTTTTCTCCTCATCTGCTTCCTTCTTAGGGACATTGCCCTCTTGGTATTCTGGTTTGGAATCCTCCTGGAGGTTTCCATGCCTTACATCCTTTACACTTCCAGAGGGGTCCTCCCCCTCAGCGTCCTCCCCTCATGAGGAAACAAGCTGGGTAGTAACACTTTATGATGACTCTGGAGTCATCATAAAGTGTTGCCACCCAGATTGTTTCCTCATAACAATACAGGGATGTCTCAAGATCACTCCTTGTGGATTTCCTCTTCACAGCCAGCACCATCACCTTGTAGAAACCTCTCAACTCCTTCACAGTATAGATGTTTAGGTGCCAGAAGTTAATTTCCATTCTGTCATGGTCTCACAGGTGCAACAATCAAACAGAGTTCAGAGTAGATCAGGATGAAGCAGGAGTAAATTTAGAGAAATTACCAATTGAGAGAAAAAGGAGAAAACAGTATACTGGTACGTAATGATCTGCGATATGAACGTAGTGTACACCAATCACTGTATGCAAAGTACAAACACAAGTCCTATCCTACCGCTGCCACCAATGTTAGAAATGGGAGGTCTAGTTGGCAATGGTTTGCACTATGTCCAAGTAGGAACCCACACTCTAGTCAGGGTAAGGGAATCACACAGCTGAAATAACCCCGCTCACCCCTTGGTAGCTTGGCACGAGCAGTCAGGCTTATCTCAGAGGCAATTTGTAGAGAATGGGTACTCGAAAACATCTTCCCAGGGGCCAAAATGTTGGTCTGTGATGTGCCAGAGGGCTGCATTGATGCCAGTGAGGTGGCGGTTGGGCGAGAGGTTTGGGGGAAGGTATGTGTATATAATCAACAGGAGAGAGAGGGATACCGAGTCACTCTTAGACCCCTACTTGTAATATCAATTAAACAACAGAAGAGTTCGGTCAACAAACCAGAGGAAAAGCTAAGAAAAAGTTAAGGTAAATTCAAGTGAAAGAAGCCAGACTAGATTTTGGGAGGTCTAGTTGTTTAAATACGAGTCGCACGTCGCAGCTCTATGACATCACGACGTTTGCGTCATGACACCTTCGAACCTGAAGGAAATGTTTGTTGTGCTATTTAAATGGCGTGACTCCAACGAGACAGCATCTCCGGGGTCCCGAGTGTGGGATAATGCAGGTTTACTGCGGGTGACGAACTTTGGCGTAGTAAGTAGCAGTTCCTTCTTTCATTCGCTGTATGCTATTCAGATCAAACCAATCTGTTACTAATCCCTGGTATCCCATTTTTCCTGGCACAGAGTGTGACTATAAATTCGCACCCCCCACCAGAACCCATGGGGTGTATTTACCAGATATACTAACTAAGCCTAGTACATTACTTGCTCGTCATTGTTGCAAGCTTGTCATGCGACTCTTAAAATTATCGATACAAGCAAGCTGCATTTTTTTTGTTCAGTCAAGTCCGATAAATTATTTTAATCTTCTTTTTAAACTGAAAACTCTCAGCACTAGCCGGTTCGGCACATTTGTTTTAAACGCTCTCTTTCACATAAACTATGTTGTGACTGAGATAGAGCAAAGTTTTTCAACAATGATACAAATATATTACGAAGTGCCTTTACCGCTCTACCGCCAATTGTTTGGTATTCCAATCCTTCACAGTATAACTCCAGTGGGATTGTAATGAGCATTGTTTTAAAACGGCTTGAGCTTAATCACTCAGGGGATTATTCAAGTATCACTAACTAATTGTATGTCTGTTTGTGTAACTTGGACTGTCTTTGTGTTTTTGTTTCTTCTGTTTTACAGATACACACAGCTTTCAATAATGTTGAAGGCTCGACAATAAACCCTAAGAATTACTGGGTTTTAGGCACCACAGGTTAGGGTGCGCCTTAGCATGCGCAGACCGCCGTGGTGCTTCTGACTTTTTGGTCCTGACAAAAGCCCCGCAAAGCAGCGATTAGAGGCAGAAACATGTTGACCACATCTTTGCACTATGGATGTGTCTTGTCAATCTAGCCAGTCTTTGGAACATCCGCCACACCGTTTTTAACAGTGCTCAGTTCACCGCGAATAAAGTTTGTTTATGGTTGAACCGATCGCTTTTTAATTCACCACTTCACTCAGTCACATTTGGATGTCACAAAAACCTGCTCCGCTGTAACACACCAGGGAGGCATTCGGCCTCTCTGGTGGGAATCCAATGATGAAGCATGTCACCAACTAGGATGGTGAGTGATGGTTCTTTTAACTCACAATGAGTGATGCTCTCTCGCCGTTTTTCTTAGCTTTTTCTTAGCTTTTCCTCTTGTGTGTTGACCGCACTCTTCTGTTGTTTAATTGATGTAAGGTAAGTGTAGGCAAAGCAAAGGATATACTTCTAGTGGCTGAATTGAACAATGTGAAACCAGAAAACCTGGTAATAATACCGGCTTTCCCACTTTTCCAAACTGTTTGATCCTAGGCAATTGTTTAATTTAACGTTCCCTCCTTTTTCTTCAGTGTCCCATATAAGAGTATCTAGAAATATATGACATCAGGATGTCTGCTGTACAAAATCTTTCTCCTGTGTTTGATTTAATAAACTATAATGTTCATGTATAATAGGAACCCAGGCCACCCTCAAAGTGCACATAATAACTGACTTGCCTCTTTAGTTCACTACTGGCATTGTTGTCAGCGTGGGGGGAAGAATTCATGTTTCTAAATTTATGTTTGAAAACTATCACTTTTAAATTATTACTTCTCAATGCACTGATATAATCAATTGCACTAAGGTGAAAAGGTTTTGCAAGTTAATTAAACACACATTTTGAATTTTGAAGAGACTGTCATACTTTGACACTTTTTCTGCAAGCTGTCTTTAAAAATGAAAGTGTTTCTAAAGTTAAGCGCAAGACTCCCTAGCTACTTCCTTTTTTTAACATCAATTAATATTGAAATAAATGATTCCCTGTCTATTTAATCTTTTTATTGTTGGTACTGAGTCAGTAAACAGCAGGTCAGTGCTTCTGTTGACCAGGGGGCTGCATGTAAAGGTCAGGAGGACCGCATGTGGCCCTGAGGTGTACTTTGAGTATCCATGGTGCAAAGCATTTGTACACACATAGAGTAACACAGTGAAAACACTACAAAAGGAGTCCACACCATTGTAGAAAAATATTCAATATTTATCTAAAGAAAACAAGAAAAATCCAACATACACCAGTCAAAACTTAACTTTTAAAAGATTAAGCAAGTTTAGTCTATTGAAATCAATGGATGCATTCGTTTTAGCACAAAGTACTTCAGATGCGTTAAAAATCAAAGACGGTGCACGGCAGGGCTGGTGATGCATCGGTTTCTTACTGCTAAGCAGGGGAGGCAATGCATCGGTTTCTTACTGGCAGGGTAGGTGATGCGTCAGTTCCATACTGGAAGTGGAGGTGATGTGTATGTTTCTGCACACGTGGCATCAGTTCCTCAGTGCAGCGCGTGTCAATGAAGAGTCGGCGTCGATGGACGATGCTTTGAAAATGAAGATGCGCTGTGTCAATGCTGCACAGGTGAAGCAGGTGCTGCGTCGATGTCACAGCCGCAAAGTAGGTACTGCATCAATTCTTCAGCTGCAAAGCAGGTACTGCATCAGAGTCAGAGCAGGTGCCTCAGATGTCGGTGACACGGTGCTCCAGATTCACCCTGCAGTGATTTTTCTGATGCACTGCAACGGTGAGCTAGGGCCTATGGTAAAAGCTGTGGTTGATACTTCCAGCAGGAACCACGCTTCGGTGCAGGCAGCGGTGATGCATCGTACCTTTGCAGTGGTGCAGCGAGAAAACAGGCGCTGGGGTCAATGCGTGAATTTTTCTTCAAGACCACCAGGTTACACTTCCAAGAGTTCAGTAACAGTATGTGGCACCACATGGCAAGTCAAAACTCTCAACATAAGAGCCCAGGCACTGGTAGGTGAATTCCTTGATGGCCCTGAGACTTTTTAACAGGAGGCAAGCATGCACAAGCCCTTGGAGAACCTTGAAAGCAGGATGTAGAAAGCAAAATCCAGTTATTTTCCCCACAAGGATAGAAGCCGCAATCATCAGGTCAGCACAACAAAGCTACAGGCAGAGTGGCAGCCCCTCCTACAGCATCCATCTCTTCTTCCTGGCATAAAGTCCTCTGTGCAGAAGTGTTCTGATTTTGGGGTAACAGATATCCAACACTTATAGTCCTTTCTTCCTTTGAAGTCGGCAAACTTCAAAGGCAATTTGAAGTAGGCAAACTTCAAAGGAAAGACTTTGTAGTGCACAAGACACTGCCTTTCCCTAACCTGGCTCCAGACACACTACAGGGGTGTGGAGACAGATTTGTGTGAGGACAGGCACAACCCTATTCAGGTGTCAGTGTCAACTCCTCCCACCACTCTAGGTCAGGAATACCCATCAGCCTCGTGGTGGCCCATCAGGATATGCAAGGCACACGTCAGCTCTCTTTGTGTAACTGTCTAGAGTGAATGCACAAGAGCCCAACTGTCACTCAACCCAGACGTGTATTCTACAGACAGGCTGAGGCACGGAATGGTTAAGCGAGACACTGCCCACTTTCTAAAAGTATTTATATAGAAATGGGCAACCCAATACACCCTTGTGGGCTTGGGTAGATAAGTATCGTGTAAAGGTACCTACAAGGGATTTATTTGAAAGGTATTTAGATACAAATTACTAATTACTTACAGGACAACTAATCATGACATCAGAAGACTAATTCAAAGCACAATGGTCTACATTATTTAAAAAGAAGAAATAAGTCAATGGAACCCGGTGTATGTCTTAAATCATTATATTTTACTCAGAAGAAGATGGTTTCTGTAGGGGTTCAAAATGAAAAAATACTTTACATTGATAACAGAACAGACAGGAAATTCTTGACAGTTAGGTTTTTCTAGTTATCAATGCACAACAGCCCATTTCCAATCACATACAGTATGGAGACTGTCCTAGGCATAGGAACAAGGTGTCCAGACTAAATCTGGGGCTAAAAGGAAAATGCCTTGTCCTGATGATGGTCTTGCAAATTGATCTCAGAAGAGACTGGAACATTGACGCCTTAACCCATTTTCCTTTTAGTCTCTGTTAAGATTTAATATGGGGGACCTTGTTCCTATGCCTAAGACAGTCTCCATACTGTATGTGATTGGAAATGGGCTATTGTGCATTGATAAGTAGAAAAACCTAACTGTCAAGGATTTCCTGTCTGTTCTGATATCAATGTAGTTGAAGTTTTTTTTCATTTTGAACCCCAGAAGAAATCCTCTTCTTATGAGCAAAATATAATGATTTAGGAAATACACCTGGTTGAATTGATTTATTTCTCCTTTTTAAATAATTTAGACCATTGTGCTTCGAATTAGTCCTCTGATATCATGATTCGACGTCCAGTAAGTAATTAGTAATTTGTATCTAAATACCTTTCAAATAAATCCCTTGTAGGCACCTTTATCAGATACTTTCTGAAAGTCGCATTTTCAAAACACACAATTTAAAAAACAACTTCACTAAAAGATGTATTTTTAAAATGTGAGTTCAGAGACCCCAAACGCCAAATATCTATTTGTTCCCAATGGATAATTACACTTAAATATTATTTCAAGGCAATCCCCATGTTACCCTATGGGAGAGATGGTCCTTGCAATAATGAATAACTAAATTAGCAGTATTTCTCTGTCAGGACATGTAAAACACACCAGTACATATCCTACCTTGTACATACACTGCACCCTGACCATGGGGCTGCCTTGGGCCTACCTTAGGGGTGACTTACATGTAGTAAAAGGAAATGTTTGGGCCTGGCAAGTGTGTGCACTTGCCAGGTCGAAATGGCAGTTTAAAACTGTACTAACAGACACTGTAGTGGCAGGTATGAGACATGATTACAGGGCTGCACATGTGGGTGGTACAACCAGAGCTGCAGGCCCTCTAGTAGCATTTGATTTACAGGCCCTGGGCACACTTGATGTACTTTACTAAAGACTTATTTGTAAATCAAATATGCCAATCATGATAAACCAATCCCCAGTACATTTTAGACAGAGAGCGTAGGCACTTTTGCACTTGTTAGCAGTGGTAAAGTGCCCAGAGTCCTAAAGCCAACAAAAACAGGTCAGAGCAAATAAGAGGAAGAATGCAAGATGTTTGAGGATAACCCTGCAAAAAAGGGCAGGTCGGGGGGGACGTGGCCAACCAAGATGGCTGGGTGGAAATGATCCACGAGTGCTCCACATCAATACTTCGGAAAAGCCAGGAATTTTCAGCCTAAAGTGAAGTTACAGACAGCAAAACAACATGTTGCAAACAGCACGTGAGTAAGGGGCTTGTTACAAGAGCAACGCAATCCTACTCCCTCTGATGAAGGAGGATTGCGGTCGACTCGAGGCCCAGCCGAATACGTGATCAGGCCGCCAGCACACCCTAGAGAAGAACACGGGCAGCTGAGTGTGGTGGCTGCACTTGGAGGTGCTGTGCCAAGTCTGGAGTGTCACTTGTGATTGGTGGAGGTGTGGTGAGGACCCCGAGACACACTGCGGGTCTCTGAGGCTGCGGGCAGTGCAACGGGGGGCTGATGACCCACAATAACATCTTGTCCACAAGATAAGGAGGCTGACGGGTGGACTGCTAGCTACCGTCTCCCACACAAGATTCAAGTGGTGTGGCTGTGCTTCGGCTACATAGAGGGGTCAACTGACCTGATCTGCAGTGAGTGTCATGACTGGAGCCCAGTAAGAGAACGGCAGAGAGCAGGCCAGAATGGGACCACAGCACCTTGGGAACGTCTGATGACTGACTTTAAGATGGTGGCGTGGTGAGGCATGGAGGCACCAGCGGGCCAACAATCATGATAATCAGGGACTGCTGGAAGGTATGTGATCTGGATGCCCTTAGGGAGCATAGCAGCTATGGAACACCCGAAGTTAGTAGCCACGCCAATCGTATGCATGAAAGCTCCATCAGCGATGGGTGTGCTGTGATGAGAAAACGGATCAGAAGTCAGGGGGAGAATACAGTGACCACTACTTAGAGCATATGTTCGTTCTGTCATACCTTGAACAGTGAAGCACCTCAAAACTAGGCTGCAGCCTGGCCCTGTCCTTTAGCCTCTATGCCTCTTAGGAAGACCCAAAATAGCAGTGTTTTAAGATACTTCATTCCAGTGGAATCCCGAGCCTTATTTACAGAATCCCCTCCAACCGATCCCATGGCTTTAACCAAGGAGGACTTTCTGGCCTCCTTGAGAGATTTCAAATAGGAGCTCCAAGAATAGCTGAAGCCAGATGTGGCCTCTTCCCTTAAGACACTTAGAACGGACATTTATAACCGCCTAGTGACACTCCAGCCGGATGTTGACTTAGAGGGTGCTAGAGCCCTGGACCTAGAAACTAAAGTGCAAAAGTTGGAGGGTTGCGCAGATCGACTGGAGACTACAACGAACCTCCTCAATGGTCAACTCAAGGCTACGATTCTGAAATGTGAGGACCTTGAAAAGAACTGCGGAATGGGAGTGGAGGATCGGCCAGAGCAGCTGACTCCTGAGCGCGGAGCTCACAGTTCAATCCCCGGTATCGGCATCATGTAACCCTGGCCAATAGCTTACTTAATCTCCCTGATCTCCCTCAGCGCCTGGATAACCTTAGGGGTGATAAGTTGCGCTTTACAAATCTGGAATTATAAATCTAGAATTATTGAAAATAGGTCTTGAAGGGACATTGTACGAATTCGTAGTCAGGTCGAAGGAGCCGAGGGGCCAGATCTGGATGCCTTCTCTGAGCTGCTCGGCGAGACTCACTTAAAAGTGAAGACTGATAGGGTACACAGGGTGGACCCTCTAATGACGGGTGAAAAGCGACTCCCAAGAGGTGGTGCTGTTCAAGCATCATACCTTCATGCAATTCTTCAAGCTGCATGGAAATTTGATGAAGTGACCATTCAGGGAGCATCATGTTCCATTTTCCAGGATATTGCCCCAGCTACGTTGGCAAGATGCAAGCAATTTCGCCCCGTGACTGATAAGCTACAGCAGGACAGCATTAAATATCACTATACATATCCATATGGGCTAGCCTTTGAGTTTCACAATAGGCTGCACCATGTTACAGAGTTTTAAGAAGCAGTTCAGCTTCTGGGACTGTCGACTACATTGGAGCAGCCTACGGGGAGGATGGGGGTTACCGGGCTCCACTCAAGGGTCTAATGACGACAGGCAATGACTGACCCAATCTCACCCAAAATCACAAAGGATACGCTGAAGGTCTCCAACTGTTTGTTTTCTTATGCTTCTTCTGGAGGCTGGGGTATTCTCCAGTGGAGAGCGGCATGGAGGTGTCTTCTGAGGCTGTGGGTGGTCGGTTGTTGGTATTGCTCTGACATTGGAGTATATTTGCTAACAAGTGTTTTCATCTGTGGCATAACCTCACTCATCCTCTTTTCTTTCTTCTTGTCTCTTTAAATTGCTGTATTTCCCGCTTATCCTCTGCTATGCACTGCGTCTTAGCAGGTTTTTGACCAAGACACCAGTGAAGAGGTAGCGCAATGTTGGTAATCTTGTATTTGAAAGAGAATGTTTGATTTTTTTTTCTTATTGAGGGGTTTGTTTTGTTTTATGTAATGGTACATGGGGCTTTTTGCATACGATCTGGGGCGATGAGAGGAGAGGATGAAGGCAATGTATTTAAGATTTCAGCATGGGGGCAGTGAGCAGGCGATGGTTGATGGGAAGGCTACAGGGTAACATGTCAATAGAGTATTCCTATTACAGCAGCTGAGGATGGACGTTAACATATGGGCGCCTATGTGTTTGTTGTGGCTAGGGTTCATTCATGCAATCAAAATGATTGTTTTACCCAAACTGCTCTAGCTGTTTTAAGACCTCCTGGTCGAGATAGATCGGGGATTCTTTTCTGGTCTGTGCTCGGTGGTGATCATCTTTGTATGTCAGAATCACAGGGCTCACCTTTCTTTTAAATTGTTGCATTTACCCAACTCCTCGGGGGGCCTAGCTTTACCAGATTTTAATGCTTACTATAAGGCAGCCCAGTTGAGGGTGATTCTGGAGTGGTCCTCCCGTGAGTCGGATAAACAGTGGCTCCACATGGACAGGGCAGTGGTAGGCAAATATATCTGGGATTTATTGTGGAAACCTAGGGCAGGTCGGCCTCCCAATGCATACCTAAGTACCCCCACACATAATACCCTTAAGGTATGGAATGAGGTGACCAAGTCAACAACATGGATGACTTTTCCCTCACCTCTCACACCAATTCATTGTAACTTAGCATTCCCTCCAGCATTGCATTTGGGACCCTTTGAGGCCTGGAGGGTGGGAGGTTGTCTCACTATCTCCGATTTATTTCATAATTGGGATACATGGACCATTGAAAACTGTCAACGGGATTTTCAACCCACCTCCACAGAATATTTCCTTTATAATCAGCTACAACACTGGGTGCTTCAACTGGAGATACGAGGAAGCTACTTGGGATCTTTCCCCTATTGAACAGTTGGCACGAATGGGCAGTGGCATAAAAGGATGCATCTCCTTCCTCTATACTCTTTTATTAGACACTCTACTCCCCCAAAGTCTGCATCACATGGAGCATTGGGAACAGACTCTGGGTGGCCCTAACTCGGAGGCTAATTGATCTAAATTATGGAGAGATATACCCTGGTTCAATCATTTGATGGGCATGAGGGAAGCTCATTATAAACTCCTAATTGATTAGTACCTATACCCCAACAAACTTAAAAGAATATGCCCTCAGACATCAGACCTCTGCTGGAGGGGTTGTGGACTGCTAGGAGACTTTAAACACATCTGGTGGGACTGTCCTATTATTCGTCCTTACTGGCCTGAGATTATGGCCCAGCTCAAAGAAATCGACCCGATCCCTGATGACCCTCGCTTTATCCTCTTGCAACTAACGAATGAATCCCTTAAATATCAGACAAATGGAGATAAGTCAATGATATGGCTCTGCCTGGGGGCAGCAAAGATGGCGGTGGCCGCGGCATGGAAACTCACAGATGCACCCTCACTGACACAATGGCATGCAAGCTTGTGGCATGCGGTTACGGTGGAGCGCATGGCAGATATTCTCTCAGATTCTTATAAAAATTTCAAATATGTTTGGGGCTTCCTAGTGAATTACCTGTTGATAGCTCCGCCTCTATGTGCATGCCCTACCAGAACAAGGGCTTTGCATTTATTTACATTTTGAGAGATTTTCTGCCGGAAGGATATGAGGGGGGAACAGTTAATGTCTGGATATCTTCATGCACTTTTTGACGTCCTTTGAGGGCAGCGAAAATGTACCTATGTACCATTGGTTGGTTTGAGAGATATGGTTTGGGGGAAGGGAGTGGGTATGTGTTTTTTTGGGGCTCTTTTCGTTCTTTTCTTCTATTATGGGTCATATGGTTGAATCTAGCAATTGATCAATTCCATTTTGTGAAAATTGTACCATTATAATAGCTACTGGGAACTCTGGAGGAATAGTAACAGATGCATTATTGTATTATATACCTATCTGGAAAACAATAAAGACAGCTTTAACATAAAAGGGCCCAGGTCCAACAAGGATAGTTGCACAACTCAAGTTCCAAGCCTGAAAAGGAGCAATAATTCCAAAGATTCCCCTCAAAAAAGACAAAGTGGCGATGACCTGATACAAACACACTCCAATTCTGGCATTTTGTACCAAAGGAGGCCAGGATAATGGAGAATTCACAGCACAAACCCAGCAAGAGAAAACAAGAGAGACAGAATGGTCAAGGCTGCATCTACAAGCTTTATTAATTGCAGGGAGCATAGAATAAAGTCAGAATGGATAGGGCCTAGTTTACATGATCTAAGCAAAGTAGGGAGCACTAAAGGATGTGAGAGCAACAAAGGTCTAATCCACAAGTCTGAACTTAAAAGGGAGCACAAATGTATACCACAATTGTCAAGACCCAAGTCACACACTTCAAGCACACCGTGGGATCAGAAGAGGAAACCAAAATGGTGACGATCTTATCTACAAGTCTCAAGCTCAGCATGTAGCATATCAGTACGTAGTGAGCCATCTCAAAATCTAGTATGGAGCATAAGAGAAAGTAGGAAATATCTAGACCTAACCATCAAGCGTTAATTTCAGCAGGAAGCCAAAGAGGAAACCATTGCAAAAACACCAAGTCCAGCATGGAGTACCTGAAGGAGTGAGGGTGGGGAGGCCAAATGCACTACACTCCATGCCCAGCAGAGACTACATGAGAAAGCCAAAGTGAATAGGGTCTAACACCTCAAGACACAAGACCAAAAGGATGTAGAGGAGAAAATTAAATTGACCTAGGTCTAATACATGAATGAAAGAACCAGCAGGAAATGTTCACAGAAACCCCAGTGGCTTTAGCTTGATGTCCCTTGCTCCATGCTCAGCAAGGAGTAGAAGAGGAGGCCAAAGCAATGAGGGTCTACCACCTTAAGCCCCAACACCAGTAGAAAGCCATGAGAAAACTAGAGGGACAAATGCTTCATCCATACAACCTAGATCCAGGATGAAGAACTTACAACTATCAATGCGGGGATGATCTATCACTGGTATAGTCCATGCCCAGTGTCTGGTCATTACTCACCTGTGCATCTAAATGTGCTATTGAAATTACATAGAACCTACCCTCCTCCTTACCCATTACCATTTCCAAGACTGTGCTCTACACCGACAGCAAAGAGGGAAAAAAGGGAACGAAAATATGAGAAAAGGCATTAAACCACTGCAAGGGAAAAGGAGGATTGGACACCTCACTGCCTCCTGGGACAAAATATTAAAACACAAAATGTGAAATGAATCTATTTGTTGAACAGAAGTTAGCATTTCATAAATCCCGGCCTCCAGGTTCTCAGGCACCTTGCGAGACAAAATAAGATTTGGATAAGTTGGTCTCATCCACATCATGTGGCATGCTTCATCATTGGCCACCTCATCCCACCCTGGCAGGATAAGACTACCAGGTTACACTTGACACAAATCTGTGGCAGAGTTCTTGAGATGTATTCGTTATCTGTACAGTACTGGGATCCAGCTAAAGTTTAAAATATCTCAATGTATATACCACAGGGTATCATTTATTCTTTGGTACCCTAGGTGTGATGAAAAGTAAACTTCAAACTAAGAGTCACCCTTTCCAACCAAAAGTGGCGTGGTAGAATATACACAAAACAAAAATGTCTCTTCTGTACGAATCAAATCTATGTCTAACCCACACTTATATCTCTATAACCCAGTAAGGATGCACCAAACATATGTTTCCATTTATTTATAATGATGGTATTACCCCAGTGCATATATTTGATTCTAATTCTGTCAATAACAATCGTATTGGTCAGTTATGATCCAATGTGTGCACGCTAAAAGCTATGTCACGTCACGTGACATAGCTTTTTGCACGAACACATTGGCTCATAACTGACCAATGAGATTATTATTAAGGTTAAGAATATATGATTTTAGTGTGAAAATGTTTTTATATGCATATTTGTCCTGATGGGTATGGAGATATGTGTGAGTGACACATAGATTTAATTTGCACAAAGGGAAATGTTTGCCTTTGGTCATTAAAAGTAAATACATTACTGGATATCTAGGAGTACCATAATCCCACCATCCTTAGCAAGCACCAACATTTTCTGCCCGCTCAAAATGCCAGAAAGTTGCTCAAGGGCATTCCTCAGGGCTATCAAAGGACTTCAGGTTTTTACTCTGCATTCTGAGACTTGAACTACTAGTTCTACAATGTGAAAAGAAGTCCAAGAATGGCAAGTAAGAACCTGTAATGAACGAGTTGATCAAGTACAGATTTCAGAAACTTGAAAGCTCTGCTGTCCTAGGTACTAAGATTGTTGAAGCAGCGGGTCAATGTGTGTGATGAGACACGTGAAAAGAAACCTGATGTGCAGACGCTCCTCTTACCGAGCCCAGGCTAGACATCTGGCTCCATATTTATCATTTGTTCATGCAGCCCAATGCAGCAAGCCAACTTGCTGCGCTGCGTGAAAGGCAAAGGTCAGGAATGTGCAGTATTTAACATTATATGGCACATTCCTGTCCTTACCTGGCGCTGGCGCACTTTTTGCTGCCTAGTGCAAATGCAGACCCCCTTTCGTCATGGTGCAAGTGTGTCTGCATTGTAGGCAGGATTGTTTTCCTGCAGGAAGGGCCACCTTCCTGCACATAAACGATCCTGAGAGGCATTTACCTCTTTCTATGTGTGCTGTAGAATGCGTGCAGCACACGTAAAAAGAGGAAATATGAAGATATTTCTCCTGATTACGCCTCATCTGAGGAGGCGTAGCATTTTGATTCCCAGGCCTACCACTAATGGTAAATCTGGGAGTGCACCAAAACCCACTGGTGGGTGCGTGAGAACACCCACGCTCCACCCATGGAACGCCTCCCTGGGACAGAGTACCGCAAGGCAGCGATTTCCACTTGTGTCATGAAAGTGGTCTTGCGCGGCTTGATAAATCTCACTTAGGTTTTGCGTCGCCCTTGCGCCTCCTTGCGTGGCAAAAGGGCGACACAAAACCTTCATAAATCTGACCCACAGTTGCTTTCCATGCCTTACCATAAACAGTGCCTATACATGCCGCACGTGCCACACAGCAAGGGTTCACAAAAGTCACTGTTGGCATTTAAGCCTACAAATGTGCTCCTGCGCGTTAAGCATATTACAATGAATAATGCAACAAAACAATGTCCTGGGGGGAAATTCCAGCATCTTGTAACTCAGGCACCAATGTTTGCAGAAGGGGGTGGGTGTGGAAGGAGAGAGAGGCTTTGATTAAGGGCGTGCAACTCCTCCAGAAATGCCCCAGGCCTGATCCCCTCAGGGCAGGGCTGCTTTATCTCTTTTACAGGAAGGGGGATTTCTTAACCTGTGTTTGCACGACAATTACCGAAGAGAGCTAATTTTTTCTGTCTCTAGGGGGACATTTCAGCACAGCTCTTCCTGGACAGAAAGGGCTATAAAAGGGGCGAGTGATGCGTGAAGCGGCGCAGAGCGAGTCCGAGGGCAGTTTGGGTGCTCAAGATGCTGCCATACCTTCTCGTCGTGTTCCTCCTTCAAAGACTTGCCGTGAGTATTACTCAAGCTAGGGCGCCGTGCCCCTTCACGTGCGTTACTTCCAAGCATTACACGTTTCTCGGCTCTTCCCACTTTCACCCTGGTCCTATATGTTTGATTGCAGCCTTCATTCGAATGCACTTTCCAGAGCTACCGTGTTTCTTTATCATGCCTAAATATCTCATCCGAGTCCGTTTTTTCCCCCTTTGGGGTCTGGGACACCTAGTTCTCACTTTCTAATGATAGAATGCAATGACTGGGATACTCACAGCTGTATCTTTGAATAAAGGCGCTCATCTTTTATTCAGACTGATATTTACACATCTCCGCGCCTGAGGTGTTTTTAAGTGCGTGTCCCGTTCGCTCGCACGAACTCGAGGATACCTCCATTGCAACAAGGCGGCCTTGGGCTGAGATAGCTCCTCTGGTTAATGCACCAGCTCGAGAGATCTGTGTGCAATCAACAGGTTCACGCTCTGCCTCCGGACCAAGCCTGTCATGCCTCCAAGGTAGACAACGTGAATCTTGCCCTATCAGTGTCACGTGCCAGTGTCAGTTCGTGGTGACTACATATCAATCTGACTAGCAGGTTTCATTTTTAGGAACATGGCTGCTTAAAGCTCAAGAATGCAACATAACTTTTTGGACCACAGTGTTCGCGTTGTATTTGGGTTTCTTTCAAAACTGGGAAAATACTTTTAAATGGCTTTGGATACCAATCTTGCACAGCTACATTAATACCCTATAATAGACGTGTGTGTTAACTGTGCCTGTTACACTCTCTTCATTCTATTGTATATCAAGTGTAGAACGGAAGAGGTGTGGCTCCGCGGCCAGGGCGACTGACTCCGGAATCTGGGGATCACGGTTCGATCCCCGGCGGCGGATGAGTCCAGCACCATGTGACTCTGGGCATTAACTTGTTTAATCATCCCAACGGCCTCCAGCGCCTAGAGACCATGGGTGATTGTTCGCGCTTGCAGGGAATGATTGTTTTGTGCAGAATGGGGCGCGCAAAGAGTGTTGCTGTGGGCGGTTGACCTCAACATCCATTGCATTTTGATGATTCCCCCAGATTTACAAGGATGTGTAAATCTGAGGCAGCACCAAAAACTAATACCATGCAATAGAAGGTGTTAGAATGGTGCTACAAGGAGAAATACGTTTATTTCTCCTTGTATTTGCTTTTTCTACGTGTGCTGCATTTGGAAGCACAACCTCACAAATAAAAAGAGCAAAATTCCAATAATGATTGGTATTAGTTTTTGGCACTGCCCTAGATTTTCACATCCTAGTAAATCTGGGGCAGCATCAAAATGCAATCGATGTTGTGGTCAAACGCCCACCGCTACACCCTTTGTGCGCCTCTTTCAAACTAAGGGGCATATTTACAAAGAAGTAGCGGAGTGAGGCATTAGCCATCATGGCTTAACGCCTCACGCCTCAGTCCGCCGCTTCAGAAACGAAAGGTTGCACCATATTTACAAGGATATGGTGCAGCCTTGCGTTTCCGCCTGCGCTGGCGCTGCAGTGTAGCACCAATGAAGCAGGCTGCGTGGATGGGAAGATTGTTAATGTGTAGGAAAGTGTCCCTTCTTGCACATAAATAATCTTTAAATGCCATTTTGTCACTTTTATGTGTGCTCCTTAATGCAGCACACATGGAAGTTACAAAATGTAATTGTTTTTTAAGGATTGTTTATGTGCAGAAAGGGTCACCTTCCTGCACATAAACAATCCAAGGCATTTTGCACTTTCCATGTGTGCTGCACAAGGCAGCACACATGGAAAACCGGAGAGAAATAAATCCTTTCTCCTCGTTTTTCCAAGTTAAGACCAGGTTTTCCCTGGTCTTAGTTTTGGTGCTGCCTCCTATTTACGCTGCCCTTGTAAATAGGGGGCAGCGTCAAAATCAATGGGTGTTGCAGTGGAACGCCCACCGCAACACCCACTGCCCAACCCTTTCACGCTAAGCATAGCGTGAAAGGGAGCCTTATTTACGAGGCAGTTTTTTATAAGTTTTTAAGAAGATATTTTTTAAAGCCTATCTTTTTAAAATACAATGTACGGACAACCAGGAATGCAATGCAGTTAATGTTTAACCTGGAAAGCGCAGATATATGTTTTTATGTAGCTACTTATATCCTAAAATGTATGAGCGCCAGAAAATCCATTGTTATCTAATTTTCTAGGATTTTAGCAAGTTGCACTTGTCACTTTCTAGTGCATCGTAGAGGTTTCTCTTGCAATGCCCTGTATATGTCCCGATATGGGAATTGCACTTTATACTGCATATTTTGCACATTACTTGGCACTTTAGCAACTAGGATATGTAAAATTATCGAGTTTATTAGAACCCTCATCATCTGTATTTACACCGAATATCTTATTATGAATTGGCTCTTTTATGGGGACTGTAATGTAGTTAACATGCCCTGTACATACCCATGCAATTGGTCTATACATTCTGACTTTTAATAGTTTCATTGTATGATTGCTGTATGTTTTATATTTTATGTCTGCTATATGGTTGTATATACAAGCCGAATAAAGCATTTTTGAACTTTTGAATGAGGCAGTGTTAAGCCACGTTAAGTGGCTTAACGCTGCCTTGTAAACAAGTCAAAGCCCCTATCGCCACGGAAACCTCACAAAAGTGAAGTTCCCGTGGCGATAGCGGCTTGTATGCCCCTAAGTGGTGTGTGCACAGGGGCTGTATTTACAAGGCAGCGTTGAGTCACTCAAAGTGGGTTAGTGCCACTTTGTAAATATGGAGAAGGGCATAGCACCACTAGAACGTCACTAAAAGTGATGTTCTGGTGGGGCTATCCTCTTGTAAATATTACTCTTAGGAGTTAACATTGGATTTTCAGCAACCAGCTCTACTGAGCTTAACACTTTAATGCACCCAAAGAAGTTAATTACTGAGTAGCTCTAAACAACATGTCCCGAGACCTGTGACTGCACACACCTCAAGATGCTATGTAGCTGCATAGAGCAGAAGGGCCCAGCATCATTGGGGGTGGTCGGCAAGGAGCAATTGAGGAACCCGGAGGTGCGGCAACTGAACATCTGCTTTGGAGTGCGCGACCGCCTGAGGCATCGTGAGTGCGGCGGTTAGGATATGCAGTCTGCCTGCCCCAGCGGCCCCTGTTAAATGTCAGCCTGAGGGGTAAAACGTCTATAGAGGTGGTTTGGAAACCTGGGGGGGGGGCTGAAAAGTGTAGCAGCCCTGCCCAGACTCAACTTGCCTGACTTATTTTTATGATTGAGTGAGAGGGATAGAGGAGGCTCCCCCGCCTGACCCTAAAATGGCTTCTCCTCTGGAGGCTAGCTGTCACTGGCTCTGACCTCTAGCTGCTCCATTGCTCAACAAACACCCCCTTCGAGCGAAAGTTAAAAAACGTGAACCAGCCGATTGCAACACCATGCTCAGAATTCCATTGCCTGACCCCAAGATGGCTGCCACAGTGATCCCTACCACATTGTGCTACCGCTCTAGGACAAAAACTGGACATCGACCACACCATGAACCTATCCCCCATCCCGCTTATCTATCAGGTCATACAACCTGTTGAACTCTCCTCCGACCATTGAGACCTAGCCATTTGGCCGATGCCCGGTGGAGCTACCTGAAAGCTATAGAGGAGATGGGCTGTGGACTTCCCCCTCGGCCGTCACCTACCCAGCCGGACTTTGGGCAGACTTTCCTTCGTCTCTCCGTCGTATCTCCCGCCTACCCCTTTACCCTGCCCCCTTACCCTTCTCAGCTTCATTTATCTTGTCTGCTATGCTCCTTCAATGTTTCTTTGTTGAGACCTAGCTATTTGGCCGATGCCCGGTGGAGCTACCAGATAGCTAAAGAGGAGATGGGCTGTGGACTTCCCCCTCAGCCGTCACCTACCCAGCTGGTCCTTGGGCAGACTTTCCCTTTGTCTCTCCGTCATATCTCCCTCCTACTCCCTACCCCCTCACCCTCTTTGCTCCATTTACCTCGTCCTCTATGCTCTTTAAATGTTTTTTTTCCTGCAACGGATGTAACCTGTAACTTACGTAATGTTGTGACATTGTGGAACCTCATGTAGAGCGCTCTGATACCTCCAGGTCGAGCCAGCGCTACATAACCGTGTTGACTATGCAACTGTAATGATTGTATCCATGAATATCTGCTATTCTTGTTCTTCCTGACCGCTGAGACCTGAGCAACATGGCTAATGCCGGGTGGAGCTGCTAGACAGCTAAAGAGGAGTCGGCCCTGGGCTCTCCCCTCGGCCGTCACCTACCCAGCTGGACATTGGGCACACTTCTCCCCGCTGTGTCATCTTCCTCCCCCTCCCTCCGACGGATTACCGTTACATTGTCTCTGTGCCTGTGTCTTACTATGCTTGGATGTAATATGTAACTTTTGATTCAATTAATTCTCATGTAAAGCGCTCTGATATCTTTTGGGATCTGGTTTGCGCTATATAAAACTTTATAAATAAATAAATAATAAATAAATAAATTGCTGATTGACTCAATTTGCACCTCATTTGTTATCAGCAAAGCGGTTGTGCTCAGATAGCTCACCCAACAGCTGTATAACCAACAGCATGAGCACCAGGGCTGGGCGTCATTCTGAGGACCCCGTTGTCTCGACGGACCATAAACAGGGAGAGAAACAGTACATGTCGCCCGAGTTAAAATGGCATTATCTGCCAGTAATAGTATTCTCTTCTCGGTCTATGATGCGTGCCTCTGCCAAAAAAAGTGCATTTTCCATAACAGAGGATTTGAGAGAAGTAGAACGCACACTAAGGGCACAAAGAGTAGCTGACTTTAAGCAGCAAGGCAATGGACGATACACTGAAGGCTGCAGAAGCAGGCCAACCTAAAAACACGATGTTAGAAACCTCACAAGAGAACAGTTTTCTGCATTGAGATATCTAACTAAAAGGTGTTGAAAATGGATAAGGACTTTGTGGAGCACGTAGTCTGTACATTTATTTACTGATATAATATTTATGACACTGTTTCTCCTGGAGTTGTTTTTGTCTCCTGTACTGAAGTAGCGTGCCTGCCAAAAATCATTGTAATCATTAAAATTGTAAAAAGTGTCATGCATAAGTATTACCAAGATACTTTATGAATATAAGCATGTACAATACTCCCTTTGCAACTAACTTGCTGTCAGAAACACAAGGGCAGATTTACAAGCCCCTTGCGCCACCGGTACATCACCTTTTGTGTCGTACCGGTGGCGCATTTTACTGCCCCATATTTACAAGGACAGGAAAAGCCACCCTGCGTGACTTTTCCTGTCCTTGTAAATATTGCCCCTTTGCACACAGCACTTTGCGTGAATGGCGTGTTCCATTGGTGTTGCTGTGGGTGTTCCCACGCAACACCCATGGAACCAGACACATTTCCAGATTTACTAGGAATCGTAAATCTGGTAATGCGTTTGAATGCTGCCCCTCCCCAGGGAAGCCGTAGGGAGACGCAACGAGGAGAAATGTATTCCTTTCTCCTCATTTTCTTTTCCTCTTTCTATGCGTGCTGCAGAATGTTTTTGTTCAGGAAGGGTTCCCTTCCTGCACACAAACAATCATTGAAACAATGACGTTTTTCAACTTTTATGTGTGCTAATGCAGCACACATTGAAGTTGAAAAACAGCATTTCAGATTGTTTTTGTTCAGGAAGGGCTCCATTCCTACACAAAAACAATCTCCCCACGATGCAGGCATCTTTGCACCATGGTGCAAGGGTGTCTGCGCCGGCGCATGGCAGCAGTTTGTTTTCCAGTGCAGGGGGAAGCACAGAGATGCGACATGCTGTTGGAAATGTGTCACATCCCTGTGCTTTGAAAGTGACTTGCAGAACGCACTGAGTCACTTTCTTGTAAATCTGCCCCACAATTTTTAACAAACCACATCTTCATGCTTTTTATAGTACTACGTTTCACTATAAACACAAAGCAAAACCGTATGACTTTGTCTAAGCTTGTTTCTGTTATCCCTAAACTCCTATACCCTCCGGAAGCAACCAGTATTCTTTGGAATGGTCCCCTGAACTGAGCCAAATGTCTGACATCTGTTTATATTTTCTTCTCTCTGCTGCAGGCTGGACAGAATGTCAGCGGTTCAGTAGATGACAACGGCAACTGCCTCTGCAAGGTGATACTCCCGGATAACACCTTCCCCATGCCTCGAATGGAGTCCCTGGAGTACACGGCCTACCATCTGAACATCAGTGTCCACCAGGAGCTCACAAAGGTGAGAGAAATACTTCCCCCACCCTGCAGGAATGAAATGTGTATTCTCCTTCAGTGGTTGAGACAAAATGGCTGCCCCCATTTGTAATATTTAGTAAGCTATCATTGGGGCAAGAGGGGGCGCATCACATACCACAGACACCAGATTGTGTGGAAAAGGTCGCTTTATTGAAACAGGTGCACATCACATAAACAACCCTGGGTCCTCTGCCTTACAAAACTAAAACCTCACTATACACAAGTGGTCACCTATGTTAAACTACCCCCCCAAATGTCCCTCCCCTACTCAACTTTAAATCTGCAAGTCTCTACTTTCTCCTGTGCTGATCTTCTGCAATTGAGATCTTTAACCTCTAAATTCAGGTTTACTGCATCTATTCACCTCTAACTAACTTCCTTATGAACGTTAAACTTTCTGCCTCTTCCAGGTGTGAGCTTGTCTACCTGGTCTTCTTCAGCCTGGATTGCCGTTGTCAACCAAAATAACGTTCGCTAACCCCTGCCAGCATGGAGTTGGCCCTACTTGAGGTCACGGATAACATCAGAATGACCTTAGACAGTGGCCACTCCACCATTCTTGTGCTGTTGGACCTCTCTGCAGCATTCAACATGGTGTCGCACCAGATTCTGCCTAGGAGACTGACGGAGATTGGACTCAGTGGAACTGCCTTTTAGTGGATGACTAGCTTCCTGTCCACCCGCCCTCAGACCGTTAATATAGGTCCTTTCTGGTCTAAGACTATGGAACTCACCAAGGGTGTCCCTCAGGGCTCTTGTTTGAGCCCTACATTGGTCAACATCTATATTGCCCCCCTTTCCAACCTTCTTAGGTCCCATGGTTTCCTGCCCATTTCTTATGCTGATGACACCTGGCTTCTCTTCTCCTTTAAGAAATTTTCCTCGCTGGCTTTGTCCACTATTTTCGAAGGAATGACTGCTGTCGCAGACTGGATGAAAAGTAATTTTCAAGTACTCAACGCAGGAAAAACTGGTCCAGGCGGCTGAGACATGGGAATAGATCATCCATTTTCCAAAGAACTGTCAGCCACCAAGATTGAGACCCTAGTATCACCTGAAGATTGGTTAATACACTTTGAACATATATTTAACCCCAAGAAAGAGTGTTAGAAATGGGATTTCTGGTTGGCTAGGTCAAGCGCCTCAGCCAGGCAGAAACCACCACTCTAGTTAGGGCAAGGGAGTTACACACCGAAGATAACCCCTGCTCACCCCCTTGGTAGCTTGGCACAGGCAGTCAGGCTTATCCCAGAGGCAATGTGTAAAGCTTTTGTGCAACTCACTCACACAGCAGCGGCACACTAGGCACACCACAAAAGAAACTCCACACAAGGTTATGTAAAAAAATAGCCTTTGTATTACTCATAAACACATTAGGATGTAAGCGCATAGGTACACTGTGCCACCTGGCACTAGGTATTACTTTACAGGGGATTATATACATTACAGGGCCAATCAGGCCACTGTCATAACCAACATATCTCACAGTTAGAGGAAACAACCAGTAACTACTGGTAAAGGCACCGAGCATAAACACATTATGCATCATCACATTAGGCATTAATCACATTAGGCCTAAACCACATTATGCCTACATATAATCAGTAGTGCCCCATAGTACCCCCTAGTAAGTTGCACACATTATAGAATCTCTTCTGATAGGAGAACACTCCATGTACATTTACCTCAGGGCAACACAATCATGATACTGTACATGGGGTACCAGAACCCTGGCAATGTACTACCCTACGCCTAATACAGTCAGGGCACAAATGCGAGGGTGTTAGCGTGATGTATATCCCCTCCACATTACCACCACCCCATGGTGCCTTCCCAGCACAAAACGCTGTGCCTCAATCACACTGACGAGTAGGCAGGCGCAGCTTCCATGCCACGGGAGAGGGGCCCGGCCACTACCTCGGGCCAATGGGACCAATCCTGTCCCCTCTTCTCGTGCACCGGTACTCTACAAGCTCCCCGGTGGATGGCCCCAAGTGGGCAGGTTCCCCCAATTCAAAATGGGCACTCACTTGTTCCCTGGCCAGGAGGCAGCTGCCCGCGATCACGCGGTGCAGCTGCCCAATACTAAACTTGCTGGGACGGTCGCCATCGCGGCCCGGGTGTAAGCAAAAGGAGGTTTAGCCCCACTCACCACTCCTCAGGGGGCTGAGCGAATGCTCTCCCATCTAGTGGCAGAATGACCTGGAAGCCGGGACAATTCCTCCCTCGCGTCGGCTCCACTCACGGGGGAAGTGTAGGAAACAGCCGAGGGGAGCCCACGAGGCTCTGGTCCTTCCCTCACTGCCGGTTTTGCTTTCCCCAGTATCGGCAGCACGTGGGGCTCTCCTCTAGCACAGGAGCCCTGCCTACAACCAGGCTTAGCCTTTGCCTGGCTTCTGGCTGGTTTTTGCTTGCAGACCCGCCCACAATGACGACAGCGCTCCCTCTGCTGCAGAGGATCTCCAGACCAGAAATCCTGGTCCTCCTCACTCTGTTGGGCAGCTTGGGCCATGTAGCAGAGCCCCGGCTGCACCCCTGCATGGAGCGCCTTGCTTCTTCTTGTCCCTCCTCACAGATGCGGTGGAAACTTCTCTCGGGTGTGCGGTCTCTCTCGGCCCCACCCACGACCAGGCTCGGCTCCTGCCTGGCTTCCTCTCTTCTGCCAGTCACACCCCACGTCAGGTGCTCCTCAAATATATCAGGCACAAAAGGAAAGCTGCCATGCCAGGGACTCGCATATATCTGGCACCATAGGAAGGTTGAAGCGCTCCATGTGCACTACTTCAGCGGGGGCCCACTCCTCTCCACAACCACGGAGGGAGTTGACACGGCGCTCTCGCAACAGCACAATTGCTCTCTCTACCCCCACAACTGCAGTCCTCCAACAGGAGCCCTCATCAGAGCTTCCTCACTGGAATCAAGCGCTCACTTAGCGCTGAGTTGCCTAAGCATGGCAGGGCAGGATCCTCAGCCCTGACAGATCCCTGTGGCAGAGGACAGGGCCCAGGCAGGCCAGCATACAGGGTCCCCTAGCAGAGGGGCAGCCTTCTCAGCCACCCTGCAGGCAGCAGGTAGTCCCAGGTGGCGGTAACTCCTGGCACACAGCAGTCCTCTACCAGTATCTTCCTCCCCAGTAAGCACACTGCAGCACCACACATGGGGTAACAGCCCTCATACTTATGCAGATCTGCCTATTCAGCCTAGCGCTAACTCACCCAGCCTCTCTGGAGCCACTGCATCTCCCCAGTTCCTGTCACTCCAGAGCCAGACATGCAATACACATCAGGCAGGCACAAAGACACATAGGAAACAGAAATGCCCACTTCTAAAAGTGGCATTTCTAAAATAGTGATAATAAATCTGCGCACACCATTACGCAGCATTTATTTCCACTATTCCAAACATGCCAAACTTGATCCCTCTACTCCTCCCAGGTCAGGAATTACCACTGAAGCACATATCAGGGAATCCCCAATGCATTCCTATGAGAGGGCAGCCTCATAGTAGTGAGAAACCAAAATGGCTGTTTGTCACTACCAGGATATGCCACACAGTTAAGGCACATGTCCTACCTTTTACCTACAATGAACCCTGCCCATAGGGCTAGCTAGGGCCTACCTTAGGGGTGACTGGCATGTAGCAAAAGGGGAGTCACAGACGTGGCACTCACTTTATGTGCCACGTCACAGCGGCAGTAAACTGCGCGCGCAGGCCCTGCAATGGTAGAGGCCTGTAACAGGTTTGAAAGGGTACTTTGGTGGGTGGCACAATCAGCGCTGCAAGCCCACCAGTAGCATTTAATTTACTGGCCCCAAGTATATGAGATACCACTTTACTGGGGTCTGATAGGTAAATTAAATATGCCAAACAAGTGTAGACCAATCTCACCATGTTTACCACATAGACAGCACATGCACTTTACACTGGACAGCAGTGATAAAGTGCCCAGAGTCCTAAAACCACCAACACCAGGTCAGAAAAAATACCAGGAAAAAGGCAAAAAGTTCAGGGGTGACCCTGCAAAAAGGGCCAATTTCGCTCCTATCACTTTAGATGAAATCAAATCTGCCTTAAATAAAAGTGCAAATGGTAAGGCCCTAGGCCTTAATACTTTTAAGTCCAATATAGACTTTTGGTCCCCAATTTTATTAAGAGTCTGCAATGCTACAACTGGAGGTGTACTGCCTGCAACCTGGGTGGAAAGTGTCATAGTCTCAATCTTCAAGAAGGGAGATAAAGGGGACGCAAAATGCTACCACCCTACATCCCTACTTGACTCAACATTGAAATTGATGGGTAGAATCCTTTTAGAAAGATTAGAAAGCTGGGTAAGTGAAAATAACATTTAACAGAGTCTCAGTATGGATTCAGAAGGGGTATAGGGACTGTCGAGCAGTGCATCAACCTCGAACTGTTGATTGGGAAATATACCCTTTTTAAAGAAGACCAACTACATGTCAGATCGTGGACAGAGAACCACTAACCTGTCAAGCCGGATACAGCGGGAGCGATGATGGATGTCAGGTAACCCTGTCCCCACTGCGGAGCAGCCCGGGAGCATATATATATCCCTCACTGGACTACTCCCCAACAGGGGAAAGGGAAAAAAGGGACAAAAGAAACAAGAAAAGTGCGGCTGCAAAATCACTCTCTGCGGGTAGGTAACAGACCGTGATCCGATTCTGGGTCTCCAGCTGTCTAGCCCCGTGTTCCCTGCAGTGAGAAACAAACACAACACAACATATGTACCAACTGCAGCCAGCAGTGAGGTGGTATACGTTTACTGATAAACAGACATACACTTACAGTGACTGGTTCGGGGTACTCTAGCACAGGTCCCTATCAAACCACCTCTTGGATCGTTGTTAAACCAATCAGCCGGCATGCGAGCCAACTCCCCATCAATATGTAATGAACAAGTACTTAGCTGTGCAGGAAGGTGAGTCGCTTGAGCAGGAGACTCCAGGCACTGTAAGTAGCTTGTTTGTAGGAATATGCGGAATCCCCGCAGTGGCAGTGTAGCGGAGAATGCAGTCTTGCCTTTGCACACCAAAGAGCAATTCCGAATGTAGTATTCTGCCCTCTGGTACGGCGAGTGAAAGTACACACCCAACGAAATAAGACGAGCCTTTCAAAACGGCTCGTAAATTCCCCTCCTCGGGCCAAAGAGTGTTGTCGAGAAAACGGGATCCGAGCCTTTCAAACGGCTCGCCGAGGAACACCCTCTCAGGCGAGAATGCAAACTAATAAAGACACGACAATGCGCGGTAAAGTAAAAATAAGCACAGCGCTCTTCAACGCGCTTGGGGTAAGTTGCGGAGACGGAATCCCAGCAACGGCTCTTGCTCGCGCAGCAGCGCAAGCGGTTACGGTCTCGCGTTCGAGATCCCCGTAACGGCTTTCAGACGCGCATTCAATGCGCGTGGTGAATTTCTCGGTTTCCGGCTCAGGAAGGCCGACTCGGAGTGTAGAGAGTCTCGGCTGGACGCCAACGGGACACGTAGGTTCTTTAAACGATGAAGGCAGGTCAAGCTGGATAGCGAAAATAGCAGGATTGACAAGCCCCGAGCAGCCTCAGGGCGGAGCTTATAAAGGCAGTTCCGAGAGGAGGCAGGTGACGCCTCTTGCAGGATTCTGGGAGGTGTAGTCCCCAGCATACAAGACACATGTACTCACTCGCACACGCTCACCTCTAGTGTGATTCCCACCTCTAACTACGCCGGGACGTGACACTACACCTTTGTTTCGTAGATCTTACGAGCACATTTGATTCAGTTAACCATGCAAAACAATGGCAGACCTTAATAGGGATTAGTGCCCCAAATGATATTATAACGTACCTGTCACAAATGTATGCCTTACTAACTTCAAAAGTATGATATGGCCCTAAAGGTGAATGCACCTCTCATTTTAGAGTCACTCATGATATAAGGCAAGGTGGTGTTCTTGTACCACTTTTCTTCTCTCTTCACATTAATAATGTCATATATCCTTGCAAAGTTTGAATGCAGATGCCCACAGAGTTGGTAATCGTGTCACACCAGTCCTTTTGTATGCGGACGATGCAGTCCTGCTATCAAGGACAGCAAATTAATTGAAAAATGTGCACAATTTATGAATAGAAAAGATTTAATACTCAACCTTAGTAAAACCTTTACAATGACGTGGAATAGGGAAAATAAAGAGTATAAAGCATCACATAGAAGGTGTACATATTGAAAGAACATCATCTTTTTCATATTTAGGACTTCTTTTTAACGGAAATGGAAGTTGGGGCGCACACATCGACTTATACAAACTGAAATTTATATGATGAGTTGAGGCCATTTTTAGATTTTCCAATAAAATTGGGAATAAACCAGTCAAGGAAATTTTGACCTTATATAGGAGTAAGAGCCTCACAGGTACATGTTATGGTGCGGCACTATGGGGGCTGGCAAATCCTACTTCACTGCAAATACAAGAAAATACGTTTTTTGGAAGGCTTTTAGCAGCTCCCAAACCAACCCCCTCATATATAGTCCATAGCGAATTGTCTCCCTTCAATCGTTAAATTACAATTTACCAACACCGGGTTCCTCTACGCATGGGAGGCCAAACAGGGTAAACAGACTCCTGCTGAAAGAACCAGAACACCTAATTCTTAGGGCCCTCAATGGAAGAACTGACGGTGATTCCCCCCCAGTGGCAAGCTATCATACTGAAATAATAAGGTCGCTCTTAGATTACACGTTTGTCAGCCTCTCGTTGTTTCAATATGTAACAGGCTTTAAAATGGGAGACATAGGGGACAGTGATCACCGTCCACAAGAGATCACTCTAGCAGCAACTGATGCGATTAGTATTCATCCTGCCCCACACCTAGGCTGAAGCTACACAACGAATTATAAGAGGATCAAGTTTACAACAGAAAGCATAGAGTCCCTAACAGACACTGCAATCAAGCTTCTATTAGCTCAACTGCCCGGAAAGAACCTGATACAAACCTGGGAATGCTTCACAACTAAGATCAGCAACTTAAAGGCAACAGTCACAAAAACAAGGAGCGTTCCGGCGCAGCTACAGGAGAAAAAGCTAACTAAGGACCAAAGAGCACAAATAAAGGCAACTAAGAGATTGATAAACGGCTCCATAAGATCTCTACGCCATGAACCAGGTAACACACTGCTCCTTTTATCCCTGCGGCTACAAAGAACTCAACTAAAGAGGCTGAAATGGAACATTAACAACAACAACAAACAGGTTATCTGGGCAAAACTCCTCCACAATATAAAGCATAACGCCAGTGATCGTTTTCGGAAAACAGCAAACACTATCATATACCCGCATCGGGGGGAACTCACTTCCTACATACTTGAGGAGACTTGGGCAAGCTATCTAAACTCCCACTTTAATAGTCAAAGCATTTATCATCCGACACTGGAGCAGAGCAGAGCAGCGACGGACGCACAAAATACCAACATAGGAAGAAGGGAAAGAGGTAAAAACTACTTCCCTGACAGCTCTGCTGCCGTTAGCAGCTCCAGGGCAAATGTCACTCTGAATTTTTCTGACTCAAGTCATCATGAAGAGGAAAAGCCACCCGCCACCGATCAACTAACAATTAGGAAACAGATCAGGAGGGGAAGAAAGGAAGGAGTGCCGGCCCCGAATGGCATTCCACCAGCAGTGCTTAAAGAAAGGCCGGAAGATTGGGAAGACATATTCCATCCACTATTCTTGAAAGTAAGATGACTGGGCATAATCCCAGACTCGTGGAAAGGTTCAACGATCATTCCAATTCATAAAAGCGGTAGTAAGCTCCTGCCAGCCAATTATCGGTTAGTTGCACTGATTGATAATGAGGCCAAATACTTTGCGGGAACACTGCTGGTGGAACGGATAACTTGGGCAGAAAATAATGAAATAATGCCGCTAAACCAGACAGGATTCCGAAAAAACTCTGGCACGATATCCAATATCATGGCAATATCATTAATAATGGATGCAACAAATCTGAGGAAAACCCAGCTGCATGTCTGTTTCATCGACTTCAGCGCTGCATTCGACAACGTGGTGAGGTTCAAATTGTGGACCAAGCTACCCAGATGGGGGATTCCAAACACCCTTTTATCAATGATAATGCTTTTACATACCGATACCTGGGTACAGGTTAAATTAGGCTCAGGGTCCCACCTCTCAAGAAAAGTTAAGACAACGAAAGGACTGAAACAGGGCTGCGTGCTGGCCCCCATCCTATTCAATTTATTCATGGCAGATTTAACACAGACATTGAACATCTGTAATTCCCACGCGCCTAGAATAGGGGGCACTGCATTGTGCAATCTACTTTACGCGGTCGATGTAGTCCTACTTAGCCATACAGCAGTTGGCTTGCAAAATCTTCTTAATGGTCTGCAGGTCTACGTAGAAGAGAACAGCCTTTCAATAAACCTAAACAAAACTAGGACCATGACAATAAACATCAAACGGAAAAAGAGCCACCTATGGTACCTGGGTGACAAACACATTGAACCAGCGGAGGCTTACAAGTACTTGGGAGTCTATTTTGACAAAGATGGATCATTCACGCGCCAACAGTAAGAGATCAAAAGGAAAGGGATGATCCTTGCTCTAACCATAAAAGGCTTATCAGCCAAACTACTGGGCCCTACGCTGAGTCCTCTCTTGGTGGTAGCATGGGCCAAAAACCCTTCCTACTATTACCTATGGTAGTGAAGCATTGCACGGGAGAGATACCAATCTTTTGGACAAAACGCTCGTAAAAGCATACAGAACTATCTTCAGCCTCCCGACCTATACCTCTCCGGCACAAATCCGATTGGAGTTTTTTTGCATAAAGCAAACTTGGGCCAGCTACGGAGTATATATTAACTGTTGGAATAAAATCAGAACATCAAACCCTAAAACCTTAAACCACCTGCTGTGGCAAGAACTACAACAGAGGGAGAACTCGCCAGCTAGACGGTTCTTGCAGGAGGCTCTGACAAACACAGGCTTATTGCCCCTATGGGATATACACTGTCACCACTCAGTTTTCAAAAAATTAGTGTGGAAGGCGCTGAAAATACAGTCATTGGTGGAGGACAAAGCTGCCTTCTCTGCCAGAGCACATGCTTGGATGACTTTGAACTCGTATAGGACTCTAGCCCCGCAACAATATTTTAATTTGGGCTATTCAAAAGCACTGAAACTAAAATTCTTAAAGTTACGACTTGGAGTGATGCCATGCACACAGCATCTCCCCCCATGGAAAAGGGACCTGACCTTTACAGTATGCAGTCTATGTAAAAAAGCAAAAACAACAGTTGATGGACAGAATGCAGAACAATGTCATACATTCACCCAGTACAGAGATCTGGGCCTAAATCCATCGTTTTTTTGCTCACCATGCCACTCCAGTTTGAACCCAGCCATATGCAAATCAGTCTTGACCCTCTGCCTCATGGGAACAGTCCAGCCCGAACTGCCAAGCCAGATCCTCCCTGGACTGGAAACAAGCATCCTAGGACCGGTTTCGGGGTTACACCCCTCTTCAGCCAGGATAGCTTGATTCCAGTGGCATGGAGAGCACGGGACTCACGTCTGAGCATACCCGTACCACTCGGGGTGACAAATGCAAAAATAACAGTTGATGGACAGAATGCAGAACAATGTCATACATTCACCCCAGTACAGAGATCTGGGCCTAAATCCATAGTTTTTTTGCTCACCATGTCATTCCAGTTTGAACCCAGCCATATGCAAATCAGTCTTGGCCCTGTGCCTCATGGACTGGAAACAAGCATCCTAGGACCGGTTTCGGGGTTTCACCCCTCTTCAGCCAGGATAGCCTGATTCCAGTGGCATGGAGAGCACGGGACTCACATCTGAGCATACCCGTACAACTCGGGGTGACAAATGCAAAAACAACAGTTGATGGACAGAATGCAGAACAATGTCATACATTCAGCCCAGTACAGAGATCTGGGCCTAAATCCATCGTTTTTGTGCTCACCATGCCATTCCAGTTTGAACCCAGCCATATGCAAATCAGCCAGGATAGCTTGATCCCAGTGGCATGGAGAGCACTTCACGTCTGAGCATACCCTGCCAACTAATGGCAAACAAAGCGGTACAAAAGGGGGTGGTGATGGACGGAGCATCAGAACCAAACACTCACACCTAGTCAACAGATCTGGGTTTGATCCATTACCGTTCTTTAGCCCACTCTGCCACCCCAGTTCAGACATGGCCAAATGCAAATCAGTCTGACCCTGTGCCTCATGGGAACAGTCCAGCCCGAACTGCCAAGCCATGCCTTCCCTGGACCGGAAATAAGCTTCCTAGGACCGGTTTCTGGCGTTTCAGCCGTCTTCAGCTAGGCTTGCTTGAATCCAGTGGCAAAGCGAGCAAGGGACTTTAGTATATACTTATATGTGTATGTACTTTGTGGGCTCTGGAGATCAGCCATAGGGCTTGTCTGCTTCCGCTTAGTGACTTTTTTTCTGTATAACTGCCTCTATTTAACTGTCTTGATAGAAAATGACCAACAGCGGTCAGTAAAATACCAGAATCCCTTTAGCATTCTCTAGATTCCAGTCCATAGAAATTGTCTTCCACGAGCACCCGTAGACAATAATATTTCTTTCAAATCTTGTATTTTCAGTGATATGACCATTATAGTAAAAACAGAGCTTTGGACTAAATCATTTACAGCTGAAAGGAAATATTTCTCTCCATGTGTTCCCATATCTGGCGTGTCACGCAGTTTGGTGCTTACTTTCCCTCCATGTTAAAGAACAGTAGATGTTTCAGCACCCAGGCTAATGTGCTGCATAGCTAAATACATATAAGGTCCCAAAGGCGAGACCGATTGCATTGCAAATGCTTGTTTTAAGACAGCAGCAGCGGCAGCGGGCACAGAGAATGAGGGGGGGCGGGGGCAGGGCTGTGTTGCCAAGGAGTGGGCAGTGCACGTGAGAGATGTAATCTACAGGCCCGCCCTCATGCTTCCAAGCCTTTGGTTTGCTGCAGATTGTTGGAAGGAGACAGTGGTGCACGTGGAAGCCTTGAGTGCACAGACTTGAAAGAAGGGTGAATGGACTGATGTATGCACACACCTGGGGGACGCTGGATTTGCCTCACCGGCAGTGAGTCAGTTGTGCTTTGGAATGTGATGAGCGGGAGGATCCTGCTCTGTGCAAATGATGGGACATAGAGATGACTTGACAGTCCTATTTCTTCTATTTTTGAAGATGATGGATTTGCAGATGGATTTCAGTCCTCTTTCCTGTTCTATTCAAAAGAACACTTTCTTACCCTGTTTATAAATGCGGCCTTGATTTCTCATTTTTAGAGGCGCAGACTGCAGTCAATCTAAAGTGCTTCAGGTTTTGTCTTCGCAAATGTACATCTTTCATTGCAGGACAGGAGAGTAATCAGTCGCTAATTATCATTTTTTTCTGCAAACCCGTCATTGAAGCACTGTGAGTCTGCATACTTTAAGGATTGGAGATGGGCAGGCTCAAAATATGCAGCTGACATTTAATAATGATTTGCTTCCAAAGCAATTGTAAAATGTAATTTAAGAGCGGGTGGTGCTTTCAGACACTGATGATTTTGTTGTAGTTTCTCCTTTAAGTGGTAGTTCTGTCTCAGAAGGTGATGACATGGGTTTACAGTGTACAAGGGATTGAAGGGACAGTTGGAGCTGAAGCCTGCTGTCATCGCTGTGTATTTGGTGGGTGTTAGCAATAAACATTTCAAAGGGTCTTCGTTACAATAGATTTCCTGGATGGAGGCAAACATTTTTCCAGTTTATTACCCATCTTGGATCTGGGACATGAGTCACATACTATTAACACTGGTTAGTTCTGTGTGTCACACAGGTTCCTGCAGTAGATTAAGTTTCAGATTTCTAAATCCCCTGATACCGCCAGCATTGAGCGCAATGACCACAGCTACCTAGATTCAAGCCATGCGCTGCATTGACACATATTTAGATGCTATTGCAGTCTAACCATGTTTCACGCGTCTTCCTGAATAGGAGGTGTGCTTTCTAGATCTTCCTAAAGTCTTTTTCTGCAGGTCTTAATGACATAAATTCAGTTGTATTTCTCTTCCCATCATACATCCGTTGTCCTGGCAACGAATCCCCCCTTTTTTGCCTCTGAATGGGAGTAATGCGGGTTGTTCGCCGTAGCGAACCCTGATTGTTCAAGACACAAAGGGACAGGCATGTCAGTCTTTTCTAAAATCTGAAAACTATTGTTGGGAAATAAAGAGAAATGTTTTTCTTCTGGATGTATGACGTAACAACGCGAGTCATTACAACGCGTGCAGTTACATCGCGGTCGTTACAACGACTGCGATGTTACTACGCTATGCCATTACAACGCAAGTCTTTACATCGACTTGTGCTAGATGGCGTGCTAATATTAGAAAAGCTTAATTTACTATTCCAACTCCAGTCCACTTAACAGTAGGGAAGGTGTTGGGATAGTAAACTACACTATTTGTAATGTTAGCACGCCATCTAGCGCAAGTCGATGTAAAGACTTGCGTTGTAATGGCATGCGTTGTAAATCCACTTGCGTTGTAAAAGTTTCGTTATAATGGTAGTGCGTTGTAAAAGTTGCGTTGTAAAGGTTGTTTACCTTTTCTTATCCCCTAAATGTTTTTCTTTTTACAATGAGTGTGAAACCCTATTTTACTCCCTCCTTCTTCATAATAACTCTCCCAATCGCCAAGGGTTCAACTTTCACGTCCTCTGCACGTGTGCCTTTTTACCAGTGCTTGTTTCTAGGGGTGGTTGGCATGAAGAGGGCACCTTGAAACTTGGAAAGTGGAGAACAGGCTTCAAGCCGTTAGCTATAGAAATTATGCTACATGTTTTGCTGCTGTTATAATATGCAGCTACTTCCAAAGCATTAACGTGTAAAACAAATGCCTGATTTAATCCTTCACCTTCCAACCCTTCAAAAAACAATCAGGATTTTTATTTTGGATATTGCTTTTGTCTGCAACTTTATCGCACGTCACATTAACAAAGCTTAGTGAGAGACGTGGAAGCGCAAAGTCTTGTATTCTGCCTCCCCATTGTATTAAAATGTACATTGATAATTCTTTTGTGCTACATATGCTAAACACTTATAAGGTCCCAAAGGCGAGACCTATTGGCTATGCCAATGCTTGTTTCTACATGTTAACACTCCTGGGGTAAAAGTTTCACCTAATTAGTACAGTTTTACACCCATATACAGCAAGGAGTGATCAGCCAAACGTTGTGAAGGGCCTTGGCTTGCGTAGTAACTTGTCCACTGTGCTTTTAGTCATTTTTGATCAATTTGGGCCCAAAACACATTTTGTTTTTGTTAAAATCTGCAGATTATGCAGCAGATGCTGAATTATGCAGCAAATGTGACTAATCCATAATTATGCGGTAAAACACCACAAACGCGTACATTTTCAGTGGTCCTGGACATCATGCACGTGTAATAAGGTGGACAGGATATCCGTCACATTTGTGAAGGAGTACCTATTGTCAAACTTTAAATTAGGCCCAATGAACTGATTGCTGTTATGTGGCAGTCAGAGCAGAATGAACAAATGCTCATGCGGTTGCCATGCTGTCTCTGTTGCCGCTTAATAGGCTTGAGGTGAGTACATTTTACAGTAGATATCATGTTCACCCCATGAGCAGCATAGTAAAACCTTTTGGGGATTATAGAGGAACTATAGATATCTGTAAAATATACTAAGGACTATATACTTTGTTATGACCTACTTTCCGAGTGCTTGATTATTAACAGGGTTTCCATGGACTAGACCGTGTCTTCTCACACTTTTTTGTGACCTGTCCCATATTTTTGCACCTATAGATACAGAGCTACCGGCGCAGCTTCAACTTGTACCTGCAGCGGCTCCAGAACCTGACCCGCAGGGTGGAGGTGATGGAGTTGGGTGGTGTCTCATACACTGAGCTGGACTTCGAGATGCTGAAGGTCGAAATGCGGGAGATGGAGTCACTTGTGACACAGCTGAGGACGTCCATGGATGGCAGCAACGTCATTGTGGAGACACTCTACACCGAGGTACTGTACGCTTTTCAGCTTTTTTCCATTCAAGGTACAATTTCCGTGGTCTACCAACTATGGGGCCTATTAGAATGGCGGCTAGCGTTGCCGGGACCGGCCGGCAGTGATGCGGCGGTCCCGCAAAGGCAATTAGGATGCCACCACCACCATGGCGGTGGCATCCTCTATTCCCAGCATTGTGGTACACGTCATGCCTTGGCATGCACAAGGTGACAGGCACCACGCGGTGCCTGCCACTTTGTCCATGCCAAGGCAGGGAGGTACCGTAGGTACCCCCCATGTGCCCCCCCCCAAAATCCTGGGGGCCCGCAACTGGCCCCCAACTGAAAAAACCACATGCCTTTCCATGGCAGCAACGCCGCCACGGAAAGGCTGCTTCCCGCTGCCATCATGATATGGATGGCGGTGTCTAGCAGACACCTCCACCATATCAGGCCCCTTTTCCGCCCGGTCACCTGTGTGACCGGCGGAAAACCAGCAGACGGTCTTTCCGTCCGCCGGGGTCCCCCCCGCCATACTAATATGGCGGGGGGAAATGGCATGGAGGCGGAGGAGAATGCCGGGCGGATCGCCACCGCCATGCGGGCGGTGGCGATCCATCCGACATTCTAATAGACCCCTTTGTATCTTATCATAATGTTGGCAATATCAGTAGAAATCTGGAAACCATCCTCCATGCAGAAGGACTCATATGACTTCCACTAGTGCTTAGAAGGCACAATGAGCAGGTGGGCTTTGTGGAGAGGAACTAAGAGGACACTTAGGGCTGAAGCACAAAGACTGAGGAGGAGAAAGGTTCTTTCCAACAAGCAAATATTTACACAGAACTGAAGGGAGATTTTCTTTCTAGGCCCTGTCATCCTGTGCATCAATTCACTGGCAACTTGAAAACATGCTGAAAATCTCTTAAAACCATAGATTACAACACAACAACCAAAACTCTAAAACTCAATTCATTATGACGTCCAAATAAAAATAAGTTAATTCGAGATGGTTATCAGGCAAATGTAGCACCACGTTAAAACTGCACGACTTAGTGTTAAAAGTTATTCAAGTAAAATCACTCATCGTCTGGGTCTGGCGACTGGAAACAAGTGATCTTCAGTAGTGGACCTGAAGAGATGCCTTTCTACAAGGCCTGGAAGAAATCTAGATTACACTGGCATCATTTTGGGAATTTTGTGTAACGCTTTTGACACAAAATTCTCCAAAATTGCATGCAAAAAAATAGCATTAAATGATGGTTTTGCATTTCACGTAATTATGTAAAGCTATGTTTCATTTTCTTCAAATTTCACGTAATTACATAAAGCTGTTTCATTTTCTACAAATGTCACGTAATTATGTGAAAGCAAATTAATTATATACATTTCACCTTCACCTACCCCTTAAGGGACCTCTGCTTACTAGTATTAGGCATGCAGTCCATCTGTGGTGCACTTTAAAGGCTCATATGTGAGCCTTAAACTGCACCACCGCAGGACCACCAGTGCACGTTCCTGCACGGCATGGACTGTTAGGCCCATGCCGTGCTGGAATGGGGTGCATACACACAGGGGGCACAACATGTGCCCCCCTGCATGCACCCACGTGCCCAGGGCCAAGAGGGGGCCCTGTAGGGCCTCCTTTCTTTCCTCACAGCCAGCAGTTTCATGGAGTAAAAACCTCCATGAGACAGCTGGCGGTGAGGAAAGTAGCAATATGCTTGGTGGTGCTACAGGGCACCACTAAGCATATTGCGACCTCAAGACTGCCACACCACCACCAGGAATCTCTGATCCCTGACAGTTTCTGCAGTCCCACGGTGGTCCGACTGTCCAAGTTGTTATTCGGCGGTCGGACCACCGGTGCAGCAGTGGCCAGATCGCCACCGATGTGCCACCGCAGGTTTGGCGATCCACGGACACCCAAACTTGAATTCAGGTCATAATTCAGTACCAACAGGCTGAATATTGTATGGTATGAGAGCTCACTCTGTTCAGATATTGTTGCCAACCAGATATATGGCAATTAATTTTCCTGCAAATGCCTGTAGTCGCACAAGACAGACTCTGGGATACTCCTCATTGGCAATGCATGCCACCGCTGATCTCACCCCATAACCTACTGAACTTTGTACTAATATTGAATTACTATTTTTATCTGGCAAACACCACTCATGCTCATCTTTACAAGCTACAAGTGGTCACTGCGATGTCCAATCCCAAAGCTGTGTGTACACACCCACTCTAGCTACCTCCTCCATTCATCACCCCTACATTTATTAATTCAATTGCCTCATGAAATGAATGCAGTTTTCCTTGTTCCTTCTCTAAAGCCCATTGAATCCTTTTCGGGCATTGACAGTTCTGTAGAAATTTGTATTAATAAATATAAAAGTTTGTATGAATAAATGCAAAAGATTTATGAGTACATACAAAAACACATTTGGTTGCGCCATTGGTACCCCACCACAAATGGATTGCTTTAGTCTCTTGTGATGCCATTTAAATTATATTTTCTTGCAGATAAAAAACATCTCCTTGATGGTGAATCAGCTGGAATCTTACGACAAAAACAACGTGCTAGTAGTGCGGCGTGAAATTATGGCCCTGCGGAAGCGACTCCAGGACTGCGAGACAAACCAAGGGAAGCCCACTTCTTTGACTCCCACCTACGGTGAGTAGTGAGACTGCTTTTTAGGTGTCGCCTGACCCAGCGCATGCGATGGTCTGGCGAGACTTATTGAGAGGGCACCAAACAGTGCTACCAGGCCAACCTAGAGCTACAGTGCATGTGCGCGGGCGGGCGCGCGCGCCGCGCTTTACCGCGATTACTTTCACTTTCCCGGCCGCAGGGCCGCTTTGATGTTTGATGGTGATCGCGCTCACGATCACTTTCACTTTTGCGGCCGCTTTGCATAGCCAATAGGTCTCGCTGTTGGGACCTTATAAGTATTTAGTTATGCAACTGTTGCATGGCTAAACACTTATAAGGTCCCAAAGGCGAGACCTATTGGCTATGCCAATGCTTGTTAATTTTACTGCAGAGTTACCTACCATATTAACCCCTTAAGTGCATCCGTCAGCGCACTCCCTCACCAATGTGTCTGTCAGCCATTGGCCGACACTGGGGAGGGTTAAAAAGGCCCATCTGGTGCTTTGCATTATAGGGTTTAGTTTTTCTTATGCAGCTCGGGCTGCATAGGTTGTGGGGGCCTCCCGTCTCTGAAGTGTTTCCCTAAGGAAGTTGGGCTGCTTTTGAGAAAAAATATTTTCTGTTTTGAAATGTAATCATCGGTGTGACTGCAGCCAATCACAAGGGGTCACAAATTGCAAACTGCCAAATGAATACCAGGTAGGTAGGTCATTCTTCATTCCCTGCAATTCATTATTTTGTGAAGTGGCCTATTCGTATACACTTTGTTATGCAAAATAAAATAGTGGTTGAAAGATGTCAGTATACAATTGGCGACTGCTGTTTGTGACCGCTTTCATAGTACATTTGGCCCAAAAGCTTCTTAAATGTTCCTGCTTCAACAACGTGGAATCTCATAAAGTGAGGCATTAAGCAGGGAATGAGCATGTCCTAGAAGTAAACAATATAGTTTAGGCCATTTACAAGACACACCGTTCTGTAGAATAGAAATTAAGACACTTATTTAAACAAACTCTGTTTCAGTCAATAGTTTTAGCTTATGCATAGTTATGCATGAACCTGTGCACAACATACAGCCACATATGCACAAGAGCAAATTAATAAGCCTTCAACAGTTTTTAGGGAACAGAGATTGAAAGGCATATTTACAAGGAAGAGGCGAAGCGTGTGGTTAGGCTAATGAACGACACGCTCTGTCACTTTAGAAACGCAGGGCTGCACCATATTTACAAGAATATGGAGCGGCCCTGCATTTCCCCCTGAGCTGGCGCTAAATTTAGCAGAGAAGCGCCAACGCAGGCACCCTTGCACCATAGTGCAAGGGTGGTGGCGTTGAGGGGAGAAATTGTTTATGTGCAGGAAGGTGACATTTCCTGCACATAAACAATCTTTAAATGGTGTTTTGTAACTTCTATGTGTGCTGCTTAATGCAGTACACATGGAAACAGCAAAAATGAGAAGAAATGAGGCATTTCCCCTTGTTGCGCCTGTTTAAGACCAGGTTTTCCCTATCAGATTTCAAGGCACCAATTCTAGGACTCCACTGCATCATATCCTTACACCTGTCTCATAGCAGGCGTAAGGGTGATGCAGTGCTATAACCATAGCCCTCCCCCCTGCATTGCTGGAGTTGCGTCCCGTTTCCGACACAACTCCAGCAATGCTCAGTTTAGCCCTAACAGATACGTCAGTAATACTGACGTATCAGTCATTCCTTGCGACATGATACGTCATACAGTAAATATGATGCATCCATCGTGCAGCAAGAAGGGTGCAGTGAAAACTGTTGCATCGCTGTTTTCACACAGCGATGCAACGGTTTTCATAAATAAGGCCCCTGGTTTTTAGAGTGAGTATGCATTACATGTTACATCATTTAACTTAACACAATGTTGTGTCTCACCAGTTCACCGTAATAAATAACATTAAGGAAAACTTTCATGTATAAACCATGCAGACAAACATTAATCTAGGGAAAATTTTAAATCTTACTTTACATACCATGAAGTGCCATAGCACACCATAAAAACAGAAGGTCACACCACACCATGCTGAATGTATTTCCTTGTTTGTCCCCTACAACAGGTTCCTGCAATCATGGTGGATTAACAAATGTCAGCAAACCCTTTGTGGTGCAGCTCAACTGGAGAGGTTTCGGCTTCAAATATGGTGGCTGGGGTAAGGACTCCTACACCGAGGCCCCTAATAAGGACATGTACTGGGTGGCCCCATTGAACGCAGATGCGCGGATGATGGAATCCTTCCGCCGTTACCAGTCCTATGATGACCTGCTCCTGTACAAAAGTCCAACAGACAAGACACTTTCAAGATTAGTCATCCGTAGCTCGTATGACTACAGCAGCTGCGGTCAGGGTGGTGGCATGATTGCCTTTAACAATTCCCTTTACTACAACTGCTACAACAGCAGGGATATGTGTAAGTTGAATTTGGAAACCAGTGCAGTGGAGCGCAAGACCTTGGTCAATGCTGCGTTAAACAACCGTTTCTCCTATGCTGGGGTCACCTGGCAGGATTTTGACTTCGCGGCCGATGAAGAAGGCCTGTGGATCCTTTACTCCACAGAGGAAAGTGCAGGTAATCTTATCATCGGAAAGCTGAACTCATCCTTGTTAATGGATAACAGCTGGACCACCACTCAGTATAAACCTGGGGTGACCAATGCCTTTATGATCTGTGGAGTTCTTTATGCTACCAGGCCGGTGAACACCAGACGGGAGGAGATATTCTACATGTATGACACCAAGACCAGCAAAGAAGGGAAACTGAGCATAATGCTTGACAAGATGATGGAGACAGTGCAGAGCCTGAGCTACAACCCCAACGACCAAAAGCTCTATATGTACAATGACGGCTATCAGGTTACTTATGACACCAACTTCTCCCCGGATACTACCCCTAACTAAGGAACCCGTTATGAGCCCCATTTTAATACCATTGAGGCAAAACAGCCGGTTTTGGCCCCATCAAGCTAAGAGATCCATAGTAACCCTGCGGATCCAGTGTGTTTCACCGGGACACTTCAACTTCGGAAAATACAAGGAATTACTAGACTAGTTCCTGCTGGAAACCCTAAATGTGCTGAACGAACTTTGGTGCACTATATAGCTTTTGGCACTGTAATATGCCAAACAATTGTCTAATCTCCTACAGATTATCTCTCATTCCTTCAAAGTGTGAAATGGTACCGAGTGAATTAGCCTATGCTTGATCATAACACACCAGCAATAAAGTTAGATTTTTATATATGTTGCCTTTAGAGTGCTTTTTATGTTTTTAAATTTTGGAGTGCATCCTAAAGAGTTATTTGGAATATGCCCCTGAACAAATAGAAAGAACCTAAATGAAGATGGCCTGTTACGCAGACCCATTTAGGGTTTAGTAGCCTAGCTACCAAACTGTTGCTTCTTCTGTCACACTGGTGGCAATTGTGCTGCCAAAGTTTGAGTTGTCTGTCATTGAATTTCATATTTTTTTTACAAAATGTTACCCCGCCTGCATGGCAGGAGCAGATTTGGTAGATAAAAAGGTCATCATGGGTTATCTGTCATGTCATGTGTGTCACATTTTTGAGTCATGGCTAAGGATCCCCACTTTGGGAGAGGGGATGTCCAACACTCGCATAACATGTGTCTTTGATGTGATAGGTGTTTGTTCTCTTGAGCATAGGAGGAGGGGGCTTTAAAAAAGCACCTATGGCAGCTCTGTTATTGGGAACACCTTCTAACATCTCCCTCCAAATTGGGCATTGATATGTTTAAGTGCAAAAAAGTGTTAGCTTTTTTATTGGTGAGAATTCTGCCTCTACTCTACTCTATTTGAGGCTTGAGTTTTACTAGCAATGTAAAATCCTTTCCCAAATCCTCCAGACATACAATAGTTATAGCTATGATGTCAGATGTGTTGTAAAGAAGGACCCTAAAAACAGCAATATCCAACCTCTAGAAATGGCAGACTGCATTCACTGCTGCAGAAAAGAGAGTCTGTGAGCTCTGCTTTTTCCCATCTACCAGCTGAAAGGACTCTGAAGGTCGGAAATAGACCATAGAATCCCTACTCTCCAGCAAAGGCAAACGAGATTGCATTGTAGAATATTTAAGCCATCTCTTCAGAGGGACACCCTTTCAACATGCCTTACACTGAAATGGGAAAATACACATTTGCTAAACAACCTACAAGTGTAGATTTAGAGTGGAGCAAGACAGTGCACTTCTATTGTCTTCACCGTGAAAAGTAACGTTTCCTCTTATTTCTTTCTGGAAAAGTAACAGTTCCTCTATGTACTTCTATTCCAAATCACTGAAGGACGGCTCTTTTCATAGGAAATTACAGCCAGTCATGCACTGAATGGTTCACCCAACCAAAAATATTTAGGTCGAGCCTAGCAGCACACATGCACTTTCTCGAGACACATGCTGTATTCAGTCTATGGGCTTAGAGCCTGCCCCCTGCTTTAGATTGGCTTTTATCAATGCCATTAAAAAATCGTAGCCTCTAAGTGGCTAATGATTGTTGCAAGTCCCACCTTTTTCTCAAACATTAACTCCAATGGAGTATCCCCGCAGGACTTGTACGCTTCCACTTTTGTTTATAAATATTGTGTCTGTGGCACTTTTTTCAATGTGCGTGTGTTTCAGTTCCCTTGCTCCCATACCCCACCCTGCTCGTTCTGGCTCGCTAGCAGCATTCCGTATAGCTGCTTTGAAAAACCCCGGCCTTATCTCATTCCCCACCCACCCCTGTGCTGCTTCATCTTCCTCCCCTGCCCTCATGTCTGTTTCTCCCCCCACCAACCAGCTCATGCTGGCCGTCCAAAAAGGGCAGTGTGTACAAGCGGCATAGCCACTTTACTAAAAGTTCAACAGCACTTAAAAAGGATACATCGACAGCTGGTGTACGGAAGTGTAGACATGTACCAATTCTCTTTAATCACTCAAGCAATTGAGAAGCCCCTTTGTGGCAGAGCAGTGTTTGTACGGATACTATATCAACCCCCCCTTCTTCTGTGACTGTGTGTGTCTCCCTTATGACCTAAAGTCCTGCCTCCTACAGGACACTAGCATCTGCGTTTTCTCTATTCTTGCTTGACATGTACAGACAGTTGCAGCAGCACATCGAACAGAAGATGAGCTATGAGCAACGAGGAAGGCTTTTTGTTTGCAGAAATTCAGCTTTGAAAATGCAGATAGTCGTAATTAAACTGATGCGCCATAAATCTGCCTCTGTGCGCCAGGAAATGCCCACAAATTGTCAGGAATCAGTAAGTAGTTGTGATGTCACTGCTGGGTTTAACAAGGGAATACCTGACAAGTACATATCTGACTCAGTACTTGCATGAACATTCAGTGTGTTTGGAAAGAAAGCTTGTGTGTGTGTTTTTGTTTTACCATTTTGGACACACACTGATGTCACTGTCTGCTTTCTGCCTCACAGACATTGCAGCTGCTTATTTCCTAGATGAATCACCTGTTTTCTGCTGCACAACTCTAGTTTCAACCATCAATATTCTGTACCAGTAATGCTGCGGTACACTTATTGCACTCACCCATCCGGGGTGTACTGTGGTGCTGGTACCTGTACTTTACATTCTGGGGACAATAACACTGCAAGTTAGAAAATGTTTATGGTTGGTCTCAAGTGGCAGAGTTTCATTGAAATATATAGCCAAGTTTGAAAATCAGACTGCACCGCTGACAATCCACTGTCTGTGAAGGTTACTGTTACAGTTAACTGAATGAATCAAATTGAAATGCTGCTAAAGTATCCCTGTAGGAATTAATATATAAGTAATCAATGTCAACAGAAGCTCGTGCATCAGCAAGGCTGTGATGGGTTTGCGATGAGTGCAAGCACTTACTAGAGGTGATGTGAAATAAGTGGTGTGCGAAATAGCGTATATTTTTTCTCACAAACTTTCCTTAGTTTTTGCAACTACCACGATAACAAGCCACCATATTTCTGAATATTTCTGCATGGAAGTTCTCCAACATGAACAATTGAAAACTTTCCTTCTCTTTTTAAGTTGCTGTGAAAAAACAGATCGCTAAAGTCTATCCACTTTCAATGTTGTGAGGAAAACTGTTGAAATACCCTACGATACAGCAACACATCCAGTTTCACAGTCAACCAGCATTTACAAAGAAACAGGAAATTAATTATAGGCTGTAGCCACCTTAAAAGTGTCGCTCATGTGCTCATTAACTCTTAGTTAAGGTTTTAGTTTCAATATACACAGTGATGTACTGCAAATTATGCCCCTTCCTTTGCCTTGCAGAATGTGAGTTCTGAGTCTCCCATATCTCACAGATGTTTGAGGTGTGTTACAAAAAGGTTTTGGTGGAAGCAACATGTTTTATTTTTGTGAATTTGAGTGCAATGAAAGGCTGTCTTTCTTTGTAATTATGTTTTATCATTTTTATACTTGGTAACACAATCCACACAAATACACTCCACACCATGCCACATCATTCCAATCAGCATAATTTCACAAATCACCACACACTTCCACACCACACACTTCAACTATACACATTTCCATTCCACACCACATAATTCAACAACAAACCACATATTTCAACTCAATAACACAATTACACAACACACCACATACAACCAATCCACAGCACAGAATTCCACATCATGATACGAAATTCAACAGCACACCACATAATTATACTCCACTACATAACACTCCACAACACAGAATAACAGTCCACATAATTCCACTCCATGACACACAATCCCACTCCACATAATTACAGTACACTCAATACCACATAATTACTGTCCACATAATTCCACTGCACACCACGCCACATAATTCCACTCCAGAAATCCACTCCACACCACACAATTCCGAAAATAACAATTTCAATCCAACCCACATAATTTCACTCCACACCACATACATCCACTCCAAACCACAAAACATGGCTAAAAGACATTGTCATCTCCAGGGCCAATAACTAACTCTAACAAATGCGAGACCTATTGCATTGCAAATGCTTGTTTATTACCTACTATTATTGACATTATCCCTGCATTTGCATGACAACCAGAAGCACTGTGCTGGGGAGAGATGTGAAATGCCTATTGTCTTTTATCATACACCATTCCCGTGATACAGCATGGTGCAGAGAAACAGGCATTACTAAAACAAGACACAATCTTACTGCTCCCATCACAAGGTAATTAAAACACAGAAAATCAATGTATGTTAGTGGGTTTCTGAGTGTCCTTAAGGCATTCATAAACTTTTTAAGAAAAAGTCACAAAATCTACAAAATCAGCTTATAAATGTTCAGTGAATCAAAAAATACAGAAAGCAGATGACATGAGTGTGTGGAGACTGAGGCAGCTGACTGCAGCAGAGCACAGGGTGTGCTGTAGACCTCCTGACTGCCATGTGGCTTGACGTAGACTGGAGTCGGCCGATCTTGATGAAGGGCGCTGCAGCACCCCTTTAAAGTTTCAGGTCACAGGGTCACCTAGGACTCCGGGCAACTCTAAGTTGAGGCTTTCCCTGCCCCCTTAGATCTTGGATTGTACCCTGCTCCTCCACAGCTGAGGGGCCACCAAAGGAACTGCAACCAGTGGCCCTCCCAGCCCAGCCCTGCCAAGTAGCATGCATCAGGCATTAGACTAATGCATTTCAGTGTGGTGGTCCGCATCACCACACTGAAATGCAAAGTCACACATAATAGTAATAGCCTCTCCTCAGCTTTAAAGCTCTATTAGCGCTGCTATTAATCATGCACCATTTGAATGCTAAACTAAAACTGGAGTGTCAGTGCACCATATGCACTGCTCCAGGTGGGTTTTGGGGCTCCGGCTGAGCTGCTCTGCAGTTCTATCTCAGTTGCTACAATATACCAATCTCATTCAATTCCTGACACCACGGAGCAGCATTACAGATTGGTTGCACATGACTGACTGTGACATCAGGGGAGGCAGTGCCCAATGGCTACTACCAAGACATCAGCAGGTGACTGGTCAGGATGAGTTCTTATGTGACACAGACTTTAATAGACTGCCAGCCCGCGGGACACACGACAGTGTGAGCGGGTGGCTGCAGTTCCTGAGATAAAGTAGTTGTGGGAGGCTACTGTAGCAATGAATAAGCACTGTTCGCGCCGCGGTAATTATTTTTTAAAATGTGATCTCCGCTACCGGCAGGCCCAACCCCATGAACCGCGTCGGCCGCTGGAACCCAGAGCACACCACTGTACAGCTGCTCCAAAGCAAGTGAGTCAGTGCCTGAAGTGAGCGGTATGTCTCACTCTGCTTCAAATTAATAGTTACTTACTAGCGCTTAGCATGCGAGTCATCTTCAGCTGCCTGCACTGCTATGTTATAGCTGAAGTTCTGCTGTCACAGTGAGATTTATTAGTCTGTTTGTCGAGTCACTGTATGCTCAACTCATTTTGGGCCAGTCGGGTTGAGCCACTTTGATTGACTGTGGTGGCGATGCCGGTCCAATTACAGGCAGCGGCTTTGCTAAAGTCAGCAAAGCCTGGTGTAGCTCTGTGATAGCCCTGCTAGTGTGATCTGTGCCACTGGCTGCGGAGCTCAGCAGGTAGCGGCACACCAACTGCGTCTGACTGCTTGGGGTAATAATGATTTTTATGAGGGTTGGCTTGACTTGAGGCGGGAGTAGTTTTTGAAATATGGCACCCTGGCTGCCTGTGACCTATGTGTGCCTCAGCCTGGGGCTTGCCAAATTAATGCCTAGTGCTGGCTGCAGTGGCTGTTGAGTCCACGAGTCAGCTGACTGTGTGTTGGGTCTAATAATTAGGCATCTCATCTGTGCCGCTGGCTGCAGGGTTGGGTAGCTAGTGGCGCGCCTACCTGGGTGGACCGTGTCGCTCAGGGTTAATGATTTTTAGGGTGGAGTCATTTTTAAAATAATACAGTTTTGTGTTAAGTCTTCTTTATTCAACCCCAGCATTTGACTAGTTTCAGCCACATGAGCGGCTGCCTGTTCATCATCAATCCTCTTACAATTACTAATACCCCTCGAACCATAAAAACCCAACAGTGCCCATCCATTTCTGGTGCTTTGTAGCAGTTTTAAGATCTTCTTAGAGTTTCCCAGTGCACACAATGATGTAGTTTCTGATATTTATATGTTTCCTTCATCATCATTGCTTGTTTTTACTCAAGAGAAAGTGTCACGCATAGTCGTTGAAATGTCACTCATAATTACCCTGAAAGTAAGAAAATGGAAACCCATAGTAATCTGAACACATGTCGGCCATGCCAGACACTTGCTTGGTAACAGCAGTGAGTACTGGCAGGCCAGGGGGCAGGGTACGGCCCTCCTTGGTGGGCAGACTGGGGTCTCTGGAGTGGTTCTGGGTCATCGATGGGGTAATATGGGGTATCGGAGAAGTCCTGCCCCCTCTTCCTTGCTCTTGTATACCAAGGCTCGAGCCACTGATGGCCGAGGTGTGGCTCAGCATAAAGTAACTGGAGATGTGCAGGAGCTGTACTGAGGTACTACAAGTCCCAGGCTGTACCAGTGGCCGGAGAAGGGGGAGAAGGAGGCAGTCCCTCAATGCGGTGAGCGCTACTTAGTGCAATACTTAATCCGAGTATTCTACCCGCTGTACTTGATGTGAAGAGATCGTGCCCAGACAAAGCCCGGGCCAAGGGCAGCCCATCCGTGATCAGCAGAGCATGGAAGATGCCGGGCAGTGTCACCCCTCTTTGCCTTGCCATTATGGACCACTGTCCCTGTAATTCAAGTATCTTGAGGAAACATAAAATCATGACTGCAGTGGGTAAGCAACTCCCTACAGCCAACACCATTGTTAACTTCCTCAATAATGGCTCATTTATAGCAACACTCTCCAGAGTGCTGCTGCTGATAACTTTAATCTAAACAGTGACTCAAATTCACAACTGCTTCAAGAAGCAGAAATAACACACAGAGCATTAAACCCTGTGTATTGGATACACCAATCTCTATTGAACCAGCTGACGACAATAGGCCCAAACTGAGAGCAGACTCTGTGCGTGTTGCCTTCACCAATAGGAGAAAAAATTCTGTTGACACGTCCTGGCAGGCGAAGGGGAAATCCTCGAACTAAATTAAGCGGACATCAATGTCTGATAAAGGTACTTGCAAAGCAAAGCGGGAGCCAATGATCAACCATCGATCTTCACTACACTATGTCATTTTAGAGTCGGCTTTCAGCATTTCTGGAGTCTGTCAGAGGGCAGTTAAAAAGCAATTGAGGAGAGTATACGGGGTTTTCACAGCAGTGGTGCTCGGGATAAGATAACGTGCTCTAAGGATGTTTCAACATCTAAATCAAAGGATTGGTTGGATCCTGATCCCGGTATTGGGTCACTTATTTCACTTGTTAAAACTGAATCTAGTAATGCTTCACCATATCCTGCCCCTGTCCCTTTTGTGCAGGCTAGTAATGATGTTACTCTCATGCCAACAGTGCCTCTAAATCAATTTTCTACTCCTCAGTTCCAACAGAAGCTACACACTTCATCATTTCTAAAGGGGACCCACTTCTTAGACCGCTTTGTATCAACACGAGGATCATCTGAACAAAGTCACTCACTGGATCAGGGGAAGAATAGGTGACAGTCATTCTCTGCATAACCAAATCAATATGGTCTGGCGGATTCCCTGTGTATGGAACCGCCCAAAGCCTGATGCCCAATGACTGTAATGCAATTAATTAAAGAAATTAGTCAGTTGTACAAAATCTGCAACCCACGGTTACCTTTTCCCCTTCAGGTCATAGTAAGATAGAGGTGCTGCCTTTGGGTTTTGTGTAGGCCCCTCCCATGTTCTAGACCCGCTGCTAAGCCAAGCTTGGACTCTGTATCAGCTCACCCAATTGGTGTGCATTTTTGCCACAGAGTAATGTGAAGATAAAAAGTGCCTGCCCTTGCCTAAAGCCCCACTTGAATGTACAAAGATGAAAAATGTTTCTTGTGTCTCACTAATAACCTCACGCTCAGTGCTTTGTAAATTTGTCTCCTGGAATATTGCGGGATTGGGGTCAAAGATAAACAACCAAGGGTGGTTGAGCCTTATAAAAAGGTATAATGTGATTTGTTGCCAAGAAACCTGTGCTACAAGTCGCGTCCACATTCATGAATTTATGTCAGGGCCATAGTAGCTACATCGGGTAGAGCAAAGGGTTGACTTCTGAAGCAGGTTTCCCTTTCCTTTCCCAGGCAGAATTATTGGTCTAATTTGGCTTTACCATATATTCAACTCTTTTGGCTTCATCTTGGAATGAAAGAGTTTCTGTTAATCAACTTTTATATTCATATTTTTGACTGCAATAAAGCGAGCATAATTATCTTTCTGAATGGGGAGATAGGGAGATTTGTAGAACCCCAAACTTGTCCTGTATCAAATGTTTAGATGGGGCATTTTAATAGCAAAAGTTGTCATCTGTCCAGCACTATATCATGTGGGAGCTTGGATCCTTTCAGTGAAGCAATGACAAATCTCAGGCATGCCAACTACGGCGAAGCTTAAATCTACTTTTAATAACTATTGCCTTCGTTTTGATTCTGATATTTCCTCCTATTCAGCTGCATTAAGGTCAATCTTCACAGGCAGGGGTTGTTCTAGATAGGGTGAGCAGTCAAAATATCCATTTTTTTATATCGACCTACAGTAAATATTTAGTTTTTAATATTGTAGGGACATAATACCGATGTCAAGAATATCGCTGACCAGAAAATCTACCTAAAGGTAAGTAATATCGGGTTTTTTTTATATCGAAGTAAGTAATATCGAAGTTAGTAATATCGAATTAAGTAATATCGTTAGCAAAAATGTTGTTGTTAATAATGTTGATATTTCTATTAGTGTTAAGTAATTTAGTATGTATTTTATATATATGTTTAACATTTTTTGTAATGTATTTTTATTATTTTTAAATATATGTATTAAATGTTTAGAAATTAGTAATTCTTTTAAAGTAAATTTTGAGTTTTAGTATCAGAGCGGGTTGTGGGTTTATAGGGGAATATGGTGGGAAGTAAGTTAATTATAATAAAAATAAATACATTTGTTATTGATTATTAATTTATTGTTAATTAATTATTAATTAGGTAAAAAAAATACTTGATTAATTTATCATTATATTAATTATATTTTTATTATTACTTATTGTTATTGTTAATTAACTTATTGTTAATTAATTATTAATTGTTAATACATTTTTTATTAATTGATAATTAAATTAATTATGTTCATTTTTATGTGTAACGGGTTGTGGGTTTATAGGGAAATAGGGTGTGAAGTAATTTAATTTTATTTAAGTAAATATTTATTTTATTTTATTGTTATTTATTATTAATTTCTTAGTTAATTACTTTTTAATGTTATTTATTTTTCAAAACATAATTAATAAGTATGTTAATTTAACCCCTATGCTATCCTATATTTTCAACACTGTTATACATTCACTGGAGTTGAAATAGTAATTTTATCCCCTATACTATCCGACACTTTCCCTACTGTTGCACTCTCTGGAGTGGGAATAGTAATGTTAACCCCTACGCTATCCAACACTTTCCCTACTGTTGCACTCACTGGAGTGGTAATAGTAATTTTTACCTCTACGCTATCCAACACTTTCCCTACTGTTGCACTCCCTGGAGTTGGAATAGTAATTTTTATCCCTACGCTATCCAACATTTTCCCTACTGTTGCACTGTTTGGAGTTGGAATAGTAATTTTATTATTACCTCTGCTATCTAATATTTTTTTTATTATTTTAGTTAATGTAGTATATAATTAATATTAAAAAGAGTCTGACATTTTTTTTTAAATTTGTTATTGTTGTATGTGTATAGATGTATTTATACTTTATATGATATATTTTTTTAATTATAAGTTATTAAAATAATTATTAAAAATTATTAGTAAGTATATATATTATAGATGATATGTATATGTTTAATTTATTTTTACATTACATATATATTATTTCTAATTTTTAAACATTTAAAAAAAATTAACTATGTTTATTTTAATTATATGTATTATTTACTTTAGTTTACTTTTTTTTAACTTAAATAAAAAACGATATTTTTAACAACGATATCTTTGGGATCGATATTTTGTTTCCAATATTTTTATACTTATCATAATGTAGATAGGATGTCGATATTCTGGACTTCGATATTCTTGTGTCGATATCTCTGCAGGTCAATTTTCTGTCCGTCGATATTCTGTCAGACATTTTCTAGATAGAACTTTGATTTTGTGTGGTTTTCATCTGATATGGATGAGTGATTTTCAGATTTTCAAGTTCTCGACAATAATTTTTGCGGTCTTGATTTATTCGTGATTTCCTTTTCCACGGGCCATCTCTCTAAGCCCCCATAATCTACCCCACTTCCTTTGGTGTTTGGGAAAAACTGAAAAATTTCGATGAAGTGGGATCCTAATGACAAAACATGCTTACTCACTGATCTGCTGAAATCTAAAAAGGCAGGATTATTTTGCTGACTGAATGAAGAGGAGGATGTGGAGATATTATCAGTTATTATGGGCCCTGTGTGAGTTAATTAGGGAGTTTGAAACAGTATCTCAAGAATTTCTTAGGCCCAAGCCAGTTAGATGGTTCGGTTCACACTGTCCTGAGACTCATGGAGACTTGCTAACTGCTCTAAAAACAGCACCAAGGAGCATGGAAGTTGTCCACTCGTACAGTAGGGCATAAAAGGACGCTATAAATAGTGGTAAGGTAATCTTCATTGTACAGTTAATTAAAACTCACAATTTAAAACTCACAGTTTAAAACATTCAAACATTAAAATACATAGATCAGCCTTGTCTCTCTTTTTACATTAGTGATTAAGATTTGCACTTCCAGGTTAGCTTGTTAATATTGTGCTATGAACAAGAGTCTCAGCTCCATTATCTATACTGTCCTTCCAAGTATATAAGTCATGGATGAGGCTCATTATGCTATTCAGGTCTCTAAAAGTGAATAAGAGAAAAGACAAAATAAAGTGCTTGTGCTTCAAGGTGCCAAAACTTGGGCAAATAATCCCGCTTTGGGTTGGCTGTTGGTGTGCTCTGTAAGGTATGCTAGCTGCCTGTTATTCTGCTTCCGCGTCTTGCTGGTGCTTTAGTCCTCCAGCCACTAAATCAAAGTACTTTGCAAGACGGCAGTTTAGCTGGATCTCTTCTGGGTAAAAACATAATTTTACAGCCTGCCTGCTCGTCCTGATGTCCTTCTGGTTCCATTTTACTCAAAGTAAGGCACGCCTTATGTCCATCAAACTTGGCCAAATGCAGATAATGTGTATTAGATCCTTGGTTCCTGTTCTGCCGAGACGACAGGACTGTTCTTCTTGTCTCCTTTTCCAAGGTGTCAAGTGAGGGAGAATTGGTAAAATGCCAAAACGCAACTTTAAAAATGTTTATTTTATCTTTTGTTTAATTCCCTTTTTCAAATAAGCTTGTGGCGTAAGAGCTTTATAGTCATTCAACACTATCCATCTGTGAGCCCTCTTGGCCAGGGTTTCCTTATCTTCTGTTAAGGATATAATTTTCCTTACTTCGGTTACAACCTTTTTGAAGCTCTTATGATCTGTTGATGATTCCCAAAGATCGGTCAGTTCGAGGCTTTCTAATGATTCCAACAGGTACTCCCTGGCAGGTGATTTCTCTAGTTGTGACAACTCGGTCCAGAGGTGGGCATTTAGAGATCCTTACTCTGCACCTCTGATCTTGTGCCAACATTTTATATAGGCACCCCTTCTTTCCACTGTTCGCTTCTGAAGGCCAAATTCGAGGCATTTTTGGCAAGGTGATACGTAGTTGGGTAGCTGAAAAATTGCTCTGTATATACTGCTAATCACTTTATCTAGGACCAACGCATCTTTTCCATGCGTTGGTTCGCTCCCATATGTGAGCATTGGCTGCAGTCCTGCTCTGATCACTTGTAAGAGAGGGTCAAGTGTACAGTTTGGTAGAACTTTCTTCAGGGGCTTCATCGCGAGATAACGCATGGTGCCCTTTCGGCGCAGTGTCACTAGTTGAGGTTTAAACCAGCCTCTGCTGTCCAATAGTACCCCGAGGTAGTTACTTGGTCCAGTTTCCACCCTTCCAAGAACCAAGTATTTTTCCTGGACTTGTTATAGTTCACTGTCATAGTTTTTGTTTTATTTAAATTAATGCTTAGTCTGTTCCATTGCGAGAATTTGCTAGTGGTATCCAGAAGGTGTTGGAGGCCAATTGGAGACCGACTTATTAAGACCAAGTCATCCGCATATAGGAGATTGGACAGCGAGATTTTTCCCAATCATGGGGCATGTGATGTAATATTGTCCAATTCCCCCGGAAGGTCAGCTAAAAGGAGATTAAACAGCATGGGGGCTAGAACGCACCTTTGTTTTAGGCCTTTGGAGGTATTAATCTGCCTTGAGAGATGCGTCTCATCTCCCAACTTGATCTTGGCCCAGGTGTTAGAATGTAATAAGATCAGCTGTTTCAGAAGAGGTCTTGGTATCCCCACACTTTTCCAACTTCTGCCATAGTTTGGCCCGATCCACATGGTCAAACGCTGCGCTATAATCTATAAAACATAAAAATAGCGAGCTTTTTGCTACTTTTGCCACCTCTGTCAACAGGGATAGCCCCATGATGTTTGTTGTAGTAACCTGTCCTCTGCAGAACCCTGTTTGATTTGCGGGGATTATACGTTTTGACGGTGCCCAAGATGTTAATTCCTCCAGGACTAGGCCCGCATAATACTTTGCCTCTATATCAATTAGGGCAACGAGCCGATAATTGCAAGGTTTGCTCCTGTCTCCCTGCTTATAAATTGGACTTCTTATTGAGCCTTTCGAGGATTCCGGGCAGGTCTCTGACTCCTGAATGCCCTTGCTAACTGGTACCAGTATGTTACTCCAGAATTCAATGTCATACTTATACATTATTGGGGGTATTCCATTTGGACCTGGGGCTCCTTCGGACTTGCCTTTTAATATTTGTGATTTTATCCGAGCCGCTGATATATTAATACTATTTTCTTTACTGCTTGGTGGTAATTTTGGGTTTGTTTTTCCTACCACCTCATCGTCCTTTTGTTTATGCCGTTTCTCATCCTGTTTGGTGTCCTCGCTAGTCCCTTGTTTAGTCTTTCCTATGTTGGAGTCATTCTTATTCCTCTTAATGATCCATGATTTCTCTTCAGTTGAATTCCCCTCTTGAATTTTGTCATTAAAGTGATTGTACAGATGATTTGCCCAATCTGCCTCTGCTATATGTGACCTTATTCCTTGGTGACCTGGCCGTTGGAGATTATGGATTGTCCTCCAAAACCTGCCGCTGTTTTTCAATTTCGAGTTGTGCATTATCTTAGCCCAGAATTCATCATTCACTTGCCTTTTCTTTTCCCAGGTCACCTTTTTTAGCTTTGCCTTTTGGTTCCGTTGCTCCCTTTGCAGGGCTTCGTTTTGTGGTTGTGTACGAAGCCGTCTTAGTTTGATAAATTTTCCGTTTAAATCTTTTTCTCTCGGTATGTTTGACTTTCCTAATAAGTGACCCAGAGAAGTCCCTTTAAAAACCTTTGGCTTTGTTGCATGTTTTGTCCCAAAGGCCATTGAAAATTCCTCCCAAACTTCAATTGGGTTTGTAATCAGGTTGTTATCTTGATGAATAAGTTCCTTCACACTTGTTGATAGCTCTTCGATCTTGTCCGGCTTGCACCTTATTCGTATAAAATCCAAGGTGCACTCAGTCCCAGTGCTTATCCTTGTTTCCATGTGGCTCCCTCTGGTTACGCTTAGAGTCACTTCTTGCAGTAGGTGGTCCCTTTGACCATTTTCGCCTAAACGATTCGATGATGTCAAACAAAGGAAGGGTTGCCAGAGTGAAGTCTAGGTAGGAAGAGATAGTTGAGGAGTGATAAGTTGATGCTGGCGGGGTGTCCTCTTTGAATCGGCCGTTCAATGCCCTCAGGTTCAGTTGTTCTAGATCCTTCAGTAATTGAGTTGAGCACCTTGTTTGTTTATTTGGAAGTGCTTGGGCTTGATTTGGTATTCCCCAAGCTATGTCGAGTTCCTGTGCTAATTCGTCTTCTAATGCAGTTCCGAAGAGGAAGAGATTGAAGTCGCCTGCCAGGATCAAATTCTCCACATCCCTCTCTTCTATGATTCTTGCCGTTTCTTTGACCAGTTCCTTTGCTCCTTTAAGTTTGTGCTTCGGATGTATATATGAGCTGATTATAATAAGTGGCTGGTCCACCTTTTTAATTTTGATTATTATGGCCATTGCCTGTATAATGCTTGGGGCTGTAGTTTTAACCTTGATCTCTTCTGTTGTTCCTAGTGTAATAATTGAGGCAAATGTCATCAGACCGCCTGAACGATGACCAAAGGTTGAGTCTCTAGTGGCTGGGACGATTTGTGACGTGTATCCTTGTAGAGCTATCTTGTGTTCTTCCCAGGTTTCTTGAAGTAATATCAGGTCAAATGACTTTAAGTAATTTAATATTTCCGGATCTTCCAACTTATTCGTCAGACCATTGATATTCCAGATGCATATTCTAATGTTATTTGGAACGGTGTGTAATGAAGTCATGGCGGCTACCCCTTGTCACTGCCCGCCCCTGTTTGTTATTGTTTGCCGTATGTTTGCCCAGATGGGGACAGATGATTGTGTTGTTAAAGATTTTGTGTATAAGAGGTTCCCGTTAGGCCCTGGAGAGTGGCTAAGCGCACCCTTTAGAATTGATGTTAATATATGTGAGTGCTCTTTTTTACATTCTTCTAAAAAGGGTGTTAGATAGGCTGGTCTTTTTCCTGGTTCCAGCTTTATTCCCCACTGAGAGAATTTGTTAAATTCCCCCAGGATTCGGTCAGCCAAGTCATTTGATTTCCATGTTGTCTTTCTTGCTTCTGGGCTTTGTTGGTCAAATGTAGATTGAACTTCGATTGCAAGCAAATCTGTTGCGTTGATGTCCTCCAGTCCTTTCATTGAGTGGATGAGTCTCAATATATTTCCTCTATTTAGAGTGTCCACTCTTCCTCTGGATTTCTGTTAAGTGACAAATAGAATAATGTTTGTCTCCTTTGAAATGGTGGCCCATGTTTCCTGGAATGAGGATGCCTCATAATGTTTGACCCTGTCAGAGAGTTGGTTGTTATTTTCGTTATTTAGTATAGCAATTCCGGCTCCGTTGGATTCTTCTGGTGCCTGCACTACAGCTAGTTTATTCCCGCTTTTTATTTTTTCCATTGACAGACTTTCTGTCTGTCTCCTTGCTCTACTCGGTGTGTCGCTTTCTGACTCATTTCTTTCCCGTTATTGTGTGCATGTTGCCATACTACTCTCCTTCAGCCCAGGCTGTTTGCTTGTTGTCTCAAGTAATTCAGTTTGCATTTGGATTTCCAGTATATTTGAATTCCTTGTGGTTTTCAGTTTCTTGTCCAGGGGGGGGAGCCTGCTTGACCTGCATAGAAGTTGAAGTTTTCTATGCTTGCTCTTTTTTCCCCAGGGTTTCCACTGGCTGATTCTCCTCAATGTTGCTCGCTGCCTTTATTTTCCAATTCCTGCCCTTCCTTTTTTGTATCCGGCGGGCTCGTGCATTCATAAATGCCTTTGCGCTGTCTCTTTCTTCGTTTGAGTTGATTAGGATAGAGTTTTCTGGGGTGTGTCTAGGGTTGGTGAATAAGTTCTCTTCTTTTTGATATCTGGTCTGCTTGTTATCAGTTTCTTTTGTTTTATTTAGTTTCATGTCAGCCAGGAGGTTCCCTAACATTGTCGGTAGCGTTGATAACTTGTCTATTATTGGGGCACAGATGCAGTCGGTTCTTACAATTTCGGTGAATTGTGCTGCTTCTTGTTCCCTTTTGATAAGGCCATTTAGATCTCCAAGTTTCCTCTCTATCCAGGAGGTGAATTCCGCTAGTGTGTGAAGGACTGTTAATTGCATATCTAATTTATCAAATTGATATTGCAGTGCTGTTATGGATAGCTGAATGGTATTTAATAAAGTTGCCCAAAATTTATCTGATGGGCCTTTGCTCCCTTCTCCATGCATGATGGTGAGTCCCTCTGCATGAAGATTTTTGGTGGGTTTTAAGTTGTGTGAAGCCACCAAATCATCCCATTCTAGCAACGCGAGAAAGGTCATATCGCTATCTATAGTGTGCAGGTCCTCCTGTGGCAAATGCGAGGAGGAATTAGATCAGTCGGTTTCCCTCTGCTGGTTTAAAGCTGTCAAAGTGCCAGCTTGTGCAAACTTCGCCATAAGCGAACAACTGTTTTTTGACTGGGGTGTTAGTCATTCCATCCTGTCCTTTCTGTGATTTCTGTTCTGGGAGAGGTTTTGACTGGTACCCCCTTTCGTTAGATCCCTGATGTTCTGGAGTGCTTTCAGGTTCTATAGCCCTCTCCCTTTTAACCCAGCTGGGTGTTGTTTCCTGGTCTTGTGGGCTTTTTAATGAGTTGTCTATCGGGCTGCTGGCCCCCACTACCCATCCAGACGTTTTTCCACCTACGACTCCATCCCCCACTGGCCTTTTTGACCAGCTTGTGGTGAATGCCGTGTGACTGTTATCCACGTGTATGTCTGCAACTGTGACCTTTGGTGTTCTCAATGTTTGGAGTAATGGATATTCTATTCTCCCGGGCTGCAATGGAGTTTGTAAGCCCTCAATGTTCTCATTTTTTGTGTAAATTGCTTTTCCAGGGTCTTTTAAAAATGCACATTTTGTGTACATTTTTGGCTGGTAGGATTTTGCGATTTTTCTCGAGGTCTCTCCCTCTATGTTTATAAGCTCTTCTATTCTGTCTATTTTGTCCCTCTTAAGTATGTTGTTTGGTTGGTTTGCATGTTTTAGTCCTTTTGTGACTGCTAGACTGCTGTCTTTGCTAGCTTCTATGCCAATGGTCAGACAGTAGCTGATGTCTTTGCAGGTGCTTTTGTTAGTGTTTTTGACTTCCTCGTTGTCCTTTATCGCTTGTTTCAATGGTATCATTGTTTAAGACTCATGTGTTTTCGCTGTCTTTTAATACAGCCTCCCTTTTATTCTGTTTTGGTATTGACTTTGTAATGGACCTTCTTATTCTGCCCGACCTCATGACTGACCAGGTGGGCAGGTAGTTGGTATCGAAGGCAAGTGCCAAGTTGACCAATTGCTGGCTGATTTCTGTCCCATTTTGGTTAGTGATTTGGTTGGTTCTTTGGGTTTGAGCTTCAGTTACTTAAATTAATTACCTTGCGTATTTTAGTTTTGTTTGGGTGTTTAAGTAATGACTGTTGTTTGTCTCTTCAAGTACTGCTTTGATAGTTTTGATCAACTTGTTTAGTAACTTCTTATCTGCTGTCCCTTCTTTTCACAGATGTTCTATGTAAAGGTGGGGATCCTTAGTTTGTGCTTTCCTTGCGCTCCAGTTGGTTGTCCATGAATTATCCGAGTCCTTTTTCCTGTTAGTTTTTGAGTTGTAATTGAGTTTAATAAGTTTGATGAATTGACAGAGTTTTGAAAAGACCTGAAGGAGTGTGGTTAGTTTTTTGGTTTGTTATCTATTGATGTTGTTTATTGTTTTTTGTTTTTTTGTTGTTTATGTGGTTTTTTTTTGTTTCTTTATTATTGAGTGACTTTATTTGTTGTTGCTTCCTGTAGGATTTCCGAGCTCCCTTCAAGCTCCTGTTCAGTTCCTGTCAAGTTCTGAATGTTCTGTGTTTTTTATGTTTGCTCTGTGGTTGCTCTGAGCCTGCTCTGGGTATCTTCTGTCTTTATGCCTGATACCTTATGCTTCTGGCCATTGTCCTACTCCTGGCCGTAGTCCTGGTCCCTGGGGCTTTCTGTCCCATCCTTCTCCTCCTCTTGCTCCCCCCCGCTGCTGATGCCTCTCACTTGGCAACACTGCTATTGTTGTTGTTGAGTGTCCGAGTGAGCTCAGTTTGGATGCTTGGTCAGGGGTCTGCTGAGGTATTGCTGTAGATTTTTCTGTAGGCAGCTGTCCCCCCCATGAATAAATGCTGTAGATGTGTTGTAAATTGAAACCACGATGTGATTAAGCATTTACTGAAGACATGAATTCTCCTTCCTTAGAACATGTCTCTTTCGTTATGTTGACTAAAGTCTGGACTCCATTTTGTATTGTCAAGTCTCCACGTGCTCAACACGAGAAGAGTCCTATCTTCGTGTTAGTTGCTCTTGTAATCTGCCTAGTAACAGTCTATAAATAGTTCCTTTGTCCGCCTGGCGCATGCCCAGGCTTGACCACATCTGTTATCAGTTAGTCCTTGCTTGACCATGTTTTCGCGGGCTCAAGGAGTGTGTCAGCTCCGCCCACATATTGATCTTGTATCGAAAATGTCCATAAAAGGTAACATTCCTTGCCTCATGTTGTATCCACCCACTTATGAACCCCTCTGTTGTGTATAAAAGGGGACCGTGTACGCAAGTTCTGTGTGCTACTCTATGCAATACTGAAGGGTGTTGTATGGATTGTAGGACCACCCTTAAGGGTTAATAAACTTTGTCTTTGTACTTTGCAGTTTCCGTGCCAACTTCCTTATAGATTCCATTGCAGGAGAGCGAACCCTTGTGTCCTGCGGGCCTAGCTGGGGCCTGTATTCATCAATTGGCGCCCGTCACGTGGGGCTCATCGGCGACTCGGATGCTCGAAGGATTGGTCGCGACGAAGGTGAGGAATTTGGCCGGGGATGTGATCACTGCCAGAGGCGCTTTAGTCCTGGCATCCCGAGGTTCTTCTTCCTTCCCTTCCGACCTGACCATCTGGGTGGCGCCGGTCCTCGACTGAGACCTCTTCTGTCGGTCCTGCCGTGACAGCCGTTTGGGCGAATTTTGGAGCTTGGCAGTTGGAATCTGGACTCTTGATTGGTAAGAACCGTTGTACGGTACTTGCTCCGAGTTTTTGAAGCCTGGTTTGGCTATTTGAGTTTGATTTGTGATGACCGGTCATATCTTGTATTGATTATTGTGAGAATATATGCGTTGCAACACATATAGGCAGGTAATGTGGAGATATTTCTCCGGAACTGTGTAACTTTGAACGGCACAACGTTTAAGTGCCATTTTTGATAATACTGCATATTCTGCATTATTTTTGAGCATGCCTGCTTTTAGCGCACTCCGTAAGTGGTGCTGCTGCTTTGGAAACCGGTTAAACCTCGAGGAATCTGCTCCAGCTCCCCCAGAGGGGACTCCTAATAGGGATATGTATGTGAAGCATGGTCTTTCTTCCACAATGTACAGCACAGTATGGAGGAAATATACCAGAAAGGATCCTGAGTTACGGTGGCCATTGTATGGGTCGTTTGATATGCGTAAGATTGAGTATGTGGAACAGTGTATGTGTAAACGGCGTGCTCGTCAAGACATGTTTGAATGTGTGCGATTATGGGTGAAGGAAGTGCGTGAGCGAGAGAAGCGTGAGAAAGCGCTGTTTGATAAAGAGCAACGAAAGAATGATCATGTGAGAGCGCAGGAAGCAAAGCGTCGGGAGGAAAGAGAACAGGCGGAGAGGCAAGAGAAAGAGCGTAGGTTGCAAGTCTCGGGTCAATATGCTGTTCGTCAGTCACTCTATCCAGTCCTTAATAATCATGACGATGATTTCTATTTTTTAGATCGTTCTCCGCCTCCTTATGTCGGCGCGTCTGCCCCGAGGCCACAAGATTCTGGATCGGGTTCGGGTAAGGTAGACACGCGGTCCATGTTATCGGCTGAGCGAATGGGTGAGCTTCGGCAAGTTTCCTATCGTGCACTTAAGGGCAAGTTATCCCTTGCTGAGTTGTTGGATTCTTGGGAGTTGTGGCAGGATAGAGAAAGGTTGTATTTTCTGGGCCACTTTTCTGAGGAAGTGATTGCTGCTTTCCGGAAATATTCCAGTGTCTTTGAACCTGACGATGTGGTTTCAGATGCTAAAGCATTGCGTAATGGTGTTTTCTCTCCCTCTAAGGCGCCTGATGCGGTTCGGCGGCTGTTTGCGTTACGGGACGCGGTGAGGGACCTTAAAGAGAAAGCACGCCAAAAAGCTGAGGAGGAGAAGCGGTCGGATTCACGTACCGGAGATGGCCATTCATCCACCTCTCAGTCAGATAAGAGCGACCTAGTGCATGCTAAACCAATGCGAGAGGCGGCGCCTTTGTATGTTCCTCCTAAAGGAGCGGGGACTAGCTCGGATATTACCTCCGCCGATGCTAAGGGATATTTTGTGTATAATTGGGTTTATACTCCCTGGCACAGGGCTGACGTCATGGCGTTAAAGAATGCGTTGCCTGATCCCCGCAAGAATCCAGCGGCCTTTTACGAAGAAGTCGAGGGGGCCTTGAATTCTTGTACTATGACCTTAGCAGATATAGATTTGTTCTTTGGGCTTATTTTACCACCAGATATGTGGCGATCTGTGCGGAAGGTGGACGATGTTGCCGCTTTTAAGGCTCGGTGGTCTGAGCTTGAGGATGAGGATAGGGAGAGGAAGCCCGCGCAGAAACCACCTCAGCTTATCTTAGATCTCCCTGCTGCTATTCTGACTAAGTTGAAGACAATCATTCCCCCTAAAAAGATTGACTGGAATATGCTAGCCTCGTGTAAGCAGAAAGTGGATGAATCAGTTGCAGATTTCTTTACGCGCTTTGAGGAGACGTTTCATGATTTTAGTGGTCAGTCACTTACGGATGATACGGGTCGACACCTCTTTGCTGATAAATATGTGGCGAATTTATTACCGGCGATCGCAGCCCGCCTAAAAGCGAGTGAAAGTTCTTGGTCCACTGTGACCCCGACAGCCCTCCCGACTATAGCTCAGTACTATGAGCGCCAGGAGCAAGAAGCGAAGGGGCAGGAGGAGAAGAAATCGAAGGATTTAAAAACGAAGGTGATGTTAGCACAAGTATATGGTCCGCCCCGACGGGGTGTCAATAGAGGTAGGGGAGGATTTTATGGTCCTCCCTCGGGCCGATCTGATTTGAATAGGAATCAATGTGCGTATTGTAAGCAATCGGGACATTGGGCCAGAGATTGCCCGGCGTTGCATGCTTCGCGTCAGGGACACAATCAGGGTGGCCCGAGAGGTAGAGGGGGTTTCTCGAATTTTAGAGGGAATTCTAACGATCACGCTCGTTTTGACCCTGCCGGGCAGCAACGAGATAGGCATAATGTTTTCGATCGACAAAACCAGTATCAAGTGTCGGGGATTGACCGTTCTGGGTACCATGATTCTCAGCATGCATAGGAATGCGTTGGATGGGGGTTAGAATCAGTTGAGGTGCCGGTTGATCAGAAGGGTCCTTACGTATCAGCTGAGGTTTTGGGTTCTACTGATCAGTTCCTAGTGGATACAGGAGCGACTCGTAGTGCGCTGTCTAAACAATTGGTTCCGAGGGCTCCCCCATCTGGCTTAATGGCTACATCGGTAGGGTTTGATGGTACACTCTCCCGAAGCCCTCTTTCACGGCCCCTCACATTTCAGGTTGATTCTTTTTCTGCACCCTGTCCGTTTCTGCTTGCCACGAACACGCCGGACAACATTATGGGCCTTGATATGTTAAAGTACTTCAGAGCTACGATCCGCTGCTCCCCTGCTGGAGTGCGGGTGATATTAAATGACAATTACCCCCGGCCTGAACGGATGTGTGTGGTTGCAGAAGATGCTGTGTTAGCTACCCTCCCTTGTGCTTTGTGGGCCACTTCGGATACTGATGTGGGACAGATGGTGATTCCGCCTGTTCACATTAGTGTCCAGGAGGGGGCGGTGTTACCACGCCTTCCACAGTATCGTATTTCGCAGGAGGGGGAAGAGGCTCTTATACAGATTGTGCAGGATTTGATTAAGGTGGGAGTAGTGGAAGAAGTTCCCTATAACGTCTGTAATAGCCCGATTTTACCCATTTTGAAAAAGGATACGGATGCTAAAGTCTATCGGTTTATAATTGACTTGAGAGAAGTGAACAAGATCGTGATACCTCAGTACCCAGTGGTTTCTGATATCACGACGTTGCTTACTTTGGTCCCGCCTACGGCGACCACGTTTTCAGTTATTGATTTGAAAAATGCCTTCTTTTCAATCCCTATTCATCCTGATAGTCGATACCTTTTTGGTTTTACTCTAAATAATAGGTCTTACCGATTTTGTAGAATCCCTCAGGGCTACACGGAAAGCCCTAGCATTTATAGTCAAGCTTTGAAAAGACAATTGGACTCCTTTGTTCTGCCCGAGGGTGTCGCCCTCATTCAATATGTCGATGACATCTTGCTGGCGGCTGACACTCCGGAGTTGTGTGAAACGAGTACGTTGTCTTTGCTTTCCTTTTTGGCATCCCACAATCACAAAGTATCTCGGAAAAAGTTACAGTTCTGTAGACCAAAGGTGACTTATCTGGGTCACCTTTTGTCTAAGGAGGGGCGTGCACTCACACCAGATCGTGTCCAAGTAATTCTGGACACGCCGACGCCGTCCACGCAGAAGGACGTGCGTGCATTTTTGGGTCTTGTTTCGTTTTGTAGGCAATGGATACTAGGGTTTTCACACATAGCTAAGCCATTGTTAGCCCTTTTGACAAAAGACACACCTATTCCGCTTCCTTGGACGAATGAGTGTGACACTGCCTTTCAGAAATTGCGACAGGCTCTCTGTTCAGCACCAGTGTTAGGGACTCCTGATTATACCAAACCTTTTTCGCTGTATGTGCATGAGAAAAATGGATGTGCATTATCAGTTTTAGTGCAGATGCACGGCGACAAGCAGCGCCCTTGTGCATATTTTTCGGCTGTACTTGATCCTGTTGCCCAAGCATTGCCTGGTTGTTTTCGCTCGGTTGCGGCGACAGCTGTGTCAATACGCCAAAGCGAGGGAATTGTGTTATCTCATAAGCTGTTGGTATTAGTCCCTCATGCTGTTGATGCCCTGCTTAATCAGACAAAGACGCAGCATTTGACCAGTGCCCGTTTAACGGGATATGAGCTGACGCTTTTGGCTCCTCATATTACGTTAAAGAGGTGCGTGACGTTAAATCCGGCCACATTGTTGCCATACCCCGAGACTCAGTCTGAAGCACGGAAAGCACATGATTGTATTCTTGTGACTGAGAAACAAACAAAGGGTCGTATTGATCTCCAGGATACGCCCTTTCCAGATATAGATGGAGAACTGTGGGTGGACGGGTCATGCCTGAAGCTACCAGATGGTACGACTTCAGCGGCGTATGCAATTACCACATTGCAAACAATAGTGGAGACAGCACGCATACCACAGAAATCAGCTCAAGCAGCGGAACTGATAGCATTAACACGAGCGTGTGAACTCAGTACAGGATTGTGTGTGAATGTTTATACAGATAGCCGGTATGCCTTCGGAGTAGCGCACGATTTCGGCCTGCTCTGGAAGGAGAGAGGGTTTTTAACGTCACATGGAGTACAAATAATGCATGGGGAGTTAGTTCATAATCTTTTAACTGCATTGACAAATCCGAAGAAAATTGCCATCGTTAAATGTAGCGCCCATAGGAAAGTAGTCGATAAAGTTGGAGAAGGGAATGCGTTAGCAGACCGGGTGGCACGGGAGACTGCGATGCAGCCCGGTGCTACTGCCATGTATGTAGTGAAGTCGCAAGTAGAAAGATGGCATGATGCGAAGGAAGAAGTGCGAGAAATACAGAGGACCGTTTCTGATAAAGAGCGGGAGCAATGGTCCAGTGAGGGAGAATTGGATGATGAGGGTTGCTGGAGAAATAAGCAGATGGATAGATGGAAACTACCCACGGCTTTTGTACAACCTATGGTTCAGATGGCACATGGGCTAGCACATGTTGGAGCTTCCACAATTGTAAAATTGCTTACCCAAGTCTGGGAGCATCCAGAGATTGCTAGCACGGCAAAGAGGGTGGTGCAGACCTGTATGATCTGCCTGAGGTACAACCCAGGAAAGGGTACTCGCACTCCAGCAGGAGGATTTGTAACACCTACTGCACCCTTTGAGGTTCTGCAGATGGATTACATCCAGCTTGAGCGCTGTAACAATTTGAAGTATGTTCTAGTAGTGGTTTGTGCCTTTAGCAAATGGGTTGAGGCATACCCTACGAAAGACAATACTGCAATGACTACCGCCAAGATGCTGTTGAAGGAGTTCTTCCCTCGATATGGCGTTTGTAGACTTCTGTGGAGTGATAACGGACCCCACTTTATAGCGGATGTTATAAAGTATGTTTTGAAGGGTCTGGGCATCACCCAGAAGTTCCACGCAGTGTTTCACCCTCAATCTGCAGGACTAGTCAATAAGTATAATGGTACGCTGAAGCTCAAGATCGCTAAAATCCAAGCTTCGACGTCTTTGACTTGGCCAGATGCTTTACCGCTGGCGTTATTGTCAATTAGATCGGTACCGCACTCTCGAACCGGTCTTACACCGTACGAGATTGTCTTTGGACGCCCAATGAATATTTGGGGTCCACCAAAACCTAAGACTGTGTATAATGTACCTTGTGTAATGATGAATGATTATCTGGCGCAGTTAACGGATAACTTGGTTTCTATTCATCAACAGGTCCGGGAGGCGCTCCCTGATCGGTCCACCGGTGAAGGACATAGTCTCCGGCCTGGCGACTATGTCATGATAAAAATCTTTGACAGGACGAACAGCTTGGAGCCGAGATGGGTTGGTCCTGAGCAAGTCCTACTTGCAACGAGGACGGCTGTGCGAGTTTCCAACAGAAAGAATTGGATCCATTCCCTGCACTGCCGCAAAGTACCGCCCGGATTGGTGGAGCCTGCTGTATTGACCGATCAACGAGAGATTCTGACCACAGAGAAAGGCCGTGCTGTGGAACCGAACGACGCTGAGGAGCTCTTTCCGGGCCACGCGACTCCTGGAGGAAAGCGATATCATTTCAGGCCAAGAAAGTGAATCCTTCAGTATCGGGACATGTTGTCAGAACGGCCCTTGGGTTAGTGAAACGGAGAGCCAATGAGGCAAGGGGGGGGGGATCAGCCCTGCATTAGTGTAGCGACACCCGTCTTGGCCCGTTGGTGAAGAAATCGACCGCTGCCTAAGGGGAAGAGTTCTGACAAACCTTTTAGTTTCAGGAAGATATTGATTCTTTATCTTGACATGGAGAAAAAGAAGATCCTTTGTGCAACAGGTTTTATGCTCACAGTAGCTATTGTTGGGATAACCACATGGTTTGTGGAGGATGTGACTCCTGCTCGAGAGTTACTTGTGTTGACCACTCCAGTGCCTGAGGAGCACTACTTCTATACCCTTCCGTATCAAGAATTGAAGCATCGTCAGTCTTATTTGAATAACACTTTCATTCAGATGTTGCATCATACCCACGTTGCCATGAATGCTACGAACTGTTGGATATGTGGTATGATGCCAGCTCATCAGAAGAAAGGAGGAACGCCATTCATACCTCTTCCTTTCTCTCATAATGGCTCTTGTAGAGCATGGTACACTTTGCTTTTTGCCACCCGGAAACCCACAGTGGGACGATTACTCTTCAGACTCAATAAAGAATGTCATCAGTATAAAGATGGATATCCGCAAGCGAATGGGACAATTTGGGAATGGGAAGAGTATCGACCAGACAATGAATCGATTCCTTATATTTTCACGAATACCAGAGACACTGTGGGAAAAGACAGATTTGTGATTCAAGTGGCACAAGCTCAAGCGGACCTGTGTGTCCAGAGTGTGGGTTATATTCCTGTTGGTGTTAGTGATTGCATTACCATATTAAACATCGATGGGCTGAATAACAGTACTTTCTTAGCATCCCATAATACATACTTCGTATGCGGAAATAAAGGTTATTACCGTTTGCCAGCCGGTTGGTCCGGAGTATGTTATGTAGCATTTCTATTGCCTCCTGTATTTTTGGCACCTGCATCCTATCATAAGGATTTGAAGTTGCTAAATAATGTGACTGTAAATAGGTATAAACGTACTCTATCAATTGATGATGTGGATCAGACTGACACCAGTCTGCAGCAGTACATTGATTTTAATTTAGGACTGTTTTTCTTCGTTGGAGCTGCCCTAAATAGTAGGAAAGTTCGAAGATTAACAAGAGTGGTAGAGGCTGTGACAAACCAAACCGCTGCTGCTCTTGGGAATCTTACGGAAGAATTGCAGATTACTAGAATTGTTGCATTGCAGAATCGTATGGTGTTAGATGTTATGTTAGCTGATCGAGGTGGAGCTTGTAAAATTATCGGGAGTAGTTGCTGTGTGTTTATCCCTGACCACACACCGTCAGTCTATAATGCTATCAACAGGTTGCATAAAATTGCAGCTGAAATCCATACAGAAAACGGCACTTGGTCCTTTTCTGGATGGTTCTGGGCATTGATCACTGCTTGGGGTTGGAAGGTTTTAACTGGTCTCTGTATAATTGTAGCAGTTCTGTTTTCTTGTTGCATCTGTGTCCAATGTGGTCCCTTGCTCTGTTCCTTATGTGTATCATTCTGTATTCCCGATAAGAAAGCTATTGCCAATGTCACTTATCAGAAACGTTTAGCTAAAGAAGTAGAAGAAATGATGACAATTGACATATACGATGATTATCCTAACAAACCGGATGTCTTCAGTAAATGCTGAAAGGGTCGTCTGTTGTAAATTGAAACCACGATGTGATTAAGCATTTACTGAAGACATGAATTCTCCTTCCTTAGAACATGTCTCTTTCGTTATGTTGACTAAAGTCTGGACTCCATTTTGTATTGTCAAGTCTCCACGTGCTCAACACGAGAAGAGTCCTATCTCCGTGTTAGTTGCTCTTGTAATCTGCCTAGTAACAGTCTATAAATAGTTCCTTTGTCCGCCTGGCGCATGCCCAGGCTTGACCACATCTGTTATCAGTTAGTCCTTGCTTGACCATGTTTTCGCGGGCTCAAGGAGTGTGTCAGCTCCGCCCACATATTGATCTTGTATCGAAAATGTCCATAAAAGGTAACATTCCTTGCCTCATGTTGTATCCACCCACTTATGAACCCCTCTGTTGTGTATAAAAGGGGACCGTGTACGCAAGTTCTGTGTGCTACTCTATGCAATACTGAAGGGTGTTGTATGGATTGTAGGACCACCCTTAAGGGTTAATAAACTTTGTCTTTGTACTTTGCAGTTTCCGTGCCAACTTCCTTATAGATTCCATTGCAGGAGAGCGAACCCTTGTGTCCTGCGGGCCTAGCTGGGGCCTGTATTCATCAGATGGGGGGTGCAATGGGAGGGTGAGAGAGAGGGAGAAGTGGCCACAGTGTTGCAGGGCATTTTGTGTATATGCCCCCTTTCTTCCAGGCACCTTATCTCTTGGCGGGACTCTAAAACAAATTTGGCGGTTCTAGTATTTACAACTCATAGTCGGGCTCTTACAGAATTTTTGCTGTAGACTTTTGAGAGGGCTTGCGGGGAGGAAAGGTGACTGGGGAGAGTAGCGGGGCCAGCGGGGAGACTATTAGCAGGTTATCTGATTTTGTAGGTTTAGCAGTGACTCACCTCCACTTCCTGCCTCAGTTGCACTTCTCCCTCTTCCGCGCTCCCTGCTCTTCCTGCCTCGCGCTTGTAGCGCTTGTAGCGCTTCACGCGCTCACTCTGGCAGCCCCCGGCTGCACAGTCACGTTTCCGTCTCCCCTCCTCCTCTGTGCTGCTCCGTGGCTTCCTGCGGCTCCTCTCTGCCCCTCTGCACCAGCAGCAGCTTCGGCTGCGCAGTCTCGTCTCTCTCGTCTTTCGTCTCGGCTGGCTGACAGAGGGTGCTTCAATGGTCTCAGGAGGCAAAGCAGGGGGGGCACGGAGAGCACCGCCACAGGTGTTCAGGTCCCTCACCTCACCTCGGGCTCCTCACTAACTGCTCCAACTCCCAAGATGAAGGGGCGAAATAGCAGATAGCTCGTCTGTTTACTGGCGATGGCAGTGGCCGGGTTCACCCCTGTGGCTCTCTCCGCGGCTCCGCTCGCCGCGCTACTCACAGCTCGCACAGCGTCATCGCTGGCTGATGCGAAAAGTCCGAAAACACGGACTGGCACTCTCATGCAGTGGTGTCAGACAATAGCATACAATATTGAGTGGGAGATTGGCTCCTCGAGCTACAAAATAGGAAGTACACCATCAGGGAGGAAGCTTGTTATTCATTACTAGCAGCTAGTGCCCCCCAAATAAGTTGCACATTTTGGCGGGATGTCAATCTATTCTATTTCAGAGATGTTGGTGTGTCTACACTCAATTATGTTATCCCCTGAAAAGTGGGTGAGTCATTTTACAAAAGTCTATCACAAGCCATTGGTCAATAATGAACAACCTGTAGTGACATAACATGACACATCCTGCAGGTATAGAAAAAGAACTTGTGGTGGCGGCCATTACCAGGTGACCTAAGTTTGAGGCCCTGGCCCTGACGGAGTACCAATACACTTATTTAAAGATAATATATCTCTATGGGCTCCTTTATTGACCAATGTTTTGAAGAGCGTAGGCAAGAGTGAAGTGCCTCAGTCCTCGCCCCATGCTGTTATAGTTCCAGTTTTCAAGAAGGCCAGCAAAAGTGACGAGTAATGCTATCGCCAAATATCACTTATTAGTTTCACAGCAAACATAATGGGAAGGGCACTCTTGAATCATTTGTAGGTGTAGACCTAGGGGGATCACATCGATTCAGATCCTCTATTTAAATTTTGGGTAGGTCTTGTCCCCCTAGATCAATGCCTTAAACTCTACCTGCTGATAAATAAGTAGACAATGGCCAAGCAGGGCAATATATACTTGGCATTCATGGACTTAAGTTCTGCTTTCGACTTTGTAAATCATTCGAAACTGTGGAACATTATGTCCACATTATGTCCATTACCGGTTTAAGGATAAGATCATATGTTTTTTAAGACACCTTCACAGTGAGGGGACAGCGAACATAAGAGACATCTCAAGTGGTGGAACCAATGATTCATTTATATTTTTTGCTATATATTAACCTGTATCTCTTATAAAACAACATCCAATACATTTCCTTAAGCAAGCTACTTTTAGACAATGCAGGCCTGCTCTGCTATTTATTCAATCATTATCCTCAATCTCAAATTGAGGAAAGCATTTCGGTACTGATGCTTTAGAATTTGTCTGCATTTTTGTGACCTTTGCAATTTGTACTAAACTGTTCTATTGTGTTTATGCATTATCGGAGGTAATTTTAAAATTATTTTATTTGAGCTCCTATGGATTCCCTGCAGATTGCCTTTTCTGTGAGTTTTAGATGAATTATGCAATTTGCACTAAATTGAATAATTGCGCTTTGTACGATTGAAGGCAATCCTCGGAACGTTCTTAAAAAGATTTTTATGCATGTCACACAGATCTGAATTTTATGTGATAAAATATTGTACTGTGTTGTGTTTATTTATTAAATCTTTCATGATTAATTTTAGTCGAAGAAAGACAATTTGATGATGATAATGATGATGATGAGTGTGGGCATTTGTTTTTGCTAACAAGATAGCTTAGGGTGTTAATATCGGATCTAGTATCTCTGAGGATCTGTTTATAACCTGAAAATCTTTGATTTGAGCCTCAGTTGGTGGTTAGCTTAATATTTCATCCTTCTGAGGGGTTATAAGCAAGCCAGTTTGAATGACTGATGTACGCAAAGCAATTCAGCCAAATACACCTACAACTCATTCAGAAATCAATATCTCACCCAAAGACTACCCACTGTTTCAACACTCACAGATCAGCATTATTTAACTATCCACCTGCAAACTCACACAAGCTAAACGAATGTGTGGACCAACCCAATTTAGCACCCCACAATTCCTACGACCACCAATAGAAAAGAGTTCCCTCACCTAGCATAACCACAGAAAAATGTGCAGTCTCACTGTCCCCTGCCCTACAATTGGACAGTGATCACTCACCTTACAATCACCAGCCACACAGGAACCACTCTCACTCACCAGAACAAACAACAAATAGAAAACAATAAGGCCCCAACCCAACATCCGTTAAAAGCTGACTCTCCATGCTGCTGCCAGTGGTACAAAGCCATTCAAACCTGTGTGAACGCACATAACAAATTTGTAACAAAAACTGTCACGGGCTTCCTACCCTCCAATCAATGTTTTCACTTTATCCTGCTGCCACCACAAACGTGTGACTTACACAATGCTGTCTCTCACACCCAACAACGTTACAATAGAACGTGTACTTTTAAATTATATTCACAACTTGGCTTGGTACACACAAGCACAACAGCCTATTAGGACATGTTAGGCCCAAATTCACTTTCATTAAAAGACCCCTTGTGTAACTCTTACACTTCGCCCGTATGTGCAATACAGTACTCAGCCAATTCAGGATCTTTGTGCGATAAAAAATCGAGTGGGCATACAAATTACATCCATAAAACCTTTAAAAACAATAGAATCAACCAATCTAAAAAACATTTTTCTGAAGATAGATAGTAACAGTATATGACAATCCATCGGATTCAGCTCGATTACTTGGTAGTCACCTTACAAAAGACTAGGGTGCATATTATCAAGGGCCGGCGAGAAATGTCGCAAATCGCGCTTGCATATTTATCGCCGGCTATCTCTGAAATGTATCGCCCGGTTAGCGCCTTATCAACAATGCGCATCGCAGAGGCGATAAAAATTCCAGAGATAGTTGGGATATCGCCGTTTTCCATGGTGGAAAACGGCGATATCCTAGATGATAGGGCCTGTGGTCTTAGCCACACAATCCACCCCCATGTTAGGTATGCCTGAGTCAGGAATTTAACAGACGTTAAATTCCTGCGTTAAGGCATACTTAATGCGATTTTATATATCGCTAACCCTCCTTGATAATATCACAAAGCTGCCTTCGCGATATTATCCCATGTTGTTTTCACAGCCACGCCTCCTTTGTATCTCATTATCGATGCGAGGTGTGTGAAAAAGGGGCGATACGTCAAGGAATCACGCGGTAGCGTGCCCTTGATGATAATACGATAATATTATCGCCGCTTTAGAGCCCCCCGTTGATGATATTCCCCTAAAATCCCAAGAGCTTCCTCCCCCTTATGCAGGCCCATAAGAAAGTGACTATCGAAAAACAAATAAAAGGGTCAGAAAGGTTCTGTGAAAACATATAAGGCTGTTCTGCATTGCCAAATTGTATGCCGTCTTAAATCGAAATTATAAAATGATCTTTTTCTTTCTGATAAAGCCCACAAAACAAAATTATATATAGGTCAGACTGCGATGAGGTGTTATCGCATGGGCACGGTGTCAATTCAGTATGCCTATACCTCCTCGGAGGAAAACCCAACAACAGGGGGATTAAGTTCCATTAGAACCTCAGCAGAATGTATTTATGCTGTAATGATCCGAGACTCTCTAAATAGGAGTACCTCCCTCTAGGATGGGCGGCGTCAGCTTGTATAAAAGGACTGTTTATTTTGCACAATTACTTTCCTGTCGGTCATAGGCGGCCTTAGATAGGAAGCTAGCTTTTAGTTTCTGCTTCATGATATTCTTACACGCGCTTGGATCAATTAATAATTCCACTAGCCTGAGAGCGGTAAGAATTGACCTTACGTACTGCAGCCACATGCTTTTATGTATATTATCCAGCCGTAAGCAATTTTTTATGATGGTCTGTGTTAAGTTTACCGTGCCCCTTCGCTAAAATTAAGTGCCATAATAAAATCGGCGCTAACCTAATGCTGTCTGACACATAGGTTAACCCCAATTCGGATTGAAAGAATTAAATAAGTAGTTTGAGCAGGAGCAGGGGAGGGAAACAGTCTCTTGAAAAATCTGTTCTCGAGAATTTGAAGAGAAGCTATAGAAGCCGTACCCCACACACCTGCCTCGTAAGTTACAGCTTATAGCGTCTTTGCCCGATATATCTTTTTTATTGGGTCTAAAGGTATTGTGCCCAACTTCTCTGTAAACGACATGATGGCTGCCATACTCCTCTCCATCACTAGTGCCCTGTTACCCACCATGGTTGCCCAGGTTTGGTTTTTGTCAAACAGCACCCCTAGGTATGGAAAGGAATCTACCACCTCTAATTTACATGATCCTATGTGAAAGCGTGATGTTCTTTTATGGGTGCGGGCCCCTGTTATAATGACAAAGGATTTAGATTAATTGACCGTCAAATCCAGTGACACCATAAATGTCAAGCATTCAGTTATTAAATGCTGAAGGACACCCACCGTATTGGCAATTAGTACCGCATCATCTGCATAGACCAGTATCGGGACAGAGAAGGTATCAAACACAGGGACATCCGGTGTTTAACCCAGAAGAGCTACCTCGACCCAGTTTTTAAAGATGGAAAATAAAAAAGGGCGAGGACACACCCTTGTCTGGCTCCCCTAGTGATCTTAAACGGACGAGTACACTCCCCATGTTTGCCGTAATGGACACAGGCTGTTAAGTGGGAGTACAATTGGTGAATGAAATTAAGTATTATTGGGTCGATCCTCATTAACTTCATAATATTCCATAGTTTGGAGTGGGTCACACAGTCAAATACTGCTGATAGATCCATAAAAGCCATCAAAGTCTGGCCACCCTTAACTCTAGTAAATGTATCTATGGTCAAAGTTAAATTTAGACACTGGTCTATTGTACCCCTACCTTTTTGGAGGCCATACTGCACCTGCAACAGAATATTCTCCTCCTTTGCCCACTCTTTCATCCTGTGTAACAACAGATGGCCCATAAGCTTTGCAGTAGTGTCCAGCAGGGAGATCGGTCGATAGTTCTGAGGGTTCTCTTTGTCACCTTTTTTGTGTTTTGTTACAATTACACTGGTCTTTCACATAGCTAGGGGACCAGCTTTATCTATCACATTAAATGTGTTAGTTAGTAAGGGGGGCCACAAATCTTGATGCTCTAAGAAGAAATCAATAGGGACCACATCGGGGCCCGGAGCCTTCCCAGAGTTACAAGTGCCCAAGCCACTCCTTACTTCTGCTAGAGAGTATGTTAAATATTCCTTCAATGGCTGGGGGGATCGTTCGGAGCAATATCATTTGAAACAAAATTCTGCTCAAAGTGGGCCACCCACGCTTCTTTGCCAACGTGAGTGTCCAGATTGGGGTTCCTAGGATTTTTGAAGAATGGGGCATTTATAACCTTCCAAAAATCTCTGCTATTTTTTGGTACTAGCTTCTTGTTTGAGATTTTAACAGGCCTCCTCTGTCAAGCACCTTTCTCTTGTCTTCCTAGCTGTTTTGTATTCCTTTCGTAAGGACTTTATCAGGACACTGTCCCTGGGCTGTATTTTCAGGGCTTAATGAAGAGCTTTTAGGGATTTTGCACATCCACAGAGATCAGATGTGGAGTAGGCCAAGGATCCTCCCTCAGCCCCAGGCTCTTTAATATCTACATGGGCCCTATGCAACCATCGTCAGAAAACATGGACTCAGAATTGTATCCTATGCCGACGACACCCAGCTCAGCCTCTTCTTCACCAAGGAATCCCACATCACCAGGCAAAGCTTCCAGGAAGGAATGAAGGATGTCACATCCTGGATGAGCAGCAGCTGCCTGAAGCTCAACTCAGAGAAAACAGAAGTCCCCATCCTCAGATCCACCCCCACTGCATGGGACGATACATGCTGGCCCCCGCCCTTGGAAACCCTCCCACCCCCACGGACCACTCCTGCAACCTCTGTATCATACTCGACTCCTCTCTCACCATGAACTGACAGATCAACGCTGCATCCTACACATGCTTAAACATCCTCCACCTACTCTGCAAGACCTTCAAATGGATTCTCCCTGAATCCAGGAAGACCATCTCCCACAGACTCATCTACAGCAGGCTGGACTACGGGAATTCTCTCTACGCAGGAATCAACAAATATCTCCTTCACATACTCCAGACTGTCCAGAACACCGAAGCCAGACTCGTCCTCAGCATCCCACGGCACCTTCAAGACCTCCACTGGCTCCCCGTCAAAAAAAGAGTGACCTTCAAGCTGCTCACACATGCCTACAAAGCCCTCCACAACACCGGACCCCAATACCTCAACTACTTCCACGCCCCCAAGAGAAACCTCCACTCTGCCAACCTAGACCTGGCTGAAATCCCCCACATCCATAGAGCCAGAACGGGAGGGAGATTCTTCTCCTACATTGCGGCCAAGACCTGGAACAAACTCCCACTCAGCATCAGACAAAGCCCGACACTGCAGATCTTTAGAAAGGACTTTAAGACCTGGCTCTTCGGATGAACTCGGAGCTGCCCGAACCCTCTCACCCCAGCACCTTGAGACCCAAACAGGTGAGTAGTGCGCTCTATAAATCCCTGATTGATTGATTGATTAATTGTACATACGTGGTCAAACCAGTGGCTCACTGATGCTTCATCCACCGATTTACATCGGGTCAGAGCCAGTTTCCCTTTTCCAAGCAAGTCTACAAACTGCAATAGCAGTTGGACAGGAGGGGTCTCAGACTCTAGGCAATTTAAAATATTCCCCATAATGTTAGATACAATTTGCGGGGTCATTTTTATCTTATCAATTTGACTCCACTTTAATTGATAGCCATTCTTCCTAACCAGGGTTGGCTTCTGTATTTTTTGTCTTGGCATCGTTTTCCTAGACTCCACTGTTAACTGAATAAAAAGAATTTGCGTGATCACTAAAACTTGGAAATTGTTTATCCACTTGAATATACTTTTCTTGAAGGGAATTAGATGCTAATACAAAGTCAACTTGTAGATTTGCATTTGTTGCGTCTAAAAATCTTTTCAAGATCGCCCGTTAATGCATCTCCTCTATTGAATATTTCTAAATTTCTAGCATATAGCACCCTGTTTAAGGTGTTTCTATATTCATGGTGAGTGAAGTGGTAAATTGGGTTGCCTGAGGTGTGTTCTAAGCCACAGACCTTATTCTGTTTGTATTTGCATAGCTGCGCAAGAAAATCACCTACCCAGATAATTTTGAAGCCTTTTTTACCCGAGGGTCTACTAATTTTGGCAATCTCTTTATCTAGTGAATCCATCACTGTTTGCATATTCCCCCAAAAAGTTGTTCTTATAGTAATTTATCAAAAGCCAATCCTGATCACTATCTCTCTCGGCCAGGAGGAGATGGAAGTGGGGACTCGGGTTCTCGGGTTATTTTTATTAACCGAGTGTTTGAGATTAAAGATAGCAAACTCCCTCTGCCTCTTCCTGAGAGAAATGGGTTTGCTTCTGTTTGGAACAAGTGATGCCCATCTAAAAATACATGGTCAGTGGCCCAAGTCTCCTGAAGGCATATAATGTCTTGGTTTTGCCAGTAGGCTAGCCAGTGTGGATTGCCCAAGTTTGAGCCAATGCCTGTGATGTTCCAGGAGACTAATTTTATTTTTTCCTTTTGCTCCCTTATCTGCCAGTCTAGGGATTTTAAGCCCCCTTGAGTAGTAACATTGGTTCGAACCGCCCCCGTAGTGGTTGTGAGCAGCCATGGGTAGTCAATCACAGGCCTCTAAATCTGTGAGGGAGTCAAATCTACTTTCTACTTATAGCTCGCAGCCACCCATGCTTCCAAAGTTTCCATTTCCTGCCAACCCTACATCAAATCTCTCCTAGGCCCATTGTTAGGAAGCATAAGTGTGGCTAGAAAAGTGCTCCAGTGGTAGGAACGATATCTGGGTCTTGGGGAAAACAACTTCCTGAAGCTGGGCTAAAAGAAACTTAGCTACATATTTATCATTACAATTTACTACCACTCAGTTCCCCAACAACATATTCCTTCGGGGGCCCAACCACCCCACTCTCATTATTCCCCACTCTCCTGGCCATAATGATGTGGTTTGACAAGGTATCACCTCTTCCTTCAAAATTGCTGACATGGGTGGAGAATCAATTTAGACTTTTAGCCGTACGTTGGGCCATTGATTCTCCTTGCCCCACCCTTAAGACCAGTTCATTTGCCAAGACCACAACAAGCAGGAAAGCTAGTGGGGTGAAAGTCCAGTGTGTGGTGTGACTGGTTTTTGGGTCCCAACCCATCTTTATCTGGCATCCGAACCATGCCCTTCATTGACCCCCCCTCTAAAATCATTTAGTCTCTGAGAAACAATTGTTCTAGATGGAATCTCTTTGGGCCACTGCTGGTTTCTCTAACTGTGTGGGGGCTTGAGCTACTACTGGGACTGTTGTGGCTGCACATGAGAAACAGTATCCATTGTATAGACCACAGGATTTGGAAGGTAAATTAAATTTGGGTCAACTGGGGGGCTCGCTTGCACTTGCTGGTCACTCCCAAGGTACATTTTTGCCATAATGTCTGAACCGCTTACACCAATTTTTTCCAGGAGGGCTAGTCTTTCCTCTATCTTCGTTAGTTTGTGGAGTAGTGGCTCAAGTAGGAGGCTGACCACGTTTTCTAATTTTTGCACATGTCCTCATCTTTCAACAAATGTGGAGGATTAATGGGAGGGAGTTGTCCCTCACTGTTTACCAATTCTATGGGGGCTATGGGTGCTGCCACTTTTGTCACTCTAGTGGTTCTCCTAGGCTTTTGCTTTTGACTCTTACCAGCCTTTTTCCTCTTCGCCAATGGTTGAGTTATTGTTTCAGATGAGCGAGGAAGCTCAGCTTCACTTGAAATCACAAGGCGGCTAATTGTTGGGACAAAAGGGAGTTCAAATCCAACGGTTATGGATGCTTCATAGGGCGCGTCAAGGAAAGTTTGTATTAGGTCAGAGTTCCATCTACTCTCCTCCAGGAAGTGTTGGCGCAGGGAAAGAGAGGGCTCCAGAGAAAGGCGTTTCTCTGTAAGCTCTATCTCCTGAGAGAGAACATTAGTGGCCTAGAAAGAAATGCATCTAATGTGTTTACTATTGCCCCCCGAATGATCAGTTGGCGCTTATTGCTTACTCATTTTCAAAACCAGGTGCGCTTTCCAATGTCCAGACCTTAAAGGGGGCTACTTGTCAGAGGGCGGCCCAGCCCAGCCCAGCCTCCTCTGGGCTCCGGCGGGCGTGAACGGACCCACCCTTAGCCGGGGCTTTGTCTGGGCTCTGCCCAGTTGCGTCCTGCACCGCGGGGCTGCATCGCACCTTTGAGCGCATCTCTGCTCCTAAAAGGATCTCAGGAGTTGGAGGAAAACAGTGCAGGAGGGGCAAATGGAGGTCTCACCTCCTGCTCCCTGTCGGAATCGCTGGCGGCTACGCCAGCCGCGGGGCTGGGTGGCACCTTTGAGCGCATCTCTGCTCCCAAAAGGATCACAGGAGTTGTAGGCCAACAGTGTTCTTTCGAGTGGAGAGGTGTTTTGCAGCGGCCAGGGCAGCTGACTTCTGACTACAGGGCTCACGGTTCGATCCCCGGCTCCAGCGGCAGCTCAGCTCAGCACCATGTGACTCTGGGCAATAGCTCACTTAATTTCCACAATGGTCCCCAGCGCCTTGAGACCTGTAATGGTGAGTAGTTTGCACTTTACAAATACTCACCCCCTGCTCCTGGTCAGAATCGCTGGTAGCTACCACTCTCCCCAGTTTCCTATACATTGCCAACACAGCAGAAATATGGGATTTTTCTCTGAACTTTATCTTGCACACCGCAACACAATTTACAGCTAAGCGACAGTGAGACACACCAGCTAATGGGTCATAATAATCACCACACTCATGCTCACCCAGAACCACTAAATGAAATAGCTAGTTTGATGTCAGCACACTATGCACCACCATGTGTGCCAATATTCGCATCCCACATTTGAAAATAAAAAAAACACCACTAACAAATCTTTCTCAGCTATAGACTGGTGGATTTGTTACACTGTATGGAATATAGACCACTAGGGACCTGATTCACACTGAAGTTTAAATTTAAAAAAAAATCACACTTTAAGAAAAAAATAATATGTAACACGAATAATAATTATTGAATGCGATGTATAGGATTAATTTAAATGAATTAAATTATTTTTAAGAAAACATATTTTGCCGTAAATTTGTACATTAGCTAGGAAAGTCAGAAGCAGTATTTTTTAAGTGTTCACCACCACCAGGATGACTCACTCATAACTGTTCAAAAGATAGTTAATAGCAACAACATTCAGCGAGTTAAGGTGAACATCTTTCCACAGCACTCCTGGACTCACCTCTATCCAGATCTGACCTCTCTTCACTTTGTTCTGACAAAAAAGAAAAGTATTGTTGAAAAGAAAGTGTCTATTTCTTTTTTGTGTTTGTTTTTTGTAAGTGAAAGTGTAACATCATTGGCTGGCCAGCTAGTGTGAGATTGCAAGGGTGCATGAGAGGCTGAATTAGAGAATAAGCCAATGGTTTAAAGAATGTATAGAGGAATGAGTGCACGGTTGAAGGAGTCTGTTATTTTGTACATGGATGCATGAGTTAATGTATGGATAGATGAATAAGTAAGATGATGGCTCAACCCATGAATTGAGGCGTGTGGCTGTCTAGAGGGAATGTACAGTGTCCAGCTGTCATCCACCCAAGAAGTGTAGCTCCTTGTGTTTGCTTTGTTCGCCCTAAGTTGGCAGGGTATGCCCAGGCGTGGGTCCCGTGCTCACTTTGCCTGGTTGATGAAGGCTGTTAGCCCGAAACCGTCTCAGGATGCTTGTTTCTGGTCCAGGGAAGGCATGGCTTGGCAGTTCGGGCTGGACTGTTCCCATGAGGCACAGGGTCAAGACTGATTTGCATGTGGCTGTGTCTGAACTGGGGTGGCGAAATGAGCTAAAGAACGATGATGGATTCAACCCAGATCTGTGACTGGGGGTGAGTGTCTGAAAGTTTCAGCACTCCATCCATCATCTCCTTGTGTTTACTTTATTTGCCCTAAGTTGGCAGGGTATGTCCAGATGTGGGTCCCTTGCTCACTTTGCCACTGGATTGAAGCTAACCTGGCTGATGAGGGCTGTTAGCCTAAAACCGGTCCCAAGATGCTTGTTTCCGGTCCAGGGAAGACATGGCTTGGCAGTTCAGGCTGGACTGTTCCCATGAGCCACAGGGTCAAGACTGATTTTCATATGGCTGTGTCTGAACGGGTGTGGCAAAGTGAGTTAAAGAACGATGATGGATTCAACCCAGATCTGTGACTGGGGGTGAGTGTCTGAAAAGTTTCAGCGCTCCGTCCATCATCTCCTTTTCTTTGCATTTTTAAAAGGGTAATGATAAATCCGATTTTACCAGTAAAGATGATTTATCATTACAATTCCAGTGATATGAAACATTACATATCTACTCCTTCTCAATCAGGAATTAAAGCTTATAAGGAGTAATAGGGATTTCCCAATGTTAACCTATGAGAAGGGTAGGCCTCACAGTTGTGAAAAACGAATTTGGGTGTTTTTCACTACCAGGACATGCAAAACTTAAAAGTACATGTCCTTCCTTTTGATTACACAGCACCTAGCCCTATTGCCTATCTAGGGCCCACCTTAGGGGTGCCTTATATGTAATAAAAGGGGAGTTTAAGGATTGACAGGGGGTTTTAAATGCAAGTCGACATGACAATGTAAATTGCACACATAGGCTCTGCAGTGGCAGGCTTGAGACAAGTGTAAAGACCTACTTGAGTGGGTGGCACAATCAGTGTTGCAGGCCCACGAGTAGCACTTATTTACAGCCCCTGGGCATACGTAGTTCACTCTACTAGGGTCTTATTGATAAACTAAATATGCCAGTTGTGGATAGGTCAATCAAACTATGTTCAGCGGAGGGAGTACATGCACTTTAGCACTAGTTGGCAGTGGTAAAGTTCTCAGTGTCCTAAGGCCAACAAAAAGAATTCAGCAAGATTGAAGGCAAGCAGGCAAAAACCTTTGGGGAAGACCTCCCTTAAACAGAGAGGTCTAACACCTGGGCTAGCATTACCTAAGGGGTCATCATCATCATCGCAAGGATGTCCACAATTTGCTTAGAATTACCACCATTGGGTGGTATAGCCAAGGAAGGGACCAGAAAGATATGTTCTTACTGGATCAATGACAGAATATCGGAACCAAAAAAAATCATGCGATCAGAATATCATGTCAAAAATAACAAGGACCAAAATATCGAGAAGGTAAGTGCAAATAGGTAAGTATAGATTTACTATTCTTAACTCCACATCTACATACCTTGATAATATATTTATCATCAAGGTACATATATGTGGAGTTATATGTAGTAAAACATAACTTACCTATTGAAACTTACCTACATTATATTTTTGTCCTCGATTTTCTTGACACAATAGTTTGTCCCTCGATATTTATAGTTCCAATATTCTGTCTAAAAACCATCCTTAGAAACATCCACAATCAAGCTTTCACCAGGACTTGTTCTAGCACCTTTTAATGTCTAATCTTGCTAGAAAATACTTCTGATGAGGCTATGAAACATCAGAAAATAGCAAATCATACGAAGGCACAGAGCAGATCTAATTTCAGAGGGATACGGACGATCACAGTCTGAAGGCTGACTGAGGACTATACAAGATGGTGGACGTGGGATTTCACAAAAAGGAAGGCATGGCCTGATTTATGGTTTAGCCTTCATGTGATCGACTCAGAACAACAGCTCCCCCCACCCCCTGTTCCCCCCGAGGCACCAAAGACCGTAGCTGGTAAGACAAGCATTTACAATGCAATGGTCTCGGCATTGGTAAAGTTAGAGCTATTGGCATTGCTCATGACATTATTTTTGTTTATGTTTTTGTTTTTAAAACATTTAAAGAAACGGCATTGTCATGAGCAATGCCAATAGCTCTAACTTTAACAATTCCGAGACCATTGCATTGTAAATGCTTGTTGGCCGGGCTGCTGCTGTTTTTGGAGCCGCGCTGGGAGCTCTGGCATGGGCAGGGTGCGGACAGGCTCCTGCCTGGGTAAAGGGCTGGCGTGCCAGGCGTCAGAGGGGCCCCTCCGAGTAGGGACTCTGCTCTTGCTGGACGCCGAGGCCCTGATATGTGGCTGGCCAGGCCTTGCCAAGCTCCGCACCAGTGCTTACAGTCTGCAAGAGGGCGATGCGAGTTAAACGCTCGCTGCTGACATCTTCAGTGAGCTTAACTTGTGATTTTGCGCCTCAAAAATGCCAACTCAACTTTTCTTCATCCCGATGTCCTGTAAATTGAGGCTCATGATACTGGAAAATAGAAACCTCTTCTATTTAAATCACGAATGTCCTCGCTACGAGTGGTCCGGTGTTTGAGACATTAATAACTGTATCCATAAATTCCAATATCAAGTTTTTTTCGATTTATTGGATGCCAGGACTAACGCCCGTTACGAGTTTTGCCCCGAAATGTAACAGAATGTCGGTGACTCTTTCTGCAACAACATGTTAAGTGGATGAAACATTTATGGAAGCAACGAGTATGTAACGGGTGAGAAAAGAGAGAGGAAAGTCATAACTCCGGCATGTGCGAGAACAGGATTTACCACGTCTGTAGTAATTATCCACTCGTCTATGAAGCGCTATATGAAAACATTGTGTCATGTAGAGGCACTAGCCTGGCAGGGCTTTCCCTGCAGGTCAAAGCGCGTGCGGATTTCTGATGCTTCCAAGCGCATGCCTGGCTCTCAGCTCTGCCTCTCGCAACCCATATTGTCCCAGAAAACAAACATTTCTCCTTGCAGATTATAATGTTTATTTTACACTTGGCCTTCTCTAACCCCCCTCCCCCTCAGTCTGACTCGCTCCTTTACCACGCTCTGCGAAATGTTAACTTTAATTGCGCGCGCCCGGGATCGCAGCCCTTCATTTTAAATTTCTACGCTTCGAAAAACGTGGCTGCGTTTAAATAGGATTAAACATCTCTGCGAGAGCGTTGTGAATTGGATCAGAAACGGCTGAACGGGTGGGAGCCGGGGTGGGGGAGGTGCCTGCTGGAGCGGGGAGCGGACCATCTCTGCGGTGGGGGGCGCGGATCAAGGAAAGTGTCGAAGAGTGGGGGGTGCGTGCGTGGTGGCGCCAGGACTTTGCAAGGCACGAATGAATTGCTAACCCATCCGTGCAGTTGGAACCCCCACAATGAACGCCTGCTATTCATTTAAATCAATTATTTTCGAATTTGGCACCTCTTCCAGAAATGGTGTACATAAAAACATCAGTGTTAAAAGAGTTCACCCAGACTGTCCGTGTAAAAAGCAGATGTTTCCCACACCGCGTCGGCGTGATTTTTCCCATTTTAAAATTGGATTAAATCAATGCGTCGGTGTTTTCCATTAATCTAGTTACGGCTTGTTTGTCTGTTCTTCCGCGCATGTGATATAGACGTTTACACTGTGTTCCGAAGTAACATTAGCAGCAACAAAAACTCGCCAGAATGCAGCGCGTCCAGTAAATTAAACTGTTTAAGACATGTGGTTAAAAATAGAGAGCGTTGCAATGTTTTTCCTTCTTCTAAGAGAACCATGTGTTTAACATTTTGCCGGGTTAAATATAACAAGGCAGAGCAAAAGGCACACCACTGCCTTTCTCCGAGGCAGAGCAGAAATGCCTCGGAGAAAGGCAGCGGCATTTTCGGATTCGGGGGCGTGTTTGTCTTTTCTCTCCTCCAGCCATTGGCTGGAGGAGAGAATGAGACTTCTTGCAAAAAACACGCCCCCCGATCCGAAAAAGACGGGGCCTGATCGGAATGACTGACCTCTTCTCCAATGGCTGGCCAGCATTCAAGAGGCCAGCCAATGGAGAACAGGGGAGAAGAGGGGCGGGTTCAAGCCCCTCTTCTCCAAGTCATTAAATCTCGGATCTAGACTGCGCAAGTGCAGCCTTCGCAGCCGAGACCTAAAAAACGCAAGATTGCTGATAGTCCGGTGTGGAGGGCAGGATGTGAGGGGTTCCCGCCAATGACCATCTGATGTAATTAAACGCTGGGAGTGCTCAAAGGCGTATGTGCTTAGTGACAAGTAGCGTGATAGATGGAGGACATTAATAAAGATAACACAGTGGGCATGAATCTCATATTAAATACTGCAAACATCTCCATAAATATTGGGGCACACCTGTGTCATATCTTGGCACAAGGCAGTGGTTTATTTGTAAAAGAAAATGTGCCAGGGCGCTCGTCAGGAGGCAGCTTGCATCAGGACATTTCTCCTGTCTTGTTGCCTAAATCAACTAACCAGGATGTGGGGAGAGGCTGTGGCCTAATTGGCCAGAGCTGCCGACTTCAGAGCTGGGAAACCAGGTTCGAGTCTTGGCTCAACATATTGTGATTTAGGGAAAATCACTTGATCTCCCAGTGCCTAACAAAAATTAGTGTGTCCTTAAGTAGCGAACATGAATCTATAGCGCCGGTGTTGATAATTAAGTGCCGATGATTAAGTGCCTGTACTGGATCATATTAAGCACGGGCACAAAGTACATAAATGAACTGTTTTTGACCTTAAGTATGGCACTGTGTCACCCCAACATGAACCTCTGATATTTTTGTATTGTGGCATAATTACAATACCTGATTGCAGGAAAAGATATCCCAGACATATCAGTGGCTGAAAGAGCTAAGTACATAGAAAACAACAAAACAGTGCTACTGACATCTTTACTCATGGCATCCACTAAAGCAAAGGCCACTAAACTAACATGCGTTAAATAAATGCTGCACATGCAAAAGTTAGAAATTAATGAAGCTGGCAGGGATCTGACTACAACCCAAAAATCAAAAAAATAACACATACTGCAAGCCCCACTTATCAAGGAAGATACACAAATACTCCTTGATCAGTTCAGAAAATACATAACTTCCTTATGGCAGGATTTCAACAAATATCTCACAGAATTAGAGAACAAATGACTGAACACTGCCTCAACCAACTAACCATGCAAGAACAACAGGACCAAGCCTGTTGGACAAGTTCAACGACATAGAGAATTGGTCCCAACAGAATAATATATGCCAGAGAGGCATCAGCAAAACATTGCTAACAGAGATCTAGAGGCCCTTGTGCAACATTATTCACACAACTGCTACCAGAAGCAGTTACAATAACAATCCAACTAGACCACATGCACAGGGCCTATTACACATTTCAACAAGAGAAGAATCTCCCGCCAGATGTTTTGATGCAAATGCATTTATTTCAAGAAAGAGACAACTTATCACAGAAGTAGAAAACTAGATTATATCCAGTTCAGAACAGGCACAGTCTCATTCTTCTAAGTTATCTTATTGTACTCACTTGTTAGAAGAATAGATTTGCAGGAAGTCATTGCCCATCAGCAGAAAGAAATGTTTCTCATCCAGTGGGGTTATGCCTGCACATCACAATCCAAGCAAAACGGTTAGCTCCAAAAGATGTATGGGAAGCAAAAGAGTCATTGGATATCATGGATCCAAGAGACTTCTCATCTGACAAAGACCTAGCTCAACCTCCTGAGATAAGAGGTGTATGGCACCGCCAGAGGTCGAATAGAGTGGGCAAAGAAAGTCAATGGCTGCTCAGGCAGAAACGAAGTAAAACCCACTCACTCCTCTGAAGAATAACTGTAAAACAGATTTTGTTCTCTTCATGTCTACTGCTTTATTTGTCAACACAAGGCAAAAACTTCAAATTACCAAGATATGAAATCAAATTCAGAGCCATGACTTGGCAGCCCAATGTCAAGTAGTGGAACTTGCCTCAATTCTGCTCATTAATGAACCTGATATGATTCTTTAGTGTGAGATGCCATTGCACAGACAATTATTTAGTTGGTTTGCAATTGTTTCGTTTTTGTTACAATTGCAAGTTTTATTTTCTGATCTATGGTTTTACCACTTCTTTACAGGGAGAAGGAAGAATATGTCTACACTCATAGGTAGAGAATAACAACCCCAACCAGAGTGCTATAAAAGGCTCCGATACAATAGATATGAGAAATAATAAAACAACACAAAGCATCCTCCTACATTGACCTATGTCCTTTTTCAGTGAATACAGAAGAACTAAACTGCCTGGTCAGGCTAAGAGAGTTGCTCTGATGGCATAACTGTAAAGAGGCAGATATGGGATGATGTACAAAGCATTTTTAATATCGCAAACTGCCCAATTAGTAGAATCAGGCCATGTGCAACTCCAAATTTCTTTTTTTTGATGTACACGCCAAAAATTGCGATTCGGTATCAAGTTACAGAATAGCAATTTGGGTTTGTGACTTAATATCAATTCTGTATTTGGAAGGGCCGCGTTTAGGGTGTCTCTTTCAAATACTGATTGGTAGTGCTATGTATTAATCTTCTTTATTTGAATGCAAGAGAAAATAAAAACAGCCGACATGTGTTTCGCCCAAAGGGCCAGCAGGCCAGGGCCTTTTCAATGCAAGTTATGACAGCTTTTGATTGTAAGGTCCATAGTCTGTGAAAGTCGTAGCAAAAATCATCCGGTTTCTGAGACATTCCCGGCCGGGATGCGTAGAACATTATCTGCAGTCCGATTGTGTGTGTCACACACAAAGCCCTGGCCTGCTGGCCTTTTGTACGAAACACGTGTCGGCTGTCTTTGTTTTCTCTTGCATTCAAATAAGGAAGATAAGATTACAACAGCATAGTACTCTACTTCCTGTATCCACCAAGCCAAATCCAGAATTTGGGATTTCATTACCCTGAGATTATATATAAATATTGACGGCACAAAACCTATCACACTTGTGAAAACAGTATTTAGAGGTGAACTAACCTTCCATTCTTTCAATTTAAGGCTTAGAACCAACCAATAAACGACAGATTCAGAAGCTAACCTCCTGAAGGCAGAAATGATATACTAAGAGGAGTGCTCAGGTAGAACGCTTTGAAAGCTTCTTCAAATCAGGAGGGCATTGGAACAACTTCTCACGAGAGATGGGGCCAAAAATCTACTATATTTATAAACTGAACTATTTATGAAAATGGGGACAAGAGAGACAAGCTGCTCTCCTAAAAGTTACTACATTTTAAATCCCAGAATCATATCAATAAATAATTAATGAGGATGGACGTAATGTTACTACCACACCTCAGATTCTCGAGACATTCACCCAACTTTAAACCCACCTTTTCCAGGGCCGACATTTAAACCCAAATAAACAGGATGGATATCTCCGCATATTTACTCCACCTGGTCGTCAGGCTGACTTAGTGACTCTAGAAGGAAAAATCACAGTTCAAGCGGTCACTAATGCAACTAAAAACATGCCCAGTGAAATTCTCTTTGCCCAGGTGACTTTTCCAGCCTACTTCTACAAAAGATAAATGTCCCTCCTAGGAAGACCACAAGAAAAACTCTTCAACTATTACTTGGTGTAAGGGACAGTGACCGAATCTATGTAGACATCCCACCTCTCATTACTTCTTAAACCACATAGATTCCCCACACTGTTGCAGCTCATGTCACCCCATCACACTTCTAAAAAATGATGTCAAATGATTTGCCTCTATATTAGTAAAGAGTTTACGCACACTGTGGCCAAAACCAGTAGCGGCTCATGGAGGGAGTGCTGTGGGGTGGGGTGGGGGAGGAGCAGGGTGGGGGCAGTAAACTACGGCATACGGCCGAACAGAGGTAAGTAAACAAATTTAAAAAATGAATTTCATTGCGCGCACTGCATTTCCAAATGCGATGCAGCACGCGCAACACATTTTTATTTATTTATTTATTTGTTTACTTACCTCCGTTCTGCCGTATTCTGTAGTTTACTACCCCCCCCCCCCACCCTGCTCCTCCCCCGCCCCGCCCCGCCACACTCCCTCCACGAGCTGCTACTGGCCAAAACTCATATCAATACAACAATCTGTCTATCAGAAACTGACATACAGAAGTCAATATATGATTGGCAGCATCCCTCATGGAAGCAGCAAAGCTGGAAAAACAGTTGATGTTCTGTCTCACCCTTCATGTAGGGATGGCCTTTGATAGGATCAATTGGTCCTATTTGATGAAGGTCCTTGAGAAAACGGATATGGTCCCCAAATGAAAACATTAATTGCAGCCCATTATCAGCATTCTTCTACCAAGATTAAAGTAAATGGGGAGTATACAGGCACTATCTTAATAATGAGAGGAATGAGACAGGAGTGTCTGTTGTCACCCTTGATGTTTGCCCTCTCAAAGAATGACACTAAGCTAATCTCCCATGGCAAGATAAATGTAGCAAAATAACAAAAACTATAAATCAAAAAAGTAAAAAAATCAAGAAAAAACCCTTTGTGGTAGATATTCTCAGACTTTTTACTAGTCAGGGGTCGACTCCGATCGGGGTCGGACATCTCTCCGAGAGCTGTTCGTAGCCTTACCTTGCGACCGACCCGTACCCGGAGCCGGTCTGTCCAGTTGATGAAGTACGATGCGCATAACTGCCAAAAATCCGACCGACACGTAGGCTGTGATTCAAGCTTCATTCTGCGTCCGAGCCGTAACTCCTAACGCCCAACCGAGTTGCTCGAAAGCAGTATCCATAGCAGTTTCTGCCCGGACAAGTACGATGCGTACTTCCTACGTGCCGGACGGGTTGCCACGTACGGCACATCACAGCATCCGGAAAAGAAGCATATAAGGTACGATTCGCGCCATAAATCAATCCATGGCTACGAGACGGACCAACTTGCAACGGGTACGAGACGGAGCAACAAGCAGCGGGTACGAGACAAACACATCATGATTCTCATTGCGCAGGTCATACCAGTACTCTACATCTATGACCGGATCAGGAACAGACGCGGACAGCGCAGACGGTAAGTCAGACACCCACCACAAAAACAAACAACACGTACCCGCTAACTGTCACACAAACACAGGGCATCCATATCCTAGCCACTAACAACAGGCCACCATAGGGGTTGTATGGCCAGCACCACTATCACCCCCACCCATAGGGCTCATGTTGACCATCACTACTGCCACCCCTACCCATAGGGGACCTGTTGCCCAGCACTACTGCCACCCCCACACATAGCGGACCTGTTGCCCAGCACTCCTGCCACCCCCAACCATAGGGTACCTGTTGCCCATTACTCCTGCCACCCCACCCATAGGGCTAATGTTGCCCATCACTCCTGCCACCCCCACCCATAGGGGACCTGTTGCCCATCACTACTGCCCCCCATAGGGACTATGTTGCCCAGCACTCCTGCCACCCCCACCCATAGGGTTTATGTTGCACATCACTACTGCCACTCCCACCCATAGTGACAATGTTGCCCAGCACTACTGCCACCCCCACCCATAGGGACTATGTTGCCCACCACTCCTGCGATCACCCCAATAGGGGACCTGTTGCCCATCACTACTGCCACCCTCACCCATAGGGCTTATGTTGCACATCACTACTGCCACCCCCACCCATTGGGACTATGTTGCCCATCACTACTGCCACCCCCACCCATAGGGAACCTGTTGCCCAGCACTACTGCCACCCCCACCCATAGGGGACCTGTTGCCCATCACTCCTGCCACCCCCACCCATAGGGACTATGGTGCCCATCACTCCTGCCACCTCCACCCATAGGGACTATGTTGCCCCTCACTACTGCCACCCCCACCCATAGGGCTTATGTTGACCATCACTCCTGCCACCCCCACCCATAGGGCTTATGTTGCACATCACTACTGCAACCACTCCTGCCACCCCCATAAATAGGGGACCTGTTGCCCAGCACTCCTGCCACCCCCACCCATATGGCTTATGTTGCTCATCACTTCTGCCACCCCCACCCATAGGGCTAATGTTGCCCATCACTACTGCCACCCCCACCCATAGGGGACCTGTTGCCCAGCACTACTGCCACCCCCACCCATAGAGACGATGTTGCCCATCACTCCTGCCTCCCCACCCATAGGGGACCTGTTGCCCATCACTACTGCCCCCCCCACCCATAGGGCTTACATTGCACATTACTACTGCCACCGCCACCCATAGTGACTATGTAGCCCAGCTCTCCTGCCACCCCCACCCATAGGGGACCTGTTGCCCTGCACTACTGCCACCCCCACCCATAGGGGACCTGTTGCCCATCACTCCTGCCACCCCCACCCATAGGGACTATGTTGCCCATCACTCCTGCCACCCCCACCCATAGGGCTTATGTTGCCCCTTACTACTGCCACCCCCACCCATAGGGACTATGTTGCCCAGCACTCCTGCCACCCCCACCCATAGTGACTATGTTGCCCATCACTACTGCCACCCCCACCCATAGGGGACCTGTTGCTCAGCACTACTGCCACCCCCACCCATAGGATGTGTGATGCGCCACACATCCATCATACACCAACATTAGGTAAGTCAGCAAAATACACCCCCGCTAACATCATGACAACAGTGTGGAGCCTGTGACAAATGCCCACAACAGTGATCATGATTTCGAACATACAATGTAACTACCATCACATGTGTGACCAACAACTGAGTGTGGCTACACAAGGCAAGCATCACTAGCACTGTGTCAATGTAAAAATAACATCCCTTCACTGTGTAGAACAAACGTTAAGTGTGTGCTTCCAGACTGCAGCAGATGTTGAGCATTGTGGTGATGGGGTACAAAACCCCCCTCACCACAGTGACTAAAAGGTAAGTGTCATCATGGACGAAGCTGCAAATGCCAAACAGCATGTATGATTTATGGTCCCAACACATGAGACACTTTTGGGCCAAAGTAGTGGTTGTGTCCCATACCCACAGAGATGTGGTGAGGCTAACAGTGCTGTGATAACCTAACATACTATCGGCCATGTGCAGACAAGCACCACCCTTGGGGACTGACAATGCATACAGTGTACAATGACACAAAATCAGAAGTGACCATCACAAAGCATACACACATCTCGAAAATAGACACACAAATCAAAACATCCTGTGTAGAAAGTAGGTATCAGGTCACAAACTCCCATTTCATGCCAGCAATGGCACCTAACAACCAGGATGAATGTGCACAATGATGTGATATGACGCACAGGGACAGCAGGGTAAATCACAAAAACAACATCCAGACAATGGCCCACAACAGCAATACCAATGCACTGGTGCAGATGCACAAACACAAACAGGCAACCTCACACTGCACATCTGACACAACATGTGTGTGTGTGTGTCTCAGTATCCGCAGGCAACTACACAACACATGAGGAGGCTGAACCACAGAGAGACAGATGTGGACACAGTGCCATACAAAAGTAACCCATCAATGGGCCCCCTTTAGTGGGCAATCAGGCATTGTGAGATGAGAGGGAGCACAACAGACACATGTGACACAAGCTGGAATGAACAGCAACTAACACAGCAAGAGACTGACACACAACAGCACTACCCCCAGGGACCAGACATTGGGGTGACACAAGCATGCATTACACCTCCACTGTGCTGACCAAGGTAGATGTCGTACGAACTGTGAAACCCAGACATGTGTCCTGTTCCACAAATGTACATCACACCTACACAAACACAAATCACTCAGCATGGGCCGTCATCCATGGACAAACGGGAGCTAGGAGCCCATCCATGAAAACATTTACATCAGTCCACCCTCAACACCACACACCCTGAACTGCACCAATGTGCATCTGTAAAGCCCACATGGACAGGTGACATTGCACATGCACCCATGACAAACACAGTAATGTTGGGAGGAACTAAGGTGCACAGACTCATTACACAAGGCCAGTTTACAACCCTGGTGAATGACAGACATACTGCACAGTATGAGGTACATGGCCATGACGTCAAAGTTCACGTAACCTGCGGAATACCTGCCAGAGTCCCAGGACAATGCAGAAGCCAAGGAGAACCACAAGGCACACATGCTGACACCTGCAATCATTGCATCCCTGAACCGGACAAGTGGGATCACTCACACACACATACACATGTCTTAATCACTGAAACATACCACCTAGGGACAACTACATGATATTGCGAACAAACAAGTGCCTTGGGCACCCCTGACTGTGTCCCATCTGCATCTGACAACATCATCACCACTCAGAACTGACAAATCCCAATGATGAAACACAAATTAACAGTAGTGTGTCATGCACCCACACATCTGGTAGCCCATGGCAAAGTTGTGGGATGAACACAGTACCACTCAGCAACAACAGGAACATATCAAGGGAACACTGCCTGTGTATGAAAAGAGATGTGGACACACACACACATGCTCACACAACATACACCATGGGCCCAGGCAATGTCACGAAACAACACCCTTACTTGAGGGGACTCAACTCCTGTGGAAGCTCAGCTGTGCCAAACAAACCCCCAGCAGGTCTCAGTCATGTCAACAGAACACTTGGTCAGTCAGCCATCAGTTACCACACAATGAAGGCTCTGCTCACAACAGCCTGGGTACGGCAGTGTCCCTTAAGTCATCTGCACATACTCAATACATATGTCCAGCAAGTTACACAGAGGACCCAATTGCTCCTACACCAATGATGCCCACACTTACATGTCCAGTCGAGATGCGCCCACAGTCAGGGAAATAGACAAATTGGACAATGGGAAGCACATCATATGTGCATGTGTGCAAGCCACAGATGTGACCATGCAAATGAAATGTTTACAGAGTGTCCACTAATTGTTAATCATGACACATCCATTTAGCTGCAAAGGATAATATGGATAACGATCAGAATAGGATACACATTTCATGGACCACATGGAGTACCTCACATCAACACCTCAGTATTCAACATTTTAAATACAGCATTACAACTGCAAGTACATGCTAAACATCATCAACATAAGGTACAGCTAAATCAAATTCACAAGGAGAAAGAAAAAAGCTTTCTTCAGCAGATGAAAAATTAAAAGTCCATTAAGAACAAAGGCCAATGGCCAGTCCATTATCAAATGACAAGAAGTGAACTTGAGTGACAACTGTCACACGTTGCTTGCCTGCACTGGTAAGGACAGGGGACATTCCCTCAGAGGGGCATACATGGGGGCAGGTCAGGCACCGCAGGGACAGGATCAGGGCGCAGCAGAAGGAGGGAGTGAAGGGGTGGTGGATGCAGGAGAATCACTGGCAACTGCAGTGGAGCTAACTGAAGTAGTGGGTGCAGTCACAACTGTGGGGCACAAGTCAGATGGGGTGGGTGCTGGCACAACTGCAGTGTGTAGGTCATATGGAGTGGACTGGGTCCCCACTGCAGTGCCCAAGTCAGATGGGGTGGTCGTGGACTCCACTGCAGTTCCTAACTCTATGGGAGCGGAATGGGGTTCAGGTGAGGTTGGCAGGACAGAGGGTGGGGACACAGTCCCCACATCAGTGGCACTAACTGTCTGACCGGGGGTGGAAGAGCAAGTGGTAGGGGGAGGCCCTCAGCATTTTGGGGATGGTGTATCTGTGGGTGGGGGAACCTGGGGCAGGGTGTGGCGGGGGAACCTCTGGAGTGGTGGCCTGGGGGATGGAGGGCGGAGACTTCGCCGTGGAGCTGCGTGGCGGGGGGTGGGGTCTTGCTCTTCCGGCTCCGGGGGGACTTGCGGGTGGGGGCCTCAGTCTGACTGCGCCTGGGGGAGGGTGTCTGGGTGTGAGGGGCACTCCCCTCGGTGTGTGGGGACTTCCTCTTCCCCTTGTAAGATGGATCTGCTGGGTTGGTGGGGAAGAGCCCAAGGTCACAGAGGAAGAGCTTCTGTGGAGATGGGGTTGCAGGTGAGGCAAGGGAAGGGGGCTGGGAGGGAGAGGTATCGGAGGACTCTGAGGTGGTTGTGGATGACTGTGTGTGTGTCTGCAAACCATCCCCTGTGAGTGTGGTATCAGTCCCCTGCGCTTGCTTGTGTGCACATCTAGACCTTGGTTTGGGTGTGCTGCCCGTGTCTATGGGTTTGTGAGAATGTGCAGGTGTGTATGTGCTTGGGACAGGTAGGGTGCTAGGAATCATGGGTGGTGCAGGGGTAGGAGGGGTGCAGGACTGTTGGAGGAGGGACACTGCTGCCATCAGGGAGGAGTCCACGGACTGATTGGTCCTCTGTAGGGCCGACATGCCCGATGAAATGCCCTCCATGAACGACACCAGTTGTGTCAACAGACTGGTGTGTGCATGGAGGACACTCAGCATTGATGTCTTCCCTACACGGATCTGTCTAAGTAAGTCCACAGACTCCTCACTCAGGGCATCAGGGGACACAGGGGCAGGGGGTGCGGTGCCTGGCACAAAGGAGACATGCTCCCGAACACGGGAGCCTTAACGGACCTCTGAGACTGGAGCTGATGGGAGAGTGGTGATGGTGGTGGTGGGGGCAGTGGCGGGGACAGCCTCACTAGCTGGGGTTTGGTGGTTGCTGACACCCGCTTCCACAAGGGAGACATCCTCCGAGCTGCTGTGGCCCTCAGCTGGGGTGGATGGCGCTGAGGACTCCTGGGTGTGGCTCCACTCGCCCTCCGTGCCACTGGGTCCCCCCGACTCCTCGCATTCTGTCCCAGTCAAGCTCTGTGGCTCCTCCTGGTCTGTGGAGCTGTCCCCTCCTGTGGCCGTGGATGTATCTGCATAGAAATAGGAAAAGAGAGAACAACATCAGTCACCTGCACTGACTGCACACACCACAGTGAGTACATCACATCACAGGGCAAGCCCTGGCATCATCAGCTGAACACTGCTCAAAGTGCCCACAATATTTAGAATAAGCCAATTGTCATTCGCACCATCAACCTTGGCACTCATATCCCTCCTGGACTTGCACCCATATGTCTGTTGCATGTTGGATGCTAATACCCCAATGTGCCGACATGCAGCACCCACATATTTGTTGGACATACAAGTGAACATGTAGGAGTATGTCACTAAACACACAGCACATCTCTTGCCACTGACTCAGTACAGGTGTCCGGATGAAGGGATGGGCATTTCATATGCTTGTGATGCATGCCAGCAACACACACTATGATGTTCTCATGTCAATGCCACTATAGGGTGCATGGAGCACACTTGAACACAATGCAGGATCACTCATAGCAAGTTAAATGCCATGGCACAGGCATGCCTGGAAAGTCAGTCAACACTGTCTCCTGTCACAGGGGCAGGGCATCCAGCCAACAACAGTATGCGCTGTGTAACAATCATAGCTCAGGGGTAAAGCAAACTCTGCAGCTGACAAGTGCACTTGCCCATCCCCTGCAAACAGCATATCCCTGACCCAAAAGACCCCACATCATACAAATCAGACATATGAGTTTCTGCAAACACAACTCCCTGTACATTAGCACATCACAGTCTGCTGTGCATGTAACCCAGCTGCCTGAAGTGCACAGTTGCATACACCATTGTGCACTGTCAAATGATCACACACCTATATGTCACACAGGTCTTGTCTCTCATAGTCACATCTCAGATGTCCTGCTGACCCTCAAACTCATGAACACCACAGTTGTACGTAACAGGAAGCCACACCACAATGAGACAGAGGCAGACCCCTGAAGGCACATGTCACTAAGCACAACCTGTAAGTTGATACACAGGAGTGGGATTACAGAGTGTTTCTAAATGCCCTTGAGTAGGCATGACTGCCCAGGTCTACGTGAAACAGTGTTTAGCCCTGGACAGTAGTCAGGTGGCTAAACAAGTGTGACACACTTGATATACATACTCCTGAGGCACACAAATTGGAGTCCCCTGCTGCATGGGTTTGTTTGAAATACCCCAGCCACATGTGGCGAGTCAGACCAGCAATTGGAACACATATCAAGGGCACACACAGATCACATGTCAGATCTCAGGCATTGGGTAAACAATTGACCCACCCATGAAACACACAACAGAGTCACGGGAACAGATGCTGTCCGGAAGCTGAAGCATAGCTGACTGCAGGGACAGAGTGCCCTAGTGATACAAGCAACAGACTGTAGGGGCCACACCTGTGGATCAGAGGAGGAGGGTGCACACAATTGAGGGACATGAGTATTGGACTACAAGACCTACGTTATGTGGAAGTGTGACCAGGCCAAAAGACTGCAATTAGCATGTCAGACATAGTACACAGATTAGGCATGGACTTACCCCCTCCTTGCTGCTGTCTGGCCTTCAGCTGCCCATCCAGGTCCGGGAAGACCACCACCAGTATCCGGAGCATGTGGGGGGTCAGGGTCCGGTGTCCGCCCCTCCTGTGAGGAGGTGACAGCTTCGGCTGGACCCTTGCGATCCTCTGGGTCCAGCCCGAAGGAACTGCCACCTCTTCTGGCTGTTGCGGATCCGGCGCTTGTAGGCCCCCACCGATCGAACTGCCCGGGCGATGGTCAGTCATATCTCCTACTTCTGGTGGGTATCAACCTATGAGGATGACAAAGTTAAAAGTTCATTAACACACATGCCCCATATTGTGCTGCACACAGTTGGATATACATGTCATCACCACAAAGGAAAATGAGTGACACAGGTAGTGCACCCATGGAAAAGGACAAATGCCCTGCATGTCTGACATGTTAACAATGCCTGAGAAGTTTAAGCTTGCACAAATGCACCTTAGCTGCAGAACACCTGTTCATTACATGTACCTACACACTTTGGGGGATGAAAGTGCTCAGTGAGTATACTTGCCACTGGTGTACACACTGCTAGTCAGACAACATGCATAATTAGGAAGGCAGTGGAATGCACACTCACCTGCTCCCCTGGTTTCCCATACAGCTTGCTGTACTGTGGAAGGAGCCCATCCAGCAGGGCCTGGTTCTCCTCCTCAGTGAAGGCTGGGGTCCTCTCCAGAGTACGTGCCATAGCAGTAGCCAGAGGATGCAGAGACAGCAGCAGTGGTAGCAGGGATGTGGTCCAGTAGCATGTAGTGCAGGCAAGTGAGCTCCCTGGGGGACAGCCAGCCTTATGTCTGTGCTACAGAGGCAGACTCTGTGCCATGTGTCCCCAGTGTTAGGTCCAACACGGTTGCATTCTATGACTCTGGCCAATCCATGGAAATGTACGACTCGTACACGTCTTTCGCATCGTTCAAATCTTCACCTCCATAAAACCCTAGGAATTGCAACATTGTTGTAGGCATCCAACTGAATTTCCACCAAACAACTCGTACAAGTTTTGAATCTGCATCCGTCTCCATGACAGTCCAGAGCCAATGGGTGCACCCGGCTCGGTCAACTGACTGTACAACGCGTATTTTGAAAATACACATGCACCCGTCTCCATACGATTCAATGGCCAAGACGTACGCCTGTCTTGGATCATGCCTGCCCGACGTGCATGCATGATAGTCACCCGCGTCGGACCTCATTGCAGTCAAGGGCAAAGCGTACGCACGGCTCGGTCATGAACCTTGCAATGCGTACGCATTGTCACCTGCGTCGGACCTCATTGCAGTCAATGGCAAAGCATACGCACGGCTCGGACATGAATCTTGCAATGCGTATGCATTGTCACCCGCGTCGGACCTCATTGCAGTCAATGGCAAAGCGTACGCACGGTTTGGACATGAACCTTGCAATGCGTACGCATTGTCACCCGCGTCGGACCTCACTGCAGTCAATGGCAAAGTGTACACACGGCTCGGACATGAACCTTGCAATGCGTACGCATTGTCACCCGCGTCGAACCTCACTGCAGTCAATGGCAAAGCGCACGCACGGCTCGGTCATGAACCTTGCAATGCATACGCATTGTCACCCGCGTCGGACTTCACTGCAGTCAATGGCAAAGCGTACGCACGGCTCGGACATGAACCTTGCAATGCATACGCATTGTCACCCACGTCGGACCTCACTGCAGTCAATGGCAAAGCCTACGCACGGCTGGGTCATGAACCTTGCAATTCGTATGCATTGTCACCCGCGTCGGACCTCATTGCAGTCAATGGCAAAGCGTACGCACGGCTCGGTCATGAACCTTGCAATGCATATGCATTGTCACCTGTGTCAGACCTCATTGCAGTCAATGGCAAAGCATATGCACGGCTCGGTCATGAACCTTGCAATGCATACTCATTGTCTCCCGCGTCGGAACCTCTTTGGTGTGACTATTTGATGGCTTCAACACACAATTACTTGTCAGGGACACATGTGCACACCTACCACACTACAGCATTGGCCACACAGTGTCCCATGGCATATAAGGCTGCATTCCCTGTGTGTTGAGGGTGGCAACATTTGGTTTCTTGGGTGGCACTTTTGTGCAGCCACTCCCAGGCTGTGCACGTGTTCATGGGGGCAGAATCCTTTGTGTGTTGTGCACATTATCACTGTGATGTACAACTGTACAGTTGTGGGCATGAGTCATGGACAGAGTTGCAGGTTGGATATGTTTCGGACATGTCACATACACCCTGAGTCCTGGTGGTGATGGCATGTACGTCACAGTGAGACCTGTAGCCACAATTCTGATGTACACCCACAGTCTATGTGCATGTTGTGTCTCAGATGTGGCTGATCAAATATGCCCAATGGGAGACAGTCTCCACATCCATGTGGTTTGTGCAGCAACCTTGATGTTGTGTGTGTGTCTAAGAGACGTACATATAGGGCCTGCAGAGACAACAGTGGCCACTACCTCTGGGACTCACGGTTGCCTTGTGACGTGTACATGATACGTCATGTCATGCCAGTGTCGATGTGGCAATACAGGGAACCTGTGTATCTGCATGGCAAAGATCTGTGATGCCTGGGAGACATCAGGCCTCACTTGTCACTGTGGTGTGTGTTTGTAACGTCACAGCAGTACATAGGTAGGGTGACACAGCCCAATGATTGGCCATTGCACTACATGGGACTTATGTGGACATGTGGACTTGAGATGTGAGGTGATGTCCATGAAGGTGACATATGTGTCCATGCCCAACAGCACACACCTCAGTACATTATGTATTGTCATGATGTATCATGTGATATTTTGCTTGGTCATGGCCACATGGATGGATGAACCGACAATCTTTCTTTGTGCATCTCTGTTCTGCAGGGCACCAGCTGTCCATAGACCGTTCCCAGACCCTGAAACCATGCAGGAACACAACTGCATCCGACCGTACCGCTTCACCAGGCCACTGATTGAGGAGTTGGCGGAGAAGTTGGCACCACATCTGCTACCTGTCTGGACATACCCTACAGCACTGACCCCAGAGGTGAAGGTGATGGTAGCCCTGCACTTCTTTGCTACTGGTACCTTCCAGTACACTGTGGCTACTGTTGGTGGTATGTCGCAAACAATGTTTAGTTGTGTGCTACACGATGTCTTGGAGGGGATGTTGCATTTCCTTGACCTGTACATCAAGTTCCCTAGCCCAGCTCAACTTCCTGAGATAAAGGATGACTTTTATACACTTGGGGGATGCTGAACGTCATCGGATCTATTGATGGTACACATGTGGCCTTGATACCACCACAGGCCACAGGCACATGAGCAGGCATACCGGAACAGGAAACATTTCCACTCCATCAATGCTCTGGTGGTATGTCTTGCAGACATGTGTATCACACATGTGTTTGCACGTTTCCCCGGTTCTGCGCACGATGCCTACATCGTGAGTAGTAGTCGCATTGAAACGCTGATGTCACAGATGCCAGACCAGCGTGCTTGGCTTGTCGGTGTGTACTGTTTACCATTGTGTGTGTTTGGCAATGTTGTGTTCCGCACTCCTACAAAACTCAGCTAATTGTTCAATTGTTTGTGTGCAGGTGACTCCGAATACCCCCAACATGCTGTGGTTGCTGACACCCCTCAGGAACCCTATGACACCAGCCAAGATGCGCTACAATGAGGCACATGGTCGGAGCAGGAGGGTGATTGAGCGGACATTTGGTCTCCTGAAAAGCCGCTTCTGCTGTCTGGACAAGACCGGAGGGGGCCTCCCATATGACCCTGCAAAGGTGTGCAAAATTATTCTTGTATGCTGCATGCTACACAACATGGCAGTGCGGAAGAAGGTGCCTCTCATCCAGGATGACGTGGACCGACCTCCACCACCTGTGGAGGATCCCGGCCTGGGACACGATGCCAGTGATGATGATGATGAGGGTAACGTCCATACACAGCTCACCAACAACTTCTTCACCTGGATGTGAGTTTACAGGGTTGTTATGCCAATGTATGGAGTTAGCCTGAAATGTGTTGTGGCTGCTCTGTTGGTGTCTGAGTGTGTCTGTGTGCCACTTGACTGGATGCGTGCAGTGATGTGTCCATTCAGGTGGTCTGTACTCCACAATAGTGTAGTACTGCTAACTTGTTTCTGTGTAGGTTTCTTGTGACATGTTTTGTGCATGTGTATTGCATTTCTCTCCTTTTCTGCTGTGCTTTTGACTGTGTCTTGTGTCTGTCCTTCCCAGGGTTCTTTGCCTGTTGTTTGGTCAACACTGTCCCCCAACACCCAAAATCCAACACCAGTGTGGGAGTAGTCAATTGCCATCAAATGATGTGCCACACACCCCTGTACTTCAATTCTCAGACACTATGTGACCGTGTGTCCATCGTAACGTACAATTGCCTTGCAACTATTTTAGAATAACCATGTTGCTGATGTGTAATGAACCTGGGCTATGCTTTGTTAGGTGTGTTGTCTGTCTTCCCACATCTGAGTGACATTTGCTTACCTCAACTGTGTACTTGTTACCACTGACTGTGGATAGGTGTTGTGTCTGTGCATACCAATGTGTTTCAGGTCAACATCATTGTGTGGAGATATGTTGTACTATTGGGGCATGTGTGGTAGCAGATTTTGCTAGTCTTTGTGTGCCACATTGGTGTATTGGTACGACATGGTCACAGTCCGGTATGCCTGTGATCTCTTTGGAGGAAGTGTTTTTTTCCAGTGTTCCTAGTTCCCATATCATTTCATACAAGTGATGATGTCACCATCGTTAATGAGTCTGGTGCTGAGTTTTGTACGTGCATATTTGATTTGACTTGTCAATGTACTCCATGGTGACATGGATTGGGCAAGGTAGCACTCTGGCTTTTCAATGCTCATGACAGTGAGGGCCGTTGGTGTGTGTGTTGCAGTTTGGCTGCTGTGAGGCTTGTGTCTACAGTGTCTATGTCAGTGAGTGGTGTGTTGTGTGAAGGATGCATATGTTTCAGCATGATGTAGGAGTGGAATGCAGCTCACAACAGCACCGGGTGTGAATGCAAACATGCTATGGTGTCGGCTATATTGGTGTGTCCATTCCATTCACTGTCAGATGTCCCCTGTCAATTATGTATATGTGAGTTCCTGTGTGTTTTGTACAATGTACCATATATGGCTCTCCACACTTGTCATCTGCAAGACACACCTCCACAGCCGGGCCAGGGGGCACCCCTGGACACTGCATCCACAGACAATGAGTTTGAACATATGGTTGCAATGGCTGTGTGTGCGACCGGGTTTCGTTTGGCCAGTGCATATGTGTGATTGTCAGCCACATCATTTTGCAGGCCCAGTGTCAGACATCTTGTCAGTCCCTTCCCACTCACTGTGAGGCGAGCATGGTTCAGTGTGAGCTTGCTGGGCCATGTGGGTGGCTGGGGATTGTCTGTGACTGCAACTCCCATCAGGCTCTTGGCTACACCCCCCTTCCCAGCATGCCTATACTCCCTTCCTCTTGACTCTGCTTCCCTGTGAGGGGGTGTGACAGCAATGACAAGATGGCTGACTGTGCATTCCTGGTGTTTGTTGCTGCCCAGTTCCCAACATGGCCTTGTGCTCCCCACAACAGAGCCCAGTGTCAGACATCCTATCAGTCCCTTCCCACTCCCTGTGAGGCCAGCATGGTTCAGTGTGAGCTTGCTGGGCCATGTGGGTGGCTGGGGATTGTCTGTGACTGCAACTCCCATCAGGCTCTTGGCTACACCCCCCTTCCCAGCATGCCCATACTCCCTTCCTCTTGACTCTGCTTCCCTGTGAGGGGGTGTGACAGCAATGGCAAGATGGCTGACTGTGCAGTCCTGGTGTTTGTTGCTGCCCAGTTCCCAGCATGGCCTTGTGCTCCCCACAACAGAGCCCAGTGTCAGACATCCTGTCAGTCCCTTCCCACTCCCTGTGAGGCGAGCATGGTTCAGTGTGAGCTTGCTGGGCCATGTGGGTGGCTGGGGATTGTCTGTGACTGCAACTCCCATCAGGCTCTTGGCTACACCCCCTTCCTAGCATGCCCATACTCCCATACTCCCTACCTCTTGACTCTGCTTCCCTGTGAGGGGGTGTGACAGCAATGGCAAGATGGCTGACTGTGCAGTCCTGGTGTTTGTTTCTGCCCAGATCCCAGCATGGCCTTGTGCTCCCAACAACAGAGCCCAGTGTCAGACATCCTGTCAGTCCCTTCCCACTCCCTGTGAGGCGAGCATGGTTCAGTGTGAGCTTGCTGGGCCATGTGGGTGGCTGGGGATTGTCTGTGACTACAACTCCCATCAGGCTCTTGGCTACACCCCCTTCCCTGCATGCCCATACTCCCTTCCTCTTGACTCTGCTTCTCTGTGTGGGGGTGTGACAGCAATAGCAAGATGGCTGACTGCAGTCCTGGTGTTTGTCGCTGCCCAGTTCCCAGCATGGCCTTGTGCTCCCCACAACAGAGCCCAGTGTAAGACATCCTGTCAGTCCCTTCCCACTCCCTGTGAGGCCAGCATGGTTCAGTGTGAGCTTGCTGGGCCATGTGGGTGGCTGGGGATTGTCTGTGACTGCAACTCCCATCAGGCTCTTGGCTACACCCCCCTTCCCAGCATGCCCATACTCCCTTGCTCTTGACTCTGCTTCCCTGTGAGGGGGTGTGACAGCAATGGCAAGATGGCTGACTGTGCAGTCCTGGTGTTTGTTGCTGCCCAGTTCCCAGCATGGCCTTGTGCTCCCCACAACAGAGCCCAGTGTCAGACATCCTGTCAGTCCCTTCCCACTCCCTGTGAGGCGAGCATGGTTCAGTGTGAGCTTGCTGGGCCATGTGGGTGGCTGGGGATTGTCTGTGACTGCAACTCCCATCAGGCTCTTGGCTACACCCCCTTCCTAGCATGCCCATACTCCCATACTCCCTACCTCTTGACTCTGCTTCCCTGTGAGGGGGTGTGACAGCAATGGCAAGATGGCTGACTGTGCAGTCCTGGTGTTTGTTTCTGCCCAGATCCCAGCATGGCCTTGTGCTCCCAACAACAGAGCCCAGTGTCAGACATCCTGTCAGTCCCTTCCCACTCCCTGTGAGGCGAGCATGGTTCAGCGTGAGCTTGCTGGGCCATGTGGGTGGCTGGGGATTGTCTGTGACTACAACTCCCATCAGGCTCTTGGCTACACCCCCTTCCCTGCATGCCCATACTCCCTTCCTCTTGACTCTGCTTCTCTGTGTGGGGGTGTGACAGCAATAGCAAGATGGCTGACTGCAGTCCTGGTGTTTGTTGCTGCCCAGTTCCCAGCATGGCCTTGTGCTCCCCACAACAGAGCCCAGTGTAAGACATCCTGTCAGTCCCTTCCCACTCCCTGTGAGGCGAGCATGGTTCAGTGTGAGCTTGCTGGGCCATGTGGGTGGCTGGGGATTGTCTGTGACTGCAACTCCCATCAGGCTCTTGGCTACACCCCTCCTTCCCAGCCTGCCCATACTCCCTTCCTCTTGACTCTGCTTCCCTGTGAGGGGGTGTGACAGCAATGGTAAGATGGCTGACTGTGCAGTCCTGGTGTTTGTTGCTGCCCAGTTCCCAGCATGGCCTTGTGCTCCCCACAACAGAGCCCAGTGTCTGACATCTTATCAGTCCCTTCCCACTCCCTGTGAGGCAAGCATGGTTCAGTGTGAGCTTGCTGGGCCATGTGGATGGCTGGGGATTGTCTGTGACTACAACTCCCATCAGGCTCTTGGCTACACCCCCTTCCCAGCATGCCCATACTCCCTTCCTCTTGACTCTGCTTCCCTGTGAGGGGGTGTGACAGCAATAGCAAGATGGCTGACTGCAGTCCTGGTGTTTGTTGCTGCCCCGTTCCCACCATGGCCTTGTGCTCCCCACAACAGAGCCCAGTGTCAGACATCCTGTCAGTCCCTTCCCACTCCCTGTGAGGCGAGCATGGTTCAGTGTGAACTTGCTGGGCCATGTGGATGGCTGGGGATTGTCTGTGACTGCAACTCGCATCAGGCTCTTGGCTACACCCTCCTTCCCAGCATGCCCATACTTCCTTCCTCTTGACTCTGCTTCCCTGTGAGGGGGTGTGACAGCAATGGCAAGATGGCTGACTGTGAAATCCTGGTGTTTGTTTGGCTACATTTCAAAAGATAGTCCCTCTGCTTCACACAGCAGCACCCAATACGGTGTATCTTTTGCTGATATTTCACTGAGGTGGGAGTCAATGCATTCTACCCGGTGAGCTGTGTAGAGTTTGTGTTGAGGGGTGTGTGTGTCTCCACATGCTGGTAAGTATGGTCGGAGCTGTCAGTCCTCCTTCCCACCTGGCCAGACATCCCACCATGAAACGTGCTTCCATTGGAGGGCGTGCAACTTGTCTTTCAGGATGTCAGTCAGTGGTGTCCTGCTTCTGATTTGCGCACAACCCCTGCCAGGGCCTTGTGCTCCCCACAGCAGGACACAGTGTCAGACATCTTGTCAGTCATTTTCCACTCCCTGTGATGTGTGCATGTTTCAGAGAGGTCTTGATGGGCCAATTGGGAGGGGGAGCATTATCTGTGACCACAAACCCCATCATGATTTTAGATACACTCACTTCACCTGCATACCCACTATTCCTTCCTGTCAGTCAGCTGCACTGTGAGGTAGTGTGTTTGTGTTGGCAAACTGTCTGACAGTGTTTATTTGGCTTTGTGCCACTGCCTTGCTCTATTTGTTGGTAGGTTTGTACATGTCATGACACAGTTCCAAGTCACTATGAGATGGCAGGTATTGTGTTTGTCTGACTAGCCTACACATCTTGGGATGATTATCTATTGGTTACTGTGGCTTTGCTAACGGTGCATGGTGTCACTCTCCCCTTGCCACACAATATTGAGTATGTTGGTTGTGTAGTCACCAGGCTCGGGCATGTCTGCTAGACCATGGACGCTCTCTGGTGGTAGGATGTCCTGCACCTTCTACTCCCAGGTCCTGAAGTAGACTGGTTTGGCAGGAGGGCCACCGCCAGTGCACTGACTCAAGGTGTGATCTTTCTCGATGAGTTTCTTGACCCTCCTGTGCACGTCATACCACCTGTTCTGGATATCGTCCATTGTGCGCCTTGTTGGTGCTTGTGTGTTCACCTTGTCTACAATCCTCGCCCACATCTTTGTTTTCTGTGACATGGGGGTCCTTTGGACCAATGTACCAAACAAATGTGGCTCTACTCTGATGATCTAGTCTACCAGCACTTCAAACTCATTATCTGTGAACTTTGGATTCTTCTTTGGGGCATGGTGATGGGTGGTGGTGGTGATTGATATGTGTGTGAGGGTGCAAGTGAGGGTGGGTTAGTGTTGGTTTTGCTAGCTGTGTGTGTGTGCTTTTGGTGAGGTGCTAATGGTGTGTGAGTTGTGTGATGGGTGAGTTGTTAGTATGTCTGTGTTTGCTGTGTGATGGTGTTTGCTGCTGGCTGTTGTCTCCTATTTGCAAAGGATCATGGTAGTGATTGATGTCCTTTATATAGGTGGACTTGTGGGTGTGTCCTTGTCCTAGGTTTTTTATTTATATTTGTTGACTTTGTCATTGCTTGTTTGGTTCTTGTTAGACCCGGCCTTGTGGCATGGCCATCCCTGACCCCTGGCCACACCCCCTTACCCGTACACCTCATTCAGTCCCTCAATACACGGCCTAGCCGGTCCTGCCACCAGGACCCACACACACCCGACCCGGACTTCCCGGTCCGTGCCCTCCATCTTCCCAGCACCACCGGGCCCGCGTGCCCACTTCCTGCACCTACGATGGCCGCCCGGCCCCAGCACAACCCAGGCCTAGAGGCGCCACCCCGGCTGGGGAACATCACGCTCCCATAGAGTGAGAAAGGGAGGAGCAGTTTCCATCACACCTCTGGCCTCTGCTCGGGAGATGGGTTTCGATCGGCCCTCTGGCCTCCCTGAGGGCTGGCTCCACGCCTGCTGGGTGTCTGGGACTCCTCTCGACCCGGCCCTGAAAGGATCAAAGGACAATATGGCAGGAAACTCCAACGAGCGGCCCCCAGGCGCTAAGACCCCTGCCTACACGGACCCCGAACATCAAAGAGGAGCTGACCTATATCAAGGGGTGCTCTGGGGCTATCTGGCAGATTCGACTCTGGAACGAGGAGAGCCCTGCTGACGTGGTCACGGCTCCCTTGCAACCTTGGAACCTCTGAATCCTGCTGAGTTACTCGCGGCTCCCCTGAAGATCGTAAGACCTCCGAACTTGTGCTTGAGCCCTGCTGAGTGACTCACGGCTCCCCTGAAGATCGTAAGACCTCCGAACTTGTGCTTGAGCCCTGCTGAGTGACTCGCGGCTCCCCTGAAGATCGTAAGACCTCCGAACTTGTGCTTGAGCCCTGCTGAGTGACTCGCGGCTCCCCTGAAGATCGTAAGACCTCCGAACTTGTGCTTGAGCCCTGCTGAGTGACTCGCGGCTCCCCTGAAGATCGTAAGACCTCCGAACTTGTGCTTGAGCCCTGCTGAGTGACTCGCGGCTCCCCTGAAGATCGTAAGACCTCCGAACTGGTGCTTGAGCCCCGCTGAGTGACTTGCGGCTCCTAAAGACTCCTCTGGTCCGGCTGGACCGCAGCGTATCCCCCGGCTCGAGGATTATGAGCTGTGCGTTGGGTACGCCCCTGCATCTATCCGGATCTCCAAAGACTGTCCCGCTACCCCCTTCCCTACCGAGACTCTCTGAGCCCGTGCTCTATTTGTACATATCTACCTTGGTGATCATGAAGATCTGACGAAGCTGAATAGATAAAGATCTGTTCCCAAGAACCTACCGTGTGGTGTCTCTTTGTCGTGTGGTGCCGTGTGTGCGATCCTAGATACGAGACTCTTCCCCCTGAGGAGTCTCCCGCCAGTGCCCGGCTACGATACCCCGAGGGTAGGTCTCAGGGTGTTCAGGTAACCTCCCTGACTCCTCCGGGGTCACCTTCTAACAGTTCTTTTTTTGTCTTTTTTCCTTTGGGTTTTCTAGGCATGAAGGAGATGTTCTTCTGACCGAGACGGACACTGATGATGGCTCATGCAGGCTTCTCCACCTCGTTCACACTGACTTTCTTTTGTGTTTCATACGCGTCGGACGCGGAGATCTCTATTGCTTGGGCTCCCTGTTTTCTGTGCATGTCGGTCATGAGGCTTGGGCTCCGTGCGAGTCGGTCTGGGTTTACATGCATTGCATCGTACTGCACGGATCGGACATCGTGGGTACGTGTCGGTCGGTTTCATTCCGGGTACGTGTCGGTCGGTGCAACTCGCATCGGTTTTTCGGCCGATTCACTCTTTTCCCTACGGCTCGGTCGTACGGCTTGTATTTCGTACGTGTCGGTTGTAATTCACCCGCATTGCATCCTACTTCACGGGTCGTACGGCGCCGGTCCGTGTTGGTCGGTATCCGTTCCGGGTCCGTGTCGGTCGGTACGATTTGCGGCTGGAATCGGAATCGGCCCCTCAGTTTACAATGAAAAGAAAGAATAATTGTATAATATATTTGCATTTGTATCGAGCTTAATAGCCTGTGTGGAGTGCTGAAGTGCTTAACCACCTGGATAGCAAGCGACACAGTGTATTGGGTGTCATTGGCACATGGATGTTTTTGTTTTGAGTGTATGTGGGAAGTGTTTTAATTTTGTGTGTGTTGACCATCAAGGTGAGGTTATCATGTTCTGGGATGAAGCTCCAGGCAGTGTAGTGGGTCAGAGAAGGGGAGAGATAAGCGTTCAAATTATAATTGTAAGAAAAACAAAAACACATAGGTAGCTAAACAGTACCAACCTAGCATTAGGGACAGTGGTAGGCTATGTGCTTGTAGAACAAAAACTGGGGCTAATCAGAGTAGGCCTTGTAGTATGGTAATAGGCACAAAGTAAATATGCTGTTGAATGAGTCAAAGGGTACCAAAAGGGCTATAATGTGAAATAGTAACATGAGCAGTGACCAGGCACCCTCTTATTTTTTCTTTTATTATAAAAAAAAGGGCAGGGATATTTCCTACTGTTAAAAAAATATACTACATGAAGGAAGAAAGAAGTGGAAGAGAAATCAAGGAGAGCAACCTGAGAAGAAACTACATAGGATATAAAAGGCCCAGAATCTACCTACTCCTGGGAGGCTGAAGAAAGCCGGGGCATATCATCAAGGGCTGGTGACATAATTATCGCTGCTTTTGTGGCCGTTTTCGGCCGAAAAGCGGCGATAATTATATCGCATTATTTGCAAGGACACGCTAGCGCGTGTTTCCTTGTTTCAGCTCCCGTTTTGTTCACGCCTCGCTTTGCATCTCTAATGAGATGCAAAGGAGGCGTGCCTGACAAAACACCATGGGAAAATATCGCTACCCCAGCTTCGTGATATCATCAACAAGGGGTAGCGATATTTTAAACCCCGTTAACTATGCCTTAACGCAGGAATTTAACGTCTGTTAAATTCCTGACTAAGGCATAGCTAACATGGGAGGTGGATTATGGTGATACGACCACAGGGTCGTCTCACCAAGGCTATCTCCGTTTTGGGTGCAACATCGCTGGTTTTCTAGCGATGTTGGCCCATTTCCCTGGAATATTATCGCCCTGGAGTAACGCGTTGTTAATAACGCATTACCAGGGCAATACATTCCTGCGATAAATAAACAAGAGCTAAGCGCGCTTTGCGTTTATTTATCGCCGTCCTAGTAAATATGCCCCACCAAACTATTGAGCAGAGCTTCATGTACCTAGCGCCTCTCAAGTTGCAGATGGCGCCCTATGATGAAAACGCACCAGTCAGGTGAGCACAAGTCATGTTATGTAATGGCTCAAACCTCAGCCAGACTGCCACCAGGCCCATGTGAAGGTGATGGATGAAGCGCTTTGAAGGTTGCTGCCTTGTGTTACGCTGCTGTCCTTTGCCTCCATGCTTGCGCAAGATTGTACTTCATTCCAAGAGACCATTGTTCTTTTTGGTTTAAATAAGAATGTATCATTTTGACCTTCTAGAATTTTATCCCAGAACAACTCCGCTTTTATTATTTGTAGTGAAGGAATTGTCTTAGGGAAAAAGGTACAATGTGGGGAAAAGAGACTTTCCCTGCTTCCATTTATTTGGTTAGGACAGCAGTATGGCACCTATTTGGTAGCTCTCATTCTGTTCAATCATAGCCCAGCTCCTTTCTGACAATTCAACACAGTAGTTTGAGAAAGGGCTCCACCAAAAGGCTGCTGTGTACCTAAACAGTTCCCTTGAAGTCTTCATGATCGCCATGGTATTCACTCAGACCGGTCGGACTATGGAGAAGTCAGTTACTTTGGTAGATTAATGCAGTTCTCTGTGGAGATGATGCTGACTTTCAAATCTGTATGACACTTCAGCCAAGAGACGTGGTAAGATGTTCATTTTCTCAAATAATCTTGCCCCTAGTGTTTAGTGATTGCCTTTACCCTGGTAAAGGTTACTTACTGGGTGAAAACTGAACACCATCTGAACTTTTATGGGAAATGTTCAGCTTGGTTGTCAAATAATAAGCCTAGAAAAAATGTTCTGACTCCTTTCTCTCAGAGCCCAGCTGAGGGAACGGAGCAAGTAGCTCTAAAGGTTACAGGAGTATCTGCTTGTGGTCTCTGGGCTCTCTGTTTTCACAGGCCTTCAACAGCAGTCAGCATAGGGCAAGGCATCACATAAAGTAATGAACTTGTTAATCTGGATATTGATCCGTTTATTGATAAAATTGAACAATAGTCCTTATAATTAGAATCACCTTCCCGAACTTCACATCTACCTCGACGCGCAAGTATGTAGTCAGGCAGGCCCTGCGACCTAGTCCCGGGATAACTGATTGACGGGTCACAGGTTGAAGGGTGCATAGCTGGCTGGCCAACACATGATCAGGAAATGCTAGATCAATCCAACAGATAGGCGCAGCGTCACTACAATGGTCTTGGGAGATTATCCCCAATAAAGCACACATGGCCCGAGAGGGTACGTGTGCTGCTAAAAACACCATAAAGTTCGATGACACTTGAGTTAGGAACACATAGTCAATCAGTACTTAGCACATGTAGTGATCACACACTACACATGCCGGACACCTGTGCACATAAACCATTGGCCACACTGTGTCCATGCAGCATGGAGACCCACCTGCTGTAACCATATGACCATTAATTTATGATTCTAAGGCATCAACCAACATTCCTCACCATATTCTGGTTGTAGAATTGTATATAAGATGTACGCGAACAGAATGTAATTTGAGACAGTCCTCAGACCTGGAGCCTGTAACTGTTCTCCCGGCCACACTGTTTAATTAAACAAACAGGTCCTGTTTTGACAAATGCCTCTTGTCTTCTGTTTTTTAATGTAAATCGAACCTGAGCAGCAACCTATTCCTAAGAGTAAGTTAGGGCGATGACTGGTCCAACACTGGTAGTCAAACACACACCTAAAAGAACACAGGCCCATTTCTGACTTTTAAGAATCAGGAATTTCTACACTGAGGAGTGTATAAGGTTGGAGGTAAGAATTGGGTCATTGGAAAACAAAAAGTGACTGTCCTTTCATTGATAATAGAGAGTACAGCGAGTACCGATCAACCAGGTCAGTGGAGATTTGCAGAGTGCTTAGGATGAAAGCGAGCAGGCTGTAGGGTGAGCTGCCACCGATTGCCATTCAACAGCATGAAGGTGAGTGCTTCTGGTATGGGACAGTTATGGTGAGGTTGAAATTAAAAAACAATAGGTACCCCGGTGGGAGAGGACATTGGAATGCCAGTAAATCCCTTTGGTCCCTTACCTCAGCTATATGACACCAGAGAGGAACAACACACTATTGGGGATTAAGAGAGAATTGATATTGGTGGAATTACATGCAATGTTCCAAAATCTTGCTAGATTGGAAATAATTTACTGGGACCAATCTTTCATCTTCACTCAGGAGGAGGATGTAAAATTCATGCTAGAAGATGTGATATGGCATATATTGTTCAATGTGAGGACACTTTGTCTCTGTGAAATCTATAAAGATGCATTTTGTGACTGCCTATATGTTCCCTTGCCTGATTAAGTGGGAGCATTTCCATTGAAGTGTGAAGTTGGGACCAATTTGAAGTTTGCTGGCATCTCATTATACTTTATCCTCTTCCCTCTCTTCTACCCAACCTCCAACTAGTGACAGCCATGGCTACTGTTGCTATGTTTACTGATGGAGTTCAGAATTCAAAGTTGCTGAAGGTTCTCAATTACTGTGTTACCAACACACCGGACTGGTGCTATGCATTTGCTCTTCATGCAAGTACTACTGCCTGTTTTTAGATATTCCTAATAAAATGCATTTTAAATTTGGTAACAAAAAGATTCAGAATATTCCTCAACATCCAGAGATGATGCAATGTTAGTCGGTGTAGGTGCAAAAGTACCCTTGTGGTAAAGGTAATTGCCCCACCATGCCATTTTCCCAGGAGTACATGCTGTCCTGTGAGTATATACTACTCGACGCAACAATCTGGGTCATCTGTTAGTTCTCTGTGACTTTTACAACTATTCCCAACAGAGCTGCGCCCTTGCCCGAACAGAGGATTCACTAACGGTGCACTTGATACCAGAACATGGGGTGGATGGAATTTGATGACCTTTGAATTCTAGATCGGGGAATGGATCTTTTTATACGTGCCCCTGGCAAGGTGGCAGACAACCAGTCCTCCACGGTACAATCCATACAGTGCACTACAGCTGGTATACCTGTTTTTGCACACATTTGTATCTACTGTGAAAATGTGCTGTTTTGTTTGTTACATGTGGGCTGTGGCCTGGAAAAATGTGCAATGATGAATGTTGTCCTAGACAGGACACAGTAACTACTTTCCTAAAATGGAGAACAATTACTAGTTGTCTTTGACCTCACTGAGGATGCTGCAAGCTTTGTGTTGCAGCCTCTGTGCTTCAAAGACCCTTTAATATTGTATGTGGCCTTAGTGGACCTGTTGTTTCTCCTCTTCTGGCCCTGTTTCTTGTGGGCACAAGTGCCAGGGCACTGCACCTACACAACCACGTGCTGTCACATAGTTTAGGCCAAATGTAAAAAGCACACTTTTGATTGGTCTGTGTTCCCTTCCAGCAGTGGTATTGCTTTCACTGGGACTCAAGAAATTAATCTCCCAGGAAATAATGTGATGGGTCTCTGAGCCCTGAGGATAAAAGGCCAGCCCTTATGTGCACATATTTATTGTTGGCTGCTGAAGAAGACTCCAAGCTCAGCTTCTCCAGCTCAAGTAGACAGCCACCTCTCACATGCTTGCTAGAGATAACAAGCATTTGCAATGCAATAGGTTTCACATTACTGAAAGTTTTGGCTATTGGCGTTATATTATTATGAGCAACGCCAATGGCTCAAACTTTCAGTAATGCAATACCTATTGCATTGCAAATGCAGGGCCAATCCTGCACTTCCTTCAAAGGGCCCAGCCTGTCATTACCCTTGCATGGTCACATTTGCAGTATACCAACGCATTCAACCTTGATGTTCATGAGTATCCGCTTCACATAATACAAAGAATAAAATAACACACAGTTGGAAGACTACTCCTGCAATTAAAACCATAAGATTGCATCCAGCCCTACACGTTCTGCAGTGGCTACCAGCTCTTGGTCTTCCTCTGCATCATCTGGTCCCAACAGCTACAGCGACAAGGTCCTCATCAACTCTCCTGAGCTCCCTCCCAAGGGTGGGCATGGTGCTTCCATGCCTTCTGGTCACCTCCGAGTGGCATAGACTCTGTATGCTCTGCTTGCAGGTTCTCCTCTTCAAGAATCCACACTTGGGTCCTTTTGTCCAAAATCTTCCATTGTCGTCTACGGGAGGTTCTGACATCACTTCACCCCTATGCACCCGGCATCCCTGGTGTAGGTAATCTGGTTTCTGGGGCATCGACAGATGGGATGGCTCTCTAACCTTCCCTTTCTTCAGGGTCCTTTTGGAAGGGTCCTTCTTCTTTAAAACTGCTACGGCCACTTCTCCTAAGACTTCCATTGGGCACACAGCTGTGTCTCCATTCTGCACACAGCCTCTGTAGGGTTCCTGGGTACTTACCTTGGGTGGTTCCTTGTTCTCCCAGTGTCTTTGAATCTTCTGGTCCAAGTTTAGTTCTTCTTTGCAGTTCGCATTCCAATTTCTTAGTATATGGTTTGGTCTACTCCTGGAGGCCAGTGTATATTTATGCTACTTACCTGATTTTTGGGGAGTATTTTCATGTGTATTGTTGATATCTCTGGGAAGGAGATACACCAATGTGTTAGTGATTGTGTTGTGTAATAAATAGATTTATTTTTATAAACTGTGTGGTTCTTTTTCAATTAATCCACACTGTCTATTATATGTGGTAAAACAAACTGCTTTACACTTCTTCAAGATAAGCCTGGCGCTGCTCCCCATAGCTAACACTTTGTGAGCTTTCTATGGTTATCAAAGACCACTAAAATCACCACAAGGGTTGCCTGGATTGGTGCAAGGTGCATCACTCCTGTGAGTGTGCACCATATACTAAGCCATCCTCCAACATTGGTGTGCAGCGGTTGGAGATGAAGCCTGCTCTGCTTTACCACGTAATCAAGTGAAGGTTAAATGAAAAACCTTTACTAGCTAGGCACATATAAAATACTTTAGCAAGTAAGTTCTATTGACATTTTTGGATTGGTTTTCAAGGGTCTTAGCACAACCCTTTCTCCAATCTTTGGACGTTTAGTACCACTAAGGTAAGTGTTTGCATACACCACACTACACTTGGTGACATTTTCTGCACAGCATTTGAGTGTGTTTGACTCCCTGCCACTGCTTCACACTGCAGCTGTAGCCACTACCGGCTAGCGGCCATTTTGGATGTGACGCGGGTTCCTCGCGGTCAGCGGTCCACTCATTGCACATCGCATATCGGCATTAGCCAAACTCTACTTAATGGGCTCTGGCCGTACGCGCAGCGGGCGCGCCGGTGGCGCGCCGATGGCGCGCCTAAGGCAAGCCCGTCTGCGCCCGTCAGTGCCAAGTCAGTGCTCAGGGCAAGTCATACTGCCTGTTTGGATTTAACTATTAGAAATACCTTTCAGTATTCGAGCGTGCTCCTAAAGTCACTTAGATCTCCACAAAGTCCTTCATACTGTGACGATTTGTGGGCTTTGAGTGCCACTGTTTGTGTGGACTGTGGTTTTTGTTTAGGACCACAGCTTCCTTCTGACAGGGTGTCTGCTGACTCACCTGTGCAGGGGAGCATTAGTGCCGTCCTCATTAATGCTAGATCTTTGAGGAAGCATTATGTAGACGTCGCAGATATGGTCTCTGATAATCTTTTAGACCTATTGTTTATCACTGAGACTTGGCTTGATATGTTCTCTAATCCTATTGTGGCCTTGGCCACTCCGGCTGGCTATAAAATCCATCGAGTTGATCGCCCAGTCGGCAGAGGGGGGGCCTGGCAATTTTATATAGAGAATGCTGGGCCCTGCATAGCGAAACATCTACCATCTGGGGTACATGTGAGGTTCTTGACTTTAGCTTACAACTCTCTGCCCACTTCACTTTGGGGGGTCTCTGATATATCGTCCACCGGAGATAGCCAATGTATTTCTGGAATCATTTGGGGACGTTTTAGCATATAGAGCACTGCGCTTTTCGAACTATTTGCTTCTCGGGGACATTAATATCCATCTCCATTCTATGGACACGGCCGATTCGGCTGCTTTTATGGACTCGCATCACCTAGCCCAACTTTCTCAATGGGTCACATATCCGACCCATCAAGGAGGGCATACTTTGGATTCCATCTGTTCCAATTTTCCTATTGTAGTTGAAAGGCCACTCCTGGTCGCCTGGTCGGATCATTTCCCTATACTTTTTTCTTGGGACATTATGCGCCCACCTCGTCCATGTAGTTCCTATCGGCCTCCTACCTTTAGGAAACTGGATGCTGGGCAGCTGAGCAGCTGCTTGGCAGCCTCTCGTCCTTCCTTTTCTGAGGACCTTGAGGACAATGTGTCACGGTTTGCAGATTGGATTACTGCCGCAGTCTGCGTTCTTTCTGCTCCAGGTCAGCTTAATATGAGGAGAGAGTCCCCTTCTAAGCCTTGGTTTACTTCTGATCTGAGGATTTTGAAACACGCCTGTAAGGTATTGGAAAGAGCATGGCGTTCCAGCGGCTACTGCCCTATAGCCAAACTTGCACTTAGAGCCAAACAAAAACTTTATTATGCGGCCATTGGACTGGCCAAAGGCCGGCACTTTTCCGATCGTATTGATCGTACAAACAACAATTCCAAAGAAATATTTTCTATTGTGAAGAGTTTTGTGTCTCCTAGTGCCCAGGCTCTGGCGGTACCCTGATCGGTTATTTGGTGTAACACCTTAGCAAAAATTTTCAGGGACAAAATAGTTAGCATTCAGGATTCCTTCTCAACTGTGTCCAAGAATTCTACTCCTGCCTGGCTGGGGAAGCAGATGATAAAGACTACTTCCATCTTTTCTGCTTTTAAACCTGTTGATCTGCCTTGGACCCTTAGAATTCTTAAGGCACTTAAATCTGGTTTACCTAAGGTTCCATGTGCAGCTAGGCTTCTGTCAGAAGTGGCAGATTCCATTAATTTTTAAGTTAACCATATGGTTAACGTTTCACTTCGCGAGGCCTGTGTCCCATTATCATGGAAGCAGCTGCTGATCCTTCCCCTCCTCAAGAAGCCTTTTCTTGACCCTCTGCTCCCTGAGAACTATCGTCCTATCTCGCTCTTGCCAAGTTTGGCTAAAGTTTGCGAGAAGGTTGTTACGTCTCAGCTTACCAACTATGTAGAGGTGTCTGGTTTGCTTCATCCAGCTCAATCTGGCTTCCGTGCTTTTTATAGCATGGAGTCAGCATTGCTGGAGGTGATTGAGGCGGTCCGGGAGTGTTTGGATGCTGGATGGAGAGCAGCTTTGGTTATGCTGGATCTCTCGGCGGCATTCGATACAGTGCCGCATTCTTTACTCCTTGATCGCCTAGAGGAAATTGGTGTTTCGGGGTCGGTGCTGCGCTAGATTAGATCCTTTTTGGAAAAAAGGTCATAGCAGGTTTGGCTTCCACCTTGTGCCTCCACGCCTATGCAGTTGACAACCGGTGTACCGCAGAGGTCATCACTTAGCCCTCTTCTTTTTAACATCTACGTGACCCCGCTGGTTTACCTTGCGGAGTCACTGGGGGTCAAAGTGATGGCCTATGCAAATGATACTCAGCTCCTGTTTTCTTGAAAAAAGGGTGACGACTCGGTTGGGACAGCGCAGCACTGTTTGTCTGCCGTGTTCCGCTGGTTGGTGAGTGCACAATTGAAGTGCAATGAAGAAAAATCTGAAGTGCTTTTGTATGGCTCGTTCCCAGTGGACTTTAGGGAAAGGTTATGGCCTCTGGGTTTTCCCCGACCTCCTATGGGTAAGGGCACCGCAAAAAACCTTGGTGTCTGGTTTGACGAAAACCTGTTTTTTTCAACACAAGTGAAGAAACTGGTAGGAACTTGCTTCGGCACTCTGAAAAGTTTGAGGAAGTTTCTCCCTCTTTTGCCTGTCAGTGCCAAGGAAACTGTGGTCCGGGCTTTGATTTTCTTGGATTATTCCAACGCTCTTTTGGTTGGTAGTCCAGGTTACCTGGTAAAGAAACTGCAAGTGGTCCAAACCTCAGCAGCCAGGCTGCTTCTGGGTCTTTCTTCCACACATAGTGTTCGGATCCATTTACATAGCTTGCACTGGCTCCCAGTTGAATCTCGGCTGAAATTTAAGATGTTATCTATGGTACATCGGGCCCTGTATGGTCTAGGCCCTACTTATCTTCAAAAGAGATTTGTTTTCTATAGACCTAGCAGACAGCTTCGCTCCTCTGACCAGCTGCTGATGCAGATTCCTAGGTTTAAGCGCCAAAGGCTTGGCGGGAGTTCTTTTGTCCGTAAAGCCGGTCTGGCTTGGAATGTGCTACCACTGGCACTCCGGGACATTCAGGATCCATTGCTTTTTAGGAAAAAGCTTAAAACATTGCTTTTTTTTAGTTTCTGATGTGTGTGCAGCTCACTCTGGAGTAAGCGCCGGAACACTTTGAGTAGCCGTGCGCTTTATAAATTAAACATAACATAACATAACATAACTACACCTAGTACCGTGTATCAGGTTGGTGAATCCAGTGGTGCTAAAATCTCTAGATACAATGGTCTTAAGCTCCAGGAACTTTGGACCCTGGCTGCAGGTATAAAACTTAAGAGTGGTAGAAATCCTACCAAAGAGCAGTTCTTAATAATGCTCCTGCAGGATGACTTCCATAACCCTGATAGGTCAGGTGGCAGGATAACTTAGGTATGGGTGGTGATGCTCCAGAAGAGAAACTAGGGTTGTCCAACTCCCATGACTCTGCTTCTGAGCATGTCCAGGAAGAGTCATGGCTTTAAGGGAGTAATGTGCATGATTACGAAGAACTGTACAACTTACTTATGAGGGAGCACAACCTTAGTAACTGTCAGACTCAGCAACTGCACCAGTACTTGGTAGACTTGAATCTGACCCCCACCTCCCAAGAATTGGGAAAGAAGGCACGCAAATAGAATCACACCAGGGTGAAACAAAATTCTCATGGTGGTGGTGACCAAAAGAAGCTAGATTCTTCTAAGGCCAAAGAGAAAAGTGAGGAGAAATCTAAAGAAACAGAAAAAGTCTTTGGAAGGTCCCAAAAATCTTTCTCTTGGGGTTGATCTGAATCCTCTTGCTCCTCTGGCAAGAAACCTTGGTGCTATTTGGGAAGGAAAAATGCCATTGGCCAAAGGATGCCAATTGCTTGAAGTCTAGCACCAATTGTACTACTACTACTACCAAACCTCCCAGTGCCCCTAGCAATAGCACTGGTAGTAGTAGTGATTCCAAGAGTTTAGCTGGGTTAACCCTGGGTAGTGAAGTGGGTTCTGGCCTAGTCAGGATACCCACTCAGGCTGTTGTAGTCTGTGATGGTGGCACTGAGCTTTCCATCCTTGTAAGTCCCACTAACTTAGGAAAACACAGACATTAGCCTCTTATCAATGGTCAGGAAACGGTAGCTTATAGGGACATAGGGGCCATTGTCACTATGGCGACAGAGAAACTTGTGTTTCCTGAGCAAATTCTACTTGGGCAGATTTACCAAGTGACCAATGCTAGCAATGTCTGGACAGATCATCCCATGGCAGTTGTCAATCTCAGCTGGGGAGGAGTAACTGGCCCAAAGAGAGTTGTGGTATCCTCATACTTCCCTGTGGACTGTCTACTGGACAATGATTTGGAAACTACATCCTGGTCTGAGGTAGAGTTAAGGACCCATGCAGAAATTTCAGCCAGTGTCGTTGCTGTCACTAGCGCTCAGACAAGAAGTTAGGCACTGAGGGAGCCCTGTATCCTGAACAAGTGGACCAGCCAGCTCCCAAGAGAAGGAGCAGGAAGAGTAAAGATGTATCCTCCTCTCAGACTCCCAGTGAGAATCAGCCTCCTGAGGAAGATGATGTCAGTATTTGTGAGGGAACTGTCCCAGAGGAGCATGGGCCTGACACTGCAGAGCTGCTGGGGGCAGGGGACCTTCCAGGGAAGACTGACGTTTGAAGCAGAAGGCCTGCCACTCTCTTGAACAACTCAGACAGCAGGCTGCTGCTGAGAAAGCAGGTAATGTCAGTGTGTCGAAAAGGACTTGTTGAGAAGATGGGCGCCTGTATTTTAAGGGTAGAAACCCCAAGCCTGGTGCCACCAGGAGGTTGGTCATACCTCAGAAGTACAGGGGGTTCTTGTTGACCCTTGCACATGACATTCCCCTTGCAGGATATCTTGGTTAAAATAGGATTTGGGACAGACTTTTACCTCACTTTTTCCTGGCCCCTCATGTCTGAAGACACCAATGGATGTTCTCGCTCCTGTGTCACCTGCCAAGCCAGTGGTAAGTCAGGTGGCACTAAAAAGGCCCCCTTAATCCCACTACCTGTGGTTGGGGTTCCCTTTGAGCGGGTATGGATAGACATTGCAGGTCCCATAAACCTTCCAACAGAATCTGGACATAGTTTTATCCTAGTGGTGGTATACCATCACACTATATATCCAGAGGGTATTCCCCTTAGGACCACTACAGCTCCTGTGGTGGCCAGGGCCCTCCTGGGAATCTTTTTCAGACGCAGGTTCACTAAGGAGGCCTTGTCAGACAGAGGTATTAACTTCATGCCTAGCTACATCACTTCTATGTGGAAAGAGCGTGGTATTAGCTATAGGTTTACCACACCCTACCATCCACAGGGCAATGGGCTTGTTGAAAGGTTCAGCAAGACCCTCAAAGGTATGATCATGGAACTCCCTGAAAAACTAAGAAGAAAATGGGATGCCTTACTATCTTGCCTGCTCTTTGCCTACAGATAGGCTCCTCAGAAGGGGTGATATTTAGCCCATTTGAACTTTTGTTTGGAAGTTCAGTTAGGGGTCCATTATGTCTAGTTAAGGAAGGATGGGGGCAGCCTCTCAAACCTCCTAAACAAGACATAGTAGACACTAATACTGGGCCTGCGGTCTTGCATGGCTGACTTCATGAAGAAGGTCAGCAAAAACCTTGAGGCCAACCAGGAGCATCAGAATGTTTGGTATGACCAAAAGGCTGTATTGACTGTTTACCAGCCAGGACAGAAAGTGTGGGTATTGGATCAGGTGGCCCCACCAGCTCTCCAGGACAAGTGGAGCCGCCCCCACAACATACTTGAAAAGAAAGGTGAGGTCACCTACTTAGTTGACCTAGGTACTCCAAGAAGTCCCCACAGGGTACTTCATGTGAACTGCCTGAAACCTTTTATTGAAAGGGCTGAAATGAGCTTGCTAATGGCCACTGATGAGGGACAGGAGGAAGAGAGCGACCCTTTTCCTTATCTCCTCTCACACAACCCTGTTGATGGATCAGTTGAAGGAGTAGTCTTGACAGACAGCCTCATTAATCAACATTAAGCTGGTTGCAGACAAGTTCTTAGTCAGATATTTGTAATCTTTTCTTTGACACACAGTCAGACCTCCTTGTGTACCCATGAAGTGGACACAGGTGTTAACCTGCCTGTGAAGAGCAAACTTTACAGACAGCCTTACCATGTGAGAGATTGCATCAGCACAGAGGTCCAAAAGATATTAGAATTGGCCATCATTGAGTCTTTAGACAGCCCTTGGGCTAGTCCTGTGGTCCTTTTGACAAAACTTGACACCCAAGATGGTAAGAGAGATTAGGTTTTGTGTTGACTACCGAGGCATCAATGCAGTCACTAGGACTGATGACCATCCAATCCCAAGGTCAGATGAATTGATTGATGCTCTGGCCTCTGCCAAGCATCTCAGTATATTTGACCTGACTGCAGGTTAATGGCAAATCAGACTCTCTGAGGATGCCAAACCAAAAATAGCATTTTCAACCCCCAGTGGGCATTATCAATTTATTGTGATGCTTTTTGGTTTGAACAATGTACCTGCCACATTTCAGAGACTGGCGAGCAAAGTCCTAACAGGTCTGGAAGCCTATAGTGCAGCATATCTAGATAATATATCTGTTTTTACCTCCACCTGGGAGGATCACCTGATCCACCTCAGAAATGTAGTTTAGGCCCTGCAAAAGGCAGGCCTCACTATCAAGGCCAGTATGTGCCAGACAGGGCAGAGCAAAGTTGTGTACTTGGGCTACCTTGTAGATGGAGGCCAAGTTCTACCATTGAAGAGCAAGGTTAAGACCATCATGGACTGGATTGCTCCCACCAGACAGACTCGCGTCAGAGCTTTCTTGGGCCTAACTGGGTGCTACAGAAGATTTGTTAAGGGTTTTGGATCCATAGTGACACCCAGTAATGGTCTCACATCCAAGAAAATGCCTAAGAAGGTTCAGTGGACAGTTAGCTGTCAGAAGGCATTTGATGACCTGAAGCAAGCCATGTTACAAACCTTAATGCAGACGGCCAGGATCAACCAGTAGCTTTTATCAGCAGAATGAATGAATGAGCGTACTTGTAAAGCGCACAGCTACTCAACCAAAGTGTCCCGGCGCTTGTAAGCAGGTTGACCCAGGAGAGCTTAGTTGGTCAGCTATTGAGAGGGAGGCCTTCAATGTGGTCTAGGCCCTGAAGAAGTTGAGGCCATATCTGTTTGGCACTTAGTTCGTTGATCAGACTGACCATAAGCCCCTCCTATGGTTTAAACAGATGAAGGGGGAAAACCCCAAACTTTTGAGGTGGTCCCTTTCCCCACAGGGGATGGACCTTTCAGTGTATCATAGACCTGGGAGTAACCATGCCAACGCAGATGGTATTTGCAGAGATTTCCACTAAGAAAATAAAGACTCAATTCAGCAAGGTTAGTCTCATGTCTTTACATTTGGAGAGGGGGGTTGTTTAGGAAAGTAGGATCTGCTTTCGTGGTTACCCCCACTTTTTGCCTAATGTCAGCGTGTTTTGACTGTGGTTTGCTGGAATCCTGCTAATTAGGACCCCAGCATCTGCGCTCTCTCTCTCAAAATTGCTTAGATAAGTACTTTGTACCTTCACAATTGGCTACTGGTGCACCCTTATAAGTCCCTAGTATATGGTACTAAGGTGCTGCTGCTGACCACAGACACGATTCTGCCCTCCTGCTGCTGACATGACCTTGAGCAGGGGAGGGTAGAACAATAGGTTTCCAGTCACAGGGAGGTTTTGGCCACCTCTCAGACAGGACCTTTGGATATTGGGCTGGGGTGGGGCGCTTTCTAGTGCCACTAGACTGCATTGAAGGGCACATTTGTTGTCCTCCTTACAAAATCCAGTTTGAGCCAGTTTATGAGCCCTTGGTTCCCACTCTGATGTGAAACTGAACAAAGGACAGGGGAGTATCCTCCCCTCTGTCTAGGCCCTTCTCTGGGAGTGACCCCCTGAGTCATTTCAACCCTTTTCTTGGGGTACTTAATGGCTCCTCTGTGGATGGGTCTTCAGATTCCTAGTTAAACAAGACTCACCTCTGAAACCAAGACACTCTTTGATCATCTGGACACTTGGATTTTGTTGAATTTTGACTGGAACTGAGACTGCTTCAAGTAAGACTCCTGCTGCTCTTGTTCTCACTGTTCTTCAAGTCTTCTGCCTCGTCTGTGTCTGTGCTTTGCTTCGGTTCTCCAGAACACCTGTGAGCATCAAGGACATCCAAAAAAATCTCTCTTGGAGTGAAGGAGTCACAGCCTGCATCTGCAGGCAGTGCAACAAAGCTGACTGGTTTGCTTCTCCTGTTGTCATACGATTGTATCAAGGCCCAGCAATACAGATGGTGGTTCTGAGCTCTCTAGAGGCCTGACCTGTCTGCCCTGCAATTTGGAGGACATCATCCCTCATTGGAGCTGCTGAGACTAAACCCCTGTGCACTACGTCGACTTACCATTGCCAAGGCTTGTTGGTGCTGCACTCCAGGGATCTTCAGGCTCCAATAAGCTCCAGCCTCAAGAACCTCATCCCTCGAAGATCAGCATCCTCACAGCATACCTTGCACTGTGGGTCTTCAGACAGCCCTTGGGCTAGTCCTGTGGTCCTTTTGACAAAACTTGACACCCAAGATGGTAAGAGAGATTAGGTTTTGTGTTGACTACCGAGGCCTCAATGCAGTCACTAGGACTGATGACCATCCAATCCCAAGGTCAGATGAATTGATTGATACTCTGGCCTCTGCCAAGCATCTCAGTATATTTGACCTGACTGCAGGTTAATGGCAAATAAGACTCTCTGAGGATGCCAAACCAAAAACAGCATTTTCAACCCCCAGTGGGCATTATCAATTTATTGTGATGCTCTTTGGTTTGAAAAATGTACCTGCCACATTTCATAGGCTGGTGAGCAAAGTCCTAACAGGTCTGGAAGCCTATAGTGCAGCATATCTAGATCATATACCTGTTTTAACCTCCACCTGGGAGGATCACCTGATCCTCCTCAGAAATGTAGTTTAGGCCCTGCAAAAGGCAGGCCTCACTATCAAGGCCAGTATGTGCCAGATAGGGCAGAGCAAAGTTGTGTACTTGGGCTACCTTGTAGATGGAGGCCAAGTTCTCCCATTGGAGAGCAAGGTTAAGACATCATGGACTGGATTGCTCCCACCAGACTCGCGTCAGAGCTTTCTTGGGCCAAACTGGGTGCTACAGAAGATTTGTTAAGGGTTTTGGATCCATAGTGACACCCAGTAATGGTCTCACATCCAAGAAAATGCCTAAGAAGGTTCAGTGGACAGTTAGCTGTCAGAAGGCATTTGATGACCTGAAGCAAGCCATGTGCTCTGCACCAATGCTGTAAAGTCCTGATTACTCCAAACCATTCATTGTCTAGACAGATGCCTCTGAGATAGGAATAGGCACCATATTGTTACAACTTGATGCAGACGGCCAGGATCAACCAGTAGCTTTTATCAGCAGAATGAATGAATGAGCGTACTTGTAAAGCGCACAGCTACTCAACCAGAGTGTCCCGGCGCTTGTAAGCAGGTTGACCCAGGAGAGCTTAGTTGGTCAGCTATTGAGAGGGAGGCCTTTGATGTGGTCTAGGCCCTGAAGAAGATGAGGCAAAACCTGTTTGGCACTTACTTCGTTGATCAGACTGACCAAAAGCCCCTCCTATGGTTTAAACAGTTGAAGGGGGAAAACCCCAAACTTTTGAGGTGGTCCCTTTCCCCACAGGGGATGGACCTTTCAGTGTATCATAGACCTGGGAGTAACCATGCCAACGCAGATGGTATTTGCAGAGATTTCCACTAAGAAAATGAAGTCTCAACTCAGCAAGGTTAGTCTAATGTCTTTACATTTGGAGAGGGGGGTTGTTTAGGAAAGTAGGATCTGCTTTCATGGTTACCCCCACTTTTTGCCTAATGTCAGTGTGTTTTGACTGTGGTTTGCTGGAATCCTGCTAATTAGGACCCCAGCATCTGCTCTCTCTCTCTCAAAATTGCTTCGATAAGTACCTTGTACCTTCACAATTGGCTACTGGTGCACCCTTATAAGTCCCTAGTATATGGTACTAAGGTGCTGCTACTGACCACAGACACGATTCTGCCCTCCTGCTGCTGACATGACCTTGAGCAGGGGAGGGTAGAACAATAGATTTCCAGTCACAGGGAGGTTTGGCCACCTCTCAGACAGGACCTTTGTATATTGGGCTGGGGTGGGGCGCTTTCTAGTGCCACCAGACTGCATTGAAGAGCACATTTGTTGTCCTTCTTGCAAAATCCAGTTTGAGCCAGTTTATGAGCCCTTGGTTCCCACTCTGATGTGAAACTGAACAAAGGAAAGGGGAGTATCCTCCCCTCTGTCTAGGCCCTTCTCTGGGAGTGACCTCCTGAGTCATTTCAACCCTTTTCTTGGGGTACTTAATGGCTCCTCTGTGGATGGGTCTTCAGATTCCTAGTTAAACAAGACTCATCTCTGAAACCAAGACACTCTTTGATCATCTGGACACTTGGATTTTGTTGAATATTGGACTGGAACTGTGACTGCTTCAAGTAAGACTCCCTGTGCACTACGTCGACTTACCATTGCCAAGGCTTGTTGGTGCTGCACTCCAGGGATCTTCAGGCTCCAAGAAGCTCCAGCCTCAAGAACCTCACCCCTCGAAGATCAGCATCCTCACAGCATACCTTTCACGGTGGGTTTCCATCTTTGGTGAGCTACCAGAGATCCTCTTGCGACTCCTGTGCCTTCAGCCTATGGATCAGGGTATGGATCAGGGTCTTCTCCTGCTTTGGTGGACTCCTCTGACTCTCATGCTCTTGGTGAGTCTCTTGGACCTTGCTGGCCCCAACGTTTGCATCTTTTCATCTTAATCGTCAGTTGCGGCTTCCAAGGTTTGTTGGTGCTCCCGCCAGACACCAACCAACTAGACACCGACATCTGACATGGAACAGCTTGTGAAAGGGTCCTGGTCTTCCTCAGCATCACCTGGTCCCCACAGCTGCAGTGATAATGTCTTTGTCAACTCTCCTAAGCATCCTGCCCAGGGCGGCATTGTGCTTCTGTGTCTCCTGATCACCTCTGAGTGGCATAGACTCTGTCCCTTCTGCTTACAAGCTCGCCTCTTGAAGAATCCTACTTGCATTCCACCAGACATCTTCATGAACTTCTTCAGAGGCCTTTTCTCAAAAGTCTTCCCTTGTCATCTGCGAGATGATCTGACGTTATTTCACCCCTATGCACCCGACTTCCCTGGTGCAGGTAACCTAGTTCCTGGGGCATCTACGGGTGGGGTGACTCTCCAACCTTCCGTCCTCCAAAGGGTTTCTTCGGGGTCCTCTGGGAAGGGTGGTGCTTCTTTACAACTGCAACAGCGACTTCTCCAAAGACTTCCATTGGGCACACGGCTGTGTTTCCACTCTGCACACAGCCTCCGTGAGGTTCATAGGTACTTACCTTGGGTGGTTCCTTGTTCTCCCAGCTCCTCTGAGTCTTGCAGTTCGCATTCCACTTTTTAGTATATGATCTGGTCTACCCCAGGAAACTAGTGTATATTTGTGCTACTTACCTGATTTCTTTTGAGTATTTTCATGTGTATTGTTGATATCTACGGGTAGGAGATAAACCAATGTGTTAGTGATTGTGTTGTGTAAATAATTGACTTATTTTTATAAACACTTGTGGTTCTTTTTCACTTAATCTTCACTGTTGATTAAAGTGGTAAAACAAGCTGCTTTACACTGCTTCAAGATAAATCTGAAGGCTTCGCTCCACAGCTACCATTTTCAGAGATCTTTATGGTTATCAAAGACCAGTAAAATCACCATAAGGATTGCCTGGATGAGTGCAAGGTGCATCGCTTCTGTGAGTGTGCACCATCTACTAAGCCACCCTTCTACAACTAGTATTTCAACAGCCATTATTTTTTTTTGAATTTTTTTTTTATTGTGCATAGAAAGGGTTACAAGCACGGGCCTACAACCACCAGGGCCGGACGCTAGTAGTTAAAGTGTTCCAGCAGATCAGAAAACAATGACTGGCCCACAGGGGCTCCGCTATATCACAGTAGATCAGACTGCACATAAGGGAAATCAGGATAAACACTTTTAATATAAATAACAACAAAAATAAGGAAGTACAAAAAGCAAGGCGAAACGACTTGAAACGGGCGGCGAACCACAGCCGGGGGAGTCCACACCCAACCACCCGAGGGCGGTCAATAAAAGAAGGCCTGAGAGGGAGGGGGGGGCCACGGGAGAACCAAATCTGTACTCCAAAGTACGAGATACACAAGGAACCCTCAAGGATCAGGGGGACGAGGCAACCCCAGACGTATCCACCAAAGGGGGAGCACAGATAGACCCACGATACACGTTCCACTGCCCCCAAATTCTACCCCAAGCCCCCGGTTTACCACGAGCCACATACACAGTTTTCTCCCTGAACATGCACCAGTCCATGTTCTCCTTCCATACGGACACGGTGGGAGGCCGTTGGGAACCCCATAGCTGCGCTATATCTCTCTTTGCGATCATGTTCCCCAAGGCCGCCCACCGAGCCTGAGCCGCATTATAGTCATTGGGCTCCCATACATTCAGAACACAGCGACGCACCTCCGGCAGCAGCGCGACCCCGGTGACTCGTCTCATAATATCATGCACCTGGCGCCAATATTCCGCCACCTCGCGGCATTCCCATAGGATGTGGAGAAAAGTGGCACTGAGCCCGCAGCCACGCTTACAGAGTCCGTCGTCAGAAAACCCCATCGAGACCAAGCGGGGGCCCGTCACATACACACGATGGAGAATCTTAAGCTGGACCAGGCGGAGACGGGCCGGGATGGCCACCTCCTTAGGGGATGACAGTGCAGTCTGCCAGTCCTCGTCGTCCAGCTCCACCCCATCTCCCGTCCATGCCTCCCGAAGACGCACCAAGAGGTCAGCCCGATTGTTTATCAGTTTTTTGTAGATTAAGGAGATAGTACTGTCGGGGACGTGACCATCGAGTATGCGGTCCTCGAGAGGCGAAGAAGAAGGGACCGTGGTCCCCTCCCCAAAGACCGAGAGCAGGGCGTGCCGAACCTGTGCATAACGGAAGAACTCTCTTTCACTAAGCTCGTGCTCGCGCTGGAGCGCCGCGAAGGATTTAACCGCACCCTTAACCCACAGGTCCCCCACTCTGCTGATGCCGATCGTATCCCAGCGCTCGAAGCCTTTCGTTGTCCAGAGGCTTCCCAAGCGGTCTGAGGCGAATAAAGGAGTGGCGCACGTTAAACGCTCACTCCAGCCCATCGCTACGTTAGCCGCCTTCCACACACGTACCGCAATCCTAGTAGGGCCCGTAAGGGTCCTACCAGCGGATCGAGAGTAAAGCGCTCTGTTATAGTTACCGCCGGGAAGCAGGAATTTATCCATCTCATATGCCGGGTTCAAACCAGGAGCGTACGTAGCATGGTTAATGGCAGACAGCTGGGAGGCCCAATAGTACCGGCTAATATCAGGAAGCGCGATGCCCCCGTCATACCAGGGAAGAGTCAGCTTGGCCAAGGCGATACGCGATCGCCCGTCCCAAACCAGTCTCCTCTGCAAACTCTCTACTTCCCTAAAGTAGGCCGCCGGAATGACATCGAAGGAGTTCTGGAGTGCATAAAGGAATCTGGGAAGGGACATCATTTTAAACAACGCCGCGCGACCAAGTGGAGACAAGGGCAGCTTACACCACCGAGCCGTATCTGCCCTCAAACGCCGGAGTGGAGACAGGAGATTCTGCTCATAGCGGACCGCCGGATCCAACGAAACGTACACCCCCAGGTATTTAAAGCCGGACTGAGAGATTTGGAGCGGAAGCCGAGGCAGCAAGAGAGGAAGGCCACCAGAGATAGGATACACACAAGATTTGGACCAATTAATTATCAGACCCGAGTTTTTCCCGAAGGAAGTAAGGACACAACAGCCATTATTTAACTTGAAATATTATTTTCAGATTTCTGTCTGGAGAATAATGCAAACCCCGCAGCCCCTGGGGATAAGGGTAGCAGCCTCCCAACCTGGAGGAGGCCCCCTTAGATTGACAGTAGAGTGTGTGACCATGCCTCCATCTCACATGCTTTCCTTTTTCCAACATACTCTCTACAAATGTGCCCTGCTTACCCAACCCTTAAGAGAAATGAAGCAACAAACTGTTACTTTCTTGTTCAGGCATAGCCTGTATGTGTGAGTTGGATAAGGCCCCTTTGGAGAGTAGGTGGGGCACCAGATGAGACCCTCCCATTGGGTTTGCTACCATTTTCTTCAAGTCAGGTCAGGAAATAAACAAAACATGCAGTGCCAGCTTTAGGGCATTGCTGCTGTGCCCTCTCCTTTTCATGCAGGAGAAATGAGATGCACCATTGGTGGATGGTAGTGGGGGAATTTATGAAGGAGGTCATGGGGAGAGCCAACAAATTCTGTTGCAATGGGCACCACCAACACTCAAACCGACCCTGCATCATGCAATGTTCTTTGAGGCTTTAGCCCCCATCTATTTGGTGCTCTGAAAGCAGGTGAGTTGTGACCTCCTTGTTCTGTAAAGTGACTGTTTTTATTTTTGCAGGACAAGGCCAGGAAGTCCTCAGATTTGTGAATGCACAGAAAGAGACCTTTCCCTCTGATGCATTTCCTTTTATCTTTATGCCAGAAGGTCCGACTATTAGGTACTAAAATGATGAGGGTGTGGGTGTGAATTCTCTTTAAATATTCCCAGGACAATAATTAGTACACTGCTTTGTTCTTGTTTTGTTATTAAAGTTATATTTTGTAATCTTTTGCTGTTTGAAAGGTATCTTTGTGGCATGGTATGTTTTGCAGATAAGGCATCAATTGCAGCTTCAATGAACCATAGCAGGACAAAACTAGCATGTACCACACATTGTCATGTTGTTGTGCTATTAAATTCAGTTAAAAAGAGGCACTAAATGGAAGATGAGTTGTGAAAGGAAAAGAGTTTGGATTGTGTAAGGATGTTGATTCTGAGTTTGGTGGGCCTGAGTATTGCTTTGTGTAAGATGGTGTGATGACTCTTTGTTAGGAAAGACTGCAGATTAACGCCTCCAGGTTACCAGACATGTGAAGGGGCTGCTGCAAACTCACTGTTGCCTGAGTTGTATTGAGTTGCATTGGCAGACCTGCTTGCAATGGCCCTAGACTGACATGGCAACAGAAGGGCCTGCAGAACATTATTTATGTCCATTGGTAGAGCGTCTTGTAAGTGCAATAAACAGCACACTGAAGATGCTGCAGCGTGGGAGTGAGGAACATTGGAAGAGCTACTTTTAAGAGATCTGCGTCGGAAAATCCTGGTTGCAAAAAGAGACGGTGTGGAGCTTTGCGAACTGACCTATGTACTAACCGGTCAGTTCACAAAATTTCGACTCCTAGTGGGTCGCAGTCCAACCTAACTCATCAATATTCATGAGGTAGGTCACAAATTGCAACTCACTATGTTTGGTGACCATCACAGGAATGGCAGCCTACTGTGGTCAGCAGAGCACTATGTCTGTGATCGCATTTTGAATATATATCTTTTTAAATAAATCATTGTCACGGTTGCCGGCAACACTAATCCAAGATGGCGGCTCGGGAGTGTGCATGCGCGAGGAAGTCAGGCAAGCTCAAAAGCCTGACTCTCCCCGGATATCGCGCTTTGCGTTCTAGTGTTCCCGCACTTCCGCTAAACGCCAAGTCCCTCGCTCTTTGCGGCGGTTCCTGTATTCTGCAAGCCTCGTTCGAGTTTTCACCCGTACCTGCTTCGGCCATTATCTCCTGGGACTTGGGACCTCTGACAGCGTTCTGGCCCCTAGCTCCAGTGATTTCGCCATTCGTTTGGGACTGCCTCCTATTTTGGCCCGCAAAAGTACCAAGCCGGACAGCAGAGGGGGTTGGTTCCGCGGGCAGGCGGGACGATAGCTTTGGGTTCCGCCTGTCGGCCGGACTTCTGGCCGTTTGTTCTGCCTGACGGCCGGATCGCCCCTGCTCTGTAATAATAATAATAATAATACTGATATTTGTAGAGCGCGAACAGCTACCTCACGAAGAGGTGTCCCGGCGCTATAGACCGCTGGGGAACCCGTCCTGGCTATCCCTGTGAGATGGTCCCTTTCTGGGTATCTCCAAGGTGAAACCAGGCATCCCCATCGTCTGTGGGGGGCCGTTGTAGAGATGAGGCAAGCTTAATGCCCAGAGTTGCCGAGTGTGTTCCTGGTTAGAGTAGGTACCGAGGCGAGAATTATCGAATCCGTTTTGACCCTGGTCCACAACCCTGCCGCGTCGGGAATTGAACCCTGGTCCCTGGCCGATTCTCTGCTTACGGGTCTGCCGCCTCTAACCAGTGAGCCACACCTCTCGCGGACCCACACCTGTGGGTCCGCTCATCTGCCCTCTTAAACCCCCATTCCAGCCTACTTTCCGTCACTGCTGGCTGAGACTTGGATTGCCAAGTCTGCAAGGAATTGGACACTGAAGTTACGGTAACAGCGTTTTAGCGCTGCCTTTTTGTTTTCTTTGTACTAATGGACTTCTTTCATGAAGATAGAGGATAGTTTTCTCTAAATGCTCAGAAGTCTACAGGTCACATGTGTTTCATGAAGAAAGTCAGGACCCATGAAGTCAACTCACCTCATTAAGTACCGACCAGTAGTTAAGCCAGATTAGTGAGCAGAAGTGTTACTAATACGAATCTAGTTGTGTAGTTCTAAATGGTTTTAGTGTGTTTATGTACTCTACTCCTTCTACTCCTTCCACGCAGCACAGTATCCTGGACTATACTACAGCTTCCCCAGCCCTAAGCAGAAGAAGGGAGGATTAAGGTACTAATAAAAGGAGTTATAGGGGTTGCAGATAGCAAGATATACATTGCCATCTAACATGCCCCTTCTTTTTTTTTAGTTTTGTTTAAGACGAAAGCCCCGTGGAAGGTGAATCACGTCATGGGATTTCTTTCCCTTTTTTTCCTTGTTTTGTCTCCCTTCTTCCCCTAATCACCATTGTTGCTTAGAGTTTGATAGGCGCGATGGGTGGTTGGGGGAGGTAGCGGACCTTGACTTCAGTTCCTGGGCGCTTCTGCAGAAAAGACAGGTGAGCTCCTGACAATCATACTTTGATCAATGAAAATGGGGCTGAGTTTAAAAATGCTTGTTTGAATGTGGACTTTGCTTCTCTGGACCACTGCCTAGTCCCCCAAAAACTTGTTCTTATACATTCACAAAGGGAGAGTGGTCCCAAGAAAACCCCTTTCTTTTTGCGAATGGCATATTACCTCAAATTCGGAGTCGGTAAAATTCAAATATTTTTCCACCAGATTTCAGTTGCAAAAGCTTTTTTACATACCATAATGAATTGCTACTTGAAAGAGACACACTAATAACCCTTGCAAACAGTAGCGGCTGGTGAACCTAGAAAGTGGTGGCGAATTAAGACTTAGGGCCCAATTTAGATCTCAGCGGATGGAATACTCCATCACAATTGTGATGGGTATCCTTTCTGCCTTATTACGATCTCCATAGTATATAATGGGATCGTAATACAGTGATCAGGATATCCGTCACATTTGTGACAGCGTATTGCCTCTCTGCCAAGATCAAAATCAAGTTCCTGAATTCTTAATTTGCATGCGCCGGGGTGCACAGCAAGAGCGTAGATTGTCCCACTGTTGTTTCAGGCAGGTTCTCCCTCAGAAATGTTTTGAGAAAATTTGCCAAAATGTGCATTTTACGGCAAAATTCTGTAAATTAACCAAAAGCAAAAGTTTTTATTGGCATTTCAAAAGAAGGTCTCAAAATATTTCAGAGAACTCCAAGTTTGCCAACAGAGCCTGGCATGCCCATGCCTGTAGACCAGTCTCAGTTGGCGCTGGGTCTCTCCTGTTAAACCCTTGCAGAACGAAACAATACTTTTGAATATGCAAGAGTATAGGTGCTGCACAGTCAGCATATGCAACATATGTGCATTGATGAGAGTCTAAGGGGCATATTATCAAGCACGCGTTAACATTATCGCCGCTCTAGCGACAGAAAACTGCCGCCAAAGCGGCGATAATGAGCTTGATAATATGCACTCGAGAATTCGAATAGAAGCCCCTGTTGACTCCAGAACATGGGCTTCTATTGGAATTCTTTGCGGCATATTATCAAGCCCATTATCGCCGCTTTAGCGGCAGTTTTCTGCCGCTAAAGCAGCGATAATTTTAACGCCCTTTCTTGATAATATGCCCCTATGAAAGTCTTTAGCCTAGCTGGCAACATGTATTAAAACATCAATGGGCCTTTATAAATTGTTCTACCTTACAATTTCCATAAAGCAAGACAGACTTTTAATTGGGAACAACCTTCGATATGGCTAACTGTTCCAGACCTTAAGTAACTTTGCAGCATTCCAAAGCCATGTACATTTTAAGCATTCCCTAATAAAAGTGTTCAAGGGATTCCAAGAAACACATACCGGTTTGCAAGCGCTGCACTTTTACATTTCTTCAGCTTGTTAAGACACTGTCAGCTTTGATCCGATTTAGGGAAGTAACTCTTCTGCTCATAGGAAAGGCTGCAGGGTGAAAAGAGGGCTGAGATACATTTTCAAAGGGTGCACAGTTTCACTCTGCTGACTGGGAGAGGCAAGTCATACCTGAATGACAGCTGGCCTAACTGATCCTAGCTATCGTAACCAAGCCTGCACAATTCCCAGCACTGAGGAGTCAAGTCAATAATACTTTTATTTGATTTCGTTAAAAATCATAAAAGAATGGAAAAAGCACATAGTACAAAATGATTTAAAATGGGGGGTTGTAAAATACGAAGGATAAAAACACAGTAAGGTCAAGTAGTCAGCCATTATCAACGGTTAAAATTAAAAAAACATTGAATTTGTAATTAGTGCAATTTATAAAAGATACGAGGCGTTTCAATAAGAAAAAAATCAGGAAATAATGCCAGTGCAGGTGAAATGTGTCCAGGTAGCAGTATTAAAGCCACTCAAGTTAATTCATTATTTTTGTCCAATTCCTTGGCTGCCGGTTTCAAAAACATGATGGCTCTGCAGGACAGTTGGATTGACAGGCCTCCAAGGCATTGAATGACTGCAGCTCTACATGATCTTAATTGGTTTTCCCAAAGATCTCACGAAGGACACTTTTTCGAGTCTCTAGTAGCAAGGGGCAGATGCATAGGAGGTGTTGTAATGTCTCTTCTCCTTGTCCGCATAAGCGGCATTCTTTTGTCGGCCATGTAAACTTCCATTTTGGGGTCAAATCCTTTATGGAGAATGACCCCAGCCGCAACAGCGTCAGATAATGCTTTTTATGATGTGAGAGTGGTCAGACAAATATGGTTGGGGGTTCAGCATCTGATAAGATTGAATCACTGCTCATGCATGGTTTTTCTTGGAAAAGGCAGTTTTGTCCATTAACAACGAGATTCGTTTAGTTGCACTATTCACTGCATTTTTGAATCCGGCATAGGATGTAGTTGTGTGCCAGGCCTCTTTGAGGAGTAGGTCCGAAAGTGATTCTTTTAAAACTGTGACAATGGAATTATTTAGCCTCGCTTGTTTTTCAATTTCTTCCCAGCAAAAGTGAGCTAAAGTATTTTCTTCTATATTTATATATATATTACCTACTGGCGGTCGCCAGTAGTTAGTTATACTTAGGACCTAGTTTCCATAGGAAACTCGTTTTTTGTTTTCCCAATAACTTTGGCGCCGGTTGACGAATCTTCGTGAAATTTTCAAAACTTATGGCCTAAGTCAGCTCCTATCTTGAAAGTTGAGGGGTGATTTGCCAAGCGGAGGCCAAGAAAAAAGGGGGGTCCAAAAACATATTTTCTCCATGTTATTTCCCATAGGAAACTTTAGACACGGCTACAGCCCGAACTGCTGAACAGAATTACACCAAATTTGACAAAAAGGTAGTGTTGGTTCAGAAAGCGCCCTTTTTTTTAAATGTTGTAAATCCATTCAGTAGTTGCTGAGAAAATCAAAAAATAGAGGTAAAAAAATGCATTTTCCATAGGAAACTTTAGACACGGCAACAGCTGGAACTACTGAACGGAATTACCCCAAATTTGGTAAAAAGGTAGCGCTTGTATCAGAAAGCAACCTTTATTTTAAATGGTGGAAATCCGTTCAGTAGTTACTGAGAAATTAGAAAAATAAAAGTTTCGATATCTGTGTGGAACCTAAGTCCTGAGCACGAGCTTCACTATGATTGGCTGTCAACACTCCAAACCAGGAAGTGTTGGCAGCCATCTTGTGCCTCGGTAACCGAGGCACAAGAAAATAGAAAAAGAAACACAAAAAACAAGAAAAGGGGGCAGGGTAGAAACACCCTGACCCCCTAGGCCTGCTCAGGAGGTCCCACAAGGACCCCCAGGGCCCCAAAAAGCCTTTTTTTAAAAATTAAAAATAATTATCCGAATTTGCACTGGGTGCGCGAATCCGGCTGAGAAAATTAAAAAACAAAACGAAGCAGAGGCTCCCACACTTCGTTGTATTGAAGCCCCCGGGTGGGCCAGGTCCCGGGGCATTGAAAAAAAAGAGTGGGGGGCCCCCAATCCCCGCCACACTGCCCCGGGGATGGCTACCTCCCCGGGCCTTAATTAATGAGTTGCGGGGGGCATGCAGCTCCCCGCAGCCCCGGGGACCGCCACCCCACCCAGGGCTTCTTTTTTAATCTGGGGGGCACCTCTAAGGCCCCCCAAGCCCCGGGGACAGCCACCCTCCGGGGCTTTCATTTCAGGTGTGATATTAGGAGATTTGTCATTAGAAGAAGCAGTCCCTGAGCTGTGAATACGCAGTGCTTTCACTTGATATTGTCCGATTACATTACATTAGGCCACACCCGCTTGCCTGTCTCGCAAACTTGAACCAAGGGCATTATAGCGCTTCACACGGAAATCAGCTCCCCTCACACAACAGTTTTTAAGCAGAGTGTAACGAAGCGATTTGCACGGAATCACAAGATGCTGCGCCTGAGCCGAGATTCTAACCTAGTAACCCAGTTCTAACATCCGCAGCCCTAGCCGCAACGGGTGTGATATTAGGAGATTTGTCATAAGAAGAAGCTCTCCCTGAGCTGTGAATATGTAGTGCTTTCACCTGATATTGTCCGATTACATTAGATTAAGCCACACCCGCTTGCCTCTCCTGCATAATTATAGTACAAACTTGAACCAAGGGCATTATAGCACTTCACACGGAAATCAGCTCCCCCTACACAACAGTTTTTAAGCACAGTGTAACGAAGCGATTTGCATGGAATCACAAGATGCTGCGCCTGAGCCGAGATTCGAACCTAGTTACCCAGTTCTAACATCCACAGCCCTAGACGCAACGGGTGTGATATTAGGAGATTTGTCATAAGAAGAAGCACTCCCTGAGCTGTGAATACGTAGTGCTTTCACATGATATTGTCCGATTACATTACATTAGGCCACACCCGCTTGCCTGTCCCGCATAATTATAGCGCAAACTTGAACCAAGGGCATTATAGCGCTTCGCACGGAAATCAGCTCCCCTTACACAACAGTTTTTAAGCACAGTGTAATGAAACAATTTGCACGGAATCACAAGATGCTGCGCCTGAGTCGAGATTCTAACCTAGTTACCCAGTTCTAGCATCCACAGCCCTAGCCGCAACGGGTGTGATATTAGGAGATTTGTCATAAGAAGAAGCACTCCCTGAGCTGTGAATACGTAGTGCTTTCACCTGATATTGTCCGATTACATTACATTAGGCCACACCCGCTTGCCTGCCCCGCATAATTATAGAGCAAACTTGAACGAAGGGCATTATAGCGCTTCACATGGAAATCAGCTCCTCTTACACAACAGTTTTTAAGCACAGTGTAACTAAGCGATTTGCACGGAATCACAAGATGCTGTGCCTGAGCCGCGATTCTAACCTAGTTACCCAGTTCTAACAGCCCTAGCCGCAACGGGTGTGATATTAGGAGATTTGTCATGAGAAGAAGCACTCCGTGAGCTGTGAATACGTAGTGCTTTCACCTAATATTTTCCGATTACATTGCATTAGGTCACACCCACTTGCCTGTCCCGCATAAGTATAGCGCAAACTTGAACCAAGGGCATTATAGCGCTTCACACGGAAATCAGCTCCCCTTACACAACAGTTTTTAAGCACAGTGTTAGGAAGCGATTTGCACGGAATCACGAGATGTTGCGCCTGAGACGAGATTCTAACCTAGTTACCCAGTTCTAACATCCGCAGCCCTAGCCGCAACAGGTTTGATATTAGGAGATTTGTCATAAGAAGAAGCACTCCCTGAGCTGTGAATACGTAGTGCTTTCACCTGATATTGTCCAATTACATTACATTAGGCCACACCCGCTTGCCTGTCCTGCATTATTATAGCGCAAACTTGAACCAAGGGCATCAGAGCGCTTCACACGGGAATCAGCTCCCCTTACACAACAGTTTTTAAGCACAGTGTAACAAAGCGATTTGCACGGAATCACAAGATGCTGCACCTGAGCGAAGATTCTAACCTAGTAACCCAGTTCTAACATCCGCAGCCCTAGCCACAACGGGTGTGATATTAGGAGATTTGTCATAAGAAGAAGCACTCCCTGAGCTGTAAATACGCAGTGCTTTCACCTGATATTGTCCGATTACATTACATTAGGCCTCACCCGCTTGCCTGTCCCGCATAATTATATCGCAAACTTGAACCAAGGGCATTATAGTGCTTCACACGGAAATCAGCTTCCCTTACACAACAGTTTTTAAGCACAGAGTAACAAAGCGATTTGCACGGAATCACAAGATGCTGTGCCTGAGCCAAGATTCTAATCTAGTTACCCAGTTCTAACATCCGCAGCCCTAACCGCAACGGGTGTGATATTAGGAGATTTGTCATAAGAAGAACCACTCCCCGAGCTGTGAATACGTAGTGCTTTCACCTGATATTGTCCTATTACATTACATTAGGCCACACCCGCTTGTCTGTCCCGCATAATTAAAGCGCAAACTTGAACCAAGGGCATTATAGCGCTTCACACGGAAATCAGCTCCACTTACACAACAGTTTTTAAGCACAGTGTAACAAAGCAATTTGCATCGAATCACAAGATGCCGTGCCTGAGCCGAGATTCTAATCTAGTTACCCAGTTCTAACATCCGCAGCCCTAGCCACAACTGGTGTGATATTAGGAGATTTGTCATAAGAAGAAGCACTCCCTGAGCTGTGAATACGTAGTGCTTTCACCTGATATTGTCTCATGACATTACATTAGGCCCTACCCATTGCCGGTCCCGCATAATTATAGCGCAAACTTGAACCAAGGGCATCATAGCGCTTCACACGGAAATCAGCTCCCCTTACACAACAGTATCACTCAGCTGCACCACAGCCTCACTCAGCACCACCACAGTATCACTCAGCACCACCACAGCATCACTCAGGGCCACCACAGCATTTCTCAGCGCCACCACATCATCACTCAGCGCCACCACAGCATCACTCAGGGCCACCACAGCATCACTCAGCGCCACAACAATATCACTCAGCACCACCACAGCATCACTCGGCACCACCATAGCATCACTCAGCACCACCACAGCATCACTCAGCGCCACCATGGGGGGCATGGCCAGGGATTGAATGCAGGCGGACGTGTGAGCCTGCTGCTCCGCCGAGGCCCGGCCAAAAATCCTGAAATACGAGCTAAAAGCGGTACCCCGAAACAGCGTGCGCCGGACCGTAGAGCTGGCTGTGTGAAGAGGAGCACTTAGCTACGAAACGAAGGGTTGCTGAAAGTGGCGGAGCGGGAGACAGCTGAGGGCTGCGGCGTGCCACGAACGGAAGACAAGATGGCGGCTGCGAAACTATCTGGAGCCTGATCAAGCGGTCGCTGTTCCGCGCTGCTGCCGGAGAGGTTCACTGAGGTCGGAGAGGAGCGCGAGGAGCAGCGGAGTGCTGCGGCGAAATAGAGAGGTGATAACTGGGCGATAGCGGGAGCCGAGAGGAGCCCGGGAGTGGAGCGCGCATCAGAGACGGCGATCGCGAGGCGGATGGAGGCGGCGGTTTGAGATCCGGAGCTGGACGAAGGAGTCGATTGAGGAGGTCAGAGCTATGTGCGGAGAGCTGGCTTAGAGAGATACCAACCCGGCATGGTCTGAAGACGGAGCGGAGGCACCTGACAGCCCACTGCGGAAGGCTTCTCCCTCCTCCCCTGGTCCTGGAGGACGGCGCGAAAGTTTGCAGGGGGGGGTGGGTGCGGTAGCTGGCTGACGAACGGCAGCAGTGGAGAGGAGAACACGACTAAAGATAACGTGAAGGGGAGCCTCAGCGCACTGCATTACACTGCGGAATGGGGAGGATCCGGAGTGGCGCCGGGTGCCCGGATCGGCGCCCGGCCCTGAGAGCACGGAACTAGCGTTGGCAGAATACTGAGGCTCTGAGGGACCCTGAGACGCTCGACAGGGTGAGATGACAAGCTGATACCCGAGCCCCGACAACCCAGAGGCCCAGAGCAGCAAACTTTTGCGACCAGAGCAGAGAGAAGGGCTAGGGCCGGAACGCTGAGTCCTGAAGAGGGAATGAGCCTGGGCGCAGTCCTGCTACGGCGCTAGGAGGGGAAACAAGCTGCTCGAGCAGCGAATGTACCGGTCAAAAGAAGGGGGTCTCTGGAAGGATTGCTACGGTGGAGCACGCGATAGCGCTAGAGACTACGACTAACTCCAGGAGAGAGCGAGAGGGCCCATCACGGTTAGGCCAGAGATCTGCTAACTCGTACTAGCGGTGGAGACGAGGTACCGCAACGGGGGTCATAAGAACATGATGGGGAAACCCCGACACAAGCAGGGCGGAGGGCAGGTGACCCGGGACACAGAGGTGAGCTCAGCAGCGGAGCAGACTAGACAGTCGACGCCAACTGATTGCCTCCCGCAACAGCAAGTAGATCAGATCTTGCAAGCCATAACAACCACGTGAGAAGCTTTGCAGGCGGACATAGCACAGGTAACACAGAGTCTGGGATTATTAAGAGCGGATCACAGCAAGCTGGCGGACAGAGTGAAAACAGCTGAAACAGCACTGGAAGGTATGGAACCGACAACTAAGGCGCTAACAGCCCAGATGAAAGAAGTGCAGAGTCGGCTACAGACGCTGGAACAGAGGGCGGAAGATGCAGAAGTGAGAAATCGGCGAAGCAACATTCGCGTAGTGGGTTTGCCGGAAGGAGTTGAGTGAAAGAGTATGCTGGAGTACTTAGAAACCTGGTTAAAAGCTGAAGTAGCACCGGAGGGCCTTACCCCCTTCTACACGCTGGAAAGAGCGTATAGAGTACCGGCGAGACCACTGGCGCCGGGGCGCCCACCCGGCCCGGTGATTGCTAAGTTGCTGCATTATAAGGACAGAGACTGGCTACTGGCCCAGGCGCGCAAGAAGGGACCGTATAAAGTGGACAATGCTTCTGTAACAATATTCCCGGATTATACATGGGAAGTGCAGCGAAAAAGGGCATCCTATCTGGCGGTCAAAAAGGCGCTGCGAGAAGAGGGACTGCAGTATGCCCTAATGTATCTGGCGAACTTAAAAATCCTGGTTGATAATAAGTCCTACTTCCACAGAAATCCGGAAGATGCATGGGACTGGCTAGAGCGTTATAGGGCAGGAGCAGAGCAGCCAACTCACGAAGGAAGGGTGATCCCAACACAGCCTAAACCCAGAGCAATTCCAAAGTATCGGAAACGACAACTGGGATCCCCACGACCGACATCGCGACAAGTGGAAACGGAAAGATCGGCAGCGATAGAGGCGGTAGCGGCGCTATCCAGGACGGAGGTGGACTCGCAGAGCGACAAAGGGGAATCGGAGTTGGGCACAGACGGATCGGACTCGGACGCGTCAAGGGCGGACAGTGTGCGGCTGCCACATGTGACGGCGAGGATGGCTGATGAGCTGGTGGACTTATGATTAGTTCACCCTGAACAATTGAGGCGGCCTCCTGCTGAACTGGTCTTATACTGCTGGATGGGGAAGATGTAGCTAACTAAAGGTTGGGGCTCGGCGGGTGCAGGGTGAACTGGGCCTCTTTGGACCTTTGTGCCTACCCCCAGTGTCATAGGGTGTTGGAGATTCCTTGGGGGTCTGAACACTCTGGTTACTTCATTAGTTTGGATGGGTGTTCAAGTTGGGGCATCTGTCCTGGGGAGGGGGAGTTGGGGTGTGTTTAGTTTTGTTCATGGGTATCAGAGGGGAACCAGTGTGCTCCACGTAGAGTGGCGGATTGATGGGGATAGGAGATAAGATAACTGCCTCCATCCCTGTATTTAAGTGCATAACCTGGAATGTACGGGGGCTCCACACTATGACCAGGCGACATCAGGTGCATGCCTACCTGGTACGCAGGGGAGTGCAGGTTGCTCTCTTACAAGAGACGCATCTTACGATGGACGAGGGAAAGGCGCTTCAGCGCAGATGGCGAGGGCAGGTATATTATACTACCAACTCAGCGTACGCAAGAGGTGCGTTGGTGTGGATCAGGGCAGGGGTGACATTCCAACTGCTGCACAAGATGATCGACCCTGAGGGGCGCTACGTTCTGCTGGTGGGGCGTCTGAATGGGGTAGATGTCATGATAGGGAGTATATACGCCCCAAATGTTGAACAAGGAAGTTTTTTTGACCGCCTGTCTGGGGCCATAGCTGCGCATGCGTCGAGCTCGATGCTTCTAGGGGGTGATTTCAACTCGGTGTTAGATGTGACCATAGATAGGTCTCACCCGACACTGCCTGAGTCGGCGAGTGCGAGATTAGCGGCTAAGAGGCGAAGATGGCAATCAAATTGGAATCTAGTAGATATATGGCGGGAACAGCACCAGCTAGAGCGAGATTATTCTTATTATTCGGGTCTGCATGATTTGCATGTTAGGTTGGATGCGATGCTGGGCACTTCTGATGTCTGTGTGAAAGTGCAGCACAGTGAATACTTGGCTAAAACATTCTCAGACCATAACCCCCTGCTGATCCACTTGGGATGGCACAGAGAGCGGGCGTTGATCCGAACTTGGCGGCTGAGCCCCAAAATGCTGGAAGACCCGGTGTTCAGGGACGAGCTCCAGCAGGGGATCCTCCGTTACTTTAATGAAAATGAAAATACAGCGACAACACTGGCGGCAGAATGGGAGGCATTCAAGACTGTGGTCCGAGGGATGTGTATCTCTAAGAAGATGGGAGTACGGAAAATCCTGCTTGATGATATCCAGAGAGCGGACGAGCGGTTGCGAAAAGCAGAGAAGCGTAGTCACACAGTGGGGAGGGATCAAACGGGGGTGGCAGGAGCGAGGGAGGAGGTAGCGCGGCAAGTTGAAAGGCTCAGGGCGATTGATTATAAAGCATATAGAGTGCGAATGCATGATGAGGGGGACAAAACGGGTAGGTTATTAGCGCGGCTTGTCGCCCCTGATAATGGAGGAGTGCCAATCCTGGGGATCCGAACTCAGGCAGCAACGATAGAATATACCCAACGGGGAATCAATGACATGTTCGCGAGTTACAATGCCACGTTGTATAGTAGCCGGGGGCGGCTGATGTTGAAGAATTGGAGAGTTATTTTGCTGGGTTGGTGTGGCCCCACCTAGAAGAGGAACAATCGCTAGCATTGGGGCAAGAGATATCGTTAGGGGAAATCAGGTCAGCAATTAAGCACATGGCCCGAAATAAGACTCCGGAACTGGACGGGCTACCAATTGAGTTCTATGCCACATTCGTGGATATACTGGCCCCCCAGCTGCAAGCGCTGTATAAACAGGCCTGGATGGTGGGAGCGCTGCCAACCACTACTCGGGAGGCTATTATAATCCCCATTCTAAAACCGGGCAAAGACCCGGCTGACCTAGCTGCGTATAGGCCACTCTCAATGTTAATGGTGGATTATAAAATATTAAGTAGGATACTTGCGACGAGCCTGCTCCCTTATATGGCCTCCTTAGAGCACAGTGATCAGGGGGGGTTTATCCCCAAACGGAATACGGCCGGCAATATCAGACGTCTCCTGCGTGTTTTGGAGGAACACCGGGACACTACAACGGGAGCGGCGGTATTGGCGATAGATGTCGAAAAGGCCTTTGACAGCCTGGAATGGTCTTTTTTACATTATGCGATGGGGAAAATGGGATTAGGAGACAACTATGCGAGATGGACTCGGATCCTCTATAATGGGGCCACGGCTAGAGTCCGAACGGGCACAACAATTTCTCCGGCATACAATATAGAAAGAGGGACGAGACAGAGCTGCTCTCTCTCCCCGCTGCTATTTGCAATAGCAATTGAACCGTTAGCTATGCTGGCGCGCACGGGAAAGCAGTACCAGGGCCTAGTGCTACAGGAGGATGTGCAATACATTTCGCTATATGCAGACGACCTCTTAATGTTCTTGGAGGACACTGGAGAGGCTCTAACAATGGCGAAACACCTGTTGACCGGATATGGAAATAGATCGGGGCTGCTGATCAATTGGTCGAAGACTTGCCTATTACCGGTGAAACCGAACCTACCGGCGCTGACCCAGGTGCAAGGGATCCGATGGGAGGCACAGTGCCTGCCATACTTGGGAGTCCTCATTTATCATACCCAAGACGGGCTCCTGGAAGGTAACATTGGTAGGGCAATCCGTGGAGTTAAAGGGAGTATGGAGTTCTGGACTGCCTTGAAGATGTCGGTAGCAGGAAGGGTGGCTTTGCTAAAAATGGTAGTGTTGCCGAGACTGTTATATCTTTTTAGGACTCTCCCAATATGGATACCTGGGGTGGTGTTCAAGCAGTTGAAAGCGATGATGGGAGATTTCCTGTGGGGAACTGGTAGGAGACGGGTTGCCCTAGAAACAATGAAAGAGCATGGAAAAGCACGAGGAACGCTAGGTTTCAGCTAATACAATTTTATGTGCTACATAGGGCATATATGACCCCGAAGCATATAAAACAGTTCTTTAGAGTAGAAAAGGCTGACTGCCCGAGATGTGGGACCGAAGAGGCGGACTTTCGCCATATGCTATGGTCCTGCCCGAATCTGACAACATATTGGGGAGACGTGATTACGGCACTGGAGTTGGCAACGGAGCGAACACTTAACAAGGACATGGGAGTAAGTTTGTTACATTGGTTTCCGCATACCAAACGCAATAAAGTGACCAGCAAATTTATAGATTTGGGACTGATATTAGCTAAAAGGGAGATAACCGGCCATTGGAAGCATAGCCAGGGCCCTAGAGTGCAGAGATGGAAACACAAATTCCTTAAGTGGGCTGCGAGTGAAAGTGTGATTAAACTACGGCTGGCGCATAGGTACCAGAAAGAGACGATGTTGGAAGTGGCGCGAGCATGGGAGGCGCTAGTTGGAGCACTGCGCAGGGCTGACAGGGACCTAGACGATGAACCTGACCCTTCACCAGTCCGAGGATCACAGGGAGCACCAGAGGGAACGCGGGGACTAGAAGCGCAGTAGGAAGAGAAAGTGCCAGATAACATAGGGAGGGAGGCTGCGCTGCAGCGAAGGCACATTGTAGGCAAACGCCTATAGGACAGATCACATTGGGAAAGGTACGCAATGGAGGAGCACACTGGAGGGGGGGGTAGTGGTGGGAAGGGGTAGTAGTTCTGTTGTTGGGGGGGATTAAGGGATGCAGATATTAGCAGGTAATAACTGTTGGGAGACTACGGGACACCGTAAATAGCTGCCTAGATAATAAAGTGTACGCTTATGTTTGGGAAGAGTAACAACTGAGCACGTAAGGGGCAGAGAGCAATTAATAACTATGCACTGTATGCAACATATATGGATGTTAAGATGTCGATTGTAAAACTGAAAATAATAAAAAAGTTTTAAAAAAACAAAAAAAATCACTCTGCACCACCACAGCATCACTCAGCACCACCACAGCATCACTCAGCACCACATCAGTATCACTCAGCATCGCCTTTGTACTAGTACACCACCACATCATCATCCCTCAGCAAGGCCTGAGTATCATTCAGCATCACCTCAGCATCGTCTCCGCACCAGTCACCACCACCATCACCACCACCACCACCACTACCACCTCAGCATCCCTCAGCCTGCTCTCGGAATCTGGCATCTGTTGATTCTCTTCTAGCGTCTGGCCGCTGCTAGTGTTATAATACAGGTACTAGTTCCCAACCTTCACCTTCCGAGTGTTTATGCCCCCTCAAAAAAAAGCTTTAACAAACAACCATTGGAATAGGCAGAAACAAGTTGCCAGCGTTGCAAGAACAAAAGAAAATTGAGGACATTTTTTATTGTAAATACTTTTTTTAATATGGTTGTTCAGTTGTACATAATGCCTTCTTGGTCATATATAAGGTAACAAAAATGCTTCTGACACTTTTTTATTAAAACTTTTCAGTAAGCTGCACAGCAGCCACACTTCTCTACAGCACAGCTTAAAGACATTGGCAAAGTCCATAGCTCTGACTAAACACTTATAAGGCCCCAAAGGCTTTCATTCATTATTTGCGGGGGGCACACGGCCCCCCCGCAGCCCTTGGGACCGCCACCCCCTGGGGCTTGTTTTTTCTGTAAAAATTATACCTCCCCGGGGCACTAAAATGCTAATTTGGGGGTCCATTACAGACCCGCGAGCCCCGGGGACCACCACCTCCCCGGGGCTTTGCAATTGAAGGGAGGCCGTGATGGCTCTGGGGACCGCCACCCTCCAGTGCTGGCTCCTGCAGTGTCCCGGGGTGCCCACGCCCGGGACACTGCTGTTTTCAATAACAGGGCGGGAGCCGTGCTGCTCCCACCCTGTCATTGCAAACTGCTTTGCTTCATTGATGCGAGAGCATGGAAACCTGCTCTCGCTTCAATGAAGCAAAGCAGATTGCTTTTCCACACGGGGAGCTGCATGTTAGCAGCTCCTCATGTGGAAAAGCAATGCCGGCTCCCGCAGGAGGCGGGGAGCCGGCTGGGACCGTGGGGGCATTGGGGCTCCCTTCACAGTCCCCAAAGGAGAGGGCCAGCCCCGGGGGATGGGGTCTCCGGGGCCAGAAGTGGCCCGGGATGGGGGTCCACGTGGCACCCCTCCCCAGTAAAAAAAAACAAAAAAACGAGGCAGAGCCCCGGGGATGGGGTCCCCGGGGCTAACAGAAGCCTCAGGAGGGGCTCCACGCAGCCCCCCTCCATTGAAAAAATATTAAAAAATATATATATAGTGGCCATGCCCCGGGGGCATGGCCAAAAAAATGAAATAAACCAATTAGGGCTCAGGCCCTGGGGGATGGGGTCCGAAGGGCTCAACAAAAAGGAAAGGAAGGGGGCCACACAGCCCCCCTTCCAAAACAAATTAATTTAAAAAAGCCGGCATCGCGTCGGAGGCCCCGCCCCCTCCCAGCAACACTATGCAAACGCACCCTGTGGTGCATTTTAAGTTGGGGAATTAATTCCTCTACAATCCTAGGGGTCCCGGGGGGTGAACTAGCCCACCAGGTACCTCCAGTTAGCGCCACAGGGCTGCGTTGCAGAGAGGTGGTCTGAGGCCACGCCTCTTTTTACACCTCTCTGCTACGCAGCTCTGTGGCACCTATTGGAGGTACCTGGTGGGCTAGTTGGACCCCAGGGACCCTCAGGATTGAAGGGCACTTAATCCCCCAACTTAAAATGCACCACGGGCGCGTTTGCACAGTGGTGAAGGGAGGGGGCTTGGCCTCTGATGTGACATGTGTGCAAACAGGCCCTGTAACGCGTTGTAAGTTGGGGAATTAATTCCTCTTAAATCCTGAGGACCCCTGGGGACCAACAAGCTTACAAAGTACCTCCAGTAAGCGCCACAGGCCTGCGTTGCAGAGAGGTGGTCCAGGCCATGCCCCTTTTTACACCTCTCTGTAATGCAGCTCTGTGGCACTTATTGGAGGTACCTGGGAGGCTAGTTGGAGCTCAGGGACCCTCAGGATTGAAGGGGACTTAATCCCCCAACTTAAAACGCGCCACGGGGCACGTTTGAAAAGTGGAGAAGGGAGGGGCGGGGCCTGATGTGACATGTGTGCAAACAGGCCCTGTGGCTCGTTTTAAGTTGGGGAATTAATTCCCCTTCAACCCTGAGGGCTCCTGAGGTCCACTAGCCCAGCAGGTACCTCCAGAAAGTGCCACAGGCCTGCGGTGCAGAGAGGTGGTCCAGGCCACGCCCCTTTTAACACCTCTCTACAACACAGCTCTGTGGCGCTTACTGGAGGTACCTGGTGGGCTAGTTGGCCCCCAGGGACCCTCAGGATTCACAGTGACTTAATCCCCCAACTTAAAACGTGCCACGGGGTGTGTTTGCATAGTGGTGAAGGCAGGGGGCGGGGCCTGAGGTGACATGTGTGCAAATAAGCCCTGTGGCACATTTTAAGTTGGGTAATTAATTCCCCTTCAATCCTGAGGGCCCCTGGGGGCCAACTAGCCCACCAGCTACCTCCAGTAAGTGCCACAGGCCTGGGTTGCGGAGATGTGGTCCAGGCCACGCCGCTTTTAACACCTCTCTGCAACGCAGCTCTGTGGCGCTTACTGGAGGTACCTGGTGGGCTAGTTGGCTCCCAGGGACCCTCAGGATTCAAGGGGACTTAATCCCCCAACTTAAAACGTGCCAGGGGACGCGTTTGCAGAGTGGTGGAGAAAGGGGGCATGGCCTTTGTCTACCTCTCACCAATCCCACTGCATGGGGCTTACTGGAGGTAAAAGGTAGGTTAGTTGGCCCCTAAAGGACCCCCAGCAGTGAAGTGGACTTCAATCCCCATCCAAGAGCATGCCAGGGAGCGCGTTTGTAGAGTGGTGGGAGAAGTGGGTGTGGCCTAGTATGAGTACTTACCAGTGCTGCTGTGTAGGACTGACTGGAGGTAATAGTTTGGGAAGTTGGCCCCCAAGGATGTCCTTGGAGGCCAACTACCCCTCTTGTTACCTCCAGTAAGTCCCACACAGTGGGATTGCTAAGACGTCTTCGGAGGCCATGGCCCCCTTTCTCTACCACTCTGTAAACGTGCCTCGTGGCAGACTACGGGATGGGGGATGAAGTCCAATTTAGTCCTGAGGGAGTTTGGGGGCCAAGAATCCCTCCTGGTACCTCCTGTAAGTCCTACGCAGCGGAATTCCTGAGCGTTGGACGCCCAGCACCCTTTCTCCACCACTCTGCAAACGCGACTACTAGTTAAAGTAGCATATTTCTGCACCTCTGACTTAGAGGTAGTTTTAATCCCCCTGCCCTATTATGTACTAGGGCCTTACAGAGGAGGTCATGCTAATCACAGGGGTGCCCCAACGCATTGTGTTCCCTAGTGTATTTAGGTGTTTTCACTGTATTCTAAGTGTCTTTTAGCATAGCACTGGCTCTAGGCCTGGTTAGTCAGAGTCAGTTACCACCAGTACCCGTCTGAAAAAGTTGTGGGCACAGGATGATTTTGCAACAAGGCCTCTTTCTGCTCCTCTGTTGGTTCTTTCTGCACATGTCTTGCTTCTTCCTGCACTTTTCTTCGTCTTTGTGGACTTCTGTTGTTTCTTTCTGCATTTCTTTTGCTTCTTTCTGTGCGTTTTTTCTTTCTTCACATGTCCTACCTCTGAAGGCATAGTTAGAAACTAGCATTTAAAAAGCCCTTGAAATTCACTTCAAAATCCATAGGTTTCAGGCACGTTATAGTTAGAAATTAGCATTTAAAAAACCTTTGAAATTCACTGAAAAAACCATAGGTTTCAGGCACGTTATAGTTAGAAATTAGCATTTAAAAAACCTTAGAAATTCACTGAAAAAAACATTGGTTTTAGGGAAAGTTATAGTTAGTTGGACATTTCACTCGTACAAAACCAGAGAAATTCCCCCGTTATAATTAGTTCAGCTAACTATAACTCACGCCCCCGCAATGCACTGCTGATGACGTCACATATTACATCACTCATGACATGGTCAGTGACATCACTGATGACATCACTGATGACATCTCAAATGGCATCACTGATGACATCACTGATGACATCATCCATGTGATAATTTGATGCATCTTCTCACACCCTAATATAACCTTTGATACACTCACTCTAAATTACAGACTGCCATTCTCAAAACCATAGACACTCCAACACCAATAACTACATACCCACTCACTGATTCTTAGGTCTACAGACCCATCCACTCACTCACCCGTACAGTCACTCATACTTATGGTCACTCAGTACAGGACTATCATATGCACTCATACACCAATATAGACACTCACACATCACCACTCATCCATAGAGGTACTCACACACCTACTCAGTCATGCAAATAATTAATCACACTGCCATTTACTCACCTATACAGTTATACACACACCAGCTCAATTACTCATACAAATACTAGCACATTCTTACGCTCTTAAAAAATCACTGATACAAGCACACACTCATCCATACAGCCACTCTCTCAATCACACACTCTCACTTATAGCCATTTATATACTCCAACACACATATATACTGCCTTTAACATACGTAGTTACTCACACATGTACCACTGAAATATACATTAACTCACTAACACACCCATACACACACTCACCCACCCATACAGTCCATCACAGATGCACTGTGGAAACCATGCACCCAGTGAATCACCCACTCACACATCTATGCACAGAGTCTTACAAACCCCACCCACACAAACACTCAGGCACCCATACAGATACTCAGATAACCAATCTATAACCCATATAGACACTCATGTAGCTATACGCAAACCCATGCAGCCGCTTACACACCAACAGACAGACGGATACAGACATTCACACAGTTTAGTCACTAACCCATGCATTCAGTAAGATACGTTTAATCACTCACTTATAGAGTCAGTCACGCACCTACTAAATCATCCATTAAGACACTCATACACCCACTCATTCTTCAATACGCCTTTCCCTATATATATTAAACATATTTAAACTTTACAGAAACACACAGTCACTGGATGATGTTATCAGTGATGTCATCAGTGATGTCATGTGAGATGTCATCAGTGATGTCATCAGTGATGTCACTGACCATGTCATGAGTGATGTAATATGTGATGTCATCGGCAGTGCATTGCGGGCGCGGGGGAATTTCTCTGGTTTTGTACGAGTGAAATGTCCAACTAACTATTACCGTGAACAAGCTTTATTGCGAAACGCGTTGGTTAAGGCTACGATTTTGCCTGGATTAAAATTTTGAAAACAGCATTCCTGGGAGTCCTCGATTTCTTTTCGTGATTTTCGGAAAGTAGCGTTTTGGATATATATATATTTATATGCAAATTCTCTTAAAAAACCATAGGTTTCACACATGTTATAGTTAGCTGGACATTTCACTCGTAAAAAACCAATGAAATTGCCCCGTTATAGTTACTGCAGGCAACTATAACTCACACGACCGCAATCCTCTGCTGATGACGTCAGATATTACATCACTGTATTTAGACCCTTATTTACCCATGTCTTCTTCCATTAATCTTTAGCTATACATATATTACAAATATTAATTTTTCATAAAGACACATATGTCATCAGTGATGTAATGTCTGACGTCATCAGCAGAGGATTGCGGTCGCGTGAGTTATAGTTGCCTGCAGTAACTATAACGGGGCAATTTCATTGGTTTTTTACGAGTGAAATGTCCAGCTAACTATAACATGTGTGAAACCTATGGTTTTTTAAGTGAATTTGCAAGGTTTTTTAAATGCTAATTTGTAACTGTAACGTGTGTGAAACCTATGGTTTTTTCAGTGAATTTGTACGGTTTTTTAAATGCTAAGTTATGTATTTATTAAAAAAAAATTTTTTAGGTTTTTCACCGTGCGCGCACCGTGAAATTATTATTATTTTTTTTAAATCGCGAGGTGCGCGCACCGTGCGCGCATGGTGCGCGAAGAATAAAAAAAAAAAATTCTCCCTTGGGGGTCCTTCTGTGACCCCCTGACCAAGGCTAGGGGGTCAGGAACTGTCCACTCTGCCCCCTTTTCACGTTCTCCACCTTTATTTTTTCACCCCCTCAGACTGCGAGAGACAAAATGGCGGCCGACACTTCCTGGTTTCGACCGATTCGAATGTTTACCAACATCTAACAACAAATCAGAATTGCGCTCGCGCACGGCAGGGTGCACGCACAGTGCGCGCACGGTGCGCGTGTATAGATATTGATATGCTTTTAAATGCTTTTAAAAGTGTTATGTTGTTTACACCATGCTGAGACATTGCGCCGCAGCAAAACATAGAACTCTGGTGGTAAAGCTGCCTTTAGGGTTGCAGGGTAAACAATTCACTTGAGGAATGACAACTTGAAATGCTGCCAGAGGGGGACCTCCCGCTGGCTGCTCTGGTTTTAAAACAGCAGTGTATCTTTTAGTTGCTTAACCCCTTCCCCGCTCATGACGGAACCACTCCGTCATGAGCCACGGTTGCGCTGTGCTCATGACGGAGTGGTTCTGTCATGCTGTGGCCGTTGGCGGCCGCTCCGCCCACGTGGCGCAAATTCCCCGCCTGTGCGGGCGATTAGCGCAGTGGGCGGAGACGTGACGGAACCACTCCGTCATGAGCACAGCTCAACCGTGGCTCGTGACGGAATGGTTCCGTCACGAGCACAGCGCCACCGCACCTGCCCCCAAACCCCCCCAGCGCCACGGCGGAATTCCTGCCGCGGCGAAGGGGTGAAATAATTGTATTTATTTTGCAACTTAAAAAAACGTAATGTTTTCAGTAATAAAAAACACCGTTTGCGTGCATAATACTTGCCCCCAGATATATCTGCTTGTACTGGGTATTGTAAATTATAGTACTGATAGCAGTTTACCCAGGTGGCACAGTAACTTAAAAACAAAAAAAAAACACTGTTTACGTGTTTAATATTTGCCCCCAGATATATTTGCCTGTACTGGGCATTGAAAATTACAGTATTGATAGCAGTTTACCCAGGTGGCAATCTAAACCTAATTTTGAGTAATCTGTGGGTAACACCTTTCGTAATGCACAAAAAGTGACTGCAGCAGAGCGTCTCATTGCGTGTGTGGAGAAATGTAATATTTGGACGCAGTTTGCATGCACATTTGGATTCTTAGAAAATGGAGAGAGATGCGACCAGACCATCAAAAGGATGGGCTACAAGGAAGGGATGGAATCCTTGTAGCAGAGGGGAATTCTTGGGCCAAATGAGCGGATGATAAATGATACAGACGAAAAGGAGACCGAACGAAAGTGAGGAAAAGGGAGGAAGGAGATGCGAGCAGAGCAAGGCTGTGTGAGAAGGGAAGTGTGGAATGCTTGGATCAGAGTGTAATGCAAAGGCCAGAGGAACGTATGCTGAATGAAAGTGACGAGAAGCAGACAGATTGAAAGTGAAGGAAAGGGAGGAGAGAGATGCAAGCCGAGCTGCGCAATGCTGGGCGAAGAAAGGGAGGATTGAAATGCTTGGAGCGGAGCTAAATGAAACTGACGAAAAGGAGACCGAATGAAAGAAAGGGAGGAGGGAGATGCGAGCAGAGCAGCGCAATAAACAATGCAGAAGGATGTCACCATGTGCCTTGCGCTCGGCTGGCGCCTCGGCCATGTTTACTGCAAACACATGGGAATGCAAAGGCATTAATTCACCCGGATGGCTCTGTGTGCCTTCAAGCCCTGTGGCGCCTGTAGTCTGTTTCCGGAGCGAATTAATGATTCAAGCGCCCGATAATGCGTGAGACATTCTGCTAGTATCTTGTGTGTTGTCTTAAAAATGTGACCAATGTCCAATTTGTAAAACATCCTTAAAAAAACATGACAGTGTTGTGTTTGTATATCCCACTCTTTTTGTAAATTGGGCTGTCTGCAGAATTCACCTACGTCCGCATCCTGCTGCATACCTGTGTGCCCCTGTGGTCCTCGGGGCTGCTGTTTCTTCTGCTGGCCTCCGCGTCTCCCTCCCGCCGTCGCCTGACATCGCGACCGCTGTGTGGGGGGAGCGCTTGACGGGACAGGACGGGACTACATTACCCAGGTCCCCTTGCACCCCGGAAGCGGAACCAACGCATTTTGCGCGCCCGAAGGGGCTACTAAACTGATCCCGCCCCCGGCAGAGCGGGGGCTGTCTGCAGAATTCACCTACGTCCGCATCCTGCTGCATACCTGTGTGCCCCTGTGGTCCTCGGGGCTGCTGTTTCTTCTGCTGGCCTCCGCGTCTCCCTCCCGCCGTCGCCTGACAACGTGACTGCTGTGTGGGGGGAGCGCTTGACGGGACAGGACGGGACTACATTACCCAGGTCCCCTTGCACCCCGGAAGTGGAACCAATGCATTTTGCGCGCCCGAAGGCGCTACTAAACTGATCCCGCCCCCGGCAGAGCAGGGGCTGTCTGCAGAATTCACCTACGTCCGCATCCTGCTGCATACCTGTGTGCCCCTGTGGTCCTCGGGGCTGCTGTTTCTTCTGCTGGCCTCCGCGTCTCCCTCCCGCCGTCGCCTGACATCGCGACTGCTGTGTGGGGGGAGCGCTTGACGGGACAGGACGGGACTACATTACCCAGGCCCCCTTGCACCCCGGAAGCGGAACCAACGCATTTTGCGCGCCCGAAGGTGCTACTAAACTGATCCCGCCCCCGGCAGAGTGGGGGCTGTCTGCAGAATTCACCTACGTCCGCATCCTGCTGCATACCTGTGTGCCCCTGTGGTCCTCGGGGCTGCTGTTTCTTCTGCTGGCCTCCGCGTCTCCCTCCCGCCGTCGCCTGACATCGCGACCGCTGTGTGGGGGGAGCGCTTGACGGGACAGGACGGGACTACATTACCCAGGTCCCCTTGCACCCCGGAAGCAGAACCAACGCATTTTGCGCGCACGAAGGCGCTTCTAAACTGATCCCGCCCCCCGCCTCACGGGACCGCGCGCGGGCGGCGCCGGGCTAAGCCCGGGCAAAGGGCGGGCTGTTGTGTGGCCGTTAGGGGGCCGGAAGGGGTCGGGTTGGGCCAATTCTCTAAGCTGTGAGGTTTGTTAACTGTTTCTAATTAGTCTGATAACGTTTTAGTAAGCTGTATACTTGGGTTCTATTTAATTGAGTCATTGTGTCTTCTGGGTCGTATACACTTGTTGTACTGTGTTATTGTTGATATATGTAGGTGCTCAATACTCTGTTATGATATAAAAGCTCTGCGTAGGGCAGGGCCATTAATACTAGACAGTCCATTGAGTTTCTTTACCAATTTTAGTAGTGGTTGATATATACGTGAGCGTGGTGCAGAATGGCTAAAAACATCTCCACTATGGATAACTACTTGGTTAAAATGGTGAGCAAGATAAATATTGATAGAAGGAAATCCTTAGGGAAGGAGTCCACCTCAGAAATTTCTTCTTCTGTAGATGATGGTAGCGGTTCTATTATGGTGGATTCCCTTAGTATTGAAGCTCTCCCTTTGGAAAACTCAGCCACTTTACCCTTAAATTTTGAGCTACCAAATCAAGTCCCACTGGAGCCCCCTTGTGGGTCTGCATTATCTCACTCTCCTCCTAAGAGAGCTGTTAGAAAATGCAGGAAAACACAAATTAAGCGGGGGAACGCACACCTTAAACCAACGATAGAACAAGGTCATAGAAGCAACGTAGCTAATAACAAGATTATAATTAATAAGGGTGATGTGAATTGTGATCTCTTGGGTCACATTGCTAAGCTATTCGAGGAAAAATTAGACCTTATGACTAAACCTCTTATGGAAAAAATTTAATTGTTATCTACGGAGGTATCTAGGTTGGGTGGTCTTTTAGATAAGATGTGTAAGGAACAGACTTTGATACAATCTGAGCTACCCGTTCAATCCGGCAACTCTGCACAATCGGTTGTAGCAGAGAGGTTATGTCTACCAGAACCTAGGGAGTCACCACGTATAGTAGACAGTATCTCTCATATGAAAGCAGCTGCATCTAATACTGTGAGGTACACTACTCCCGTGAATAGACCAAATCACATTAATCTCCCACCTGATTGTGAACCATATGTCATAGTCCTTTCAAATGTTCCACCCTTAGACCCAACAGCAATGAATTTCCGTGAGGAATCTCACGATTCTCTCAAACGGAAATCAGTTGCTTGGCTAAACAAAAATTGTGGTTTCCCCCCACATCTATCCGATCATATACTGTCTACTAGACGGGTACCATGGATCGGTAACGAAAGGAAAAAATGTAAGGGGGATTGTGTAATTGTTAATTTTAGGCACCCCCAACATGTCGCGACTGTTCTTCTTAGAGCAGCTTCTTTGGATGTAGAGGAGTCTGATGTGGGTGTGCACCCCCTGGGTTATTTTTATAGACATTTAGCCAGGGCATCAGAATTTTCTAAAAAACACAGACCCTTGACTAATAGAAGAAATACAAATTTTTATATCCCAATTGAAAATAGATTTTCGGTACTGAGCACATTGGATGAAAACGACTGACTCCCACGAGTAGGGGAATCTACCACAGAAATATTAGTAGATACCCAGACGTGGGGACTAAAACAGAGTATAGAATATTTAGAACCGAAACTTATAGTACCTTCGAGCCCCAGAATTACACGGACAGTTAAATTGGCAAATAGCGTTAAATCCCCCTATCCTATGTTGAGCGAGGTAGTCAGTTTGGGCGTACCTGACAAGTGCCACACAGTGACTATGGAGGCTAATGATGATAGTAAAGACGACAATCAAGACAAAGAGTTAAATCCTTTAGTTGTACTAGAGGATGCTACAGAAAAAGACAACTTACCAATAGTATTAGATTCACCTTGTGTAAAAGGGAAAACAAATATTAGATTGATATCCTGGAATATAGCTGGCTTATCCACGAACCTTAAGGATGTGGTATGGTGTTCCTATATTGAGAATTACGATATCATATTCCTACAGGAAACTTGGATGGTAGAAACCCCCCATAGGTTGGGGTATAAAACATACTGTTCTTATGCTATTCCATCAACTAGAGGTAGAGCCTCAGGGGGGCTGGTTATCTGGGTCAAAGTGACTCTAGAAATAGATGTCATCCAGTTATCCATCCCCTCTCCGGACCTACTAGGCCTTAAAATTGATACAAGAGGGAAAGAAACTATATACTTAATAAAAATATATAATAGACCGTCCCCATCTAACAAGGAATCAAAGGTGGTAGAACTCTTGGATTCCTTTTTAGATTCATTAGGAGATAATGTAAAGGTGTTAGTTGGCGGGGATTTTAATTGTAAATATGAGCCTGTCCTGGGTTTGGAAAAACTACTTGATGAACAAGATGCTGCTAACGATATCTTGCCCTTAGAATCTGTAAGTTCAGTTAAAAGCACAACAGCCGCCTTACAGATTTTACAGCTGACTGTGGTGCATGACCTAAGGGCTAGTAATGGTCGCTTTCGATCAGACAGACCAGCAGCTCCAACTTACTTTAAGGGAAACTGTAGGTCACACATAGATTTTGTAATGGCTACCCGGAATATATGGGACCAAGTAATTGATTTTAAGATGGACCATAGGACGGAGAGTGATCATTTCCCTCTCCAACTATGGCTAGATTCTCAATCATTTATTATTAGATCCGAAGAAGAGACCCTATTAAATACCTCGGTCGCGGAGTTAGAGATAACCAATAACAGGCGTGCTCTAAGATGGCCATATATCTTGGGAACAGAAAAGACGCTGATAAATATCTACAATGCATTTACTGAAACGGTAGGAGAATCACAGTCACCATTAGTGGGAACACAAGGTGTTCTTGATTTACATCTTAAGTTGGTGGATGCACTAACTCCACTATTGAGTAAAATTTATAAAAAAGATGATAATAGGTTAGGGAACCATCTTGAGTCAGCGAACACATGGTATAATAAAGATTGTCAAATAGCAAAATCAAGGTTGATCCAGGCAGTAAAATCCGGGAACTGTTTGGATATAAAAAGCGGTAGACTAGCCTACAAAAACACTATGGCCCAAGCTAAAAAAGTATGGGATGAAGTTTTTGGGAGGATCTCTTGAATGCAGCTAAGCTACGGGATCAGAGCATGTTTTGGAATTTAATCGCCAAGGGAAATAAGCAGGGTAGATCAACAAAGGATATTTTCCTAGATGAAAATACTTGGTGTGATCATTTCACTAAGCTCTATGCTAATAAAAAGGAGAGTTTGCCCCTTGGGGACTATGAGATAAATTTTGAAATGAGTACTGCTCCATTACATTTTAGTTTAGAAGAAACTAATAAGGCTCTACAAGCTGTGAAAATGGGCAAAGCCCCAGGCCCTGATAAAATTCCCGGCGATCTACTAAAATATGATGTGGATGTGTGGGGGCCTTATATAAATTACCTGAGTAATTCCATTTTGGCAGGCACACCGATCCCCGATTCATGGAAAGGGGCAGAAATCATAACAATTTTTTAAAAAGGCGATCGCTATGATCCAAGTAATTACCGCCCAATAAGTTTAATAGATATTTTACAAAAGATATTTGCCAGACACATTTTAAATAGGCTTTTAGATTGGAGTGAAGAGACTAAAATATTAACCAAATATCAGGCTGGTTTTATAATAAAAATCAGTACGGTTGACCAGGTGTTTAGGTTCATGTGCATCTGTTGGAAGTATATAAATATAAGGAAGGGCAGTCTCTATGTGGCATTTGTGGATCTAAGGGCCGCCTTTGATCTTGTTCCGCGCATTTTGCTGTGGATTACATTAAGGAACATGGCGGTCCCTGGGGAACTACTCAAAGAACTTATCAAGCTTCACACAGGGAACTATGCAAAAATTAGATGGGGAAAAGAAGGCGAAACTTCAAGGGCCATACCCGTAGACCGTGGTGTGCGCCAAGGTTGCATGTTAGCACCTACACTCTTCTCACTATATGTTAATGACATTCCGAGCTACTTAAGGAATTGTGTGCATGACTCCCCGAAGCTAGGTGGTGAGCCGGCTACGGCATTATTATTTGCCGATGATACCATCCTTATTTCTCAAACTCCGAGAGGTTTGCAAAATTTGGTGGACTCTTTCCAGAAGTATTGTGTGGGGAAGGGGCTAGAAATAAATCCTACCAAAACCAAGTATATGTCCATAAACCCCAAGAAATCCCTTAGGAATAATCTGTTCTTGGAGAATCAAAAATTGGAACAGGTAGGGAGTTTCAACTATTTGGGGTTAATGTTGGATAGTAACTTGTCCTGGAAAGGACAGATGGATAAAATCATCTTATCCCTTAAACAAAACTCAATGCCTATTTTAAAAGTACACGGAGCTAGTTATTCTAAAGCAATTTCACCGGCACTTGAAGTATATAAAGCGAAGGCCCAAGTGGCCGCCCTTTATGGTGCTGAGCTCTGGGGCTACTATTGTAACAATACTTTTGGAAAAACGGAAAACCACTTTGTACGAAGGTTACTTAAAATACCGACTAGAACTCCTCTAGTCCCAGTTTTCCTCGACATTAACCTTAGAAGAGCAGATTATCAAGCAATGTTAAGACCACTGCTGTACTGGGTTAGGTTATGGGTAACCCCGGAATTGAGTGATTACAAGAGTGGATTGACTGAACTAACTCAGATAGATGGTCACATGAATACCCCATGGTTAAAATATGTATCTAAGTGGTATGAGAGATTAGGTTTATCACACCTATGGGAAGTTCCTCAGAATATGACAACATTTACCAGGAAATATGTAAAGGACACCTTCTGGTCTTATGTCAACGGAGAGCTACTGCATAGTTCATCGACTGGCATACTGACTTTGAATTTTTTGAACATAAAAGATACACCTAATTTCGAACAATTCATGGATGAGATCGGTCCTCCACTGGCAAAAACATTATATCTGCAGTTTAGGTACGGGGTCTTACAGATTAATGCACACACATGCAATTGGGGAGGGGCAAAAGGCTCTGAATTGTGCACTCTCTGCACTTTAGGGGCTAAAGAAGATGCTGCTCATCTACTCTTCTTTTGCCCAGTATATAAGAAACCAAGGGATTGCTGGATCAAACCCGTCTGTAAATATGTGGAGGTTAGATCCTACAAAGAAGCAGAGCGCATATTCAAGTCTAATACTTCACAATTAGTGGTGTTTGGCACGAGCAGATTTTTATTTAATGTGTACCTTATCAGAAAACGACTTGGTCACAAATTGTAATATTCTATTAGGTGGCCCGCTTCTTCCCTTCCTTGTATAGGTATATGATGCACTGTTTCTTCGATCCAAATTAATTAATTAATTTTTTTAGTTCTGGCTTTTAATTAATTTATAAATTGTTATTTATATTTTTATATGCGGTATTGCTTAATCATGGAGATAACCATATATTTCTTGCCAACTGTATGTATTGTATCTTATTTTTTAATCGTGAAATGAATATATGTATGTTGTATTTATCTCTTGTCTTGACTTTTATGGCTATATTTGCCGAAATAAAGTTTAACGAACGAACGAACGAAATTGTATTCTAATACACTTACTCTTACATCGACTCTTACATCAAGTACAATCTGTAAGCTAATGCAGGAAGGGCACAACCGAGTGTCGTTATATTTGTGCACTACCAAAAATGCAATCTAAACCTAATGTTGAGTAATCTGTGGGTAAACCCTTTAGTAATGCACAAAAAGTGACTGCAGCAGAGCGTCTCATTGCGTCTGTGGTCTAATGTAATATGTGGACGCTGCTTGCATTCCAATTTGGATTAATCTGTGGTTAACAACTGATCTAATTTACAACGAGTGACTGCGACAGAGCGTCTCATTGCGTGTGAGGTGTAATGTAATATTTGGACAGAGTTTGCATGCACATTTGGATTCTTAGGAAATGGAGAGAGATGCGACCTGACCCTCAAAAGGATAGGGTACAAGGGAGGGTTGGAATGCTTGGGACAGAGGGGAATACAAGGGCCAAAGGGGCGGATGATGAATGAAACTGACGAAAAGGAGCGGATGATGAATGAAAGTAACCAAAAAGGAGACCGACTGAAAGTAATGCTTGTTATTTATTAAGTAAGCTGAATAACAGCGCGCAGTCTTTTCAGAGCTGGGGCAATAAGGCGTGGTGTGACAGGACTTCTCTGACCCGCCAAACCCTCCCTCGCTGCATCTGCTAGCAATAACTAACGACCACGGATGTGCGCCCTCTGCAAATATAGTTTTTAAGAACGCATTTTACCACATTTCCTTCACACACAAGTAACATTTGTATTCACGTTCTGCTGCAGTTTCTTAGAACTTCCGTCTTCAGCAGATAATGGAACCAAGGCAGATGTAGACAAGGGAATGTGCCGAGGATCACAGTTTTCTTTTTAAACTGGAATGCGAGCGTAGGTTTCTGGTTGGGTTGAAAGTCAACCTTCAGCAGCACGCACAGTCGGCAGAGGAGTCAGGAAAGGACAGACACCGGGGGATATGCTTTCATTCATGCACTCTCATCCGCACCGGTTTGTTTTGAGAGCAAAGTGAAGCAATATATTTATCTGTAACATGGCTTCAAACAGGTACGACCGGTCTGGTGCAGAGATAAATGTGCACACAGATCCGCATCATGGGTTTTGGAATACATGACGCCGGATGTGCTCTGCCTGGAGGGACGGTAGTAATGTGTCATGGGTTCCGCACGGGGGGTGGGGGAGGTGGTGCATGGCGCTCTGCGGCTGCTAATGCCTGCTGCTGCCCTTCATGATTTCACACAAAGCAAAGGGGCGGCATCGTTCCCAGCAACATAGTAAAACAAGCGCACGCTGAAGCTGACGAGGAGGGAGTGGGAGGGGGGGTGGGGGCGGGCACAGTGGTGCGGCCACAGTTGTAATAAATCGCCACATCCCATGAAGCGGGCGTCGTGGCGAAGTGAGATAAACTGGTGTGAAATAGCAGCAGGGAAGGGGGCGGAGAGGGGCTACAAGGGAGAGCGACGTAATGCCATATGGCTGCTTTGCGCGCGTGCACGCCTCGTGCACTGTAGCTCTATGCCAGGGGAAGCACTTTCAAAAACGCACTTACAAAATGTCTCAAAGAGACAGCTTTCGCTGTCTCAGCGAGACCTAAAAACCACTGCTGCTTGCAAAAAGGCATTTGTTTGGCATTATAAAATCATTTTGCGGTTCAGTAGCATTTAGCAGTCTCAGATCTTTTAATTTAGAAAAACTCAAACTTTGTGACTTGTAAATGGCTTTGTACATCTGGCCCATAGTAGACATTAGGTTATAAATTAATGGAAAATAGCACTGACTTGAAAGAAAACTAGTGCTGTTGATTTTTATAACTATGATGGATGCTATGAAAGATATTACAACATAACCTCAACTGCAGCTTACTCCAGCCCTGAAAGCCCTCCATTACATCTGCCAAAAGCAAGAATGACCTTCAAAACTCTCTGGGGCATATTAACAAGGACATAGCGCCACTGGAGCGCCACTTTAACCGACACTTCAGTGACCCTATGTTCTGCTCCATATATTTACAGAGTGGCTCTAATCCACTTTGAGCGGCTTAACACCGCCTTGCAAATACGGCCAATTTTCAATCATCACTTTGCATGAAACGGGCGTGCAATGGGTGTTGCTGTGGGCTTTTCCATGCAATACCAATAGCATTTTGACTCTGTCCCAAATTTAAAGGAATCTGTAATTCTGAGGCAGCGTCAAAAACTAACACCAGTGAAAAGCAGACATTAGAGTAGCGCAATAAGGAGAAATACTTGTATTTCTCCTTGTTTGCTCTTTCTGTGTGTGCTGCATTCAGAATAGAGTACACATAGAAGTAGCAAATCCCTGTTATTGATTGTTTATGTGAAGGAAGGGACATCTTCCTGCACATAAACATCCCTGCAATGCAGGCACCCTTGTAAAATGGTGCAGGGTTGTCTGAGCTGGCGCTAGACAGCTATTGTTAGTGCAGGCGCAAGGGAAAACACAGGGATGCGCTGTATACTTGTGAATATGGTGGATCCCTGCTATTTTGAAATGACACAGTGTGGTACTGCTAAATTGCTTGCAGCGCCGCGCTGCACCATTTCCTAGTAAATATACCCCTCTAAATGGTCCATAAGGCACTTCATGGGTGAACACAGAAACTATTTCACAAAATGTTTTGGAACAGATGCACTAAGAATCAATTCGCAAAAATTGATTATAAACTGAACACTGACTTTTTGTGAATCGATTGTGTTTTTTGAACCAACCTTATCTACTATTGTGTCGGTTTGCAGAATCAGCATTCAGAGAGTCTCTGGGGTCACCGGACTACAGTGCCTGTGAATCTATATAAATAAAGTATTTTTTGTAAATTTAGCTTCGTTTCCTTGAAGGAAATGGTCCTGCTTTTAAGAAAAATATTATTATATAAAAGGTTTATTTTAGAGTTGGCATTGGTGGTACCTCGCAGATCCATAGCTCGAGCTGTAGGGTCTGGGGGGTCTGGGGGTCTACAGGGACCTGGCACCTGCATATTTGTGTCTGCTCCCTACCCCCAAAATAATCTCCCAGCTAGGGTCTAAACAAACAGCCATCACTGTACTAAGGGAGACAAGAACAGCCTACAGAGATCTTTGTGTGCCCTGCATTTTTCAGGGAACAATATTAACAGAAGATAACTGTGGTGCTTAATGCACATTATGGAAAGATCTGTGATTTGTCTAGTCGCAGGTTTGACTCATCTTAAATAAAGCTGCATAGAGAGTTAATGTTCCTGCTGCAAAGCAAAACATGCAACATGCAGATCACCGATTTGTGCTATATATAGGTAGCTTAGTGGGTTACGGCTTTTCTCATGGAGATTCAGTTGTTACTCGTAGTTCATGTTGATTTACACTCTTGTATGATTCGTTGTCTCTTAATAATACGTATGTGATATAAAGAGCATTCACATCCTACATTGGGAAGAGTAGAGCCATAAAATACATTAAATGAATGTGAGAGAGGGACTAAGTTGAGATGAGGGGCATTGTTAGAGGGTGACAGTGAGGGAATCCATAGAGAAGGAGGTCACCGGGTAACCCCCGATGAAGATTGTCACACCGGGAGTCACCAGTGCTAATATCAGCCCTGACTGTACCTAGACCACAAAGTGCTTGTGTGCTGAAATACTTAAAATGTGTATGTTTTCTCCTTTTCTCTTTTTCTCTTCTCCTCTTTCCATTTCCACAACTTTTCTCTGTTCTCTATACCACTTCTCTTGGCTCTCTCCTCCTTTTGTCCCCTTCTCCCAGTGACCTTCCTCACTCTTTATTCTTCTTTCTTTCTACTGTCACTCTGCCTCCCTTCCTCCCTCTTATTTCATCTTCTTCAGTATTTTTTTTATGTACACTAGCTCGCCAAGATAGCTGATCTGATATTATTGTAAGGTTACCTTTGTGTTTTTTCTTGGACTGGGCGAAAGTTTAAGTATGCCAGAGTGATTGGTGTAATTTTGAGTAGCAAACTTTACATGAAATTACCAAGATCGCACCATTACGCCACATAGTGCGCAATTTCAGGGGGAAAGTTTAATGGCAGATGTGCAGTTTAGGTCATTTTTTAATGTGAAAGGCATTTCAGGTAGATTTCTTACCAGAGCAGACCAGTCAGGTAATTTTTGATTGCAAAACTTTAAATCTATATGGAACAAGAACTGCAGTATTTTTAACGTGAGAAGTAATCAAACATTTCAGGTAGATTTTTTAGCCCAGTAGACCGTTCAGGTAATTTATGAGTGCAAAGCTACAAATCCAAAAACGAATGGAAATGTCTTGAATGTGAGCAACCAGAAATCAACTCAAAATTACATTTTTGAGTTGAATTTTTATTTGAATGATCCGGTTGGGTAACTTTTTGATTGTGTAATTAATTTCACATAGCTATGCGTAATTTTGCTTAATTTTACACCAATTTCACGTAACTATGCCACATGAAATTGCGTGAGTTACACCCACCCCTATTTGTTTGTGAGGCAGATTTATCAAGACTTTGTGGCAGGGCAAAGACATAAAATGTGACGCAAACTGGCACATATTGGGAAAAAGGGGGTGGTGATGGACAGATTTTCTGAATGATGCAGAATACTCTTACCAAGTCAAGAGATCATGGTTTTAATCCATCACCGTTTTTTAGCTCACTGCACCATCCCAGCTCAGAACCTGGCTACATGCAAATTAGTCTGTACCTGTCCCAGTGCATGATGGGAACAGGACAAACCAAACTACCAAGCCAATTCTTATACTGGGAAGGAAACAAGCTTCCGGGGACCGGTTTCTGGCATCACAGCCTTCGTCAGCCCAGCTTGCCTGAATCCTGATGGTGCAATGAGCAAGGGACTCACGTCTGAGCATACCCTCCCACACTGAGTGTGGATAAAATCAATTTGGGAAAAAGGGGGTGGTGATGGACAGAGTTTCTGAATGATGCAGAATACTCTTACCAAGTCAAGAGATCTTGGTTTTAATCCATCACCGTTTTTTAGCTCACTGCACCATCCCAGCTCAGAACCTGGCTACATGCAAATTAGTCTGTACCTGTCCCAGTGCATGATGGGAACAGGGCAAACCAAACTACCAAGCCAATTCTTATACTGGGAAGGAAACAAGCGTCCGGGGACCGGTTTCTGGCATCACAGCCTTCGTCAGCCCAGCTTGCCTGAATCCTGATGGTGCAATGAGCAAGGGACTCACGTCTGAGCATACCCTCCCACACTGAGTGTGGATAAAATCAATTTGGGAAAAAGGGGGTGGTGATGGACAGAGTTTCTGAATGATGCAGAATACTCTTACCAAGTCAAGAGATCATGGTTTTAATCCATCACCGTTTTTTAGCTCACTGCACCATCCCAGCTCAGAACCTGGCTACATGCAAATTAGTCTGTACCTGTCCCAGTGCATGATGGGAACAGGGCAAACCAAACTACCAAGCCAATTCTTATACTGGGAAGGAAACAAGCTTCCGGGGACCGGTTTCTGGCATCACAGCCTTCGTCAGCCCAGCTTGCCTGAATGCTGATGGTGCAATGAGCAAGGGACTCACGTCTGAGCATACCCTCCCACACTGAGTGTGGATCAAATCAATTTGGGAAAAAGGGGGTGGTGATGGACAGAGTTTCTGAATGATGCAGAATACTCTTACCAAGTCAAGAGATCATGGTTTTAATCCATCACCGTTTTTTAGCTCACTGCACCATCCCAGCTCAGAACCTGGCTACATGCAAATTAGTCTGTACCTGTCCCAGTGCATGATGGGAACAGGGCAAACCAAACTACCAAGCCAATTTTTATACTGGGAAGGAAACAAGCTTCCGGGGACCGGTTTCTGGCATCACAGCCTTCGTCAGCCCAGCTTGCCTGAATCCTGATGGTGCAATGAGCAAGGGACTCACGTCTGAGCATTCCCTCCCACACTGAGTGTGGATAAAATCAATTTGGGAAAAAGGGGGTGGTGATGGACAGAGTTTCTGCAAGATGCAGAATACTCTTACCAAGTCAAGAGATCATGGTTTTAATCCATCACCATTTTTTAGCTCACTGCACCATCCCAGCTCAGAACCTGGCTACATGCAAATTAGTCTGTACCTGTCCCAGTGCATGATGGGAACAGGGCAAACCAAACTACCAAGCCAATTCTTATACTGGGAAGGAAACAAGCTTCCGGGGACCGGTTTCTGGCATCACAGCCTTCGTCAGCCCAGCTTGCCTGAATCCTGATGGTGCAATGAGCAAGGGACTCACGTCTGAGCATACCCTCCCACACTGAGTGTGGATAAAATCAATTTGGGAAAAAGGGGGTGGTGATGGACAGAGTTTCTGAAAGATGCAGAATACTCTTACCAAGTCAAGAGATCATGGTTTTAATCCATCACCGTTTTTTAGCTCACTGCACCATCCCAGCTCAGAACCTGGCTACATGCAAATTAGTCTGTACCTGTCCCAGTGCATGATGGTAACAGGGCAAACCAAACTACCAAGCCAATTCTTATACTGGGAAGGAAAAAAGCTTCCGGGGACCGGTTTCTGGCATCACAGCCTTCGTCAGCCCAGCTTGCCTGAATCCTGATGGTGCAATGAGCAAGGGACTCACGTCTGAGCATACCCTCCCACACTGAGTGTGGATAAAATCAATTTGGGAAAAAGGGGGTGGTGATGGACAGAGTTTCTGAATGATGCAGAATACTCTTACCAAGTCAAGAGATCATGGTTTTAATCCATCACCGTTTTTTAGCTCACTGCACCATCCCAGCTCAGAACCTGGCTACATCAGGATTCAGGCAAGCCGGGCCGATGAAGGCTGTGATGCCAGAAACCGGTCCCCGGAAGCTTGTTTCCTTCCCAGTATAAGAATTGGCTTGGTAGTTTGGTTTGCCCTGTTCCCATCATGCACTGGGACAGGTACAGACTAATTTGCATGTAGCCAGGTTCTGAGCTGGGATGGTGCAGTGAGCTAAAAAACGGTGATGGATTAAAACCATGATCTCTTGACTTGGTAAGAGTATTCTGCATCATTCAGAAACTCTGTCCATCACCACCCCCTTTTTCCCTAATCGATTTTATCCACACTCAGTGTGGGAGGGTATGCTCAGACGTGAGTCCCTTGCTCATTGCACCATCAGGATTCAGGCAAGCTGGGCCGATGAAGGCTGTGATGCCAGAAACCGGTCCCCGGAAGCTTGTTTCCTTCCCAGTATAAGAATTGGCTTGGTAGTTTGGTTTGCCCTGTTCCCATCATGCACTGGGACAGGTACAGACTAATTTGCATGTAGCCAGGTTCTGAGCTGGGATGGTGCAGTGAGCTAAAAAACGGTGATGGATTAAAACCATGATCTCTTGACTTGGTAAGAGTATTCTGCATCATTCAGAAACTCTGTCCATCACCACCCCCTTTTTCCCAAATCGATTTTATCCACACTCAGTGTGGGAGGGTATGCTCAGACGTGAGTCCCTTGCTCATTGCACCATCAGGATTCAGGCAAGCCGGGCCGATGAAGGCTGTGATGCCAGAAACCGGTCCCCGGAAGCTTGTTTCCTTCCCAGTATAAGAATTGGCTTGGTAGTTTGGTTTGCCCTGTTCCCATCATGCACTGGGACAGGTACAGACTAATTTGCATGTAGCCAGGTTCTGAGCTGGGATGGTGCAGTGAGCTAAAAAACAGTGATGGATTAAAACCATGATCTCTTGACTTGGTAAGAGTATTCTGCATCATTCAGAAACTCTGTCCATCACCACCCCCTTTTTCCCAAATCGATTTTATCCACACTCAGTGTGGGAGGGTATGCTCAGACGTGAGTCCCTTGCTCATTGCACCATCAGGATTCAGGCAAGCCGGGCCGATGAAGGCTGTGATGCCAGAAACCGGTCCCCGGAAGCTTGTTTCCTTCCCAGTATAAGAATTGGCTTGGTAGTTTGGTTTGCCCTGTTCCCATCATGCACTGGGACAGGTACAGACTAATTTGCATGTAGCTAGGTTCTGAGCTGGGATGGTGCAGTGAGCTAAAAAACGGTGATGGATTAAAACCATGATCTCTTGACTTGGTAAGAGTATTTTGCATCATTCAGAAACTCTGTCCATCACCACCCCCTTTTTCCCAAATCGATTTTATCCACACTCAGTGTGGGAGGGTATGCTCAGACGTGAGTCCCTTGCTCATTGCACCATCAGGATTCAGGCAAGCCGGGCCGATGAAGGCTGTGATGCCAGAAACCGGTCCCCGGAAGCTTGTTTCCTTCCCAGTATAAGAATTGGCTTGGTGGTTTGGTTTGCTCTGTTCCCATCATGCACTGGGACAGGTACAGACTAATTTGCATGTAGCCAGGTTCTGAGCTGGGATGGTGCAGTGAGCTAAAAAACGGTGATGGATTAAAACCATGATCTCTTGACTTGGTAAGAGTATTCTGCATCATTCAGAAACTCTGTCCATCACCACCCCCTTTTTCCCAAATCGATTTTATCCACACTCAGTGTGGGAGGGTATGCTCAGACGTGAGTCCCTTGCTCATTGCACCATCAGGATTCAGGCAAGCCGGGCCGATGAAGGCTGTGATGCCAGAAACCGGTCCCCGGAAGCTGGTTTCCTTCCCAGTATAAGAATTGGCTTGGTAGTTTGGTTTGCCCTGTTCCCATCATGCACTGGGACAGGTACAGACTAATTTGCATGTAGCCAGGTTCTGAGCTGGGATGGTGCAGTGAGCTAAAAAACGGTGATGGATTAAAACCATGATCTCTTGACTTGGTAAGAGTATTCTGCATCATTCAGAAACTCTGTCCATCACCACCCCCTTTTTCCCAAATCGATTTTATCCACACTCAGTGTGGGAGGGTATGCTCAGACGTGAGTCCCTTGCTCATTGCACCATCAGGATTCAGGCAAGCCGGGCCGATGAAGGCTGTGATGCCAGAAACCGGTCCCCGGAAGCTTGTTTCCTTCCCAGTATAAGAATTGGCTTGGTAGTTTGGTTTGCCCTGTTCCCATCATGCACTGGGACAGGTACAGACTAATTTGCATGTAGCCAGGTTCTGAGCTGGGATGGTGCAGTGAGCTAAAAAACAGTGATGGATTAAAACCATGATCTCTTGACTTGGTAAGAGTATTCTGCATCATTCAGAAACTCTGTCCATCACCACCCCCTTTTTCCCAAATCGATTTTATCCACACTCAGTGTGGGAGGGTATGCTCAGACGTGAGTCCCTTGCTCATTGCACCATCAGGATTCAGGCAAGCCGGGCCGATGAAGGCTGTGATGCCAGAAACCGGTCCCCGGAAGCTTGTTTCCTTCCCAGTATAAGAATTGGCTTGGTAGTTTGGTTTGCCCTGTTCCCATCATGCACTGGGACAGGTACAGACTAATTTGCATGTAGCTAGGTTCTGAGCTGGGATGGTGCAGTGAGCTAAAAAACGGTGATGGATTAAAACCATGATCTCTTGACTTGGTAAGAGTATTTTGCATCATTCAGAAACTCTGTCCATCACCACCCCCTTTTTCCCAAATCGATTTTATCCACACTCAGTGTGGGAGGGTATGCTCAGACGTGAGTCCCTTGCTCATTGCACCATCAGGATTCAGGCAAGCCGGGCCGATGAAGGCTGTGATGCCAGAAACAGGTCCCCGGAAGCTTGTTTCCTTCCCAGTATAAGAATTGGCTTGGTGGTTTGGTTTGCTCTGTTCCCATCATGCACTGGGACAGGTACAGACTAATTTGCATGTAGCCAGGTTCTGAGCTGGGATGGTGCAGTGAGCTAAAAAACGGTGATGGATTAAAACCATGATCTCTTGACTTGGTAAGAGTATTCTGCATCATTCAGAAACTCTGTCCATCACCACCCCCTTTTTCCCAAATCGATTTTATCCACACTCAGTGTGGGAGGGTATGCTCAGACGTGAGTCCCTTGCTCATTGCACCATCAGGATTCAGGCAAGCCGGGCCGATGAAGGCTGTGATGCCAGAAACCGGTCCCCGGAAGCTGGTTTCCTTCCCAGTATAAGAATTGGCTTGGTAGTTTGGTTTGCCCTGTTCCCATCATGCACTGGGACAGGTACAGACTAATTTGCATGTAGCCAGGTTCTGAGCTGGGATGGTGCAGTGAGCTAAAAAACGGTGATGGATTAAAACCATGATCTCTTGACTTGGTAAGAGTATTCTGCATCATTCAGAAACTCTGTCCATCACCACCCCCTTTTTCCCTAATCGATTTTATCCACACTCAGTGTGGGAGGGTATGCTCAGACGTGAGTCCCTTGCTCATTGCACCATCAGGATTCAGGCAAGCTGGGCCGATGAAGGCTGTGATGCCAGAAACCGGTCCCCGGAAGCTTGTTTCCTTCCCAGTATAAGAATTGGCTTGGTAGTTTGGTTTGCCCTGTTCCCATCATGCACTGGGACAGGTACAGACTAATTTGCATGTAGCCAGGTTCTGAGCTGGGATGGTGCAGTGAGCTAAAAAACGGTGATGGATTAAAACCATGATCTCTTGACTTGGTAAGAGTATTCTGCATCATTCAGAAACTCTGTCCATCACCACCCCCTTTTTCCCAAATCGATTTTATCCACACTCAGTGTGGGAGGGTATGCTCAGACGTGAGTCCCTTGCTCATTGCACCATCAGGATTCAGGCAAGCCGGGCCGATGAAGGCTGTGATGCCAGAAACCGGTCCCCGGAAGCTTGTTTCCTTCCCAGTATAAGAATTGGCTTGGTAGTTTGGTTTGCCCTGTTCCCATCATGCACTGGGACAGGTACAGACTAATTTGCATGTAGCCAGGTTCTGAGCTGGGATGGTGCAGTGAGCTAAAAAACAGTGATGGATTAAAACCATGATCTCTTGACTTGGTAAGAGTATTCTGCATCATTCAGAAACTCTGTCCATCACCACCCCCTTTTTCCCAAATCGATTTTATCCACACTCAGTGTGGGAGGGTATGCTCAGACGTGAGTCCCTTGCTCATTGCACCATCAGGATTCAGGCAAGCCGGGCCGATGAAGGCTGTGATGCCAGAAACCGGTCCCCGGAAGCTTGTTTCCTTCCCAGTATAAGAATTGGCTTGGTAGTTTGGTTTGCCCTGTTCCCATCATGCACTGGGACAGGTACAGACTAATTTGCATGTAGCTAGGTTCTGAGCTGGGATGGTGCAGTGAGCTAAAAAACGGTGATGGATTAAAACCATGATCTCTTGACTTGGTAAGAGTATTTTGCATCATTCAGAAACTCTGTCCATCACCACCCCCTTTTTCCCAAATCGATTTTATCCACACTCAGTGTGGGAGGGTATGCTCAGACGTGAGTCCCTTGCTCATTGCACCATCAGGATTCAGGCAAGCCGGGCCGATGAAGGCTGTGATGCCAGAAACCGGTCCCCGGAAGCTTGTTTCCTTCCCAGTATAAGAATTGGCTTGGTGGTTTGGTTTGCTCTGTTCCCATCATGCACTGGGACAGGTACAGACTAATTTGCATGTAGCCAGGTTCTGAGCTGGGATGGTGCAGTGAGCTAAAAAACGGTGATGGATTAAAACCATGATCTCTTGACTTGGTAAGAGTATTCTGCATCATTCAGAAACTCTGTCCATCACCACCCCCTTTTTCCCAAATCGATTTTATCCACACTCAGTGTGGGAGGGTATGCTCAGACGTGAGTCCCTTGCTCATTGCACCATCAGGATTCAGGCAAGCCGGGCCGATGAAGGCTGTGATGCCAGAAACCGGTCCCCGGAAGCTGGTTTCCTTCCCAGTATAAGAATTGGCTTGGTAGTTTGGTTTGCCCTGTTCCCATCATGCACTGGGACAGGTACAGACTAATTTGCATGTAGCCAGGTTCTGAGCTGGGATGGTGCAGTGAGCTAAAAAACGGTGATGGATTAAAACCATGATCTCTTGACTTGGTAAGAGTATTCTGCATCATTCAGAAACTCTGTCCATCACCACCCCCTTTTTCCCAAATCGATTTTATCCACACTCAGTGTGGGAGGGTATGCTCAGACGTGAGTCCCTTGCTCATTGCACCATCAGGATTCAGGCAAGCCGGGCCGATGAAGGCTGTGATGCCAGAAACCGGTCCCCGGAAGCTTGTTTCCTTCCCAGTATAAGAATTGGCTTGGTAGTTTGGTTTGCCCTGTTCCCATCATGCACTGGGACAGGTACAGACTAATTTGCATGTAGCCAGGTTCTGAGCTGGGATGGTGCAGTGAGCTAAAAAACAGTGATGGATTAAAACCATGATCTCTTGACTTGGTAAGAGTATTCTGCATCATTCAGAAACTCTGTCCATCACCACCCCCTTTTTCCCAAATCGATTTTATCCACACTCAGTGTGGGAGGGTATGCTCAGACGTGAGTCCCTTGCTCATTGCACCATCAGGATTCAGGCAAGCCGGGCCGATGAAGGCTGTGATGCCAGAAACCGGTCCCCGGAAGCTTGTTTCCTTCCCAGTATAAGAATTGGCTTGGTAGTTTGGTTTGCCCTGTTCCCATCATGCACTGGGACAGGTACAGACTAATTTGCATGTAGCTAGGTTCTGAGCTGGGATGGTGCAGTGAGCTAAAAAACGGTGATGGATTAAAACCATGATCTCTTGACTTGGTAAGAGTATTTTGCATCATTCAGAAACTCTGTCCATCACCACCCCCTTTTTCCCAAATCGATTTTATCCACACTCAGTGTGGGAGGGTATGCTCAGACGTGAGTCCCTTGCTCATTGCACCATCAGGATTCAGGCAAGCCGGGCCGATGAAGGCTGTGATGCCAGAAACAGGTCCCCGGAAGCTTGTTTCCTTCCCAGTATAAGAATTGGCTTGGTGGTTTGGTTTGCTCTGTTCCCATCATGCACTGGGACAGGTACAGACTAATTTGCATGTAGCCAGGTTCTGAGCTGGGATGGTGCAGTGAGCTAAAAAACGGTGATGGATTAAAACCATGATCTCTTGACTTGGTAAGAGTATTCTGCATCATTCAGAAACTCTGTCCATCACCACCCCCTTTTTCCCAAATCGATTTTATCCACACTCAGTGTGGGAGGGTATGCTCAGACGTGAGTCCCTTGCTCATTGCACCATCAGGATTCAGGCAAGCCGGGCCGATGAAGGCTGTGATGCCAGAAACCGGTCCCCGGAAGCTGGTTTCCTTCCCAGTATAAGAATTGGCTTGGTAGTTTGGTTTGCCCTGTTCCCATCATGCACTGGGACAGGTACAGACTAATTTGCATGTAGCCAGGTTCTGAGCTGGGATGGTGCAGTGAGCTAAAAAACGGTGATGGATTAAAACCATGATCTCTTGACTTGGTAAGAGTATTCTGCATCATTCAGAAACTCTGTCCATCACCACCCCCTTTTTCCCAAATCGATTTTATCCACACTCAGTGTGGGAGGGTATGCTCAGATGTGAGTCCCTTGCTCATTGCACCATCAGGATTCAGGCAAGCCGGGCCGATGAAGGCTGTGATGCCAGAAACCGGTCCCCGGAAGCTTGTTTCCTTCCCAGTATAAGAATTGGCTTGGTAGTTTGGTTTGCCCTGTTCCCATCATGCACTGGGACAGGTACAGACTAATTTGCATGTAGCCAGGTTCTGAGCTGGGATGGTGCAGTGAGCTAAAAAACAGTGATGGATGCAACGCAAATTCTCGACTGTTGTGATATTAGGGTCATAGAAATGCCTTCCTGGAAATAATCAGTGTTAAGAGTCATATGATGTCACTTCCAGTGATGTAATTAAGGTAAAGGGTATGTGATGTCATGCCTGCTACCCCTGGTATTTTGGTAAATCAATGTTTATGAATGCAGTAATCAACACATATTAAAATAAATGTATAGACAGTGTTTTACTCTATGAGAAAAAAAATGTATATTTAACCGTTAACTAAATAGATCAATTAAAAAGGTATACTTTAAAGTCCAAAAATTGCAGTTTTTAGGGGAGAGTTGTGTCCCCAAACATTATAATGGCTTAGTGCTAGGCACTACATTTATATTATGACTTACCCTATGGAAAATGTTATACTATGTGGGCTTGTTTCTTACCGACTAGTAGTTTTGTAAGCACTCAGGTCTCTACTTCTTCAAAAGTGGGTCTGAATTTGGGCAATAGTTTTAAATGCAGTAACTCTGGACCCAACGTTGATCCATGAATCCCACTTTGATATAAGGGGGTGAAATAAAAGGTGTCATCATTAAAAATAGAAGGCAAGAATTGAAAGGATCAAAAATGTCGAGTCCAAAAATGCATGACTCAGCTAGGATCTCACCCATAAAAGTAGCCTGTTTTCTCACTGCTCTCCGTTATATTCTGGTGACTGGTTTTGTGAATCAGTGTCCAGTTAGACACACACTCCCCAGTGCATTGGACACCAGAGACGTGTTAAGGACCCAATTTTTCCACAAAATAGCAAGCACACATTGGCACAACAGTCGAGGGCAAATCAAGGAAAAACTTTTTTTTAGCTGAAATGCATTTTATGCACAAGGAAAATATTGGTCACAGTGAACTGAGCCAGTGGCTCAAGTAGGTTGCCCCATTGCCTCAGTGAAGACACAGCAACAGGCAACAGCATGAAGTGGGCAGACTGATAGCCCCTATAAGTAAATATATGTATAATTTTAGTAAAAATCAAATGTCTTGGCTAAGACAAGACCTGATTAGAGGTTATTATTATTAGCTCTTTCGTTGTCAGTCCTTTTCCTCCCCTGTCCCAAGCCTTTTTTTTGGCTATTTGGGATAGTTTGAACTTAGGGCCACCTAACATTTTGTGTATATGAGATATTATGCCAAATAAATATCCTTTCTTTTCCAACATCCTGAGAATTCTAAAAGTACCCAGGGTTTGTAGATTCCCTGGAGGGGACTGGGAAATTAGCCAAAATACATCACATTTTGTTTTTTGGGGGGGAAAAACTGGCAAAAAAGTGCTGCAGAAGAAAGCATCTGTTTTTTTCCCTGCAAATGGTATCCATGAAGGGTTTGTGATCTAAAATCATCATCTTCCCAGCTTTCAGGAACAGGCAGACTTTTGTCATAAAACCAAGCTTTTCAACACTTTTTGGCATTTTTATGGGACATAGGCCATTTTTCCTATTTTTCGTGCTTTCAACCTCCTTCCAGTTAGTGGCAGAAATGGGTATGAAAGCAATAATATATCCCATAAAGCTATGCATTTCTGAAAAGTAGAAAACATTGTACATTCAGCAAGGGGTCATTTGTGTAGATCCTTCAAGGTTTCATATAAAAACTAACAGTTGAAATAAAACAAATATTGAAATTGGGTTGACAAAACCCAGTCATTTGTGCCTACATGTTCACATGTAACTTCTTCTAACTATAGCAGATATTTGAAAGCAATATACCGTTACATCTGTTTGACACTAATTGTTGAGGTGATATATAGGGCTTATGGGTTCACCAAGAGCCCGAGGTACCCTGAGCCAATAACTGAGCTGTACCTTGCAATAGTTTTTCATTATGTACCGGGTATACAGCAAATCTTTTGGTACAATATAAAGAGTGAAAAATACGTATCAAGGAAATCTGTGTATCTCCAAAATCTGAACACGATATGGAGTCTATAAGCAGTGGTTATTTGCACAACTCTGAATTTTTGGGTACCCATACTAGCATGTTAATTAGAGGGCATTTTTTCAAAATGACTTCTTTTTTTCACAGTCTTCAATTTGGAAGGCACAAATGCAGAGAAAGACAATAGGTAATAGCACTTGTTGTTCTATTCTGTGTTCCCCTAATTCTCCTCTTAAAAACTTTCTCCCTTGTGTGGGTAGGCCTAGTGCTCACAAAGGAAATAGCCCAAAACGCAATGTGGACACATCACAATTTTCCACTGAAAACTGACCAACTTTTTATGCATTGTGCCTATCTGTGGATTTTGGGCCCTAGCTTAGCCGGCTCCTAAAGAAACCTAGCAAACGTGTACATTTCTGAAAACTAGACACCAACGGAAATCCAGTATGGGCTGACTTGTGAGGCTCTCACCAGTTTCTGTTACTCAGAATCCCTTGCAAATCTCAAACTTTGTCTAAAAAAACACATGTTTCTCATATTGCTGCGATGGAACGTTCTGGAATCTGAGGGGAGTCACAAACGTCCTTCCACCCAGCATTTTTCCAAGTCTTCCAATAAAAATGTTACCTCATTGTGTGGGTAGGCCTAGTGCCCGACACAGGAAATGGCCCAAACACAACAAGGATACATCACATTTTTCCACTGAAACTGACCCTTTATTTGCAATGTGGCGCTGTGGATTTTGGGCCGTAGCTCAGCTGGTATCTAGGAAAACCTAGCAAACCTGTACATTTTTCAAGACTAGACACGTGCGGAAATCTAGGATTGGCTGACTTCCATGGCTCTCTCCATGCTTTTTACCCAGAATCTCTTGCGAACCTCAAAATGTGTCTAAAAAACACCTTTTCCTAAAACTCTTGTGATGGAAAGTTCTGTAATCTGCGGGGAGCCACAAACTTCTACCCACCCAGAATTCCACCCAGTCTCCCAATAAAAATGGCATCTTACTTTTGTGGTAGGCCTAGTGCCCGCGACAGGAAATGGCGCAAAATGCAAAGTGGACACTGTAGGAAAGTAGGATCTTTCTGGTCATAGATACCCCCACTTTTTGCCTGGTGTCAGTGCGCTTTGACTGTAGTTCACTGGGATCCTGCTAATCAGGATCCCAGTGGCAGTGCTCTCTCCTCTAAATTCTCTGGTAGGTACTTAGTACACCCCCACAATTGGAGGGGTCTCCTATAGGCTGCAGCATATGTTATGACAAACATAGCAGCCAATGCAAACTGTGTCTGCAGAGCTGCCATTGCAGTCTGTGTGAAATGATGCTTGCACCTTTCACTTTGGATATGAGGTTTCCCTTATATCCCAGTCACTGCATTTTTAACCTATACGTCACCCCTAAGGTAGGCCCTTTAGTACAAGAGCAGGGTGCATGGTTCAAAGTATGTGGGTACCTCTGCACAAGCAGAGGTATCCCCACAAACCTGGGACTTAATTTTCTGGGCTTTGTAAGTGCACAACAGCCATTATAAGGTATGTAGTGAACACTGGCAATTAGAGATGTCCAACTACTTAATAGCTGCCCCAACCTGGTCATGTTTGGTATCAAACATGTTGAAATCATGCACCTATACTTATTCCAGTGCTAGCTGCATGATACCATGTATTGGGGTGCTCTTTAGAAGAGTCTCCTAATACATATCTGTGGAGCCTTACAGGGTCTGCCTGCCAACCTGCGCTGCTGCCGACCCTAGACAGTGTTCTGCCCCACTGCTGATGAGCTTCCCTAGGGCAGGGGAAGCTGAACAAAGGATTTCCTCTGAAGGAGAGGTGTGACTACCTCTCATTCAGAATTAGGTAGGGTGGAGGCGCTTCGGAGTGCCACCAGACTGCATTGAATGGGCACATTTGGTACCCTCCAGTTTGGTCCAGTTCAGGAGCCCTTGGCTCCTGCTCTGGCAAAAAAAAACACAAAGGACAGGGGAGTGGCCATGCCCATGTACAGCTCCTCACAGGGAGGTGCCCAGAATCCTCCATGTGGCCACTTGATTCTGACATGTTGAAAATCTCGGCCCCTGCAAGCATCTGACTGGCTAGGACAGCTGAGTAGCGTTCTTGACCCCCTCTGATAGGTGGGCCACCAGACCCTCCCCATTTTAAGGGTTACTTAAGGGCTCTCCTGAGGGTGGGTCCTTAGATTTGCCCGACAACAGTTTCTAGTCCCAACTGCCTGACGTCTGAAGATTGTCCAAAGATTCTTCTGTTGGTGGACACTGGAACTCTGCTGTTCTTTAAGCCAGTACCTTCGACAAGACTGCTCTGGTGGGAAGATTCCTGCTGCATCTTTTCCCCTGTGCTTTTCCAAGAACTGCAACTCTGTGGCCATGCATCATCTGAGTCACCAAGAACTCAGCCTGCATTCCAGCTAGAAGGAATCGCCCTTGGAGTGAAGGAGTCCCGTCCCTATATCCGCACACACCTCTACTATGACGAACAGTTTGCTGATCCTGTTGTTCCACGGACATTGCCTGACTCTGCAACACAGGTGGTGGTTAATTGGCTCTCTGAAGCCCTGACCAGTCTTCCTTGCAACTTGGACGACTGTAATCCCTCTTCACCCGACGAGAACTGCCTCCCTGTGCACTCTGTCTGTTTGCCGTTACCAAAGCTTGATGACTCCCTCATGACAGATCTTCAAGCTCCAAGAAGCTCCAGCCTCAAGCACTGCACTAGATGCCCACTGAGCCCTGGACCAAAAAAGCAGATGACCCTCCCCTGCAAAACCAAGTCATTGTGGTGATAAATAATTTTGATGCCTCTACAATACATTTTGAGCCCTTTCCTGTCACAAGCAATTGGCCTGCCTACACAAGTGAGGTACCAATGTTATCAAGAGACCTGGGGGAATGCTGGGTGGTAAGAATTTTTGCCTGCCTCGTTATCCCACAACTGTCCTACACAGAAATGAGTGTGGTTTTGTTAGCCACATTTGAGGTTTGCAAGGGATTCTGGGTTAGAAAATATTGGGATATCCATGTAAGCCACACCTCCTTGGACTCTTCCGGGTGTCTAGTTTTCAGAAATGTCTGGGTTTGGTAGATTTCCATAGATGGCTGCCGAGCCCAGGACCAAAAACACAGGTGACCCCCTTGCAAAACCACTCCTGGTTCGGAAACTCCGCTCCGAGTGCGGAAATTCCGGCCTAAGTGCGGACGTAAAGTTAGTAGTCGTAAGTGATTTCTGTGAATACCATACATCGTAAGTGCCTTCTGTGAATACCAAAAGTAGTAAGTTTAGGATTTTGTCTCAGATTAGTTCTGTGAATCGGCCCCATTCTTAATAATTTTAGCTTTAGATCAAAGCACCACTGACTTATAACTCGTGAGCTGTAAAGCCACGTCAAGGCACCAACTGCTTTACAGTCCATTCACATGCCTTTCATGCGTTAGACACAGAAAACCATTCACACTGCCAGCTGCAGGCCCAACACAATGTAACACTTACATTTACAAATAGCACCATTCATGGGCCAATCCCTCTCATACACCAACAATAGTAACACACCTATCTCAACACCAAGCACCCAAACACCAAACAACTGACAAACACACCTCAAGCAAGTCAATACACTTACTGGCTACCAGTTACCACCACACCACCAGTCCACGCACACCACCAGTCAAGCACCACTCTACACACACTGTCCGCCAAGCAAGCACCAGCCTACACACTGCCAGCCAAGTGTCAGTCTATACAAACTGCCAGCCTGACTCAAGTCCACACGCATCGCCATCCAAGCTCTAGTTCACTTACCGCATCAGCCACGCGCTAATGCACAGCCAGCCAAGTGCAAGTCTACACTCACCGCCAGCCAAGCGATATTACATGCAGGTCATCAGCCAAACTCCACTTCACACACACACACATACATACACATAAACCTTTCCTGGTGTCTAGTGGTTTTCTTTCTTCCTTGGAGGTAGATGGCTCTTATAATATGGCTGATCTGCCCCAAGGGGGCAGAAAACGGTCTCAATATTGCACCTATAATGGGGAGCAACCCTTGCCCAAGGGGCCGCTCCCTGACATATAAAGAAAGAAAATCCCTGATGTCTGGTGGCTTTTGGCCTCCTTTGGGGGCAGCGGGGCCTAATTAAAGGACTCAAACATTGTCCCCATGATCGAGAGTGACCCTTCCCCAACTTATAAATATGTTGAATCCCTGGTGTCTAGTGGCATTCTGTCCCCCTCTGGATGCAGATGGGCCTAAAGATAAGGCTGTGATGGGGAGTGACCCTTGCCTAAAGGGGCGCTCCCCAACATATTAATTACTTTGAATCCCTGGTGTCTAGTGGCATTCTGACCCTAAAAACAAGGCTAATATCCACCAGGGGGAGCATAAAAAGTCCAAAACAGTGCCCAAATTAATGGGGAGCGACCCTTGCCCAAGGGGCCGCTCTCCTACAAAACAATACGCAGAGAAAATCCCTGGTGGTCTAGTGGGTATATTCCTGCTGCGTGCTTGCTGCCCCCTGGCAATCACACAGCAGGAATGCACTGCAAAGAGACACAGAGTAAAGGAAAAACTCCTTCCTTTCCCCTCTGTGCCTTTTTGCTGTCCCTCTTTCTTCCCAGGAGAAAAAACGTATGTAGGGAAGTATGTAGGAAAGTAGGACATGCTTTCATGTTTACCCCCCCCCCCCATTTTGCTGCTGTCATAGTGTTTTTCTGATTAGTCTGACTGGGATACTGCTAATCAGGACCCCAGTCACTGTGCTTCTTCCCAAAATTGTCTATTGTCTATGTTGAGTACATTCCTAATTGGCTGCTCGTGTACCCTAGTAAGTCCCTAGTAATGTACCTAGGGCCTAGGTACACCAGGGGTCCCCCATGGACTGCAATATGTGTTATGCCACCCATAAGGGACCCTCCAAACTCTGACTACAGGCCTGCCATTGCAGCCTGTGTGAGTTGGTGCATGCACCTCTCACAAAAGATATGTGTCCTTATATCTCACATCACTGCACTTAAAACCTATAAGTCACTCCTCTAGTACGCCTTTCAGTCCCGACGGCAGGGTACTCAGTTCTAAGTGTGGGGGTGGCCCTGCACAAGCAGGACACCCTTACAACCTTCGCAGCCATTCTCCTGGGTTGTCAATGTATCAGTTGTTACGATATATAGAGTGGCTGTGCGTCATTACGTGATAGCCACCTCTAAACTGGCTGCAACAAACCCTGTCTTGTTTGGTATCAAACATGTTGGAATCATACCCTCACACCGTAACTGTAACCCTCAGTGCTCCCGGTACCAGTCTTCCAGAAGCGGACAGTAAGCTAGGACTGAGAAACAATTCTGCCCTCCTGCTGCTGAGCCAAGCTCGAGCAGGGGAAGGCAGCACAATAGGTATCCTGTTGAAGAAAGTTGTGTTCACCTCCCAGACAGGGTATAGTGAATTGGGACAGGGTGGGGTCTCTTGCCAGTGCCACTCAGACTGCTTGAGGGGCACATTTGGTGCCCTCCGTGCATACTCCAGCTCAAACCAGTTTGGGGAACCGTTGGATTCCGCTCTGGTGTGAAACTGGACAAAGGACATTGGAGTATCCTCCCCACTGTCCAGCCCCTCCTCTGGGATGGACCACTGAATCATCCCAACCCTTTACTTAGGGTTCTTAAGGGCTTAACTGAACTGAGGGTGGGTCCATAGATTTGTTGAGGGATTTGATCCAGATCTAACTCCACGTCCTCTTCAACCGTCTGGACATCCTGACTGAGTTGTACTGAACGTGTCGGACTGACCACATCGAACTTCGCTTTGAGAACTGAGACTGCATTCGGGAAAACTCTGTCTGCAAGCCCACTGCTCCATCAGTGTCCGTGCTATATACAGGTTCCATTCAGGGCCTGTGGACATCCGAAAACATCTAAAGGAATCTCTTTTGGAGTGAAGATCAAAAAAGTATCTGCATCTGCTTCGAATGAAACCAGCAAGGCCAGACACCGCAACATAGCTAACGGAATCGCTGATCCTGGGCTCCTACAGACTCCAACAGGCCCTGTAACACAAAAGGCAGTTCTACAATGTCTTTTAGGCCCGAACTGTCTTCAGACGGAGTCTGAGGCCAGGATCCCTCATCTCATCGACACTGCCGGAACCGAGTTTCTGTGCATCTCATCGGCTGGCCGTTGCTAAGGCTGGGCGACTCTTGTTTCCAGTGATCTCCAGACCCTGTTGAGGATCTTCTTTGACTCGAGTAGGCTCCCCTGCTTGCTCTGGGCCTACTCTGACTTACTTGAACGCGGTGAGTCTCTTAGACCGTGCTGGCCCCGACACAGTACCTTTTCGTCTTCTTCCACGTGTTGCCGTTGCCAAGGCCTGTTAGTGCTCCTGCCGGAAACGGACTTCCTGGATATCGACATCTGACGTGGGACAGTTCGTACACTGTTCCTGGTCATCCTCAGCATCACCTGACCCATGTAGCTGCATAAACAAGGGCACCATCAACTCTCCTGTAACAGCCAACATTGGTGGGCGCTCGACTTCCGTGCCTTCTGGTCACTCGTGACGGACCTAGACTCTGTCCCCTGTTCTTGCAGGTACTCTTCCTCGTGAATACACCCTAGTATTCCAACGTACTCTTACAGCTTCTTCACCAGTAGCATCTTGCTTGAAGTCCTCTATTGGGGTCTAGCACTGTTCTAGACATCACTTCGTACCTATGCACCTAGCTTCCCCGGTGTAGGTAACCTGGTCTCATGGCTATCCACGATTGGGCTGACTCTCGAACCGTCCATCTTCCACTGTATTCCAAGCCCTCTGGAAAGGGTCCTTTTTCTTAAGAACTACAACCGCAACTTCCCAATTGACTTACCTTGAGCATGCGGTCGTGAATTCATTTAACACATGGCCTCCATGGGGTTCCTGGGTCCTTACCTTGGATGGTTCCTTGGTCAGCCTTTTAAAGTCTTCTGGGTCCATTCAGGACTTCAGTCGCTAGTCTCATTCCATTATTTTTCTATTTGGTTTGGTCTCCCAAGGGAGCCCACTGTATTTTCGCGCTACTTACCTGTAGTATTATCAAAGTATTGTGTGTATTGTAATTATATCTCCAGGCAGGAGATATTGCATTGGGTTAGTGAGTTTCTGTAATAAATAGCTATTTTTTATAACTACACTGTGTGGTTCTTTTCACTTACTCTGCACTACAAGAACAGATGATGGTGAAACAAGCTGCTTTACACTCCTCCTAGACTAAGCCTAAAAGCTGCTCTCCACAGCTACCACTTAGAGAGTTTTCTGCGGTTGTCTTAACCACTAAAAACTTAATAAGCGTTGTCTGGATTGGTGCCGGATGTCACACTTGAATAGGTGTGCACCATATACCAAGCCAGCCTCCTACATTGGGGTGCAGCAGTTGGGATACAAGCTTGCACTGTTTTACCAGCTAATCTAGGTGTGGATGAAAAAACATCACTAACATTAGGCACATATAAAACTTTTTATAGGCAAGTAAGTTCTACTGTACTTGCAGATTGGTTGCTAAGGGCTTAGCACACCCTTTCTCCAATAGTAGGAAGTTTAGTTCCCACTAGGTTAGGTAGGTGCAACACCACACTACACCTAGTATCTCTTTAGTTGAAGAATACAGTGGATCTCAGTCCTTTAGGTACAGTGGCTTCACATTCCAGGAACTGAGGACCCTGTGCTCCTCTAGAAAACTTAACACACGGAAAAGCCCTAGCACCCAGCACCTATTAGAGGTGTAATTGCAAGATGACCTCCAGAAGGCTGGTGGGTCAGATGAGCAGGACACGGTGGACATGCAGGAGCAGGAAGAGGAGTCAGCAGGGGCTACCCTCCTCGACCCAAATTCTGTTTCTAAGCAGGAGGAGTCCAATGACTCCACCCTGTTGAACTCTGATCCCCCATGGAATAGTGCAGATGGTGCCCTTAAAAGTAGGTCCCCCTTTGTTCCACCTAGGAGGATACAGGGTAGGAAAAGGAGGACTATGTCTTCCTCTGCTGAGTCCATTGCCACTGAAACTTCTGTAGGAACATCGATCTCTAACAAGAAGGATGACTCCATAGATAAGGAGTACCAAAGTATCCGACTTGAGAAACTGAGACTCAAGCTCAGGAAGGATCAATTGGCCCTTGAAAAGGAGGCTTTAGACGTACAGAAGGCTAGGAAAAATTTCTTTTGACACCAGGAACCTGAGCAGGATAGTCTCTCCTCACTAGGAGGGGGCTGACAACCATAAATGTATAACTGCTTTAGAGAGGTCCTGTAAAGTACAGAAAGTCCCTCAAGGGCAGTGGGCAGCTATCCTGTGGCTCTCCTTTGCTAACAAAGGAAGAGATAAGCTCCTCTCTGTTAGGGAAGAGGATGCTGACAACTACACTGTCTTGAAGAATGCCCTCATAGATGGGTTTGGCGTAACCACTGAGCAATACAGGATTAAGTTCAGAGACACCCAGAAGGCACCCATTCAAGACTGGACTGATTTTATAAATAGTGCTTTTAAGGCTCTGGAAGGCTGGCTTCATGGAAGCAAGGTGCAGGACTGTACAATTTGTTGATGATGGAGCACATCCTTAATAACTGTCAGAATCAACTTTTGCACCTGTACCCGGTGGACTCTGATTTGACCTCTTCCCAAGAATTGGGAAAGAAGGCAGACAAATGGGCTTGCACCATGGTCGAGCTGAAAAATTAAGGTGGTGGAGGTGACCAGAAGAAGCAGGATTCTTCTAAATCTCAAGATAGGGGTGGGGACAAAAACAAAGACAAGAAACACTCTTCTCATGGCCCGCAAAAACCTGCATCTGAGGGTGGGTCCAAGAACTCTAAAAAGGGCAAGAAGAAACCTTGGTGCTACTTTTTTAAGGTGAAGACCCACTGGACAAAAGATGCTAATTGTCTTAAAGCCAAGAAAGCTACTACCACTGCCCCTAAGGTGACTGCAACTTCTGGCTCTAGTACAAGTGGTAGTGCTGCCCCCAAGATATTAGTAGGGTTAACCTTGGGTTCTGTGATGGGTTCTGGCCTAGTCAAATCTACTACCCAGCCTGTCCTTGTCTGTGATGGTGGCATAGAATTTGCCACCCTGCTAGTAAATCCCACTAACATGGGCCGGTACAGGCAAAAGCCTTTGTTTAATGGATGAGAAACAATGGCCTACAGGGGCCAGTGTCACAATGGTGACATAAAAACTTGTGCCACCTGAACAGATCATACTTGATCAGCAGTACCAAGTCACCAATGATAGCAATGTCAGGATTGACCATCCCTTGGAAATTGTAAATCTCAGCTGGGGAGGGGTAACTGGACATCAAAGAGTTGTGGTATCTCCAGACCTACCTGTAGATTGCCTGTTGGGCAATGATCTACAAACTTCAGCCTGGGCTGAAGTGGAGATCAGGGCTCATGCAGAGATGATGGGCATCTCTGCCAGTGCATGTGCTGTCACCAGGGCACAGGCCAAACAGCTTAGCACTAATGGAGCACTGGATCCTGGAACAATGGACCAGTTGACTCCAAAAAGTAGAAGCAGGAAGGGTAATGATTTATCCTTTGCCCAAACTTCCAGTGAGGGTCAGTCTCCTAAGGGAGATGACCCCAGTCCCTGTGAAGGAAATGCCCCAAAGGAACTTGGGCCTGACCAGACAGAGTTCTTGGGAGCAGGGGGGGCTTCCAGGGCAGACCTGAGTTTGGAACAGAAGGCCTGCCCCTCTCTTGAGCAACTCACACAGCAAGCTGCTGCTGTGGAATCAGGGGTTGTCCGTGGATCCCACAGGGTCTACTGGGAAGAGGGAATCCTATACTCTGAAAGTAGAGACCCCAAGTTGGGTGCTCCCAGGAGGTTAGTCATGCCTCAGAAGTTCAGGGATGTCCCCAGCAAATGACATTCCCCTTGCAGGACACCTTGGGCAAAGCAAGGCTTGGGACAGGATTGTCCCTTACTTTTACTGGCCCCATATGTCTGGTCAGGTCAAGGAAAGCTTTATTCGACTGCTGTTGTAACAGTCATAAAAGCACAAGAATAAAAACAAAATTACATATCATCACAAAATTACACGCATAAAAAACAGCAATCCAAAATGACATTAAAATATCAATTAATGTTGAAACTACAGTAATAAAAACCATAAAAGTGTCAAATGTCCGTTCTACTATACTTCATTCGTCGTCATGATTTTCCTTTGAGCAAGTACCTTCCTGAAGAACATAGTTAAGCACCAGGCAGTTATTTGATTCTCTAAAAACTGTAGCCTAATCAATGCTGGGCAGCATTGCCGCAGTCCCTGTAGTTTTAAACTCGGTAAAATCCACGCTTTCCTGGAAGCTACATAAAATTTACAAAATAAAACCAGATGGATGGCGTACTGGGTGGAGTGATTGTCACATGGACATAAAGGCAAAACCTGTGACCAATCATTGATTTTAGGGAAGGTCACAAGTATGTAAATAATGTCCAGCCTGAACCAAGTTAATAACCACCTGTCCCTAGTGCCAGGTACAAAAGTAAGGTAAGGTTTCATTTTAAAGGTGGTTACAATTAACTGATGTTGCCTTACACTGGGTTTAATAATTTCTCCTGTCATTCTTGTTGTGATCAATAGCTGAAGACACTCCTTTTTTAGGGCCTTTCTAGAAATTGTCTGTATGGACTTAGGATCAGTAAAGTATTCTGGGTGATCAATCAATATCTTTCATAAAATCACACACATACTTTACCCAGGGGATCTTTACAGCCCCTTCCAGTTTTAGGCAGTCCTGTAGGATCTCCCTGTTTAGCTTCGGTTGATCCCTTGTCCAGATCCTGTGCCACAGGAGAATTGGTCCTAACTTAATAAGATCAAAAATGAAAGAAAGACCCAGTTCATAAGAGGGTGAGCTGGCAGGTATCGATAAAATATATCTTAAAAACAAGTTTTCCACGGTTTGTATGGGGTAGATATTAGCAAAACCCCATACACCTGCCCCGTATATTACATTAGCAGTGCATTTAGCCTTGTAAATTTGAATGAGCTCCCCTTACAGCTTCCTTCCTAATTTTCTTGAGAAAGATGCAAGGGCGGCTGTTGTCTTAACGAGTGCCAATTTTTCTGCAAGAATGGCTTGAGGCCACGAGTCGCCTTGATAAAATAAGATGCCGAGGTCAGAAAAACTCTTGGTCTGTTCTTATTTTTGCATGTCCGCAAACATGCTTTTCATCCTCTGGGCTCCACGTCCACAGCTCATTGTATAGGTCTTAGAAATATTAATCTTAAGACCAAGATCCTCCATAAACATGTTAAAACTATCTAAAACCCTCTGGAGGTCAAATTGAGTTCTTGACATTTATACTGCGTCATCTGCGTCGAGGAGAACAGGTATGGGGCGTCCATTCACAGAGGGAAAATCTTGATTGTTTCTAAGGAGTGCTGGGGACAATCCATTAATATATAGGTTAAAAAGGAAGGGGGCTAGCACACAGCCTTGCCGGATCCCCCTTTTAACGGGAAAGGCAGACGTGAGCTCGCCACCCAAACCAAAGCGCACTCTCGCCATTGCATCACCGTACAAGCACCTTAAAAAAAGGATAACATGAGGATCAACCCCAAGAACCCCGAGAGCCTCCCACAGTCTATCATGTTTTACAGAATCGAATGCCGCTGTAAGGTCTACGAAAGCCTGGTAAAAACTGCCTTTTTTAGCTCTCATATATTTACCTATCAGTAAGGCCAAATTTAAGCTCTGCTCAATCGTCCCCAAGCCTTCTCTAAAACCGTATTGTATGTCTGATAGGACCGAGTTCTCTTCTGTCCAGGCTTGCAGGTGTTCTAAGATAACCCGTCCCGCTACCTTGACCATTGAATCTATTAAGGAAATAGGCCTGTAGCACCCAGGATCATCTCGGTCCCCTTTTTCATTAAAAAATTGGGACGATGATGGATTCCGCCCAAGTCTTTAGCATAGGGGACATGCAGCTGGCATTAATAACTTGTGTTATAATGGGCCCCCAGAGGATGATATTTGACTTAAACAAGTCCACGGGTACTCACTAACAGGGCTCTTTCCACTTCCCCCAAGGTGAACTGTAAATCTGCATAATCAATGGCCTCCACTAGCATATCGCTAACTGGAAGGCAAGAGTTCGTCTGTCCATTATACACCTTTGAGAAGTGATTTCTTTTGTTGGGCCACCTGTGGATTGTTAAAACGGGGTTTTCACAGCTCTCCAAAAGGCAGCACTATCTTTCAGTTGTGCCACACTGTGAAGGGATTCCCATGCTTCCCTTCTCTGTGCACATCTCCTTTACTTGAGAGCCAGTCTATAATCTAATCTTGCCCGTCTGACCTTAATGAGTTTTCTCGGTTGTCTGCCCAACTCGTGCTTTAGATTGGTAAGTGCTCGTGTACATCTTGTGGTGAACCACCCCTGTTTTTTTAGCCTTGTTGCGGGATTGTACACATAATAGCTCCCTAACCTCAGCTGCTATTTGCTGTAAAGACAATAAAATATCATCCTGTGGGGCGGTTTCACACAAACAGTTATCAAAGGCTGGTTTACATTTTATTACTAGCTTCTTAAGGATGGCATCAGAATCAACCTTTGTCCAACGCAGGTTGTACCCATTAGTTCTATTGAGTATAACCTTACCCGTCAACTGTATAGCATTATCGGGCCTAGCTTGCTTATGTGAAGGCAAGTTGACCTCTAGACATAAGGGGAAATGGTCACTGATGGGATTATCACCCATCATAAAAGAAAGCAACCTAGATGTATGATTGAATGAAACCAGTATGTAGTCTATTGTTGAGGATAAGCCTCTTCCATTAAATGTATAAGGCATAGGAAAAGGTCTAGCCAGTAGGTCATTCATGAAACCAAGCTCACTGCTCACAATCAGTTCATTATACATCTCCACCATCGGTGTATGACAAAAATGGGTACCACATATACCATCATCATCAGTATTGCCACAAATCCTACTATCCTCATGTGGACATAAAGCACAATTAAAATCACCCACAAAGATTATAATTGTCTCTTTAGCACTGGCATTGATCAGGAGATTAAGGTCGCTGTCAAGATTTCGTATAACATCACCAAAGTTATCAGCGAGGATGTTATTATAAAAATTAACCATGATAATACAATACATCAAATTATGATGTAATTTTACCAACTGATAATAGATGTTCCCCAATTTTGGCTCTATTTTATCCAGAGGGAGCTTGTTTGAGATATACATGCAGAGCCCTCCCTTCGTTCTACCCCCTCGTTCCTTCACTGCGGGCGTGTGGAATGTTTTATATCCGTTTAAATCAGGGGTCTCTAATGAGTAGCTCGGGAGCTACTGGTAGCTAACCAGCACCTTGAAAGTAGCTCTAAGAGTTAGAGACAAACCAAGACAATCTCAAAGAGTCTATGCATGTTCAAGAAGGAGGCACCACTCATCTCAAAACACTTGGAGTGAAAGCCAACCAAACCAATAGCAGAGCCTTATAATGACACTCAAACACACACTGAGTTGTGTTACGGGGTCTGCCACATGACCATCTATATCCACTCTAACTCTAAATCACAAGGAGATTGGCCATGTAATACATCCTGCCTTATCAGTCTTAGCACATATGTGAACAAGGCACTATCAAAGAGTGACCGTAGTAATCTGTGCTGACCCACCAAAGTGTGGGAATGTAGGAGCCAGAGAGAAATTTGTTAGGAGCATGATCAACCCAAGAGCTTAGAGGAGCAGGGTATCGATCCAGAGCAAAGAACAAATAAGAGCCTCATCTGCATTAATTTATGTGCCTGTCTGACATGGTGTTCCTCCCCCAAAACAGTGCATAAGGGTTTAATCTTTAATGCAATTGTGTCTGTATAATGGCATAATAGTGGCATGGTGTAATAATGGTCATCCTTGATTAATGCGGGTATTTTTTTAGTGTAGTGTTCCCATACCAGCTGCCATCATTGACGTATTAAGAGCATGACTGGCCTACTTTTAGCCACCCCTGACAGAATGAGGACTGTTACTTGCATAATAATGGCCATAATTGATATACATTGGGCATCCTGGATGTTATGGTGTCCAGCCTTGGTACGTTGGCCCTGGTATAACGGTGGCCATTATTCACATAACATAGGCATCCTTGGTGCTATGGTGAGTAGCCATTACCTATGATTGTGATACTTAGGCACTTTAAGCAGAATCTGTCTATGTAAGGCATTTTTACATGATAGTACTGATATTTGGGGATTGTGTGTTTTCTAAAAATGAAAACTAATATTTTAAAGGCAAATATGTTTTTTCAGAAAAGGTTTTTATTCTGAAAACTAAGTTTGTTTGCCAAAAATAGAAAGTGGTATTTTATAGAAAAAATATGCATATTTTCAAAAACTAATATGCTGACGAAGACAAAATATTTGAGTTCTAAAACACATTTAAAGTTGATTGACAAATGATAATTTAAGCTGAGTTGGGTGGGATTTACTGCTCTAGTACTGTTCTTTGTGCCGCGGAGAATTTGATAATTTGAATGTAACTTCATTAGTGAGGTGGGGGCATTTAAAATCGCAAAACGTTTTCCTGCCATTTCTGCTGGTAATCTTGCCTGGAATGCTTGGGTGGTCACTACTGATAATCCTGCTTAGAGTGGTCATAGTGTAATGTTAACACACGTAGCCACTATTTTACAGTGATAGCATATGCTAGTAGCTCGGCAGGACTTTCCTTGAGCGGAAGTAGTTCTTCAATGCATAAAAGGTTGGAAACCCCTGGTTTAAATGAATTGGTATTCTAACCCATGTTTCCTGAAAACATAATATGTCATGAGCAGTGATAAAATCACTCCATGTTTGATTATCTGTCTTATTACGGAGCCCTGCAATATTCCAGGAAATAACCTTGCATGGCAAACAATCACCGATCAGCATAATTCTCGGAGGAGACAAACTCAGAGGGGGGTAGGGGCTGTTAATACAGGGTAGTGCTTGGGCCTCGGTTGGTTCCAAGAGGGTAGTTATGGTACTGCTCGTAGCATCTCTCTCAGTGGCCTCCCTTTCATTTATCGCACCAGGTAACCTAAGAACTGAGGCCTCTTGTTCTGCAATGCAGTTATATAAAGGTGCAACAGCCCCACAGCCCATGGGAAGGTCCACTTCAAGATCTAAGCACTCATTTGATGGTAACAGTCAGTCATTATCCTCTAACGTATTGAGGACATCAAAATAATTACTGACTGGAATAGCAAATCTAGGCTGTCTCCACTCCCGTCTCTATCTACCCCTGTCATAAACTGTGGGAGACAAATAGGTTTATAGAAAAAACCCAGGAGTAGAATATTAATCCCTGTGGTTCTGACTGGTCGTTTGCCCGCCCTATCTAAATTGATTCAGACCAAGTCTGGTGACCCAAGTGTTAAAACTACGCAGTCGCCCTCTAGGGACATTTTAGAGCTTCCTATCCACCCAATCCGCCATACCATCTTTAACTCTGCAAAAAGTGGGTTAGATAATCCCGTCCTTGCGCTGACCAGTGTTCCATAGCTCCACTCGGCAAAGGAGGGACATTAGCCAGGACGAAGGTACAGGGCGTTGCTTTTGGGGGAAGGTGCAGAGTGTTTCAGCAGGGCAAATTACCCCGATGCTGTTTTTGCTGTTTTGGGTTGCGTAAAATCTGGGCTCCCTCTCTACGTACATGATTATGCCTGGCAGGGAGGGGTTCTTTTTGAAAGTTCATCAATCGCTCTTAGATAGTAGGTGTACTCTGTGCTGTATGTGCTTGCTTACAAGTGAGGGGTGCTTCTCCCATATGTGACGTTCCAGAGCCTTGTGAGATTAAAGTGAGGGGTTCAAGGAGGCAATTTGAGGTGCTTTCCTATTACCTTGCCCAGGAATATCCCCCCGAGTAGACATAGCTCTCTCGTTTCTGTTAGGCAGAGCAACCTTAGTTCTGCATTGACAGGTGTCAATCAGAAAAGGAGAGATACTGCCCACAAGCTTTTCCAATTTATCTATGCTCGCTTCTAGTGAATCTAACTTAAGTATCAGAGGGTTCAATAAAGCTGAGACAACCAGACCCATTTTTGTCCAAAACTCCCCATTATCAATAGCCTGAGGCAGAGTTAAAATTATTGGGGTGTAATCTTTGTGAACCAGATTAGGTTCCAGACTAATCTCAATCCACCTCTGCAGTTCTAGTTTTACTGCCTCTCTTAGGGAGGGGGTGAGTTTGCCTATGGAGAACCTGTCCCTTTCTTTTCTTGGACGGGGGTACAGGGCTGCTCCCCTGGCTGATTTTAACTTTTTGACCTCTAGTTGTTACCTTTTGCCTAGTAGAAATGTCACTTGCCTTAGGGGTGTCAATAGACTCTGACTCAAGTACCAAATTAAACTGCTCGTTCGTCGGTGGTGAAATAAGTTTGGAATTAATGTACTTTACAGGGTCGGGCGTTGTGAGCTGGGTTGGGAGCGTTGAGGTTCTAGAGACAGTCTGCGCTCAGAAAGAGCCATTTCATGAATAAGAGCAGACTCAGCCCTTAATAAGAAGGTATCCAGTGTCCCCACAACCCCCTGTCCTGTTAGTGACTTGCCTTTGCTCATTGTTTTCTGAGCCATGTACCTGTATTCACATTTATTACAACAACTACGTTATGTCCTCATACCTTGCTGTTACAGTCCAAACAAGGGTCCATTAGAAGTCCACTGGATCAAAAGGTGACAATAACGTGGCCCAGCCCGGCCTCTTCTGGCCTCTGACGGGTGCAGACGAGCCCCCACTTGACCCGGGAAAGCCTGCACTCGTCCCGTGCTGCGGGACCCATGTAGGCACTTTATGAGCCTCCAGGCACGAATTGACGGTGGCGGAGGCTTCTGGGGCTTGAAGTTCACTGGCCCCACCCGGAGTTCAAAGAATCGGGCTCCCGCGCTGCCGGACCCGTGTAGGCACTTTATGCGCCTCCAGGCGCAGGATGACGGTGACGGCAACGGCTGCGAGAGCGGAGGCTTCTGGGGGTTGAAGTTCAATGCCCCCACCCGGAGTTCAAAGAAAGGGGCTTACACGCTGCGGGACCCGTGTAGGCAATTTATGTACCTCCAGGCGTGGGATGATGGTGGCGGCAACGGCTGCAAGAGCGTAGGCTTCTGGGGGTTGAAGTTCACTGCCCCCACCCGGAGTTCAAAGAAACAGGCATATGTCTGAAGAAACCAAGGAATTTTGTCACTCCTGTGTCACCTGCTAAGCCAGTGGTAAGTCAGGTGGCACTTCAAAGGCCCCCTTAATTCCACTCCCAGTGGTTGGGGTTCCCTTTGAAAGGGTATGGATGCACATTGTTGGTCCCGTAAACCTTCCAACAGCATCTGGATATAGTTTCATACTAGTGGTGGTGGACCACGCCACTAGATATCCAGAAGCCATTCCCCTTAGGCCCACACAGCTCCTGTGGTGGCTAGGTCCCTCCTGGGAATCTTTTCCAGGGTGGGCTTCCCTAAGGAGGTCTTAACTGACAGAGGTACCAACTTCATGTCAAGATACATCACTGCAATGTGGAAAGAGTGTGGAGTAAGCTATACGTTTACCACACCCTACCACCCACAATGCAATGGGCTTGTTCAAAGGTTACCAGGTTGGACTTGACCAATCTGTGGGGGAGTTCTTGAGATGTATTAGTTATCTGGACAGTACTGGGATACAGCTAAAGTTAAAAATACCTTAATGTATACCATGGGGTATCCCTTATTTTGTGGAATCTTAGGTGTGATTAAAAGTAAACTTCAAACTAAGAAGAGTCAGCCTTTCTAACTAAAAGGGATGGGGTAGAATGCACCAAACACAAAAAAAATCCCTTCTGTACAAATCAAATCTATGTGTAGCCCACACTTATATTTCTGTAACCCTGTAAGGATGTACAACACATGTTTCCAATTATTTCTGATGATGGTATTACCCCAGTGTGTATATTTGATTGCAATTCTGTCAATAATAATTCTACTGGTCAGTTAAGACATGTCACGTGACATAGCTTTTAGCACATACACATTGGATCTTAAGTGACCAGTGAGATTATTATTGACAGAATTACAATCAATAAGGACTCCTTGCCTATTGAGAGGTCCTGGTACAAATATATGCACTGGGATAATATCATCATCATAAATAATTGGATTGCAGATTACAGATTGTGGTACTGAAAATTCTGGCCCCGTGTTATAAACATCGTCGTAACATGACGATTTTGGTATCAGCAGACCGAGAATGATTAGAATACTGTGCACAAACATTTTCGTCATATTCGGGTGACGAAATCACCCTGAAATCAGAGTTTCCGTCCTGTTTCCTCAGTCTCCATTGAACGGCAGCCATTTTGTGGTTGCCCTCACATAGGCCAATGACTAATGCCAAAAACGAGTCTGAAGGACACATACACCTTTAGTGACTCCTCTGTGTCCTGGGCAAGCTGACTCCACTGCCTGAAGCCAAACCTGTTCGGCCAGTTCCTTTCCCAGTGGCCGAATGTGATTAGTATCAAGGCACAACATATCATAAAACCTTTCATCACACACAAACCATGCCTAATCTTACACACACCTGTCCCTGTTTCTTACTTTATGACTTGCTTTACGAGGAGGAGGTGTCCGTTTTTATTGGGGTCCGTCGATATCTGATGAAAGTACTGAGCCTTGCCAGGTAATTGATTGAGGGCTGGACAAACTGAAATATGGGCTTGTCATCATGACTCCGCTTTTTCTTTGTAGTGAAAATATGTGAATAGTCAACTGTAAAATAAGGAATGTTTGCCTAAAGCATAATATTTTGTATAAAAGAGAAGGCTGGCTTTGTAAGTTTGAGCAGTCTCCTGAGAATATACACCGTGTTGTACTTCTAGGATACCTGTTACTGGTTGCAGCCAATAAATACGATCTTTGACTTCACCAAGAAGACTCTGTGTTTCTGTAGTCTGAAACAGGAAAAACTCAAAGTCTTAGGGTGTGTTCCCTGGCACCGCTGGGTTTTTCAGAACCCAGTACTTCAGTTGGTGCCCAATGTGGGGCGATTTCAGCGGTACCGGTCCAAGCCAGAGGTTCGTGAGGAGCTTCGTGTGAAAATTCTAGAGGAAGGCCGCCACTTCATCGACCCCTGTATGTCGACGTGGTCCGAAAGTCTTTGCTGCGAGGTTCCCCGCTTCCCGACGGCTACGAAGGACTGCTGCCCTGACTATCGCCCTGTTTTGGACCCTTGATGATTGGTAGAGCGAAACGATAGACGAGTCTTCTGGTGACGTCATCGATACCTCAGTTAAGTATAAGTGGAGCGTCTCCCAGTCCTTAATTTGGTTCTTAGTTTGGTATCCCCTTGGGATCTTTGATTTGGAACTTGCAAGTACCAAAGCCGAGGGACTCGTGTATTCACAAGACTATCGTATTCGATAATCCTGTGAAGTTTGAAGCTAGACTAGAGAGCGAAGATGCCTGGTCTTAGCAGACTTGGAAATTTGTTTTGTCTTGGTGGTAATAGGGATTCCCGATTGGAGGACTCGTGTCCGGTTCCTCCGATTGGAACTCCAACCTATGAACTATATGTGAAACATGGCGTAGGCCCCATCACATATAATGAAGTATGGATCCGATACACCAGGAAAGATGGTGCTTTCAAATGGCCCCAATATGGTAGTTTTGACACAGAGATTCTGGATAATCTGGAGGTTAGACTTTTTAAGAAGAAAGCCCGGCCGGTGAAGTTTGACTCTGCCTATGGCGTAAGGAAGCCAAACAGAAGGAAATTAAATTAGCAAAGAGAAATAAGAGAGAAAAGGGTATCTTGATAATGCAAGCTGCTATGCAGTTTAAAGATAATGAAGAAGAACAGATAAGTGAGCAGTTGCACAGGCAACGTAAAATGGTGATCGATAAATGTTATCCAGTTTTGCCGCTTCTTCAACAAGATGCAGCGAAAGAAATTGAGAAAGATCCTTTAATGTCACACTTGTTGAGTTCGCCACCCCCTTATGCGCAGAGTGCTACAGCACCTCCGCAACCTTTAGTTGTGCAACCTCCGGTTATTGTGCCTCAGGTTCTTCCGCAGCCGCCAGCTCCTCTTCAGTTGGCTCCTACTCCTATGGCGCAGCCCCCTCAAGGGCCGCCAACTTTGCCACCTGCTTCATCTGTACTTCCTATGACTTTGTCTGCTACATCGACTGCCTCTTCTAGTGTTCTTCCTGATGCTGCCTCTGCGTCTGCCTTGTCTCCCTCTGTTTTTCCTCCTGTCATTTTGTCAACTTCTCCTTCTATCCGACAGAGAATGACTGATACTGTTGCTAGCATTATATTTCCTCTCTTCGGGTCAGCTGGTGTGACCCCTGATTCGGAGCATAAGCAGTCGCGTAGTCAATTGCCTAATTCTCGAGAGAGAGAAATGTTTGACCATATGGCGCGTAAATGGGTTACTTTCCCTTTTAAATATAATGTGGAGTCTGTTATGGATGTTTTCCGTCAATGGGAAGCACCGAAACAAAGATACGTTTTTGAGAAATTGTGTGCTTTCCTTTGTGAGGATTTGGAGGATAATGAGTTAGAAACAAATCCGCCTGATTTGTGCCGTGTACGGTTTGAGTTTTCAAAAGGTACGATTGTGGGTTCCGATGTTGAGAAAGCAGTTGCGACGTTGTTGTCCTTTAGGAATAAGGATCCTTCCCAGTCACTGTTTGAACATGACTCCTCTGTTAAGAAAAAAGTGAGACAGTACCCAATGAGAGAAGTCCCTCCAGTATGGAAGGACGCCGTTGCGGCTGATGCCATTAATAACATTGGTGCTATGCCAGCTCATTTTCAGCGTGTTTGGGTGCATGTTCCTTGGAAGCGAGCTGAAGTTTTAGCCCTTAAGCAGACTTTGCCTGACCCCCGTAAAAACCCTGCAGGGTATTATAAGGAATTATCACAGACTGCAGACTCATGCATTATGAATTTAGCCGACATAGACATGTTATTTGGGAATGTTGTTCCACAGCCTTTGTGGAGATTGATTCGCCATGCGATCATGCGCAAGAGTTAGGGGACTCATGGGCTAATATTAGTACTGCAAATGATAGACAAGTTGGTGGTGCCAAGCCTGAGCCTTTGGTAGCAGAACTTCCTGCTAGGATCATTACTTACATGAAGACTTTAATGCCTGCGATGCGTGTGAATTGGGATAAATTGTCTGCGTGTAAGCAGAAGAAAGATGAAACAGTGTCTGATTTCTTCACCAGGTTTGAAGAAACGTTTATCGACCACAGTGGTCAAGACATGAGTACAGAAGGTGGTCAACGGTTGTTCGTTGACAAGTTTGTGCACAATTTGCTTCCCGAGCTGTGTAAGAAATTGAAAGATTCAGAGAGTTCTTGGGCTGTTTCCTCTTCAGCACAAATATTGGCTACTGCACAGTACTACGAAAATAGGGATAAAGATGAGAAGGATAGAGCAGACAAGAAAACCAAAGAATTAAAGACGAAGGTTCTTTTACAACAGGCGTATCCGCCACGTGGTGGTCAGAGTAACTATCAGCAACCTCAACAGTTTCAGAGAAACTCGCAAAGGCTCGAGTATTCCCAACCACGTGTTCCTGTAGGTCCCAATCAGTGTTCATATTGTAAAGAAGAGGGTCATTTCAAGTATAGTTGTCCTATTTTGTTACAGCGTACGAATGGTGCTTCTGGCGCAAGAGGTCGAGGTGTTCAACAAGCTCCTAGAGGTAGAGGACGTGGAAGTTTACCCGAGAACAAGCATTCCCTTCCGCCTCAGAATTCAATGAATAGTTTTGACCAGCAAAATAACGCGTCTGGTAGGACGGCTCAGTACTATGCTGACGACTACTATGCAGAAGATGAGAATATCGAAGGTAATGATTGCTAGGACAGCCATAGACAAAGAGAGGGAGTTGTTTCAGTTCCAGTAGATCAGAGTGGACCATATGTTAAGGTGATTACATCAGGTGTGTCAGAGCCTTTTCTGTTGGATACTGGTGCTAACAAGAGTTATATTATGCACTCAAAACTCCCTGGCGCACCTTTGTCTGGCAAGATGAATGTTTCAGTAGGTTTTTCTGGCGCCCCGGTTAGGAACCCGATTTCTAGTCCTATGTCCCTTTCTGTTGGACCTTGTGAATTGGAAGCACCCCTTATTCTAACGACAGGTTGTGGTGAAAACTTGTTAAGATTGGATTTGTTGAAAAGATTGTATGCGACATTATATTGTTCTCCTTCAGGAGTACAACTTACACTGGGTAGGAAAGTGATCTCTCCAATGTATTTGTCGAAGGATAAACTTCCGACAGAATTGTCGTTTCTTCCTGATATTCTTTGGGCTACTGGTCCTAATGATGTGGGTCTTTTGGAAATACCGCCATATGTTGTGACATTGAAAGTCGATGTTAAATTGCCACGCATTCCCCAATACAAGATCTCTAGTGAAGGTGAAAAGGCGTTGCTAGCGATCATTTATGATTTGATTGAAAAAGATGTAATTGAAGAGACAAGAGGCAACGTTTGTAATAGTCCTGTTCTGCCTGTTTTGAAACGTACTGACCCTTCTCAGCCACCTGTTTACAGGTTCGTGATTGATTTTAGAGAGGTTAATAAAATAGTTGTGCCACAGTTTCCAGTTGTTCCTGATATCACTGCCCTATTGGCTATGATTCCAGCTTCTGCCACCTGGTTCTCGGTGATTGACTTGAAGAATGCTTTCTTCAGCATCCCGATTGCCGAGGAGAGCAGGGATATTTTTGGCTTCAGTTTAGGAGGCCGAAGCTTCCGTTTCAAACGCGCTCCTCAAGGCTACTGTGAAAGTCCATCGATATATAGTCAGGCCTTAAAAACACAGCTTGATGCAATTGTTTTACCTGATGGCGCTACCCTTATTCAATATGTCGATGATTTGCTCATCGCTGCAGATACTGAAGAGATTTGTAAAAAAGCCACCTTGTCGTTGTTGCGTCATTTGTCTGATTTACATCACAAAGTGTCTCTTTCAAAATTGCAATATTGTCGACAAGAAGTGACCTACTTAGGTCATCTCTTATCGAAGGAGGCAAGGAAACTGACCCCGAAAGAATTCAGACAATTGCAAAATTGAGTGTGCCAAGGACACAGAGAGAAGTACGTGCTTTCTTGGGCATTACGTCATACTGCAGACAGTGGATACCTAATTTTTCTTTGCTGGCCAAACCTTTGGTAGCATTGACTTGTAAAGATACACCGAATCCCGTTCCGTGGTCTGAAGATTGTCAGAAAAGTTTTTCCGAATTGCGTGATGCATTATGTTCGGCTCCTGTGTTGGGTACCCCCGACTACAGTAAGCCCTTTACACTGTATGTCCATGAGAAAGAGGGTTGTGCATTATCAGTGCTAACACAGTCTTTTGGAGACAAGCAGTGTCCATGCGCGTATTTTTTGTCGACTTTGGACCCGGTAGCTAAAGCATTGCCGAGTTGCTTGAGAGCCACAGCGGCAGCAGCTGTTTCTATTAGACAGTCTGCTGGGTTAGTGATGAATATTATGCTGATTGTGATGGTTCCACACGCAGTGGACACGTTGTTAAACAGGACCAAGACACAGCACTTAACTAGTGCTCGATTGTCAGGTTACGAGTTGACACTGTTAGCGAGTCATGTGCACATAAAGAGATGCAATACGTTGAATCCAGCCACGTTATTGCCAATTTCAGTAGAGACAGATGATGTGGAACAGCATGATTGTTTTCTCAGGACAGAAGAAGAAACGAAAGGGAGAGTAGATCTTAAAGATACTCCTCTTGTAAAGTGTGATGGTACCTTATGGGTGGATGGTTCATGCTTTAAGCTTCCGAATGGTGATACGACTGCAGCATATGCTGTCACGACTTTGCATACGATTGTTGAAGCTGCACGTATACCACATAATTCAGCTCAAGCAGCAGAGTTGATTGCACTTACGAGAGCGTGTGTGTTATCAAAAGGATTGAAAGTGACCATATATACCGACAGCCAGTATGCGTTTGGTGTGGCTCATAGTTTTGGACGATTGTGGAAAGAACGTGGGTTCCTGACTTCGCATGGAGCTAAGATTCAGCATGGTCAGTTGGTGAATGAGCTTCTTGAGTCACTGACCTTGCCATTACAAGTTGCGATTGTGAAATGCAGTGCACACAAGAAGGTGACTGATGATGTTGGTCGTGGTAATGCATTTGCTGACGAGATTGCAAAAGAAACAGCAAAAGATGTGATGAATCGAATGTATGTTGCAGGCGCTGCAAGATGGGTTGGTGACGTTTGAATGTGTGAAGATACGATAGAGAGTGTGAAGTCTCTTCAAGCTGAAGCTTCAGAGAAAGAGTTGAGTGTGTGGAGAGAAAGTACGGGTAAATTGGATGAAAATGGTTGTTGGGTTGACCTGTCAGAACATCAGCGATGGTTGTTACCCGATGCGTATGTGCTTGCAGTGGTGACAATGGCTCATGGAATGGCCCATATCAGTGTGAAAGGGATTTGTAAGTTGTTGACTCCAGTATGGCAAAATGCTGGAATTCCTAAATGTGCAGAGAATGTGGTCAAGAATTGCATGGTGTGTCTGAAATACAATCCTGGTAGGGGAACCCCAACTCCAGCTGGTCATTTTGCGCCTCCAACGTATCCGTTCGAGGTTTTGCAGCTAGATTTCATCCACATGGAAAGGTGCAACAATTTGAAATACGTACTCGTTGTTGTTTGTGCCTTTTCAAGATGGGTAGAAGCATATCCCTTAAAAGACAACACTGCCTTATCCACAGCTAAAGCCCTTGCCAAAGAATTCTTCCCTAGGTTTGGAATGCCGAGAATGGTCTGGAGTGATAATGGGAGTGAATTTGTGGGTCGCGTGATGAAAAAAGTATGTGAGGGGCTAGGTATTCAGCAGAAATTCCATGCTGCAAATCACCCCCAATCAGCTGGACTAGTAGAGTGCTATAATGGCACGCTCAAATTGAAGTTGGCAAAAATACAAGCGAGCTCTGGTCTTAAATGGCCTGACGCTCTGCCTTTAGCACTCCTATCAACAAGAATGACTGTGCATTCGCGAGTGGGACTTAGTCCCTATGAAATTGTGTTCGGCCGCCCGGCGAACATATGGGGAGTGCCAAGGCCGACAAAATTCAGTGAGATAGAACACCCTGTACTGCTTGATTATCTGTATGAATTGACGGCTAAATTGCATGTTTTACACCAACAGGTTCACGATACTCTGCCTCAGGTCTCTGAAACTCCAGGACATCTTATCGATCCTGGATCATGGGTGCTGGTCAAAAATTTCAGGCGGACAAACAATAACCAGCCCCGTTGGACCGGCCCCCATCTCGTCCTTCTCTCAACAAGATCAGCTGTTCGAGTGGAAGGGAAAAAGAACTGGATCCACGGCGTACACTGCAAGAGAGTCCCTTTACCTCTACCGTACGACCGGTGGGTCCAGGAGGGGATCGCAGACTCTGAGACTGAGACTGTGCCTCGTTTTCTGCCTTTTAGTGATGCACGTGTAAAAGGAACACTTTCTGAACAAGAAAGTGACAATATTTTGCAAGAAGCTGTGCCACCGTCAATTCGATTGAACACTACAGAGCCTGAACTCTTGTTCCAGAACCAGACAGTACCTGGAAAAAGCCGTTACAATTTGAGGCCGAGAACTATGGACAAATAAAAATTATTTTCTTTGCTATTTTTGAAAGTGCAGCTCTCTCATCTGAGAAACGTTCTTATTTTTGTTCTTCGAACCGCCATCCGGGTTCAGGTGTAGGGTCGTGGTTGCCCAAGTCTTTGGAGTGCAGCTGAAGACGTTAGGTCGACAGTTCTGGTCGGTCCAAGGGAGTTGCCCTGGACTGACAGAAGCATTCCTTAGCATAGAACACCCTACCACCACGAGCAGCAATTAGAGAGGATGGAGTTTTTCGAGAATGAGAGACCTGCCAAACATATGGACTTTAAAGCCAGAATGTGTATAATGATGACAAAGAAACGATTTTTGATATTATGTATTTTCATGTTGCTTAGTGTGATGACGTTTTTGATAGGATATGTTTTATTCTCTTTTCAAGTGACATTTGCACCCACTACACAGCCCATACCTCCTTCTACTGTTTCCTCACATTCTTTTTACCCTCTGCCTGAACACGAGTCCGCTAGAAGATTAGAATTTGTCAATAATTCATTCGTTCAGCTTCTACACCAACACCAATTAGTAGTGAACACAACTAACTGTTGGGTGTGTGGTCTTATGCCTCATACTACTGATAAAGATATCCCTTATCTGGTCCTGCCTTTCAGCCATAATGGTTCTGTGTGGGCATATAGAACGATATTCATATACGCTCATGAAGCCAACCCCCTACATTCTGTGAAAGATAATGCTAAGAATAGTGCTTTAGTTAAAGGTATAGTAGATATGATTAGGGAAGATATTTCCTATGAGACTATCCCGAGAGATGAGACACTAGCATATATTGGATGGAACATAACAGGATATGGAGTTACTCTGAGTGAGAACCAGCAAGCAAAGAGATCCTCCCCGATTTAGATTGTACCCCATCAGGGCCATCTATGTCTGCAAGGTAATGGCAAGAATCCCAGAGCGCAGTTAGGGAAAAGTATCTGCACTGAAACATATGTTTTTGCGTCTCAGACTTCCCCTTCGTTCTTAGCAGCTAAGGGTACCTATTTCATCTGCCATAATAGAGCCTATACATGGTTGCCCCCTGACTTCTCAGGCACATGCTTTGTTTCGTTCCTGTTGCCTCCCACCTACACGGCCACGGCAGATTACCATAAGACAAGGATAGTTAGAGGTGTCATCAGTAAAGAAGACACTACAGGACAAAAATTTGGAGATTTCGTAAAGGGTTTTCTGCCGTTTTGGGGGCCTATGGTTAACAGCAGGAACATAAGGCAATTGACAAGGGTGGTTGAATCCACGGTAGATGAAACCGCCGGTGCCCTTAGTAATTTGACTGCTGAGCTCCAGTCGGATCGCCTTTTGACTCTTCAGAACAGGGTCGCATTAGACGTCATACTTGCAGACCGAGGTGGGGTATGTAAAGTGATCCAATCAAGTTGTTGTGTTTTCATTCCAGATAACGCTCCGACAGTTTACCAGGCCATTTCCAAACTGCATAAGATCTCCGAATCTATTCACGTGGATAAAGGAGATTGATGATTGATGGGGTGGTTCTGGGAACTGATATCCGCCTGGGGATGGAAAATTCTGATAGTCATTGGGATGATCTTAGCCATTCTTTTCCTGTTCTGTCTGCGTGTACAGTGTGCTCCTGCAATATGTGGCCTCTGTGCTACATCGTGTGTAAGGAAACCTGTATCAAGAGACGAGCTAACTAATAGGATGATGCTACAGCAACATCTCAACGACTTTATGAATATAGACCTGGACTCAGACCTAGACTCAGATTAACGTGAGTATAGGTTATTGCCTATGTAAGGGCAAAAGGAGGGTCTGTGGTACTGAAAATTCTGGCCTCGTGTTATAAACATCGTCGTATCATGATGATTTTGGTATCAGCAGACCGAGAATGATTAGAATACTGTGCACAAACATTTTCGTCATATTCGGGTGACGAAATCACCCTGAAATCTGAGTTTCCGTCCTGTTTCCTCGGTCTCCATTGAACGGCAGCCATTTTGTGGTTGCCCTCACATAGGCCAATGACTAATGCCAAAAACGAGTCTGAAGGACACATACATCTTTAGTGACTCCTTTGTGACCTGGGCAAGCTGACTCCACTGCCTGAAGCCAAACCTGTTCGGCCAGTTCCTTTCCCAGTGGCCGAATGTGATTAGTATCAAGGCACAACATATCATAAAACCTTTCATCACACACAAACCATGCCTAATCTTACACACACCTGTCCTTGTTTCTTACTTTATGACTTGCTTTACGAGGAGGAGGTGCCCGTTTTTATTGGGGGTCCGTCGATATCTGATGAAAGTACTGAGCCTTGCCAGGTAATTGATTGAGGGCTGGACAAACTGAAATATGGGCTTGTCATCATGACTCCGCTTTTTCTTTGTAGTGAAAATATGTGAATAGTCAACTGTAAAATAAGGAATGTTTGCCTAAAGCATAATATTTTGTATAAAAGAGTAGGCTGGCTTTGTAAGTTTCAGCAGTCTCCTGAGAATAAACACCGTGTTGTACTTCTAGGATACCTGTTACTGGTTGCAGCCAATAAATACGATCTTTGACTTCACCAAGAAGACTCTGTGTTTCTGTAGTCTGAAACAGGAAGAACTCGAAGTCTTAGGGTGTGTTCCCTGGCACCGCTGGGTTTTTCAGAACCCAGTACTTCAAGATATGCATTTAAAGAAGCCATGAAAAACCAATGATTAGAATTGAGAGAAGCGATTGATTATACTTGCATCAGAATATTAAGATTTACGAAGTGCTGGTGGCAATTGAATCAAGCCACCTGACCTCTGCTGGGAGGGATTTTTCATATTAAGATTGAGAATATATGATTTTAGTGTGAAAACGTTTTTATATACATATTTGTCCTGAAGAAAGTGGGGGATCAACTGCAGGTACCATCGAAATGCCACATCGACAGACATTGTTTTAGAGAAAGTGATTTTTAACACAAAGATCAAGGACTAAATGTTATTACTTTTCGTAATAAGGATTATTTTTGTTGTCTTTATTTTCCTTGCGAATTCCTTGTGTCAAATGTGGATGGATGTAACAACCAGGATGAGACTGTCTATGGATGTGATGATTAATGAAAATATGATTTTATGATGCACACATTGTATATAATACTTGTTTTATAACAGTGTAGTACACTGAGTTTTTTAATTGTGTATTCTTGAATATTGACATGTTACTATATTTAAATCTTGGTGACAACAATAAAAAAGTATGACATTTTTAATAAGGAGATAAAGCAAGATTTCGTTTTATTTACTATTGATGTAAACATATGTTTGGTGCATCCTTACTGGGTTATAGAGATATGTGTTGGTTACACATAGATTTGATTAGCACAGAAGGGAATTTTTTGCCTTTTGTGATTAAAAGCAAACAAATTATTGGATGTCTAGGGGTACCATAATCCCACCATCCTTAGCAAGCACCAACATTTTCTGCCCGCTCAAAATGCCAGAAAGTTGCTCACGGGCATTCCTCAGGGCTATCAAAGGACTTCAGGTTTTTACTCTGCATTCTGAGGCTGGAACTCCTGGTTCTATAATGTGAAAAGAAGTCCCAGAATGGCAAGTAAGAACCTGTAATGAACGAGTTGATCAAGTACACATTTCAGAAACTTGAAAGCTCTGCTGTCCTAGGTGCTAACGGGCAGATTTACAAGCCCCTTGTGCCTCATTTACGCCGCCGTTGCGTCACTTTTGTGACGCAGCGGCGGCGCAAATCCTGCGCCATGGTGCGGGGTACTTACAACGTGGCGCATCTGGGAGATGCGTCATGTTGTAAAGCCCTGCGCCACATGTAGGCGTTCCTGCGCAGGGGGAGGCGTTCCGGCGCAGGAACGCCTCCTAAAAGTGGCTGAGTGAAATCTACAAGATTTCACTCAGTCACTTTTAGGCCCATGCTGTGTCAAAACCCTGCGCCTGCCTGAAGCAGGCGTAAGGATTGACGCAGCATTAGCAAGATAGGGCCCCCCAGAGCATTGCTGGAGCTGTGTCGTGCTTGCGACGCAAGTCCAGCAATGCGCCACGTTTACGGTACAGATGCGTCACGCATCTGGGCCGTTTTTGCTCCATGGTGCGCCGCATTGTAAATGCGGCACATCCATGTTGGCGGAGCTGTAGCGCACATTAACTGGCGCATCCCTGCTGTTATACAGGGATGCGCCAGTTATTGTAAATATGCCCCTATGATTGTTGAAGCAGCGGGTCAATGTGTGTGATGAGACACGTGAAAAGAAACCTGATGTGCAGGTGCTCCTCTTACCGAGCCCAGGCTAGACATCTGGCTCCATATTTATCATTTGTTCATGCAGCCCAATGCAGCAAGCCAACTTGCTGCGCTGCGTGAAAGGTAAAGGTCAGGAATGTGCAGTATTTAACATTAAATGGCACATTCCTGTCCTTACCTAGCGCTGGAGCACTTTTTGCTGCCTAGTGCAAATGCAAACACCCTTACGTCATGGTGCAAGTGTGTCTGTGTTGTAGGCAAGATTGTTTTCGTGCAGGAAGGGCCACCTTCCTGCACATAAACAATCCAGAAAGACATTTTCCTCTTTCTATGTGTGCTGTAGAATGCGTGCAGCACACGTAAAAAGAGGAAATATGATGATATTTCTCCTGATTACGCCTCATCTGAGGAGGCGTAGCATTTTGATTCCCAGGCCTACCACTAATGGTAAATCTAAGAGTGCACCAAAATCCACTGGTGGGTGCGTGAGAACACCCACACTCCACACATGGAACGCCTCCCTGGGGCAGAGTGCCGCAAGGCAGCGATTTCCACTTGTGTCATGAAAGTGGCCTTGCGTGGCTTGATAAATCTCCCTTAGGTTTTGCGTCCCCCTTGCGTGGCACAAGGGCGACACAAAACCTTCATAAATCTGACCCGCGGTTGCTTGCCATGCCTTACCATAAACAGTGCCTATACATGCCGCACGTGCCGCACAGCAAGGGTTACCAACAGTCACTGTTGGCATTTAAGCCTGCAAATGTGCTCCTGCGAGTTAAGCATATTACAATAAATAATGTAACAAAACAATGTCCTGGGGGGAAATTCCAGCATCTTGTAACTCAGTCACCAATGTTTGCAGAAGGGGGTGGGTGTGGAAGGAGAGAGAGGCTTTGATTGAGGACGTGCAACTCCTCCAGAAATGCCCCAGGCCTGATCCCCTCAGGGCAGGGCTGCTTTATCTCTTTTACAGGAAGGGGTATTTCTTAACCTGTGTTTGCACGAGACTTACTCAAGAGAGCTATTTTTTTCTGTCTCTAGAGGGATATTTTAGCACACCCTTCCTGGACAGAAAGGGCTATAAAAGGGGCGAGTGATGCGTGAAGCGGGGCAGAGCGAGTCCGAGGGCAGTTTGGGTGCTCAAGATGCTGCCATACCTTCTCGTCGTGTTCCTCCTTCAAAGACTTGCCGTGAGTATTACTCAATCTAGGGCGCCGTGCACCTTCACGTGCGTTACTTCCAAGCATTACACGTTTCTCGGCTCTTTCCACTTTCACCCTGGTCCTATATCTTTGATTGCAGCCTTCATTCGAATGCACTTTCCGGAGCTATCGTGTTTCTTTATCATGCCTAAGTATACCCTGTCTGTATAGGATACTCACAGCTGTATATTTGAATATAGGCGCTCACCTTTTATTCAGACTGGTATTTTCGCATCTCCGCGCCTGAGGTACTATTTTTAAGTGCGTTCCCCGTTCGCTCGCGGGAGCTCGAGGACACTTCTGTTGCAGTCAGGCGGGGCTGTTGGTGAGATAGCTCCTTTGGTTAATGCGCCTGCTCGAGAGATCTGTGTGCAATCGACAGCTTTGCTTCACGCTCTTCATCCGTACCAAGCCTGCCATGCCTCCAAGATAGACAACATTAATATTTCCCTGACAGTGCCCCCTGGCATTTTCAGTTCGTAGCGACTGACTAGCAGGTTTTATTTTTAGAAACCTTACTTCCCGCTTAAAGCTCAAGAATGCAACTAAGGGGCATATTAACAAGCCAGGCGATAAAATTACCGCCGCTTTAGCGGCAGAAAACTGCCGCTAAAACGGCGATAATGGGCTTGATAATATGCTCTTTGGAATTCCAATTGAAGCCCATGTTAGATGTCCTTCACATCTAACATGGGCTTCAATTGGAATTCCATAGAGCATATTATCAAGCCCATTATCGCCGTTTTGGCGGCAGTTTTCTGCCGCTAAAGCGGCGATAATTTTATCGCCAGGCTTGTTAATATGCCCTATAATTTTTTAGGAACACAGAGGTCGCGCTGTATTTGGGATTCTTTCAAGATTTTGAACATACTTTAAAATGGCTTTGGATACCAATGCTGCCCAGCTACTTTGATGCGCTATGATAGCCTTTGGGCATATCTACAAGGCGGCGATATAAAATGATCGCTGCTTTTGCGTCCGTTTTTGGCCGAAAAGCGGCGATAATTTTATCGCTATATTAGTAAGGTCACGCTAACGCGTGAAACCTTGCCTTAGCGCCTGAATTCCTAACGTGCATCTCTAATGAGATGTAAAGTGGGCGTTCCTCCCCAGGATAACGGGAGAAATGTCACTAAGCGACATTTCTCCTATTATCAAGCCTCACGCAAAGCAGCATAGCGACAGGAAAAGTAACAATAACCTCTGTTATCACTACTTTCCTTACTCCTGCTTTGAAACTGACTTAGCCATGATATCCTATGGAAGGTGGATATCATGGCTAAGTATGTGAGGCCCTATCAGCAACCTATCGCCAAACTTCGTGGGATTATCGCAGGGTTTCCAGCGATAATCTCACGTTTGGCAGTTAGCGCTAGGATTTTTATCGCTTTTGAGAAAAGCGTTGCTAATAGCACGCTATCTCAGCGATAAAAATCCACGCTAGCTGGCGATAATTATCCTAGCGCTAAGTGCGCTTAGCGATAATTATCGCCGGTTGTTGCTGATATGCCCCCTTGTTCGTTAACGGTGCCATTTACACCCTCTTCAATCTATTGTATTAAAAGTGTGTTTTTTCACTGATACATGTTTTTTTCACGATTGACTTTTTATTTTTATTTTGCTACATCTGAGAACCTGAAATCTGGTGCTAGTTTGGGGGTGAACAAAATGTAAATTGTGGTAATAACCTTGAACTCTCGATGTATTTATGTCTTTTATAAACCACTCGTCAACAGGGCGTTGGACACTGGATGTTAAATCCAGTGGTGGCTCCTTAGCTAAGGCAGAGGAGCGTCGTCTCACTGCTTTTCAGCAGTGTAAATAAAGGAAAAATCAAATTATAATAACTCAATGTTATTATCATTTAATTTTTTCCTGCTGTGGCAACTTTGCGTGTGGGTCTGCTCTACTCGCAGAGCTGGGGTAGGAGTGGTGGGCACTCTGTAAGTGCGCATGAATGTTTTGCCATCCGTCTCAGGCTGGACAAACAGTCATGTGCACTTTGCATGTTCTCCACCCAGGCTATATTACTACTTGGGTGGAGAACATGCCCAGGCTCCCAGTCCTCTGTAAGCGCCGAACCACGGGGCTCAGACCAATTACAACGCTGCATTGCAGCATTGTGATTGACTTAGGGCAGCCTGGGTGCTTCCAGTTCCGGCCGGACGCAGAGAGACAACGTAGGAGAGATGTGGCAAGGAGGTCATTTTCTTTTTCTTTTTCTTGTAACATATTTTGGATGGTTTTAACATGGAGGCTTATGAGAGGATAACAATGTGCTCATTGGTTAATTTGGGCCGGGGTTTGACATTACTCAGCACTGGAAATACATTTTTAACAAAGGCACTTATGACAGTCACCACATGGTAGCGTCATCTTTCAATTTTTGAGGGAGAAAATCAATTTAACGACTGAGGGCCTTATTTACAAGCCCTTGAACTACCCTTACCTCACTTTTTCCATGTTAAAAATGATGCAAAAGTGGCTCAAAAGGCTTGTAAATCTGCCCCTAAGGAGCTAATTTACAAGCCTCTTTCACCATTTTTGCATCATTTGTAACATGGGAAAAGTGATGTACAGGTGGCGCAATGGGCTTGTAAATAAGACCCTAAATACAGACTTCAAAAGTAATTCCAGCGCACCCGGGCCATTCTTAATGCTATGATGAACTGAAATTTACAAAGCGGAACATTGAGAGGACTGTGATGTTAAATAGGAAGCGTTTATACTTGTATGTGCCAGTGCTGGAAATTTCAATCGGTAGTGTACGTTACAGCGGCCCCCTGACCTATTCCTTCTGCCCTGGCACTTGTTTATTTCCAAATTAAGTACTGAATGTGCTGCTATGGTGAAAACACCTAGGCTGGGAGAAAGCTGTGGTGCAGTGTGGTGCATATGATAGTGGCGGGGCACGGTGTCTTCCAGTGTAAAAAGAAGTATAAACTAACCTGTGTTTTACGATTGGTGGAGAGCTTAGCTTCATGCAGGGCTTTAGGTGGGATGAAAAAAAACAGAGGGGTCTCTCAAAGGGGCGTGGCCGATGTAATAAAGGGCGTGGCTTAAAATCAGTAAGCAAAGAATCTGTCATTAACATAGTGTCCCGCCTTGCTTGACTGGTATTTTGCCGATTCTGTCACTGCATCCAGATATATAGTACAACACCTGCAAGAAGCCAGGACTATTGGCTTTGTCAGTGGTTGTTCCTTGCATAAGCTAAATAAGCAACAACTATGGCGTTGTATGTTATACTGAACATGCTTCAGTTCTGAAATGATGAGACTCTGAAAGAACTATAACGAGTCCCGTTAAAGATGCATCACAGGCAGTGAAGGGTGGTACTGCAGAAGTTAAGATATGTTTTTCACCCTGAGGATGGGGGCAAAAATGGAGAGCCCGATAGGGGCCCGTCTTAGCATCAGCTTTTAAGAACTGTCGGTGCTGAGCACCGGCAGGACCCGGCCCACTTAAACACTTGGCTTCGTGTAATATATCACCTCGCTTTGGGTATGTCAATCAATCTGATTAAGGATCATCGTGGGTTACACGGTACGGCCTCAGATCAAATGCTTCCTGCCCTGCCATTCAGGGAGTTGTATATCATCAGAGGGACAGATATCTCACCTCTGCTTGTTCCACGATGCAGGCGTACAGTATTAAAAGTGCTGTATTACGGAAAGGGTTCCGGGAGTTCACTAGGTATTTGCGCCAGTGTCTGTGCTCTTATTGTACCTTCAGATTACAATTGGGGCCGTCGACATGTCTTGCACTTGAAAAAATCGTGCCCCCAGGCTTGCTTTGTTTTCAGTTTTCAGCAGTGTGATGAGTGATGTGAGAGCAGATATGGCATGACCTTTAACCCAGGGTCAAATTACTGAGCGGTTTTTGGCACAATTATCATCAGCAGGAGTTACAGAATATATAAGGATTGCCGGGAGCCTGTAAATATACCACAACGTCCATTCAAAGGGCCCATCTAGTAAAACAAATTTATGTTTGCAAGAAGACATTTATTTACCACTAGGTGTCACCAGAATGCAAGGAATTGCATGGAAATGGCGTTTTTTAAAAGTTATTTTGTGATAAGAATTTCACACAGAAAAACAATGGGGCATATGTACAAGCTCCTATCGCCACCACAACTTCACTTTTACAGACGATGTGGTGGCGATAGGGGCTGCGCGCTTAGTGATGCCATGTACATAAGGCACCCTTTAACGCTATGGTTAGCGTGACAGGGGTGTGCTGTGGGTGTTGTGGTGGGCGTTCCACCGCAACATCCATTGTATTTGACACTGCCCCTTATGGACAAGGGTGGCGTACATAGGACGCAGCACAAAAATTATGACCAGGAAAACCCTTGTCTTAAGTTGGCCAAATGAGGAGAAATGCATTATTTCTCCTCGTTTTTACTTTTTCCATGTGTGCTACCTTGGGCAGCACACATGGAAAAAGCAAAATGCCATGGTTTGTTTATGTACAGGAAAGGACGTACATAAACAAACCTTTGAAAAAAACGCAATTTTGTCTCTTTCATGTGTGCTGCATGAAGCAGCACACATGAAAGTGACAGAATGGCATTTTAGGATTGTTTATGTGCAGGAAGGGACACCTTGAAACCCTTCAGGGGTGATATGTTAGCGCTTTACAAATACGAAGTATTATTGTTATTTTGAGGCCATATTCCTGGTATTTATTAATTTCCCTGGTATTTTACACAGTGACTCCACCTAAATTTAAGTTGAGTCAAACACAACAGGAGAGCTACTGGGGATCTTGTAATCTTGATTCGGCCAGTTACTCCCATTACCAACGGAATTTGGATTACCGGGGACCTCATAGTGAGGCCCAAAGAGGGTCCAGCAGGACTGGCGGGTTGAGGAAGAACAATAACTGCACTGCACCTTGCAGACTGAGGCACTGGGCACGCCCACTTCCTTCTTCACATGAGGGGACGTAGGAGGGTCTTGTCTTTGTGTTGACGTGGCACTCTTCGTGACAACCATGATAGCAGTATGCACAGGAAATCTCGAGACAGGTATAACACTGGTAAAATGGTGCAGAAAGTGTGTTTTCTATTTGCCTATGTATATATTTAAATATCCAACACACACTCAAATATGCAACTTCTCAGGTAAGCTATAATGAATGTTAGCTATTTGTGGCTTACACTTTTTATGTTAACATTAAAAATAAAAAAAGGACTGACTATGTCGTCCGAGTTAAAATGGCATTTTCTGCCAGTAATTGTATCCTCTTCTCGGTATATGATGTGTGCCTCTGCCAAAAAACGGATTTTTCCATTACAGTGGATTTGAGAAATACAGGACACACTCTCAGGGCACAAACAGTAGCTGACTTCAAGCAGCAAGGCAATGGATACAACTCTGCAGGCTGCAGGAGCAAGCCAACGTAAAAACACAATGCTAGAATCTTCACAAGAAAACAGTTCTATTGAGATATCTAACTCAAGAGGTATTGAAGACGGATAAGGACTTCTTGGAGCACGCATTCTAGACATTTATTTTATGTTAAAATATTCATGGCTTTGTCCCAGAGTTGTTTTTGTTTCCTATACTGAAATAGTGTGCCAGCATTTGAAACAAAATTCACTATTATCATTAAAATTGCAAAAAGGTGCCCTGCAACTGGCTCATGCATGGCATACCCTGCGGCTTTTGGCTGATGACTTGGCTTTGGTGCTCCCAGATATTGACCAAGCATTTGATTCAGCACATTGGTCCTACCTGTGGCAAGTGCTCCGAAAACTAGGGTTGGGCTCTGGAGTTACTCAATAGGTTCACTTAGTCTAATCTGCTCGAAATGCTTAGGTACGATCAGGGGGGTGATCTCCAGCATCGGATTGGTAATGCGGGCACTCGGGCAATGCCCGAGGGGCTGGTATCCAAATTCATGCTGTGGGTTGCTTTTTTGAGCAGCCTGGGGGGCCGATTTGGGTGTTGTCTGCATTGTTCGATGCCGCGAGCGGCCCAGTGGGTGCCTGAGAGGCCTTTCTGGAGGTAGATGGGCGTCCATTACCTCCCTTTTATCAACAGGCAGAGGTGTCACTTCCTTTCTCTCGCTGGGCCGGCCCATTAATATATGCATATTGAGCGGGGGCAGGGGGCATGAGCAAAAGTGACCTCACTTGTTTTCGTGTGTATTACCAGTGTAAACTGATCTGTGCATATTTTGCCGAAGCAGTGTTTTGCGGAAAGGCATTATGCTAATGTGGGCCACTTTTTTTTTAGCATGCCTGGGCCGATTTTTAATTCCAATCCAACCCTGGTGATCTCTGCTCCATTCCAGTTATACAGCGGCACCAGACAGGGATGCCCTCTGTCAGCACTTTTGTTTGCGGTTACCATGGACCCATGAGTGGAGACCCTGTGCAGCAAGATGCTAACCATGTAGTCTCCCTTTATGGTGATGATGCTCTAGTATATCTTCGACAACCGGCCTATTTGGCACCCATTCTACTCAGAGTTATGCAGGCATTTGGAGAGATCTTGGTCGTTCGGATTAACCGGGATAAATCTAAGCTATTTCCCCTGGGAGGGCTGACCGGGGTACGGGAAGATGAGCTGCCTTTGGTGAGGTTCCCCTGGGTTACCTGTGATATTCGCTATCTGGGAGTTCACCTGACTCACACAGCTCTGCAATTCTTAAATCTCAACATTTGAAAAGCGGTGAAGGGAATACGAGCCTCAATCAGGTTCTGGAAGGAATTACCTTTGTCCTTTATGGGCAGATTCCCAATAGTGAAAATTATACTACGGTGCTGTCTCTACACCGTGCAGAATTCTTTTTATGTGATCCCCAGGCATTATTTTAGTACACTAGGCAGTTTGATGGTAAACCTCCTTTGGGGTTCTGGGCGTACAAGGGTTGGACTTGCTACTTTACAGGGAACATGGAGTCAGAGGGGGCTTGAGGTTCCCTGCCTGAAGTTTTACTCATGGCAGCCCAGCTGTAGCATGCGGTATATTGGTTGGATGAAGATGATAACTGGGAAAAGCGTCTCTTATTGGGCACCTTTGATGGGAGGCCTTTGCCGGCTCGTCTGATGTCTAGATCCTGAGTCCCCTCATTGTTTCCTTATATTTAGGCTGTCCGGTTTTAGGTTTAAACCTATACTAACTGATAAAACCCCACTGAAAGAGAAATAGCCCTCACCAGTGAAAACATATAAACACTGATAAAACACCTGCACAACCACAAACTATATGCAATTCAAAGAAAGGAAAAAGAGAGTGAAAGAGTCATTTTCTTTCTTCCTGAAGGGGCCAACACAATGTAACTTTGTTATACAAGCTAGCAGTAAGAAGTCTGGGCTAGCATTATTCTGCTTGAGTTTTATTGTTTAGGGATGCCACTAAATATTGTTTTGTGGTCTTTGGTCTAAAGATGCAGGTTTTAGAAGCATGTTTTAGGGCTTGTTTAATTATTGTATAAACTGTAGAGAATCAGGAAATAGCTAAATCATATTTGATATTTTGGCTGCGTTTGGCTCTTTCACTGATAGGTAAAATAGCTAGTTTCACAAGAATCTCTCCTAATATGTGTCATCACATTTACCCAAAGAGAATGGGTAAAAACCCTTAATACATCAGCTCCCACTTTCTAGTGAGTCAGTATTGATAGTAGGCGAATTGTCAACACCTCAGTCATTAAACATTCAATGCAAGGTATAGTGACAAGTATATGTTAAAAGAGTGCTATCACCAAGCATCTGGGAAAGTGGTTAAAACATGACACAAGACTTTTAGAAAACATGGCCACTGTGTCACTTGGAATGCTCTGCAAAAAAGGTTCTTTCCAAGTTCAATAAAGATTGGAGTGATATTGTTTGTATTTGCATTGATTCAGCTACGTATATGAAAAAGTTTTGTGATGACCTGTCAAAATTGATACCTGAGCTGAAGTGCTTCCCTTTAAGAGATCCTTGCCACTTGTTAGATGGTATGCTGAAAGCATCCTTACAATCTTCAGAGTTAATGAGTAATACTATTGACTTTTTAGTCCATTCCAGTGCACTGTTTTCTTATGCACAAGAACTAAAACGTAAATATTTATCATTTTGTGCTTTGTGTGGCATCAAAGAAAGAGTCATCCCAACTGTGTCCCTTAGCTGATGGTTCTCAGTCCAAGAGGCTATGAATGCTATATTATCCACGTGGAAACTGTTTACAGAATGTTTGCTGAGTGAGGATGCTAAAGGCAAGAAATGTGAGGACCTTTGGTCACATATTGATAGTGATGTGAAAAAGTATACTTTACTGCATTCTTAGATTTTTACAGGAAAACATAACTGCTGTAGTGAACATAATAAAAAAAAACTAAAGTCGGAAAACACCCTTGTCTGCCAAGTGTTCAGCATAATTGGTGTAGATGTGAAACATCTCCTTGAGAGTAGGCTGGGTGACACCCTTAGTGACTTTGCACTGCAACATGTAACAGTGCTGGCCGCTTGGTAAGCAAAGCGATAGTGAAGAGCAATTCAGGAACTTTTATTTTACAATGTATGAGAAATCACTTGCAATGATGCATAGAAATGTCCCTTCACCACCAATGGCATTTGAAGTCAATGAAACCTCACTGTGGTACCACTTTGATAACTCTGATGGCATAAGCGCCCAGATCAGCGCAAATGTTGCAGAACCAGCCCTGAGAATCGCAATCTTCATGTGAACCAGTATTGGCATGGAAAGCTATGTCAGTGGCCAGAGTTAACAAATTGTGTACTGGCTGTTTTGGTGTTGCCCATCTCAAGTGCCAATGTTGAGAGGGCCTTTTCACAGAAGTTTACATGGGAAGGAAAGATCGAGCATACATGACCAACGACTCACTGAAGAAGTATTGTATGGTGTACTACAATAGGTTTAATTTTCAAAAATCTATTTGGACCTCATTTACACTATACTTACACTGTCTATATACCATGCTCTATCAGTGCAGAAAGCAAGCAATAATAAAAGCAAAACATTCTATAAACACCGGAAAAACACTGTTTCTGTAGTTTTTAATAGGGGTGGGCGGAATTTGCGGAAGCCACTTTCGCAAATTATCGCGAAAATGTTAAAAATCTCCGCAAACAAGCGGAAATATTGCGAAGATGCGGAATTTTTTTTCCCGCCCGTTCGCGATATTTTCTGCATGGTTGCGGGTTGCTAACTTACCCCTGCAGTTGCTCGCGGGCGCGGCCTTCTTGTTTTCAGTTGTCTCGCGGTGCATGATCGCGAGAAGAAAGACGTGATCGCGCGACGCATGACGTCACTGCGGACGCGAACTGTCGCGAGACAGCGCAAATGGCTAAAACAATACAACATCTCATGGAGAACGCGACCGGATCGGGAAAACTTGTTGGCGAACGCGGGGATTCAGGTAAGGCGATCGCGCGAGAGTGTATTATTTTACAGCGCGAGCAAGAACCAAATTATCGCAAAGCTGCGGAATGTGGAAATTTTGACATTTCTGCGCTCTCCGCGGAACGCGGAAATGCCAAATTATCGCAAATTTCGCGAACGGAACGGAAATTTTGCCCAGGCCTAGTTTTTAATGGCGCGACAATGTGAAACCACTGATAACTACTATTTTTTGAGGTATTGAACTCACTTGAAAACACTGAAAAAACCCCACCAGAATCTACCAAAAATAGAAACTGAATACAGGAAAGCCTACTTATATTATACGGCATGTTGCAACTATCTGGGAAAGTGGTGTTAAGCAACTCATCCAGCTGGCTCCCTATGCACTGGATATGCCTCTCAGGGCGGTGCGGCCCTTCTCCTGCATCGCTGAGTCCATGTCGGTGCAAAGTTGGAGGGATGGAGGTTGCAATCTAATGGGAGACCTATAAGCTGACCACTGTTTTATTACTCAAGCAGATGCGACGGCTTCCTTTGATTTGGGTAATGGGCAATATCACTAATATATGAAAATTTCAAGCATTGCCCGGGAGGTGTGGCTGTCTTTTCCTGCAGAGCCTCCCAAGTCTAATGTGTTGATAGTCATGTTAAATATCGCCCAGGGAAGCCGATTAATATCCCACCTTTATCAGGCCCTGTGAGATGACCTGCCACGGGCGGTGATTTCTATGGAAACGAAATAGACACCCTGTTGAACGAACCGTTGTCGGCTAAAGAATGAGTGAAGGTCCATGAAGGGGTCCAAACAGTCAGCTGTATGGGTGCTTCAAAGTCCTCCAATTTAACTTTGTCCATCAGACCTACCTTGCTCCACAGACACTACATGTAATCTATCCTGCCAACCCAGAGGAGTAGAGGAGTGCCCACGTTGAAGAGCCCAAAGGGCAGATTTTATCCATATGGTGTGGACTTGCCTATACTTGACCACCGATTGGCAGTAAATACTTGCCCCCTTCACGAGGCCTCAGGGTGGGATATCCCAATGGAGATTACACAAGTGTTGCTCGGATTGCTTCCATTCCCGGCGAAAAAGAAAATGAGCAGGAAGTTTGTTACTTTGGGTCTTGTGTTGGAGAAGAGGCGTATTACCATCACATGGCTTAGTCCTACACCCTACACCTATAGCATGGTTGAGAGGTGACTGTGAGTGGGTAACTGCTGAGGAGGTGCGGATGTGGGAAGAGATAAAAAACTTGAGGATGATTTGACTGCCTGGTCGTCAATGCTGTCTGAGCTGAGGGAGCCGGGGGAGGAGCCTGTGTCTGAAGGAGAAGCTGACGAGTTGCCACCTCTCCCCCCCCCCCCCCCCCGGGGTGAATACAGGAAAAAAACAGAGGTGGGAGAAGGCTATGAAATCTGAGGGTAACCAGAAATTGCTTACAATGTTTTGCTTCTTTCTTTATTATGCTGGTCTAATACGAAAGCAGGTTAAGGGAGTTAAGTAGATGATGCACAGATTATGTTACTCCCGTATAGTTAAATTGTTTTTGGGGTAGGACATATGTCTTTTTGACTACTACATTGAGCTTTAGCCCTGTCTCTGAGAAAACTGTACCTTTGAACAAGTAATGTCATTTGCTTTATTTATATCTGTGTGGACAGGGTGAGGGGGATGCAGGGAGTTACAGATGGACTCCTTATGATATGCACTGTCTATGTGATACCCCTATATGCCAATAAAGTTATTTAAAAAAGTATATGGCATAAGTATTACCAAATACTTCATGAATTCACAGGTGTACAATACTCCCTTTGCAACTAACTTGTCAGAATCAAATTTTTTAACAAACCACATCCTCATGTTTTTTAAGGACTACGTTTCACGATAAGCACAAATCAAAATCGTATGACTTTGTCAAAGCTTGGGTCTGTTTGTCCTAAACCCGCCGGACGCAACAAGCGGTCTTTGGAATCGTGACCTGAAAGGAGCCAACAAGTCTAACATCTGCTTACATTTTTTTCTCTCTGCTACAGGATGGACAGAATGTCAGCGGTTCATTAGATGACAGTGGAAGCTGCCTCTGCAAGGTGATACTCCCAGATAACACCTTCCCAATGCATCGAATGGAGTCCCTGGAGTTCACAGCGTACCATCTGAACGTCAGCGTCCAACAGGAGCTCTCAAAGGTGAGAAAAATGCCCCCGCCACCCTGCTGGAACCAAATTTGTGCTGCTCCATCAGTGAGAGGGACAAAATGGCTGCCGCCTAATTGTAATATTTAGTAAACCATCATTATTCATATCAATTTTCGAGACAAATACAAATGTAGTTCATTTGCCTCAGGTACCACATTTGCTGATTTTCATATCAAAGTAGTTTTTATTTAACAGAGGGACATATGTCCGAACACATTTTCCCATAGACACAGAATGGGTAAAACCCTTTAATACATCTGGCCCAGTGTCTGCTAAGTGACTCTTTATGCTTATTAAATATCATATTGCAAGGTAGCCCTAGATCAAAGAGCAGAAACTTCAGGGGAGTGAACAAAATAGCTGCCTTCCTTTGATACAGTCATTGGCAAACCTAAAAGGTCTAAGCTTGCGGGTCCTACTGGCTCTGTCAATTGCTTTTAATAGTGCAGTACAGGGCTGGCACTCAGCTAAGAATCATCAAAATAAAGAAAAATACAAAGGTGCGATGGTGGCTGCGTCATTCCACGGACGGGCACTTGTGTCAGAATTCATGAATGTGCCAGCAGAATGATGCAGGCACCATTTGCTTTCATTCTTTATTTACACATCCATGATGGCAGATGTTCCTTTGATTGGTAAATAAAAACAAATATATTTTTTAGACAAAATAGCCTATTTAAAAAAAGACTGAGTGTTGGGGGGCATTCATCCCCTAAAAGAGGAGTGGGAGGGGGCATTAAGGGGGAAGCAGCACATGGATGGTGGGGGCAGAGAAGTACAAGAGGGAGAGAACAAATAAGAAGCACACAGATGAGAGAGAGAAACACACACATTGGAGTGTTTTGCAGGGTGAGAGAATCGCATGGAGGAGAGCAAGTAACACAGAATTGGAGGGAGGAAAATCACAGAAGGGAGACAGTTGGAAACGGATACACTTTTGGAGTGCTTCAGCAAAAAGAAACAAGAGAGCAATGTGTGGGGTGAAAAGCAGCCGGATGAGAGAGAGAGAGAAATATGAAGGGGGAAGAGAGAAGCACATGAGGGAGACAAACGGAAAAAACATGCACCCCAATGGAGTGCTTAAGCAAAAAGAAAGGAAAATCTGTTTCCTAAAGGTGATCAGTGGAAGGATACATATAAAGAGGCTCTGCTGCAGGAGAAGGGCAAACTCTGAATTAACAAGGAAAACCACTAAATTGCAAGCAAGCGACAGTGACAATAAAGCCAACCAATGGTAAGCAATGGATGGGCTTTAAGCCCGCAGGAAGATCTTGGTAAGTTGATAGTAGGTCTTGTGCAATAAGACAACTTGCACTGTTTGTTAGGTGTGACCTAAAAAAGAGTTGTCCTTTGTACATTGGCCACTCCTCCTCATCATGACCTCCCAATCTTTGATAATAGTCACTCCGCCCCATATTGGTCATCACCAAGTCTTCTGCACTTGTCACTGTGCCTCATGTGGGTCAACCAGGGTTGAATATAAGTGTGTATGCCGGACACTAGTCATTCAGTGTTACATACTAGTCACTATACCTCAAAGTTCTCTTCCAATCATGTATGACTCCTCATTAGTCAACAACACTTGTACTGGCCACTCTGCCTAACACTGGTCAACCAGTCTGGTACAGTGGCCACTCAACCTCATATTGGTCACCCAATCATTTAATCTGGTCACTCTGACTCCTACCGGTCCAACAGGCTTGAATATTGGTTACTTATCTCACTGATAACTCAGTCTCATACTCACCCTCTTGCCCTGTACGTTACTCACCTCAAACTGGCAAGCCTGGCTTATACTAGTCGCACAACCTTAAACTGTTTTGAATGACGCGTACGTGCTCATCGCCGCTGATCAATGTACTTCTTCTATGGCACATTCCATGATTATATGATATTATTACTATTACATTTTGTGCAGTATGAGTTTATTTGGTGTTCCTTTTTAAAAAAAATAATCCTTGAGATCCTACGTTATATTATTTTCATTGTCATGTAAACCATGTATTTCTGAATGGGAAGCAGTACTAATAATAATAATATGGACAGTGGGTTTTGCTTTTATACAGTGCTTGTAAACAAACACAAATCTATACTGTCACATGCACGCTGACATACATCTATGAGGAAAAGCAAGAAAGTTGCAGGTTTTCATGCAAATATCAACACGGATTCAGATACTTATGCAGACGTACAGCACATAGAAGTACCCATAGGCATAGATAAGACACATATAGGCAACATAAAGGGAAGACTTATACACTACCAGCTAACATGCACATGTTTTTACCTTGAAAGTGACCCCATGTCAGGTATGATACTTGTTACTGCCAGACCTAGACATTGACCAAAAGCATTTTGCATGTGGAGTTATTTAAGTCCATATCCGCAATGGTGGAATTTAAACTTAGGTTCGCTAAAAAAGTTAGATCTAGCTGAAGTCACCACACATGCCAGAGGCCACATCTCAGCTATGCGGTACAAAAGGGGGTGGTGATGGATGGAGCATCAGAACCAATCAAACACTCACACCCAGTCAACAGATCTGGGTTTGATCCATCACCGTTCTTTAGCCCACTCTGCCTCCCCAGTTCAGAGTCCAGTGGCAAAGTGAGCAAGGGACTCACGTCTGAGCATACCCTGCCAACTTATGGCGAACAAAGCGGTACAAAAGGGGGTGGTGATGGACGGAGCATCAGAACCAATCAAACACTCACACATCTCAGCTATGTTAATACACAAACAAAAAAGAAAACACGTTTGCTCTAATTCTGAGTCATCTGCACACCTAAATTCAACATTGTGGTGAAAATGCTTGTTAAATGAGCATAAGTTCATGTTATTTACTCCCACTACGTGAATTCAAACTCAAAAAGGGATTTGATCATGCATAATGTTAGCAAAGCGAAGAAGCGAACTGCCTTTTAAAGCACGATGGTTGCTAAGCCTCTTGCTCTACCAAGGGAATAGGGGGCACTTCCACCAATGGCACCCTATTGCCTTTCTTCCTTCTACAACATGATTGACAGGAGTGAATGCCACAAGCAGCAGTCACATGGGCTGACTGGAAATACTGAAGGGGTTTGAAAGAAGATATGACCCGTCAAGTGTGTTACACTGTTATAGAAGGGCTCACCATTTACTGCCATTTGTAGGACCAAGGAAACAAAGAAATATGCAGAAGCCCCTAGACTGACTGAGGTCTGCTCTTCTATTAGGAGGTTAGGTTTCGAGGTGCGTTTGAAATATTAGAGCAGAACAGCTAGAAATGAGCACAGAGGTTACTTTGGGCTTTTAAAAATGGTTACCCCCTCCCATCCTTAAAATGAGTTAGTACTCAAACACCCTTCAAGATCTTAACAGGCACAGGTTACTTTCTGGTTATCATAGGATATTGCTGACAAATTAAAGGCTATGGTCATGATTTAGAGTTTCGCAGACAGATACTCCATCCCATCTGCCTGGTTACAAGTGCATTCGGATATAATCAGGGTCACTAGAATTATGTGGCAGGAAATGACCAAATTATGCTGCAGGGTTGATTAAATTATATGGCAAGAAAAGGCAGATTATGAAGCATATTGAGGCATTCTTTGTGATAGTTTTACTTCAAGTTTCAAGTTTCAAAACTTTATTCGGATTAATAATAATCCATAAAAGCACAAAATACAGTAAACAATACAAATACACAATATAAGGATAAAAACAACAATCCATGCAAACTTTAAGACATAGTTAATCTGGCACGAACCACAGTTTTTAAAAAGGAGCTCATACGAAAAACAAGTTCATGATCATCCAAGGACAATATCATCGAAAATGCAAGATCCAGGCTGATTGGTTTCAATTTTTTAAAATACGGGGTTAAAAACCATTTAATATATTTAATATAAAATTTGCAAAAGAATAAAAAATGTAAAATTGTTTGGTCACTCCGACAATCACAGGGACATGGCTCGGCAAATTGATCATTGTAGTTCCATAACGGAAAACTGAGAGCATATTTGATAGTGACTGCCCTAAGGCGGAATATAAGGCCTCGCTCCCAGTGGCTCATTGGAAGAGTTAAATAACTAGGTTTGGGATAAGTTAAAAGATTGCGACCTAGATATCTAGATACACTAGGTTTCATAGACTCTCTCGCAACCCTTTCATTACTGAACAACGTATAAAGAGCTTGTTTAAGTTCAGACTTGGGTGGTAGCTGGGTAGTGGTAGGATTAAAAAAAAAAATTTGAAAATTCACACTACGAAGGATACTCAGCACCCCAGAGAGCCAAGGAATGGCAATGCCTCTATCACAACGTAAACAATCCTCAATGATGTCCCTAGTCAATTTGGCGGCAGGGTTTTTCCAAATCGCCAGCCAAAAAAGAGCAGGGCGGGCGCGAATAAAGTCCCCTATAAAATGCAACCCCAATTCCTTATGGCATATATAGTGGGGAGAGGAAATGGGGGCGCAAAGGACCTTCCTGCAGAATCTATTTTCCTCAGCAAGTATGTGTGAACAACTGGCGGTTCCCCAGACCTCAGCTCCATAAGTAGCAACCGGGAAGCAGTGGGCCTTATATATTTTTAAGGTAGCAACCAGCACGACGGTCTTTTTGGGGCGGGGGAGGCTCAGGATTGAGTTAATGGCCTTTGAGAACCAACCCCTGGAGTGGGCAATATGCCCACTCCAGGAGTTGTTCGCAGCAAAGACCACTCCCAAATACGGGAAACTACTAGTAGACCCCAGTCTTTCTGTCCCCACTGTAATGCCACCCATATGTCATTTCCTCGGACCATAGGACATAACAAAAGATTTTTTTAAATTGGTCTTTAAGTCCAAGGAGTCCATATGAAACCATTCACTAGAATGCGTAATGCAATAGTTTTACTTCATTATTTCCTCAGTTTTTCAGTCAGTCATGTATAACTGTATTTCGATTACAAGGATCTTAAAAAGTCCACAGCACAAAACTAGGTTAGAACAATATAAAGATAAAAGTTTTAAAAACATTCTAAAAAAGCACAAGGCTACCACAAAATAAAAAATAAAAAATAAAAAAATAGATAAACAATTCATACAATACATTTAAAATGCTGGGTCCATAGTGCATACCAATATTTCACCAAGCCAAAACTACTACCCTGCGTGTGTCAGTAAGCAAAGTTTTCATCACCTCAAGGTAGTGTCCAGGGCCTACAAATCTACACAATGGGATAATTCAGTTTCCCCTCAAAGATTTGTATTGGGGACACAAAATAACAGGTGCACAATGGATTCTGAACAGGTTTTGCAGGATGAGCATAAGTCATCACTGGAGACATTACCGCACCGCTTGCTCCAAAATAATTTGGTGGGTAAGGTCTTATAACGGAATTGTATAAATAATTTATGTGCAAAGGGGGGAACAATTTCATCAATAGTGACCTCATAGCTTGGAACTTCATTTTTACATGTTAACACTCCCTCGGTAAAGGTTTCACCTACTTTGTACTGTTTTACACCCTTATACAGCAAGGAGTGATCAGCCAAACTTTGTGAAGGGCCTTGGTTTGCGCAGTAACATGTCCACTGTGCTTTTAGTCATTTTTGATCCGTTTGGGCTCAAAACAATTTTTTTGTTAAATCTGCAGATTATGCAGCAGATGCTGAATTATACAGCAAATGTGACTAATCCATAATTATGCGGTAAAACTCCACAGACTTGTAAAATTGCAGTGGTCCGGGACATAATGCACGTGTAATAAGGTGGACAGGATATCCGTCACATTTGTGAAGGAGTACAAACTCTAAATCAGACCCTATGAACTGATTGCTGATATGTGGCAGTCATGAGCAGAATGAACAACAGCTCATGCGGTTCCCATGCTGTCTGTGTTGCCGCTTAACAATCTTGAGGTGATAATATTTTACAGTAGATATCATGTTCACCCCATGAGTAGCACGGCAATTAACAAAACATGGGGGGGGGGGCGGTTATAGATGAAATATAGATCTCTGTAAATATTCAAAGAACTATATCCTTTCTTGTGACATACTTTCCGAGTTCTTGATTACTAATAGGGTTTCCATGCACTAGATTGTGCCTTCTCTCTCATTTATGTGACCTGTCCCATATTTTTGCATCTATAGATACAGAGCTACCGGGGCACCTTTAACTTGTACCTGCAGCGGCTCCAGAACCTGACCCGCAGGGTGGAGGTGATGGAGTTGGGTGGTGTCTCATACACTGAGCTGGACTTCGAGATGCTGAAGGTCGAAATGCGGGAGATGGAGTCACTTGTGACACAGCTGAGGGCGTCCATGGATGGCAGCAACGTCATTGTGGAGACACTCTACACCGAGGTACTGTACGCTTTTCATCTTTTTTCTATTCAAGGTACAATTTCCGTGGTCTACCAACTATGTATCGTATCATAATGTTGGCAATCTCACTAAAAAACTGGAAATCATCCTTCATGCGGGAGGACTCCTATGACTTCCACCAGTGCGTAGAGGGCACAACGAACAGGTGGGCTTTTTTAGAGGACCTTAGAGGGCACTTAGGGCTGAAGCACAAAGACTGAGGAGGAGGAAGGTTCTTTCCAACAAGCAAGTATTTACACAGAGTCCCTGTCATCCTGGGGAAACAGCCTTTACCACGAAGCATTTCCCACGCATTACATTTACAATGATACACTTACCTTGTAAACGTCTTCACAACGGGTAATGCTTCAACGACCATCTTCACGACGCAAGCAACGTCATCACGGAACAACGTCATCCTAATCCGAAAAAAAGCATCAGTCCGTTTTCAGTGTCGGCGGAGACCTGCAGAAAAAGGAAAAAAAAGAAGAAAGGGGGCTTGGGGGGGTCTCCCCCCAAAAAAAAGAAAAAGCGGAGTAAAGGTAAAAGCGAGGTAACGGCAAAGCGTGGAAAACACATTCCGTTGTAACGCATGCGTGGTAAAGGCATGCGTTGCAACGGAATGCGTAGTAACGACATATATTCGTCATCCTGTGCATCAATTCTGTGGCAACTTCAAAACATGGTGAAAATCTCTTACAACCATACATCACAACACAACAACTAAAACTCTAAACTCAGTTCATCATGACATCCCATAAAAATGACTTCATGCAAGCTGGTTATCAGGCAAATGTAGCACCACGTTAAAACTGCACGGCTTAGTGTTAAAAGTTATTCAAGTCAAATCACTCATCGTCTGGGTCTGGCGACTGGAAACAGGTGATCTTCAGTAGTGGACCTGAAGAGATGCCTTTCTACTAGATGACACTGGCATCATTTTGGGAATTTTGTGTCATGCTTGTGACAAACAATTCTCCAGAATTGAATGCAAAAATATAGCATTAAATGATGGTTTTGCATTTCACGTAATTACGTAAAGCTATGTTTATTTTTCTTGAAATTTCACGTGATTACGTGAAAGCAAATTATATGAATTTCACCCTTCCCTACCCCTTAAGGGACCTCTGTTAACTAGTATTAATCAGAATAGACAGCATGGATCTCCCCCAGGGTTAGAGAGTCACATGACCATGGTACCAAGGGGGCTGAAAGGAGACAAGGGCAATAATCAATAAGTCCTTATGGTACAATGTGAGACTGCTTTCTAGTTAATTCATCCCTGCCCCACTGCCAGACTTCCCAAGTGAACTACCTGATCCAGAATGCACTGCTGCTGATAATCTGAATAATCAGTAGAATCGTCACAGAAAGTTTGATAAATCCCACTGGAGAATGACAGGAAGCTGACTCAAGCACATGTGAGAGGAGACAGAGGGATCCTTAAGGGATAGCGGCATTGGATCTGGAATGGACTGTGTCAAAATCGGATAGGTCAGGGGAGAGGTACAAAGTGGACAAGAACAAGAACCAAAGGAGATGTCCGAATGAAGGATGGAGTCTGGAGTGTAAGGAAGGAACTGAAACAAGGGCAGTGTAAAGTTTAAATAAATAAGCAGTCAAGGCTGCAAAGCAGGAGCAGATCTAGACAACATAGGCAGGCTCAGCAACTTTAATCTTGTACTAGGTGAGATACTGAGAAGCTACCCTTCTGTAGTTGTGCCTTTTCCTAGGCCTTTCCCTGGTGGCTAATTGCTGTCATGTGCTCTGCTTGGCCCTGTGAGAGATGGTGGGGCACCTCCAGAGAGGCCTCACTAGATAGGCAGAGTTTCCTTGCTAGAAGCTTCTAGCTCCTTCTATCTTGTCTGTTTGTCGGTGCTCCCTGTTGTATGCATTGCCATCCCCGAAATGACTACAGTCTCAAGGCATGCATCCACACTGCTGCAGTCTCTTGATACCAACACTTCCCTGTGACCAGGCTGTGCGGGTCAGTGGGTAAGCACTGTCTGCAGTCAATGGGGTGAGAGGTTTGTTGGTAGGATGGGTACAATGGGGCTCAGTCCCAACAACTATCCACGTCTCACAGACCATTCCACGATATGCACCAATTTGGTCATCGTAACTTAGTACGACAACTTATTACAACAACTTGCTGAAAATCTTAAGACCACTCTATTAAATTCCAAGAGTCAGGTTCTTTGACCAACTCAGAACTTTGCTATAGGATGTGCTCCAAATTCAATTGTGTGCAAGCAACTCCCCTTTCTTAGCCTTGAAAGCACTTCCTATCAACCACCCCAAGGCACCCTAGGGTGCACATCTATATTTAATCAAGTGCTATTGCTTGCTATGGGGACAAACTTTATATATGATGTTCATGTTTAGCTTAATCATCATGATTGTTTCACCAACTATGATTCTTGTAAACCATCCCACTTACACTGAACTTTGTTTCTATAAAGAGGCCTTCTGTTGGAAGAGCTACAAACACACACATAAAAGAAATATAATAGCTACCCATTCTTACCTATGTGGACTGCACCCCTCCACTACATCCAACTACTGACAATGCTTCAGAATCACAATCTATCCAAATCTATTGTTCCTCTTCCACCATAAAAGTATTGTTGCGCCTCACCAATAGTCTTCTGCTGGGTGGTAAAGCCATTAATTCCAGTCACAGGTTTCTGATGCTTCTCAAGCCCAGATGTCTTCCAGCCTGAACTGGGGGCAATTCAGGTATCTGTTCCAGAAGTGTCCAACATAGGTCCACATGTAAAAGATGCCCTTCAGATTCTGGTGATACCCACTAACTATGCAATAATTTGCTCTTAGATCAATTGCAAGGGATATTATATTATGTGGAAATCATGAAAATAGGACATGGAACACTTCCTCCTGGACCTGTGTTGGACAAACTTGAGTTTATCTATCTAATTTCTCTTTGTTATTGCTACAAGTCTTATTTTATGCCTCAGCTTGTAACATGACCATTACAAGGAGACTTTCGCACAGTCTGATTTTAATCTCAGAATGCTGACGTTCACCTTTATGATATTTCGAAGAACATCAAGGCTTCCTTCTTTACGGACTAAGGGCCTGATTTCGTGTTTGGTGATCCTGGAGTTGGCCGCCACACCACCACCCCGCTCCAGGACCACCAAACTGCAGCACAAACCACCCACCCGCCAGATTCAGAGTATTTTAGTGGTCTGGGGGGCGGGAAGTGTGGCTTTCCATCTGTGGTGCAGTTTAAAGTCTCATATGTTAGCCTTAAACTGCACCACCGCAGGACCGCCAGTGCACGTTCCAGCATGGCATGGACTGTTACGCCCATGCCATGCAGGAATGGGGTGCATGCACACAGGGGGCTCAACATGTGCCCCCCTGCATGCTCCCACGTGCAAAGGGCCAAGAGGGGGCCCTGTAGGGCCTACTTTCCTCACAGCCAGCAGTTTCATGGAGTAAGAACCTCCATGAGACAGCTGGTGGTGAGGAAAGTCGCAATATGATTGGCGTTGCTGCAGGGCACCACCAAGCATATTGCAGCCTCAAGACTGCCACGCCACCACCAGGGATCTTTGCTCCCTGACAGTTTCAGCAGTCCCACGGTGGTCCGACTGCCCAAGTTGTAATTTGGCCGTTGGACCGCCGGTGCAGCAGTGGCCAGACCGCCACCGATGTGCCACCGCAGATTTGGCGATCCAAGGACACCCAAACTTGAAATGAGACCATAATTCAGTACCAACAGGCTGAATATTGTACCTGGTATGAGAGCTCACTCTGTTCAGACATGGTTGCCACCCACATATATGGCAATTCATTTTCCTGGAAATGCCTGTAGTTCGCACAAGGCAGACTCTGGGACACTCCTCATTAGGAATGCATGCCACTGCTGATCTCACCCCATAACCTACTGAACTTTGTACTAATATTAAATTCCTATCTTTACCTAGCAAAGACACCACCCATACTCATCTTTGCAAGCTACAAGTGGTCCCCTTGAAAAATGGCAGTCTGCGATGTTCAATCTTAAAGCTGTGTGTACACACTCACTCTAGCTACCTCCTCCATTCATCACCCCTACATTTATTAATTCAATTACCTCATGAAATGAATGCAGTTTTCCATGTAACTTCTCTAAAGCCCATTGAATCCTTTTCGGGCATCGAAAGACCTGTGGAAATTTGTATTAATAGATACAAAAGTTTTTATGAATAAATGCAAAGATTTTATGAGTACAGACAAAAATACATTTGGTTGCACCATTGGCACCCCACCACAAAATGGATTGCTTTAGTCTCTTGTGATGCCATTTAAATTTTCTTTTCGTACAGATAAAAAACATCTCCTTGATGGTGAATCAGCTGGAATCTTACGACAAAAACAATGTGCTAGCAGTGCGGCGTGACATTATGGCCCTGCGGAAGCGGCTCCAGGACTGCGAGACAAACCAAGGGAAGCCCACTCCTTCAACTCCCACCTACGGTGAGTAATGAGACTGCTTTTTAATCCTACTGTAGAGTTACCTACCATATTAACCCGTTAAGTGCGGCCATCAGCGCACTCCCTCACCAATGCGTCTGTCAGCCATTGACCGACACTGGGAGGGTTAAAAAGGCCCCTCTGGTGCTTTGCATTAGAGGGTTTACTTTTTTTTATGCAGCTTGGGCTGCTCAGGAAGAGCTTCCCAAGCAGCCTGTCTGTTTTTTTTGTTTGTAATGATGATCAGTGCACAGGGCATAAATTCTTAAAGTGAAAGTAAAATGAGCAGTGCTCGAGGCAATATCTCAGCCGCGAGTATTGATTCTCTTGGGAGAAGTATCGTAGGAAAGGTGAATATCTCCCCTTTCTAGAGGTACCTCCCCCCAGTGTATCCTTGCTTGGGTTTCAGCACATGAGATCGATCCCCAAACAGGGAGCCACCCATTAGCCTTCAGGGATAGGTGGAGTGGCCCCTTAGGCAAGGGCTTGTGCTCCCCCAAAACCCACCTCAAAAATAAATATCAGTCTTTCTGCCTACTTTTTGCTATATAAAAATAGGCTTGGGGTCTGCCTACCAAGACATGGCCATGTCCCCAACCCAAATGGATAAGGCAACAGTCTTTCTGCCCCACCAGGGGAGCAGATTGGGGTAATTATCCCCAATATGCACCCCTGGGGCAGGCAGAAAGCGCACTAGACATCAGGTTATTTTTTTAAAATAAAAATATAGAGGTGGGGTTGCCCACAATGGGCATGGCCATGCCACCACCAAAAACAAAAAAGCCAGACAGTCTTTCTGCCCTACTGGGGGCAGATGGGGCTAATTACCCCGCCTAGGTATCAGGGATTTTTTAAAGTAAAAATATAGGAGTGGAAGCTGCCCACTAGAGCATGGCCATGTTCCAACCCTCCAATCGACAGGACAGCACTCTTTCTGCTCCCCCGGGGGATGGATGGGGTGATTACCCCCAATCTGCACCCCTGGGGGTTCAGAGAGCCCAATAGACACCAGGTTATATATTTTAAATAAAATATATTGTTGGGGCTGTTCACAACGGGCTTGGCCATTTCCCACAGCAGCAGAAACATGAGCCTTCCAAATGAAGTCTAGAGTGTAAGAAAGAAAAATGCCCTCTAAATCATATGCTAGTACGGGTTCCTACAAATTTAGAGTTTTACCAAGAAAAACAGTTCTCCTAAACTCCAAATCTTGTGCCCATTTATGAAATACATAGGTTTCCTTGATACCGTTTTTCCACTCTAAATATTTCACCATATGAATTGGTCTATACTCAGTACAATGAAAAACCTTTGTATGGTGCAGGTCAGTTGTTGTCTCTGGGTACCTTGGGTTCTCGGAGAACCTACAAACCCTATATACCCCCGCAACAAGAAGGATCTAGCGGACATAATGGTACATTACTTTTGTAAATCGACCATCATGACAAAAGGTTACAGATGAAAACAATGTAACAAATACCCATTTTTCCTACTCATTTTCAATATTTCTATATTTCTACAGTTAGTTTCATTGAGCAAATATTGAAGGATCTACATGTGACCCCTTGCTGAATTTAAAATTGTGTCTACTTTTCCGAAATCTATATCTTTCCTGTATCACTTAGCAGTTTTACATTGGTTTCCACCACAAACTGGAAGTAGGTTGAGAGCACAAAATATTGGAAAAATTAGCTACCTCTTTGAAAAATGCAAAAACTGTAGTAATAAATGTGTGTTTTTCTACATCTCTGCATATTCCTGAAAGCTGGGAAGATGGTGACTTTAGCACAGCACTTAAATCCAGGGCACTTTTTGCTATATTTCCCCCAAAAATCAAAATGTGGCTATATTTTACCTATTTTCTCCCCCCCACCCCAGGGAATCCACACACCCTGGTTACCTTTAGAATCCCCAAAATCTTGGCAAAAAGGACACACGTTTGGTGTGGATACCCTCTGTGTAAAAAGATAATTATGGAGCCCTAAGCTCAAACTACCCCAAATAGCCAAGAAACGGGTAGGGGGCAGCAGTTAAGGGGTTAACCCCCTAGTCAGCAGAGTAGGCAAATTCAACCTTGTCTTCACCATCCCTGCTCTTCAAAAAGTGAGATATGCCAGTGCATCTCAATCCTGTCATGTGGCAACATTTGGTTATTCACTCAGTACTGGCTCCCTCTAAACAGATGGGAATGGGCAGTCATATTCTTCTGTACCTCAGCCTTTCCAGTACTAAGACTCACACATAAATTGCAGTCAAGCAAACGCAAAACTGTTCAGCAGCACCCAATTGCTTTTCCAGTTGCTTAGCCGGCATATATAATTCGGAAAACGAACCATACTGCACTCCCTGTACAGTTAACCTACACATATAGCTGTCACTGTACCTCTCTACTAGCCTGCCGCTGCAAACTCCCCGCCTCTCCCATCAATACAGTACATTGCCCCTATTCATATATACTCAATGCAAATACTACACACTCCCAGTCACACACTAACAGGTTACAAAGTAAGCGCTTCAACATCCTAAATAGGGGTAGTAAACGCTATTCAAATGCTACAATGTAATATAATACAAACACGATTCCATTCAATTTCTCTCCACCTGCCACAAAGTATCAGCTCCACCATGGAATCAACCCTCGTGCACCACCATCTCCCGTAAAATAATGTGGTCAATTAAACAGCTTTGCAAATGGCTGTTTCATCGTGACAAGCAGATACCTGCAAATTGTTCTTGTCCCCAGTTTATCTACGATTTCCCCTAACCAGGCAAGGCTATATCAGACATGTTTCCAAAGATATACAAATATTTTTTTACCTTAATTTCTCTAAAACTCCTGAACAGATTTACACCAGATGACAAAATGCACCATTTGCAAACCAAGATCTAGCTTCCTGCAAAATGTGGTGTAATTCTGTTGAGTAGTTTTTGTGATAGTGCTACTTAAAGAAGTCTATGGAAAATGCATGGGATTTTATGTTTTGGGGTAGTCCTCCCCCCCCCCGCCCCACTCAACAAATCACCTTTAAACTTTCTGTGCACTATCAAGGCAAAAAGGCACTTTGTTGGAAAGTTTTGTGAAGTTTCGTCAAACAGTGCTAAAGTTATAAAGATATATAAAGGGCCAGTACAAAAAGTCAAAAGATGGCGCCGTGTGCAACAAATTAGATTTAAAATAAAATGTGTCGCTTGCTAGGGTTGAGGGAGCGTTTGGAGAACAAGGGGCCAGATGTACCAATGTTAAAAATAAAGGTTTTGCGAATGCAAAAACCTTTTTGGTCAACTCAATTTTTTGATTCAGAAATAGGTTTACAAAGTATTACTGCATAGCAATTTGGAAGGAGTGTTAGGGGTAATTGTTCCGAATAGTGATTTGGTCACCTATGTATAAATGGTTTGCAAACAAGCAGTGCTAAATGCAAGACATGCGAAGTTTATTGGCTTATATACTAGTTGCAATACACACGAGAAATTTCTTTTTATAAACAAATCAGGTTAATTCCTTATACAAAATGAAAGTCAAACAGTGATATTTTAACCTTTCCTTATTTTGTGATATTTCTCCCAAAAACACGCACATCCAAGCAGGCGAACAGACCCACATAAGCAGACACTCACACAAAAGAATCAGGTGGGATTAAAGCCCTTTTAACCTCCCATTTTCTCATTGTGCTGTAACTGGGCTGCCTCGATTCCTTGCAACACAGCATGACGGCGAACACTGGGATATCATGCAAACGAGCCCATGCTGAATAGTTCAGCGGAGGCTCAGCTCAGGGCTTTAACCCGTTCCCCGCTCATGACGGAACCACTCCGTCATGAGCCACGGGGGCCGTGTGCTCATGACGGAGTGGTTCCTTCATGCCGCGGCCGTTGGCGGCTGCTCCTCCCACGCGGCGCTAATTCCCCGCCTGTGCGGGCGATTAGCGCAAGTGGGTGGAGTCATGACGGAACCACGCCGTCATGAGCACAGCTCACCCGTGACTCATGACGTCATGGTTCCGTCATGAGCACAGCGGCGCAGTCAAGCCCCCAAACCCCCCCAGTGCTGCGGCGGAATTCACGCCGCAGCGAAGGGGTTAAAAGTGATTTGGCTAAAGACACAGGCGACTGCCACTAAAGGCCAATGCGCATACCCTCCATGATTACCGGTACTCTCCATGGCTGTGGAGAAGTGCCGGTACTCAGGGTGATAAAAATAAGAAGTGCCGGTACTCAGTACCGGTGAGTACCGGCCCATTTAAAGCACTGTTGCAAACTATTAATCAGTAACGGACTATCAAATGGGGTGATACTGATTCCCGAAGGGGAAAGTTTGTCTTTGTACCTCCTTCTCCTAGCAAATCAGGGTGCAGGCTCAGGGGGAGTAGGTTGTGGGGGCCTCTCCTCTCTGAAGTATTCCCCTAAGGAAGATGGGCTTCTTTTGAGAAAAAATATTTACTGTTTTGAGATGCAATCATCTGTGTGACTGTAGCCAATCACAAGAGGTCACAAATTGCAAACTGCCGAATGAATACCAGTTAGGTAGAGCGAGGCCTAGCAGAGATGCTTATGGAATTGATCCTCCAGGTAGGGATATAGATCATGACTGTCCTAGAACTGCTGCCCAGGTGGATGGTCGCAGGTACGTTGTGGGAGGCGGAGACATCAAAAGAGAAGTTGTTCCCAAGACTGTATCATAATACATGTAAAAGATGCGAAGTCACTCATTGATGTATGGACAATGATTCTGTCTAATGATAATACTGATGAATGTAATATAAATTAATAAAATATGTTTACAAAAAAAAACAAAAAATGAATATCAGTTAGGTAGGTCATTCCACACCCCCTTCAATTCATTATTTTGTGAAGTGGCCTATTCGTATACATTTTGTTCTGCAAAATAAAATAGTGGTTGAAAAATGTCAATATGCAATTGGCGACTGCTGTTTGTGACCGCTTTCATAGTACATTTGGCCCAAAAGCTTCTTAAATGTTCCTGCTTCAGCAACGTGAAATCTCATAAAGTGAGGCATTAAGCAAGGAATGAACATATCCTAGAAGTAAACAGCAAAGTTTAGGCCATTTACTAGGTTCTGAACAATAGTTTTAGCTTATGCATAGCTATGCATGAACCTGTGCGAAACGTACAGCCACATATGCACATAGAAAGAGCACATTGATAAGCCTTCAACAGTTTTTAGGCAACAGAGATTGAGAGGCATATTTACAAGGAAGTGGCGAAGCGTGACGTTAGGATAACGACACGCTCCATCACTTTAGAAACACAGGGCTGCACCACATTTACAAGAAAATGGTGCAGCCCTGCATTTCCCCCTGAGCTGGCGCTAAATTTAGCTGCCCAGCGCCAACACAGGCACCCTTGCACCATAGTGCACAGGTGCTGGCGTTGAGGGGAGTAATTGTTTATGTGCAGGAAGGTGACACTTCCTGCACATAAACAAGCTTTAAATGGTGTTTTGTAACGTCTATGTGTGCTGCTGAATGCAGCACACATAGAAGTTGCAAGATATAATTTTTTTTTAATGATTGATTATGTGCTGGAAGGGACACCATCCTGCACATAAACAATCAATGGCGTTTTTCAGTTTCCATGTATGCTGCGCAATGCAGCACACATAGAAACAGCAAATGTTGCGCCTGTTTAAGACCAGGTTTTCCCTATCAGATTTCAAGGCACCAATTCTAGGACTCCACTGCGTCAAATCCTTACGCCTGCCTCATAGCAGGCGTAAGGGTGATGCAGTGCTATAACCATAGCCCTCCCCCCTGCATTGCTGGAGTTGCGTCACGTTTCCGACACAACTCCAGCAATGCTCATTTTAGCCCTAACAGATACGTCAGTAATACTGACGTATCTGTCATTCCTTGCGACATGATGCGTCATACAGGAAATATGATGCATCCATCGTGCCGCAACGAGGGCGCAGTGAAAACTGTTGCATCGCTGTTTTCACACAGCGATGCAACAGTTTTCATAAATAAGGCCCCTGGTTTTTAAAGTAAGTATGCATTACATGTTACACGATTTAACTTAACACAATGTTGTGTCTCACCAGTTCACAGTAATAAATAACATTAGGGAAATCTTTAATGTACAAACCATGCAGACAAACATTAATCTAGGGATGATTTTAAATCTTACTTTACATACCATGAACTGCCATAGCACACCATAAAAGCAGAAGGTCACACCACACCATGCTGAATTTATTTCCTTGTTTGTCCCCTACAACAGGTTCCTGCAATCATGGTGGATTAACAAATGTCAGCAAACCCTTTGTGGTGCAGCTCAACTGGAGAGGTTTCGGCTTTAAATATGGTGGCTGGGGTAAGGACTCCTACACTGAGGCTCCTAATAAGGACATGTACTGGGTGGCCCCATTGAACGGAGATGCGCGTTTGATGGAATCCTTCCGCCGTTACCAGTCCTATGACGACCTCCTCCTGTACAAAAGTCCTACAGACAAGTCACTTCCCAGATTACTCTATGGCAGCACGTATGACTACAACAGCTGCGGTCAGGGTGGTGGCATGATTGCCTTTAACAATTCCCTTTACTACAACTGCTACAACAGCAGGGACATGTGTAAGTTGAATCTGGAAACCAGTGCAGTGGAGCGCAAGACCTTGGTCAATGCTGCGTTCAACAACCGTTTCTCCTATGCTGCAGTCACCTGGCAGGATATTGACTTTGCGGCCGATGAAGAAGGCCCCTGGGTCCTTTACTCCACAGAGGAAAGTGCAGGAAATATTATCATCGGAAAGCTGAACTCATCCTTGTTTGTGGAGAACAGCTGGACCACCACTCAGTATAAACCTGGGGTGACCAATGCCTTTATGATCTGTGGAGTTCTTTATGCTACCAGGCCGGTGAACACCAGACGGGAGGAGATATTCTACATGTATGACACCAAGACCAGCAAAGAAGGGAAAATGAGCATAATGCTTGACAAGATGATGGAGACAGTGCAGAGCCTGAGCTACAACCCCAACGACCAAAAGCTTTATATGTACAATGACGGCTATCAGGTTACTTATGACACCAACTTCTCCCCGGATACTACCCCTAACTAAGGAACCCGTTATGAGCCCCAATTTAATATCATTGAGACAAAACAGCATGTTTTAGCCCCATCAAGCTAAGAGATCCATAGTAATCCTGTGGATCCAGTGTGTTTCACCGGGACACTTCAACTGCGGAAAATAACAGGAAATACCAGACCAGTTCCTGCAGGAAACCCTAAGACTGCTGAACGAATTTTGCTGCACAGTGCAGCTTTTGCCACTGTAATATACCAAATAATTGTCTAATCTCCTACAGATTATCTCTCATTCCTTCAAAGTGTGAAATGGTACAGAGTGAATTAGCCTATGCTTGATCACAACACACCAGCAATAAAGTTAGATTTTTATATATGTTGCCTTTATAGTGCTTTTTATGTTTTTTGAAATTTTGGAGTGCATCCTAAAGAGTTATTTGGAATATGCCCCTGAACAAATAGAAAGAACCTAAATGAATATGGCTTGTTACGCAGACCCATCTACAAAATGTTACCCCGCCTGCATGGCAGGAGCAGATTTGGTAGATAAAAAGGTCATCATGGGTTATCAGCCATTTTATCTGTGTCACATATGTTAGTCATGGCTAAGGATCCCCACTTTGGGGCAGGGGCATGCCCAACACTCGCATAACATGTGTCTTTGATGTGATAGGTGTTTTATCTCTTGAGCATAGGAGGAGGGAGCTTTAAAAATGCAGCTATGGCAGCTCTGTCATTGGGAACACCTTCAAATATCTCCCTCCAAATTGGGCAGTGATATGTAGGAGTGTAGAAAAAAACGTTAGCTTTTTTATTGGTGGGAATTCTGCCTCTACTCTACTCTATTTCAGGCTGGAGTTTTGCTGGCAATGTCAAATCTTTTCCCAAATCCTCCAGACATACAATTGTTATAGCTATGATGTCAGATGTGTTGAAAAGAAGGACCCTAAAAACAGCAATAGCCAACCTCTAGAAATGTCAGACTGCATTCACTGCTGCAGAAAAGAGAGTCTGTGAGCTCTGCTTCTCCCCTTCTACCAGCTGAAAGGACTCTGAAGGGCTTAAATAGAGGATGGAATCCCTACTCTCCAGCAAAGGCAAAAGAGATTGCATTGTAGAGTATTTGAGCCATCTCTTCCGAGGGACACCCTTCCAACATGCATTACACTCAAATGGGAAAATACACATTTGCTAAACAACCTGTAAGTGTAGATTTAGAGTGGAGCAAAATAGTGCACTTCTATTGTCTTCCATGTAAGAATCAACATTTCCTCTTATTTCTTTCTGGAAAAGTAACAGTTCCTCTATGTACTTCTCTTCAAAATCACTGAAGGATGGCTTTTTTCATAGGAAATTACAGCCATTCATGCACTGAACGGTTCACCCAAACAAAAATGTAGGTCGAGCCTAGCAGCAGACATGCACTGTCTCGAGAGACATGCTGTATTCAGTCTATGGGCTTAGAACCTGCCCCTGCTTTAGATTGGATGTTGTCAGTGCCAATAGAAAATCGTAGCCTCTAAGTGGCTAATGACTGTTGCATGTCCCACCTTTTTCTCAAAAGTTAACTCCCATGGAGTATCCCTGCAGGACTTGTACGCTTCCACTTTTGTTTATAAATTTCGTGTCTGTGGCACTTTTTTTCTATGTGTGCTTGTTTCATTTATCTTGCTCCCCTACCGCACCCAGCTCGTTCTAGCCCGCTAGCAGCATTCCGTATAGCCCAGCTTTATCTCATTCCCCACCCACCCTCAGCTGGTGTACGGAAATGTAGACATATACCAATTCTCTTTAATCCCTCAAGCAACTGAGAAGCCCCTTTGTGGCAGAGCAGTGTTTGTACGGATACTACATCAACCTCCCCCTTCTTCCGTGACTGTGTGTGTCTCCCTCATGACCTAAAGTCCCGCCTCCTACAGGACACTAGCTTCTGCGTTTCCTCTATTCTTGCTTGACACGAACACACAGAAGCAGCAGAAGCAGCAGCACATTGACCGGGAGATAAGCTATGAGCGACGAGGAAGGCTTTTTGTTTGCAGAAATGCACCCCTGATAAGGATGATAGTCGTAATTAAACTGATGCACCATGAATCTGCCTCTGTGTGCCAGGAAGTGCCCTCAAATCTTCAGAAATCAGTAAGTAGTTGTTATGTCACTGCTGGTTATAGGAAGGGAATCCCTGACAAGTACCTATCTGAGTAAGTACTTGCATGAACATTCTGTGTGTTTGGAAAGAAAACTTGTGTGTGTGTGTGTGTTTTTTACCATATTGGACATGCACTGATGTCACTGTCTGCTTTCTGCCTCACAGACTGCGCAGCTGCCTATTTCCTAGATTAATCAGCTGTTTTCCGCTGCACAACTCTAGTTTCAACCATAAATATTGTGTACCAGTAATGCTGCATTACACTTATTGCACTCACCCATCCGGGGTGTACTGTGGTGCTGGTACCTGTACTTTGCCTACAGGGGACAATAATAACACTGCAAGTTAGAAAATGTTTATGGTTGGTCTCAAGTGGCAGAGTTTCATTGAAATATATAGCCAAGTTTGAAAATCAGACTGCTCCTCTGACAATCCACTGTCTGTGAAGGTTACTGTTACAGTTAAGTGAATTAATCAAATTGAAATGCTGCTAAAGTATCCCTGTAGGAATGAATATATAAGTAATCAATGTCAACAGAAGCTGGTGCATCAGCAAGGCTGTGATGGGTTTGCGTGAGTGTAAGCACTTACTGACGGTGATGTGAAATTAAAGGTGTGCGAAATAGCGTAGGTTTTTTCTCACAAACTTTCCTTAGTTTTCGCAACTACCACGATGACAATCCACTATATTTCTAAATATTTCTGCATGTAAGTTCTCCAACATGAAACATTGAAAACTTTCCATCTCTTTTTAAGTTGCTGTTTAAAAACAGATCACTAAAGTCCATCCACTTTCAATGTTTTGAGGAAAACTATTGAAATACCCTACGATACATCAACACATTCAGTTTCACAGTCAACCAGCATTTACAAAGAAACTGGGAATTAATTATAGGCTGTAGCCACCTTAAAGGTGTCTTTCATGTGCTCGTTAACTTTTAGTTGAGGTTTTAGTTTCAATCTACACAGTGATGTACTTCAAATTATGCCCCTTCCTCTGCCTTGCTGAATGTGAAGAGCCCTTCTGAGTCTCCCATATCTCACAGATGTTTGAGGTGTGTTACTAAAATCTTTTGGTGGAAGCAACATGTTTTTTGTGTGAATTTGAGTGCAATGAAAGGCTGTCTTTCCTTGTAATTATGTTTCATCATTTTTCTACTTGGTAACACAATCCACACAAATACACTCCACACCATGCCACATAATGCCTATCAGCATAATTTCACAAAACACCACACACTTTAACTTTGCATATTTCCATTCCACACCACATAATTCAACAACAAACCACATATTTCAACTCAACAACACAATTACACAACACACTACATACATCCTATCCGCAGCACATAATTCCACATCATGCTACGAAATTCCACAGCACACCACGTAATTAGACTCCACTACATAACACTCCAAAACACAAAATAACATTCAACATAATTACACTCCATGACACACAATCCCACTCCACATAATTCCAGTACACTGAATAACACATAATTACTGTCTACATAATTCCACTGCACACCATGCCACATAATTCCACTACACAAATCCACAACTAACACTTTCAATCCAACCCACATAATTTCACTCCACACCACATTCATCCATTCCAAACTAAAAAACATGGCTAAAAGACATTGTCATCTCCAGGGCCATTAACTAACTCTAACAAATGGGAGACCTTTTACATTGCAAATGCTTGTTTATTACCTACTATTATTGACATTATCCCTGCATTTGCATGACAACCAGAAGCACTGTCCAGGGGAGAGATGTGAAATGCCTACTGTCTTTTATCACACCATTCCAGTGATACAGCATGGTGCAGAGGAACAGGCATTACTAAAACAAGACACAGTCTTACTGCTCCCATCACAAGGTAATTAAAACACAGAAAATCAATGTATGTTAATAGGTTTCTAAGTATCCTTAAGGCATTCATAAACTTTTAAGAAAAAGTAACTAAATCTACAAAATCAACAAATAAATATTCAGTGAATCAAAATATACAGAATGCAGATGACATGAGTGTGTGCAGACTGAGGCATCCGACTGCAGCAGAGGACAGAGTGCTGTAGACCTCCTGACTGCCGTGTGGCTAGACGTAGAAAGGAGTGGGCCAACATTAATGAAGGGCGCTGCAGCACCCCTTTAAAGTTTCAGGTCAAAGGGTCACCTAGGACTCCAGGCAGCTCTGAGTTGAGGCTTTCCATGCCCCCCTTTGATCTTGGATTGTACCCTGCTCCTCTACAGCCGAGACACCACCAAAGGAACTGCAACCAATGGCCCTCCCAGCCCAGCCCTGCCAACTACCATGCATCAGGCATTAGACTAACGCATTTCAGTGTGGTGGTCCGCATCACCACACTGAAATGCAAAGTCACACACAATAGTCATAGCTCCTCCTCGGCTGTCAAGCCGTTCTAGCACTGCTATTAATCATGCACCATTGGAATGCTTAACTAAAACTGGAGTGTGAGTGTGCCTAAACGCACTGCTCCCGGCGGACTTTGGGGCTCCGGCTCAACTGCTCTGCAGCTCTGGCTCAGTTGCTACAATGTAACAATCTCATTCGATTACTGACACCACGGAGCAGCATTACTGATTGGTTGCCCATGACTGACTGTGAAATCAGGAGAGGCCGTGCTCAATGGCTACTATCAAGACATCAGCAAGTGAATGGTCAGGATGAGTTCTTATGTGACACAGACTTTAATAGACTGCCAGCCCGCGGGACACACGACAGTGTGAGTAGGTGGCTGCAGTTCCTGAGATAAAGTAGTTGTGGGAGGCTACTGTAGCAATGAATAAGCACTGTTCGCGCCGCGGTAATTATTTTTAAAAATGTGATCTCCGCATCCAGCAGACTCAACCCAACCACACACACCGCTTCGGCCGCTGGAGCCCAGAGCACACCACTGTACCACTGCTCCAAAGCAAGTGAGTCAGTGCCTGGAGTGAGCAGTATGTTTCACTCTGCTTCAAATACAAATGTGATTTATAAACTATAATATTTACTTAGTAGCGCTTAGAGTGCAAGTCATCTTCAGTTGCTTACTCTACTGTGTTACAGCTGAAGTTCTGCTGTCACAATGAGACCTATTAGTCTGTCTGTCTGGTGAGTCACTGTATGTTCAGCTGTGATGACATACAGCCGCACTAAACTTATCTTTGGCAAGTCGGGTTGAGCCACTTTGATTGACTGTGGTGGCGATGCCGGTCCAATTGCAGGCAGTGGCTTTGCTAAAGTCAGCAGAGCCTGGTATAGCTCTGTGACATCCCTGCTAGTGTGATCTGTGCCGCTTGCTACAGGGCTGAGCAGGTAGCTGCACACTGACTGGGACTGACAATTTGGAGTAATAATGATTTTTATTAGGGTTGACTTGACTTGAGTCTGGAGTAGTTTTTGAAATATGGTGCCCTGGATGCCTGTGACCTATGTGTGCCTTAGCCTGAGGCTTGCCCAGTCAATGCCTGGTGCTGCCTGCGGCGGCTGTTGAGTCCACGAGTCAGCTGACTGTGTGTTGAGTCTTAATACTTAGGCAGCTCATCTGTACCACCAGCTGTGGGGTTGGGCAGGTAGCGGCGTGCCAACCTGGGTGGAGTGTGGTGCTCAGGGTTAATGACTTTTATGGTTGAGTCGTTTTTGAAATAATACAGTTTTGTGTTAAGTCTTCTTTATGCAGCCCCAGCATTTAAATAGTTACAGCTACATAAGCAGCTGCCTGTTCATCCTCAATACTTTTACAATTACTAATATCTCTCGAACCATAAAACCCACAGTGCCCATCCATTTCTGGTGCTTTGCAGCAGTTTTAAGATCTTCTTTGAGTTTCTTGGTGCACAAAATGGTGTAATTTTTGATATTTATGTTTCTCTCGTCTTCGTTGCTTGTTTTTGGTCATGAGGACGTGTCACTCATAGTCGTTGAAATGTCACTCATAATTACCCTGAAAGTATGAAAATGGAACACAAAATAATCTGAACCTATGCCAGCTATGCCAGCCACTTCCTCGGTAACAGCAGTGAGTACTGGCAGGCAAGGGGGCAGGGTACGGCCCATCTTGGTGGGCAGACGGGGGCCTCTGGAGTGGTTCTGGGCCATCAGCGGGACAATGTGGTGGGATCTGAGAATTCCTGGGCCCCCTCTTCCTTGCTCTTTTACACCAAGGCTCGAGCCACTGATGGCAGAGGTGTCGCTCAGCACAAAGTGACTGGGGACACGCAGAAGCTGTACTGAGCGACTACAAGCCCCAGACAGCATCAATGGCTGGAGAAGGGGGCAAAGGAAGCAGGCCCTCACTGTGCTGAGCGCTACTTAGTGCAATACTTAACAGGAGGATACTACCCTCTGTGCTGGATGTGAAAGGCCGTTCCCAGACAAAGCCTGGGCCAAGGGTAGCCACTTCGCGATCATCAGAGCACGGAAGAGACCGGGCGGGGTCACCCCTCTTGGCTTTGCCATCATGGACCACTGTCCCTTTAATTCAAGTATCATGGGGAAGCAGAAAATCATGACTGCATTGGGTAAGCAACTCCCTCCCTATACCCAACACCATTTTTACCTTCCTCAATAATTCCTCATTGATATCAACCCTCTCTAGAGTGTTGCTACTGATAACTTTAATCTAAACAGTGACTCAAAATCACAACTGCTTCAAGAAGCAGAAATAAGAGGCAGAGCATTAAACCTTGTGTATTGGATACACCAATTTCTATCGAACCAGCTAATGACTCTAGGCCCAAATTGAGAGCAGACTCTGTGCGTGTCACCTTCATCAATAAGAGAAAAGATTCTATTGACACGTCCTGGCATGGGAAGGGGAAAACCTTGAACTAAAGTAAGCGGACATCAATGTCTAATAAAGGGACTTACTAAGCAAAGTGGGAGCCAATGATCTACCATCGATCTTCAAGTACTCTATGTGATTTGGAGAGTCGGCTCTACCCATTCATGGCCTTCATGGAGTCTGTCAGTTAAAAAGCAATATAGGAGAGTATAGGGGGTTTTCACAGCAGTGGTGCTCGGAATAAGATAATGTGCTCTAAGAATGTTTCAACATCTACATCAACGAATTGGTTGAATCCTGATCCCGGCATTTGGGAACTTTTTTCTCTTGTTAAAACTGAATCTAGTAATGCTTCACCATATCCTGTCCCTGTTCCTTTTGTGCAGCCAATATTAACTTTACTCTCTTGCCAGCAGTGCCTCTAAATCCATTTTCTACTCCTCAGTTCCACCGGAAGCTACACCCTTCACCCTTCCCAAAGGGGCCCTACCTCTTAGGCCGCTTCTTATGAACATGAGGTACATTTGAACAAAGTCACTCACTGGATCAGGGGAAGACTAGACGACAGTCATTCTCTGCGTAATCAAATCAATAAGGTCCGGTGGATTCCTTGGGTAGGTAACCGCCCAAAACCTGATGCCCGATGATTGTAATGTGAAAAATTACAGAAGTTACAGGCACATGCATCATCATAGGGTTTTGCGATTCCTTAATAGCGATTATTAAGGAATCGCAATTAAGGAATAGCAAAACCCTATGCATGTAGGAATCGCTAAAGAAATAGCGATTCCACAAATTCCTTAATTGCGACTAGCAAATTGCGAGTCGCAATTAAGGAATGTCTTCCCATTCATTCCTATGGGCCTCCAGGCCCATAGGAATGAATTAGAGATTGCGGGAGCAATTTGCGAGTACCAGTAGGCACTCGCAAATTGCTCCCGCAATTTCGATGGTGCAAGGGTGTCAAAATGACACCCTATTGCACCCATGTATGTTCACTCTGCACAAATGTTTCATACACACATGCTCTAAGGGCATGTGTGTGGGCAACATGAAACTTAGAAAAATGCAAATAAGTGCATTTTTCTAAGTTTTCGCAAATTACCATGAGGTCCAGCCTCATGGTAATTTGCTCACGCTAATAGCGAAATCGCTATTTTTTAAACTGTAATGCATTGCATTTAAGGAATCTCAATTAGGGATTCCTTAAATGCTATCGCTATTTAAGGAATCGCAATTTAAAGATTCCTTAAATAGCGATTTTTGCATTTGGGATGATGCCTCCCAAATGCAAAAATACCGGTCGCAAAGGGGCAGATTCTGAGAATCTGCCCGTTTGCGACCGGTTTTGTGCTTGATGCATGTGCCTGTTAGTCAATTGTACAAAATCTCCCACCCACGGTTACCTCTTCCCCTCCAGGTCAAAGTAAGGTAGACGTGCTGCCCTTAGGTTTTTTTTATAGACCCCTCCCATGTTCTAGACCCGCTTACTAAGCTAAGCTTGGACTCTGTAACAGCTCACCCAATTGGTGTGCATTTTTGCCACAGAGTGATGTGATAGACTGACTATCCTCCCAAATTATACAAGAGCGTTCAACTACCCCAGTCATTGTGTCTGGATCGTCATCCGGAGATAAAGCATGCCCGCCCTTGCCCAAAGCCCCACTTGAATGTACAGAGATAAACATTTTTTATTGTGTCCCAATAATGACCTCAAGCTCTGTAAATTTGTCTCCTGGAATGTTACAGGTTTGGGGTCAAAGATAGACAACCAAGGGTGGTTGAGCCTTATAAGTAGTTACAATGTGATTTGTTGCCAGGAAACCTGGGCTACAAGTCCCGTCCATATTCATGAATATACATCAGATTTTACTGCGGCCATAGCAGCTACATCGGGTGGAGCAAAGCAAAAGATGGGCTTTTGTCACTGGTTTCCCTTTCTTTCCCAGGCAGAAGTATTGGTCTATTTTGGCTTTACCATATATTCAACTCTTTAGGGTTGTTCTTGGAATGAAATAGTTTCTTTTAATCAACGTTTATAATAATAATTTTGACAGCAATAACGTGAGCATAACTAATTTACTAAATGGGGAGATTACGAGATTTGTAGAATCCCAAACTTGTCCTATATCAAATGTTTAGATGGGGCATTTTAATATCAAAAGTTGTCATCTGTCCAGCACTATATCATGTAGGAGCTTTGATCCTTTCGGTGAAGCAATGCCAAATCTCAGGCTTGCCAACTACGGTGAAGCCTTAAATCCACTTTTAATCACTATTGCCTTCTTTTTGATTCTGATGTTTCCTCCAGTTCACTTGCATAAAGCTCATTCTTCACTGGCAGGGGTTGTTCTAGTACTTTGATTTTGTGAGGTTTTCATCTGATATGATGAGTGATTTTCAGATTTTCAAGTTCTCGACAATAATTTTTGTTGCCATAATTTATTCTTGATTTCCTTTTCCACGGGCCATCTCTCTAAGCACCCAGAATCTACCCCACTTCACTTTGTGTGTGGGAAAAACAGTGCCATTTTGATGATAAAGCATGCTTGCTGACTGATCTGCTGAAGTCTAATAAGGCTGAGTTCTTTGGCTGAGTGAAGGAAGAGGCAGATGAGGAGATATTGTCAGTCATTATGGGCCCTGTGTGAGTTAATTAGGAAGTTTCAAACAGTATCTCAAGAACATCTTAGGCCCAAGCCAGTTAGATGGTTCAGTTCATACTGTTCTAAGACTCATAGGGACTTGCTAACTGCTCTGAAAACAGCATCAAGGAGCATGGAAGTTGTCCACTTGTACAATAGGGCATAAAAGGGCGCTAGAAAATTGAAAGAACACCATAAGGGAGGACGCTTGTTATTCATTACTAGCTGCTAGTGACCAACAAAAACTGTTACACATTTTGGCTGGTTGGGAATCTAACCTATGTAAGAGATGATGGGGTGCCTAACCTCGATGCTGTTATCCCCCTGAAAAGTGGGTACATAATTTTACGTAAGTCTATCACAGGCCATTGGTCAACAATGAACAACCTGTGGTGACTAGGGAGCATAACATGACACATCCTGCAGGTATAGACAAAGAACTTGTGGTGGCGGCCATTACCAGGTGACTACGTTTGAGGCCCTGGTCTTGACGGAGTGCTAATACACTTATTTAAAGATAATATATCTCTATGGGCTCCTTTATTGACCAATATTTTTAAGAGTGTAGGCAAGTGTGAACTACCCTAAACTTGGTCCCATTCTCTTATAATGCCAATTTTCAAGCAGGCCAGGAAAAGTGACCAGTAATGCTATCGCCAAATATCACATATTAATTTCACAGCAAACAAATGGACCGGGTCTCTTAGATCATTTGGAGGTGTGGACTTAGGATAATCACAATTTTTCAGATCTGCTATTTAAATTTTGTGTAGGTCTTGGAACCCTAGATCAATGCCTTAACCTCTACTTGCTGATAAATAAGTAGACAGTGGCCAAGCAGGGCAATATATACTTGGCATTCATGGACTTAGGTTCTGCTTTTTACATTGTAAATCATTCAAAACTGTGGAACATTATGTCCATTATGAGGGTTTAAGGATAAGGTCATCTTTTTTTAAGGCAGCCTCACAGTGAGGGGACAGCGAGCATCAGATATAACTCAAGAGGTGGAACCAGTGATTGTTTTAACATTGTGAGGGGAATAAGGGAGAGCTGTGAGCTGGTGCATTTATATTTATTTGCTATATATTAACAGACTTGAAAAATATCTGGTTAGTTTGAACCTATATCTCTTATAATACAACATCCAATACCTTTCCTTAAGCAAGCTACTTTTAAACAATGCAGGCCTGCTCTGCTATTTATTCACTCATTATCCTAAGTCCATACATGTCTGGCAGTGCTTAATTTCCTACCGTGTGTGATCAAATTGAGGAACGCATTTCTGTATTGATGCCATAGAATTTGTCTGAATTTTTGTGATCTTTGCAAATGTGTACTAAACTGTTCTATCACGTTTATGTATTACTGGAGGTCATTTTTTTTTTTTTATTAATTGAACTCTTATGAATGCCTTGAAAATCGCCTTTTCTGTGAATTTTACATAAATTGCAATTTGTACTAAATTGAATACTTTTGTACCATTGAAGCTAATCCTTCATTGGTACAAAACGTTCTTAACCAGTTTTTATGGATGTCATACAGGTCTGAGTTTTTTGTGTTGAAATTTTATATTGTGTCGTGTTTGTTTATGAAATCTTTTATGATTAATTTCATCGAATAAAGACAATTTGATGATGATGATGAGTGTGTGAATTTGCTTTTGCTAATAAGATAGCTTAGAACGTTAATATCAGATCTAGTATCTCTGAGGATCCGTTTATAACCTGAAAATCTTTGGTTTAAACCTCAGTTGGTGGTTAGCTTAATATTTCAGCCTTCTGAGGGGGGTCATGGCAGCAGGTATAAAGATACAAACCTGCTCCGACGGTGACGCTTTCCAGCCCTGTCACCCAATCAGAAGCCAAGTCAGATCAGGGAGTGAAGCAGGATCAGCCCCCACCCTATACTGACTACTGGTAGGCCCTTCACCAGGCCAGCTTTCAGTGGATTAGGTGCACGATGCCTGACAGATGCATAGAGGGAAAATGAAAAGGTAAGTAAAACAAGTTGTCTGTTGTGCCACAGTAAACTGAAGGCTCTACACAATAGATTGGGCCTGATTTGTTTACAAAAAGTCTCAGAAGGAGTACTCTTAATCCCCCTAAACAACATGGGGTTTGGTTCACTTTGCTGAAGGCAGGTGCTTTCGCCCCACCAACTTCTAAGTTCACCAGCTGCCGCTGTAAACGTTTTTGTTTTAGTAGTAACTTACACTTGGATTTTGTGAATAGCAAATAGAAAAGTACTTAAAAGTGTACTTTGTAAATCAAGCCGAAAATATTTTTTTAAATATTACTCCTAAAACATAAACAAATCTCATCATAAACAACGACATACTTTTTGACACTGCACTTGTATCCTTTTTTGTTGTCCACATTCCCATTGAAACCTTTATGTTCTGTGCAATTAACAGATTGAGCTAGGACGGTCAGAAGCAGTGGTTCTTAAATGTTCAACATCACCAGGATGACTCACTCATAACTCTCCAAAAGATAGTTAATAGCAACAACATTCAGCGAGTTAAGGTGAACATCTTGTTGCGGGGATTCTGCTCATGCACAGAACTATGCACAGGAAACCAGGACCTCAGTAAATTGTGGTATTCCAAAAAACTCACCTCAGTACCCAGAATCTCTATCCGACTAGCATCAGTGTCTCATTCGTTCTCCGTATCATCTCAAGTCTACCAATGATTAGACAACCCAGAACAAGCGACTTAGAGTACTTACAGGAATGGTGGGAATCAGAAACACCTTTTCGTTATTATTCTCATATCAGTCCACAATTAGAGTAATCAGAGACACTGTAAAGTTTAAAATGTTTATTTTCAACTACATGCTCTAAGGTGCAGTACTTTGGCTAATATAAGCATTAAAAACAAAACCATCATCATTGTTACAATACCATAGAAAACGAAGGGAGAAATCATATTACAAATGATAGTGGAAAACAAGTCCTATAATACTTTGTGAACCACTCTCCCTTCGCTAGTAAACTAGTTTTATAAACTAATAGAAGGTCTCTAGGCTTGAATGGGGAACCCCATACCTCAAAGATCAGATTAGGTGAATCACATCACAGGATCAGATCTGCTCTCTGTGTCTGGAAAGGTTTTTTTCGAGTGTCTGAATCATGCATGCAAATGCAATATTAAAGGCACCCGAGTTTCAGATATTTGCAGCTGTGTGATCAACCTGAATTCAACAGCATACATTGTTATTTGACCTTGACGGCTTCTGCACACAGTGTTCAGACTAAGGTCACGGTGCACGTCTAGGGATGTGAACAACAGACAGTTCTCATGTGAAGAAAAAGAAAGCAACCAGTTTTATTTGTAATACCAGCTACCTGCAGTGTCTTGTACAAAAGCAGCAAAGTTGCAAGATGGCGTTTTACATCTAAAGCGCTTATGCTAACATAGCAATGTGTGCACATAGAACCCCATCCTCACTACAATCTTTCCACAGCACTCCTGGACTCACCTCTAGCCAGCTCTGTCCTCTCTTCACTTTGTCCTGACAAAAAAAAAGACAAGTATTGTTGAAAATAAAATGTCTATTTCTTTTTGTGTGTTTTTTTAAGTGAAAGTGTTTCATCATTGGCTGGCGAGTTAGCATGAGATTGCAATGGTGGATGCGATGCTAAATGAGAGAATAAGCCAATGATTGCAAGAATGTATAGAGGAATGAGTGCACGGTTGAAGGAGTTTGTGATTATGGACATGGATGCATGAGTTAATGCATGGATTGATGAATAAGTAAGATGATGGCTCGACCCATGAATAGAGGAGTACATGGGACTGGTTACATTTGTTTGCACAGCCTGAGGACGAAACCTGACATCAATAATGTACTATGAAAGGGGCTTTATTCCATAGTCTGGCAAATGTTTTGTCAACATGATATGTACAGCTTTACTAGCATGTCACTGGTAGTGGATGTGAATCAATAGCCTAATGTTGCAAGAACTGCCAATGTTATGCCATTGTCAGCAATTTGCCAGAGGGTGTCCTTAAAATGCCTTGATTCCTGGTGTTAAAAATTAGGCTTCTGGTAGGTGGAGGTATGCACCCTGTCCAAGCAGGAACCAAAGTCCTAGCCAGGGCAAGTCATCAAACACCCTAAATTCACCTGTGCTCATTCTCTGGTAGCTTGGCACAGAGCAGTCAGGCTTAACTTAAGAGGCAATGCGTAAAGTATTTGTGCAACACTTCAAACAGTAACACAGTGAAAACACCACATAAAGACAACTGTTTTGAAAAATAGTTTATATTTGTATGAACATAATGTGACCAAAACGACCAAAAAACTAAAAGTATAACTGGAGGTATGAATATTTAAAGAATAAACTGAAATGTAGTGCTTAAAAGCATAAAGTGCAAACCAGAGCTATCTGCCACTCTAGACCCGGTCAAACCAAAAAGTTGAGGCTGACCACGATGGAGCGCAAGTCAGATACAGAGACCAGTCTTGGCCCACTGAAAAAATACCTTGAATGCATCAACGTCGAAGACAATGTGGAGAGCAGAGAAGGTGATGGGATGTTGTCGATCCTTCAGATGGAGGGGATGTGTCGATTCCGAGCCGTGCAAAGTAGAAGATGTGTCAGGAAAGGAGGCGATGCCCTGCGAGGTCAGCAAATTGATGTACTTGATCCTGCAGTGAAGCAACTTGGTTGATGGAAATACGCCGGTTCTGAACTGCACAAGATCAAAAATGTGTCGGGCAGTTGGCGAAGCGATGTACTCGATCCTCACAGTCGCAGTGATTCATCGGCATCGATGGAGATGCTTTGGATCCGAGCGGCACAACAGCATTGATGTGTTGGATTTTGCTGCAGCAGCACCTTATACGCACTTCCAAGGGCCCAGGTCTGGATTGGCACCAGTTGGCAGGGCAAGACTTGCAGCAAGCAAAATCCAGGTGCTGCAGCAGGATGAGCTGAAGTCTTTGATGTCCCTGAGACTTAGAACAAGGGCAATCTAGCATGCCCTTGAAGTCACTCTGGGTTCAGGTGATGTGGGTGCAGTCCTTCTCTGTCAGCGGATGTACGATGTTACAACGCGAGTTTTTACAACACGTACCATTACATCGCGGTCGTTACGACGACTGCGATGTTACCACGCCATGCCTTTACAACGCAAGTCTTTATATCGACTTGCACTAGATGGCGTGCTAACATTAGAAAAGCGTAATTTACTATTCCAACTCCAGTCCACTTAACAGTAGGGAAGGTGTTGGGATAGTAAACTACACTATTTGTAATGTTAGCACGCCACATAGCGCAAGTCGATGTAAAGACTTGCGTTGTAATGGCATGGCGTGGTAACATCGCAGTCGTTGTAACGATTGCGATGTAACTGCATCGCGGTGTACTAACCGCGATGTAAAGGTTGTTCCCCCTGTCAGCCAGAAGATAGTAGCACAGCAGAACAGCAGGTCTTCCAGAGCAGCAGTCCAGCAGAGTGGCAGTCGTTTAACAGCACAGCAGTTATTCCTTCTGGCAGAGTCTTCACAGGACCAGTAGTGTACTGAAGTGGTAGGGTGAGAGGTCCAGTGCTTACACCCAGTGGTGCCTTTGCAGTGGGGGTGACATGCAAAGAAGGATCTTTGAAGTGCACAGAGGTTGTTTCTTCCTGCCGTGGCTCCAGACTCATTACAGGGGGGTATTCAGCCCTTTGTGTGGGGACAGGACATAGTCTACTCAGGTGTAAGTGTCAGCTTCTCCCTCCCACCTGCCCTGGATGACTCATGAGGATGTGGATGGCCCATCAGTCACACTCAAGCTCCCTTTGTGTGTGGCTGTCTAGATGGAATGCAAAGTGTCCAGCAGTCACCCACCTAAGACATGTATTGGAGACAGGCTGCAGTGACATGGGGCTAAGAGCAGAAAAATGCCATCTTTTAAAAAGTAAAAGACTCACAGTTGATGGACGGAATACAGAGCAAATCAAAACATTCACCCCTCAGGAAACAAGCATCCTAGGACTGGTTTCGGAGTTTCAACCCTCATCAGCCAGGATAGCTTGATTCCAATGGCACAGTGAGCCCAAGACCCAGGTCTGGGCTTACCTGGTGCACTTAGGGCCAGAAAGCAAAAGACACAATTGATGGACAGAATTCAGAGCAAATCAAAACATTCACCCCCAGTCAAGAGATCTGGGTTAAATCCATCATTCTTTGGCTCACTATGCCACGCCAGTTTAGACCTGGCCATATGCAAATCAGTCTTGACCCTGTGCCTCATGGGAACAGTCCAGCCTGATCTGCCAAGCCAGGTCCTCCCTGGAACAGAAACAAGCATCCTATGACCGGTTTCGGGGTTTCACCCCTAATCAGCCAGGATAGCTTGATTTCATTGGCACAGTGAACCCAGGAACCAGGTCTGGGCATACCTGGTGCACTTAGGGCAAGAAAGAAAAAGACACACAATTGATGGACGGAATTCAGAGCAAATCAAAACATTCGCCCCCAGTCAAGAGATCTGGGTTAAATCCATCATTCTTTTGCTCACCATGCCACCCCAGTTTAGACCTGGCCATATGCAAATCAGTCTTGACCCTGTGCCTCAGGGGAACAGTCCAGTCCGAACTGCCAAGCCAGGCCCTCCCTGGACCGGAAACAAGCATCCTAGGACCAGTTTTGGGGTTCACCCATCATCAGAAACAGGTCCTAGGATGCTTGCTTCCAGTCCAGGCCTGGCAGTTCAGGCTGGACTGTTCCCATTGGGCACAGGGTCAAGACTGATTTGCATATGGCTGGGTTCAAACTGGAATGGCATGGTGAGCAAAAAAACGATGGATTTAGGCCCAAATCTCTGTACTGGGGTGAATGTAAGACATTGTTCTGCATTCTGTCCATCAATTGTTGCTTTTGCATTTGTCACCCCGAGTGGGACGGGTATGCCCAGAAGTGGGTCCCGTGCTCTCCATGCCACTGGATTCAAGCTATCCTGGCTGAAGAGGGGTGAAACCCAGAAACCGGTCCTAGGATGCTTGTTTCCAGTCCAGGGAGGACCTTGCCTGGCAGTTCGGGCTGGACTGTTCCCATTGGGCACAGGGTCAAGACTGATTTGCATATGGCTGGGTTCAAACTGGATAGGCATGGTGAGCAAAAAAACGATTGATTTAGGCCCAGATCTCTACACTGGGGTGAATGTATGTCATTGTTCTGCATTCTGTCCGTCAATTGTTATTTTTGTATTTGTCACCCTGAGTGGGACGGGTATGCCCAGAAGTGGGCCCCGTGCTCTCCATGCCACTGGAGTCAAGCTATCCTGGCTGAAGAAGGGTGAAACCCCGAAACCGGTCCTAGGATGCTTGTTTCCAGTCCAGGGAGGACCTTGCCTGGCAGTTCGGGCTGGATTGTTCCCATTGGGCACAGGGTCAAGACTGATTTGCATATGGCTGGGTTCAAACTGGAATGGCATGGTGAGCAAAAAAACGATGGATTTAGGCCCAGATCTCTATACTGGGGTGAATGTATGACATTGTTCTGTATTCTGTCCATCAAATGTTGTTTTTACATCTTTCGAAAAGTGGCATTTTTAAAAGGGTAATGATAAATTCAATGTTATCAGTAAGGAGGATGTATCATTACCAATATGAAACACAACAAAACTACTCCTTCTCAATTAGGAATTAAAGCTTATACGGAGTAATAAGGAATTTCTAATGTTAACCTCATTTGGGTGTTTTTCACTACCAGGACATATCCAGCCTTTTGATTACACAACACCCAGCCCCGTGGGCTACCAAGGGACTACCTTAGGGGTGACTTATATGTAATCAAAGGGGAAGTTAATGCTTGGCAAGGGGCAAATGCAAGTTGACTCGGCAATGTAAATTGCACTCATAGGGTCTGCAGTGGCAGGCTTGAGACAGGTTTAAAGGGCTACTTGAGTGGGTACACAATCAGTGTTGCAGGCCCACTAGTAGCACTTAATTTACAGCCCCTGGGCATATGTAGTGCACTCTAATAGGGACTTATTAATAAATTAAATATGTCAGTTTTGGATAGGTCAATCAAACTATGTTTATGGGGTGAGAGCACGTGCACTTTAGCACTAGTTGGCAGTGGTAAATGGCCCAGTGTCCTAAGGCCAACTAAAATAATTCAGCAAGGTTGAAGGCAAGCAGGCAAAACGTTTAGGGGAAGACCACCCGAAGGCAGACAGGTTTAACACCTGGGCCAGCATTACCTAAGGGGTAATCATCATCATGGCAAGGATGTACACAATTTGCTTAGAATTACCACCATTGGGTGGCATAGCCAAGGCAGGGACCAGAAGGATATGTTTCTCCTAGATCACTGACAGAATATCGGAACCAAAAATATTATGTGATCAGAATATCATGTCAAAAATAACAAGGACCTAAATATGGAGAAGGTAAGTGCAAATAGGTAAGTATAGATGTACTACTCTTAACTCCACATCTACACACCTTGATAACATATTTATCGTCAAGGTACATATATGTGGAGTTACATATAGGAAAACATGACTTACATATCGAAACTTAACTTCATGATATTTCTGTCCTCGATATTCTTGACACAATAGTTTGTCCCTCGATATTTGTGGTTCCAATATTCTGTCTAAACACCATCCTTAAAAACCTCCACAATCAAGCTGCCACCAGGACTTGCTCTAGCACCTTTTAATGTCTACTCTCTGGTAAAAATACTTCCGATGGGGCTCTGAAACTGAAGAAACTAGCAAATTATATGAACGCACAGAGCAGATCTAATTTCAGAGGGATACGGACGATCACAGACTGAAGGCCGACTGAGGCCTATACAAAATGGTGGACGTGGGATTTCACACAAAGGAAGGCATGGCCTGATTTATGGTTTAGCCTTCATGTGGTTGACTCAGAACAACAGACCCCCCCCCCCCCTCCATTCCCCTGAGGCACTAAGGACCTTAGTTGGTAAGAAAAATGCAGGAGTGCTGATAGTCCAGTGGGGAGTGCAGAGTGTGAGGGGTTCCCGCCAATGACCATCTGATGTAATTGAACGATGGGTGTGCTCAAAGGCTTATGACAAGTAGCAGGACAGATGGAGGACAATAATGAAGATAACACAATGGGCATGACTCTCATATTAAATACTGCAGACATCTGCATAAACATTGGGAATCACCTGTGTCATATCTTGGCACAAAGCAGTGGTCCATTTGTAAAAAAATAAGTGCAGGCTCTCATCAGGCGGCAGCATGCACCAGCCCAATTCTCTTGTCACGTTGCCTAAAACAGAGACAACACTAACCAGGAAGTAGGGAGAGGATGTGGCCTAATGACCAGAGCTGCCGACTTCGGAGCTGGTGAACCAGGTTTAAGTCTCGACAACGGCTCAACATCCTGTGATTCATGGCAAATCACTTAATCTCCCTGTGCCTACCCAAAATTAGTGTATCCTTAAGTGGTGCTCATGAAACTATAGCGTCGGTGTTGATGATAAAGTGCCGGTGCTGGCTCAAATTAAGCAGTGGCACAAAGTACATATATTAACTGCTTTTGACCATATGTATGGCACTGTGTCACCCAAACGTGAACCTCTGATACTCTTGTATTGTGGCATAATAACAATACCTGGTTGCAAGAAAGACATCCCAGACATATCAGTGGCAGAAAGTGCTAAGTACATAGAAAACAGCAGAACAATCAGGAACCCGAGTGCCACTGACATCTTTACTCATGGCGTCCACTAACGCAAAGGCCACTAAACTAACATCCATTAAAGAAATGCTGCACATGAAGAAGTCAGAACTTAATGAAGCTGTCAGGGATCTGACTACACCCCAAAAATCTAAAAAGAACACATACTCCAAGCCCCAGTGATCAAGGACAATATACAAAACCTCCTTGATCAGTTCATAAAAGACATGACTTCCTTATGACAGGATTTCAAGAAACCTCTCACAGAATTAGACAACAAAAGTCTGAACTCTGCCTCAATCAACTAACCATGCAAGAACAACAGGACCAAGCAAGTTGGACAAGTTAGACGCCATAGAGAATTTCTCCCGACAGAGTAAAATAGATGAGAGGCATCAGAAAAAACACCCCTAACAGAGATCTAGAGGCCGTTGTGCAACATTATTCACACAACTGCTACCAGAAGCAGTTACCAGAATATACCAACTAGACCGCATGCACAGGGCCTACTTCACATTTCAACAGGAGAATAATCTCCCTCCAGATGTTTTGGTTCAAGTCCATTTATTCCAAGTAAAAGAAAAACTTATCACAGAAACTAGAAAACAAGATCTTATCCAGTTCAGAACAGGCACAATCACATTTTTCCAAGTTATCTCAGTGTACTCACTTGCAAGAAGAGATTTTCAGGAAGTCATTGCCCATCAGCAGAAAGAAAAGTTTCTTGATCAGTGGGGTTACCCCTTACGCCTGCACTCACCAATCCAAGGGAAACGGTTAGCTTCAAAAGATGTATGGGAAGCAAAAGAGTCATTGGAAATCATGGATCAGAGAGGCTTCCCATCTGACACAGACCTAGCTCAACCTCCTGAGATAAGAGGTGAATAGCACCGCCAGAGGTCGAATAGAGTGGGAATGGGAAAGGAAACTCAATGGCGGCTCAGGCGGAAATAAAATAAAACACTCTCACTCCTCTGATAAAGAACTGTAAACTCACATTTTGGTTTCTTCAGGTCTACTGCTTTATTTGTCAACACTAGGCAACAAACTTCACATTACCAAGATATGACTCTATGAAATCAAATCCAGGGCCATGACGTGGCAGCCTGACGTCAAGTAGTGGACCTTGCCCCAGTTCTCCTCATTAACGAACCTGATATGATTCTTTGGTGTGAGATGCTATTGCACAGACAAATATTTAGTTGGGTTGCAAAGGATTAGGTTTTGTTACAATTGCTCATTTTATTTTTTGATCTATAGTTTTCCAAGTTCGATACAGGGAGAAGGAAGAATAAGTCTACACCCAAAGGTAGAGAATAACAATCCCCAACAGAGTGCTATAAAAGGCTATGATACCATGGATGTGAGAAACAATTAAAACATACACAGCATCCTCCTAGATTTAGCACTGGCCTTTTTAGGTCTCGCCTCGCAAATGTAGCGCATGCGCTGCATCGCCTTGGCGAGACTCTATTGTTGTGAGTTTTGCTAGCGAAGGGAGACAAACCATGTGCGCGCACGGACAGACGATGTGCACACGCATGGCATCTCCTCTTAGCTTTCAGTTCATGTGCGCATGCAATGCACGGCGTCTCTTTTGCTCGCGTGCTTGTTTTTACAACCGTGCGCTCTGCGGCGATTTTACGAGGCTGGCTTGTTTGTTCCGGAGTATTAAGAAAAGCTCTGAGACGACTCATCAAGGGCATTAAGTGCTATATAAATACCAATTGTAAACCTGAGTTAACCCTCCCCCACATCTCCATTGCAGTTTAAGTGGATGGAGCACACAGCTATCTTTACCTGCCCACCTCCAAGTGTGCCACTTTGTCTGCAAAGGCTATCAGTAGGGCATGCTTACGTAGCCCCTGTACTGCCCGGGTGCCCCCCATAATCTCTGCGCTCTCTAGCTGACCAGCTCCTTGCATGTCACACACCTCTACTTTCGACATGCAGGTCCTCGAGAGATGTCCCTGACATTTGACCAGGCCACCACTGTGTTGTGATTTATTTATGGCTGAAAGTTGTTCGCCTTGCAACAGAATAGCCCTAGGATAATATGACACATCCCCTGTTCCCCCCTTTCCCCGAAGTTTCACCACTATTCCTGCAACCTTTCAGGTCTCCATGTATTTACTCAACGGAGAGTCTGACCTTTCTCTAAAATAAAGACTTCCTGTTTCATAAGTAAGTGCTATAATGGCTCTTGCAGCTTCCTGCATGTGGCTGCGGTTGTCAATGGAAGCAAGCAGATAAGGGTGGTGTATCAGAGTGTGCTGCTGAGTCAGGTAAGAGTCCATTAGCTACATAATTACAGTGAACTCAAGGGCACAGCGAGTCCATCCCTAAATTGCTGCGATCACCAAACCCTTTCAATTGTGGTGGAAATTCTAGCCGACATTTCACAAATCGTTTCTACCGATGCCCTCGTGCTCAATCACGCACACCATCTCATTTAGAGTAATACAAATCTGGACAACGCCCTCTGCCTCATGCTCCAAGTCAACAATTTAATTTAAACCTCCCCCTTCCTCGTCACCTTAAGATGTGTCTTCTTATTTCCAAAAATTTCCACTAAAGCTCTAGCAATAACCACCAATCTTCTGCCCTGTTCTATGGTGGAACTGGAATCAACAGGAATTTTCTCCAAACCAGTTTGTTCACATGCCAAAATCACATATGACAAGAATTAGCCAAGTTAAACTCATCCATAACTGATCAAGTGAAAAGCACATCAGAAATTAAAGCCAGTGCGCCTACCAATTGTTCCTTGATATGCATATTGTGTGAAGGATGACGGGGAACGAAGCACACTTTTTCAAAACTTTATTACACCCACTATGGGGCATATCAGCAATAACCGGCGATAATTATCGCTAAGCGCACTTAGCGCTAGGATAATTATCGCCGGCTAGCGTGGATTTTTATCGCTGAGATAGCGTGCTATTAGCAAAGCTTATCTCAACAGCGATAAAAATCCTCGCGCTAACTGCCTAACGTGAGATTATCGCTGGAAACCCAGCGATAATCTCACGCAATGTGGCGTTAGCTTGATGATAGGGACTCACAAACTTAACCATGATATCCACCTTCCATAGGATATCATGACTAAGTCAGTCCTGAAGCAGGCGTAAGGAAAGTAGCGATAACAGGGGTTATCGCTACTTTTCTTGCCACTATGCTTCATAGCGTGGGGCTTGATGATAGGAGAAATGTCGCTTAGCGACATTTGTCCGGTCATGTCAGGTCAGGAACGCCCACTTTGCATCTCCTTAGAGATGCAAAGCTGGGCGTTAGGAATTCCTACGCTAACGCAAGTTTTCACGCGTTAGCGTGAGCTTACTAATTAGGTGATACAATTATCGCGGCTTTTCGGCCAAAAGTAATTCTATCGCCTCGCCTTGCTGATATGCCCCTATGTTCTTCCTCGAACAGAAAGAGCTCTAACACTGTAAGAGAAATACTGTGCGAAAATAGATGACAGACTGCAGAAGTCTAGAAATCCAGTACACTTTTCAAGTCTGGCCTTTAAGGAAGTTTTAGCTACCTTTCCAGACTTTTGTTTTTGATTAAAACAAAAAATCCTCTCGCACACACACACACACTTGTCATTTACATTTAGTTTCCACCCACCACAGCATACTTCATGGGGCAATGGGTCAGCCTACTTTAGACATGGTTCTCTTCAGTTTCAGTGCCTGCACAAGCACGTGCACATTGTATGCATGCGCCCATAAGACTTCTCTTTTCTTAACTGACAAAGCTGGTTCAAAGTGTGCTTTTTATTTATTTTGAACTTAACATTAAATACCAGGGGGCTTATTTACAAGTCCCTTGCGCCACTTTCGCGTCATTTTTAACATGGGAAAAGTGACGCAAAAGTGGCGCAAGGGACTTGTAAATCTGCCCCCAACTATTTATGATCTCCACACTTTGGGTGCCCAGTTAGATGGGGATCTGTTGCTGTTCTAAAGTGTTTAAGTGGTACTGTAACAACGCAGATGCCTGTGTTTCACTGGGGCATATTATCAATAAACGCCGTTATTATTATCGCCGCTTTATCGGCAGAAAACTGCCTCTTAAGCGGTGATAATGAGCTTGATAATATGCCCTTGTGAATTCCCATAAAGGCCCATGTTCTGGTGTCAACATAGGCTTCTATGGGAATTTTCTGCGGCATATTATCAAGCCCATTATCGCCGCTTTAGCTGCAGTTTTCTGCCGCTAAAGCGGCGATAATTTTAACGCCGTGCTTGATAATATGCCCCACTGTTTGATTAGGTTGTGATTTATTCTGGTCACCAGCACAAACAATTAACGTAAAAAAATGCATGCAGCAGCTAGAAGGCATGTTACTTACAAAGATCACTAGTTAAAAACCACATTGTTGAATTTTTTTTAATTAAGAATCTGCATTGAAACATATAGCAAGCATGTTACGTGGCGGCATGTTTTCTTGTTTTCCTGTTTATTTCTGAGGCATATGCTTGCAATATTAATTTTTAATTAACCATAACACCGGCCTAGCAAAGCCAGATCTTCTGGCTTTTCCCATGCATGTGTAGGTTTTGAGGGCACGGATGTTTTCTATGTGTAGGAGACACGAGGCAGTAGAAACAGTATATGACTTTAATAAGTCCAATCAATCGCTTGAATCTTTATTGTAGGCATTCGGTCCTTGCAAAATTATTCAAAATTAACCAACACTATAGCTGAAACAATTACCCACACAAGCAACAAAAATGTTTACAAAATTACAATGCATCTTTACAAATTCTTGATCACTGCAACAATATGAAAAGATAGTTACTGTCCCTGAAATTGATAATGTAAATAGCAAGCTAATCGCCACGGGGCATATTATCAAGAAATGGCGTTAAAATTATCGCCGCTTTAGAGGCAGAAAACTGCCGCTAAAGCAGCGATAATGGGCTTGATAATATGCAGCAGAAAATTCCCATAGAAGCCCATGTTCTGGTGTCAACATGGGCTTCTATTGGAATTCTCTGCGGCATATTATCAAGGCCATTATCGCCGCTTTAGCTGCAGTTTTCTGCCGCTAAAGCGGAGATAATTTTAACGCCTTGCTTGATAATATGCCCCCATATACGTTCCTGCACATGCAATTCTAGCAGCTCTGGGTTGTGCATACAATTTTCTCCTTTTCTGATAAAAGGCGGATTTTGAGAAGACCACTGTCAAAGTGCAATTCTTGGTCAACTCACTTGCACAGGTCAGTTTATCATCGGCTCAGGCCAATTGCCATGCACAGTGTCTCCTTAACGTTCCCATTCTAAGCTAGAGTAGAACCAGTTGAAAAGCTGGCCGAGAAATAGTATACAGACACAGTTTCATAGAACTGTTTTTAGCCTCAAGAAACACATGTAAGGCAATATTTGGACTTATGCACAGAGTAGCTTCACCAAAGAGATTGTTTTTACCAGTGCTGAGTTGTCAATTTGTGAGGAATTTTCTATATATAGTAAGTCCAGATCTAGGGTTGTAGTCGAGGCCATTGGTTAGTATTGTGACCAGCAATACTGAAAGTGAGGTCCTTCCCAGGAACACGTACATTTGGGATGTCCTTTAAACCCAGACGTATTGTGAGTGCTTGGGGTCTAAGGGAGTAAGAAAGGGTGCATTTTTTAATAAAATAATTCAGGACGTTGACGTCATGTCACATTTTTTATTTGCAAATTACATTCGGAGCTATAGAACCACCACAACAGACTGAACAAGCATTTGCAATGCAATAGGTCTCGCATTTACGTAAGTTTGAGCTATTGGCATTGTAGATGACAATGCCTTTTATGTTTTGGTTTTTAAAAAATAAATAAAAGGCAGTGTCATTTATAATGCCAATAGCATAAACATGCGTAAATGCGAGACCTATTGCATTGCAAATGCTTGTTTTCATTGAATACATAAGAGCGAACTTCCTGGTCAAGCTAAGAGCACTGCACTCATGACATAACTATAAACAGGCAGATATGGGGCCAGATGTACAAAGCATTTTTGAAATCGCAAACGGCCTGATTAGCAGGCCGTGGGAAATTACAAAAAGGTGTGTTTTTTAATGTACAACCCACAAATTGCGCTTTGGTAACAAGTTACAAAATAGCAATTTGGGTGTGCGACCTTATACCAGTGCAGCATTTAGAATGAGCGTGTTTATGGTGTCTCATCCAAATATTGACTGGCAGTGCAATGGATTAATGTTTAGCAACTGAATTCCAGTCACAAAACATTATTATTTTACCACCTTTTCGAAGGAGGTGGTATACAATTCGCAAATGGAAGGGGTCCTCATAGGATCCATTCCCCTTTTAGAATTGTTAAAAAAAACAATTTTTAAGTGCAGGCAGTGGTTTGTGGGATCCCTGCCTGCTCCTAAAAATATTCCTTAAAAAATACATTAGCACTGCCCAGTGGAGTATTTCTGTTTCATGACTAATGGCTGTTTGATGCATCATTCTGCTTCCTAGGAAGTGCTTGCATTGCAATATATTAGGAACTTTTTTACATCTTAAAAGTACACTGACATCACATATAAAGATCCTTTTACCTCATGCATGCATTTGCACAAAACAATCTTTTTGGGATTTTTAACTGCAGCAGGTTCTAATAAATTAGTTAGAAATTGTGCAAACGTCACACACACTTTTACACACAAACACACATACATCTACAAGGGCATATACTGTAGCTGCAATAGATCTGGCTTTAATTTATGAATTCATCTAAACATATGCATGCACAATAGCAGTTTATAAACTGTAGCACATTAAATGCTAGGATGTAGGTTATTGCCAGTGGTTACCATGGAAACCTAGGCCTCCTCCACAGAATCTTGTTTGGCTTTGGGATTTCCTGACAGTCAGCACTTTACTCCCTAATCCTCATATAATAATAATCCACATTTGCAAAGCGTGAACAATCACCCGTAAGGGTCTCTAGGCGCCATCAGGAAGATTAAGCAAGCTATTGCCCAGAGTCACATGGTGCTGGGCTAATCTGCCGCTTGCGCGGGGATTGAACCATCATCCCCAGATTCCCGAGTAAGTCGCCCTGGCCGCAGCGCAACACCTCTTCCCTGAAGAGCTCCCACAGTACACACACACCCCTCACACACCTCTATGCGCTCACCACTTTTATGCTTCAAAAAAGCACTCAAGTGCAGTTTTATGAACATAAACGGCTTATTTCATATTGATTTAGTTTATTTCAATATACATCATTAGCAATTGGTGGTGGCACTGATCTATCGAGGTTAAGAGAGCACGAAAAAAACCAAAAGAGTGTTGCTCACTCATTGAACACAAGTGCTTCTTGGCACTTGGGCCCTTGTAACAACGAAATATTATGGTGTTTGTGGTCTGTAGGCTAAAAGCTATAATGATATTGCAGGCACTTAACACTGTACATAAGCTCCCATCTCGTGACATGGTGTGTCTGAGTGCTCATAGCTCCTCTCAAGTGCACAGCATCTCCATGTGCTGTATTCTCCTCATAGTCTCTCTCCAGTGGGCATATTTAGGACAGAATGGTGAAGCGTGGCATTAAGTAAACATTCCTAACGCCACGCTTCTCCATTCTGTAAACTCAGGGATGCGCCGTATTCACAAGAATGCTGTGCACCCCTGCGGTTCCCCTTGTGTTGGCGCTGAGTTCAGCTGCCTAGCGCCAACACAGGCACGGTGTTTCCGTTGGGGGAAATTATTGTTTATGTGCAGGAAGGTCTCCCTTCCTGCACATAAACAATCATTCATGGGTTTTGAAACTTCTATGTGTGCTGCTTAATGCAGCACACATAGAAGCTGCAAAACGTCATTTTTTTAAATTGTATATGGGCAGCAAGGGTCATCTTTCTGCACATAAATAATCATAGGCAATTTGCTCTTTCTATGTGTGCTGCACAAGGCAGCACACATGGAAACAGCAAAAACAAGGCGAAATAAAGAATTTCTCCTCATCTCGCCCATTTAAGACCAGATTTTCCCTGGTCTTCATTGTGGCGCTGCCTCCTATTTACGCTACCCTTGTAAATAGGGGCCAGCATCAAAGTCAATGGGTGTTACAGTGGAACGCCCACAGCAACGCCCATTGCCTTCCCCTTTCACAACAAGTACAGCGTGAAAGGGTGCCTTATTTACAAGGCAGCATTAAGCCATGTTAAGTGGCTTAATGCTGCCTTGTAAATAAGGCGAAGCCCCTATCGCCAACATAAGATCACTAAAAGTGATGTTGTGGTGGCAATAGGGGTTTGTAAATATGCACCCAGGTATCCTCACACTGCACCCACCCCACACTCACTTACTCTTGCTAACCATGCCCCAACTCCACCCACTATCTCTCAAGCCCCCGCACAGCTTCCCAAAGCTCCTTAAGTGGCCTGTTCATGAACTCAAGTAATCGTACATCTTTTGTCCACAAGCCTCAAATGCATTTTTGGTCATTAGTAATATTGTGTCAACAAACTAGGATAAACTTTAACAATATTCATCTCCAGGATCCCCATTCTCATCCTCACCAGCAGCACAACCACACCTCAGCACCAGCGCAGCCCCAATTAAGCAGCAACTCCGCACTAACGTAGCACCACTTCAACATCAGAGCAGCACCACGTCAGCATCAGCACATCACCTCAGCACCACCTGAGCACCAGTGCAGCACCACCACCTCCGCATGACTCAGCACAATCTCAGCATCACTTCATGCACAAACTACCTATCCCTCTCTTTCTTTCTATCTATTCGGTGCAGCTCCCACACCTATCTATTTTCCATATTACACAAATTCCAAAACACAAATACACTACACACCACACATCTGGACCCCACACAATTCCACAGCTAACAGTTCCAATTCAACCCATATAATTCAACTCCAAACTACATACATCCACTCCAAACCAAAACACATAGATAAAAGACATTGTCATTTACAATACCAATAGCTCTAGCTCTCACAAATGTGAGACTTATTGCATTGCTAATGTTTTTTATATATTGGACTACTTATGGCAGTCTTCCAGCAATCAAGGATTTTTCCCTTAAATGCACTTCTAAAATCATTGGTAAAATATGGTGCCCACAAGTTTGGGTTGGATTTAAAAATGTCCATTGGTACTCCATCAGGGCCTGGTGCTTTTCCAAAGGCGCTTTTTTAATTGCCTTTACTACTTCACCTTCTTTGATGGGTGTGAAAGTATTCTGAACCTTAGTGCTAGGCATGTTTGGGTCTGAGACAGATAGAATGGGTGGGTTAATACCTGATTCGATCACTTCTGGTTGGAAGATGCGTGAGAAGTGGTCCACCCATGTATCCCCAGGGATCACAGCTTCTATTTTGGCACCTCATTGTCAGTAAAGAGAGGGCGAAGTATTATATCCCAAAATACCTCGTTATCTCTCAATGTAGAAGCTTTTTGAAGGACATCCCATGCTAAAGACTGTATCTGTCTATTACTTTCCTCAACTAAATGTGTATATCGTTTCCTTGCTATGTTTACCTCATCTACGGAGCAGGGCTGCTTTTTTAAAATAGTCTTTAAATTCCTGTGTGCTAAAGGGCATTGCGAGCTAAACCATCTGTGAAAGGGCTTTTCTCTAGGAGTAATACATGCAGTTAGGTTATCTGAAATTACTTTACATAAGCCCTCAAAATCCTGTAGAATTTGAAGACTTCCTAAGTTGTCTGATAAACATGTAGTCACCAGGGGTAGGTGATGGGTAACATTCTGTGTATTAAAGTGTTCCAGATTGACCTTTTCCCATTTCACCTAAATAACTTTTTTATTTGGGCACTCTAATTTGCAGCTCTTGTCTGCTTTTGTACACTTGAGCTGATGATTCGGGACTAGCATGAGTGGATTATGATCCTTCAAGCAGTTTGTGACAACCTTAAAGTCTAAAATACAATCTCCTTGATCAGGAGACATCAAAATAACATCAATGAAACTCCCCCCTCGTGCCACCAGTAAAAGTAGGGAGTTTACTTTTCTCCCTGCAAGCCCTGTCTTTTGTTGGGCCTAAATCATGTTACAGAATGAAAGTATTCAGAACTTCCCCATACTGTGAAGGGAAAAAATGGGTAGGACTTAAATTTTTTGAATTCATATAAGACCACAAACCCGTTTCCTACTAAACCCACATAAATTGCAATTAAGGCTCCCTGTTTTCTGTTTTTACTGATTTTTACAGATAAATACAGACAGAAAACATTCATTTTCTTGTCTGTATTTATTTTTAAATGTGTATAAAAACGGAAATTGAGTTGCTTTTTGAGTGATTCTAAAGACCGTCTCCCATGACTGCCAGGCCAATAGACGTGTGGATTGATAGATAAGGGGGTTAAAAAAGAAAGGAATTTTAGTGAAGAGCCTTTGACAGCTGTAGATATGCACAAGGTTGATACTGAAATGTGCATATTTTCATATAAGTGCACTGATTTATCTTTCTGCAGGTATTCACAGCACTGAAACCTGGCAGACTTTCAAGAATGAGTGCATATTTATCAGTTAAATGAATGTGGAAATATCCTTCTTTCAGCTTAATTTTTACACGAAACCCCAAATAAATATGGATAAATACAGATAGAAATGGCAAAAAAATAAATACCATAAAACCGTAAGCCCTAATTGTAATTAAAGTGATCTGCCCACAATAACATAGTATTGCGTTTAGTGCTAAAAAAAAGCAATCTACAAAATCTTCAAAGGGGTCAAAGACTTCTGCTGCCAAATGCTTCAGATTGTTAAAATAAAAATGAATTAACATAATTTCCTAGTTATTTGCAAAAGTGAGTAAGGTGACCAGCAAAAAGGTTGAGGATCAAATTTAAACATTTGTCCAAGGGTATTTGTATAGATAAAAAAGTTGCCACCCACCTTTGGCCCTTCCTGCAGGAGCTGACTCCAAACTGCATTTAAGCCATTTAGATGGAAATCATGCATCATCCATGTTTCCTGGAGGCATACAATATCTGCAAGATTAACAAAATTGGTAAAATCAGGATTATTACGTTTGTATCAGGCCCCATCAATGTTCCAGGAGATGAAGCGCCAGCCCACCTTTGTCAGAGCAATACTAAGCTCTTTGGTGTGTGTAAGGTAGGCGAGCTAAAAGATGCAAATTCCATTTGGCCAACTCTTAGATGGGATGAAACTGATTCGCTATAGTGACGGTGTGGAAGATAAGTGGGATAAGTGGACAGTTGGGGCCTATAAAAGAAACCCAAAGGAAGAACTTCAATCACGCTTTGAGGGTGGCCCAATTGGTTAAGTCTGATAATGCACTTTTTGTCACCAACTTGTTTCTGAAATTAACGAAGACACAGTCATTTGTATCCCCTTTCGAAGTAGCACCTACCCAAATGACTCTACGGACACAGATTATATGTTCATGAAGAAGCCTTGGGCCACCTTACCTCTTGTTTACCCAATGCACCACTTTATTTTTTAGTTGATTATTATCTTCTCTTGAGTCATTAATTAGAGGGGGGAATTTTCAAAACTAGTGCAAGGGGGACACCTTGAGGAGGTAACTGCAGAACTATGTAGTTTGCTGTCCCTCGGAGGACTCCTGGTAGTTTCCTGGAGTAACATCCTGTTTAGCCATTTCATTTGCTGAACTACCAGCCCAATTTTTGTTGTTTGAGCAGTGATGCCATTAAGCCTTCCTTGACTACGTGCTCCCTCTGTGATACTATTTTTCCCCCTGTTTGATGTAACTGAAGGAATATCTACGAGGCAAGTTTCTTTCGTTTGTGTAACTGATTTTGTGCTACAAAAGCGGTCCGGGCAATGAGTTCACCTTCTTGATGGTACAGTTCAAATTGGAAAGTTCTTCTTCTATTTTTCCTAGGCGGCTCATGATGTGTTTTATAGCATCTGTTAAAAGGTTTGCAAAGCACAAATGACTTGCCTCTAATGGGGAGAATCAGAATATCCATCAGTGGTGAAAAACGGGTAACCAGTGTCATGCCTAAGGGTCTGTAGGCGAGTCTGGGGGCAAGGTGTTGTTTTTTGATTTAATAACACCCTCTATTCTTTTCCTATTTCCTCCCTTTTGTTTTGGACTCCCTGCAGTATCCCCGGTTTGGTCAGGGTAGAGTTGGAGTTGTGGGGCATCCGGGGTAAATTTGAGATGAGAGTGGAGTAATTTGGAGTGACTTGGATTGAGTCACCATGGTCTCCATAGCCTTAACAACAGCAACTTAAGTCAAAGCAATTTGCAGGGCAGGGGGCGAAGATAGATATAATCTTTGCTTTGCAAGTTCAATCTCTATGTAGAGCTCCCACTGTAGGAACCTATCAAGAATGGTACCGGACCCTGATGCCACAGAAGTTGCTTTACATTTCCCCATGGCTATCTCACAAAATTGAAGCCCTCGGCCCTATAACAATAGAGTAGTAAATATATAGAAGATGTTTACTTTAATGCGTGTGTGACAAAGCAGATGAAAATAAGGGGGCTCAGCTACCTCCGGGCAGAGGACCACCAAGCAGCAACAGTACCACTTGAACAATATAGCACAGGAGCAGCAGTGGTGTCACTCACCTCCTCCCCCTGGTCTTGCTGAAGCCACCACCTCCACCCACACCAAACTACGAGAGATGCCAACGAATGATGGCTGAAGCTGAAGTTGAGATTGCTGTAAGACAGTACAGCAGAACACCCTCACAACACATGCTACCCCTACCGCTCTGCTGTACATCTGCATCCGCTCTCTCCGTGAGCGAGCCAGGTACAGTGTCGGTGGACAGACGGGACCAGCAACTCCTGTGTTAGCCGTAACTGCATTAATATGGCAATGCGAGGCCTCTAGTCAAGCAATCACAACTGCCACAAAACTGATGGTACAAGTGAGGATGGGCAGAGTACAGCTAAGTGAAACAGCCTCAGGAGTTGGAGGCTAGCTGTTGCCACCAAACATCCAGACAGCCGCAGCTCAACTTGCGGGTTTCCTCGCAGCTCTCTCTCGGCGTGTGACACATGTGGGCAGGCATGAGCACGGTGTCAGAGGGAGGGAGAGTCAATATGAGAGTCAGGGGGTAGATACCCTTCTTGACCCTGCAGACAAAAGCTAATGCCCGCTGGCTGCAAATCACCTGCTGGGAAATGCTCGAAATGATGAATAGCACTGAGCTCGGCCTCATTTAGATCAAATGTGAAACTTTCGCTTCATGGCAATGCAGCATCGATGTGTGCTGGACTTAATGACCGCAAAGGAGGGAGGGCCCACGCCAAGTCGGCGCTGCCTGCTGCCCTTCCATCCCAGGGAATGATATGGACAATGAAACATTAACACTTGACATCCAAGCAATGCATAATCTACAGAGAAGTATGTGTGAAGAAGAGGTGCCCCTCAGAAGGAGTGGTTTTGAATTGGTTCTCCTGGCTCCCATGATGGAAATCCAGTGTGTGTAGATCCCTGTTGTCAGTTATTATTATGTTCCTGTTGGTTTGCAGGGTAATGCCATTGGGGGGTCACCTTCTGTAAAACTGCAGTCCTCAAATTAGGTAAAATGCAAGTAAGGTAAAGGTCATCATTGTCAAAGGCAAGCAAAGGGAACAATAGGACCCTAGAAAAGTAATGGTACTACAAACGCATGAATTAGATAGTGTAGCTGAAGAATCAACTAGAGGGGGGAATGTTAATATGGATATCAATGAGTTTATTGATTAAAATTTACTATCATCCTTATTGATAGAATCACCCGTCCCAAACTCCACATCTAGCTCGACATACAAGTATGTAGTCAGGCAGGCCCTGCGACCTAGTCCCGGGATAACTGATTAATGAATCACAGGTGGGAGGGTGCGTAGCTGGCAGGCAAACACACGGGCAGGAAACTCTTGATCAATCCCACAGGTAGGCCCAGCGTCATTACAATGGTCAGAGGAGACTGCCCCGATAAAGCACACATGACCTGAGGGGGTATGCATGCTTCTGAAAACACCATATTGTCAGACGCACCTTGAGTAAGGAACACACAGCCAATCAGAACTTACCACATGCAGTGATCACGCACTCCCCATGCCTGACATTTTGACACATACACCACTGGCCACACTGTGTCCTCGCAACATTGAGACCCCCCTGCAGTAACCATTTGACCATTAATTTATGATTCCAAGGCAGCAACCAAAATGCTGCACCATATATGGTACAACAGAAACTTTCATTGCTTGTTGTAGAATTTTATATAAGATGTATGCGAACCCAATGTAAAGTTAGACAGTCCTCAGACCTGGAGCCTGTAACTGTTCTCCCGGCCACACTGTTTAATTAAACAAACTGTCCCTGTTTTGCCAAACACCTCTTGTTTTCTGATTTTTAAGGTAAATCGAACCTGAGCAACAAGCTTTTCCCAGTAGTAAGTTAGGGCGATGACTGGTCCAACACTGGTACTCAGGCACACTCCAAGAAGAACACAGGCCCAAAGAGGCTTCAGTTTCTGGCTTTTAAGAATCAGGAAATTCTACATTGAGAAGTGGAGCTTGGAGGTGATAATTGAGGTATTGGAAAACAAGAAGGGGCCATCCTTTCATTGATAGTAGAGAGAACAGTGAGTACCGATCAATCAGGACTTGTAGATTTGAAGAGTGAGTCGAATGAAACCAAGCAAGCTGTAGGGTGAGCACCCATCGATTGTCAATTAACAGCATGAAGGTGAGTGCATCTGGTAGGCCACAGTCCTTAAGAGATTGAAATTCAAAGACAATATGGACCCTGGTGGGAGATGACATTGGAAGGCCAGTAAACCCTTTGGTCCATTACATCAGCTATAAGACACCACAGAGGAACAGCACACTCTTGGGGATTAAGAAAGAATGGATATTGGTGGAATTGCATACTATGTTCCAATATTTTGCTAGATTGGAAATAATTTACTATGACAAATCTTTCATCTTCATTCAGTAGGAGGTTGTAAAATACATGCCAGAAGATGTAAAATGGCATGGAGTGTTAAATGTGAAGACACTTTGCTTTTATGAACTTTATAAATATGCATTTTGTGAATGCCTGGTTGTTCGCTTGCTTGATTGTGTAGGGACAGTTCCATTGAAGGGTGGAGTTGGACCTAATTTGAAGTTTGCTGGCATCTCATTATACTTTTTCCTCTTTCCTCTTTTCTACCCAACTCTAACTATTGACAGCTGTGGCGACTGCTGCTATGTTTACTGATGGAGTTCAGAGCACAAAATTGCTGAAGGTTCTCAATTACTGTGTTTACCGACACACTGGTGCTGTACATTTGCTTTATGTGCAAGTTCTAATGCCCGTTTTTAGATATTCCTAATAAAATCAATTTTAAATTTGGTAGCAAACAGATTAAGAAAATTCCTCAAGATGCAGAGATGCTGCAACGTTAGTCAGTGTAGGTCCAAAAGTACCCTTGTGGTAAAGGTAAGTGCCCCACCATGCCATTTTCCCCAGTATATGTGCAGTCCTGTGGGTTTCTACTATTTGATGCAACAAGCAGGGTCATCTGTTCGTTCTCTGTGCGTTTTACAAATATTCCCAACAAATCTGGTCCCATGCATGAAGAGAGGATTCACTAAAGGTGCACCTGATACCAGAACAAGGGATAAATGGAAGTTGATAACCTTTGAATTCTAGATCGTGGAATGGATCTTTTTATATGTGCCCCTGGCACGGTGGCTGTAAGAAGGATCTTCCAAAGTAGATGGACAAATGAGTAGATTATGAATAAACGTTATTCCTTTTAGAAAGGGTCCCATCCGTTCCCAACAGATCCTCACCTACAAGTCTCTCCAACTGCCCTTCACCACACTCTATGACATAATAGGGTTCCGTCATCAAGATTACTCTGTAGTGCTGAGGACAGCACAATAGCCAGCTTGAAGATATACCACACACCTTCCCCCTTTAACAGCTAAACAATATGAAGAGCTATGTACATAAGTGGCAGACTGCCCAAATATCTGAAACAAAGAAAGCAGAACAACAACAAAATACACAGTATGAGTAATAAGGAGAAAAACCCAAACATGCACAAGGGGTTTTCATTGGGGCACAAATGAACATATAGGCATTTCTTTAGCATTTTCTTGTTTTTACTCCACAATGAAGTCCTTGAAACATGTTGGTGGCTTAGTGTCTCTAGTAGACTTCCTCAGAATCACTTTGGGAGAGGGGACCACAGCATCCTCATCACATATATATTTTCTGAGGACAATCACCCTTTAAGGTTCCAAATGCGGTTGTCCTCAGTCATAAGTGCATTGGTCAGAAGCTTAACCACTTTCTGGGGCTTGCAGAATGCACTTGACATCTTCAACCCACATGGCCCTTAAATCATGTCCCAATCCCCAACTTTAACAGGTGTCACCTTATGATTTAAATCTTTTTATTGAGCAATGCAAGAAACAAATGTGCAACAGAGTGGGCCACGCAGGGCCCAAGCTCATGTACTAGCAGTTGCATTAATACAATAAAGGGACAATAAATAACTGGCACAATCCCACCCCCCTCCCAAAGATAAGGAGGAAAGAGAAAGGAAAAGGATTCACAGAAAAGACCTTCCCCCCACCCCCCTCGGTCCATTACCTGCTATATATCACTGCATGGCGCTAAGTGCCACTTGTAAAATCAGGCTTGACTATGTAGGGGGATCCGGCGTAGTAAGACACAGGAGACGTAGGTACCTGTGGCAAGTCAACTCCCAGAAATCTTGTGCAAGCAGGTTTAAAAAAGGTTGCCAAAGGTCGCGGAAGGTTGAGCCCTTCCCAGCCAGAGTTAGTGAAATCTTTTCCAGGATATGCCACAATCGTTGAAGCCACACTGTGTGTGCTGGATTACGGGGGGATCTCCAGTGTATCAATATGATCTGGATGGCTGTACCCAAAGCTAGTACAATCTGCTTCCCTCTCCTATATTTCAGAGGGTAGGTGAGCAGGTTTGGTACCCTCAGCAGGAACTATGCAGGAAGCCGGGGAAGCTCCGTGTCGAGGTGCTTATCTATGTCGTCGAGTATCTGCGTCCAGTAACTCTGTAGATGTTTGCATTCCCACAAGAGGTGAACTAGTCTGCCCCTCTCCCCTCAGCCCCTCCAGTAGTTAGGACTCTGTGTAGTGTCAGCGTGATGTAGTCTCTCTGGAGTGTAGTGCCAATAGTAGACAACCTTAGTGAATGTTTCAGTAAGGCCTACGTGGCTCACTGTGTGTCGTGCCCTATAGCAAGCTCCTTCCCATTCTCTGAAACTAAGACTACGACCAAGGTCCCTCTCCCAGCGCGTGCATCCTGCGTGATAGGTGTGCATGTAACGAGACAGGAGCATTCTATACAGATCAGAAATTAACTTCTTGTTTGAAGTCCGTGTGATGAGCCAACGTTCATAGGAAGTATGGGGCCTAGTCGCCTGCGTTTGGTTATCGGGATGCATGGCCCAGTGTCGTACCTGTAGGTAGTGCAGTCGTTTGGATGCCGGGAGGCCATAATCGGCCTTGAGCTGTGAGAAGGGAATAATATCCCCTTTATTGAATAAGAGGGCCAAGGCTCGACACCCAGCTTCTCTCCACAACGGAAAGGAGAGCTGGCCCATTCCAGGACCAAAGTCCGTGTTATCGAAGAGAGGCGTTAGCGGAGAAGGTAAGGTCGTGAGGTCGTGGCGTTTACTGGTCTGGTCCCAGGCCTTAAGAGTGGTGTGTGTCACCTGTGAGGCATACAAATTGGGTGGGCGTTGGGATTTCCAGCGAAAGATAATCTTCATGAGGGACGTGACGGCAACTGCGCGGTCCTGAAGGAGCCAGTGCTTCTCGGACTCAGTCCGGCTCCATTCGACCAAGTGCCAAAGCTGCGCGGCTTTATAGTAGAGGGTGAGATCCGGAATGCCAAGGCCCCCTTCATTCGGGGGGATGTAGCTGACTATCCATTTCATTCTCGTTTGCGCCCTTGCCAAATGAAAAGGGAGAGTTCAGACTGCACTCTATTCAGCCAGCCCTAGCCACAAGATCAGGTAGTGTTTCCATCTCCGTAGATCAGCGCAGATTTGAGTATGGAGTTGGGAATAATTTACGTCAATATGTGGCGCTCCTGAGTCGCTGTCACCTCAGTGAGAACCTCGTGTAGAAACCGTTTTTGGCCCTCAGTAGGTGCATAAATAGACCCTGCAATCAGTGTGTGCCCTCCGATAGTGAATTGGTAGGTGAGCAGTCTACCCTTTAACTCAGCCTCCTTCTGCACCACCTTCATCCGAAAGGTCCTTGACACCAGGAGTGCCACCCCAGCGGTCTTTGAGGGTCTGGAGGAGAAGAATTGTGTTGGAAAGGCATGGGACCTAAGCTGGTGACAGTCTTTGGGGAGCAAGTGTTTCTCTTGCAGGAGGCAGATGTCAGCCCTGTGCTCTCTAGATAGGAAAGGATTGTTTTGAATTTGATGGGGTTGTTGAGCCCTCTCAAGGTGAGTGTGAGGATTTTAATTGAGGATGGTAGCATCTAAATCCTGGAAGTAAATGTGTCACAAAGGGGAGCACTTGAGGAGCATAAGCCCAAGCAGGACCTGCAAGGAAGGACCTTCAACACTTGCAGGGAATCATGGAAAGATCTGAATTCCATGGACCGAGGGACCCCCCAAGAGAGAGAGAAAAGAAAAGGGTAAGAGAAGAGAAAGGGAGAAGAAAAAGCCCGTAGAAAGTGAGGGAGAACAAAAGGCACAACAGGCGCCAAAGGGAGTCTGCCATTCGGCCATCAGTCTGTCACCCGGAAATGAACAGAGGTAAAGTTCACTGGGTTGTCGTGTGACCAATAGTAGACCCCCTCCCCCAACCACCTCAGGCGTCACGGGAAGAACACTTCATTGAAACCAGGCTCAGTCACATGGTCGACGTCTTGGTCAAAGACTCTGGTAGAGCCTCCAGCGCTGCCTGTTGGGGCCCGGCCGGGTGGTACGCCGTTGCTGCCGCTGCTGCCTCCATCTCGGCTGGCCTTCCCCCGACTCATGGTCTGAACACTCACCATAATCAGGGTCGTCGGGGATAGTGATCCCCAACAGTCTGCTTACTTCTGACAGTGAGCGGATTTGGTACAGCTTGCCGTCGTGTCGATAGATAAGGCAAAACGGGTGTCCCCAGCAGTAAGAGATATTGCGTTGGCTCAGAGCCTCTGTGATGGGTCTGAAGGTTTTGCGATTCTGAAGCATGATGGCTGCTAAGTCCTGGTAGAGGATAGGTGACTGGCTTCGGAAGGTGATCGGGTGGAGTGATCTGGCTTTGCGCAGAATTTCCTCTTTAGTGCGGAAATCCTGAAAGCAGACTAGAATTTCCGCCTGAGGCGCGGCCGCTGCTCTGGGTAGGCCCACCCTATGCACATGGTCAAGTTTAAGGTCGGTGTCCAGGGGGTTGCCCAATATATGGTTAAAAATCTCTCGTACATATGTAAAGATATCGCCAGCTTCTTCGTTGGTATGCAACCCCCAAATTCTGATGTTGTGGCAACGTAAGCGGTTTTCAAGGTCCTCTAGTATGGAAATCTACTGTCTTGAAACATCCTTTGGGGTTGTTATCCTGTGAACTGTACCTGTGTGACCCAATTCGATTTGCTCATTTAAATAAATGCACCTTTAATTGCCAGCTGTTGTCTGTCACATGAATCTGGACAAGTGTGACCAATGGATAATCTGTGTAGCCACTTCACCATATACTGTAAAAAGTTATAACATTGTGTCTGCAGACACTGGGACTATGATAGGCAGTGAGAGTAAACTTAATCTGTGAAGCATCTATGGTGTGATTTGCATTGAGTGACCTCAATAATGTTCAACTGATGACATGGTCAACGTGAAGGGTGAAATCATTCATACTGCAAGTGTAATGTACATCCATGCCAACCAGTGAAACGTTCCTCAATGGGATGACAAGTAGATGTAGCAAGTAAAAGAGGAAATGAGGCAGCAATCAGTGTATCAGTCAACATACCAACTATCTGTGCAGAATTCATAGGGCACAGCATTCCTCCAGAACATATTGCTTTATTGACACACATAAAGCCCTTATTCAACAACATATTTAGCAGTCTTTCTTCATGCAAAGAGAAAAGCAACATATCCTGGTCTACATTGAATGGATGTCACATCATGTGAATCAATGGGCAGTATGACAGTACCCTGTCCCTAGATCAGGAAACTACTCACACATGTTGTGCTACACTACAAGCTAAGATACCTTATAATATACAGTCAGCTGCGCACAATAGATCACTCATACACATAAATGCATACTTACACCACAATGTACAAATGTAGATGTTTTATTGAAAAATTGAGAAAAACTAAACCTATATCTATTTAACTTATTCTAAGGACCTATCCTAACCTATTCTACACTACCTTATCCTATCTAAACTTAGCACTGCCCTACCTTACCTTAGCTTAACTTAACCTACACACTTAACACGACTTGTAAACATCAACCTCCCACCCTCCTTAAGGCACATCAGAAAACAAGACTAATATGACCATATCCCCAAAAATACTACCAAAACATTTTTAAATTTATTTAATACATGAAATACACATCGACCCCCCAACACCAAACAACCAAAACAAGTATAAAAAGAAAAGTAATAAAACCCACCCTTATGAACCCCCTATATACACTAGCGTAACTCTATCCTAAACTAACCTATCCTACACACTACATTGAAAACAAGGGTGCCTCTTCACCAGCCTGAAATTGGTGTATGGAACATGGTGTCCCCTATCATTTGCCCTGACCCACTGCTTGTTTAATGTCCTGCAGCAAGGACAGGGTCTGGTCCATTTTGTTTTTCAGGACTGCCAATCTTGATTTTATGTCTGAATGCTCCTTTTTCATATCCTGTTCAAAATAGGTTTGGGCTACTGTCGGGTGACACAGTGACTAATTGTGCACTCCGTTGAGGTCCCTGGTGTTGGTGCATGGGATGGTTCAGCTTTGATATTGCTCGGCTGGCCACACTTGCGTGGCTGGTCGTTGGTAGTCCCCTGGGGCACACTGGCCACTGTCCCTTTACTTTTGTGGCCAGGAATCAAGGTCCCAAGGACCTTTATGAGCTGGCAATCCTTCTCAAGTGATGGTAACGCACCTTCCACTTGCTGAAATTTTGCATCTTAACTGGTGTAATGTTTTCTGTTGAAAAGGTTGACAACAAATCAAGACACCTTGGGGACAGTGTAGGCCATAGCTTTGACAGTTATTGGTATCCGTTCATTTTGTGTCTGAGCGGCCAGTAGCAGTGCAGCTTTTCTCTATGACACTCACGAAATGCCCTTCGAAACATTTTTGATAGCTGTCATACAGGATGTGGTGTATGCATGAAGGGGTACCTTGCTGCACAGTCTGGTCACTTGGATGAGAGCTGTGGTGATTCAATCAACTCAATTCTTTACATGGTGTGCACATTGGATGTGATGTGTGTCTTTGATTTGTGATGTGATGCTGCATTGATGAGACTAACTATTGCAGTATTTATGTATGGCCATGTTTCGCAATCTCACAGAAGTGTGTTACATCTTCTCTCCTTTTGCCCATGGAATGGCTTGTGGAACACAGACTTCACACAGGAAATGCCTTGCTTTCTCAATGTCTATTTGTACTTGATCATTATGATGTATTGTTACATGAGTGTCTTAGAAAGAAATTGGATGTGCACATAGGTCCTCATGTTGTTTTTCGGCCACTGTACATCGATGAGTGTGGTGAAGGCTGAGGTAACCTGCATCTAAAGTGAAGTGGTAGTATAGGCATTTCTTTGACATACATCACATCTATGTTGTTCTATGTTCCATTCCAGGCATAATGGTGTGTATTGACAAGAAAAGAACCAGCCACCATTGCACAATTGTGCACGTATCACCATGTTGCCCGGACATAACGTTATGTTTTGATTTACAGATTCCGAAAGCATTGTCATGGTATCTGTGGTTCTCCCTCTTACAATGTGTGTCACAGGATAATTATCAAAATCATTTTGAAATGAGAATGAGCCCTATGCTTATTCCCAAGGGTGGCACACCACTTACACACTGTCACATGGCCCATGTACATTGGATGTCTGTAATCATGTTGCAGTCTACATTGTTCTTGGCTGGGAAGGAGTAGCACATTGTCCATGTTATGTTATGTTGTGTTATGTTATAAATTTATACAGTGCACGAATACCAAACGGTGTTTTGGAGCTAGCAATCAAGAAGCGAGCAGGAGCACTATTCAATGAACAACCAGGTCTTAATGGCTTTACTGAACAATGTAAAGGAGGAAAGATTTCTAATGGCAAGAGGGAGGGTGCTCTAGAGCTTCGTAGCTCTCACCACAAAGCTTCTACCGCCCCAGTTTGATTTAAAAAATCTCTGAGAAAGTATCAATTTTGCCCCTTGTGATCGAAGGCATCTGTTTGGAGAGTACCAATAGAATGACCACTTCAAGAACTGAGGACCGGTACCGTGTAGTGCCTTATATGTGATGCACAGGGTTTTGAACTTGATATGACTTTTAATTGGTAGCCAATGCAGACTCTGAAGGTGCTTTCCCACTGACTGAAATTTGGGAATCCCTAGTAGGAGCCTTGCAGCTGCATTTTGGATCATCTGGAGCCTGCGTAGTTGCTTCATGGGTATACCAAGATATAACCCATTGTAATAATCCAGTTTGGAAAGAACTAACACATTCATTGAATAAGTGTGCTTCCTGTTGCAGTATATGTGTGCAGTTTCTGCAGGAGCACAAGTTGCACATGTGTGCAGTCCATTGCCCCCAACATGTGTGAATCCAGCAATGGCATAAAACCTTTGCTTGTGGTCCTGTTGTTCTTGTGCAGTGTTGGGGAAGGAGAGGCACTGTGGCGGGAGGCTTATGATGGCATCCAGGACGGTGGGGAGGAACCCTAAGAAGGATGCCTGGGATACTCCTGCCACTATGGTATTGGTGGGTTGGAAAGTTCCTGATGCCAGCATGTGCAGGACAGCAAGCAGCTTGGCCTGCGGAGGGATGTTGGCTGCAGCCTTGGCGCAATATGGTTCAGGAGGCGGACAATGGACTCCCTCTTGAGTCGGCAATGACCTTCTCTTGCCTGAGGTCAATCAAGGTGATCCTCTGACGGTATATCCGCTCCCTTCTCCGGTGTTGCCTCTGTGGTGGTGGTGGTAGTGGCCTCCTTGGTGTTCCTAGCTGCAATAGCAGAAGATCCATGGCATAGTTGAGCTTGGCAATGATGTTTTGCATCTGTTCTACTTTTAGTGTGTAATCATCATTTTTAAAACTAGCTATTTCCAAGCTGTAAAAATCTGCGGCAGTTTTCCATTTTTAGCGACGTTCAAGGAAATCCTTGTACATATGGCGTAGTGAGTTTTGCAGGTGTTTTACCATGGGAATGGCTACCTTGCATATTATTTTCTGTAAGTCCCGCTAGCCGAACTGCTGTCACTGAACATCTTCGGTAGCGGTGAAAAAGTGATGCCAAAGGGGTCTAGTGGCGCTTTGTAAATATAGCGATAAAAAACAGTTGCTGTAGCATAGAGTTAAATCCTTGTATATATATACCCCAAAGTGCTTCTATTAAAAAACAAAACAGTACTGTTTAAAGGTACTTTAATGGCATAGATGTATTTCTAAATTGTTGCACCATATAGTGCGTCCTTAACAGGCTCTTTAGAAACCATATATACATTAAGAAAGAGATCCCTGCCTTCATTATGTAGTGCTCATATAATGCTTAAAGCTTTCGTGGATATTGTAGCTGTAGTCACGATAATTGAGGCAATATTTTTGCAATGTAGTCCCTAACAAAAATCAGAAATACTGTAGTTAAATCTGGCATTGTTTTAAGATAACAACTAAAAGTTTAATTCAAACATTTTTCACTGAGGCTAAAACAAAGCTAATTGAATTATAACGCTTTGGTATTATTTCGGCTAATTTTTGGTTCCTTCAAAACATATTACAAGAATATAGCAATAATGGCTGAGGTAGTTACTATTTTTCCCAGCTTTTTGGCACATATATTAAATCTTTCTCACTCCACTAGTATTTATTTTGCTGTTATTTCCCTGCTAAAATGAGAGCTAAGATAACTTAAAATTGTATTTTCAGATTTGTTTCAGGGGCATGATGCAACCCCCACAGCCCCTGCGGAGCAGGGTAGCAGCCTGCCAGCACTGGAGGAGATCCCCTCAGCTTGACTGTAGTGTGTGTGACCAAGTCTCCATTTCACATGCTTTCCTTTCTGCAGCATACTCTTTCCAAATGTGCCCTGCTTACTCAGCCCTGAAGAGAAATAAAGAAGCAGTTACTATTTAATTCAGGCATAGCCTGTATGTGTGAGTTGGAGACAAGCCCTTTGGAGGATAGGAGGGCCCCAGATGAGACCCTCCAAGGGCAGCCACGGGTTCAGGGTTTTTCACCATTTTCCTCAGGAACAAATGATGGACAGAATACTGAACAATGCAAACATTCACCTCCAGTCACAAAGATCTGGGTTTAATCCATTGTTCTTTTGCTCACCATGCCACCACAGTTTGGACCCAGCCATATGCAAATCAGTCTTGACACTGTGCCTCATGGGAACAGACCAGCCTGAACTGCCAAACCAGGTACTCCCTGGACCAGAGACAAGCATCCTGGGACCGGTTTCGAAGCATCACCCCTCATCAGCCAGACTAGCTTGAATCCAGTGGAGCAGTGAGCACAGGATCCATGTCTGAGCATACCCTTTCCACTTAGGTTGACAAAAGCAAAAAGAACAAATGATGGACTGAATGCTGAACAATGCAAACAATCATCCACAGTCACAAAGATCTGGGTTTAATCCATCATTCTTTTCCTCACCACACCACCCCAGTTTTGACCCAGCCATATGCAAATCAGTCTTGACCCTGTGCCTCATGGAAAAAGTCCAGCACGAACTGCCATGTCACGTCCTCCTAGGCCCGGAAACAAGCATCCTGGGGCCAGTTTCGAAGCATTACCCCTCATCAGCCAGACTAGCTTGAATCCAGTGGAGCAGTGAGCACGGGACCCATGTCTGGGCATACCCTTTCCACTTAGGGCAACTAAAGCAAAAGGAACTAATGATAGACGGAATGCTGAGCAATGCAAACATTCAACTCCCATTCACAAAGATCTGGGTTTCATCCATCGTTCTTTTGCTTACCACACCACCCCAGTTTGGTCCCAGCCATGTGCAAATCAGTCTTGACCCTGTACCTCTGGCTGATGAGGGGTGATGCTCCAAAACCAGTCCCAGAATGCTTGTTTCCAGTCCAGGGAGGACCTGGCATAGCAGTTTGGGCTGGACTGTTCCCATGGGGACTGAATAGCATATGGCTGGGTCTGAACTTGAATGGCCTGGGGAGCAAAACAACGATGGATTTAGGCCCAGATCTCTCTACTGGGGTAAATGTTTGACTTTGTTCAGGATTCTGTCGATCAATTGTTTTTTTTGCAAGAACATAGAGGCAGCTCCATTTTCCTTATTGTCTGCCTGCTTTTCATTATACTAATAGTGAATAATATTCTATTATTCACTATTAGTTTAATAAAAAATGGAGCAAACTTAGGCCCTTTGGTATCAGATGTGGTAATCAAAAATGGCATTAAATGTATGCTGTATGAGTGCTTGCATGTGAGGGTGTGTTTAAGTGAGAGCTTGCATATGCGCAAACAAGTGTGGCTGCATCTGTAAGCAGGTGTATGTACAAGAAAGTGAGTGAGAGTCAAGTGAGGGTAGTGAGTGAGATCGTGTGAGACTGACACCCAGATTTACAATTCTTTGATGCAAGGCAACACTGCACCACAGCTTTTGCACTGCCTTTCTTCGAACAGAGATGGAAAGATGCATCATATCTAGTAATAATATGGTGCATTCTTTTCCTCTCCCCTTGTGCTTGGGCACTTTGGCAGCCATGCATCAATGCACAAACTCTTGTGCGATAGTGCGTGGTTATGTGCATTCTCTGAGGAATAGGTTTTGCAGTGGAAGGGTTCACTTCCAGTACAAAAACTATGCTTTAAGGCTTTTACCACTTTGTTTGTGTGATTTGCAATGCAGCACACATTCAAAGTTAAAATAACTAGGAGAAATTAAAGGATTTTCTCCTTATTACTCCTGCTTCGAAGAAGCATAAGATTGTGCCACAAATTCCTGTCTACCAATGTTTGTGGATAGGGATTTGTGTCAAAACCAATTTGCATGGGAATGCCCTTGCACCACCAATGGCACCCATTGAATGCCCACTTGACACAAAATAATGCAAAGCAGTGCATAGCGCACCTTTGCGTTACTTTGGGATACCTTCCAAATCCTCAATTGTTGTGATAATAGGGTCATTGGACATGCCTTCCTGGAAAAAATAGCGTCAGGAGTCATATGATGTAATTTCCTGTTTTGTCATTAAGTTAAAGGGTATGTGATGTCACTTCCGCTACCACTGGCATTTTGGTGAATCAATGTTCATGGATGCAGTAATTAACACGTATAAAAAATAAATGTATAGACAGTGCTTTACTCTACGAGAACAACAAAAAAACAATATTTAACAGATACCTAACTACATCAATTAAGAAGGTATACAAAAAATCCAGAAATTGCACCTTTTAGGGGAGAGCTCTTCCCCCAAACATTATAATGGCTTAGTGCTAGGCACTACATTTCTATTATCATTCACCCTATGGAAAATGCTGTTCTATGGGGACTTGTTTCTTACTGACTCTAGTAGTTTTGTAAGCGCTCCGGTCTCTACCTAGCAGGAGAAAACTGTTGCAAAAGTGGGTCTGAATTTGGGCAATAGACAGTGGTGACCAGCACAGGTAAGAGCGGTGGGGGGGGGGGGGCTGGGGAGGGGGTGCGGTGGGGGGCAAGTCAGCAGATGACGAAATAGGTAAAATTAAATAAAAAAAAATAATAAAACCACTTACTGTGCGCTCGCTGCATCGCTGAGTCGGCGATGCAACGAGTGAAAGGTAGGTATTTTTTATTTTTTATTTAATTTTACCTATTCTGTCATCTAATAATTTCCCCCCGCCCAACCCCACCCCACCGCCCCACTGCTCTTGCCTATGCCGGCTGCCACTTGTAATAGATATAAATACAGGGACTCTGGACCTGCCGCTGATCCATGAATACCACAGTGATACAAGGGGGTGAACTAAAAGGTGTTTTCATTAAAAGCCAAAGAAGACAAGAATTGAAAGGATTTCGCTAAAAATGTGGGGTCCAAACATGCATGACTCAAACAACTAGGACCCCACCCAACAAAATTGTAGCTTGTGCTTTTGCTGCTCTCTGTGATATTCTGGTGACTGGTGTCCTGAACCACTTTTTAGCTAGACACACATGCGGCAGTGCATTGGAGTCCAGAGATATGTTAAGCACCCAATGTGTCAACAAAACAACAAGGACACATTAGCACACCAGTCGTGGGCGCTCAAGGGGACAACTTTCTTTTAGCAGAAGTGCATTTTATGCAAAAGGAAAATGCCATTGGTCACAGTGAACTGAGCCAGTGGCTCAAGTAGGTTGACCCATTGCCTCAGTGAAAGACACAGCAACAGGCCACTGATGAAGAGGGCAGACTGAAAGCTCCCACAAGTAAATATATGTATCATTTAATTAAAATTCAAATGCCTTGGCTAAGACAAGACCTGATTGGAGGTTATTATTAAAAATATACTTTTTCAATATTTACCTTTAGTGGATTTGTATCTGACATGAACAACAGTTCCTTTTCTTATGTGTGTCAGTTTTGCTGTTGGTATCTGTGTTGTGTCCCTACTTTTTGTAAAGCACTGTACTACCTTCCGGTGCTGTAGTGTTACAAAAAATATATATGTGTGGATGTGTGTGTGTGTATATATAGATATACTATATGTGTAGATAAATATTATATATGTGTATGTATGTATTGTGTATGTGCATATATACACATATAGATAGTAAATGTGTGCATATGTTTGTTACAGATAGATATGTATAATTATATTTAATTAATAGGAATAATAATACAAGTCATTGCATTTTGTGACTTTTTAAAATGTTGGGATATTTATTAAGGTATTCTATAGTGCTTAAATATTCGCTATCGATCACTTCAGTGTGCTGGATGTATAGAGTTGAGCCAATATCTACTTATCTACTGAGGAAATAAGGGTGCAATAAGTAGTAGGGTAGTAGCAAGGAACCAGACATTGCAATTACATCCCTGTCAATGGTTGTACATTTATACCACAAATTATGAGGAAAGTTTAGTTCATTAAAAGTTAAGAACCTGTCACTTTAAAATCAACATTCATTTTACTATTAATGGCGGCCAGGCCCACCCAAAATAAACACTCCTGGCTACGGCCCAGATCCATTGGACCACGCCTCCCTCCCAAACAAAGCACCTTAGGGCAGATTTACAAGCCCCTTGCGCCACTTTTGCGTCACATTTCACATGTTAAAAGTGACGCAAAAGTGGCGCAAGGGGCTTGTAAATCTGCAACCTTCTCCTTTAGAAATGGGTTACCACCTCCTCGGGAGTCTGTAACCTTTCAATAGTTTGTGATCGAAACTGCAGGTCTGAAAGCAATGTGAAAGGGGCATGCCTCTACAAATTGTGTTTCGGTATGCATTTCTAAACCCTTTTTGCGATTTAACTTTAGAGAGAAGTTGTATTCTTGACATTTGACCACTCTCCCCCATCATCCAGGCAGAACTCTGCTTTGTCATCCCCCACTTTAGAAAGCCACTGTCAGCACGGCTTCCGAGGTTAGTAAACATCTTAGGCCCAATGTTTCCCAGTATTTTCACTAGATTTACTTTGATTACAACTTCCAACAGGCTCCCTGGTTTACCTAAGTGCGTTTGATAAAACTGTAGTGTCAGGCACACCTAGCAGTGATTCCGGGCATATTTTTTAATGGAAGATAAAGAAATGGGAATAAAGCATTCTGTTGGGGGGCATTACTGGGATAAGTTTGGGATATAAAAGCACTGTTGTTAGATATTCACCCTGTCATCATCCCCCTTACAGGGTTTTTTTTTTATTTTATTTAAACCTTCAAAGAAAATTACCGATGGAACCGCTAGGGGGCAGGATCATACAAGGCACGATAATTTATAAGGCAGTAATGATGCATGAGGAACGGAGTAAACTTCTTTACATCATGATTATTATAACAGATTGTCCGACAATTCCTTCCAACTTCACTTAAGTATCAGAAAGACACAGAGGAAATCTTCACTTTGCTCTTTTCTATGCCAGATTTCGGGTTCTGTCTGACATAATGCTAAGTTTCCTCATTGCTGATTGTTTTAGCATAATGCTGGTAAAACACAGACAAACATCTACAAACCTCTAAGGCAAAACAACGCAGCACCTACAGTTGCTGCGCTGTGTGACAGGGAGAGAGAAGGGCAGTGCCACATCTACAGAGATATGGCACTCTCCTCCCCTCACTCTAGTCCTGACGCTGAATTATGCTGATGAGCGCCATGCACACACCTTTGTCCCATAGTGCATATGGGATGAGTTAAGCATAGGTTTTATACTGGAACGGTACCTTTCCAGTACAACATACTATGCTTTCACTGACTTCACAACTCTTCCTACATGTGTGCTGCACAGTGCAGCACATGTGCAAAGTCGGAAAAGAAAGGAGAAATGAAAGCATTTCCCCTTGTAATGCCCGCTTTCAAGTGGCATTAACCCCTTCGACGCTCATGACGGAGCGGTTCCGTCATGAGCGTCGGTTGCGCTGTGCGCATGACGGAACCGCTCCGTCATGGCCCCGCCCGCGCTCAGAACCTTCAGCACCGCGCGGAAATCCGCGCCGCGCTGAAGGGGTTAATAATTAGCACAAACCTCTGTGTACACCTCTGTGTACCATTGATAGTAGATAAAGTTTTGCATTAAAAGCCTTGGGGGTAGCATGGGAACGCTCATGTACCACCCATGGAAGGGCCCCTTGTCGCTGAGTAACTCAAAACAGCGCTTCACGCTGGTTTGTGTTACGTTTTGTTACAAACCAACACAAATACCAATTTGCGTTGGGTTGTAAATCCACAAAAGTATGTTGTGCCGGGTTTACGTCAAAAAAGTTATGCAAACTCAACGCAAAACCTTTGTGAATCAGGGTCACAGTGTGGACCATTTCTTGAATTTCTCCATTCATTATAGGGCCCGCTTTCTTTCTACTCTGTCCACTGTCTGACCTCACCTTGGAGAGGTCTGATGTTGGGCGAGGTCTCTGCTTCGAAAATGACCATCAACCAGGTCACAGTCACTACCCCAGTGTCCTTGCACACACCTGTAAAGATGCGGTCATTTCAACTCTTGCCTCTGACAGGAAGTTCAGAAGTCCCTCTGACCTACGCCCCACAAAAACAGCCTTATGGTCTGAAGGGAAGCCACATCTGCACAGGAGTCACTTGGAGTTGAGAGAAAAGAAACAAGGCAATAGAGATAAACGGGCATGGAAGCGATGTGACAGGAAGACACAGATAGACAAAACTGAGACAGAGGGGCATGAAAATAGGAACTGAAAACAGGAGGGACATGAAGGAAAGAAGAGATAAGAGAGGCGTGAAACAAGAAGGGAGACACAAGACGAGAAGGACAGTGTGAGAGGGAAGTCGAAAGAAACAAACAGAGAAGGGTGGCCATGATGGGATGAGAAGGGCAAAAGCAAAATGGAGACAGAGATGGTAGGAGAGAAAGAGGGATGAGAGTTGAGAAGGTGAAGGCAGTTCGAGGTATGCAAGAGGAAAATTAGGAAGTGGAAGGAAATGAGAGCTAGAGAAGTTGAGTTGAATTACAGAGGAGCATCGCCCTACTTGTTAAGCACGTCTGTACTTTATTGGAAAAGAAAGTTCCTGGTTTTAAGTTTGGGTGAATGGCCTTTTTTGAAGAATTTACCACAATGGCGCCACCCCAACTGCCAAACTCAATGTAGGCTGTGTGGTTACCATAACGAGGACATGGAACACATAGTCTGCATATGTCCCGAACTGCTCACCGCAAGACGAATTCTACTGCGTGAAGAATGGATCAGGCTCGTAATCCGATCCTGCCGCCAAGCCATAATAGCTGCCTTAAATCTGGCCAACACGAAGTTGAACATCGGCCTAATTAAACTAGTCACAAAGGCACATAAACTGTTGCTCACCACTGGTGCCCCCAACTAACTTTCACTATGGCAGTGTGAAATCCCACCATCGGGTTTAGCAACTGCTATCGACGAACAATTTGCAGACTTTTAAACCCTTCTCCGAACTAAACACGGTTTGCCATGACGCCCGCAGAGTTTAAAGTAAAATGTTAATTTTCTTTTCATCTGCTATTTTATGTAGTGTTGTCTCTTAATTTTATGTCATGCAGCAAGACTTTTTAAATTGTAAGGGTTTTAACTATCCAACAATAAAGTTTATATATACAGAGGAGGATAGCAAGAAAGGATAACAAGCATTTGGGACCTAATAAGTGTTTAGCTATGCAACAGTGGCATAACTAAATACTTATAAGGTCCCAAAAGCAAGACCTATTGGCTATGCCAAGCGGCCGTGCGGCCGCGAAAGTGAAAGTGATCGCGATCAAACATCAAAGCGGCCGCAAAAGTGAAAGTAATTGCGGTAAAGCGCGGCGCGCGCACCCGCGCACATGCACTGTAGCTCTAGGCTGGCCTGGTAGCACTTTTTGGAGCCCTCTCAATAAGTCTCGCCAGATCAGCGCAAGTGCTGGGTCAGGCGAGACCTAAAAACGGTGGCGAATGGCTAAAGATCAGAAGGAGAAGATAGAGGAAAGAGGAAAGGTTTTTTAAGTAAAAGGAGAAGTATTATATATTTGGAAAAAGTTAATTGAAGCAGATGTGGACAGAGAATTAAAAGAGGAATGTCAAGAATTTAAAAAGAGAGAAAGGAGGCAACAGATGAAGGAGGAGAATGGTAAAGCAACATATGCAGAGGAAAAAGGCAGTGTCAAGAGTTCTCTCATCTCTAATAAGTAGAGAACAACAGATAGTGCCTCATATTTATTGTCTACGTTCTCTTATGGACCACCTGTTTAGGAACTTTGGGGTATATTATCAAGAAACGGCGTTAAAATAATCGCCGCTTTAGCGGCAGAACACTGCAGCTAAAGCGGCGATAATGGGCTTGATAATATGCCTTTGTGAATTCCCAAAGAAGCTCATGTTCTGGTGTCAACATGGGCTTCTGTGGGAATTCTCTGCGGCATATTATCAAGCCCATTATCGCCGCTAAAGCGCTGATAATGTTAACGCCGTGCTTGATAATATGCCCCTTTATTTTAAGTAAATGGCAAAACTTAGGAGTGGCTTTCAGTCGACAAGTAGATTTTTTTCTCCATAGGGATAGTTTGGTAGAGGAAATACCTTTGGTGGACCCCCAGTGTCAGGATGCTCTGTGACCACCCATGGTGTCAGGAGCTGCATCAGTGCTCTTCCTACAGGTGCAGCTATCAATGGTACAACAGGTGCAGTTGCACCCGGGACCAGGGGTCTGCAGGCACATCTGAAACATGATTAATGCAGAATATTAGAACTTGAGGGGGGCCTGCACTGGGGCTCATAGCTCCTGACTACAACTTTTTCTCTTCCTCTGTGTCTGGCTCTTGACAGACAGATACAGCCGGACAGGCTTCCGATTTACCCTCCTGCATACTGTGCCTACTGGAGCCATATGTTCTAGATTGTTGTAACCGGTGGCTCTGATATACTAATCCACTGATAACCTGAGTCTAACTGTCCCAGCGTGAGAATACTGCAAGTGAGCTGAAGCAGAGGGATGTGTTCCTTCCGATCACTATCAATTCTATACATTTGAACTGTACCTTTAAGGCCCCTTTTAGAACAGTATATTTTAGAAAAAGGGCATCTTCTAAACTGTATCTCAGCTGAGTTGATGTTCTCATGATAAATGAAACTCAAAGTGTAACATTTAATTGACTGAAATGTCACACATAAGCATGCTGATAACACAAGTTAATTGAAGAGTTGACAGCTATGCTTTGGCATTCTGGTAGATATGAGGACAGTAGGAGAGACTGAGAAAATTCAGTATTGACTTGCGGTCACAAACAGTAGTGTTCAATCTCTATCTGACTCTAACGGAGGAGATTAAGGGCTGCAAAAGGCTAATTTCTAGATGATTAGGTAATCTCTGAAAAGCTCAAAGCAACCTATGTTAAAGTCAATTGTTTCATTGCAAAACTTCACCAATATCAACAGGTCTGCCTTCTATATGTGGTTTATTGGGAACCCCAGAGGTATGTTTGTCGACAGCGCAAAAGAATGGGGAAGAACATGTCAATAGAAGCTTTTCTTATAAGAACTAGGGGCATATCAGCAACACCCGGCGATAATTATCGCCCAGCGCTCTTAGCGTGAGGATAATTATCGCCGGGTAACGTGGATTTTTATCACTGAGATAGCGTGCTATTAGCAACGCTTATCTCCTCAGCGATAAAAATCCTCACGCTAACTGCCTAACGTGAGATTATCGCTGGAAACCCAGTGATAATCTCACGTAGTGTGGCGTTAGTTTGCTGATAGGGACTCACAAACTTAGCCAAGATATCCACCTTCCATAGGATGTCATGGCTAAGTCAGTCCTGAAGCAGGCGTAAGGAAAGTAGCGATAACAGGGGTTATCGCTACTTTTCCTGACGCTATGCTTCATAGCGTGGGGCTTGATGATAGGAGAAATGTCGCTTAGCGACATTTCTCCTGTCATGTTAGGTCAGGAACGTCCACTTTGCATCTCATTAGAGATGCAAAGCTGGGCGTTAGGAATCCCCACGCTAAAGCAAGGTTTCACGCGTTAGCGTGGCCTTGCTAATTAGGCGATAAAATTATCACCGCTTTTCGGCCGAAAACGGCCACAAAAGCGGCGATAATTTATTATCGCCAGCTTGTAAATATGCCCCCTAGTCTGTAAAGGAAGACAATACAAGCCTTTTGTGCTCCTTAAGAAGCAGCCAGGCTGTAGGCTGGGAATATCAAATCCAAAATGTCGACGGTTCAAACTATTGTGACCAGAATATCAAGGAGCAGAATGTTGAAAGGTACATTTCTATACATTTTCTATACCTAACTTCACTTATCTCATACCTGCCTTGGTGAGCTATATATCTTCAAGGTACAGAAATATAGAGTTAAGAATAGTAAATCCTTACCTACCTATGTACACTTACCATTTTGATGTTTTATCCCTCAATGTTGTGGTGATGATATTGTGCCCTGTTGAAATGTCAGCTTAAATGTTCCCTACTACAATCAGCGACCCGTATAACGTAATGTCTTCTGGTCTTTTGGCCCTTTGCACACCTGCTAAACCATGCGCAGCTCGAACGAGCTCACTCATACTTACTTGAGCAAGATCAGTGTTCTAATTGGTTAAGCTTTCCTTTATGTCTAATTCCACGGGGATGTAGATGTACTTCATTGTTTTCCCTCAAAAGCTAAGGGGTGTCATAGAAACACACCCAAGTATCAAATTTATTAATTTAGGTACAGTCTACGAATATATGGTCAAATGGGCAAATCAATTTTCAGCGATAAATGTATGGCTACAGCTGAAAATGACTCTGGTCCAGAGTTAGTAACGTTTCTGGCAACGCGTCAAAGAAACTGACTGTATTGCATTGGGCAAAACAGAGAAAGCAGAAATGCATCATATCTACTATTATATGGCGCACTTCTGCTCCCTCCTATGCAGGTACACGGTGTGCTCCCTAGCGCCAAAGTAGACACCTTGGTGCCGTGGTGCCTGGCTCCCTGCACTACTACGGGTTTGTTTTTGTTCATCAACAGACACCTTCTGGCATTAAAATCATCTGTATAGGCTTACTTCGCTTTCCATGTATGCTGCAGAATGCAGCACATATGAAGAGAGGAAATAACGAGGATAAACAAAGGTATTTCTCTTTGTTACATCTCTCTATGGTAGGCACACCATTTTGGGGCAGTCCCAGGTTTACTGCCTTTAGCAAATCTGGGATCTCATCAGATTCCGTCGGTGGATTCATGGAAACGCCCATGATCCACCCATGGAATACCTGCCACAATGAAATGTAGCACAACGTGGTGCAAGCCACTGCTTTGCGTTACATTTCTGTACGAAGTCAAGCAAGGCGGCGCAATTGCCCCTTGCTTGGCTCTGTAAATCCCAAAAACCAAGTCCTACGTAAATCTGGCCCACTATTTATAACTATCAGGATTTTGCAGGATTCTTCTGTTAAAGGAATGAGAAAGACAGATGCTACCTTAGAAGTTGAGGGACCACCCCTGCCCTTTTCCAGCTTCTTGCTTCCACAGACATGCTTCTGCAGAAAGTTTCACGTACTAGCTGAAAAGGAAGGTCTCTATCTCTCTCTTTTTTTCTACCTTTGTTCCAATTACCCTATCAGGGAATTTTCAGCTCTACCCACTTTTCTGGATTCACTTTCAGTGACAAAGAGCTTTAGCCTGACCAGCTGACCAGTTACAGCTAATAAATAAAATATCAGTAACTGCCTGAAATCAACATTGTTTTCTGCAAAACTAGGATAAATACTGTGAACCAGGAATCTCAATGACCAGTGTGAGGACCCACACAACAGTGACAGAGCCAGGATCTGTGATTGCTGCCTTTCTTACAGGTGGGGACATCCTGGGCAAGCGGCTTAGACAACATGGAGAAGGAGTCTCTGCCTGCATGAGAAAGGGGTATTGTTGGAGTGCCTTCCTCCGAAGAAAGCAAAAGAAACACAATTGATGGACGGAATGCAGAACAAATCAAAACATTCACCCCCAGCCAAGAGATCTGGGTTAAATCCATCATTCTTTTGCTCACCATGCCACCCCAGTTTAGACCTGGCCATATGCAAATCAGTCTTGATCCTGTGCCTCATGGGAACAGTCCAGCCCGAACTGCCAAGCCAGGTCCTCCCTGGACCGGAATCAAGCATCCTAGGACCGGTTTCGGGGTTTCACCCCTCTTCAGCCAGGATAGCTTGATTCCAGTGGCACAGTGAGCCCAGGACCCACGTGCAGGTACCTACCTGGGACTGGTACTCTTCTGTGTGCCCCCTGTCTCCATAGCACTTCATTGGGCCCAACCTCTCCTTTGACCTCTGCCCCCGGCCGCCCCTGTGCTGCTGAGGGTGCACTCACCTTACCTACCTGACTCCTGCCCAGTGTAAGTGCTACCAGCCCGAGACTGAACTGCAAAACTGCTTACTTACCTGCAAACGTAACACTTTGTTTTCCTCCATAGGATTGTATGGTGGGTTTTCAAAAGCGTTAACCTGCTTACTGATATTCTGTAAGGCCTGAACTTTATTATTACTTTGTTTCACCCCAAACTAGAGAAGTAACTACAAAGTAGCTAGAAAGTAATCTAACGTAATTACAAGTATTCTAAAGAGCTTACAACCCATATTCCCGACTGCAAAGTAATTTGTATGCTTCTACAAAACCAGTACACACTGCATGTTGAAAAGTATAATTGTATGGAAAGTATCACTTACCTGCTACTGAGTAAATTTTGGTTCTAGTAATAAAAATAACAAACTAACAACTTTTCATACAATCAATTGGTCTGTTGAGTGTGTGACATCATTTCTTGTGTGTACAACAAATGCTTAACACTACCCTTTAATAAGCCTGACTGCTCAACCACACTACCAAAAGAGAGTAAGGTATTATCTACTTTAGCCTTTGCCAAACCTCCAAGGAGCCACTGGACTTTGTGAACGCTATACCTTACTTTGGTATAGTATATGCAGAGCCTGATTCCTACACATACATTTTCTGAGATCTTGCTAAATTTATTGGGTCTCTAGATGGAGACCACGTTTTCATGTGTTTACACTGTTTACTCTTCCTTTTCTTTAGGGAGCCATAGACTGCACAGCTGTCACTACTTCTTTAGTCAAGTCCAGAAGAGGCTCAGCAATCCCTGAATGTCATTGTGTCCCCATCCTCAAAACATTTCTCACACTGTCCACTGACCATTTGTCTGTGAGCCAATAGAAGCCATTGACAGCAACTGCACTGATAGGGCATATGTTGGATCTCAATTATATCTCCAAAAGTTTTTGACCAGTTCTGACCAGCTGGACCTCTTCTTCTGTGTTTCTTGAAAGCATGGGAAACAAATGAACCAAACTAAAAGTAAGATGTCTTCCTACTTAGAGAAATAGGCTCAAGCTTTGAAAACCCTAGCAATTTGATTGGCACTGATTTCATGCCAGTACCCCAAAAAAGGGATAAATATTGGTCCTTTGGGCCTATGGCTTCATATTTGTCTGGAACTGGAGATGGGACTCTGCATGCACTTAGGAGAGAGAGACTCTTTACCAGGGACAGCACCATGGCTCAGCTGCAGCCCTCCCTTGAGGGCTGGTGCTAAATTAAAGATACTGGAAAGAACCTTGTAGCTTTGACAGGCCTAAAAGATAAAGAAACTGTACTATTCAGCAAGGAGAGGAGCAGGCCCCTGACCAACCAGAAGATCACCCCAATGGCCACCCAACTGAAGCTTGCATTAAAATACCACCGTAGCAATGAGATTCCTGAAACCAATCTATCTGCAAGTGCTATTCAAGAAGAGACCTCTGTCACCTGAGGTAGAAGAGCGGTAGACCACAGGTTGCATAGTCATGTTACATCAGCTGCAGCCAGTCTCACTGAATCTGGAACTGCTAGTGTTAACTCTTTAGCTGTTTTGACTCGAGTGATTTTGGTGTTTGAATTTGTGGATCACTTCTAACCGTAAAGTCCTGTTCACGGTACTAACTGGTGGAACCCGTGGATGCCCTCAGTCCGTGGTTGCTCCCACCAAATAGCCCCTACCAATTATGTGCATTTGAAAACACAGTCCACTGTACTTTGCGTCCCCCAAATGATGTTTTTGTGGGTGCCTTTAAGGGTCCAACTCGTCTTAAAGGCACCCACAAAAAAAATCATTTGGGGGATTCAAAGTTCAGGTTCCACAATGGGTGCTGAGAATATTAAACTGAATAATAAATGATTTCCTTTCTCAACTTCCATCTCTCATCTGTTACAAAACCAAGTTTTACGTATACAAAGTGACCTTGACCTGGGACTTTCTCGCCGGTTCAGTCACCTTCAACAGTAATTAGTGTTTTGGAAGATTTAAAAACTACACAATACTTAATAATTTTAATTTTGATGACCGTAATTTGAAATATGCACTTAATGTTACCTTTCATATTCCTTTTTTAAATTCACCTTTCATATTCCCTAACTTCTCAGGTGGCCAGATATAAATATCTTGGGATCTAAACATACCAAGAAGTTCTACAATGTTTGTTCTAAAAGTTCATGAAGAAACATACTCCTACATCTGATTTGCATGATGATGAAGACTATTTCATAAGGGATGTTTACATATATGTTTCTCAGGAGTCTTATATTTTCTCTCCTCCCTCCTCCCTCTCCCCGGGAATATATTCATTCTTGCTGTGCTTTGTAGGTGAGGGTTAGCTCACCTGGGCTCTTGTGCACAGTGATAGATCAATTTAGGAGATAAAGGCCCTTTGACCTCGCTGCCATTAAATTGCAAATGAAATATTTCCTGCATTGAGCAAGACATGTTTAAAACCAGGTACTGGAGTTATTTTTGTGTACTGCTAATGGGTCTACACAATTCCAGTTGATTTAAAAGGCTACTCATAAGAGTTAAATTATGCAGGCACATGTATTTCCTCATCAAGGACACTTTGAAAAAATACTAGCTGTTCTACACAGATCAGATATGTACATATAGCTCAGTACAGGTTCTGTCATGTCATATTTTCCTAAATAGAACCTAACAGAGACAGGGCTTTTACTGAGGCCTATATTTTAAAAGAGAAAATTTAGGTCTTGCCAGGGCAGTTTGACAAGGCATTTAACTATAAAACTAGTGACATTGTAACTCCTTTCACTTGCCTTGCTATGTACCTATCCTTTCATGTTGAATTATTCAGCAATTTCAACCTGAGTTATCACATGGTCAAATCACTCGCAGTAAATGTGCGAACCAGCTAATGCCAGTAAAGAGCTACAAAGCTCTAGAAATCCTTTTGTCTGTTTACATACAATGCACAGTTAGCACTTACATGTTCATCCATCACGAGTCACATTTCCAAGCCACAGTGTATGTCTTTGTGATTTCATTTTTAAATGGCATGTTTTGGTGCAGTGTATAACAAATACAACCATCCCATGGTTTTCTTTTAAGGTTTAGACACACTTGCACAGTCAATTGATTGAAATCTCATAGCTTCACAAAAAGGGTGCCTAGAATAAGAAATGCACTGTACAAAAATATTGACATTTTAATATCGACTTGCAAATTTACCAACTCCACAATTGTGACTTCCAATATATCTTCAAGGTCAGTAGAAAAGTACATCTATACTTCCCTATGGGTGTTTTTGTTTACTATATGTTGGTAGTCAACGCTATGGAGTCGATATAGGTGCTGGTCCAGATTTCTAATCCCGGCCTTTGATATACCACCGTAAGAGATATAGTAATGGTAGATGCAGTCATATGAATGCTGATAACATTACATAAAAAGCAATGGCTCTCTATGTCTAACACTTCTGTTAAGTGAAATGGCCAAAAACAAAAAGACTACACTGAACATGAAGATAACCAAGTGCCGTGATGTAGATTAACCATGGCTTTAAGGCTACATTTTAAAGAAAATGAAGCTGATAGCATGTACCCTCTATAAAACATATTTGAATGGGTGTACCTCAGAAATAGAAGGTGCTAACACCTTCTTGCTTTTTATGCAGTTCTTCATTTTAATTGCGCTATTTTGTTGCTGATAAATAAAGACCTCTTCATAGAGCTGTATTAGGTTTATTGCGTGTTGCTTATGGTATAATGCTATATCTTATATTCTATCCTGCAACCAACTTTTAGAGTTAGCCTTGACTCAACTCAACCACACCTGGAGAGTCAAGTCCCAGAAAGGTGTAACATGGTTATCCACTTGGAAAGCATCAGTTTTGGTGGCCCTAGTAGGCGACGGGTTAATGCCAATTCACATATATGGTATCTTCCAGTAACCTTGCACTGCACAGAGACCCCGAGAGCAGGGCTCGTAGACATAAAGAGATGGAAAGAGGGAACGAGGACTAGAGAAGAGGAAGAACTTTTAAAAAGGAGAACACAACTATAGGAAAAGTGGAAGGAATAGTTAAGGAAAGCAGGCAAAACAAATGACACAAGGAAGGAAGACATAAATGATGGACATTCTCCTGAATGAAACATTGAAACTTTTTTTTATAAAAAAGGCTTTATTGAAATGAATAAGCATTTTCCTCACAGAGTTTGGTTTTCACCCTGAGACAGACAAAGGTACATACAAACACAGATCTTATTTCATACACAAGGTAATAAAAATATATACATTGATAGAAAAATTGGTTAATTCTCTAAAAAAATTATATTCTCTGTACAAAAAGGATAGGCCCGTGGTTGGGCTTGTTCTGAAAGGCACTTGGCAAGGTTAGCTGGTGGGGTGATCATCCCCCCCAATTCGGTCGTGACAATTTGACATTGTCCTGAACTTCAGAAATTGTGGTATAGTTTAGTTTTTTTTATATAAATTTCCTCTCCCAAGCATCTTTCCTTTCATGCAATACACCTCACATTCTTTCTGGCTTTTAGACTCATAAGTTGTACATTAGACCATGCACCCTAAATTGCATATGAATGACAGTACAAAGTATCTCAAAGGGAACATAACGACTGCACCGCGGCAAGTGACCTCCTATTATATAATAAAAGGTGCTCATTAAAATGAATAATGTGGTTAGTCACGTGACCATGGCTTGACATCTTCAGGCCAATGGATTGCCTCCCAGAAAACAAGTAATGTGTTTAGTGGTCTGACCATGATTTAACATTTGTGGGCGAATGGATTACCTTCCTAACTACAATATGGTGGAACTCATTAATGCTGAACTTTAGTTCTTGCTTTGCAAGATAGAAACAGACTTCTTAAGTCCCTCTTTACGAGTTGATGAATATTGAATCTAATAATCAATGCATCTGAAAAAAACTGACATGGAGTGTTCAGTATTTATCAGGGGTGATAATCAACATCTTTTATGAGGTTTTGGAGAAAAACATGCAGATTTTGATGCTTATTGCACCCCAAGCCATATGTTCCAGTAAGTACGGATGTATGACGTTACAACGCATGCTTTTACAACGCATGCTGTTCCAACGAAAGTTTTACAACGCGAGTGCATTGACAACGCAGGTCATTACAACGCAAGTCTTTACATCGACTTGCACTAGATGGCGTGCTAACATTAAAAAAGTGTAATTTACTATTCCAACTCCAGTCCACGTAACAGTAGGGAAGGTGTTGGGATAGTAAACTACACTATTTTTAATGTTAGCACGCCATCTAGTGCAAGTCGATGTAAAGACTTGCGTTGTAATGTCCTGCGTTGTCAATGCACTCGCGTTGTAACAGTTTCGTTGTAATGGTAGTGCGTTGTAACAGTTGCGTTGTAAAGGTTGTTCCCCGTAAGTACTAGCCAATTTTCCAATGATTAATATCATTAGGTTTAACATGCCAATAATTATCACAAAAATCAAAATCGTGAACTATGCCGTAGCAGGAGTTACTGTATATACATCACAATTTACTGGGGCACGCGTAATGAGGACCGAACTGTCTTTTTATAGCATAGAATGAGTGCCACTGAGCAAAAAGCAGCATTAATGTCATTTGAGGGCCACTGGTGTTGAATCAGGTTACAGTCTAGTTCCAATTGGAACAAAATAAGGATTAACACGAACAGCAAAATTCTTTCTCTGAACATAGGTGTGCTCGATGAGACAGTACTACATTCTCAAAAATGACCGCTTGAAAAAGCCTAAAAATACAGACGATACGGGGATTACAAATTTAGAGACTACTGGATTATTTATTATGAAACAAATAGAGCCAGCAGGGGAAATTATGATTTCTGTGCAGGAAGACAGTTCCTCAGTGCATTTACCTGTTATGAAATTTAAAGAGCATGTAATTCGAGGTGGTCAGTGGGAGGTTGGGGGGATGGAGTGGGCAGGTGCCATGGGGTCATAATTGAGGGATCCATTCCTGTCTAGTCCCATTATAAAATCATATCAATATCATTCCCATTGTAGAGAGGCAATATTCTATGGCAGGGTTAAGTCAAGTTCATGCGGTCCAAAGGCATTTTACACCTGTTCTTTAAAAATATCAAAATTCACATCTGCCCCAAAACATCTCTCAAAATGCTTCTGATGGATGCAGCTAGGCCTAGGCGGAGATTGCGGAGTTTTACTCAGTGGGAACTTCTCGTAGTACCAGAAAAACTCCTCAGCGCTCTGTGGAGTTCCTCCAGTGGCAGAGTCTGTTAAGTCGCACTGCTTGCACTGATTTTTAAGCACCAGGAGTTTGCCCCGCACTATAAAATCAGTGTGAAAGGCACTGCCAGAGGGCACTCCTGCTTTCTGTCGCTCGAGCAGATATCCTACTCGAGCTTCAGCTTGCTAAACATGAGCGGCAGATTTCTCAACGTGAGCGGTGGTGACCTGCTGTGACTGCCCATGTTAAGAAATATCACCGGGAGGAGGTCTAGTGTGCAATTTTGTCTTGCGAGCGCTTGCCAACTTAGTGTTGGCAAGCCACTTGAGAGGAAAAACTCCCCTCCGCATCACTTTGCAGAGTTTTTTCAGAACTCTGCGCTCTGCCCAGAGTGCGGAGCGGGCATAACTCTGCGAACTCCACCGGCAGAGCGGAATTCTTCTCCCAGCCCTAATTGCAGCACCAAGTGATGAACACCCATTGTTTGAGAAAGAATGATATGGACTGGATACAGATGACATCGTACAACATGTCCTTTGATCAGCCATTTAAAATGTAGCACTTTGGTGGAGCAGCTGGAAGAAACTCTTAAAATGGCTGCACCCTAACTACATTACTGCATCTTCGTCATAGAAAGGACTCCTTATCACATGACTCTTCATTTATAGCATAGTATAAAAACTAAAAGCTAGAAACGTAGATGATAGTTGTACCTCACTGTAATTAGAGCATAGCTTATATTGTATGCAAAAAAGCTTTTTTGTGTGCTCTAAATAGTCCTGATGGTCATGATGTTAAATGGGTGGCTGTGGAACCAGAGACCTAAGCAATATTCATGACTTCTCTATTTAACTAATATCAAATGCATATATGAGTTGAGAGATTCCTGGATATTGCTTGGACTGGAGAGGAGTGCGGGAGGATAGCTTTGCCAGGCCCAAGCAGGCATGAGCAAAAAGTCACTTTTTGCTACCTGTAATGAACCTACACACAACCCGAAATCTTAGATCAAGTCATGTCGCCTTGTTAACAATTGGTAGTCACATGGTGGTTTACAGACTGGATAGAGATAGACGTCCGAGCACCAGTGATGATTGTTGGCTCCATCTCTCCATATCTAAATTGAGCATCATTGGCAGAACAGACAAGATGAGGATTCTTACTCCTCACAGGAAATTTTAAACAGCAGACCAGACTTACTAAACTTTGACATGATGCCACACAGCAAGGGAAGTTGCTGTACAGCATTTTGTCAATGGGAGAGAGCAGAAATACACCAGAAATATACCATATCTGGCTAAGATATGTCGCAGGGATGCTCGCTCGTAGCGCTGGAGCACTTTGGGCTGCCTGACGCCAATGCAGGCACCCCTGCACGGCTACTTTAGGGTTCTCTATTGTGGTCAGAATAGTTTTTCTGCAGAAAGGCATACCTTCCTGAGGAAAAAGTGTTCTTAGAGGCTTATTCTGCTTTGCATGTGTGCTGCAGAATACAGCACATATATAGAAAGAGAAAGTAAGACAGAGGAATAAAGATATTGGTGCAAAGCCATGTTTACTAACTTTAACAAATATGGATTTGGGGCAAGATCCATGGTAGATGCATGTGAATGTCCATGCTCCACCCATGGAACATCTCCCCAACGCAAGGTAAAGTAAGGCAACACTATGCACTGCTATGCATTATTTTGTTTACAAAGTTTTACGTGGCTTAGTAAGTACCCAAAAAGATTTTGCATCGGAGCTGCGTCAAAAAAGTGATGCAAGCCGAGCGCAAAATTTAAGTAAATCTAGGCTTGGGTCCTTTGCTCCCATATCTGCCCAAACTGGGAGCTCTTACAAACAAGCTACCCTCAGTATTATATTTTACATAAAGGTCAGTGCCAAGCAGTCCACATTAAAAACAATTAAACACATTGTAATACTTGGAACTGTAATAATGTTTTACACCCTGACTGGAAAACACACAGAGAAAACAAAAGCATTGTTTAAAAAACACTCAACTGTAACAAGCAGATTTGCCACAATTCTCATGCAATGTATCAGCAGCATGTTGGGAATCCTGCTTTTTACTGGTAAATAGACAGCAACAGTTGAAAACCAAACTAAGAGGTTTTATCCCTTTACAAAATATACACAGGTTTCAAAGTGACAGCAACCACAACCAAAAGCAGAAGTGGTATTGTAGGTCCATGTGGGGTGCAAGCAATATGGTACACAACAGATACATATAGTGCAATCATTTATATAATCTAGAATTTAATGCTCATACAGTCCTTATGTTGGCAGTGAGTATTATTGTTTTTTTCTTCTTGATGAGACATTAGGACTAGGGTGGGTCCAGCTTTGCCATTAGAACCATGTGTTTTCTTTCACTGGCCCGGATTGTACCTATATGTGGAACTTATGTTTTTAGCGAAGAGCGTGAATATTTGCCTGAAGTCCTGTTTATGACAATTTCTGGCAGCAGGTGTCTGTCGAAGAAACTGCAGAGCTGAGGATGACACTTTTAAGATGGTGGCAGCAGGTGATGAACAACATTTTCCTCCCTTCCGAATTAAGCCTCTTGATATTTTCCATGTACTTGCAATACAATTCCATTAATCTCAAATTTGCACAAATAATAAAAATCTTAGGTGATTTGATTACATAGGTCCTAGAGCATTATCTCTGTCAAACCATTTTCAATCTGTTAGTTGAAAGTGGAAGATGAAAGAGAGTTGGAACTGCCAAAGGCAACATGGATTTGGTGGGAACTGCCAACTTTGACAAACACCCCCCTGGATAGGCCTATGTCTTGCTATTCCAATCTTGAAACCCTTGGAAATATAATGACATCAAGAAGGCGGAAGGGTGGTCTCACCATTTGACAAAGTGCACATTTCCCCTCTTAATCACCTCATCAGTTTTTATGTGATCCTGAATTACTGATGATCATCATTTGGTACCATATGGTGGATTTATGTGATCCTGAATTACTGATGATCATCATTCGGTACCATATGGTGGATTTATGTGATCCTGAATTACTGATGATCATCATTCGGTACCATATGGTGGATTTATGTGATCCTGAATTACTGATGATCATCATTCGGTACCATATGGTGGATTTCTCTGTGGCCTCTGTAAAATTAGCAAATCCCAGTCAGATCCTCAGTAGCCATGTGCCAATTTAAAAAGAAAAACGTTGGGATAAATAACACTTATTAGCACCCTTGGTCAAGCCATATTTCAAATGACCATGTGGTCTGAACCTCCTTTTCACTTTAGGGCTGATGGGCACTGGTGTGCCTGGCTGGGGGGCAGCATTACATTGCTATGCAAGACTTCAGTTACTGGTACCGACTTATTCTGTATATCATCATTAAACTCCCACAAATTTAAAGATGCAATTCACCTTCCAGAACTTGCTATATAATACATTTCATAGCTCTTTGAAAGGCTATCTTACAGTGGCAAATGACAGCCTACCTTTGCAATAGTCCTCAATCATATGAATTGATAGTTGCTGGCATATTATAAAAGTCCAAGTTCACAAACATATCTTTCTTCAATCCATCTCTGTGGGATTTCGAACGTGTCCCACAAGAACTTCAATTCATATTTGAAGGTGACCGTAGGAATGTCTTGTGAAGTTCGGGTACACTGAAATATTTTGATTGACACAGCAGTGGGACTTCATTCCCATTAAGTGCTATCATTGGGCATCCTTAAATTAAATTGTAAAATTTGTCCTCTTCATTTGTGGATTTTGTGCACTTCCCTCTAAAATATCAATCTGAATCTTATAGGAAGAGAGAGAGCATATAAAGGGTCCCCAAGGAGCTGCAGCATGAAGACACATTGGTCGTGGAAGACATAGCAATGCAGACAATAAGGCTGAGCGTTAATTGGCAATGGCTTTTACGTGCCATTTTGTTCAAGAATACTTCAATAGTCATGACTTCTATGGAAGTAGCAACTAGATCCATTTTAGATGGGAAACATTCTTAATCGACATATTCTTAACAAATCAAGTAGTACCATAAGATTCTGAAGACAGTTCCCATGTACCTGCAAAACACTCATTGTCCGTACTACAATATTGTCTTCAACAGCATCACTTTCAGTATCATTGTTGACCTTTTCAATGCAAAGTTTGTCTTTGAGTTCCGAGGTCCGTGAAATAGATGATGGAGATGTTAATGGATGCAGCAAATCCATCCTCTCAAAAACTTCGAGAAATCTCACAACTTTATAAGAAGAACTGTACCGTGAAATTCAATGCCCTTCAGGTGCTACATCAAACACAAGATGAATGTGCTCAGAACACATTCTCAAGAAAAACACTATGGCTTATAGTAATTGAATAATCGTCAAAATATCAGATCTTTTAGGTGGGGATGAATATCCGTTTTCAGACTCAGAAGCATTCTCAAATCTGTACTTCTGTTCTTAAGATTTAAAAAAGAACATTCCTCGAGATTTATAGAATTAGTTGAAAAGAATCCACCAAATTTGTCAATATATTGGTGTAATCAAGGAATAGGTCTTCATAAGGGTACAAGAGTCAAAACATTTCTGATAAGAGAATTTGTTTGTTATACCACAATTTTTTGCCCATAAATTGGCATTTTGCAGATGTGTTTCTTTCTTGTGTTGTTCTTCTTAAATGTTTTTTGGTTTTGTGTTTTCTTTCTCAGTGTCAAAATAGCAGTAAACAGACAGTTTCAGCTTTGCTGTTATTTTGGCAATTGTTTGTAAATTTAGAAGATGTTTTAGAATAGTCTTATGCCCATGGGTGACTGGGTCATTGCTGCAAACTGCGGAACATAATATCATCAAATGTGCTTTCTTCTGCACCATGGTAGGGCAGCAAATTCTCAACAAGTTGTGCTTCGTTCAGAAGGCGGGTAGACTCATGGGGGCAGAGGACATATCGGTTGGTGCCGTCTGGCTGGTGAACCTCTGCTGTGACTGCACTGCCCTTAAGGCAAGGCTCCTCCAGTTCCGAGCCTCCAACTGCTCCCAGCTCAATATCCACTTCAGAAGGCTTACGGATCTCTTCCATGTTGACATACAGAATCTCTTCTGGGTCTTCGACAGGGGGCAGATTCTTCATGATCTTCTGAAGCTCCCAGTGGATAACCTCGAAGGATGGTCGGTCCTTGGAATTCAGCATCCAACAGCTACACATCAGCTCATACCTGCAATGCAAAGGTAAACTGTGCTTACAGAATGCCTTGTGTACATCCCACAACAATGCAAAAACTAGCATGTAATCTATTTTACCACAAATGTCATCTATCCTACTATATGTATTGCTTTTCAACTAAGTCTAGAATAAAGCTGCCTACTGCTTGATTTATAAGTGCATGCACTTGGTCAAAATCATAGCTCACCACCAAAGGATAGGGTACTCTTCGTACTCCCTGCTTGAGCATCTGTGACAAGGAGCTGTTTACTTGAGAAAAATGAATCTAATTACAAGTGTGTGTGTGCATGTGTGCGTGTGTGTGTGCATGTGTGTGTATATGTATGTGTATGTGTAAGGAACATCTAACATGACCCACAAAACCAGATCAGAACTGTTTCTTAATTTCGAAAAACTTTGATTAATGAAGAATCACAACCTTCTGTACACATATCAGTTATATGACATACATTACATCCACACTAAGAATATCTCATTTTGAAATTCTTCAGGTTAGCCACAGAGAATTTTATTGAAAGTGTGTTCTGCTTGCTGAAGAGCTTCAGAACATTAACAATCACTTGATATGTGTTTAGAGTGGAGGGAGATAATGGGCTTGTTTTTGTAGTAGCAATACATATTTAATTTGTGAGGATGCTGCAGAACAAATTGGAATATTCAAAATATATATGTACGCTTTTTTTACATATCAAGCAATTTAGTCACAAGTAAAGACAAGAGAGATATAAAACCTTATATATGTTTAGCAAAGTATCAAGAAATGTACTACTTGAATTGGCATAGAACATGGGGCTACCAATTGAGTGGCACACATAGCTATAACTAGACAAGAAATTAGAATTAGGTTAGCATTCAGGGAAAGAAATGCAATTCCTTCGTCAAAGTTTAGAAATGGAAAGGGAAAATGTAAAGGACGGAGTGATGATCCCCAGTACGCCATCCAAGCATATGACATGATTGAATCTTCAAATCGATGAAAAACTCCTCATTAACATCGTCATAACTCAGGCTGTGAATGTTAGTTAGAAGTGCTCCATAAAATGGTAAGAAATAGCTGCATGGAAACGTGCCAGGATGGTTTATAATATGCTACTGCAGTGGTCTGAAAACTGCGGGGCGCATTCCCTTGAAGGTCTGTGACACTAAAAGAAGGGGGTGCCAAGGCCAGGGGGCACACAAGTCTCACAACAAAGGAACACTAGCCCAGCCCTACCAAAATACCATGCATCAGGGGTTAGACTAACGCACTTTAATATGGTGGTCTGCATCACCGCACAAAATGCATAAGTCATACATTTATAGCGCCTTCTGACACCACTGGTGCTGCGAGGTGCAAGCCAGGGTGGTAGCAGCAGCTGCACTCCATTAGGTAAAGCAGCGCATCACAGGTGCATAGCTATATATGTAGAGAGAGAGCTATTATTTCTAATGTGATGTAGTCAGCACAGCTGACATGACTCAGTGTTTACCGCCAGTGATGAAGGGCAGGAGCCCGAAACATGTTTGGCAGTTTTGTTGGTGGGGTTTACACGGCGCTTCTTCTGCCCACAATAAACGGAGGTGTTATTAGCGGATGTATGTCGTTACAACGCACACTTTTACAACGCATGCACTTACAACGCATTTTTTACAACGCACAATCCATTACAACGCATGACATTACAACGCATCACACTACAACGCATTTTTAAAAACTACCTTTACAACGCATTCCATTACAACGCATACTACCATTACAACGCATACCATTACAACGCATAATATTAAATTGCATTTAAGGTAAGTATTAGATAGTATAGGGGTAAAAATTACTTTTCTAACTCCAGGGGGTGCAACAGTAGGGTAAGTGTTGGATAGTATAAGGGTAAAAATTACTATTCTAACTCCAGGGGGTGCAACAGTAGGGTAAGTGTTGGATAGTATAGGGGTAAAAATTACTATTCTAACTCCAGGGGGTGCAACAGTAGGGTAAGTGTTGGATAGTATAGGGGTTAAAATTACTATTCTAACTCCAGGGGGTGCAACAGTAGGGAAAGTGTTGGATAGTATAGGGGTTAAAATTACTATTCTAACTCCAGGGGGTGCAACAGTAGGGTAAGTGTTGGATAGTATAGGGGTTAAAATTACTATTCTAACTCCAGGGGGTGCAACAGTAGGGTAAGTGTTGGATAGTATAGGGGTAAAAATTACTATTCTAACTCCAGGGGGTGCAACAGTAGGGTAAGTGTTGGATAGTATAGGGGTAAAAATTACTATTCTAACTCCAGGGGGTGCAACAGTAGGGTAAGTGTTGGATAGTGTAGTGTAATATTATGCGTTGTAATGTTATGCGTTGTAATGGTAGTATGCGTTGTAATGGAATTCGTTGTAAAAGTAGTTTTTAAAAATGCGTTGTAGTGTCATGCGTTGTAATGTCATGCGTTGTAATGGATTGTGCGTTGTAAAAAATGCGTTGTAAGTGTAGTGCGTTGTAAAAGTTGCGTTGTAAAGGTTGTTCCCCGTTATTAGCAACTGTGTTGGCGTTTCCATGCAAGGTAACTTGACTCTGTTTGATATATATGGTAGCACAATATAAAAAACACAAAAAGAGTCCCAAATCCCACAGAGTTGCTAAGTAATATTACAAATGTAAGAGAAGGAAGGCATTATACTTACAGCCCATCCAAGCAGTCTGGGGGCTGCTTCAGTCGATTTCCTTGACGGAGGTAGTCGTAGATCTCACTGTTTTCCACCCCAGGATAAGGAGTTTGTCCACGCGTTGCAATCTCCCACATGGTTACACCAAACGACCACTGGAAATGAAAGCGAAAGGATGTTACTGCTTGATGCACACTGAAGAGAGCCTTAATTCACCAAAACAATGGGGTCAGGATTGCTCTACTTATATTACAGTGCTGCTTCCATTGCTGTAGGAAGTAACTATTCTGCTTCTGAACGTGGTCTGGTGCCAAGAACATGAAATACATGAAAATCCAAATTAGTAACTACTAGGCAGATGTGGGGATGAGTGACAAAACTCAGTTCTGGCGAAAGTACACTTGATGACAAGTGGCCTCCTTGTTAAAATAAACCTAAAACGCCATGGGCAGGTATGGGATCCTAGTGGGGGTGCTAAAAAGAGAGGAAAAAAAAATAAACAAAATCCTTCCGCAATTCCTAGAAAAAAGAAATTGGATCTATGTGCAAAAAATGTATTAAGAAAAAGGTCTAACCAGAAAGCAGGGCGAGCCAACCGGGAGGAGAACAGACATTACCCGGAGAATTTAAAGAACAGGGCAAAAAGTGGTAAGGGTGGATGTGAAAAGACAAATAAGAACAGCAGAATATAAGGGAAAGGCACTGGCTCAATAATGCAAAAAACATTGTGAGGCAGCATGAAGTATGAGATGGGGAGGTTGGGAGAGACAGAGAGCAAGAGGTAGAGAAAAAAGCAAAAGACAGGTAAGCTGGACAAGGGCAGGGGCATCTAGAATGTTGGGGAAGGAAACCAAGGAGAAGAAAAACAAAGTGGCTCGTGGGGATATAACATGAAAGGAAAAGGGGCCAAGGGGATCCTTGTGATCTAGGAAGAGAAAATTACTTAAAGACATTTTTCAACACCAATGGAATCCATTACGTTGGATCTATCTACCTGATGAATGTGTTTATTAAATTTAAAAATATTAGAGGAATTGAGTTTGACAGCGTTGAGTCATCGGAGTAGATTTCCACAAGTTAGTATTTTGTCTGAATCGTGTACATCCACCTGGAAAAGCGCCCCAGGAAGAAACATTACTGATTATTTGTTCTTTCATATACACTGAACTGTTGAGAATTTGTTTGTGAACTGATTCGTAAGAGTTTAAACTTTTGTTGTCCCTATCAGATATCACCCACAAGCCAGTGTTATATGTTAGCTCACCTCTGGGGAACCACCCACCAGTGGTGGTGAGGAGAACATTTGTGCCCAGTTAACTATAGGCCTGAGAATCCCAAACCTGGTGTTAACCGCTGGTAGTTTCCAAGGTGGTCTCTGGTGCTGTGGGCACCTCAACAAGATATTGGACTTTAATCTTGACATATTTCACATTGGGCTCAGAACAGCTGCCAGTAGGAAACACCGACTGCCAGCTAGGATTGTGTGAGAATAGTTTGGGAGGTGGTAAAATACTTTGAAGTTGCAAAATCCTCAGTCACTCAGCCCTATAAATGAAAGGCTGTGTAACCCTGTCCCTACCTCTGAGCACATCTCTTCCTGCTACAACCTCCACAGAGTAAAATCAGGTAACCAGCAAACAGACCACGGATCTTAAAAGACTCATGCCTCAGGGACTGATTAAGAGCTTAGTAGTAATGTGAAATCCTCTGTTTTAGGGAGAAATGTTATATCTGGAGGAGAAGGGGAATTTTCTTCACCAAATGGGTAACATGGGGGAGGAAATTCATGGTTGCTACCGGACACTGGGTCTCAGGAACACAGACTGTTTTGGCAGAAATGCTGAATAGCTCACCACATCACTCTTGGTCGTATACACGCGATCTGCCAGGCTCTCTATCGCAATCCACTTTACAGGCATCTTGGATATCCGGCCCTGGCGGTAGTAATCTCCATTGTAAATCTTCTTGGAAAGCCCAAAATCTGCCACACAGACATTCATGTTCTCATTCAACCTGTTGGAAAAAACACAGAACCGAATATGAGCAGGGGTGTGTCGCAAAAGAAATGTCGTTGCCAAGAAACTGGAACATGCCCAAAGCAGTCTTTGTGGAAAAGAAACAGTCACTGAAACAAAGAGCATGATACAGAGAGACCTTTTTATCACAGAAAGCAGGTGCATGACAGTGAGAAACATTTTGTGGCACATGGACATAGCCGTGAGTGAGGCGCTGTAGTACAGAATGAAAGCGGGCAGAGGCAGGAAGGCCTTTTAGCATTGAAGGTATGGAAACATCAACAATAGAAGTTTCCTAGCACAGAAATCTGGATGCTTTTAAATACTAAGGCCCAGATTTACAAAGAGTTTGCCTCAGATTTGCGATACTTTTTTAACGCCACAAAACGCATACTCTTTTGCTGGGATTAACAAACTAACGCAAATGTACTAAGTTTGGGCATTTACATCCCCTCACTCTAAGTCCATAAGAAAACACAATCACCGAGAGTATATTCCACCATCAGAAATTTACTAACAGAGATTGGTTATTTGCAGCTTCTGCCCGATATGTTTGCCTTGGTACTGGCTGGGGTTGGTTCCTCGATACTGTAACAAATGGAGTGACTTAAAAAGCCACTCAACAAATAGCAAGTGATTTGGAACCAGCTTGCTTGACTTTTTTAGGTCTAAGATGCAACAACTATTTCAAGCCTGCCCTCAGGTCACTCCACAGAATCCCAGTCAAAGAGGCCATAATTCTAAACCTTGTGCAAAGTTTACATGGCTCCTTTCAGGCATGCCCCAGACTGCGTAAACAGATTCTTGCAGCCGCACCCTCCACCAAAACAGCCTGAGGTCAGCTTCCCCGCAGCTGTAGGAAATCCATCCCCTTGTTTCAAAAGAGTTAGCAGCATATCACTCCTTGCAAGTAGATCTACAGTATGAAATGCTCTCCCCACCACCTCAAACCATCCTTAGGTTCTGTAAAAGCAGTGCTTTAAGTGCAATGAAAAAAACTGGGGGGTGGGTCTCTCAAGGGAGCGTGGCCGATGTAATTAAGGGTGTGGCTTAAAAACACCTAAGCTAAAAATGTATTCTTAGCATAGTGTGCCGCCCGACTGGTATTTTGCTGCTTCTGTCATTCCATTCAGATATATAATACAACAAGTAACATTACACCTACAATAAGCCATGACTATTGGCTTTGCCAGTGGTTGTCAGTTGCATAATATGAATAGGCAACAGCTATGGCTTCGTTGTATAGACTATAGAAAATGTTTCCATTATGAAATGACGAGACTATGAAAGTACTATAACAAGTCTTATTGAAGTTACATCAAAGGCAGTGAAGGGTGGTACTGCTGCAGAGTCAAGATTTTTTTTTTCACCCTGAGGGTGAGGGCAAAAACGGAGAGCCCGAAGGGATCTGTCTCAGCACCTGCTTTTCAGAACTGCCGGTGCTGAGCACCGGCAGGAGCCGGCCCACTTAAAGCTCTGTGTTAAAGGTTAAAACCTCATCTCTTTCACTCGGCCTATAGCATTGTCAAATCATACAATACTATGAAGCCTTGACTATAGTCACCAGGATCCAGCTTGGATCAGTGGAACACCTTAGCCTGCCATCCACACTTTAAGGCCCCTCATATAGGGCTTCTGAGCTTGGCTTTCAAACTGTAGGGATGAATTCAAGGATCCCATTTGGCATACCAACACAAAAGCAGCACCATGCCATGAGACGTTGTCATGACCACTGTATGTTTCCTTGTACCCTTCCCTCATTGCGCTCTGAGATGACAAGAATGAGGTATGCAGCAGAGCCTCACAAACCCAAAATAGCATCAATTTGTACGTTTGATAACTTCCTAAACTTACCTCACTCTGGCTTTAGTATCCCTGGGATATGATATATGCAATACATTATTTTACCATTGACCACTTGACCTCTAGGGATCTCTTTCTTAATTCCCATGTGTGAACCACTTTGAAGATCCCTTAATCCTGAGAAACCCTAAATCTGCCTCCGCTTCTTTGATCCATTGCAGAAGATGAGATCCTGATTTGGAGTTTGTGAGGTTTGGGTGAGATATGGCATTGACTGTCATCCATGGGCCACCGTGTGTGGGAGCCCAGGATTTACGCACGTACAATTGAGAAGGTATTCTGCCTTAGAAGAATCAATATGGTGTTCTGAAAACAAGAGTCAAAATGGTGTTTTGAAAAAGGGAACAAAATTGCCACAAACTCACATGCAGTTACGAGCCGCAAGGTCCCGGTGGATGAAATTGCGACTGCTCAGATATTCCATGCCACTGGCAATGTCTGTCATGAATTTCACCAGCATCTGAGTTGGAAAGTACTGAAAATAAAAAGAAAAGGTGACAGACAGTTAGAGGAAACCCATATCAAGCACATACTACAATATCATATTTCAGACTAGAATCAATTTGTGGTGTGCTTGCGAGGAGCGCTGGACGTAGCAAGTACCAGGGACAAAATGAGAGTGCATTTATGATGCCTGTGCCTAAGTTCAAGGGTGAAACTTTAAAAATTAGGGGAAGAGTGTGAATGTCCAATGCTTTTTGGCCTGTTTGGGCTGATCATCCACCACACTGCTACACGCCGACCAGCGGCGGCTCCTCCACTAAGGCGGAGGAGCGGAGCCCCACTGCTTCAACTGCAAGCTCAATACAAAAAATAAAATGATAATAACACTCCGTTATTATCATTTTATTTTTTGTATTGAGCTTGCAGATGAAGTGGCGGGGATGGGCTCCCCGTGCCACAGGGAGGAGTAGTGGCTGCACCTTCAGTGCCCATGTAGGTTTGGCCGGCCCTTTCGGGCTGGCCAAATCTACTTGCACACTTTGCATGTTCTCCACCCAGGCAGCATTACAGCCTGGGTGGAGAACATGCCCTATATCCCATTCCCTGTCTGAGCACCGAACTGCGGTGCTCAGACCAATCGCAATGCTGCATTGCAACGTGGTGATTGGCTGGAAGCCTGGGTGCTTGCTTCCTGGTTCCTGTGTGAAGGAAAGAGTGCGGCTGGCGACCAGCACGACCCGCAAGTACGTTTATTTTTTATTTTCTCCCCCCCACCATCTACCATTCCCTACCAGCTGCTACTGACGCCGACTCTCATGACACGATAACCACACCTCTGCGGTTCTCGCACACAACATGGAAACACTTCCCACATAGGATCACAATACAAAGACAACATCCTTCTACAATACACCCTACATGGTGGAGCTTGCTCCCCATGTTGGCAAGCTCTCTAGTGTCAAACATAGGGGATAGTATAAATGCTGCAATACAATGCAACAGAAGAGAAGAACGGCATGTAGGGAAAATGGATATCGCAAAGACAAAAGTAAATTGTATCCGAGACGTTTAACCTTTGAGAGTGGAATCATTAGGACTTTTCAGTGACAAAGCAAAAAGATAAAATATTGGGAGGCAAAATTCGAAATTTTAAAATAAAACCATCGGGATTTTATGATTGGAAAGTTGGGGAAAATGAAAATTATTAGCCACAGATGCTATATGAAAATGGCATGATTTTAAACTGCTAAAAATTAGATTCATCCATCCTAAGAAACCGCAGAGGCTGCATAGGATTTTTTAAAAGTCAAATGCAACAAATTATATGTGCCTATGATAAGAACCAGCCTCTGGCACTAATAATGAATTTCATGGTTTCTCAAACACACAGAATTTTGCTTTATAACACGGTTTTTGTTATTAACTCCAATGACATTGAAAACAACGATCACTAAACCAAACTGCTGTGTTTTGCTTTCTATTCCCTAGATGGCGCTATTGCATAACTAATAAAAAATGAGAGTTCGTCTCTGCTCCATCGACGATCATACTTGAAGCAAGCCACAGGTTTGAGATAAACAGACAGGAAGCGTAGGGTAGGGGTTATGGGACAAAGAAACAGGAAGACGAATCAAGAATTGGTAGCCTTTGTATTTGGCAACCCTGGCAACTTGCTGCATCGGTGACAGGCTGATGCGAAACGTTTTAAGCAGTTGAACTCATTTATATATTTATTTATTTACAAATTAACCGCTTCTTAGTAAACAGTAAAATCTGAGCAGAAGGGGTTAAATTCATGAAGTGAAATAGACTCCCAGAGCTGCCCTCTAGTAATTCCACATGTTCACGTCAGCACAGTGGTTATCATCATCCCTATTAGTTGTGTTGTGAGTTGTATCGGATAAGTCTTTTTTATTTTACAAAGTTTTAAAGCGCGAACTTCACCTGAATTAGGTATCAGAGCGCTTTACATAGCATCAGTTGCATTACATAAGGACACATTATTTTTTTTGTTAGGCACGGGGAGATTAAGTGATTTGCCAAGAATCACAGGATGTTCAGCGTCATTGCCGAGACTTGAACCCGGCCAACTCTTCTCTGTACAATATGCTACCTATGTAGAAGTGCAAGGTATAAAACGTGAAGAACTAGGCCACATTCAGCTCTCTTCAGTATATTTGTATGTGTTGGGGCAATGACATCATAATTATAGTTCTTTTTTTCAGCTGCAACTAAACCTAAAAGCATGACACTCATGGGCATATTTAAAAAAAATGTTGGAGCGCAGTGTTATGCTGAATTTGGCAACGCCACGCTCCGACATTTTTAAAACGCAGGGATGCACCGTATTCACAAGAATGCGGCGCACCCAGCCGCGGCCCGTGGAGAGAGTTCCGTGGGGCGGTAAGGCGGGGCGGGGGAGGGGCAGGGTGGGGGGTTCTAAAAACCGGAATATGGATAATTGCAGGTAAGTAAACAATTAAATAAATAAAACGAATTTCGTAGCGCGCGCTGCATCCCATTTTGCGATGCAGTGCGCGCTACGAAATTCATTTTGTTTAATTAATTGGTTACTTACCTGCAATTATCCATATTCCGGTTTTTAGAACCCCCCACCCTGCCCCTCCCCCGCCCCGCCTTACCGCCCCACGGAACTCCCTCCACGGGCCGCGGCTGGGCGCACCCCTGCATTTCCCCTAGCCCTGGTGCTAAAAAAGCTGCCTAGCTCCAGTGCAGGCACCCTGCTGCCATGTTTCATGGGTGCCTGCGCTTCAGGGGCGATTGTTTATGTGCAGGAAGCGACGCTTTCAATAATCAATAATAGCGATTTGCTCTTTCTATGTGTGCTGCATTCTGCAGCACACATAGAAAGGGCAAAAAATGGGGAGAAATGAATAATGTTTCCTTGTATCCTCATTCCTCCCTGGTCTTAGTTTTTGGCGCTGCCCCAGTCTTGTAAATTCGAGGCAGCGTCAAAAAGCAAGGAGCGTTGCGGTGGAATACCCACAGCAACAACCACTGCACACCCTTTTGCTGCAGAGGACTGGCGTCACCCTGCAAATATGGTGAATGACGATATTCCACCAAAGCGTAAAAAAAAAGTGACGCTGCGGCGGTGATAGGGGCTTGTAAAGATGCCCCACAGTCCTTCAGCAACACCGATTTGGGATTATAACTGCAAATTAAACCTACAACCGGTCACCTACAACAGCATGTAGCAACATTTTGGACAATTTATTCTGGTACGGCTGGCAGTCTTCAAGTACCATTAAGTGCTACGTAGGTATGACATTCAGAAAGGCTCTGACATGTCCATATCCTATACGCAACATAAAGTCCTTGTCCAATTACATCATCTGAGAGTGCACTTATGGGGGAGTGGGGGAATGAGCAAGCAGTCGCCTATCGTTGAATGAGCCAGATGGTGTATGAGGCACATTATGTTTGCCTAAAACCCATATTTGGGCTTTTATGTTTGCTTTCTACTTACCAGCGGGCAGTCTCCGAGGCGGGAGTAGAGCAGGAAACTGTGCAGATCGCCATGTTTCATGAATGGTAGGAGAACCACAGGGGAAGGGTAGCCTTCATTCTCTGTATTCTGTAGACAAACACCTGCACAAAGAAGAACAGTAAAAATCTGTGAGTTTCTCAACTTCATCTTACAAAGCAAGAGGTCAGGGTTGTACACTATTTTAGATTTTTCACCTATGCACTTTATCTTTGTATATAGTGAACGTGGCCCCTGGTTTTTACTTAGAGATGAGACGGTGCTGATCCAAGAAAGATGGGTATGAGTGGATGCTTGTATTAAAGAAGAGATACCTGTGCGGTGCCCACACAGTCACTTGCGCGGTGTTGTCGTCACAAACGTGTTCACACTGTATGAATTTTCACCTTTATGTTTGGAAGTTCTAAGCTATGACTCATAGTAAGCACTCTCACTCTACTTCCCACTACAGGACCTCAACCATGTGGGTTGTACAACCCTGAGCCCCGACTATTAGTTGTAAATCCATTATATCTATGATATCTGCGCTTCTCTGATCAATTCTTTGATGCGCTTTGATAGCAGGGAGGGCTGATGAATGGCCATACACCTCGATTGAGGATACGTGCTGGGCAGAAACATGTTGGCCTCTCTGTACTGGTCAAATGAATCCCCGCCTTCTTTTAACCTCCCGTTAGGGATATAATAAAAATGTTCTTTTGCCACCAATAAGTTGTTTTGACCTATACCTGCTCCCCTCTGCACTACAACTCCCTCGTACAATATCCACTACTGCTCTTCAGGAAGCACCCATCCTGCTACCACCCCGATACGACCTCGCAAGCTACCCCGCACAAGTGTGGCCGCTCGCAGTGGGATCACTCAGAGCGGTGCCAGGAGGGTCCCGATGATGAAGCATGCCACCCAAGGGTGGGTGAAGAGTTTTCGCCCTGTAAATAACAGTGTCTATATCATAGTGTTTCTACTGTCTCTCAAGTCCTGAGTAAGGAGTATTCTTCGAGGTTACTTAAAATGGGGGGGGGGGGTCATAAGTCCCCGATACGACCTTGCAAGCTACCCGCACAAGTGTGGTAGCTCGCAGTGGGATCACTCAGAGCGGTGCCAGGAGGGTCCCGATGATGAAGCATGCCACCCAAGGGTGGGTGAAGAGTTTTCGCCCTGTAAATAACAGTGTCTATATCATAGTGTTTCTACTGTCTTCCAAGTCCTGAGTAAGGAGTATTCTTTGAGGTTACTTAAAATGGGGAGGGGGGGGGTCATAAGTCCTTGTCTTCACTCTTCCACCTCCCTCCATCTTGATTTGAGGCTTGCTAACAGCTGTACGATAATCTAAAAACAAGCTGGGCTAGACTGTCCTATAGTGCACACAAACCATGTTTTTCTGTATTTTGACATCTGTTTATTACTAGAAATAGACATTTTAAGTGACGGAATGGAAATATGTTGTACTGTTTTTTTGCAATTGCGGGAAAGCTCTGGGAAAACGTTGCGGAAGTTCCAATGTTTTACGATTTTAGAAAAACGCTATAAAAGTTAGACTTGCAGAGAACATACATTTTTCATCTGGGATGAATTCCAATAGAGTGAAAATTATCTCACAGTATATAAAAAAAAAAGTTACACCGGGACACTGCAACAATTGTAGAGGACAAAAATCATGAAATGCGTTAAAGTTTGTCAGCGAAAAACAGCCTTTGCACACCACTGATTTAAAGCACCTCATGATCTCTACATGATTAACAAATGTGTTTTGTAAAAATACTGACATGTTAGGATGTATTGTCAGTGTTTTATTGCTACACGACTTCTTTTTCCTGCTGCAAATGTCAGGAAAAGTGCAAGAATTTACCCCGCGAGCTAGGGGAGGCCCCAGTTTCATATTTCCTTCCAGCATAGACGCAGGACTGTAACAACCCCGCTTAAAACACAACCACAGGCCTTTCTTTCCCTAGGCTGCAAAAGCAATAGCTTCCTTCCACCCCCAGAGACAGCACTCCAGGGCCCGCCAGCAGGAATGTAAAAGGAAAACAAATGTGTCCCAATAGGAGACACTTCCTGTTCATCTGTTTTCCCAGGAACATGGCGGACCCCTTGGCCAGCGAATAGCTCCCTCTGACCACGTGGTGACTGCTGTGCAATGAACACCGGCTTGGCCCCGTCAACCTCCATTCCTTACATCGAATGACCGACTTTCCTCTTTCTCACGATTAGAAAATGCTGTACTCTTTGGCAGCGGTTAATTTGTAAAAGCACATGTGCCGGGGCTCTCCTCATAGCCAACTATGTGTTCCAGAGAAGCGTGCTACTCGCCAATAAAGCGCTTCAATACCCCATCAGGGTTATAAGCACTATATAAATGCAAACCTTTTCCCCTTTTCAACCCCTCCCCAACCCTTCTCAATCCAAATAACTGACTAACATATCCACCACTCAAATTACTTTCATATTTAACTATATTAATTCAACACTAATCCTTATGGGTTCCGGAGTAGCGTGCTACTCGCCAGAAAAGCTCTTTGACGCCCATCAAGGGTAACAGGTGCTAAATGATTGCAAACCTTTCTTCCCCTTCTATCCCTTCGCTATCCTTCTCAATCCAAATATCTGACTGATATCCACCACTCAAATTACTATCATATTTCACCATACTAATTCACCACTAATCCTTTATGGGTTTCCGGAGTAGCGTCCTGCTCGCCAAAAAAAGCGCTTCAACACCCCATCAGGGGTAAAAAGCTCTATATAAATACAAAACTTTTTTCCTCTTCTATCCTTCTGCAATCCTTCCGATACCAAATAACTGGCTAACCTATCCACCACTTAAATTACTTTCATATTTCACTATACTAATTTAACACTAATCCTTTATGGGTCCCGGAGTAGCGTGCTACTCCCTGAAAAAGCGCTTTGACGCCTCGTCAAGGGTAGTAAGCGCTATATAAATACAATTACAATACAATACAATACAAAACAATATTAACCAGGAAGTGGAGAGAAGATGTGACATAATGGCCACAGCTGCTGACTTCAGAGCTGGGGAACAAGGTTTGAGTCTCGGTATTGGCTCAACATCCTGTGATTAAGGGCAAATTACTTAATCTGCTTGTGCGTACCAGAAATTAGTGTATCCTTAACTGGTGCTCATGAAACTAGGGCTGGTGTTGATGATTAAGTGCTGGTGCTGAGCACCGGAAACCATTGGCTCAAATTAAGCACTGCTCCATGACTGCTCCTATCAGGCTTTCTCTTTTGCATCTACAATCCTGGATTATGAATGAATAAGAGACATATACCTTGCTTACTGCTTCATTCTGCAGTAGAAACTGGGCAGATAGTACCTTACAGACTACTCATTCTGCAGTGGAAACTAAAGAGTGCCTTATAGACTACTTCATTCTACAGCAGAAACCGAGCATATAGTGCCTTACTGGCTTCTTCATTCTACAGTGGAAACTGAGCAGATAGTAACTTGCTTACTGCTTCAATCTGCAGAAGAAACTGAGCAGCTAGCACCTTGCTTACTGATTCATTCTGCAGTAGAAAGTGGGCAGATAGTACCTTACGGACCACTCATTCTGCAGTGGAAACTAAACAGTGCATTATTGACTACTCATTCTATAGCAGAAACGGAGCAGATAGTGCCTTACTGGCTACTCATTCTGCAGTGGAAACTTAACAGTGCCTCATAGACTACTTCATTCTGTAGTAGAAACTGAGCAGATAGTGCCCTACTGGCCACTTTATTCATCAGTGGAAACTGAGCATGCCTTACTGTTCACTTCTTTCTGTGGTGTAAACTGACCAGGCAGTGCCTTAATAAGCACTTCATTCCCGAGTGGAAACTGGACAGACAACCCATTACTGACCACTTCATTCTGAAAACTGGGCAACGGAGCAGACAACGCCTTACTGACCACTTTATTCTGCAATGGAAGCCGAGCAGATAGTACCTTATTTGCTACTTCATTCTGCAGTAGAAACTGAGCAGACAGTGCCTTACTGGTCACTTCATTCTGCATGGAAACTAAGCAGCAAACTAAGCATGCCTACTGCTTCAATCTGCAGTGGAAACTGAGCAGATAGTACCTTTTTTAGTACTTCATTCTGCAGTAGAAACTGAGCAGATAGTGCCTTACAGACTACTCATTCTGCAGTGGAAACTTAACAGTGCCTTATAGACTTCTTCATTCTATAGTAGAAACTGAGCAGATAGTGCCTTACAGGCTACTCATTCTGCAGTGGAAACTTAACAGTGCCTTATAGACTTCTTCATTCTATAGTAGAAACTGAGCAGATAGTGCCTTACAGACTACTCATTCTGCAGTGGAATCTTAACAGTGCCTTATAGACTTCTTCATTCTATAGTAGAAACTGAGCAGATAGTACCTTTTTTAGTACTTCATTCTGCAGTAGAAACTGAGCAGATAGTGCCTTACAGACTACTCATTCTGCAGTGGAAACTTAACAGTGCCTTATAGACTTCTTCATTCTATAGTAGAAACTGAGCAGATAGTGCCTTACAGGCTACTCATTCTGCAGTGGAAACTTAACAGTGCCTTATAGACTTCTTCATTCTATAGTAGAAACTGAGCAGATAGTGCCTTACAGACTACTCATTCTGCAGTGGAATCTTAACAGTGCCTTATAGACTTCTTCATTCTATAGTAGAAACTGAGCAGATAGTGCCTTACTGGCTACTATATTCTGCAGTGGAAACTGAGCATGCCTTACTGTACACTTCTTTCTGCAGTGGAAACTAAGCAGGCAGTGCCTTAATAACCAATTCATTCCAGAGTGGAAACTGGACAGACAGACCATCACTGACCACTTCATTCTGAAAACTGGGCAACGGAGCAGACAACGCCTTACTGACCACTTTATTCTGCCATGAAAACTACTAGGCAGAGGGGCCCTTACTGACTACTTCATTGTGCCGTGCAAACAGGGCAGACAATGAGTTACTGACCACTTCATTATGCTTAAGGAACTGAGGACATTCTGCCTCACTGACCACTCATTCTGGAGTGAAAACTGGGCGCTGAGCTCCTTACTGAACACTTCATTTTTCAGTGGAAACTGAGCAGGCAGTTCCCTGCTGACCTCTTCATTCTGGAGTAGAAACTTCAGAGACAGTGCCTCACTGACCACTACATTCTAAAGTGGAAACTGAACAGGCACTGCCTTACTGACCACTTCATCCTCAGCAGAAACAGGGCACCTCCAAGCCCTACTGACCACTTCATCCTCAGTAGAAACAGGGCACCTCTAAGCCCTACTGACCACTTCATCCTCAGCAGAAACAGGGCACCTCCAAGCCCTACTAACCACTTCATCCTCAGCAGAAACAGGGCACCTCAAAGCCCTACTGACTACGTCATCCTCAGCAGAAACAGGGCACCTCTAAGCCCTACTGACCACTTCATCCTCAGTAGAAACAGGGCACCTCTAAGCCCTACTGACCCCTTCATCCTCAGTAGAAACAGGGCACCTCTAAGCCCTACTGACCACTTCATCCTCAGCAGATACAGGGCACCTCTAAGCCCTACTGACCACTTCATCCTCAGCAGAAACAGGGCACCTCAAAGCCCTACTGACTACGTCATCCTCAGCAGAAACAGGGCACCTCTAAGCCCTACTGACCACTTCATCCTCAGCAGATACAGGGCACCTCTAAGCCCTACTGACCACTTCATCCTCAGCTGAAACAGGGCACTTCTAAGCCCTACTGACCACATTAGTCTATGAGGGAAACAGTGGGCACAGGGCACCTTACTGACGCCTTCACTCATCAGTACAAGTGCTTTCCTGGTCATTACATCTTTGCGGACTGCGTGATTCACCAATAACAACAGAGCAAACAGTGCTACAAGGACCACTTCCTCATAAGGAAGAAACTGGGCAGACATTGCCCATCATTTTTTTTTTTTAGTTTTATATAGCGCAAACTTGACACAAAGGTATCAGAGCGCTTTACATGAGCACCAGTTGCATTACAGACGGAAAATGTATTTTGTTTATTCATTCTACAAAGGAAATAGCAGGCATATTGTACCCAACCGAGTGTGTCATTCTGCCAAGGAATCTGGGTCAGCATTGCCTTAAAATGCTTCAGTCTACATGAGAAAACCCTCGGCACAGCATTGGAAACAAGGTGACACTCGCGTCTTCCCACCTCTTTGGTGTGTAGCTGTGTTTTAAGCAGGGGTGTTAGAGTCCTGCTGACATCCTAGCAGGAAATATGAAACTGGGCCCATGGTGACTAACTAACCACTTTACTCTGAGGGAGCCAATGAGCAAAGGGTGCCTTCTTGGCCTCTTTATGCTAAAGCAGCTTTGTGGGGAGACAGTGCTTTACTGACTTGTCCTTTCTGCTGCTATTCTTTCCTGAATTTTCAATAAAGTGGGAGGTGAGGCCTCGTGAGATAGCAGCAATTTCTCATGCAGATGAACCCATTTACAGTAAATAATTCCAGGAGGCCTTGTTATGGATTCGGTACACTGTACCACTCTGCACTACTGAGCTCACTTATGTCTGTGAACCAGGAGCAGACTGGGACAGCACCCCTTTTCACAGATAATGCACCCTTCCCAGTGCAGATGTGATCCCTAGCGAAACATGGATTGGCTGCTTGAAGCTTCTGGTCTGTCTTGTATTGCAGACAGCAGCCTGGCCTCCATGTCAAAGGGGGCAGAGATCCTCTTACAGTTGACTACAGTGAGTGACTGCACACACCTGCAAAGGGATGCTTAGGGATGTCCATGGGACCCCCATCCCTCCTTTGAAGGGGCATCGACTGTGTACCACACCTATGTGGCACTCAACCACTGTGTCTTCTGCTGGTTTCTTTGCGTCTGCACCCATGTCTATTATAAGACGAGGTTGCAAAGGCGTAAAATTCCGACAGTGACATGGGATGACACACCTCTTTCCATATGGGGGAACACCCTCTAATGATGGTGCGAACACACAATTAGCAGCAGAGCGGTATGTATTGCACAAAGTCCCACACAAGCATCTGCGTCCAGTCTTGTCATACCAAAATGCCCCAGGGAATAAAACAGGCACAAACAACCGTTGTGACCCCAGGGAACTTTCTATAATATGGCCTAATGTGTTTCTGTGTGCTTAGGGTAGTGAGCAGAGTTCGCAAAATGTTGATTTAGATTTTAGACGAATCATGTTATAACAGGATGAATTCTAATAATGAATACAGCTGTTAGTTTTTTAAAAATTGCAAACTTCAGTTAAACATTTCCAAACTCCTGAGAATGAATCATAACTGGCGGCCAACACAGAAAAAAAGACTGGTTACTTGATAGCATTTTAGACCTCTAACTTCCCCGTCACCTAAATAAGGCAGGTTCGACCCTACAATAACAGAGAATTCTTAGAAGACTGCGCGTGACATTACCAGCTGTGAACGCTGGGCGAGGTTATGTTGTCCTAATTGGGCTCAGACTCTGCTCGAGGGAAGTCAGACTGAAGCCAGCGCGTGAGGTCACCTAAGCAGCGCGAGGCCCTGGCTGGGAGGCTCCGACTCGGACCCAAGCCTGAACGAGGAGCGCGAGGCCAGCCAAGGGGGCGCTTTCCACAGATGGCGGGAACAAGGCCTCTCATAGGAAGGTCGGCATCAAGTTAACCCGATGTAAAGCAACCCTCCCTCTAATGCCACTCCAGCCCTCCATTTTACCAACATAGCACGTGGAGCACCAAGTTAACCTGATGTAAAGTAACCCTCTCTCTCTAATGCATGGGTACTCGCAAACATGTTCCAGGGGGCCAAAACTTTTCCAGTCCTGTGATCGAGGGCCGCGTTGATGGAAGTTGGGGAGTGTAAGGTGGGCATAGGGGAAGCAAAGCATGTACCTATAAAGGCTGAATTGCACATTATGAAGCGAGAAAACCTTGGATAAATGCCAGCTTCCCCACTTGTGTGCTCCTAGACGATTAATTGTTTTATTTCACTTTAAATTCTCTTTCTTCTTTATCACATATAAGAGGACCTTGAAATACATGGCTTCATTGTACTAAAATTTCTCTTGTGTTTTATTTGCTAAAATATAACGTTATCCATGTATAAAAGGAACACTGGTCACTCAGATGGTAAAAAAAACAACTGACTTGCTTCTTAGTTCACTATTTGCAGTGTTGCCAAGGTGGAGGGGAAGCATGAATGTTTCCAAATTCATATTTGCAAACTATCACTTTAAAGAAAAAAAAAAATCTCAATGCACTGATGTAATCTAATGTACTAAGACGAAAGGCTTCTGCTTGTTAATGAAATACACTTTTTGAAATTTGAAGAGGGTATCAGATTTTTACAGTTGCAACATGTCCTTAAAATGAAGGGGTTCCAAAATTTAAGTTGTGCACGTCACTTGAATTACTTCTTTTAACCGCTTCGGTGCTCATGACGAGCCCAGCTCGTCATGAGGCACAGTGGAGCTGTGCTCATGACGAGCTGGGCTCCTCATAACCGTCGCGGCCCGTCCACGCACGATTGATTCCCCGCCTGTGCGGGAGAATCAATCAGTGGGCGGGGTCGTGACGAGCTCAGCTCGTCATGAGCACAGCGCCACTGCCGCTGCCCCCCCCACGCCGCGGGGGAGTTACCCCCGCGTGGAAGGGGTTAATGTCAGTTAAGCTATAAATAAATGTGTGTACCTTCATTTAACATATTTCTCAATGTTAGTGCTAAGTCTGGAAACAGCAGCCCAGTGCCAATGTTGACCAGGGGGCCGCATGTAAAGGTCAGGAGGGAAGCATGCGGCCCCTGGCCATACTGTGGGTATCACTGCTCTAACGGCTACTTAGCCCTCCATTTTACCAACATCGCACGCGCCTGCAACCCCCAGAGCATAGTATACAATACAGTCTGGCTCATCTTCTGAGACTGGTAAATAAAAAGGTAAATACAGAGACGTGTGCAATGCAGGCACTCTATCCGTTAGAACACAATGAAGATAGGAGGGGACTAATTTATACACAGTCTTGGTGCAGAAGTGGCAGCCATATTACATTTTTGGAGGCATATCAAATTAAACTTCTTGTACAATACAATTTCAGCTTTATAAGCAAAACATATGGTCTAACCTCTAACTCCCTTCCAATGGTATCCCGTTTTGGAGGTGCTAAGACCTTTTACGGACATTGGGAGATTTATTGACATGCTGGGGTTCTTGGCATGCCCCTGACTCATACCCAGCTAGATTGTAAAAGGTTCCAGTCAGTATTAAAATATCACAATCTCCCTGTAGGGCAATTTGACTCTGTTCAGCTTTTGTGCACACAGCAACAATGGAATATATATTTGCTTATATTTTTTTTTATAAAAGCGATGGTTGAATGCTCCATCATTGCCGTTGGTCAAGTGCTATGTAGTACTTTAGTAGGCACCGTTGGACATCTCATACTGTAGAATTTACCATAATATAATATTGGTCTTCACGCTGATCATAGGGTCACTGCGAGGAAACCGCCATTAGTTTATCTTACTGTCTGGGGGCATAAAGAGGATTGTTGGTTGGGTTGTGGTAAGAAAGTTTAGAGCAACGTGAAGAGTATCATAAGAACAAGCACTGGAAGGCAGTAAAGCGACTTTAGCATCACTACTGGAAAGCAGATTATATTGGAAGGGGTACAAGAGGAATGAAGGGAAGGTATAAGGAGTCCAGTTCAGGAACTCATAACATTTATATGATTTAATTGTCTAAAAAATGTTGTTAGATTACATTTTGCCCAATGAAAATATTACACATGTTCCAGTTCCTTTATGCAAATGTGCAAGAGATAGTGAAACTACCATTGGTTGGAAGGATGTAGAAGCCAAAGAAGGGGGGTTATGAGTGATGTATAAGAAGAAAAAGAAAAATAACCGAATTTACTGGTTAAAGGAAAATTAAAACTATCTGTAGGGATGCAAGAGAGTGTGAACGTGTCTTGCTACACTCTGAGTATGAACTTGTAGGTTTCGGTTTAACAAGCATGAGTTGTAATACTAAGGGTAGCCATGTAGGTTCTAGTAGGGATATATAAATTAAAACTAGGCTGGCGCCCAAGGTTAGAGAAGAGAAAGTTCACTATTAAAGGAGGATTATTAGTGGTTTAACGAGTGATTGAAAATTAATATATGAAATAAGAAAGATATTGGTATGATATGTGAGAGGTGGTGAAAGGTATTAGGGGTTTAATTATGAGAGGTTGGTTTCAGGTACACTTCCATGCATATATCGCTAATCTTAGACAACGATATTATTGCATGAATAAAGGAAATTAATGTTTTCATGTGAACAGATAGCAAACTATTTATGGTAGTCTCTGCCCGGTAAGAGCAGGTGAGGCAACAATACAAAGAAACACCTTTTAGCTGGAACCTATATAACATATTTACTTTCATTGTGGGTCATTTTCCAAATAAAATGTTGCTGGTTGTAGCACCGGGCTCCAATGAAGAGCAACATTGAAAATCTTTCATTTTTGAGGGATTAATTTGGTCGCCGTTCAATTTGCCCCATCCTTGTTATCCAACCATATTCCAAAATGATTCACCTCTATTAAAAAAAAGAAAACCAAATACAGTACAACCTGTCTTGGAAAGTGGCTCCTCTTGCTGAGGTGCATATCTAGTATTGGCTTTACATGGTACTGCTCTCATGTGGTATATTGAAGGACATCAACAGCTGTATGGGTTTTACAAGAATACTATCTTGTTAAACTTGAGAATGTGGTTATCTAGAACTGAGCAGAAGGAACGGTTTCTACAGACTCTACTTTCATTAAGAAGGATTGTTTTAGGTAACTGGAAGATTCTCCTGCAATTCTCTGTGTAAAAAAGGCTTCCATCGCATGACTTCATCTGCAGCACAACAAATGTTCTAGAAAACTTTGCTTAAATTTAGCCTTTTCGAGTGGGTGTCTTTCAGACTTGACAATAAGCTTCATAGAAAGCAAGCACTAAACAATAATCCACTGGATCGACTACAATAATCCACTGGATCGACTACAATAATCCACTGGATCGACTGTAATTCAGTAGAGATCCCAATATACATCAATAGTTTCTTTTTTCACCAGTTGGAGTTTACATCTTCCAAAATTAGGTGTCTACTTTGATGTGGCTAATCGTGGGTGGGTTAATCCCACATGTTAGGGTTTCTTTTCCTTCTCTAACATTCAAAGATAAACCTTAATGTAATAACTGCTGTTTTACCTTGGATTGTCAAGAAAGTCTTACTTTCAGATTATCCCTAGCATAGTTCAACAATAGATCTAGTGCCAAACATGTCCTATGTAGCAAATACAGCCAGGATATGCCGTAAATGGCTGCTATTGGGCCACAACGGCAAGCAAAAACACAACCACTCGCAGATAGAAGTTTGTACAAAGAAACAACACAGCACAGGCATGTCTTACAAGACATAAAATATACCACAATACAAGAGCGCACATTAGGAGAGAAGTCTAAGCCTGCATCAACAGGTCCTCAATATGTGATGAACTGACTAATAAGGCATCCAAGAACACAAGTCACCATCAGCTACTTATCACGCATAAACATTCGCCTAGCAATGGGCTCCAATACCAATCCGGGAAACATGTAAGCAATTTGGTACAGCCCTCTATTCTCACCCATAACAACAACAATAACAACAATTCCAACTCATTTAAAGGGATGTTGTCATCTGGGAGTTCACATGCTTACACAAAACTTAACCAGACTCTGGTCTGCAATGAACCTGTATGGAAAGTCAGACCCTGGACTAGAGGAAGGCATTGTAGTACCATAATGACAGCAGATTGTGCCGTATACAGCTGCCAAATAACATTAACAATGTGGTACGCAGTGTTGCCACATAATGTAATACATTTTCTTTCCTTGCGAAACTGTTTGAAATTAAATGCAGTTCACAGTCTGTACATGAGTAATGGGTTCCATATTGCAAAACTGCTTTTGTCCGTTTATAACAGAACAGGATAAGACTGAATGAGTTTATGTGCTCATATAGGCGCGTCTACCGTCTTCACGGGCCTCAAGGAATCATTACTCCAGAGGCAAGGCTGTGCTGCATCTCAGAGCCCAAAGCTTTCTACAACATGCGTGTAAATCCAAGATGGAGATCCGCCCAGAAACATCTGGGCTCCCCGAGTGTGCGCTGAGAAGATTGAACGGTCGAGATTCTCATCTTACAACACTTTGGCTTGGATTCCTGCAGGCTAAAGAGACACTAGAGTCACGGACATTTAAAGATGGCGAGAAGCCCAGGCTCAGCGTCGCAGAGGACCTGAATATGGAACAGAAGGAACAAAAAAAGCATTTCCATGGGAGGAACATGACGCACAACTGGACCACTCAACATCTGATTTCTATAATATGGATCCCTTGCAGGCGTCTATGCCAGCAGAGTGTACAACTATGAGTCAAAGCAGTCCACAGTGTGATGACAACAAACATGCAAGCGTATATCCTTACAGGGAGAGAATTATATCTTAAAAGATGGCCAGTGTGTGAAAAGGGAACAAGCATTGCAGGGATACTGAAGCCAAGAGTAAGGTGACACAGGTGTCAGTTGCCCAATGAGTCCCACTGGGTTCTCTCTCTGTCTTTTATCTATAATAGCAGAAGCAAACATTATCAAATCACCTTGTGACAAAAGACAAAACAGACAATGCCCCTACAGCAAAGAAATCTCTGTTGGGTATTTACTCAACGTATTCTTTTCCAGGCGATTATGTAGTGTGTTCTGCATGGACCATGAAACTTTATCTAGGAACAGGTTCAGTGTCTTCTTTTTTCATAATATGGCCTTAGATTTGTTTCAAGTTGCAATGGTATCTACCAGTAAGTGCAATGGAAGCATCTTTCCACCAGTGTTTCAGCCGTATACGATGAGAGACACTTTCTGATTCTATGTAATAGTCCAAAATAAGGCTATGAGATTTTGTGGATGAAGATACAATTTAGTTCAGTTACTTTTGATGCATGTGCATTTGTCTCATCTGCATATCCTGTAAATGTGAAATGAATCTAGCCTAGTGTCAGTGTTGAAAACCCTGAGTTACCTTATCCCACAATGAGAATCACAGGCTTTCCCTACTGTGGATTAGTGAAGTAGTGGGTTTCTGAGTCCAAACTAAGATTGATTATCTGAGACGCTTCTTCTCCTGTGGATTTGAAAATGAAGAGTCACCTTGAAATCCAACTTGCCAAGGATGCACGCAGCTGCAGAACGTGATCTATCTTTCCTCAGACTCCTATGTGAAATGTAACACTTCCTATCAAAGGCACCATGCAAGCCTTTCCCTGGGTGCACTTTTATGTATATGAGTTGTCCTAATGTCTACAGTCACTCACTCGATGCAGTGCAAACACTGACAGAACCAGAGATGCAATTTTTGGTGCAGTAGATCCAGCGGATTCAGTGGCGGCCGGCACAATGAAGAGGTGGTGTGGTGGGTGGAGGGCTTTATGGGGGAGCACGGTAGGGGGAGCACGCAGGGGGGTAATAAATGGAAAAAAAACACCTAAAACTGCCGGCCGCATCGCTTCTCACGCCTCGGTGTTCTGCTGTGCTGCTTCCTGGTCTCAGCAGGAACTGGGGCAGCATCAGACTCCCTGTGCAATCCCCACGCTGCTCTCATGCTATCAGAGCAGCGCTGGGATTGGCCTGAATAGGATCAAAAGAAGCTCCGCTCAGGACAGGGAGTCTATGGTGTTTCTCCTGCCCGGCTGTTCAATATAACCAGGCTTGGGAAACCTCTGTAGGACTTGACATAGCGCCAGGACACCCTTGGGTAACAGTTGCGCTCTATAAAATGCACTAACATAACATAACATAAGTGCGCTTGTGCGTTTGGCCAGCCTGAGACAGCTGGCCAAACATACATGCACACTTAGAAGTGTACATAGCACTACCATGCCCTGGCCCTGCTACTCCCTGCACACGCTGGCTCAGAGCCGGCAAAAGAAACATAAAACTATTATGGCATATCGTTTTATTTTTCACTTGCAGGCTCTGATCGAGTGGGGCCACGCTCCTCCACCATTGCGGAGGAGCCGCTCCTGAACGGATTTCCAAGCATGTAAGTGACTGTGAAATTTGGATAGACAGTAGACAATGTAAGCTGCATGGAAATTGAACTTCTGGGGCTGTCTTTATCACTACATTACAAATTTAAGGTGAAATAGCTCAGTAATAGCAAAAAATAAAGCACATTCTCTTTCTCTTACCAATTAGCCGCATGACATTAGGGTGGTCAAATTCCTTCATGCAAACCGCCTCGCTGAGGAAGTCTTCCATCTCAGTTCGGGTGCAGATAGCAACTGGGGGAACCGAAAACAATTTGATGGGCTTTGAGCAAAATTCCCAATAACTATGCATAGAACAATACAGGATTGCCACCTTTGCTCTCTCTGTCTGAATTGCGCAAATTGCAATAACAAATAGTATAGACTTCAACAAATGTAATCCTCTGTAAGATAAGTGTACCAGAGGCTAAATGAGCAACTGGGAAGGTTTTGCGTACATGCCAATGACACTGAAAGTTAGAAAGATCTATTAAAGGAAATGCACAGATATGTACTGCAAGTTTGTATCCAAGTTACATTGTTGATCGATGGGATTATGTTGAATACATATGTATGACTCTATGATGTATTGACAAAATGCTCAATAAAAAACATAATTAAAAAATTTAGAAAGAGCAGCTCTGTCACATAGCAGACTGCTATGAAATGTGACTGATTTCGCGGTAGCCCATCTTGTCTTTCAGATCAGCTGGCGAATCATGAAATCTCATTTTCCTACAGGCCATTACAAGAAACACGGCAACTGAGATTATATCACAAACTGAGATGGGTTTACATCTATTTATGGTTGTTCATGAATAGGATCAGCAATTTTTGCCAACAAAAAATAAATTATAGTTTTTTTTCTATCATCTATGTGAACTCATTTCTACCAGTTCCACAGCCAAGGTTCAAACCACTAGCCAACATCTTCAGCTCGCAGGAAGCATCTCAACACTTACTTTTCATGGTCTTGACAGCCACCTTCAGGATGTAGTCATCTTGGTTCAGCTGTCCTTCCATAACCGAGCCAAATTCTCCTAAAAGCCAAAACAAATAGCACAGAGGGTTAGAGTGAGTGAGATAGTGAATTAGTGGGGCTGTATGCCAGAGATGCCACAAAGGGTGGTCTGCATAGGTCAAACGTTCGGTGCATGGTGGGTACCACGACAATACTATGCAATGGCAAAATGTAGAACCTCATTTAGTGTTTGGATGGAGATAGAAATCCTCCAATTTCTGGAGGAAAATCAAAATACGGTGTAGAATCCAGTGTCTGAATCTCCTTCACAATAATCTTTCTTAATGGAGGAAGCTGATCTAGTAAATTCTATTTAGTAGTCATAGTTCCCTCCAGAAAATGACGGATTTTCAGTTCCTTCCATATTTGAAATCAGCCTGTTAGATCTCAAAGTCTCTCTCAGACAAGAGGGTGTGCACAGACAGGAACTCAGGAAGGTAAAGCATCGCCTTCAAATGCGGTCTTCCCCTGGATAGTGCTGATCTGTTGAGAAGCTTCTTCTACCCATGGCCTCCATTTTAGTATTGCTAAATAGGTGGAGAAGTTTCAGAGCTCGCAGCATTCCAAAGGAGAATGTCAATAAAGGGGAGTACTTTTTGCTGAGGCCTATCTCTGAATGTTCAGTGAGATCTCAGTACCTGCAGTGCCCACGTGGATTTAGTGAAATTGCTGCATCATTGGCATCACTTCGAGAAGCGTTTAAGATTTGGTAAACATCTTATAAGCAAGGTCTTCCTTGAGGTGAAGCTACTCAGCTAGTTAACCTCCTCCTGCACTTGGGCCGCCCTCTTGAGTATCATCGTTCAAGCGGTGTACCTGCTGCACACATGATCTCATGCGTAATGCCAGTGGATGCTCAAACACCTGCACTGATGATCTGCCACCGAGTGACGGTAAAAAAGAGATGGCGCTCTGGCACCTGCATCTCCCGTTGGGTATCAAGAAAAGATGTGGAGGGTTGCTATGAGTAATAGCAGTGGAACACTCCTCTACTTCTAGGTTCTAAGTAGTGATAGAAATGGGGCGAAAGTGCGGCACCTGTGGGATCCCTCTTAGCACTATAAAGATGGTGATAACAAATGGAAAGGTGCAAAAGCAAGATATTTATAGTCCCGAAAACCTCCAATGTATATATTGCAAATATAATGTTTCTTCTTTTTCTTCTTAAGCCAATTTCAACAACATCCAACCAACGCGTTTCGTTCCAATTACATTTAGAAGTTCATCAGGGCTTGATATGATAGAACGTTTATACATCTGTTAAGTATGCATCGAATAAATATGGGTTCCTCGAAGTCGTAATAAATGTAGTGGTTTGATGCGAACTTTATCATTGTGTCCAGGAATAAAAAAGATCGGACTGTATAATATTCTGGTAGATACCTTGATAAGTATATCCCTTCTCCAGTAAAATAGTTCAACAGGAAACTGTACATTACATTACATTACTGGACACAATGATAAAGTTCGCACCAAACCACTACATATTACGACTTAAATGAACCCATATTTATTTGAGGCATACTTAACAGTTGTATAAACGTTCTATATCAAGCCCTGATGAAGTTCTAAATGTAATTGGAATGCAACATGTTGGCTTGATGTTGTTGAAATTGGATAAAGAAGAAAAAGAATAAACATCATATTTGGAATATATACATTGGATGTTTTCTGGACTATAAATATCTTGCTTGCGCACCCTTCAATGTATTATCACTTCTAAATCTACTGAACAGTGGTACCAAACAATGGCAGGTACCGGATAAGTAGTGCACGGGACAAAATACTCTTTTTGTGCACTCTGATTGAGATGCGGTCTCTTCAGTCTGCCGTTGTTTCAATTGTTTGCTCAATATTAAGATAGTGGTAGGATTTCAGTACCTGTAGACTCACCATGAGTACTGTTCAAAAGGTGGTGAAACTCCTATGCTAGGAATCTTATGATGATTAATGTTAGGAAGGCAGGGAAACTCCTGCATTTATGGTCTCCTTATGAGTGTTGCTAAATATGCAATCAACTTCCTACATGAGAAGTCTCTGCTAAAAGTAGAGTGTACTTGTTGCTCTCTTAGAATCCCTCTGACTATGGCTAAGCAGAGAGTGAAGCCCTGCATCTAGTACCTCCCCATGCCTAATGATGGGGGGGGGGGGGGGGAAGGGTGAGAGAAAGAGAGAGAGAGAGAGAGAGAGAGAGAGAGAGAGAGAGAGAGAGAGAGAAAGAGAGAGAGACACAGACAGAGTGTGTGTGTACTTTCGAGCAAGTTTGCCTCGGTCCGCTTTATAACCTATTCTACTATCAAAGTGAGTGTGGAGAAATTCATTATGTCTATGGCCGGATCTCATACATGTAGGTATGTTATGGGGTGTGTGTGTATGTGTGTGCATGTGTGTGTGTGTGTGTGTGTGTGCACGTCTCAGTCCACACCAATCCTGGGCAATTCCAGGAACTCAGAAGAGACCTACCTTCCCCGAGAGTCTTGCCCAGGGCCACACGGTGTCGGTCAACCATCACATCACGCAGCTTCTCCTTTAGCTCATCGCTGATGCCCAGGCTGTTCACTGAAAAAGAAACATTTGCGGGTGAGCCTTGACGCACAACTTCGCCAAAGTCAAGCTTGATAGTCCCAACAACACTAGAGAGCATATGGTTCCCACTGGAGACCCAGAGACGGACTCCAAACTCGAAAATTGAGAGGCTTCAGGCTTCGGCATCCGAAGCTTTCAGGTGGCTAGGTATAGTGACTTGCCTGACAGGCATGCACCCCAAACCAAGGACAGACCCTGCCCTTCATGAATGGTGGAGCCTTATTAGCTTCTAGACCAGCCCCCTCTACCAAGAGAGTCTGCAGAGAAACAAGTACACTTATACACAACTACTGCCTGCGTAATCGGAGATAGCAGACAATCTTTTAATTCTGTGGCTCTGAATCTCTCACATTGTCATTTACCATGATATTTCCTGAATTTAGTGCACTGGCATTCTATGAGGCTTTTGTAAAACCATTGTGGCCCTCCCCCAGTATATTACCCCCCTCCTCCCCAGTTACTGATAATGGGGATACCGGTAACTTTGGGGGGTCGAGTTACTGCGAAAAATCAGTGGGATTCTGTGGGCCTCCTCAGTAATGAGGACTTACCAGGGAAATCAGTAATTCCAGTTCATATTCTCCTGCTAATGGCTCTGTTTTTTGCCTGGTATCACTTCCTGAGTGACGCCCACAGGTCTGCAGTGTTACAGCAGATCCTGATCCCGCCAGTAACTCATGTTACAGGTCGAATCCAGATTACTGGAGGTCTCATAAAGAGGCCTTAGCTCGTCTGTTGGAAAATAGCACAGAATGTCCAGCTTCTGGAGATTTTTTTCAATTAAAGAATGCTGTCAACTATGAACCCTGTGCAGTGTGGTTTAGAAATAAGGCACAGAATTCTTCAAAAGTGGCAGCATTATACCATAGACCATTAATACTGCTCACAATATGAGCCTGAATAGTATGTTGCAGCCAAGATTAATAACCAAAGTCAAAGGTGTCCCTTTGTTTAACTTACAAAAGGAAAAAACACTGATAGGCTGATTAAATATATTGCTGGTGGTCTTTCAGTTTGCCAATATATTTAGGATTTTCTACTATGTTGGAACAAGTTTCGTCAGAAAAGACTCTGCTGTGGAAGGACCCACTTGAGGCAAAAGCCATCTGGTGGAAATTCTTTCATTGTGGTGTTGGCTAGTGGAATTTCTTCCATCTGCAGAGGGTACAAGAAATCTTCCCCCAGAGTGAGGTACATTGCTAGCTGTCACATTTCTGGTCTCCCTAACAGACTGAGGGACATTTCCTGGCATGTTAGGGACACTATATTTCTATGAGGACTTTGTCACTCTTTCTGTGGTGGTCTTTCATGGTCCCAACTTAGTCAGAGGTCGTATTGGACCTGCCACTGCATCTTGGAAGGTTCTTTTGTAGAATTAGCACCACGCTGTTGAGGATATGATAGTGGACCTAATGGCAGAGATATAGATGTCTCTGTCAGCAGTGCATCCACAATGTTGGAAGACCTAACTAGGACAGTTAGAATGCAGAACATATAGACAGGTAGTTCACACTATTTTTGGTTTCTGCCTTCTGCTAAAATAGGCCCTGAGGCAACCACAACAAAATTCAAAACTGTGAGCTTCAGGTTGAACTACTAAGCAGTAGGTACATTAATCATTAAAGCTAACTTATTGTCAGTGGATCCTTTACTTGTAAGGGAATCAATGTTTCACCTATTCAAGGTCATTGGTGACACTGATAGGCCCAACAATCTTCCGACTGGGGGGATCTCAGGGCTCTGTTACATTTAGGGATATTATGTGGGGAATGCCTTATGGTCCAGGCTCATGTTAACAATCAGGGGGGTGAGGTCCTACTGGTGTCACAGGTGATTTTCTTTATGGGTGGAGTGTCAACACTTTACTTTCATGGTGGCGCATCTCATGGGGATCTATAATCTAATTGTTAATCGTCTCAGTCAGCGATTCCAATACTCAGTGCTTTATGGCCTTCATTCCACTGTTATCATCAACATTTGTTGAGTTCTGTTGATGTATCTGTTCGCCTCTCCAGAGGATGCCCTAATACCTCTACATGTTTCAGATGCTGGCTGCCCTAAAACTTGGGGGGTGTACACTCTTTGGGTCCAGTGGCACTGGTGATTCCCGTCTGCCTTTCCTCCGATTCCCCTCCTATCCCTGGTCTTGGAAAACTTTCTGCAGGAATGAGTAGAATTTATTGTGGTGGCTCCGATGTGGCGGTGATGACATTGGTTTCCAGTCCTGCTGCAGTTGGCCCTTGTTTTCTCTGCTTCTGTCTCCACCTCATGTTCCCCTGCTCTCAGTTCTTGCTCATCTGCATCTTTGACTGAGGATTTGAGATGAGTGTGTTGGGCTCCAGCACCTATGTCTTTCTTGGGAGGAGGAGGATGCTTCCATTCAGCATGACTGTCACCCTTCTTCCTTCAAGTGTTAAGAGAAGTTTGCTTCTTAGTGCTCATCTCGGGGGTTGTTTCCCAGCCAATATGATCCCTTGAGGTTTCTTGATTATTTATGGGGTGTTTTCAATGTGGGGCTTGAGGTTTCCACTTTGTGAGTCCAGTGGACAGTGGCTTAGGCTTTTAGGAAGCCCTGGTCTGGTTTGCCCTTCCTTCTGTCATTGACTTCACTCTTTGCTAACTACTGGCCTGTTGTCTATTCCAAGTGCCTTCCTGGGATTTGCCTCCAGTTCCTATGGCTCTGAAGATTTCTCTATTTGACCCTCTTGGTCCCATTCTCCTGGCTCTCTTCACTGCCAAAGTACATTTCGTAATGGCCATTACCTTAACTCAGAGAAAGAGGCAAATTGGAACCTTATTGTGGAGAGAGCCACATCTTTGGTTTTATCCTAGGAAGGAGGATCTACACTCAAGACTCTCTTTGTATCCAAAGTTTTCCATAGCTTTTCGTGAAATTCAGCAAAGTCTTGTACCAGTTTGCACCCAGATACTCAGATTACAGAAGAGTTCTCATGTCTCTGCCTTGACATGGACAGGACTCTTACCGTATATCCTGCCAGCACCAACTCTTTCCGTAGATAGTACACCTTATTTGTTACAATAGGTTCTATGAGGAAGAGGAGCTGAGCCTTCCATGACTACTACTAGTTGCTGTAATAAACTGGGTATTTCATGTTCTTCTTACGGGTCCATCATTCAGGAAATACTGATGGCTGAGTAATGGGACATGTGTTGTATGACAATTGTGATGGTGGTACGTGGGCAACACCTGAAAGTTTGAGGAAATGGTGGGTGATCCTCACACTGCTCTATGGGGTGTGGTGCATCATTGATTTTTGCTGTTCTGTTCATACTCCTTCATGGCGGCTTCCTTGCGAATTGGTTCTGGATGTGCACTTTGACTGCTTGGTACACCCTTTTATGTTGGGACTGAGATAAGGAAGGCAGATGAATATTACTTGCATGCAATCTTTCATAATATGTCTCCAGCCTTCGCTGATGTAGTTCTTCGATCCCAATCTCCCATGAGGATGCCTCCTAGTGTCTCTTGCTAGGCGTGTGGAAGACGTACTGTGGCACTATGGGAGCTTAAATCTGGGAAGGAGAGCACACTCTAAAACATGTTTTAGCATGAGGCAGTCTTCTGCCAAGATGAGGGAGCACTTCACATGCAAGGACTGTGATGAGTAGCGCTGGTCTCAGAGTAATGAAGAGGACATTACTTATCCCTTACATCTAACGTATTACAGGTAACAGTGCTGCGTTTATACACCTGGAGTATACAAAAAGTGATGGATGGAACGCTTGAGCTAATCTCAGCCAATGGTAATTACTCGGGCCACATCTCAGTCCATCGGTATTTGGAACGCCATGCTACCTCTGTTTGGACCCAAACATCTGCAAATCAGTCTTCCCTTGCTCTAAAAGGGACAGTCCAGCCCGAACTGCCACTCTACGTCCTTCCTGAATGGGAAGGCAAGCAACCTAGGTCCAGTGTCACCATGATTAGGGCTCATCAGCCAGGTATAGATTGGTTCCATTGACACAGTGTGCATGGGACCCACATCTCGGCATACCCTCTCACTTAGGGCAACACACTGGAGTATACAAAAGTGATGGATGGAATGCTTACATTAATCTCAGCCACTGGTAATTACTCAGGGCTGTATCCCAGTCCATCGTTATTTTGCACCCCACGCCACCTCAGTTTGGAACAGGCCATATGCAAAATAGTCTTGACCCTGCTCCAATGCCCAAACTTCCAGGCCCTGCCTTTTCTGAAACGGAACACAAGCAACCTAGTAGTGGTTTCGCCCTGACCAGTTATAGCTTGGTTCCAGTGACACATTGTGCACTAAACATACATCTGGGCCTACCTGTCCCACTTAGGGCGATACACTGGAGTATGCATACCTATAGATACCTCACCAAGTATAGCTTTGTTCCAGTGATAGAGTGTGCAAGGGACACACATCTGGGCCTACCTGTCCCACTTAGGGTGACACACTGGAGTATACATACCTCACCAGTGGACACACATCTGGGCCTACCTGTCCCACTTAGGGCGATACACTGGAGTATGCATACCTATAGCTACCTCACCAAGTATAGCTTTGTTCCAGTGATAGAGTGTGCAAGGGACACACATCTAGGCCTACCTGTCCCACTTAGGGCGATACACTGGAGTATACATACCTATAGCTACCTCACCAAGTATAGCTTTGTTCCAGTGATAGAGTGTGCAAGGGACACACATCTGGGCCTACCTGTCCCACTTAGGGCGATACACTGGAGTATGCATACCTATAGATACCTCACCAAGTATAGCTTTGTTCCAGTGATAGAGTGTGCAAGGGACACACATATGGGCCTACCTGTCCCACTTAGGGCGATACACTGGAGTATGCATACCTATAGATACCTCACCAAGTATAGCTTTGTTCCAGTGATAGAGTGTGCAAGAAACACACATCTGGGCCTATCTGTCCCACATAGGGTGACACTCTGGTGTATACATAAAGTGATGGATGAAATGCTTTAATTCATCTCAGCCACCTATATTTATGCACACGATTCCATCTCGGTTTGTAAACTTTAATACATTTACACACCTTGCATTTTGAGCTGACCCCCTAACTGGAAGTGTGTCGAATGTCGAAATGGCAGCACAAGTGTTCCAGTTGAGCCAACACACTTTACAACGTCCCCGGGTGTAATTTCCGGAAGCGAGGTCACATCCGCTTCACCACAAAATGCCAAGTGACTCACTTATCCTCCAACCACACTTTCCCTTGCAGCACAAAAAATAAAACGGAGGTCAATTAAACGCCATGCGAGTGAGGACTGGTGTTAATCCACAACCCCACCACAAGGCCGGCTCGGTATCACGTGCCAGAGCCGTCCTCAGGGGGGTGGACCCCTGACACAGAGAGGACCGCACAATGGGCCTCTGTGCTCCCAGAAGCACACAGCGTGTGAAGGTCACGGCCCCCGCCCTGTGATCCGGGAACAGCGCATGGTCACACGAGGAAATGAATCAAGGGCATGGGGCGAAAAGGGCGAACACTTGGAACAGAGCAGAACTTGGAAGAGCCTGAAGATATGAGTTTAGAACCCAGTGGGGCTGGGGGGTCATTCCACAAAACGGGGTATATCAAATATTTTAGCAAGGTCTGCAAATTCGTAGTGACGCTAAGAAATTGATGGACAGAAATGCAACTATTTATCTGAGCCACTATTAATTTCGTAGAATTCCATTCCATTGTTTTTTTTCTCCTCTGAGCCATTACAGAAAAGAAAGAACCATATTCAAATTAAGTTGCATGCTCCTCTCTTAAGGCAATGGTGCAGACGGATTAGCTAGGCCGCATCTCTTCTGAGCTGGCTCTTACAGCTTTACAGTTGGTATTGATAGGAAAGTGCTGCTTGAGTACCTAGAACATGGCAACCGCTGGAGTCCCATCTGGGAGGATCTGCTCTGTACGCAATGCCACAGGCAAGCTAAACATGCATTGGAAAAGCAAGTATGTCTGGCTTTGACTGTCAGCTTTTTGGCTTGGTCAATGCTCGTTTTTTTTATTTCATAGTTTTTGCTAAAGTTTATTGTTCAGGATCCTGCCGGCCATCGGCAATTTTACAAAAATTGTTAACAGCAAAAGTATTTTTCGTCATTCAAAAGCTCACATTGCCATAGTAGTCCCTGACCCTTGAGAGAACTACTTTGTGTGTGGATGTGCTCCTTGTGAAAGGGCATTCATTGCGAAGTTAGCCAATGGCTGAAGTGGGCTGACCCATTGCAGCATGCAGAAGAAAAATGTGAAAGACAATATAAGAAACAAATAGGTGACGAGGGCTGTCTGAAACCCCCTGTAAAAATATATTATACATATAATTTCAGAGCAGTGAAATCAAAAGGACTTGTCCAATATCAGACTTAAAAATGTTGTGATGGAATGCACCCTGAGTAACTAATTACCAGTGGTAAATTATGTATTGGAATGCCCCAAGGATAATTTCAAGCCATCATTTTTTCTCCCTATGCTAATTCATAGTGTGAGTAAAACTGCTACCATGCAGTGGAATTGAATTAGCACCACTGGTATGAACGGCAACTGAAAAACAATCTTTTGTGGAAAAGTCAACTTTAATATGCACAAGAGGAGAGCTCGTGCAGAGGCAAGTGTGAAACAGTGCTGCTTTCCCTGAGGTCTCATTGCTGATCATTAGCTCAGCGCCGGAGAGTCGCTACGTCAGCGTTCTCACAGCTTACTTAACATTCTGGAAACAACTCTACTAAAATGGAGCAGAGGATGTGTCCTAACGGCTAGAGCTGGTGACTTTGGAGGTGGGGAACCAGGTTCAAGTCTCGGCGTCAGCTCAACATCCTGTGATCCTGGGCAAATCACTTAAACTCCCGAAGCCTACCTAAAAACAAGCATTGGCATAGCCAATAGGTCTCGCCTTTGGGACCTTCTGAGTGTTTAGCTATGCAACAGTTGCATAACTAAATACTTATAAGGTCCCAAAAGCGAGACCTATTGGCTATGCAAAGCGGTCAAACATCAAAGCGGGCGTGCGGCCGCGAAAGTGAAAGTAATGGCGGTCAAGCGCGGCGCGCGCGCGCGCGCACATACACTGTAGCTCTAGGCTGGCCTGGTAGCACTTTTTGGAGCCCTCTCAATAAGTCTCGTCAGATCAGCGCATGCGCTGGGTCAGGCGAGACCTAATGAATGTGTCCTAGTTTAGTGTAACTGGTGCTCATGTAAAGCACCCCAGTACCTTTGGGTCGAGTTCACGCTATATAAAACTGCAACAACGAAAAATGGATACAATGTTGGGTAGTTTAGAAAGGCAGATGCTGGAGATGACCTAAGGCAATTGCAGAATTTACACACAATGTCGTGGGGGGGGGGAGGCAGAGTAAGTGTCTGCAGACAAGCATGGTCGCTTGTGAGATTCAAGTGCTGTTTAAGCGGATGTTTTTCCAGGGCCTACGCATACAGCTAAGTTTGGCTCAGCATTCATGATGCTTCCAACATTTTTAAGGAAATACAAAAAGAGAACCAAGGGAGTCTAGTTACTCTGTGAACCGTTCCCACGGGCTGCAGGGCAGAAGGAGAAGGCATCGGGCTCCGGGCTCTAACCCCCCAGGCTCCCTGGAAGGACGGCAGCCTCCGCAGTGAGAAGGCCTGCAAGGAACAGAAGCCTACATGCTCGTTTCCTCTGACCCTGCAGTTCCCATGTGAGGGGCTGTGGGAAGGGCAAGATTGGGGGAACAGAGTGCTGGACAGACAAGACAGAGTCCAATGTGTGCACTTAAATCCAGACTCTGCCCACCTGTAATGAGTGTTTTGTGGTTCCCTGGAGTAATGGCGCCGGACAGCAAAGGATCTGTCCGGCAAAGAAGGACTGGCCTTCCTTTCCAGGTAAGGTTTCATCCCTGGGGAGGGTGGCTCTGTTCACAGGAAGAAGGCTCCTAAAATACGACTAATAAGAGGGTGGTAAAAGGGGGGAATGAACGATGGGACGGGGGAGGGGGAAGAGTTCACCGACTGGGCGAGATAGAGAGAGAGGGGGGAGTAAGTTACATTTAATGGCAGATACTTGGTTGCAGGTCGAATCAAAAAGGCCTGTTTCCACCCTGCTTTTTCTACACACCGTGTACGTGGTCGCAAGCTTTACCCTTGCTTAAAGAGGAATAATAAAGAATATCTCCTTGTTGTTGTCTCCGTCCCTTTCTAAATGCATTTACTCTTTATTCTCCATTACTTCAAAACAATTCCTTGTATCTATGAGAAAGAAATTAAATATTGCTGTTGAGCCGATCCCACAGTATTATATCTCATTAGGTGTCGGCTAGACAGCGCATAGGCTGTCTCGAAGAGACGTGTTGTGTTCCATCTGTGGACATACAGGCCACCCATCTACTACCATTGGTAAACTTCAGCGTCACTCTCATTTTCTTTGATGCCATTCGTCGTGGCATGCAGGCGTCATACCCTCTGCTTGTGTTTGACCCTCCCATAGCACATGAACCAAATACATATCTCCTTACACTGCTCCCAGTTTGCGGAGCTATTCTCTTCTTTGTTTTCAAGCATTCCATAGGAGTACTTGTGTTTTCAGGCCGTCTCCCTTGTACACATACACACATATCACTAAAATTCATTCATGTGTACATAAACAAACGCATTTGTTAAAACGTTGTTCAAACAGGGGCACACTTTTCTTGTTGGTTTTTTTGCACTGTCCGATGGTATTTGAGCACTTGTTCCGTCCTCCATCGTGTTCTTTGTTTTCAAGCAGTCCATAGGAATACTTGTGTTTTCGGGCCATCTCATTTGTATACATACACACATACCACTAAAATGCATGCGCGTGTACATAAATGCATTTATTAAAAAGTTTTTAAAACATGAACAGCACTTCTTTTTTTTCCCTATGATTCGATGGGTTTGGAGCGCTTGTTTCATCTTCCATCTTGCCATTGTGCTAACACCAGCCAATGGTATTGGAGGACTTTAAGTGCTCACCAGTTACATTACACAATGACACTTTCATTGTATTAGGCAGGAGGAAGTGTAAGTGATTTGCCCAGAATCACAAATTGTTTAGCCGATGCAGAGATTCAAACCTGATTCGCCTGTTCCCCTGTTGCTAGCTCTGGCCACTATGTCACATCCTCACTTAACTTCAAGGCTCAACTGTTTCTCACTATCACTTCCACATTTGTTCAGCAAGACCCCATCAACAACAAACAAGCATTGGCAAAGCCGATAGATTTCAGCGCTGCCTGAGCTATTGGCCTTGTCAATGTGAATGTCTTGTAGCCATGTTGTTTAGCAGCACATCTGCTGTTCAGCATGTCTGAAAGTCCCTGCACAAAGCGCTATGCTGCCGCCAGTGCAAGCCACGTCATAGCACTTTTTTGTGTAAGGAGAGGCAGGACAAGAAACTCAACATAGGGATGAGAAGACTCAGCGTCAACATCCTGTGATTCTGTGCTTTAAGTAACTTTCAGCCAGGCTGAACAGCAGATATGCTGCTAGACAACATGGCTGAAAGACATTCACATTGACAAAGCCAATAGCTCAGGCATTGCCGCAATCTATTGACTTTGCCAATGCTTGTTTAAAGAGGTTACTAGCATGAAAGATAGATGAACACACATTTCAAATATTGGATTTGGATTTTGACAGAACAGTTGGCCAAGAGACCAAATACTAACAATATACAGCGTTGGATCCGTCTCTTTCATCCTTTGAGTCTCCTCAACAAGCCCTTTCAGCCACTGGATTGACATGTTTATTAATCACATCAGTCCTCATCACTGTTTAAATGTATCCTTCCGCCTCCAATCGAGTTCCTGCATTAAACTATAAAGGGACTATTTTACAGCCATAGCCCTCTCTGTTTGTTCCCGATGTCTCCCTCCCTTGTGTCTTGCGCTAGTGAGCTGATGCTTCATTAAATCCAGATGGCTTCACCAAGGCTTGTTTTCTTATGTAAGCTGGGCGGAGGTGGCAGTTGAAAGTCACGTGGGCATGTTAGGCAGGGCTCTTTCTCCTTTGGGCGCGTGAGACTCGCTCCTTGACCGGAGAGCCCCGGGAGTCGAGCGCCTCTGCAGTTGTGCTTGGCTCAGGGCTCATTCACCTTCAGCCAAAAATATATTTATAGGTTTAAGCGTCGCTCGATGACGGGGCAATGTAATAGACATCAAGTCGAACACGGCCAACCTAAACGGTGAGGGGGATTGGGAGGCCAGGGCTGGGGCGCGTGGAGAGGGAGAGGCTTAACAGTTTTCTCATCGGCCAGAGAACATTCCAAACCTGACTTACATTTTCCTGAACCGGAGCCAGAGGGAAACGTTTTCTCTCCGAGAGGAAGAAAGCTCGCAAACCTTCTCCAAAGCTCTGCTTCTTCAGTTTTACCTACACTCCTTTCCATATTCTCTGTCACACTTTCATACTGTTTTCAATCATCCATGAACCCCTTTTTATGTTTTTTATGTTTAGCGAATTGTTTCTTCTATTTGTACCTAAGTGGGCGTCATTGGCTCCTTCAACATAGCTGCGTGGGTCTCGTTAATTCTCAAGAAACACCTCTCCTGTGGTAGGGAGGCAGACATTTCTGCGGCAGCACTATCAGATAGCTCAGTGGGGTAATGCACTAGTTTCAGAGATGTGGGTGTCTGTGTATGGGTGTGTATGTGTCTGCCTCTGAGAGACTCATGCACACGCCTCAGGTTTCAGTTTTAGCATTACCATCTCGGCCTTTCATCCTTCTGAAATCAATAAAAACATATTACTGAGTTGGGCAGTAACAAAGAGAGTTCAACTCTCAACGTTTCTTCCATTTCTTAGTCAAACGTATGAATACACCATAGTAGACAGGTGTAGCCTTCAAAGTGAGTCACAAACCTATCGCAACAAAGTTTTATTTTACCAAAGGCACAAAATCGTAACAGCCTGAATTGGTCATGTACTGGGAAGATAATTCTCGCACAGTCTGAGCACAAGAGAGGCTCCGGAGAGACAAAGTTGTAGGGCTTGCGCATAAAGCAGGTGAGGTAAGGCAGTAGCTGTTAGTCACTGCCACTAGATGTTGCAAAAGTACAAGAAAAGGGATGAAAAAAATGCCCTGTTTACTAGGGGGCAGGGAGCGCTCCAGCAGCAAAATTATATTTTTGCTGGGAGCATCAACCATTCTTTCATCATTACTATGATGATAAAATGTTAATGTATTTAACGTTTTTATGAAGCACTGAGTGAAGCCGGGTCTGTTTCAAAGCACTAGGAGGAACAAGGCCACGGCAGTAGCCCTGCTCTAGTGTAACAAACATGGTTTGGCTGGCCAATGGAAGCAGGCGGACAAGACAGATAAATAGTATTTAATCCAAATGGGTGCCCAAAAAAGTAAGTTTTCACACCCCTCTCGAATTCAAGTTCTCTACTATGATGCAAGCGTGTTGATGTAGGCATTTCCGTAGGAACCTTAGGTGGGTAGCACTCTGCTTCCAAAAGTTTTAAATTACCCTATTCACACCTAAAGTTTGGGTTTGGGCGACCTTGGCACCTCGTCATGTTAGATTTACAGTGAAACACCGTTCAAGCATGTCTTTCTGGATTGAACATTTATCTGTGCACCCATTTCACACTGAAATTGAACTAGCATATATAATGCAGAAAGTACTTAGAAGCTATGTGTAGAAAAGGGTGCAATGCAAGCCAAAATAAAGTATTAAAGAGGAAAGAGGTTTTAAATGCAACTGTAGGTACTGGTGCACTTTCCTAACCCTAGGAATGAACAATGTGTGCGATGAGTTCTTAGTGAAAACATAGGATTAGTGAATCAGTGACAAACTACGGGGCATATTATCAAGCACAGCGTTAATATTATCGCCGCTTTAGCGGCAGAAAACTGCCGCTAAAGCGGCGATAATGGCTTGATAATATGCTGCAGAGAATTCCTATAAAAGCCCATGTTCATACCAGAACATGGGCTTCTATGGAAATTCTCAAGGGCATATTATAATTTTCTGCCGCTAAAGCGGCGATAATTTTAACGCCGTTTCTTGATAATATGCCCCTATGAACATCCTAAAATCCCCAATGCAGAATTGTAAGAAATTTGGCAAAAAAGATAAAAATAATAAATGGAAAAAAATATGTGTGCATGCATAGGTGTAGCTTAGAAATTGCATACATTTTAATTTTACACCAAAGGCTTTAATAGACCTTGTGCTGCATAGACACAATGAGGCAGGTCAGTTAGGCCCAATTACAAGGCTGGGGGGTTTTGTTGGGATGATACCGGAGAATTGGAATTCCCACTCATGGTGGTAACCCTTAACCAAGAACTGGCAGTTATCACTTGTTTTGCCAGAATGGGGAATAACCACATGGACCTGAAGATGAAGGGTCTTTTTTATGTGTGGTTTTTGCTTATTCCAGTGAGCTTTCTTCTGACACTCTACGCCTGCTCTGAACAGGTGTAAAGCATGAGCAGGAGGCTGCTGGGGATGATGGAGGGGATGTGGGAACAGGACAGGTTTGAGTCTGTGTAGGGGAGCACTGACTACATCCCAGTGCTGGGGCCGGAGTCAAAAGGAGGGTAGGATGTTGAGGGCTGGGCTGTGCTCCTTCTCACAGTCCCGGCCCCTGCAGCCAGTCTCCAGGCCCAGAATTATCAGCCCTGAGGTCTACAGACATGGGCCCATATTTATGAAGCCTTTGCGTTCTCCTTGTGTCTCACAAGGCGACGCAAGGACAACGCAAAGACGTAAGAAATATTTACAAAGACATGCAAGACCTGATTTGCCTAGCCTTATGAGGCTTTGTAAAGATATATAACACAAGACAGCTGCTTGCGCTGCGTTACATTACATTCCAACCTGGGAGGCGTTCCATGGGTGTTCCCATGCATCCACCCATGGATTTTGGCACATTCCCAGATTTACAAAACAATTCTGCAGCACACATGAAAAGAAAGAGGAAATTGCCTCCAAGGATTGTTTTTGTGCAGGAAAGTGTATACAAAACAATCCTAGCTGTAATGCAGACACCGTGCCAGTGTTGGCTCTAGGCTGTACACAGTGCGCCAGAGCAAGGAGAGAGCTGAAATGCTCTCTATCTTTGTACATATGGGGCCTTTCTGCTCTCTCCCTTTCACACAACGCAGCGCAGCACAGCAACTTTGCTTGCTGCCCTGCATAGTGTGAAAGTTTAGTAAATGTGCCCCTAACAATTCTTGCAAAAGAAACTCAGAATTGCAGGTTGCAGAATTCCACCTGGAGTTAGCTCAGCTGAAATTTCACCACCCTTAAACAGGGTCCTAGGCCATGATTGCAAGCTGCGCGCAATAATTCCCGATTATTTACCTGACCTGAATTTACTTTTAACGATGCTCCAGTAATTCCAGGGGTTAGAAAATAATGAGGATTGTGAGTTTTCTGGGGAAAGCATGCACATATCAGTCTTAGAATGACCATGTAAGCAGTCTTTCCCAAATATTCCATCAAGGGCCTTCACTTGCCAGAGCAGGGTGGATTGTCCCTCAGCAAAGATTTTCCAGCAGGACTCATATTTTTGATGGGCACTTTAATTCCTGTGGGCACACCAGAAATAATGCTTTCTTTAATTAAGGGCCCTAGAGGTGCTCAGTTTGTCAATGGCTAGGTTTTTAGCATAAACCTTCGGTCCATCTTGAATGCTGCCCAGGGGCATATCTACAATAGGTGCCAAGGCACCGGGGCCCAGAGCCCCGACGGGGTCACTGAACCGTGCCAAGTGCTGCACTTTACCCCCCCCCCCCCCCCCAACGGGGGCCATTTTCCTTGCTTGCATTGGGCATCTTTGCTATGGTACTGGTAGAATCTAACTCGTACAGGGGCCACACGAGGCAAGACAGGCTAGATGTTGCAATATATATGCAGGGGCATTGCTATCATTAGTGCACCAGGTGCAGTTGTACTGGGACCGGAGCCTCGAGGGGCCAATGGAACCATAAAAATCCTGTATTTTATATTTTACTACCGAACAGCAGTGAAGGGGGCCCTTTCCTTACTTGCACCACGGCACCCTTGCTACGCTACTGTCCATGCCGAGTGGGCAAGGGTGGGCACCGTGTTGTCCATAGGCGTGCCCCCCATACCCCCTGGACAGCATGTTTCTTAGCGTAGGCGGAGGTGTGAGTGGCGGTCATGACGGGTATGGATGAGGCGGCCCTGGGAGAGGTGGTGATGCGCTAATGGAAACTTTCGACATGTTTTCGGAGGCATTAGGAATGCAGCTGGCTGAGGCTTTCTTAGGGGGGAACTGAGTGGAGGTGTTAGCTCGAGTTCTGTGTGTGTGTATGTACGTGTGTGAGAGAGAGGAAGTGTGTATGTGAGAGAGTGTGTGTGTGCGTGATAGAGAGAGAGAGCGAGAGAAAGTGTGTGTGACAAATTGTGTGTGTGAGAGAAAGAGTGTGTGTGTGTGTGTGTGAGAGAGAGAGAGAAGGAGAGAGAGAGAGAGAGAGAGAGATAGAGAGAGACGCCGAGTTACAGACGTGCGCAGCTGACAAGATTCCTTGAGGCAGACTATGAACAAAGCAGGATCGCTGGCACCAGTCCCATGTATGAGACAAAAAGAAAGGACTAAGAGAGGAAAAGAGAAAAAGAGAGAGGAAGTGTGAGAAAAGAAGAGCGGACCAGACAGAGTAACAGAGGGAGAGAGAACAGGAAAGGAAGAATGAAACAAAGGAAGAAGAAAGAGTGCGCAGGGGTGGCAGAAAGAGAGAAAAAGGAGTGAGGGTGACAGAGTGAAAGAAAGAGGGTGAGCACGAGAAAAGTGAGATAGAGAATAAAAAAGAGAGAAATGTCACATGGAGGAGAGAGAGAGTAAGACAGATTACGTGACAGGGGAAGGAGAAAAATGGAGCGCGAGAAAGGGAGGCGTAGGGGAGAGAGTGAGACAGGGTGTGGTAGATGGGAGATAGAAAGAGTACCGAGAGAGAAATTGAGTAGAGAGGTAGTAAGAGATTCAATATGGGAAAGTGAGAGTCAGAGAAACAGAAGGAGAGGAGAGAGAGATGAATGCAAGAGAACCACAGATCTGTGCTGTTCTACTCTGCAGTAGTGTGCTCTCTGATCTGCTAAGCAGTCGAATGCTCGTTGTTGTACGGTACACCCTAGCATCAGCCCTTGTTCTGTACCTTACAGTACTCTCTTCTGTGTTTTTATTGAAACGCTTTTGCTTCGTGCTGTACCAGGCAGCAGTTTGTGCTGCGATGCACTCCTAGCAGCGTGTTCTGTGCGGTTTTCAATGTTCAATTGCAGCATGCTCTGTATTGTGCTAAATAGAAAGTGGCCTGTGCTGTGTAGCAGTGTGCTCTGTGCTGTACCCCATAAAAGTGTGCAACGGTCTGTGGTTGCCTCTGCTGCACGCCACATAAGTGTGCTAGGGGATGTATTGGAATCCACAGCAGTGTGTTCTATCCAGCAGTAAATGGCATGCTCTGCAGTGCATAGCCGCGTGCTCCACGCTTAATGGCAGAGTGCGCTGTGCAGGACTCCACAGACATGTTTTCAGGGCAGGGTACTCGGTACTTCTTAGCACTATGGCTATGGCAGTACTCTGTAACCGAGTGTTCCGTGACGGTTTTAGGGCGGTGCGATGGATGCCACCGCACTGGGCGCTGACTTCAGGGGGCGCAGTGTTGTCAAATATATTGTGGATTTGCGTCAGCGTTCCTTGCCTCCAGCAGTTTTCAGGCAACAATAAAAATGCCAAGACAACATTGGTGATTAATGGACCTGCTGGAGAGAGATCGAGTTTTGTCTAGTGGTAGTTTTGACTCACCATAAAGTAGCGCAGAGGGTTGATGTGCCTGCTGCAAAGCACATGGACCACGCAGATCACAGAAGTACGTATATCCTAAATGGTTCAATGGGTTACAGATTTTGTCGGAGAGATCCTTTTCTCACTTGCAATTTAGACACCAAATCCTAATATAGAATAGTGAGCTATTAACTGTCATCAAAGAGCTGCATGGAGACTGCAAAGTGCAGGTTAGAGCTTAAGATTTTTTCCCAAGTCTTTCATTATCCTAATGTTGCAAAAAGGTTTCATTTGGGTAGAAATCATTCCTTCTTAGTAAAGACAACCTCCAACCATGGCGGTACGTTTTAAATTCCGAGTTTGTGCTTCTACAGATCAAGTACTCTTAAAGTATACTGCCTTCCAGTATGGATGACATGTGACTCCTGTACCTTGCAGTCCTCTTTCTAATGTAACATTTCCTATACATTGATTTACACACATGTGATTTATTGTCTCTGTGTTACTTTTGTGGGATGTAAAGTGCTCTGACACCCTATACTGGTATGAGTAGCGCTATAAACCAAAAGGAAAGCATGTGAGAGTGGTTATGGAGATGGGAGGGTCACTTTAAAGGGTGGTAGTGAGGGAATTTATGGAGAAGAAGAAGGTCATTGGTGGGCGCCAACAAACATAGTTGCACCGGGTGCCACCAGCCCTGAAGTCAGCCCTGACCGTGCTGTACAGCTGTGCAAGCTGTGCTGTACCCCAGACAAACCTAAAGTGAGCCATGAGCAGCGCTAAACATCAGTGTTGTCTCTGGTGTCCATCATAGCAATGGGCCCTGTGCTAAACTAGAGTGCAGTGTGCTCTGTGCTGTCTAATCGTTCACTGCACTATATAAATAGTGTTCTTAGTGTTGTTTTGTGTTGTAGGTACCATACAGCAGTGTAGTCGGTGCTTTATAGAAGTGGGCTCATTGCTGTGTTCCATAACTGAGTGTTCTGCACAACTGTGTGGTCTGTGGCTTATGACAATGTGCTCTGTCTGGTTTGCCTTAGCTGTGTGCTCAGTCTGTCTGTCTCTCTTGCCTTCGCAGTGTGATCTGTCTGTTTGGCTTTCCTTAGCAGTGCTCTGTTCTATGCAGCAGTGTGATCTGTGTTGTAGGTCTCTCTGCTAGGTGCTTCATAGCATTTTGCCCCACACACACTAAGGGTGGTGTGTGTACTACTGCTTTGCAGGATGTTATCTGCCTTGCTGGACCTCAGTGTGCCTTGATCTATATGTGAGTGTGCCCCTCCATGTACGGCAGTGCACCCTGTGCTGTGTAGCAGTGTCATCACTGCTGTGTAGTAACTTTACTGATAGACAATGTCGTAGAATAATATCCAAATCCATCTATTACTGATCCCAGCAGCTGCACTCGAGAGATGAAAAGTAAACAATGCATTAGAATTCAAGCTTCCAGTTTTCAGTTTTTACTGATTTTTACAGATAAATAAAGAGAGAAAAATATATATCCTGTCTGTATTTATTTTTAAAAGCGGAAAAATACAGAAAATTGTGCTTCTTCTGAGTAACTCTTATTGTTGTCCTTCATGAATTCCAGACCAACTGCTGAACAGGTAGAGACCATGGGGATTTAAAAACAGATGAGATTACCTTAAATATAGGCATATGTTTACATGTATTTGTATAAAATGCTGATATTTACCTGTCGGAGTTTTGTTTTGTTATATGTGCCTGCTTAATGTGCTAAAACGCGAAAGTCATCAAGGTACGATTGCGTGTTGATCAGTTAAATAATTGTGGAAATATGCCATTTTACATGTCAGTTTATTCTCAAAACATAAAATAAATAAGGATAAACACCAATAAAATGGCCAAAAAATAAATATGGAAAAATACAGATGGAAATGTTTAAAAAACAAATACCATAAAACCGGGAGCCCTAATTATAATGTCACTGCATGACTATGTCATGGTAACGCATGGACTTGACGTGTCACTGAGTCGCTGTGAGGTTTAATGCATGGGTTTAGAGTGGCTATTGCAACCGCAGTGAACTGGAAAGCTGAACATCTGACCGTTTGACTAAAGTACGTGGAGCATAGGATTTCAATTCCGGTAGAAGAGCAGCATTAGTCAAGGAACTAGGGCCGGATAGGCCTTTGATTCCACTGGGCATTTCCCTAGTGGGCCAGAGTCCTTGCAGGCCGTTTCAGAGCCGCCCCTGCTGCCTCTGTCACTTCCCCAGCTCCCTGTAGTTAACTGAAGCAGTCATGGGGAGACTTCAAGATAGAGAGGGAGTGAGGGGCGTGGGGGAAGAGAGAAAGTGATAAAGAGGGAGAAGAGAGAGGAGAGAGCAAGAATAGATTGAAGGAAAAAAGAATGCACGAGGAGACGAAGGGAGTAGGTCTGGTTTGATCATTTTTGCCAGGGCTGCTTTTGATTCACAAGTCCGGCCCTGCAAGGTACTTTTTCACAATGCGGCCCCTGCGAGCACCAGCGCAGACGGCCACCAGTCCTCTCCCTTTAAGATGGGCAGCTCTGACGCAAAACTTACAAGATACACAAAACCAGCATGAACAAATCCCCACTTGCTGAATTACAACATTAACCAAAGCAGACAAGCCCACTCAGCAGAGGAAGCAGGGAGCCCTATTCCGGGTAACCCTAATGCAGGTGTGCACAGACCATGATGTCCTCACGCGGGAGGCAGTGTAGGATTCAGCAAAGTTCGCAGATTTTCAGCACTCTCAGCAGAAATACATTTTGCACATGGAGCCCTCTAATAACCAAAAAATGCCAAAATATTTTGTGCCTTTTGCAGTAATTTGGTGTCACCACCAGGTCGAACCATAAGGTAATTGTTCTTCCTCATCTTATAATAGTGCTGGCATTCTGAGGCGGGGGTGCTTTCCACTGCCTCCACCCGCTCTGCTAGTTAATGCCGTCTATGAGTGCCTTAAGTTCTGAGTGACACCTACCGGGAGAGGCTCATGGTTAGTCTAGGAGTTGCCCAGGCAGTGCCGCCCCAACATCAAATGAATGGAGTTATCAGCCTTTGTCTAATGCTCAGGTAGGAGAGTCCTCGCTGGGGATGGGAGACAGAAGCGTAGCTTCCATCGGTGCGGCGGGTGCAGTGGCAGTCTGGTCCAGGACACCGAGGGGCTCCCTAAACCCCAATTACTGCTGTATTTCACAGTTCAAACAGCAGGTGGGGGTGAGGGGCAGGGCCGGACTGGCCGTAGCGGGCACCGGGCAATCGGCCCTGTAACAAAATCGTCCGAAAACCGTCTCTGGCTAAGAGCTCGGTGGTGGCACCACCAACCCCCCCCCCCCCCGGGAGGGGGGAGTGGGGCCGCCGAGCACTTTGCCAGGGCCGGTTTTGGTTCCCAGTCCGGCCCTGGTGAGGGGGGACATTTCCTTCCTTGCACAAGGGCCCATGACACGCTGGCTATGGCACTGAACTGGGAGAGCTGAGGAGAGAAGCTTGAAGAGTTCACGTGTCTTTATTTTATTTATTTGTAGAGTTTTATATAGCGCCACCATGACCTTTTGAGTGAGGGATTCGTCACGAGATTCCTTCCTGTTCTGGATGGCGGCCATTTTCACTTTGCCGAGCGTGGCAAAACACCTCACACCTGTAATAGAGAGCGGGAGAGACAGGGACAGAACAGAGGGGGAGAGGGGACCAAGGGGGGGGGGGGCAGAGTAAGAGAGAGAGGAGAAAATGAAGGGGACAGCCAGCAAAATAAAGGCGGGTTGAAGGAGAGAAGACAGCGCAGCGGGACAGTGTAAAGAAAGGCAGGAGAGAGGGAGCGATGAGGGACAAAAGGAAAGAGAGGGGGTGAGAAATGAGAGACAGCGAGACGACAGAAGCGGGGAAAACAGTCTCCGAAAGCATGTTCCCACTGAAGCTGGGACAAAGAGACCCTTGTCCTCTAACGCCATGGTTCATTTATTAACCAAATCATCTCATTTCATATCCCTCCCTCCCTCGCCTCTGCACAAACAGAGCAAACCCGCAGCCCAGAAAACGGAGGCCTGGGCACACAAAGCCCCGCATTTCTTTGCTGTGCCCCCTGCGCCGGCTCCCTTCCTAATTGGCACTGATTGCCATTCAGAATGTCCTGTAGACGGGGGTTACCATGGTAATTCATCTATCTCCCACTAAGTCAGATTTCGCTGGTTCTCTCAGCTGGCACTAGGGCATCCAGATTCCAGACCTCACCTGTGTAGGGCACAGCATGAAATATATGCAGGGCCACCAGAATCATGCGGCAGGGGAGGACCAAATTATGCGGCAGGGTTGACTAAATTATGCAATATCGCTTCATTAGTTTGTCATTTTTACACGGTAATCCTGTGTGAGCAATGGTTTTACCACATTAGTGCCAGTTTAACATGTAAATATAGCAATAAACAACAGAAAGGTGACGGGTCAACCTTTGTGGAGGGTCTTCCACTTTGCGGCAACATATGTTGCTGCATTTTTAGTAACTTTTGATCTGTTTGAGCTAGAAACTATTTTTGGGGGTCAAAATCTGCAGAATATGCAGCAGAGGATCGAGTATGTGTCAAATGCGGCAAATCCATAACTATGCAGGAAAAGCTGTAGCCGCAACATCACATAATTCCAGTCTCCCTGAATACATGCGAAAGCCACTGTGGAGAGGAGATAACAGTCCAAGAGTCAAGAGTCCAGAGACTATATTACAGAAACTTTGCACTAGAGGAACAAACAGGTCGAATCCACTTCCTGTTTGTGTAATTGAAAATTGAGCAGCCTGTATTTAAACTATGGCAAAAGATGGACAAAGGGCGTTTCACACAAATTTTGCAGAGTTTTAAAAATGAGAAATGGAGAAACAACAGTTTCTCCATTTTTCAAATGTGAAATCAGTCGGTTCCATTTTTATTAAATAAGTGGCAAAATATGAAAAAAAATCTTATTCTAGTTTCTCAATTTTGTCCAAATTATTCATGAATTAGGATTTCTTTGTTAAAACGTTTCATTGCACATGAAAAATGACAAAAAAGCAAAAAAGTGAATTATACATGTTTTGAAATGGTTCAATAATCCCCCGCCCCCCCCCTCCTCTTTTTGCAACTGTAGAAACATGGAAATTACTGCAAAATAGATGTGCTCCACTTTTTGTAACGTCAGAGATTTTCTGTAGTATGGCCCCTAAGTGCATGAAAGTAAAAAGACTATAGATTCATGGGGTGCATTTATATTTTTACATTTTAAACTGTGTTAATCCTGGCTAATATCACCTTCTAGCTTGCTGGGTCCTTACATTGGATATAAGACTGGGATGAAGTATTGTGCAACACCGATAGACTACAAATCACTGCAACCACATACTTGCCTTTTAAACACTGCCTCAAAAACGAAAATGTCAGAAGTGATAGTGCAGTGCCTTGAAGTTCCCCAGAGACTAGACAATATACAGTACTACAAAACCTGCAATAATCTGAGTACTTCACAAATGTCTCAGAGGTAGATTGTGAGGACTGACCAATCCGCACTCCCGGGAAGAGGTTGAGGTCTATTTTCGATAAAATCCACATCAGGAACTCTGTTCATGGCATTTCTTAATTTGTGCCGGGGATTGCAGGTGGTGGACACCACAGTAATTTTTGAGGATCTGTCCTTATTCTTTAAATATCTTAGATCAAGAGAGACAGAGGCAGAAAATGGAGAAAGAGGGGGGCAGGGAAAGATAGGACTACGCTGACAAAGGGAGTAAGCTGCGAAAAAAAGACCCTGCAAGAGTGAGAGAAAGAGACGGGATGTATAGGAATGGAATAAAGAGGTATTAAGTAGAATTAAGATTAAGCAGCCTAAGTGTTGTAAATCTCTGTTTTTTGGCAATGCTGGTGGTGGGCTCCTGAAACAATCTTTGGGTCCTGCACTTATTTATTTCTACAAAGTAGGCAGTGGTTCAGTGTATTTGATGAGCGACATGTAACTAAATGTTCTCAGGCCCTATTGGCCTTCAGCGGCAGCTGCCATATACAAAGGGTGGTGGGATGGGTGGGGTCGTGTGGGAGGCGTAGCGCGGAGGGGGAGTTAATGTAATATAAAAAAATATATAAAACGTACCTTTTGCCACCACAGCCAGCCGCCTCCAGCGTTGTGTTCGCTGCCTCTTCTCTTCCTGGGTCCCAGCAGCCCCTGGGACCCAGACTCCCACCCAATCCCAGCACGGGGGCTTGGTCTGAGCAGGCAGGGAAGACGCCCTGCTCAAACCAGGGAGTCTGTGGGGTTTCTCCAGCCCAGCTGCTCAATGCAGCTGGGCTGTTGAAAACCTAAGTGCGCATGTGTGTTTTGGTTGGCCTGAAAAGGCCGGCCAAAACACATATGTGCACTTTGGGAGTGGAGTGCACATAGCACTCCTCTTCCCCCTCCCATGCCTAAGTCCTGCCCCTCCAAAACCATTGGCAGAGCCGGCAAATGTAAAATATTACCTGGCTCTGAGCCAGGCAGCGGGCAACGCTCCTCCGCCATTGCGGAGGAGCCGCCACTGTTGGCCTTTCCGAGAAACCTGGTGGGATATCACTCAATTTTGTACAGGCACTGCCACCTGTGGCTGCAGATGCTGCTTTAATTTCAGTGCCCAAGGCCATAACACCTAAGGGTCAAACTCTGAGCGAATCATAACATTGACTAGCAGATGCGCTAAACAAAAATTGAGGGGTTACCCTAAGGATTTAGGGCGAAGATCTTGTTCCTCTATCATAGGTGTGGCAAAAAATTAACACTGTCTATGCGCAGTTTTGTATTCCTAGGGAAGCTGACTAGACAACAAAAACTAAAAGACAAAGCTCCTGATTGAAACAGAAATCAGACACCATCATATTACAGAAATGGGAAAGCAAAAAGGGCAATCTTATCCCAGTGAATCTCGCTGAGGCATTCACTGGCTCACAGAGCAGAGATTCTAGCTCAGTTACTCTCTACACCAACGGGAAATTGCCTAGTTCTAACACCATCTTGAAAAAAAACAGTGCAAGGATGGACAGGAGGAAATAAAGTCATGTGGCTAGTTCAGTGCATTCTTTATTTGAGGAACCCGGTGCCTTTGAACAAAAAACATTGAACCAGTACGCTGAAAGATAGATGTTATAGCAATATTCATGAGGGAAGTGAGAACACAAATCCACACTGCCTTTTCCAAAACACTGGCTTGAAGAAGATTTACTAGTCTTGTAAAATTATTAGCACAACTTTCACAATCTGGCATTCCAGTGTAAGGAGACTTTTCTGGAAATTACCAAACTGCAGACAGCCCAATAGTCTGAAGGAGTAGGCCTTGAGGCTTGTCCATCTGTATACTATAAATGGAGTATAAGAGGAGCAAAAATGTGGCATTTGAGGAGAGAAAATGTCCAATACTTCAGAAGATATCATTGTGGAAGGTGTTTCATAGCAGCTAAGGACATGATTTATGTAGGAGGAGACAGCTTGGGTTGAATCTTGAATTGAGAACTGCCTCATGGTATTCACTGAATGTTCAAGAGCAGAAATACTCTGATCTGTTGCACAACTCAAGGCTAGCTCAAACATGGTGGACACAAAACAACACAAAGGGGATGCGGGTGTGCTCAAACCCTTTGCTATGTACTTGTCCTCTGAAAAAGCTGAGGTTTGTATACTCAGCCTGGCTTTAAGAGTAGGCTACATACCAGGATTCAAGTATGCTTGCTTTAGTGTTTGAAAACTAAATTGGCCTCATGGCTCAGTGGGCTAATGTTGTCTCTACAGGACTCTGTGTTTGACCTCATGGTCACAGATTCACATCTCGGTTGGTCCGCTCAGCCTTTCATTCTTCAGAGGGCGATAAAATGAGTACCATTGCATTTGCTAAGCATAAACATCTTTCATTCAGTGCCAAAATGCCCTAAGGGGTGAACATACGTTACAAATACTTATGTTACATACCACCCAATTATCTTCTAAATGTTTTTGTAATATATATCACACATAGGAAATAACCATTGGCAAACTCGCCTGAGTGGTGTGCATTAGATCTGAGCGTGAATGTCCTGAACAAACAGTATGACAATGTTGTGTGCTAACCAGGGACTAATTTAACAAAATATTCTCATGGCACATTCATGACTTATATATTGCTACCGAGTGGTCATTAGGCAGTAAACTAAGCAAATGGGGCTAAGGGCCCGCAGTGAGATAAAATTACACTGCAAAAATATGCCTGTTGACAGAGTAAACATACCCTATCCCCAGCTGAACAAGTCTGCTGTGCCATATTTTCATACCTTCATTGTGGGAGTTCCCAAAATGATCTTGTTTCAACATTCTACCAGGCGACACATCTGTGTAATGTCCCCACCCTGTGAATGTATTCACGCCTTTGCCTTTTCCTTCACCCTAAATTTTAACAGAACATTCTTGGAATGCCAGACTGACGCTTCACATGTCATTCTGAACAACTGTCTCTGTTCTGCTGAACTGGCTGAAAAATGCATTAGACAACACACCCCAGCAGGATCCATTATCCAGTACTGCCATATCGGAAATAACCAGGGCAGAAAATAGGCCCGGGCAATAAATTAAAAGTGGCCTCCATTAGCACATGGATAGCTCAAAAAGTGGTTCACATTTGCAAATTAGGGCAGTTTTGAACTTGTAAAGGCAAGCTTTTCAAGTATTTGCAAGGAATACGAGTCTGCATGCATTTGTGCTTGCTGTAGGCAATGCTTGTGATAATATCCGAGAAATCATCAGTAAAAACTGGCTCATCAGACCATAAAACAGGCCTACAAACAGCCAAAAAAACAGACCCTACAGTCAGTGAGACCAGCCTTTGTGCACTGACAAATTGCCTAGTAGTCCAGACCAAGCCTGGAAATAACTAGCAAGGAGAGGTGTGTTGCAGATCTGGTGATGGTGCTAAAGACACTTGCCATAGAAAAGTCTTATTCTTTATGGTAGCCGGTACCACATGGTCAAATTAGTTAGATTGTGCATATTACCAGTCGCATTAAATTGCTGCCGATAGATTACAATGCAGTTGTTTTGTTGTTGTAACCAACCTACCCCACCAACCTTACCAATATAATATGTAGGGATATATCCCTCCCCTTACCGAACAAAGTATTAAGCCAATGCAACACCTTGGGGCAGATTTACAAGAAATTGATTCATCTGTATGGATGCATCAGTTTTCCTGCACCTCCATACGAAACCTTTGCGTCATCATGGATGCACCGTATTTACAATACGGTGCACCATGGCGCAAGGACTGTCAGATGGTTCAGAAATTCTGACATATCTGTTGGCCCAAAAGTGACGCATTGCTGGAGTTGCTCATGAAAGTGAGGCAACTCCAGCAATGCGCCACAACAGATAGGTGAATCCTATTCAAAAAGCCCTGCGTCATTCCTTACACCTGGTCTGAGCAGGCAAAGGGATTTTGACGCAGTGAAGGCGTAGAGTGACGCAGTGAAATCTTGTAGATTTCCCTGCGTCAGTTCTACATGGCTTTTTGGATGGGAACGCCCACCCTGCATACATTATACCTGATGCAGGTATAATGTGATGCAGGGCTTTACAAGGTGACGCATCTCCTTAGATGCGTCACATTACAAATTGGCCGCAACGTGGCGCATTGTTTATGCCCCCGCTGCGTCACAAAAAGTGACGCAACGGCAGGGCAAAAGTGACGCAAGGGGATTGCTCCCTTGTTCTTAAGCTGAGAATAGTCTCCCTGGACCCCTCCTTTAAGGGTGGTACATTCCTTAAGGTCAAAACATAGCCTCAGGTGGGAGGGTGGTAAATTCCCTAAGGTCAAAACATAGCCTCAGGTGGGAGGTATGATATTAAGATGCTTTATTTTGTATAGTTTTTATCGGGGAATCTTTTTGATGATTTTTTATTGTGTTATGTGAAATTACGAAATGTATTTGTGCACTTTCTATCCTGTATATTTTTATGGAACCATTGGTACTGAAATAAAGTTGGTTGTTGATGTTGTCGATGACGTACAATGCCGTACGTCTTCAACAAGTAGACTTACATATGTTTTGTTATGTCATGTTGTACATATTTATATGGTGTGCAATTTGTCATCATTATGACTGCAGCAGTAATATGGTTCGGTACCCTCTTGCCATGGTTTCGAAGATTCCATCACTCACCAGTATCTGGAGTTGTTTGCGTGAGGCAATGTGAACTACATTCATATTTTGCTGTTATTAATTGAGTGTGTTGTAAGGTAAGGCCTTAGATCTGACCAAGATGCCTATGTGGAGCAGATAATGTACATTTGCAACTTTAGATGATGTACAGTACGTGTCCCTCCACTTGTTGCACCGTGTATGTGCCTGGAAACTGTTAGAACCTCCTTCGCAATTTGAGAACACTGAATTGGACAAAGAAGTTGCAGGCTCAAAGTTGGGTGTGTTTCAGTTGCACCTCCTTGAAAATTCAAAAAAAGATTGTACGCAAAATGCCCTGAATCGAATTACTCCACACATAAAAATGTACATATTTATTGTGAAATGTACTTGTGCCACCTGCTCATGGGCAAAATCCCTTAAGGTAACTGCATATTAGGGCAACAATTCATAAGTGAAATAGTCAGTCAAAAGATACATTGAGTAACGTTCAATCTGGTAGGCTACCCATGGCCACATTGACTGTGGGCAAGATTTGATTTGCCCATAGGACAACTGTAGATGCGCATTGATGTGAATGCGCAATATGCACATTTTCAAAAGGAAGCTAAAGGCCCTCGAAATCCGGCTTGTTTTTAAAAGTGAATTACATAAGTGTATTGGCTTGCTCCAATAGCATGCCACCCAACATGCAACTCCCTATGCAAGCGAGCGTGCTCAATACTCGAAAGCTACTTACGTGTTGCTTCTGTCGTTCGCCTGCTGTACGACTTCTTGGCTCTGTAGCGCACCACCAACTCGCCCTGTTCGACGGCTGGCTCGAAAGCCTGACTAGAAAATCAGTAAGAAACAGACAATCAACCTCACTTACAAAACCAACCCTCATGAAAATGTAGATATTTGAAAATAATGACGCTCAAGAGTGTCGCCCCAAAGAGGTCAGGTATGCAAAAAACATTTTTGCTCAAGCCTACTATTGATGCCACAGATCCCTCTCAGATGAAATAACATCATAGAACACACAGAAAAGAATATCATAAAGATCCAAACAAACCTTCCTTAAAACAAACAGGAAACCCCACAAAAGCCTTGGACTGCTGAGGAGAGCAGTGTCATGAAAGGACTGCACTACATCAACTGAGTGTGAGCATCTGACTTTGGGCTGAGTCCACATCTCACAGAACATTGGACCCTCCTCAACCACCTCGAATTCTGGAGAGTGGTAAAGAACTGGCTGTTCCCAAACACAAGATTCACTGAGTCCTCCTAGATCTGGCAAGAGGAAGATGGCAATATAATCGCACCTCTGTGGTCAGGACGCATTACAGGAAACAATTTCCATCTAGGATCAAAGACAACATCCTTCCAACCACACACCCCACTTGGTGCAACATTCTGTGCTTGTAGGCAACCACTTCAGTGCCCCACATAGGGGTAATAAGTGCTGTATAAATGTTGCAATACAATACATATCTGCAAGTGTGACTCTATCTATATTATATATTTCCATATGATTGTAAGCAGAAACGCAGCTGCGAGTTCGCCAGTACACAATAGGAGCAGTCCTACTGTTATGCTTGGTACACCACACTTCCCATACAGGCGACGCTATAAACCCACACGCAAAACAAAGGAGGTAGCTCCTTATCCGACCACCCAAAAAGCACTTTGGTGTCTCAACAAGGGTGTGAAACACTAAAAAAGCATGGCAGTCAGTGCTTAATTTGAGCCGGCGGTTTAATTAATTGTTAGCACCGGCGCTTGTAACAGTCTGCCACAAAGTGGCACTATCCAGCTAATTTAGAGATGACCAGAGCAACAGTTAATTATTGATGCTACATTCGTAAAAAATGACCATTACCTGCCGCCCAAGCCATCCTTATAGCTTTGGGGGCCTGAAATAGTCCGAATTGTCACACTTGTAGGAGTGTGATGGTTAGTAGTTGTGTTGTTACTATCATTGACAGCATAGCAGGGCAATGGGTGGTGGAAGCTGCAGTGGCCTCCTGACGGTACCCCTGGCACTTATTTTTTTATAAATTAAACACTGATGGCCGTACAGAACATTAACCGAACGATTCCGTCTTACTGTTCTTCAAGATATAAACACAATAGTCTGCAACTACTAATGCACTTTTACGCATGTTGTAAAATGAAAGAAAGACTGTTTTTAAAGAAATGGGAAACAAAACATACACAGAATATGCCCTTACCCAAACCGTGTGTCTTTCTTTCGCAGTCGGGCCATGAACACGGCAATGATGATGGCACAGCCAAAGGCGACCGCGACTGCCATGGCAGCGTACCACCAGTGCCAAGACAGAACTGGGGCTGGATTCTCTCCTATTGCTGCACAAGAAAAGACAAGACTTTTCAAAGGTGTTAAAATGTTAATTTCTGCCCAACATTATAGGTGAGTGTCACTGCACCAAACTGCACAGTTGACAATCATTGGGTTACACTGGAATAGCATTGTACATTACACAGTCCCTAAACATAAAACATTTTTTTATCTATGCATAACATGCCGTGTTTTTTAATTTACACCACAGCACTACTGGAATAGGCCTGGGCGAAATGTCTATTACAAGGACAAAATCTTGGGAAATTTGCATATTTTGCATTATGTGAATTTCACTATGTTTTTGCTATTGCAATCATTCAATTTGGGACATTTTAGGCTGAGGGATATTAATTTCAGCACAAAATGTCGTGTGGCAAATGTAAAACCCATATCTGCCCCAACCAAGCAACACTTAGACACAACCAAGAGACATTTTCTGCTTCACCCAATCTTGTCAGTATCTCACAGGACGTCTGCACCCGTGGGATGCCCTTGCACGCAGACATACCAGCCAAGTACAGTTGGCATCATTTGTGTATTTCACATAATTGTTGTATTTTTCATGAGAAATACATTTCACAATTTCACCCAGCCCTAGCTCAACCTACAGTAGTTATACCACGGTAGGATGACAGTTTGGCTGTGTATCCCTCCCTTCCTTAGAGAGATGAAAAAAGCATACTCTTACCTTGCTGATGCAGGGGAATATATTCATCTAAAAGTAAATGCAAAAGAAAGTCATGTTGAAAAAGGCATCGTTTACAAAAAGGTAAAATACCCACACAAAAATTATTGCAGTGAAAAATATATTGAAAATAGAAGTTCCTGACTGCAACCCTCACTGACACGGGGCACTTTTGAACACTTTGTAAAATCCCTCACAGTTTTCAGTCACATGGCCATCATGAGGACGCTTGCACTGCTAGGGACGTTTTTTTAAAAAGGAAATGAATTTCAGAATAAAGTATTTCTGCCAGGAACATTGTACTCAGGTACATAGTGATCTCTTGGGTCATTGACAGCGGGAGATGAATCCTTACATAGTGAGTGGCGAAGTGATCGTGGACGAATGCGACAACACATACATATATTAGCGCTAAGCATATAGTTATATTTCACATATTTAGAATTTAAGGTTCAAAGATACAAAGCGATTTGGCCACATCCACACATTTGTGCCATTGCCAGGATGTGATCTCATATGACCAAAAGTTGAGTATGGTAAATGGGGTATAGTCCAATTATAGCACCTCTCTCCAGCATACTCCCTTCACCACCGTTCATGGCGTCTAAATGCCTAGATGCTACGCGTGGAACATGGCGCCTTCAATGGCACACTATGCAGTGATTGAGCTAAGTGGTAACAACTACAGTGAATACAAAAAGTATACATATAAATAAACACGTTTATAAAAAAAAATGCATTTTACAGCCTCCTTTTCTTTGGTGCATTACATACATTTAAGTGTAGATTTTCTGACACTCTTATTTGTATTTATTGCAATGTATTCAAATCATCCATAGAGTTCTAGTAGACTTTTATTTAAAAAAAATCCCTAGGTGAACAAAACACATTTTCATTATTTAATTTCTTCTCGAATGTGTTCTTCAAAGGGACAGTGCCCCAAAAGGGTGAAACAGACTTTAGGAAGAACTGCAATAAACCATGGCGCAATGTTACAAATCAGTCGAAAGCAAAACACAATGAAAGGTTCTTTATAAACTTAGAGAAAACCAAAATATATTGCTATAAAATTTCAACAGAATAGTCAACAGATTGCAAAAAACTCCATCTAGCAAATCCACCAGCATGTGTTTTTTTTGTTTTTGTTTTTTTGTACCAACTTTAACATATTTAGAGCAAAGGAGATGGTTCAAGATGATAATATTTAAATATTTTTTAAAACTATAAATCCATACCAAATGTAGCCAGCGATTAACAACATACTAGTCTAATACAGCCTCGCTGACCACCATCCAATATCATTTACCTCTAAAAAATAAGACACACAACCAATTACAATGCCAGCAATGCTGACTCCAGGTGTGAATATTTCAGGAAGTTAAGTGGTGACCGGATTCCATACAGCTCTGTAGTACCATATACATGTGAATATGGCACATTACACATTTTATATATAACATAACATGGGGCGAATTCCAGATTTATGCTCACCATAGCTCCTCAGTGAGACTGAGACGGGTTCGCTCCATGGCCCGTCGCCTGCCACGGTATATGGAGCCACGCGCACCGTCAGGTTCGTAACACGAAGATTCACTTCCAGGGTCATCTCGTTAATCATGCCAGCATCCACCAGCACCTGCAAAGCAAACTCATGTTATGAGATACATGACCAGCAGCTGATGGGACCTTGGCACCGTGCGAAGCACAGCCTGACGTATATCCCAGCAACCTCGGGTGGAAATTTCAGATACAAAAGGTTTCTAAGGAATCCTCTTGTGACAAATTGCTTTTTGGAAATTGAACTATATGTGTCCAGCTAAAGACTTTCTAGATAAGAAAATACAGTCAAAACATTGATTTCCTACTATACAGCAATGACCACTTCTGACCAGCAAAAACAGTCAACTGGAATTTTCTTCACACCAGTTCATTCAATCTCGAACAGCCTGCGCAAAACTGGATCCAGTAGAAAACATTTGTCTCTGGTCAACTGGAATTTACACCAGGGCTATTTATACGCAGCAGGTGCTCAGTGCCAGCAGTAAACTCTGCACGCCTCTCAAGCCCATTCTTGCTGGTATCATGTGATCAGTGTGAGCAATATGAGTGAATTGGTTACTAAATTTAAATTGGTCACTTTACACCCAGGCAGTATGTATATACTAAAGGTTTTTGTATTATGCACACCTAAACACGGGCCCTCGTAGAGAACTGGGGTTTAGGACTAGTGCCCATAACAGAGGTGTCCTTCTCATGTGATGGGTCGAGATTACTAACGGCATGAATTAGAGTTTGACAAATGGGATAGTCAGTCAATCCATCCTATGGCATTACAAGTGCCATAGGATATAATGCACTAGTAATATGGCAGACAGGACCACTGTCATGTTTGTGATAGAATGTCACATCTACCAAACTCTAAATCGGGCCCTAAGTTACCAACAGAGTTATTACTTTCAGTAATGCTGAAACAAAAATCAACATCTTTAGAGGCATGGATTCCAGGAAGCCATCCTTTCAGCTTAGAAAACTGTCTTTCGGTCACTGTTGATTTAGGTTGCCAATTAGCTCTATGCCATCAGGACGCCACAGTTCCAATTTTGAGTTTTTCTTTTACAAGTCATCCATATCTGGTTTGGTGAGTGGAAGTATATATCATTTAAATCTCCCTAAACACATTAGGGTGCCAAATGTTAATCCAGGAACACACATATGTTGTCTTGATGCTATGGATCTTATTGGCAACACTGCAACAATATAGGCCTAGTTTAGTCCTTCACATGAAGTGGAATACAAGTGCGGTGCAGCCCTCTCCAAGACTCAAAGCCAGACCCTATGCGCCTCTCACCTCTGGAGAATCCTCCATCTGATAGGCCAGCTTGTATCCAAGTAAGATTCCGTTGAGGCTCCCACTGGGCTCCTCCCACTGCACGATGGCATGGCTGCCGTTCCGGTAGGCCGTGACATTCTCGACGGGCACAGAGGGAACTGCCAAGGAAAAGAAAAAGCAAGATGCTAATTTGAGTGTCTTTCAATGCTGGCTCAGCCACTGGTGATGGAGATCAACACTCATCAAGAAGAGTCCAGGAGAGGGCATGAAGGGAGGAGTCTAGAGGCCACTCCCACTGTCACGTGCTTCTCATTTGACCTTTATTTGTCAATGCAACAAGAATAATTATTCTGCTACTCCCTTTGAAATATTGACCAACTCATAAAGCATGAATCACAATGAAAGGACCCCCAATTTCATGGCAAAGAATCTTCGTTACAACCTAAAACGGTTGCGAATTGTGGAAGTCTCATGAAATAAAAAATGAAATGGGAGTGTTATCACAAGTTATGCTGTGAGCCAAGGGCAGTCTTTTATCCACTGAATAAAAGAGCTACAGGTAGTCACTGGTCAAGACGTCAACCATCTAGAACCATGCATCAATAGAGTTGGAAAATCCATGTGTGATCCTCTGCAATACTACCAGGTAATGGAAATCATAAAACAAGATTGGAATTTGGGAAGAAGTATCGGTGACCTCGTATCTTAATGTAGGTCATAGAAAATCGCAAGGCAAAATGTTCAGGCATCTGAGAGCCCACGCCGTCGCCACTGTGTTTAAGATGGAGGGCAGCGCTCTGGCCTGTTTTACTAAATCAAAACAGGGAAATGGAGGGATCAGCATTATTCGCTGCATTTTTGGATCACAACATGGTAATAGTTTCCACCTGGAGACACAGAGCAGCTGAGGGAACAGAACCCACCTCTCACTCCTTCTGCCTCCCTCCTGCCAAGCGTTCTGGTACTGAGTGGAAGTGCAGATACATTAAAAATGCCTCACCAGCTCAACCCACGCTTGGCAGCTCGGCCAATACAAACAGCTTTCCATATGGCTACAGAACGGAGAGACAGGCATAAGTAGGGATAACAGGCAAGGGAGAGGATGTGGCCTAACGGCTAGGGCGGTCGATCTCAAATCTGGGGAACTGGGTTCGAGTCTCAGCAATGATCCTCAACATCTTTTGATTCTGGGCAAATCACATAATCTCCCCGTGCCTAACAAAAATGAATTTGTCCTTCTGTAACGCAACTGGTGCTCATGTACAGCACCCTGATACTTTTGGGTCAAGTTCGCGCAATATAAAACTCCCCAAAGAAATAAAAGGTGCTTGTGAAGGGGAGCACGAGTGGCAACACACTCGGATTTTTTAACAGCTAGACAAATCCTCACACCCAAAGGAAACAGCACTGACCCTCAATCCTGCACGACAGCTGCCTCATTATACCACAAGTATTGTTTCTGTATCTAGAACTTCCCAAAGTTTCACAAATGCTATCATTTCTTTGCACTAGATAATTTTAGTGTGAAATATTTTATAGAATCTAAAAGCACATTCTGGTGATAGAGTCTGGATAAATAAGTGGGAAGCAGTGCAGACTGAAACCCTATTACAGTCAGCAGCAACGCAACTTTCAACTCAGAGAGAGAATAGATAGAGTGCAAGCAACAACACAGGATTACCTCTCACACACAGATGTGCATCATGTCCTCTTCGTGTGGATATAGAAAGAAACACGCAGTCCAATGCCAGAACATTATTAAAACTCCATCCAATTGGATCACAAGAAACCCCACAACACTTTTTTCTTATCTCACTGGACATCATCAGGAGAGCACAGCCCGACTCTGGAATTGTATGGTACACACACACTTCAAAAATGGGCTATCTCTTCTATGATGTAGTTTAGATTTCTGGTCAAAGTGTATTAAAATGGACAGCTTATAAGAAATGTACAAGTTAGTAACTAGGTTAGGCTTGGAATAACAACAAGCATTGGCATAGCCAGTAGGTCTCGCCTTTGGGACCTTATAAGTGTTTAGCCATGAAACAGTTGCATAACTAAATACTTATAAGGTCCCAAAAGCGAGACCTATTGGCTATGCAAAGCAGTCGCGAAAGTGAAAGTGATCGCGATCACGATCAAACATCAAAGCGGCCGCGAAAGTGAAAGTAATCGCGGTAAAGCGCGACGCGCGCGCGCCGGCGCACATGCACTGTAGCTCTAGGCTGGCCTGGTAGCACTTTTTGGAGCCCTCTCAATAAGTCTCGCCAGACCAGCGCATGCGCTGGGTCCGGCGAGACCTAAAAAGAACTGATGATGTTGGCACATGGAAAACTTAAGTTGTCCATTTTGAACCCCCCCCCACACACCTCTCAAAACACATCTTAAGTCATCTTTAAAACTTGTGCCTACCTCCTTCCTGAGTGGCTAGGGGCACCCAGTCAGTCCAATGGGAGACACCCTGGCTGCTCCGGCAGGACAGGCGGACGTTGTAGACGGTGAATGGCGCCAGACCATCGATCACGTGACTGAAGGGTGGGACATTGAGGTTCTGGTTGTATATCTTGTGGTGAGGCACGTGGCTTAGGTCGGTGTGAGGGCGCGTGGCCTTTTTTACGGAAGGAAAGAAAGAAAATGATTGAGTGGGTGGGGGCAGCAGTGGGAGGCAGGAAAGAGAGCGGTTTCACAAGGAATTCATTCTTGAAAACAATTAAGGTCACAAACACGTGCAAAAAGAGAAGTTGTATGTGCTGAAAGACACTTTTTCTTCCTCCTTTTTTTGCAACAATGGACTTAAACTTCTGCTTTACAGTGCCTGAGGAACTCCTCAGGAATTGGAAAGCAAAACATATCTGACATTTGGAGAAGTTCAAATCACGAATGCGCCATTCTGGAGTTCTCTTCATTGGCCCATCAATGAGTACTGGAAACTGGACGCCAACAGCAACATCACGAAATCAACATGTGAAGCATAAAAACACAGTTTCATATCCCAGTAATATTGCAGCAATGGACAGTCCATGGCACCACATGTCTACAATGCAAACCCATAAACAGCACAGATCCAACCACAAAGAACCCTGTAGAAGGACAGGCTTTATCTTCTTGTTCAAACTCCATGGATAAATTAGCAGTAAAAGAGGAAAAGTGTACGAAGACACAAAAATGTATTGTATAGTTTTATTTCAGACATGGGCCAATTACCTCAGGTGTGGGTTGACAGAAATTAGTCTTAGCTTTGTGTTTGCAGTTGCTGAATCTAAAATGTAGGCATTCTTTAGAGGTAGTTTGCACATTCACAACTTCTTTTCATACACTTGTTTGGGGTGGAGACAATTGTGGAATTTCTTTAAGCCACATGAGTAACAGATTGGTGCACATCTCTGGGTGTTCCTATATAGGGTACAAATACTCATGCAACTTAAAGGAACTTGTGATGGAGCAACTGGGGCCAAAGTTTAGCCAACGGACAGGAGATGGCATAGATGTTTGGTAGAGAAGACGATGAAGTTGCACCATAACACACTCGAGTACACTATTAGTCATAGGGATTCCACAAATTAAGAGAGCCGTACTGCAATTCAATTGTAATCCTTGAAAGGTATAGTTTTTCTTCAGAATGGCTCACAGTTGTATAAGAGCACGTGTGGTCCCCGGCACCAGAAAGACCAGATCGGGAGCCGCTCCTTCTCCTTCCTCACAGCCCGAGCCTGGAACGCCCTGCCGCTCCACTACAGACAGACAACATCGCTCCCCATCTTCGCAAGACACCTCAAAATCTGGCTCTTTGACAGACCCCCCCCTTGAGGGACTGGAGCCTGCTAACCCTCCCCCCCCAGCGCCTTGAGGCCCTTACGGGTGAATAGTCGCGTTTAACAAACACCTGATTGATTGATTGAGCACGTGCCTCCAATGTTTTGTTATTCTAATTGCTAAACCTTCCTTCAGCGATACACTTTACCACAAATTGTTCATACTTAAACATACATTTTTAAATTTGAATTTACAACTAAATTCCTTTTTCAATCCAGCAATCATGAGTCAGATGCTTTTCAAGCTCTAATAGGCTCTTCTCAGGGAGATAATCATTTCGGTTTTTAATAGTTAAACGTGAATACACAACTCTCTCTCAAGCACTTTAATCTCTCTCTCTTTATGGACACAACTTCATTCTATCAAAAACTGTTCGATCCAAACCTTCTCATTCAAGTGCAACGTTCATGTCAAGCGCTTCATCAGTTTTGTCCCCCGTTTCACCATTGCCAGCCAACTTCTATTTCCATGTGTAAATATCTTTCTTAGAGTTATGATTCTGCCCTTTGCGAGAAGTGTAACAGATATCAATGCATAATGTGTTAGTCTCTCCCGATCACCCATCATGCAAAACAAAACCTTAGCGAACCGTTGAGCAATGCTGCTCGAGCATACTGCGGCCCGTGAAGCTGGTGTCTACAATCGCGGCCCGGGAGGGTAAGAGCAGTGGGGCGGTGGGGCTGGGTTGGGGATCATTCGACATACGACCATGAGGGAAAATTAAATAAATAATTAATTTTCTCTTGTGGTGGTATGTTGAAATCCCCCCGTCGCACCGCTCTTACCATCATGGTCCGCGGCTGGGTGTCTACCATTCAAATCTTAAAATCCCACACTTCATCCATAAGTATCGGCAGCCACTACTTCAGTCCCAAACCAAGCTGCCTGGGGTACCACCAGGCTCTACTGGGATAGGTGCTCACTTTTGACCCGCACATGCCCCACCATCTTCACAGTCACTCCTCACTAATACAAGCGGCACATGATCATTCCTCGCAGGCTCTCACTCCACACCTTTAGCACTCTCCACTGAGTGGCCGGTATTGAGTACTCTCTCTTCACCTTTCTCAGATCACCTGGATCTCAATTAGCTTCATAACTGGAGCCTTTCTTCAAGTACTTTCCCCCTACTAGCCTAATCTCCTGACTTCAATCTTGCAGAGACATGATGTTCACTTTTCATAAATCTTTTCACCAGTCCACCACTACACCAATCCCCAGAGACCTCGCTTTCAGAATCCGGCTTCAGTTTGTACACTTTTATTTTTATATCGCGCGAACTTGACCTGAATCCGGATCGGGTATCAGAGTGCTTTACATAGCACCAGTTACATTACATGAGGACACACATTCATTTTTGTTAGGCATGGGGAGATTAAGTAATTTGCCCAGAATCACAGGATGTTCAGCGTCATTACCGAGACTCAAACCCAGTTCCTCAGGTCCGAGGTCGAGCGCCCTAGCCGTTAGGCCAACTCCTCTCCCCAACCTTGGATGGTTTTTTCCTCTTCGCAGGCTCCTCTTGCTGGATCACACACTATGACTCCACTTCTCTGCCATGTCTATGATCCTTTTCCAAACAGATTTTTCACAAATCCTTTATTCTCCCATCAGTCACACAAGATGAACTACATCTGCACATACATGGCATTAATATATTAAGGTACTGCTGAAAGATTAAAATCAGAAATGACAAGAACAGAGGGAATAGGTTAGTCCCCCACAAAAGGCAGCAGTGTTTGTCACCAAACAGAGGAGGCTCTGCATCATGTTTTTGTTTTGGAGTTTTATGTAAGGAGAACTCGACCCAAAGGTATCAGAGTGCTTTACATGAGCATCAGTTGCGTTACAGACGGGCACATTCATTTTGTTAGGTATGGGGAGGTTAAGTAATTTGGCCAGAATCACAGGATGTTGAGCCTCCCTGCCGAGACTCGAATCCGGTTCCCCAGCTTCGAGGTCGACGCTCTAGCCATTAGGCCACATCCTCTCCCATGGTACATGTGTCTTTGTAAGCAGTAGGTACATAGTAGCCAACTACTAAAGTGATTCAAAGCTTGAAAGGAGCATATATCGAAATGTGGCTAATCCTCCTGTGCTTTGTTCCCCGTTCAACCCTCTTATTCCAGAAGTTTTGTCTGACTCAGCAACTGGGAAATATACATTGGGCAATGCACCACGCGAAACACATGATGCTACAGAGTGACCAATGCTAGAAGCCACGACTGCAAACCATGTCCAGGAAACTGGCCAAGAACAGAGGATATCATAGTTTATAAACCCAGCATGTGGCTACCAGATGGTCCAACATCTGCCCGGCTCTAAGCATGAGTGATGCATTACTTTGGTTACAGCTGTAGTTCCTGGGTTGAAGTGGAGAATGCGACCAAGCTGCGTAGGTTAGGCCCTCTCTCCTCCCCACTGTTTGGGAACTGTAGTTCCACGGAAAGGCTAGTACCCACTCCATCTTGGATGATGTAGTCATCAGGCAATTCAAAGTCAATGTGTGGAGCATCTTTGTAGAAATCCATGTCAACCACAATATCCCATTTCCTGTGCACGGTTATATTCTGCTCAGAATCCCTCCCCTCAACTTTAGATCAATTTGTCGTCTGCAATTAAAGATTCAGGGCTGTTGTTCTCATTTTGCTGGGAACCGGACCTTTTTTCTCAGCGGGAGCAGCAGTTTTGATAATGATGATAGAGGAACATGTTTCCACATTTCAGCACGTGGAATGAGGTTCCACTTTCTCACAAAGGCATCACCTGATATCACTTTAAAGCAATATTTCCATGGCTTAATCCCTGTACACCTGGAATCGGTCTCCCCTCCCTACTTTTTTCAGAAAAGACATTAACAACCCAATTTACCTCTCTAGTCATTGTCTTCTTCAGCCTGTGATTTCACTAACTAGAAAATACTTCTTTATTGGACACAGATTTCCAAGAGCCATGCCAGAAATGAATGTCCTCTGTATATAATGAAGTGATGATTTTCTAACTATATGTTTTTGATACAAATTGAATTATTGTAAATAACTTCCTTTAAAAAATGTTTATCATTGACATTGTGTGAAAATGCATTTGGGCTAACATAAGAATTGATTCTGAAATCTTTATTAGCAATACACATTGTTAACTTGAATATAGAGGATTAGATGTTTTTCTTTTTCTCTTCTATTTTAATGTGTACAGTTAGTATAATTTATCTGTAAAAATAATAAACAATAATTTTGATACCACTAAATAGAGGTTGCATTACATGTTCCTGACATATATCATTTAGGTCCACGAGTAATTATAACTTTCCTAAATTGTGATATTTAAATGCGAGTTATATTCCCTGATTTAGGAATGTGAGTTAGGGGTACCCTTGTTTTGCATACAAATACTTCTTTATTCACACACCTCGCCCTAGTACAAAGTGGCTGGGATCTGCCAGGGTCTTGAGTGATCACATTTATTGGTAGTTTAAAGTTACTCTTCTAATGACAGGGAACAGTGAGTGACGTGGGGTTTTTACCACCTGTGATTCTACCAGTGGTTTTACAATGACAGCTTGAACATCATCAACTGGTCGACTATTCCTTCATACATAAGCTTCACACAATATTCACCCACTCCAGACACATCCCCACCACCTTATTTCATTCTTCTTCAACAATCCCATAGATATAAGCCAAAAGGTACAACTGAGGTGTCTTTCTGTTCCTCAATCATTTTAAACATATTAAGTTAGTATGTCCTTGCATATGTGGTGGACATGTGACTGTGTTATTTGGATTGAAAAAGGATAGTGGAGGGATAGAAGAGGGAAGGTTTGCATGTATATAGCCCTTGCTACCGGTGATGACATGTCAAAGCGCTTTTCTGTGAGTAGCACGTTTCTATGGAACCCAAACAAGATTAGTGGGGAATTGGTATAGGGAAATATGAAATTAATTGGAGCGGTGGACATGTTAGTCTGTTAGTTGGATTGAAAGCTGCTGGAGTATTTTGGAACACACTGTTGCAAATATATTACTATTAAATGGTGTGTTAGCACACTCTCATTTACAGACAGCACGGTTTCCATTGCAATGGCCACAACATTCGCACTGACTTGCAGTTTTACTGATACAAGTGTAAAGTGCCCGAATAATAATATGTAGAAATCAGATTTCTGCAAACATTTATCATTTTCACATCGCCAATTTATGTCTCTTGAGTTGTTTTGATCCTTTTAAAATATGTGTTTCCCTCACACTTTGGAATCACAATAAATGTGGATAATTTGTTCTTTCTTATCTATTGATATATTCTGAAATATTTGTAAAGTTCATTGATAGGTATTTAAATTTTTCCGTGTTAGGAAAAAAACTGACATCCTACAGCCTTTCCTTTCACACTTCCTGTACTGCAGCATGATTGTCTGTCCACTTTACTTTTCTTTCGCTCACTGCAAAGTCAAAGGAATTGTCAACACTGATCCCCATATTTTTTTTTTCACTAATCGCCATATTAAAAGAATAAGAAGTCAGAAGACATAGCATTTTATATAGCGCGAACTCGACCCGAAGGTATCAGAGCGCTTTACATGAGCACCAGGTGTGCTACTGACTGACACATCCATTTTGTTAGGCACAGGGAGATCAAGGGGCATATGTATCAACCGATTTTGTATTCGCAAACGCTGCGAATCGCAAAAAAACAGCGTTTGCGAATCCAAATCGCAAAAGGAGATGTATGAGGCATTTCAGCCTCGCAATCTTAAGGAATCGCTTAATTTGCGATTTCTTAAGTTTGCGTAAGCATTTAAGAAATCGCAAATTGCGATTTCTTAAATGCAATGTAACACGCACCCAAGTAGTGCGATTTCTCCTTAAGAAATCACAAATTACCACCAACTTCAAGTTGGTGGTAAATTGCGATTTCTTTGAAATATGCACTTTTTTGCATATTTCAAAGTGCCATATGGTGCACATACATGCCCTTAGGGCATGTATGTGCGCCATATGCGCACACATGTTCATTTCAGGGGTGTATCAGGGTGTCATCATGACACCCTTGCACCTTTGAAATTATTCTCAATTTGCGATTAGCAAATAGCGAATCGCAAATTGAGAAGGGCTTCCCATTCATTGCTATGGGCCTCCTGGCCCATAGGAATGAATGGGAAGGTATTCCTTAATTGCGATTTCGCAATTTGCTAATCGCAATTAAGGAATTTTAAGAAATCGCAAATGTTTTGCAATTTTTTAAATACATCCCGTTTTGCAATTCTCAAATAGCGATTCTCAAAAAATCGCTATTTGAGAATCGCAAATGGAGATGTTGATACATATGCCCCTAAGTGATTTGCCCAGAATCACAGGATGTTGAGCATCCCTGCCGAGACTCAAACCAGGTTCCCCCGCTTCAAGGCCGACCGGTCTAGCCGTTAGGCCACATCCTCTTGACTTTTGACCTTTGTCTATGAACGCACATCAAATGTGGCAAAGGAAAAACAATATTTAAAGGTATCTTTATTGCTCATTCATCTTCGGAACTCCATCATGGTTATTGTTGGAGTGCTACAGCTGCCCCAGCACCTCTACCTCCAGCACCTATGGGGAGGGGGCAGCAGAGGGGGGCATTAGAAGAATGTTGTGTGGACCCAGCAGAAAGAAGATGTCGGTGAGTTCATTACACTACAGCTCGAGTATGTGGTATTACGCCCAGAGCTACTGATACTAGAACTAGGGAACCAGGTTTGAGTCTCGGCATCGACTCAACATCCTGTGATTCTGGGCAAATCACTTAATCTGCCAGTGCTTAAAAAATGAGTGCGACCTTGTGTAATGTAACTGGTGCTCATATAAAGCGCTCCCATGCCCTTGGGCGGAGTTTTCGCTGTATAAATCTGTAAATAAATACATTTCCATTGCTCCCTCGTCTGTCTCTTCTTATGTTCTGCTTCTTCTCCCAGTACTTTGTTATCAACGTTTTCAGTAATGTATTTCTAATCATTTTTGTATGCTGAATTTCAATGAAATTTCAAACAAATGTGATTTAGAGGATCTTGGTAAACAAAACTACCCTTGCCTGAAGCCTTGTGAGTGCAGTGTGCTGCCATGCAGTCTCCAGTCTCAAGGCCCTCCTTCTATTCACTTTATCCCTTGACCAAGGAGGACTGGCTGTAGAAGTATTCACCATTATCCATCGAAACTGGAGGAGCCAGGGAGAAGGTCGCTTTGCTGATATACAGTGCTTTAAATGGGCCGGTACTCTCCTGTACTGAGTACCGGTACTTTTTTATTTTGAGAGGGAGAGTACCGGCACTTCTCAAGACAGACGTAATACTTTTAATTAGAGAGTACCGGCACTTATCAAGACAGACGTAATACTTTTAATTAGAGAGTACCGGCACTTCTAATAAAATTCTATTTTCCATTTCAAGCACTGGACATATACACCATATTCATGCTATTTCTGATAGTTATAAACTGTTCTTTCTCTTCCCTCTTTCTCCTTTCTGTAGCTTACAAGACACATTTTGAGATCTCTCACGGATATTCACACTCACTTCCCCAGCACCGCCAAAAGCTGAGACACCACTTCAAGTTAAAAACAAAAAACCCAATAGCAATTGGCCAACTTTCTATCAGTGAAATCAAAATATTTTGCAGCATTGTCAGTTTTATTCAGGACATGCCCTCTGACCTTTGAGTGCCTGTGCTGGTGCACAGCTGGAAATCTGGAGCTGCCATTTGTGCTGATCCCCACAAATCCCAAAACGATGACCTGACACCACTTTACCGCCTCAGTAATCACCCTCTACTTTAACACATTCCAAGTACTTAAGTCAGAGCCTGACCGCGACAGATGCCTGGGGCAGTTAAGTGACTGGTACTGCCATAAACCTGCCAGTCGGTCAAAAGCCCTGGCTTATGTGGGACATAGCCAGCTATCCATGTAGGCCACATAAAACATAAAATGTGTATTTGTAAAGCACACATTCACCCAAGGGTATATTGGTGCTGAATAACAGATGTTCATTTTTACCCAACTGTACCTTTTTTTATCGACCTTAGAAGGATGAAAGGCTGAGTGGACCCACCAGGATTTGAAACTGTGGCCATGAGGTCAAACACAGGTCCCTGGAGTGGATGCATTAGTAAACTAAGCCACTGTTCCAGCCACATCACCTTTGTTAACAATGCATTTCACTATGTGTCAGGACAAACCGTGTGTTCACGCTGTAAGGCTGCAGACACAGACTGCTTTCTCAGGGTCACATCCATGCCAAGTGGAACCAAGAGCTGTAATACATTTTTATGGCTGGTGGGATGTGGACATTCTCAAAACATTTCACCTTCCACATGATAGAGATTGGCTTAAGGGATTGATGGCTGAAGGAAAGATTTCGGGATGCACACTGAATATCCACAGAATTCCATATACGACTACTTCCGGCCCAATAATGCATGGTTCGTGCATGGTGCTGACTAGACCTGCACAACTACAATCTGAAGGTGTACAATGACACTTGAGCTAGAATCCAAATAGAATCATCCACTCAATATGGCAGTCATGATGAATTCAAAGGATTGAAGCCTCTTATGGTGATACTTTTCCATTAAGATGGTGTTTTCTCAACAATGGACAGCCCAGAGTTGGGAGGTGCCAAAATCTAGAGAGACAATGGGGACTTTTGGGCTCGCCATTACACGCGCCCTACACACATATACTGAGCCATCCTTGCAGATCCATGTCAGCCCTACGCAAAAGGGTCCTGGTGCCGAGAGCTGTTTTAGGGTAGGGTGTGCTTTATAAAGGTTTTTCATTTCATTTGCTGTTGAAACTGTACCTCTGCGCCATTGAGGTATCTTTCACAAGCACAATTTCATATGAAAGACACTTGTACTAG